>NC_044555.1:118198818-119462259 GCF_007565055.1 Rhinopithecus roxellana | reverse complement strand
CTGTAAAATTTGTTTCTGTTGGGCTTCATCAGAGATTTAATCTGACATCCCATGTACCCTATATGTTTCATAGATACTAACACTTTAAAAATTGAATTAGTTATTAGCATTTAAAAGTAAAAAGCAGCATACAAAAGTATTGGTTTCCATCTTGTCTCAAAGTATTGAAAAGTCCAGCAAACTTGGGCCTGTGCTCCCAAAGGGCAGAAACCAGCTGAAGCTGATCCCTCTGAGACAGAGCATGCACTCTCTGGGTTTCTACAGCCACTACTAATCTATGTTGGCATATCTGAGCCACTTCACTCATTTATGTTATTTACCTGGCCCATGTAAATATTTGAATATGTGACCCACTAGAACAGATACATGCAAAACCCTCTTCCAGTTCCAAAGTTTTGATTCAATGCTGAACATTTGGGTTCAGTTATAAGCTTTGTAACTATTCCTTTGACAACCTTAGTTATACTTACATAAATTTTCTTCTTTCATTTGTTCTCCACTTTATTTTTTTATGGTTTAACAACCATGCAAACAATAGCCAAAATTGCACACTAATTTCTTTACTTTCTCTATTTTAAAATATGATTCAACACAGCACACATAAACCTATAGGTTTTTATTCTTTATGCAGAGAAAAAGTGAAACATGCTAAACATGTTAAAAGTCTCAAGTATGCATATAAACTGTAAATAGCATAATTAACAAGTAATTCATAATGGCAGTTAAATTCTGCCAATGTGGAATCATGCAAGCCAGTTTAGAAGTCCATGTTTTAGTTAAGTCCATAACTCACCAGAGCCTTTAAAATCCAAGTAATTTATTAACCTAATATAGGTTAGAAGAGAAAACGCAGTCATAATATTGAAGTGAATGTACGGAAAGATGCCTCTCATGAAAATCATTCAAAGTATAATTATTCTTAAGCACAACATTATTAAAATGTATTTCTATAATATAAAAGTTTTTATTAGTATTCTGTGATATAAGGTACCCTATGCAGCATTATGTTAAATTCTGTCTCCATATTTATAAGTTTTATAGAGTTTATTTTATAGCAGTAAACAATGGGATCTCTGCTAGACTCAGAGTGAATTACAGTTGCTTAATGGTGTGGGTACAAGTTGATTTGTCAGCTCACAGGCCCAATTATCTGTTCATGTGGTTGCCCTAGAGCGGCCCTGAGGCACAATAGCCTCTATAGCCAGGATATCTAGCTGGTATGGTGGTTCATACACTGTTAGTACTTGTTTGATTTCATGCAGGTGGAGTAGGAGCCCACTTAGATAGTGCACAGTGAAGTATGGCATGAAGAAGACTCCTTCCTCGTCCAGCCACAAATGCTTTCCTGTATAGCCTGCCACAATGCCTGAAATTTCCAGCCTCAAAGAGTCATTTCTTTGATTAAATTATCGTCCCCATCTGGAAAACAAAACCACTTCAAAAAGGTTAAGCCATTGTCCCACATATAAATAGTGTTGGCTTCATTAACAGTATGAAATTGTTCATTGGTTTGCATAACAAAATGTCGTGGTCCCTGGGAGAACAGGTAACACAGAGCAGGTAACTCTTAAGAAAGGAGATAGGAAGTTTGGTCTAAATATAAGATATTTGCCAGGAAGGTCATGCCTAGCACAAAGCTCTGTGGTAGAGAGCCTTGAACTGTACATACTTGGTTGGGGGCAGAGTGTTAGAGATAAAGGAAAGAAATATTGGAAAAGAGAAGGTGGAAGTGAAATAAGGTTAAATTTGACATAGTTCTTGCCACCCTCTTTCTAGGTCTAATCCTCATGTTATCTGTTGTTTATAAATTTAAAAGACAATTAGACTTCAGATAGTATGAATGCTTGAGGAATGGGGCATTATAACTGAAAGATTTGTTAGTTTAGATTGAAATGTATTATAATGCCACAATAAACATACGTGTGCATGTGTCTTCATAGCAGCATGATTTATAATCCTTTGGGTATATACCCAGTAATGGGATGGCTGGGTCAAATGGTATTTCTAGTTCTAGATCCTTGAGGAATCACCACACTGTCTTCCACAATGGTTGAACTAGTTTACAGTCCCACCAACAGTGTAAAAGTGTTCTTGTTTCTCCACATCCTCTCCAGCACCTGTTGTTTCCTGACTTTTTAATGATCGCCATTCTAACTGGTGTGAGATGGTATCTCATTGTGGTTTTGATTTGCATTTCTCTGATGGCCAGTGATGATGAGCGTTTTTTCATGTGTCTGTTGGCTGCATAAATCTCTTCTTTTGAGAAGTGTCTGTTCATATCCTTTGCCCAGTTTTTGATGGGGTTGTTTGATTTTTTCTCGTAAATTTGTTTAAGTTCCTTGTAGCTTCTGGATATTAGTCCTTTGTCATATGGGTAGATTGCAAAAATTTTCTCCCATTCTGTAGGTTGCCTGTTCACTCTGATGGTAGTTTCTTTTGCTGTGCAGAAACTCAATAGCAAAGACTTGAAACCAACCCAAATGCTCATCAATGATAGACTGGGTTAAGAAAATGTGGCACATATACACCATGGAATGTTATGAAGCCATAAAAAAGGATGAGTTGATGTCCTTTGTAGGGACGTGGATGAAGCTGGAAACCATGATTCTCAGCAAACTATCACAAGGACAGAAAGCCAAACACTGCATGTTCTCACTCATAGGTGGGACTTGAACAATGAGATCACTTGGACACAGGGTGGGGATCATCACACACTGGGGCCTGTCGTGGGGTGGGGGGAGGGGGGAGGGATAGCATTAGGAGATATACCTAATGTAAATGATGAGTTAATGGGTACAGCACACCATCATGGCACATGTATACATCTATAACAAACCTGCATGTTGTGCACATATACCCTAGAACTTCAAGTATAATAATAATAATAAATAAAAGTAAAAAATTAAAAAAGATGTATAAGAAAAAAAAGAAATGTATTATAACATAAAAGTACCAGTAAATTTGCAGATTGCCAAGAAGGGGTTGATAAGGGACAAAAAGTCAATTCGAAAATTAAATAAGGAAATGGAAAGAAGAACAAACAATGTAAGAATATTAATTCATTTAATTTTTGAATTGACTTTTCCCCATTATCCATCCACTGTCCACAGTAATTTGGAAACAAACTGTTATTTACATTTTATAATATTGCATTAGTTTTCTATTGCCACTATAACAACTTACCATAAACTTAGTGGCTTAAAACAACACAAATGTGTTATCTTACAGTTCTGGATAGTCAGAAGTATGAAATGAGTCTCACCAGGCTAAAATCAAGATATCAGCAAGGCTATAATCCTTTCTGAAAGCTCTAGGAGAAAACCTGTTTTTCCTGCATTTTTCAGCTTCTAGAGGCTGCTCATATTCTTTGGCTCACGATCTCTTCCTCCATCTTCAAAGCCAGTGATTTCATGTCTATTTGATCCATCTTCCCCATCATACATTCTCTGACTCTTTTGCCTCACTCGTCTACTTTTAAGGACCCTTGTGAGTACATTGGGTATACTTAGATAATCCAGAATAGTCTCCCATTCTTAATGTCAACGGGTTATTAAGTTTAATTCCATCTGCAATCTTCATTTCCCTTTGCCATGTAACCTAACATATTTATATATTGTGGGTATTAGAATATGGACGTCTTTAGGCATTATTCTGCATATCACAAAGACAATAAACATACAATGTTATACTATGATTAAGACATTGTGTTTGTTACAATAATGGAAATGGGTTGACAAATTTTATTTCCAGACAAAACCACTCAGATTTACACATTTTAGCTAAGTACATATATAAGTGACAAACATTAAATAAAATGATGAAACTGTTTCAAAATAAAGGAATAGATGAAGATATGCCAGGGAATTTTCAATAAACAGAGAATAGGGTAAGGATGTCAGTATCAGATTAAGTGGAATTTAAGGCCAAAAACATTAAAATAGAACCTAGAGGGATTCATTCCATAAACAAATATTTATTAGATGTAACTGTATGGAATGATATGTGAAGCATTTGATAAAACTGCAGTTACAGTTGTGAAATACAGATTTACTAGAATTTGAAAAGTAAGTAGGCAAAAAATAATACCAAGGATTTGAATAATCTAATTATGAAGCTTGACCTAATATTTTGTCAAATAAATAGAGCTAGATACTCTAATGCCAAAAACAAAACCACATTTGTATCTTATGCCCCTGGACCATCTACAAAATTTATCATGTACTTTGCCACAAGGAAAACCTTAATAAATTCTCAAGCGGAAATCTGACAGATAACATTCTCTGACAAGAATTCTGTAAAGCTAGAAATCAACAATTCAAAGACCAGAAAAAGTAGACAGGAAAAAAACTTAGAAGAACCATAAAATACTTTATGTAAGTAATTTTTGGATCAAAGAGAAAATCAAAAGAGAATTTTAAAATTATTTTAAAATAAACAAAAATGGTATTACTTCCTAAATAATCGAGGGACGTGGCTAAAAACATGATAGCTGCAAGTATAAAATATATGTGGGATTTTCAAGACTTTGCATGAAATATACATTTAAATAAAATTTATTATTTCTTTAAATTCAGTTAAATTTAAATTTCTTTAAAGGAAAATTTATAGCATTAACTGAATTTAAAGAAATATTGAAAAAATCTTTCAACTCAGGAACAGAAAAAGAATATATACATATATATTTCACATAAAAGTATCTGTACAAAAGTAATAAAAATATAAGCTAAAATAATTAGAAAATTTCAATGTGCAATTAACAAAGCCAAAAGCTGGTCTGCAAAAATATGTATAAAAGAGGCATACTTTGTTCTACACTGAAACATACACTGATACACTGATACACTTCCTAAATCTCAAGGATAAAGAGAAAATCTTTCAGGCTTTTTGGCAGAAAAACTGAATCATCTACAAAGAAAAAAATGGTTTTCTCATCTATATCATGGAAGCTAGAAGACAGTGGAATAGCATCTAGAAATTTCTAAGAGAAAAAGACTGCAAACCAAGTAACTTACTATCCAGTCAAAGTATCATTCATCCAGCTGGGTCAGAGAAAGATGTTTGAGGACATGTAAGAATTCAAAAAATATATCACCTTCATACACCAGTGAAAAAATATTTGAGAAAAAACTCAAACTAAATAATAAATGAATCAGAATGGAGACCTCAAGATGAGAGAAGAAACAATGATGGGCAATGAACCTGGCTCTCTGGAAAAGTAATTAAATCTAAATGGAAAGGCAGATGGACTTAAATATCTAAAATAGTATCATTTCAACATGTAATCAATATAAAAAGTATTAATGAGATACTTTGCATTTTTCTTTTGTGCTAAGTCTTAAAAATCCCACATGTATTTTGTACTTGCAGTAGATCTCAGTTCAGACTAGCCACATTTCAAGTGTTCAATAGTCACATGTGGCTAGTGGCTACCATATTGGACAGCACAAGTGTCTAGCTAAATATACTAAACTATCCCAACAAAACACAGGAGTGGGAGTGAGAAGGAGGGAGGAAGTAACAAGACCCAGAAGATCCAAAGGGGTTAGGAAGAGAAGTGAGAAGGATTATAAAAGTGACATTGTAGGGTTAACAATGACAACAAAAGGAAGTAACTTGTATGTCCAGCAATAGGGCACTAGTTAAATAATTAATAGTACATTTATAACACATAACATTTAATATTTCCAGATATTGAAAGAATGAGTTAGAAGCATATTCTATCTTAAAGAAACATGCATGTTATATTGTTATATAAAACAAACAAGTGTAGTATAATACATAAAATACCCAATTTTCATAAAAATAAATGGAAAGTTTTTTTATATGTGTATGTTTGTATATATTTTTATGAGTCTAGAGAAAGGTATGGAAAGACCGTCACTCTACAGTGAGTATCAGTTGCCTTGTGACAAGATTGGAGAAGTTAGATAGGGAGTTATTTAATTGTAATAATGAGAATTTGGGGGGTAATTTCTAAAACATTTTATGCAGTATAAATAAGAGTGATAAAGAGTAATAAACAGCACTAGCTCTTGATGTGTGGAAGGGACATCTCTCTTGATGGAGTCGGACAAAGCCTGAGTTGATAGCATTATTTGGTCATTAAATAGGGGCGTGAGATTAAGGGAAACTAGAGGTAAGCTCTTTAGAAAAGAAAAAAAAAAAAGTCTTGTTGTATGAAGGGACTTCCTAAGTGAAGCATGAAACCCAGAACTCATAAAGGAAAAAAAAAAAATGACAGATTTGATAACATAGAAATTGAATGCCCGGGGGGCAGAGCAAGATGGCCGAATAGGAACAGCTCCAGTCTCCAACTCCCAGCGCGAGCGACACAGAAGACCGGTGATTACTGCATTTTCAACTGAGGTACTGGGGTCATCTCACTAGGGAGTGCCGGACAATCGGTGCTGGTCAGCTGCTGCAGCCTTACCAGCGAGAGCTGAAGCAGGGCGAGGCATCGCCTCACCTGGGAAGCGCAAGGGGGAAGGGAATCCCTTTTCCTAGCCAGGGGAACTGAGAAACACAACACCTGGAAAATTGGGTAACTCCCACCCCAGTACTGCGCTTTAAGCAAATGGGCACACCAGGAGAATATATCCCACACCTGGCCGGGAGGGTCCCATGCCCACAGAGCCTCCCTCATTGCTAACACAGCAGTCTGCAGTGATCTAACCTCAAGGCAGCAGCGAGGCTGGGGGAGGGGAGCCCGCCATTGCTGAGGCTTAAGTAGGTAAACAAAGCCGCTGGGAAGCTCGAACTGGGTGGAGCTCACAGCAGCTCAAGGAAACCTGCCTGTCTCTGTAGACTCCACCTCCGGGGACAGGGCAGCTAAAAAACAACAGGGGAAGCAGCAGAGGCCTGTGCAGATGCGAACAACTCTGTCTGACAGCTTTGAAGAGAGCAGTGGATCTCCCAACACGGTGGTTGAGATCTGAGAATGGACAGACTGCCTGTTCAAGTGGGTCCCTGACCCCTGAGTAGCCTAACTGGGAGACATCCCCCACTAGGGGCAGTCTGACACCCCACACCTCACAGGGTGGAGTACACCCCTGAGAGGAAGCTTCCAAAGTAAGAATCAGACAGGTACACTCGCTGTTCAGCAATATTCTATCTTCTGCAACCTCTGCTGCTGATACCCAGGCAAACAGGGTCTGGAGTGGACCTCAAGCAATCTCCAACAGACATATAGCTGAGGGTCCTGACTGTCAGAAGGAAAACTATCAAATAGGAAGGACACCTATACCAAAACCCCATCAGTACGTCACCATCATCAAAGACCAGAGACAGATAAAACCACAAAGATGGGGAAAAAGCAGGGTAGAAAAGCTGGAAATTCAAAAAATAAGAGCACATCTCCCCCTGCAAAGCAGCGCAGCCCATCGCCAGCAAGGGATCAAAGCTGGTCAGAGAATGACTTTGATGAGATGAGAGAAGAAGGCTTCACTCCATCAAACTTCTCAGAGCTAAAGGAGGAATTACGTACCCAGTGCAAAGAAACTAAAAATCTTGAAAAAAGAGTGGAAGAATTGACAGCTAGACTAATTAATGCAGAGAAGATCATACACGAAATGACAGAGATGAAAACCATGACACGAGAAATACGTGACAAATGCACAAGTTTCAGTAACCGACTCGATCAACTGGAAGAAAGAGTATCAGCGATTGAGGATCAAATGAATGAAATGAAGCAAGAAGAGAAAACAAAAGAAAAAAGAAGAAAAAGAAATGAACAAAGCCTGCAAGAAGTATGGGATTATGTAAAAAGACCAAATCTACGTCTGATTGGGGTGCCTGAAAGTGAGGGGGAAAATGGAACCAAGTTGGAAAACACTCTTCAGGATATCATCCAGGAGAACGTCCCCAACCTAGTAGGGCAGGCCAACATTCAAATTTAGGAAATACAGAGAATGCCACAAAGATACTCCTCGAGAAGAGCAACTCCAAGACACGTAATTGCCAGATTCACCAAAGTTGAAATGAAGGAAAAAATCTTAAGGGCAGCCAGAGAGAAAGGTCGGGTTACCCACAAAGGGAAGTCCATCAGACTAACAGCAGATCTCTTGGCAGAAACTCTACAAGCCAGAAGAGAGTGGGGGCCAATATTCAACGTTCTTGAAGAAAAGAATTTTCAACCCAGAATTTCATATCCAGCCAAACTAAGTTTCATAAGTGAAGGAGAAATAAAATCCTTTACAGATAAGCAAATGCTTAGAGATTTTGTCACCACCAGGCCTGCCTTACAAGAGACCCTGAAAGAAGCCCTAAACATGGAAAGGAACAACCGGTACCAGCCATTGCAAAAACATGCCAAAATGTAAAGACCATCGAGGCCAGGAAGAAACTGCATCAACTAACGAGCAAAATAACCAGTTAATATCATAATGGCAGGATCAAGTTCACACATAACAATACTAACCTTAAATGTCAATGGACTAAATGCTCCAATTAAAAGACACAGACTGGCAAACTGGATAAAGAGTCAAGACCCATCAGTCTGCTGTATTCAGGAGACCCATCTCACATGCAGAGACATACATAGGCTCAAAATAAAGGGATGGAAGAAGATCTCCCAAGCAAATGGAGAACAAAAAAAAGCAGGGGTTGCAATCCTAGTCTCTGATAAAACAGACGTTAAACCATCAAAGATCAAAAGAGACCAAGACGGCCATTACATAATGGTAAAGGGATCAATTCAACAGGAAGAGCTAACTCTCCTAAATATATATGCACCCAATACAGGAGCACCCAGATTCATAAAGCAAGTCCTTAGAGACTTACAAGGAGACTTAGACTCCCATACAATAATAATGGGAGACTTCAACACTCCACTGTCAACATTAGACAGATCAACGAGACAGAAAGTTAACAAGGATATCCAGGAATTGAACTCATCTCTGCACCAAGCGGACCTAATAGACATCTATAGAACTCTCCACCCCAAATCAACAGAATATACATTCTTCTCAGCACCACATCGCACTTATTCCAAAATTGACCACATAATTGGAAGTAAAGCACTCCTCAGCAAATGTACAAGAACAGAAATTATAACAAACTGTCTCTCAGACCACAGTGCAATCAAACTAGAACTCAGGACCAAGAAACTCAATCAAAACCACTCAACTACATGGAAACTGAACAACCTGCTCCTGAATGACTACTGGGTACATAACGAAATGAAAGCAGAAATAAAGATGTTCTTTGAAACCAATGAGAACAAAAATACAACATACCAGAATCTCTGGGACACATTTAAAGCAGTGTGTAGAGGGAAATTTATAGCACTAAATGCCCACAAGAGAAAGCAGGAAAGATCTCAAATTGACACTCTAACATCACAATTAAAAAACTAGAGAGGCAAGAGCAAACACATTCAAAAGCTAGCAGAAGGCAAGAAATAACTAAGATCAGAGCAGAACTGAAGGAGATAGAGACACAAAAAACCCTCCAAAAATCAGTGAATCCAGGAGTTGGTTTTTTGAAAAGATCAACAAAATTGACAGACCGCTATCAAGGCTAATAAAGAAGAAAAGAGAGAGGAATCAAATAGACGCAATAAAAAATGATAAAGGGGATATCACCACCGACCCCACAGAAATACAAACTACCATCAGAGAATACTATAAACACCTCTATGCAAATCAACTAGAAAATCTAGAAGAAATGGATAATTTCCTGGACACTTACACTCTCCCAAGACTAAACCAGGAAGAAGTTGAATCCCTGAATAGACCAATAGCAGGCTCTGAAATTGAGGCAATAATTAATAGCCTACCCACCAAAAAAAGTCCAGGACCAGATGGATTCACAGCTGAATTCTACCAGAGGTACAAGGAGGAGCTGGTACCATTCCTTCTGAAACTATTCCAATCAATAGTAAAAGAGGGAATCCTCCCTAACTCTTTTTATGAGGCCAACATCATCCTGATACCAAAGCCTGGCAGAGACACAACAAAAAAAGAGAATTTTAGACCAATATCCCTGATGAACATTGATGCAAAAATCCTCAATAAAATACTGGCAAACCGGATTCAGCAGCACATCAAAAAGCTTATCCACCATGATCAAGTGGGCTTCATCCCTGGGATGCAAGGCTGGTTCAACATTCGCAAATCAATAAACGTAATCCAGCATATAAACAGAACCAAAGACAAGAACCACATGATTATCTCAATAGATGCAGAAAAGGCTTTTGTGAAAATTCAGCCCTTCATGCTAAAAACTCTCAATAAATTCGGTATTGATGGAATGTACCTCAAAATAATAAGAGCTATTTATGACAAACCCACAGCTAATATCATACTGAATGGGCAAAAACTGGAAAAATTCCCTTTGAAAACTGGCACAAGACAGGGATGCCCTCTCTCACCACTCCTATTCAACATACTGTTGGAAGTTCTGGCTAGGGCAATCAGGCAAGAGAAAGAAAGAAAGGTATTCAGTTAGGAAAAGAAGAAGTTAAATTGTCCCTGTTTGCAGATGACATGATTGTATATTTAGAAAACCCCATCGTCTCAGCCCAAAATCTCCTTAAGCTGTTAAGCAACTTCAGCAAAGTCTCAGGATACAAAATCAATGTGCAAAAATCACAAGCATTCTTATACACCAGTAACAGACAAGCAGAGAGCCAAATCATGAATGAACTTCCATTCACAATTGCTTCAAAGAGAATAAAATACCTAGGAATCCAACTTACAAGGGATGTAGAGGACCTCTTCAAGGAGAACTACAAACCACTGCTCAGAGAAATAAAAGAGGACACAAACAAATGGAAGAACATACCATGCTCATGGATAGGAAGAATCAGTATCATGAAAATGGCCATACTGCCCAAGGTTATTTATAGATTCAATGCTATCCCCATCAAGCTACCAATGAGTTTCTTCACAGAATTGGAAAAACTGCTTTAAAGTTCATATGGAACCAAAAAAAAAGCCCGCACTGCCAAAATAATCCTAAGTCAAAAAGACAAAGCTGGAGGCGTCACGCTACCTGACTTCAAACTATACTACAAGGCTACAGTAACCAAAACAGCATGGTACTGGTACCAAAACAGAGATATAGACCAATGGAACAGAACAGAGTCCTCAGAAATAATACCACACATCTACAGCCATCTGATCTTTGACAAACCTGAGAGAAACAAGAAATGGGGAAAGGATTCCCTATTTAATAAATGGTGCTGGGAAAATTGGCTAGCCATAAGTAGAAAGCTGAAACTGGATCCTTTCCTTACTCCTTACACGAAGATTAATTCAAGATGGATTAGAGACTTAAATGTTAGACCTAATACCATAAAAACCCTAGAAGAATATCTAGGTAGTACCGTTCAGGAAATAGGCATGGGCAAGGACTTCATGTCTAAAACACCAAAAGCAACGGCAGCAAAAGCCAAAATTGACAAATGGGATCTAATTAAACTAAAGAGCTTCTGCACAGCAAAAGAAACTACCACCAGAGTGAACAGGCAACCTACAGAATGGGAGAAAATTTTTGCAATCTACTCATCTGACAAAGGGCTAATATCCAGAATCTACAAAGAACTCAAACAAATATACAAGAAAAAAACAAACAACCCCATCAAAAAGTGGGGAAAGGATATGAACAGACATTTCTCAAAAGAAGACATTCATACAGCCAACAGACACATGAAAAAATGCTCATCATCACTGGCCATCAGAGAAATGCAAATCAAAACCACAATGAGATACCATCTCACCCCAGTTAGAATGGCAGTCATTAAAGAATCAGGAAACGACAGGTGTTGGAGAGGATGTGGAGAAATAGGAACACTTTTACACTGTTGGTGGGATTGTAAACTAGTTCAACCATTATGGAAAACAGTATGGCAATTCCTCAAGGATCTAGAACTAGATGTACCATATGACCCAGCCATCCCACTACTGGGTATATACCCAAAGGATTTTAAGTTATTCTACTACAAAGACACATGCACACGTATGTTTATTGCGGCACTATTCACAATAGCAAAGACTTGGAATCAACCCAAATGTCCATCTGTGACAGACTGGATTAAGAAAATGTGGCACATATACACCATGGAATACTATGCAGCCATAAAAAAGGATGAGTTTGCATCCTTTGTAGGGACATGGATGCAGCTGGAAACCATCATTCTTAGCAAACTATCACAAGAAGAGAAAACCAAACACCGCATGTTCTCACTCATAGGTGGGAACTGAACAATGAGATCAGTTGGACTCGGGAAGGGGAACATCACACACCGGGGCCTATCATGGAGAGGGTGGAGGGGGGAGGGATTGCATTGGGGAGTTATACATGATATAAATGATGAATTGATGGGTGCTGACGAGTTGATAGGTGCAGCACACCAACATGGCACAAGTATACGTATGTAACAAACCTGCACGTTATGCACATGTACCGTAGAACTTAAAGTATAATAAAAAAAAAACAATAAAAAAAAAAATTGAATGCCCATAAAGAACAGTAAGGGGTGGGGGGAAGCAATAGGTTGGGAGATAATATTTGGTACATACAAAATGCAATATATATGGATAGCACATTCCATATAAAAATGAAACAATTACACAATATCAATAAACATATGAAATAATGTTCAAATTAATAAAATGTAAGTATAAATATATGTAAATAAAAATGAAATAACTTTTTTTCACCCAGTTTGGCAAAAGGAAAAAGAAAATGATTCAAAATATTTACTGTAAGGGTATGAGGAAGCTGGCACTATGGGTGGAAATATGAATTAGAACAATTTTTTTGTGAGAATCTAAGAAAATTCAAAAAACACATGCCTTGTGACCCAGCAATCAGACTTTCAGGAATTTCTCTTACAGAAAGAATAGAGCAAGAGTGCAGAAAGGTGTATATGCAAGGATGGCCCTTGAACATTGCTTATAATAGTAAATAGTTGGAAACAAGCTAAATGTGTGGTTTTGGTCAAAGAAATTATGGTAGCCTCAGACAAAGAAATTCCTTGCAAATATGAAAAAAAATTAAGTAGATCTACATATTCTAACATAAGAACGATATCGATGGCATTGAGAGGAAAATTGCAAAACATTACATGTAACGTGATCTCAGTCTTGTAAAAACACAAAAACGTGTTTGTGCTTACGTGTTTATGTATTTATGTGTTTTCTGCATTTTTCAAACAACAAATATAATGAAAATATAGTAACCTTTCAGTCAGCATGATGTTTAGGGAATGAGAAATTTTCATTAATCCGTATTGTTGTTGTTGTTGTTGATTCAGAATTAATCATGTATTTTTAAATTCCCATCTTTGATTGTTGAAAATCTTTCTAAAATGACTCTTTTTGTAGCCCAGTGTGACATCACAATCTTCCAAGAACCTACATGGCCATTGTTAACCATTTTTGAACCTTCATTCTATGACTGATGATCTTTAGTGACTTATTTTCATTATTTTGAGTATCGGTTCTTTTTGCCTGGAGCCCTAATAATAATGACAATTGCTACATTTATACAGCCGGGATTCAAACCCAGTTCTCTGATGCCAAGTTCTTTTCAGTACAGAAAAACCCCTGGTAGCTACCCTCATTGATTAAATCCCTGAAATCATCCGTTTGCTTTTCATTCACTTTTATTTTCTTACAGTAGAGAGCTAGAGGGAAAAAAAGTCATTTGGTTGAAATTTTTGGCTTGAGTTTCAATAATTAAAGTTTTATGTATTCACCATGTAGCTTAAGAAATAGAGCATTGCTAATACCTTTTTGCCTCTGCTGTGTGATCCTTTCATATCCCAACCCTCTTCCCTCACTTCCCTACTAGATGACCATCATCCTGAAATGTGTTTATCATTCCCTTGCTTTTCTTTATAGTTTTGCCATGTATGTATGCATCCCTAAAAATATGTTTTTCGGTTTCACATGTTTACAAATTTCTTAAATAAAATCATATTGTTTTTCTATGAATTGCTTTTTGTGCTCAATGTTACATTAGTGACATGCATCCATGTTAATGTACATAGCTCATTTATTTTCAAGGTTATATAATATTCTATTGTGTGACTGAACCATAATTTATTTATCCTGTAATCTTTTTTGTAGACTATCATGGCACAGCTTTCAATTGATGGTAATATCACAGATATCACAATCTGCCAAGAATCTACATGGCCATTGTTATCTGTCTGCTCAGTGTTGTAGCGAAAGAAATAGACAAACCAAAGTACCACTATAAGGCATTCAATGAGTATCAAATAAAAGTTTGAATAGGGCACTGTGAGACTATAGAGAGGGCCAGGTTAACCTTGGCTAAAGCAAGGCTTAGAAAAGAGATAATTTGAGTGAACCTTGAAAAACTGTTGCAACTTCAAAGAGGTAGATATGGGGAAGTATGGCTTTCTATGCAAAGAATCACTGGAGCAGCAAAATGAGAACACAGGACAATGTTCAGACAAGGTTTAGCATAGACGTGGCTGGAGTGTAGGTACCTGAAGGTCTGGCTTACCCAGTCTGGATGGGAACAGATTTGTAATCAAATCCTAGCTCCATTTTTTTAAAAATTGCCAATATTACTTCACATGGCAGGTTACTTGACTTGACCTTGCTCTCTTATCTGTAAAGTGAATAATGCCTACCTCTCTGAGTCATTGCAGTGAATGTATCTTTAAGTAGGAAATATATGGATAGGTCTTCACACAGTGTCTGGCACAAAGTAGGCACTTTCTGAATGTCAGTTCCCTTCTCTTATTTAACATTGACTTGAATAAGGCCACTTTCACTTTTTTTATCTTAAGGAATTGAATGGGTAGGGCAACGGATAGTATTTTTTTTTATTGTAATTTCTCTTCAGGCTCAGAGCCTCACCATGACATTTCTTTGCTTCTGTTAGAAAACTGGTTACTATCTGGCTCAAATTTTCGGCATCGGCTGGGCACGATGGCTCACGCCTGTAATCCCAACACTTTGGGAGGCCAAAGCAGGTGGATCACCTGAGGTCAGGAGTTCAATACCAGCCTGGCCAGCATGATGAAACGCCGTCTCTATTACAAATACAAAAATTAGCCGGATGCGGTGGCACGCGCCTGTAGTCCCAGCTACTCTGGAGGCTGAGGCTGGAGAATCACTTGAACCTGTGAGGCAGAGGTTGCAGTGAGCCAAGATCATGCCATTGTACTCTAGCCTGGGCAACAGAGCCAAACATCATCTCAAAAAAAAAAAAAAAATCAGTATCTTCTTTGTGTTGTCTCCTTCTAATTCCCACTTGCAAATATTAATTCCTGTACTCCAGAGATAGCCCGAGCTAGGATATGAAGCTCAGGCCAGGGAGTCTGGGTAGAAAAAGGAAGAATGTAGAAAAGGTTTCTGTTTGTTTAACCTGAGCTAAGAAACCAGCATCAAAAACAGAACTTGAAATTGAGTCCACATCTTATGAGCTAGATGTTCCCTTTCTATTTCATTTCTAGGGACAAAGCTGATGTCAGAGCATAGAGAATTCTAAGCCTATAGATTACCTGGCTATCATGGAAGAGTGGTGAGCAAATAATAGTCAAGTGGCTTTATTTCACTTGATAAAAGTGAGAAAAGCAAATAAGCCACTGAATGTACTAGGAAGGAGCAGAAAGTTGCACAGAAAATGAATGAATTAGACAGGGGTGTCCAGAGTCAAATTATACCAGGAGGCAGCAAAAAAGGGAATGACCAGCTAGCAGAGCAAGCACATAAACAGGGCATATTGAAGTTGAAGAGATGAGAAGATTAAAAATCTATAGGAGGAATTTATCACAATTCAATTCAGTTCAATAGATAATTATCAAGCACTGATTGTGAACCAGGCTTTCTTTGGTCCTGGGGATGTGGAGGTGATATAGTAAAGGACAGTGTAAAATCCAACTCAAAAAATGAGAACCAGAAGTCAGTGTGGGGTTAAGGAATGAGCTACAAACATTCATTAGCAGAGACCTGATCATGCAGATACTTTCCTAATTCATCTCCAGGCCACCACTTCTGATATTTGTGTTAGTCAGAACTCTGACAGTGAATGATGGTAGCACAACTCCAACTAGCTTAAGACGAAAAAAAAAAAAAGGTTTTTTTGGCTCAAGTAACCAAACAACAAGGTGGAACATGGTCTTAGCAAAAACTGGAACACAGGTT
Organism: Rhinopithecus roxellana; assembly: GCF_007565055.1. Classification (NCBI taxonomy): domain Eukaryota; kingdom Metazoa; phylum Chordata; class Mammalia; order Primates; family Cercopithecidae; genus Rhinopithecus; species Rhinopithecus roxellana. The sequence continues at coordinate 119,446,132 of NC_044555.1, read as the reverse complement.
GGAGTCATGGACTGGAAAACTGTCAAGACTTCCTCTTATGCCTACCTCTCTCTGCAGGCCAGCTTTATTATGTACAAGATGGACAGCTGGCTACTGCTGACTGCTCCAGGCTGTCAACCTTATAGCCTAGCTAACTAAAAGGAAAGGGATCCTCTTCTGCCTGCTTTCAGTAAACATTTAAAAAATTAAGAAAACCTGAAAATGAACCTGGATTGGCCTAGCTTATTTCCCATATCAATATCTGGACTAATCAGTGGGGACAGGTAGGAGGTGTCTTGGTCCATTCTTAGTTTGTTTTATGCTGCTACAAAAGAATACCATGGACTGGATAATTTATAACGAGCAGAAATTTATTGACTCACAGTTCTGGAGGCTGGGGAGTCCAGTGGCTAGAGCTGTCTTTTTGTGTCATCACATGGCAGAAGGGCAAAGATGAGGAGTGGAGAGGTAGAGAGGTAGAGAAAGAGAGAGAGAGAGAGAGAGAGAGAGAGAGAGAGAGAGAGAGAGAGAGAGAAAGGGGGTGAACTCACCATTTTATAATGAGCCTACTCCTGTGGTAACAAACTGTTAACCCATTCCCACAATAATGGCATTAATCCAGTCATGAGGGTGAAGCCCTCATCATGACCCAATCACATTTTAAAGGTCCCACTTTTTAATACTGTTACAATGGCAATTAAATTTCAACATGAGAACTGCCTGTAATCATAGCACTTTGGGAGGCCCAGGCAGGAGGATAACTTTAACCCAGGAGTTTGAGACCAGCCTGGAAAACAAAGTGAGACCCCCATCTCTAAAAAATTCTTTTAAAAAATTTAGTTGGGCATAGTGGTGTACACCTGTGGTCCCAGCTACTAGGAAGGCTGAGCTGGGAGAATCACTTGAACCCAGGAAGTCAAGCTTACAGTGAGCTATGATGGTGCTACTGCACTACAGCCTGAGTGACAGGACAAGACCACATCTCAAAAAGAAAAAAAAATTCAGTATGAGTTTTGGAGGGGAAAACATTGAAACCATAGCAGGTGGGAAATATGATTGGCCTAGACTGGATCAGGTGTCCACCCCTTAAACAATTACAATTGTGGCAAAGACTGCAATACAAAGGTAGGAGCTTCTTTTCAGATCACAAGTCTAAAATGGGGGTAGAAGAATGGTTTTTTCAAAGAGGTGAGATTGCAGTACATAGATGGTCACTGGGGGAATCACTGTAAGCCAAACATTCCACCATGTGGCAGTTCTGTTGGGTAGGGGTCTCTCCAAACATGAATGATCTAGAGATACTGAAAGTAGGGACACATATTTGGAAGCACCAGGCTAAAAGGGAGAATACATATGCAGTTGGGATAGCAGCAGATTTTTGACAGGCACTTCTGAACCACCTCAAGCCTTTGGTTGTTTTCTATTGCCTGTAGAATAAATCCTGAAATACTTAATATTTTAGGTCCTTCAAAATCTTTTTTTCCAGTATTTTCTCCCTTTTTCCCATCTATATGAACCTTTTAAACCAGCCAGACTAGAATATTTACTGAGCAAAGCACTCCATGCTGAAGCTACACTCATGCAATCATCAGTCCTCCAGATATGGAGTCTTAATTCTTTATGATGTGCTTTTACGATCATCCTTGCTTAGAATGCTTTTGAGATACACTGCTATATTCACCAAATATTTATTTATGCTTCTATGTGTACAGAGTTTTTTGGATACTGGTTATACAATGATGAGTAAGACAGACATGGTCCCTGCCCTCAGAGAATTTACTTTTTTTTTTTTTTTGGAGATGGAGTCTCGCTCTGTCACCCAGGTTGGAGTGCAGTGGCACTATCTTGGCTCACTGCAAGCTCCACCTCCCGGGTTCACGCCATTCTCCTGCCTCAGCCTCCCGAGTAGCTAGGACTATAGGCACCCGCTACCACACCCAACTAATTTTTTTTTTTTTTTTTTTTTTGTATTTTTAGTAGAGACGGGGGTTTCACCATGTTAGCCAGGATGGTCTCAATCTCCTGACCTCGTGATCCGCCCGCCTCGGCCTCCCAAAGTGCTGGGATTACAGGCATGAGCCACCGTGCCCAGCCAGAATTTACTTTTTTTAAAATTTTTGAGACAGAGTCTCACTCTGTCACATAGGCTAAAGTGCAGTGGTGTGATAATCGGCTCACTACAGCCTCTACCTCCTGGGTTCCAGCGATTCTACTGCCTCAACCTCCCGGGTAGCTGGGATTATGGGCATGAGCTGCCATGCCTGGCTAATTTTTATAACTTTAATAGAGACAGGGTTTCACCATGTTGGCCAGGTTGGTCTCAAACTCTTGACCTCAGGTGATCCACCTGCCTCGGCCTCCCAAAGTGTTAGGATTACAGGCGTGAGCCACCACATCCAGCTGAAGATTTACATTTTGGTAGGAGTAGAGAGTTATTATATAATTATAAAACTGATCCTAAAATTATGATGTGATGATTGTGGTAAGTACTCCAGAGAAAGAAGGACCTAATCTGGTCTGGAGGGTCAAGGAAGTGAGATGAAATCAAAGATAAGAAAGAATTAACCAAATGAAGAGATGGAAAGGGGCAAGAAGGAGAAGAGGGAACAACATGCACGAATGTCATGAGGTGAAAAGCAGGATGGCGTATTTGAGAAACTGAAAGAAGTACATGTTGCAGAAGCAAGAGAGTGAGCGGCCAGAGAAGTAGACAGGGAACCAAATAACATATGACTTTGTAAAGCATGTTAAAGATTTTTATATTTATCCTAAATGTAATGGGAATATACTGAAGGGAGGTGATGTGATTAGTTTTTGGCATTCTGTCTGGTAGCATTGCAAATAATAGATTAGAGGGTAACAAGATTGGATGGAAGGGTACCAGTTAGGTTGTTGCAATCATCTAGGCCAGAGATTATTGAATGTGAAGATGGAAAAAACTGGATTGGCTCAAGCAATAATTAGAAGATAAAAATGATGGTATGGGTGACTCCTAGGTTTCTGGCCTGTGCAAATGAATGGATGGGATACTTACATTCACAAAAAGGCAATGGCAAAGGAGGATCAATTTGAAGGCAGTGATAATCAAGTTAGCTGTGGACATTTTTTAAAATGTAAGGCATCTTTTAAATATCTATATGACAAATGAATAGTTGGATATACAACCTGGACAACAGTACTGGAGTCTAAACTCTACCCTCTTTCGTTCAAACCTTACCCATTCATCAAATCCTAGCTTAATCTACCAGCTCCACAAGAGTCACTGACCCGTTTTTCTCATTCTATTCTTCCTCTCCTCTGTGCCCTCTCCTAGTGTTTATTGCCTGAACCAATCATTAGGTTCCAGTTATATACTCTACAATATATATGGCGATATATCTTATTTCCATTACCAGACATTAAGTGTGTTGAAATTAGAGATCCATATTAGATTACATTATACCTCCTTACCACCAGCAGATATACATGTAGTAAGAGATCATTTTACCTGTAACAAAGTGAATGCATAGCCTTTCTGCCACTAAAGCAATATTAGAAGCAAAAGGTGTTAAATGCAAACAAAATTGGATTTGAATTTTGACTTCACCTCTTACTAGCAATGGTGACCATGGTCAAGTATTTTAACCTATTCAAAGTCAGTTTTCTTGCTTATCAATACAAGATATTAATAATAATACTCACCTCAGGAAGCTATTGTTCAGTATTAAATGCAGAATGTATGTAAAGTGTATAGCACAGTGTTTGCCACAGGACAAATAACCATTATTTGTTGTTGCTGTTATGACTATTATTAATTTTGTGGAGATCAAAAAATACCATAATTACATATGACAAGCAGTGGCTATGGTGAGTGACAAGTTAGTGAATACAAAAATTGGTATAAGCATATGCCTGTTTCTCCATACTTTATAGTATAGTAAGATTTTCCATTATTCTCTACTTCAGAAAGCAGTCATAAATTTGTTGTCTTTATTTTTGGCTGGAGGTTGGCCTCTGGTTTTATAGAATATTCCACTGGAGCCAGTCTCTTGTGTTTCATAAAGCATAAATTAAGGTATGGCTAAATCCACAATGTGAGAATTGTGTGCACATGTGTATATATATGTGTATATATGTATAGATCTATGTACCTATTAATCATTTTTATCAAGAAGGCCCATTGCTCACAGTGTGTACCATATATTGGTCATTATGTTGCTGGCAAGCAAACAGAAATCACCCACTTAACAGGAGAGAAACACATTAACTCTTCAAACTAGTAGGGGGTGCTTTTACTAAATTACCTCCTCCAGTTGCTTTAATGGTACCCTAGTCTCCACACACTAATGCATGTCTGAGCAGTAAGTAGTTTTCTGTCACCTTACTGAGAGAACTAGGTTATTTCTTTTTTAATATGAAGAGCTTGGGGAGAGGGTGTGGAAGTTTGTTTTTTTCTTTATATTTGTAAAATATTTATTTATGGAATCACTATGGGAATGTATATAAATGTACAGTAGATATAAATTGCTACTTCGATTTATAAAACTCCAGTATCTCTTTTAAGCGAATGGTATTAGTAAGAAAAAAATCATGATCAATGTTTTTCCAACTTTTACATTGCAGTGCATCCAATTTTATATTCTTTTACTAATTCTTAATGGAAAGAGGTTCTTATTGAAAGGTAGTCTTGGAATCTAGTGATATTTTTAATATACCAGCAGATTGTATATATTTTAATTTTATATATGAATAATTATAATTCAAAATGGCCTTTCCAGTTAGCTTTCTTTTCACACCTCTCCTAAGGCCCATTTGAATTTTATGTAGGTTAAGAAATAACACTGATTTCCTAGATGAATGAAAAGTTGTCTTTTTATAATTTTAGCCCAATGCTAAAATTAAACTGTTCACAAGTGAACTGTTTTTAAATAACCCTACCCAGATTTGGAATTTTCAGAGCAAATATTATTTGGCATTTATATAGCACACCCTTTCAAGACTGGACTTTTATTTATTGATTATACGTCATGAAGTGGAACAGCGTTATACTTACAATTTTATAGCTACGCTGTGGAGCAATTCCATTTTTCTCCCTCTAACCCCACCCCAGCTCCCCATCTCTGAAGTCCCGTGGTGATTATAGTGTTGCAGGTAGGCTCTGGGTTGACTAGAAGAGCTCTTCCCCTCAAACAAAATAAGCCTCTCTCCCCAACCCTTTCTCCATCCCTCTTTCTTGCTCCCTCCCTCCTTATCCCCTCTCTCAGGATATTGAGTTTCCAAGTATTTAGACAAAAATATTTTGGGAAGGAAAGTGAATACACAGAACAGGGACAAATATGACATATCTCAGCATAGTCTCCCAGGGTCCTCAACTTCCTTCAAATAGAGGATACTGTACACAGAATCATTGACATGGTTTTCACCTAGTAGATTTCTGTTTGATGGAAGAAGCTAAATTCCTATTTGTCACTGCTTTCATCTACTCAATTTTGCTGACCCTGTGGAGGAACTTGCGTTAATACCCAGATGAAATGCATAGACAATAACATACAGATTAATATGCAGATGAAAATCTGTGTGATTCTGATACTAAATTTTGACTGAGCACAGTTATCACAAATTTATTCCCACTGGAATATGAGTTCCATGACTGCAGGGATTTTTGCCTGTTTTCTTCATTGCTTTATCTCTGATACGTGGAACAATGTTTGCTATGTTAGGTGGTTAATAAATATTTTCTAGTTAAATGAATTTTCTTACATTTTGGATTAAAACTCACAGCTAGTGAATTTCCAGGCTGCTTTGTAGACATATGCAAAAAAATTGTAAACTCAGTTATTTGTGTTCAGATTAATGATTCTGGAGCCCTAGCATACAGGAATAGTAAGCAGCATAAGATATAATCTAAGACAAACAAGGCCTAATTCCTTAGTATGGCATATAAGGCCCTTTACAAACTGGCTCCATCCTACTTTACTGGTTCTTCTACCCCTACACGTATAGTACAGAGGCAGAAAATTGTTTGCTGTTCTTTAATTTCATTATTCCTTTGCACTTGTCTTTGCCTTTGAACACACACTTCTCTGTGCTAGAAACGCTCTTACCCACTTTTTAACCTACCAGAGGTGCATTCATTCTTTAAGATGAAACTCAAAGTATTACTTCTCTGGAGGCTGTCTCAGTCGTCCAGGCAGAGTGAGTCCTTCACTTTGCTTGGACTCCACAGCCTTTTATGTATAGATCTATCATGACACTTACTTCCCTGCTTGTCCTGTCATCATTTCCATGTCTGCAATAGATTGTCAGCCCTTCGAGGGAAGAGGACATATCTTTTTCCTTCTCTCTAATCTGCCTGGATCCTACCACAGTGTCTATCACACCGTAGATGCTCCATGAGTGCTTATTGAGTAACATATGGACCGAGGGCATGAAAACTAAGGGTTGAAGTGCTCTATTAAAAATTATAGGCCAAGTGCAGTAGCTTATGCGTGTAATCCCAGCACTTTGGGAGGCAGAGGCAGGAAGATCACCTGAGTTCAGGAGTTTGACAACAGCCTGGGCAACATAGTAAGGCCTCATCTCTATAAAAAATTAAAAAATTAGCCGGACATAGTGGCACACACCTGTAGTCCCAGCTACTTGGGAGACTGAGGCAGAAGGATGGCTTAAGCCCAGCAGGTCAAAGCTGCAGTGAGCTGTGATTGCATCACTGCACTCCAAACCTGGGTAACAGAGCAAGACCCTGTGTCCAAAAAAAAAAAAAAAAAAAAAATTATAATGTATAATATGGCGTTAGGGAAGAGAAAGTATACCAAACCTAGTTTAACTTTGTCAGATTTGCTAACACAGTGCTGTGCTGTTAGGCAACTGGCCACGAAATAAGAACATTTGAACAAGAAAGGGGGAAAAAAGAAATGGAGCTAGAATTCTGGAAAAGGAAGTGACAATGGCCAAAGTAATTGATGCTGAATATGGGGAGGGAGAGGGTGACAGACAGTGGATGGACAAAAGGAACAGATCTACCTTAAATTGTGCCTAGGAGAAATCTTGGAACCAGTGAACTATGTCAAAAGTGAAGATTCAGTCAAGCATGTGTTTTGTCAATACACTATCAAATCACTATTTGACTCTTTGTGCTTTTTCCCCCCAAGGTGATGATTTGGGGACCAAATGGAGTCAACTGTTCCAGGCATCGTGTAGACTCATATTACATCTATCCTGTATATCATTAATGTCCTTGAGCAATCCTCATAGATTGTTTTACCTGCATATCCTCCCAAAATGTGTAAAAGTAACATGCATTCATGTATATAGATTGTCCATTGTTTTTTAAATGCCTGAAACATTAATTTGATTGCTCAGGTTAAGTGTTTGGGGCAATGATAATAAGGATTTGGATAATGTAAGTTTCCAACTCGAAAGCACTAATGTTATTGTTGCTGTTTGCATTTGCTTTCTAACTTTGAGAGGTTTTGAAAAATGCATTTTGCAGGAATTGCCTGCAGTGTTAGCACTAAATGATAGTGTGGAGGTAAAGAGAAGCATGCGTTTATCTAATTCCATACCTCCTTGATACATTTAAAATAAAGAAAAATGTTCCTAAACATTTTATCAGAAACTGTAGAATATTTTCAACTCAAAGCGTTTCTCTGTATACTGTGATACGTGTAAAACTCTGAATGTAGATCACAGATTTAGGCTTTGTCTATTTAGCATGAGATGATAAGACTACTGTAAGCAGGAACTGCCCCCAAAATTTGATCTGATTGCTTCCTCTAGCTGGGTGATAACATGCTGAAGTAATATCCCAACACACATTTCTCAGTGAATATTATTCCTCTCATCTTTGTTAATGTTGTTAAATAATTTCAAAACTCTCCTCAAGGCAGCTGCTCTGTGCTAGGGAGCTAAACACAAGAGAGGCCAATGTTTTCTTTTATTTGTCCGCCTGCAGACACAGATGTTGTTTGTGTTGTCTGGAAGCACAGAATATGCTCTAAATATCATTGTTGTTTTCAATGAGTCAAAGTGACAAGTTGCGGGTAAAGTGAATCCATAAGAATTAGTACAGAGTGGAATAATACTTCAAAAGGAGGTACAAAACACACAAAAATGTGTTAAATTCATATAGAACAATAAGCTATTAATAATATATGCATAGTTTAAAGGTCTCTTTTTATATTGTCAGTGACAAAAGAAATGCCCATTGTCTCCTGGCTGCTATATCACTCAAAGTATTTTGGCGGCTGGCTTTGGAAATCCAGATGGAGACAGCAGTGAACTGAATGAAACCTGGGAGGCAAGAAGCAGGAAGTTCTAGCATCCGCCACATGCATATTGCACAAATGAGAACTAAGCTGTGAATTTGAATGTGCTGCTTATAAGTTCATATGCTGCATGAGGTCATTAGAATGGTGTTAAAATGGTTCCAAGTTAGCATTGCCACTTGGTATCTGTGTGGCTTTGTACAATTTATTTAATCTCTCATTGAATCTCGGTTGCTTTATTTGAAAAACAGGACTAATAAGCCAGGCACAGTGGCTCACGCCTGTAATCCCAGCACTTTGGGAGGCTGAGGCAGGCGGATTACCTGAGGTCAGGAGTTCGATACCAGCCTGGCCAATGTGGCAAAACCCCATCTCTACTAAAAGTACAAAAATTAGCCAAGCATGGTGGTGGGTACCTGTAATCTCAGCTACTCAGGAGCCTGAGGCAGGAGACTCACTCGAATACAGGAGGCGGAGGTTTCAGTGAGCCAAGATCACGCCACTGCACTCCAGCTCAGGCGAAAAGAGCGAGACTCCATCCTCCATCTCAAAAAAAAAAAAAAAAAAAAAAAAAAAAAAAAAAATATATATATATATATATATATATAAAATAACAACCTTTCTCTCAGGGCTACTCTGAGGATTAAATGAAATAATATATGTTTCAGAGTTTGGTACATAGAAAATGCTAAATTCATGGAGGTCAAGCTACCAAGGAACATGCAGTTTTACATATTAAAAAAGACAAAGAAGAAAGTAAATCCAAACATTAATTTAGCATCTTCTTTTTTAAAAAAATTTACTTTAAGTTCAGGGAACACGCACACATATGTTTATTGCAACACTGTGTACAATAGGAAAGACTTGGAACCAACCTAAATGCCCATCAGTGATAGACTGGATAAAGAAAATGTGGTACATATACATCATGGAATACTATGCAGCCATGAAAAAGGATGAGTTCATGTCCTTTCCAGGGACATGGATGAGGCTGGAAACCATCATCCTCAGCAAACTAACACAGGAACAGAGAACTAAACACTGCGTGTTCTCACTCGTAAGTGGGAATTGACCAGTGAGAACACATGGACACAGGGAAGGGAACATCACACACCGGGGCCTGTCAGGAGATAAAGGGCAAGAGGAGCCGAGAGCATTAGGACCTAATACCTAATGTATGCGGGGCTTAAAACCTAGATGACGGGTTGATAGGTGCAGCAAACCACCATGGCACATGCATACCTATGTAACAAATCTTCACATTCAGCACATGAACTTAAAGTAAAATAAAACTAAAAAAACATGCTAAATTCGTGTTTGGATTTACTTTCTTCCTTTTTTGATATGTAAAACTGCATGTTTTTTGGTAGCTTGACCTCCATCCATTTGTGCCCCAGAACTGGGGAATGCATGCTTTAAAATCAGAACTACCTACTTCAAGTGGGTAAATTAAAAATCTTATACTTAGTCAGTTGCAAGTGAATTTTCTGGTAACTGAAATAAGTTAGTTTTACAACTTCTACAGCTAATGGAGAATGGCCTTTCTTTCTAAATAAAAGTTTGTAATGATAGGACTGTAATGTAAATACCACTCTCAAAAATAATTGTATTGGTTCAGATCTACTGTACTTCAGAATGAGGTTGACTGACCCTGATTACAAGAGTATATGACTACTATGTTAGTATTTGTATGTAATAACCCCTTCTGCCATTGACTATATATACTATATATACTATGCCACTAAAAAGTCTTTGTAGAAATTAACGGCAAACAAAGGTTACATTACCAACCTCCTATTGTTGAGAAGTAGATTTTGAGGGTTTTTTTTTTTTTTTTTTTTTTTTTTATACTTTAAGTTCTAGGGTACATGTGCATAACGTGCAGGTTTGTTACATATGTATACTTGTGCCATGTTGGTGTGCTGCACCCATCAACTCGTCAGCACCCATCAATTCATCATTTATATCAGGGTTTTTTAAATAGTAGGACTTCATTTGCACTGAGTTAACCATATCCTCTCATCTAGTTCTTGGAAACAAATGACATGCATTCGACCAGAATGAATAGCCAGGATTATGAGAGAAATCTGTAGCTATGGGACAAAACAAAGGCAACTAGACTGTTAAGGTGGAAATGGCAAATGTGTCACCGATATCATTGACTCTACCTAATCTGTCATGCTACTTTATCATTGAGCCCAGATTGGCCCATGAATCTTTCCTGCCAGATTAGGATTAAACCTCATTTGCTGGTCATGTTTGCATTAGTCTGTAACAATCTAGGCATTCAGGATTTCAGTATCCAGAATTTAAGCCCTTCTGATTCCACTGGATTAAAATCAAAATGGCAGGCAGACAAGTTGAGAGAAATTGATCTGTCCATTTCCCTCATTGATGGCAGTGTGTGAACACAGATTGGTTTTTCTGTTTTATCAACCTTGCTGCTTTGTTTCATTGCTCCCAGTGTTCTACTTGGACATTTAAATTAGACAAGCAGAAAATATTCTTGTCTTCCCCCTGTATTTTCTAGAAACATCTTTATTGAAGTAAAATTGACATACAATAAACTATATATACAGTATGTGAGTTGGTAAATTTTACATATGTATACATCCATGAAAACATCACCACAATCATCACGGTGAACCTACCTACTGCCCCTAAAAGTTTCCTTTCACAGCTTTATAAGCGTATACCCTCCATTCCCCACACACCCCAGTCCAGGCAACCACTGATCTGCTTTCCCTCACTATATATTAGTTTGCATTTTCTGGATACTTACATACCTGGAAGCACACAGTATGTAGACTTTTTGTTTGGCCTCTTTAACTGAGCATAATTATGTTGATATTTGTTTATGTCATTATATTATTTATGTTAATAGTTCATTCCTTTTTATGTCTCAGTAGTATTCCATTTTATGGATGTACCAGAGTTTGCACTCGTTTGCCTATTGATGTTCTTTATTTCCAGCTTATATTTTGTTTATATTTCCAGAAATTTACAAATAAAGCTGCTATGAGTACTTGTGTACAAATCTTTGTAAGGACATATGATTTTATTTATCTTTGGTAAATATTGAGGGTTGGAATAGTTAGATCATATGGTAAGTATACATATAACTTTATAAGACATGAAGACATCTAGGGCCAACATTGCTCTGTACCCACCTTAATAGCAAGACCCCAAAGGATAAAAATGTTGCCAAATAATTTAACCACACACTAAAACAAAGCTATATATACACATGTGTACAGACAGTCCCCAACTTACAATGGTTCAACTTATAATGATTCAACTTAAAATTTTTTGACTTTATGATGGTTTAAAAGCAATACACATTCAGTAGAAAAAATACTTTGAGTACCCATACAACCATTCTCTTTTTCATTTTCAATATAGCATTCTATAAATTACATGAGATAGTCAACACTTTATTATAAAGATAGCCTTTGTGTTAGATGCTTTTGCTCATCTGTAAGCTAATGTAAGTGTTCTGAGCACATTTAAGGCAGGCTAGACTAAGCTATGATGTTCAGTGGATTAGGTGTATTAAAGGCATTTTTTACTTACAATATTTTCAGGTTACAATGAGTTTATCAGAATGTTACCCTATTGTAAGTCGAGGAGCATCTATCTATGAATTCAAAACCTGTTTTGAGTATTCTATTCAATGCCCATGAATTATGAGGTTTTCCACTGTGGGTGTTGGAAACAGCGACTATTTCCAGCCCTGTTTCAGATTCAGAAGTTGTTTCTTTTATTCCTTTCAGATGGCTCTTCATTCTCAGATGGTTTTCTTGCATGCATGTGCTGTACAGAGTGCAGGTGAATATGCAGTGGGGGGACACTCTGAAGATCTATGAATTCTCTTTCTGTGCAGTTCTCTCCTCTCTGGTACTCTGTACTGGAAACTCTAGCTATCTTGGCCTTCCCGCACTACCAGCTTAGTCTTCTCAACTCAGAGAGACTACCAGGCTCTACCTATGATCCCCCTCCTTGTCCTGCGGCCTGGAAATTCTTACAGGGTTTACTTAATTTGTTTCTCATATTTCAGGGGTTGTTGTCCTTCATTATCTGTTGCCCAATGCCTGAAAACTGTTGTTTCATACATTTTGTGTGGCTTTCATTGTTGTCATTTAAGGCAGGAGAATAAATTTGGTTCCTGTCACTCCATCTTGTTTGGAAGTGGAAGTCTTCTCCAGAATTTAATGTTTTCCTCTGAATGGAATTCAAATTTGCAAGTTCCTGATGAGTGTCCAAAAAGTTATTTTCTCAATCTTTCCCAACTTGGAAATTTTATTTATTTATTTATCTATTTATTAGTGATGAGGTCTCACGCTGTCACCTAGGCTAGAGTACAGTGGTGCAATCATAGATCACTGCAGCCTCAAACTCAGGGGCTCAAATGATGCTCTCAGTCTCTCAAGTAGCTGGGACTACAGGCACATGCCACCACACCTGACTAATTGTTTTCAATTGAGACGGAGTCTTACTTTGTTGCTCAGTCTGGTTTCAAACTCCTGGGCTCAAGCAATCCTCCCACCTTGGCTTCCCAAAGTGGTGGGATTATAGTCAAGAGTCACCCACATCCAGCCAGAATTTCTTTTTTCTATCCCTGACTTATTTTTTTAGTGACATTCTCTGAGTTCCTGAAAACAGGCTGTCAGAAGGGCTACATACCCACTCCAGGGCATTCTACAAACTTACTGAGATGATAAATTTATATCTGGGATATGGCATGAAACTACTTGATGAGAATGACAAAGGAAGTTTCTATTCAAGCCAGCTTAAAGATGGTCTTTTACCAAGGTTTTGTGACTAGTTTCAGTAAAATTTCCCCAGTTCTACACCCTAGAGTACATTTCTGAAGAATTTTAACAGGCAATTATTTCCTAATATATTATGCCAAAAAGTATAGTGAAGAAAGCTTCCCTTGTGTGACTATTTCAGTCAAAAGATGATACTGAGTACTTGTTCTCCATTAGTCTAATATTATAAATTGTATTTTCCTGAATTCACAGCCAGTGGGCTGCTGTCTTTCTCTTCTTGCCAAATTTGTGGAACATCTGTTATTTGAAACAGACAGCTAATTTACCAAAATAGCAATTTTTCAATTTGCATTGGTAGGCATTGTTTTATGTTAAGCTAAACCACCTCGAATGTGTCAGAATTGGGTTCAAGTTGTTAACTCTTTCAAGAGTGGTTCCATGTTAACTATTAATTTTTAAACTTTGGTATTTAGGGTCACTCTTTGCCTAGAATTATTCTAAGGTCTGAGAGGGTGGCAATACAACCTTAGAATGTAATTTATTCTGTAGCTGATGATGGACGCTGACTCTGTTGTACCATTCTATCTTGTCATCTTTACTCATTCATCACAAAGTAAATGCTTACAGAGAAGTGTAGAATGTTACAGAAATAATATTGCTTGCCTCTGTGAGTATGTGTTTGAAGCATTCGCAAGTGTTTTTAATGGTTATTTAACAGTAGTTCATTGATCTCACTTCTCTAGATAGAATTGTGCAACAGATTAACGTAGTTTAAAATTTCAGACACACACACACGCACACACACATTCCTTGACCGAAAAGCTGCACGTGCTTAGTGAACATAATGGAAATACACAAGAATACCTGGAAGACCACAATGGGCAATAAGAATTCAGGTTCCAATGAGTTATGAACAGCCAGAAAATTGGGCCAACACGTGTAAGAAATGAGAAATTTTTTAGGGCCATTGAGCACTATGCATTTTCAGTGTTCAGTAGCCCTGAAAATTTCTCATTTAGGCCAGGAAGTCTCTGTCTCATTCAAAATGTTGAAATAAAAGGAACATGCACAGGTTCTCATTGATCTAAATTTCTGTTGAAGTTCAGGACCTCCCACCATCTTTTCTAGTCCCTGATTCTTTTTCCAGACTCTTACTACAAAGACTGTAGAGCAAGCATCCAATTTTTGTCATTGTAGTGGTAACTGCTGAGTTAGCTTCAAAACAAGTGCTCCCATCTTATGTGAATACAGTCTAAATGGAGCCGTTCACTAAGGTAAAAATTAGTTTAAGGAAATAGTTAGCATTTGCTTATTCCCACATCAAATTTTCTTCCTCTTCTTACATTGCTGAAGGATATTTTAATCTCTCTCTAAATATGATTGGAGTTTGTTTTGATTTCTTCCAAGTTTCTACCTCGTCCTCTTTTCTTTTGAGTTTCTGCTACAATTCTGTGTCCTCTGATTTGAACCATTTTTACAGATTTCCAATTCATTGTACTTCCGAGAGCATCCTTTTATGATATTAACATAGCCTTTTAACTGCATTCTGGGATGTCTCCAGTTAGCCAATATTGGTCACAAAGCATGAATGTTTCTACTTCAGGCTTTTAACTCTGCCCAGATTTGTTGCCATGCTTTTCAGTATACTGACAGATGGAGAAATCTTGAAAATTAAATAAGGCATAATTAGTAGGTCCTGAGTGCCGAGATAATGGGTGCATTTGGAACTGTCAAGGGGAGATTAGGCTCCAGGAAGCTTAGTTATTTTATTTAAGTCCTCTTATAACCACAGGCTCCAGTCTTGCACATGGGAGCATTCCATCTCTCACTCCTGTGCCCCAGGAAAAGCTGATGAGCCCTCAGCAGAAAAATAAAAGTCAGGTTTAGACAATGTGCCTTTATTACCTTGTTATCATTAGGGGCTTAAAAAGGTTCTTTGTGGAACTTCCCAAAGGACATGACAAGGTCCTGTTAACTCACTCTCCTCACTGCCTAGTATAGCGCTGTACATTTGATAAAACATTTTCATGAAGAAAGAAGGAAATTAAATTGAACTAATTTTCTAAGACTAAGATAAATCAGAGGAGACTATTTTGTTTTGATTTCTTTACTTGAATTGAGTGGGTGTTCAGTGAAGCTGTGTTTAAGTAAACTTACTTGAACTGATTTGGTTGACAATTTGATACCGTTTTCTTTTTAAAGCCCTCAAACTGAGAAATATAAAATGGTACCCAGTAGTAAAAATTATTTGCCTCTTATCTGGTGTTACTTACTTCTTTGTCTCTGTATTTCTTGCTTAAGATTATAATAATCCATTACATTTTTCCCTGGAACCAGTAATGAATTATTAGTGGGTCAGTAATATTTTTTAATTGTGTGAGTTTTATTCATTATGTTTCCAATAGCCGTGTTGTAAATGGATAATTTTATATTTGATGAGTAACGATTTACTCAGTTGCTTTTTACATTTTAAGTTGTAGATTCTCTATTTCTCTATCAATAATCTTGCAATTCATAGTAGATACATAGGCTGTATCAATACTTTAATATGGCAAGAATTATAATTATGGCACAAGATCTTATTTAACTAAATATGTACTATATCCTTCACAAAAAAGTATAAATGGCACCTTGATTCATAAAACTACTAACTCTTTTCCCATTTGAACACATTGGCCATTACGTATGTTGGATAACAGGTTCAGGTTATAATTACGGAGTTTTAGAACAAGGCAGTTACCTAGAGATTTATTTCTAGTTGTATCCATACATCTTACAAATGAGAAAACTGTGGCCCCAAAAATGTTAAGTGACTTATCCAAAAACCAAATGGATGATTAATAACACTTGCTTCTGCATGTAATCTATAAACATTGTTATGAGTCACAGTAATTAAACTAATAATTCTATCCCCTCCCCCCTCTCCTTTATTTTGGAAATGGACTATACTCTTTAAAAGTTGTATCCCAAATTTCTTAGGTCATGGTTAAAATTAATCACACTTCTTGGCTTCCAATTACTTATTTGGAGCATAATGCCTTGAAGCTCACTTTTTTGTTGTTGTTCTGATTTTTTTTTTAATTTATTATACTTTAAGTTCTAGGGTACATGTGCACAACGTTCAGGTTTGTTACATATATATATACATGTGCCATGTTGGTGTGCTGCACCCATTAACTCATCATTTGCATTAGGTATAGAAATTTAAGAAAAATAGTCTTGAGCTGATCAGAAACACAGAAATTGGCCGGGTATGGTGGCTCACACCTCCAATGCTTGAGTCCAGGAGTTCAAGACCAGCCTGGGCAACACTGGGGGAAGCTCTTCTCTACAAATAATTTTAAAATTAGCTGTGTGTGGTGGTGCACACCTGTAGTCCCAGCTACTGGAGAGGCTGAGGCAGGAGGAGGATCACCTGAACCTGGGAGGTCGAGGCTGCAGTGAGCCAAGATAATGCCAATGGACTCCAGCCTGGGTGACAGAGTGAAACCCTTTCTCAAACAAAACAAAACAAAGCACAGAAATGGCATTTCTAGGAAAACGCTGATACAGATAGCTATAACTTTCCTTCTCAAGTTTTGGTAAGTGGCTTCTTTAGGCTGAACACCTGATGATCAACCCCTAGATTCAGAAAGTACAGTCATTTTTTTTCAGCACTTCATAGCATTTTTTAAAAATTATTAATTTGTTAGCATTAGTAGATGCCTAAGGTGGCCCTATGTGCCAGAACTCTACTCAGTCTCATGATCCTCAACCGTAAATGTTTCCCTAGCTGCTGAAAGCTTAACAGTGATGAGTTTCATCCTTAGTTTCCCTCCTAAATTTGACCTTCAACTCTTATGTGTCTAGGACAAAAGTACACCCTAGAAGATCACTGAGAAATCATGCATCAGTCGGGCGTGGTGGCTCACGCCTGTAATCTCAGCACTTTGGGAGGCCGAGGCAGACAGATCACCTGAGGTCAGGAGTTCGAGACCAGCCTGGCCAACATGGTGAAACCCCGTCTCTACTAAAAATACAAAAATTAGCTGGGCATGGTGGCAGGTGCCTGTAATCCCAGCTACTTGGGAGGCTGAGGCAGGAGAATCGCTTGAGCCTGGGAGGTGGAGGTTGCAGTGAGCCGAAATCACACCATTGTGCTCCAGCCTGAACAACAATAGCAAAACTCCATCTAAAAAAAAAAGAAAGAAAGAAAAAATAAATCATGCATCCGTTAGTTTTGATGACCTCTTGGCTTAGATATAAGCAAGATGACATTTTGACTATGTTTTTGTTCATGTTACATTTACTTTATTCCACTAGAGAGAAAAGAGCAAGACCTCCTTCTAGCTGTTAGACTTTCAGCTCCACCTGTGACAATTGATTCAAAAGTCTCCTTGTTGTTTTAATATCTGGTGGTGTACAATCAACTAAAAATCTTTGTAGGGGTATAATTGAACTATAATAAACTACACTTAAGGTGTGCAATATGATAAACTTTGGCATGTTCATGTACCTGTGAAACTATCACCACAATCAAAATAATGGACATTTAGATCACCCCAAAGTTTTTTTGTGTCCTTTTTTATCCATCTCTCCCTCCACCCTTTTCCCCAGGCAACCACTTATTGGCTTTATGTCACAGTAGATTAGTCTGAATTTTCCAGAATTTTATATAAATGGAAGCATACCATATGTAGATTTTTGTCTGTCTTCTTTGACTTAGCACAGTCATTTTGAAGTCCATAACACTGCTATGCATCGATAGTTCATTCCTTTTTAGGACTGAGTAATATTCCATTGTGTATATATACCACAGGTGTATTATCCATTCATGTGTTCATAGGCACTTGGGACATTTGTACTTTTTAGCTATTTCCGAATAAAGCTGGTATGAACAACTTTGTACAGTTTTGGACAGAAGTTTTCATTTCTTTGTGATAAATGTCCAAGAGTCCAATTCCTCTTTTGGTAAGTATGGCTTTAACTTTTCAGAAAACTGCCACACTTTTTTCTTAAGTGGTTGCACAGTTTTACTTTCTCACCACCAGTATATAAGAATTGTAATTGCACCACGTTCTTTCTCAACACTTCTTGTGGGCAGAGTTGTTTTAGCCATAGCAGTGGGTATGTAGTGGTATCTCATGGTGGCTTTAGTTTGCATTTTCCTGGTAGCAGTGATGTTGAGCATCTTTTCATTTGCTTTTTGGCCACCTCTATTTTTTGTTGTGAAGTGTCTCTTGAAACTTTTTGCCCGCTTAAAAAATTGAATTTCAACCATTGTGGAAAGTAGTATGGCAATACCTCAAAGAGCTAAAAGCAGAACTACCATTCAACCCAGCAATCCCATTCCTGGTTATATACTCAGAGGAATATAAATCATTCTACCATAAAGATGTATGCACTCAGATGTTCATTGCAGCACTATTCATAATAGCAAAGACGTGGAATCAACCTAAATGCTCATCAATGACAGATTGGATAAAGAAATGTGGTACAGGCTAGGTGCAGTGGCTCACACCTGTAATCCCAGAGTTTTGAAAGGCCAAGGCAGGAAGATCGCTTGAGTCCAGGAGTTCGAGACCAACCTGGGCAATATGAAGAAACCCCATCTCTATAAAAAAAAACATGAAAAATTAGCCAGGTATGATGGCATGTGCCTGTAGTCCCAGCTACTCAGGAGGCAGAGGTGGGAGAATCACCTGAGCCTGGAAGTCAGGGCTACAGTGAGCCCTGATCACGCTGCTGAACTTTATCTTCTCTAGAGAATATGCAGTACTTTAGGTAACAAGGTTATATGTACAAGGCTAGAAAACAACTACTTATGGTGCATTATAAGTGCTTTATAGATAATGCATCTTTTGGGAATTTTGAGCACCACCAAGATGTTTGTGTATTTAAGAAAATGTTTTACAATGGTGACATTGATTTCTATAAAAGGAAATGAGGCATTTCAATAAACATCGGTTACTGTAAGTGAAACTTTTTCTCGTTCTTTCTTTTTTTTAATGCTTTACCACTTAAGAAGAGCAACTGATAGCTAATTTGGATTGTTACTTTTTCTAATTATAGATTGAGAAGAAAGTGTACTTTTATCTGACTGTACTTAATTAGAGAATTTATGAGTTAGTCTTTGTAGTCAAAGCAGGATATAGTTCCAATAGAAAATAAATTGTTTATCCTATGCAATTTTTGATCAGATTACACAGCATTTTCTTAGAAAGGAACAAAGCCATGTTCTAATTTCCTTTTGAATGGGAAAAAAACCTCTTTAATTAAAAAGAATCTGCTTACATCTGTCAGTGCTTTTAAAAAAACTTTATCTCATGTTTTATTAATCTGGAATGACAAATTGGACCTGCATTTATTTTTATTTGCTCATCCTTTTCCAATGAATGCCATGACTCAAATGCTCATATTAAAATCTTTGGAAAGCCACATCTCATATGCCATTGTATGAGTGAAACTAAATGCAAGTCTGTGCTCTTGGAAGTAAATTTTCTAATTAGTTCCCTGAATTCATGGAAAATAAGTGGAGACACTTCACAGCAATTCAGAGCAAAAGCTTCCTTTCTTGTGTCTTTAAACAGAATTAGAGATGATGCAGCAAAATCTGTGGTAATGCCATTGATAAACTTGCACCCTCACTACTACCCATTCCCTGGCTCCCATCCACTTCAAACAAATCTCTAGGGCAGTCGATTTCAAAGTATGATCCCTAGACCAACAGCATGAGTCTCACCAAGAAAGTCATTCAAAATGCAAATTATCTGGCCCTACTCCACACCTGCTGAATCAGAAACTTAAATTGGAAGGCACGGATGGGAGTGGGGTGCAGCAATCTATGTTTTAACAAGCCTTCTAGGTGATTCTGAAACAGACAAGTTTGAGAGCCACTGTTCTAGGGGAGTGAAGTAAGTTGTGAATATAGACCTATATAAAATTCATTTCTTGCAGCTTCAAGCTGAAAGGTTTATTACCAGGTTGCTGTAGCAACAACTGCACAGTAGGATTGGATAATGAAACATTGTGAAATTAAGAGGCATGAATATTAGCTGATCCCAATATTCTAGATTGCTAAAATTTATATTGGACAAAATTGATTTTTACTTTTAGCCTTACGGCAAGAAGAAGCATGGTTTCATAACATTTTATGTTTGACAAGTGGAAACCACGACTATTTTTTGAATACTACTACTTTGGAATTAACCAAGTTTTTGTAGAAAAAGAGAATTACTCTTTAAGACATTCATCATCGAAATCAAAAGGTAGCATACTCAGCAGTGACTTATAACCCTGAAAGAGTTAATTTTTAATTGAATATTTCTAATACATTGTAGTAGCTTTATTTGCCTACTATATGTTTCACAAAGCACAGTGCTATTCACCTAGTGGTATTAAGTAAACAATAAGAATTTTTTGTTAAACCCCTATTTGGTAATTATATGCCACAAAAATAGTTATTTTAAAAATATATTCTGCTTGCTTTCCTCTAGTGTGTGGTCTAAAATCCAGTACTTTCTGTATTCAAAGAATTAAATTCATGTTAGAGTTTGCATTTTATTGATATGTGCTAAGGATTAGATGCACTCAGTTAAGTTCCTTCCCAGCCAAATGACATATCTTGTCTCTGATGTCAGTCTGAGAAAATCCTGTATGGTGCACTACATCTCTGGATTATCTTATCTAAGTATTACATGGACATTTCAGATGATATGTCTTGGCATGTGGTCATTTTTCATTAACTTATTAGGAATTGTTAAAGCATCTTTTCCCCTTTTTGACACCTTGCTATAATTGAATGTAAAATTGACTATAAGACTGAATGCTTGATATTCATGCAGTAAGTTGAGGGGGCATCGTTGGTGTATAGCAGAAACCATGCCTAGATGGGTGTTTTAGGAAAAAGGGCTCTGTTGCTATCCGATGTGAGCTCTGAAAAAATAATACCTATCCTCTGGCGTTTATTTTCCTCAACTGTAAAAAGAAGGAATTCATTGCATCATCTTTAAGGTTCTGAAAATTTTATAATTCTAAGATCTAGGGAGAAAGGAGTGGAAATCCAATCCACGAACCACTGCCAAGGTACAATATATGACTAAATTTTTTTAGGTATTTGTTGAAAAAAAAAGAATTAAACAGAATAATTAGCATAAAGTCAGCCTTGAAATCCTTTAAAATCAATGGAAAATAATGATATTAGGTACGGATGATTTAGAGTTTAAATTAACATGTTTTAGGAAAAATATTTTAGAAAAGTGCATTCGAACTTAATGCTTTTTTCTCAGAGTTTTCACATTGAATTATTTATTCTTAAATCCAATGTGTATGGAATACTTAGAAAAGCAAATAATTTTAATATTTTAAGCATGGGTACGCTCTGCAGATCATATATATTCTTCCTAGAAAAGAAATATCTTTTAAAGGACACCTCTCTACACTTTATACTCCTCTGCACTCACTTATTTCATTACATTTTGTGAAACCTAAAATTGTAGCTATAAAGCTATTTTGGGCACGCTTTTCCCAGAACCCTGTAAGAATCAACAGGAGCATAATTTTAAGCTACAGAAGTGCAAAATAAGCACAGAGTCCTAGCTACCATAAATAAAAGGCCAGAATTCTAACTTTGCAAAAACACATAATTACTACCAATGGGGGAGAGGGGAATGAGGACAAAAAGTAGAATTTTCTGGGGGATTTCTTCATACTTCTAAACGTTTTCTCTGAACTTTGTTTCTTCTCAGAGATGGAATTCTGTGAAACCTCTCACACTCTGTGCTCTGGCTACCAAACAGACATGCACAGCGTTTCTCGGCGTGGTTACCAGCTCGAGATGGGATCTGATGTGGACACAGAGACAGAAGGTGCTGCCTCACCTGACCATGCACTAAGAATGTGGATAAGGGGCATGAAATCAGAGCATAGCTCCTGTTTGTCCAGTCGGGCCAACTCCGCATTATCCTTGACTGACACTGACCATGAAAGGAAGTCTGATGGGGAAAATGGTAATAAACTACTTGAATTATTTAAATGAAACACAGAAAAAATGCAATTTTTAGCCTTTGCTTTGTTCTCCTTCCCTATATCTGCCCTTCTTTCATTTAATATGCAGAATGGAAATACAAGTTAGCAGGGACTCATGGGCAAGGCACGTACCTAAGTATCTGGCAAATAGACATTTATTTGTAATAACAGACAAAATACTTTACATTTTTCTGTGAGCCCCCAAGGGAAATAATCTCATGTAATCAGTAATATTGTGCATGTTTTGTTTATTACTCACCTTTTATTTTCATCTTTATTTTCCACGGCAATACTAGTAGAATTTATTATAGAATGTCCAAATTTCATGTATTTGAGCTTTATATCAATAAATGAACAGTGAGACGAACAATTGTATAGCAAGTATATTCTGTATGTGCTTACTATTTGGATTCAGATTAACCTGTTGAATGTACAAACTCAAATTAACCAGGTTGGACTGAAATGATTTAAAAAACCAGAAGGTGAGTGAACATCATCCATTTGCTTGACAATAAGGACTAGCAGCAGCATTATGTTGTAAGCATATATGATTTTCTTGCAACTTTTATAAAAGGAAAATTTTGTCTTTTTGATTTGTTGGAAAGGGGTTAATTTATTTTATTTTTGTTCTTTTGCTCCTACCAGAGAACAAAATAGTTTCATAAAAAGCACATTACTGCTTATTAAACACATTCATCTAGTCTCTCCATCATTCTGTTTGTGTACATTTTATAGGTCCTCATTACCATGACCACAAGGCTTAGTCTATTAGCTGTTAGTACTTTTTCAGGTGGCAGAGAGATAGCCAGCTGCCCTGTACCTGCAGTTTTTTTTCTATTTTGTCCTCTTCTGCCTTCTTTAACCCAAACGTGACACTGGCCATATAATCAGGAATTAGAAGTTGCCTACTAATTAGAATATCACTTCCTAAATAATAGACCATAACACTTTATGATATCACCAAGTATCCTTGGGGGTCTTTTTTTTTTATATTACTTGTTTTTTTTATATTACTTTCATATATGTATGTGTATGCATTGTTGACTTTGGCCAAGAGTATAGGAAGTAACATACGGAAATGAGAAGGGAACATACTTGACATATGTAGCACATTCATGGAAGTGAAAGGCATTAGGATAGAAGTTAGGAGACCTTTGATTGGTCACTACAGTTTTCTGGGTTTCATCTTTCTTTTTTTTTTTTTTGAGAAGGAGTCTCGCTCTGTCACCCAGGCTGGAGTGCAGTGGCCAGATCTCAGCTCACTGCAAACTCCACCTCCCGGGTTTACGCCATTCTCCTGCCTCAGCCTCCCGAGTAGCTGGGACTACAGGCGCCCGCCACCTCGCCCGGCTAGTTTTTTGTATTTTTTTAGTAGAGACGGGGTTTCACCGTGTTAGCCAGGATGGTCTCGATCTCCTGACCTCGTGATCCGCCCGCCTCAGCCTCCCAAAGTGCTGGGATTACAGGCTTGAGCCACCGCGCCCGGCTTTCAATTGGGAAAAACAATGATCAAAATTATATGAAATGGGATGGTAGGTGATCTCTTATATTGGCAAGACATCTTGTTCTCCCTCATCTCACTCTGAACATATTCACTGGGTTGAAACATTGAAATGAAAGGAACAAGTTTCCCCACTGGGCTCTACTATTCTTCTACCTCAGCAAGTCCCTTGGTATGAGGTGTCTTTTGGGGTGATGAAAATATTCTAGACTTAGATAGTTGTGATGGTTGTGCAACTCTGCAGAAATACTAAAAACCACTGAACTGTATGCTTTAAAAGGATGAATATTACATATGTGAATTATATTGCAATAAAGCTGGGTTATTTTTAAAGCACCACTAGATGAAGGATAAGGGTTGAAGTGTGAGGAATTGCAGATGACTTGGACAAGGCTTAACTAGTAAAATGTTTACTGTTACAGGTTTCAAATTCTCTCCTGTTTGTTGTGACATGGAGGCTCAAGCTGGGTCTACTCAAGGCAAGTGTTTTCAAATATTTGATCACCAATTATTTTTACTTCACCCCATCCCTGGCACCCTACCCCCACAAAATAGAACCCTGCTTCTCTGACAAACAACATACAAGCCTGCTCAATGAACCTGTCAGAGAATACAGTGGCAGCTTATTTGTTTGTTTTCTTCTTGAAAATTTCATTTGTAAATGTTGGTGGTGAAGAGGAGGTGAAGGGGGAGCTAGGGAGAAGGGTAAAACAGGATTCCAGGTAGGATGAGAAAACATTTCTTTAACCTGGGAGGAGAGACTGAAATCAGGATGGGTTGGATTTGGCCTTATGACTTTCTACATATATACCATGTTTGGCATGGCTCTAATAATTAACTCAGTATAGTTTAGGTATTGTCATAACTTACAGATGTTGCCTAGAAGTTGGCCTTGGTCTCTTCCTCCAGGTGTTCATGCTTGGCTTTAGCATCACACTTTATCCACGTCATCAATCATAAATAACACCTTCAAATGAAAAAAAAATGTTGTTCATCCTCTTCTGTAAACCTATATTTACACTGTGTCATTCCTTAGTAAGGGGGCATTGGTGTTTTGTTCTTTTTTTCACTTTTGCCTTCGTTGTATTCATTGGGTTTTGCCCCTTTGGAGAGGGATACTACTGAAAGTAACATTTATAAATGGTTTTCACAACCCGGTCTGTGCTGGGGGCCCTTCTCTAACACCTTGAAGTAGGGTCCACACATCCCACCACAGGGCAGTGACTCGAAAATGAGATGAAACTAGTATATAAAGATTTAGAACAGTGTTTTTAACATGTAGGAACAATATGAATGTTCACTATTATTGCTGGATTAGCATTTCAAAATTTCCAAACACACTTTTCATATCTTTATGCCATTTCATCCTTATGACCACTCTGTGAAACAAAATCTGTTATCTCCATTTTACATATGAGGAAGTGTTAAAACAACAATTCAGAAACAATCTAGCTGAATTTCACTGGATTATTTCCCAAGTATGCTTTGTTTTCTCCCTTGGATCATGTGTGTATGCAATACGTAAACTTGAACAACTTTTCCCTGCTCAGTTCTCTATGTCTTACTTTGACTCCTACTAATATTTTCAATAAAGAGTATATAATTTGGGTTCTTATTTATCACCTATGGTAAGATTTTACCAATGTGGATTCCACAGATTTTAATTGATGACAACCATGCCTGGCCTGCCTTTAACATTTCCATAGATCCTTGAGGAGTTGGTTTGAGTTAAGATAAGAATGTAAATGACTTTTCCAAAAGTACGTTAACTTGAGGAAACAAGTTATTTCC
This sequence comes from Rhinopithecus roxellana, assembly GCF_007565055.1. Classification (NCBI taxonomy): domain Eukaryota; kingdom Metazoa; phylum Chordata; class Mammalia; order Primates; family Cercopithecidae; genus Rhinopithecus; species Rhinopithecus roxellana. The sequence continues at coordinate 119,420,837 of NC_044555.1, read as the reverse complement.
AATGAATGAACTTGGCGTTTGTGTGGAAATGTTGCTATTTATTTCCTATTGATTTCATCCATTCATGAAAGCATGCTAATCAAGTCATCTATTTTATTAATTTGAGTTGATGTATGTTATATTTGAAAAAGTAAATCTTTAGAATATTTGTTATGTATATGTTTTCCTACCTCAGACTCCATGCCATCCCATCCCTGTGGCTCAATTAATGTCAATGACATTTTGTTTTGTTTCTGTCTTCCTATACTTTCTGAATTTTAGATTATTGATGAGACAATGGGCATGATATCATGGATCAGCTTAGGAACATTTGAGCCACACTGCTGTGAATGTTAGATAAAAGTTAAGATGGAGGAAATTGTTAATTTAGGTGAATTGTCCAACTGAGAAATATTCTGAGAAGTAATTTCAAAGATGCTTACTATTCTATTCATCCTAGGAGAATATGACTTTGGTTTTCTACTTACGTTTCCAAAATCATGTCTATAAGGACTTGTTTCTTTTATTTCATTAATTGGCCAAGCCTTTCAGAATTTTTTTTCTCATTTCCTTAACTCTATTTGGTTGCCCTTAATTGAATTTATGTCTCTGACATTTTATAAGTCATGAAGAATTATAAGAAATAACCCTTAATTTCAGCACTAAAACATTTGAACTTAAAGGCCTGAAGTACTGGAAAGGAAACAATCAGGTGACAGAAGGGGATCTGGAGGCTTTCACAGGGATCAGAACACTAATGCATTATGTTTCCATTCTCTCAAATTTGTCCTAAGTAAACCCTTCATCATCTGTTGATGCTGAATTGTCTATTAAGAAAGATGCACATTCACTCAAGTTAGCTTCATTCTGGGACCTGTGAACAGTCAATACCTAGGTGATACTTTGATATCAAACATCATGCTTTATTCTATGTCATTTTTATTCCCATTTCACCTTACTAACAGCATTACTACTCATCATAGGCTAATACTAGAGTTGTGTACTTTATATCCTAACAATGGTTGTTAATAAGCACTAGACTGGAAGCTACTTGATGAAATGGTCTAATTTATTCACTTTTGTAGCTTCAATACTTAGCAAGGGGACCTAGAGCACAGTAGGCACTAAATAAATGAAAAATATGTATTGTTCTAAGGGTAAAATATATTTTTTGTCGATCTTGTCTTGTGTGACTCTCATAAGGATAGAAGTGCTATAGTGTGTCAGACCTCTGATCATCTAACACACAACTCTATCTCTGATAGGTGATCTAATGGTAATTTAATTTTTTTATCTTTAGTTATGGATATATAATAGGTGTACATATTTATGGGTACATGTGATGATTTTTTTTTTTTTTTTTTTGACAGAGTCTCGCTCTGTAGTCAGGCTGGAGTGCAGTGGTGTGATCTCGGCTCACTGCAACCTCCACCTCCTAGGTTCAAGTGATTCTCCTGTCTCAGCCTCCCAAGTAACTGGGGCTACAGGTGCACACCACCACACCCAGCTAACTTCTGTATTTTTAGTAGAGACAGGGTTTCACCATGCTGGCCAGGATGGTCTCAATCTCTTGACCTCGTGATCCACCTGCCTCGGCCTCCCAAAGTGCTGGGCTTACAATATGTGATGTTTTGATACAGGCATACAATGTGTAATTGGGGTAATTAGGGTACCATCACCCCAAGCATTTATCATTTCTTTGTTAGGAACATTCTAATTCCAATATTTTAGTTATTTTAAAATATATGATAAGTTAACATTGACTACAGTCATCCTGTTGTGCTATCAAATACTAGATCTTATTCATTCTATCTAACTATATTTTTGCACCTATTAACCATGCCTACCTTTTCCCCCATTTCCCTCTACCCTTTTCAGCCCCTGGTAACCATTCTTCTACTCTCTATCTCCATAAGTACAATTGTTTTGATTTTTAGTTCCCACAAAGCAGTAAGAAGATGATGTTTGTCTTTCTGTGCCTGACTTGTTTCACATGACCTAATATCCTCCAATTCCATTAATGTTGCAAATGACAAGATTTCATTCTTTTAATGGCTAAATAATATTATATTATATATATGTACTACATTGTCTTTATCCATTCATCTGTTGATGGTTGACATTTAGGTTGCTTCTGTGTCTTAGCTATTGTAAATAGTGCTATGATATATTTCCTTTCTTTTGCATATATACATAGCAGTGGGAGTGTTAGAGCATATGGTAGTTCTATTTTTAGCTTTTTTAGAGTACCTCCATACTGCTCTTCATGATGACTGTAGTAAATTACATTCCCGCCAACAGTACATAAAGGTTTTCATTTCTCCACATCCTTGCCAATATTTGTTATTGCCTGTCTTTTGGATAAAAGCCATTGTAACTGGGGTGAGATGATATTGTAGTTTTGATTTGCATTTCTCTGATGGTTAATGATGTTGCGCATTTTGTCATATGTCTGTTGGCCATTCATGTGTCTTCTTTTGAGAAATGTCTATTCTTTTGCCCATTTTAAAATCAGATTATTTGATTTTTTTCCTATTGAATTGTTTGAGCTTCTTACATATTCTGGTATTAATCCCTTGTCAGATGGGTAGTTTGCAAATATTTTCTCCCATTCTTTATTTTCTAATGAGCATTTCTTAGAAGACTTTGACAGCCCTACTTAAGTATCAACCTCAGTGATTAGGGTATCCGTCAATAATTACATTTAGCTATACATTGAACTGGAGGAAAAAACAGTATCATCAGCTAAATTTGAATAAATCAATTTCCAAGAATATGTTTTTCACATGTGGCCTGAATGGAACAGTTGGATTATAAAATGTGAAAATAAAAATTGTTTACCAAGAAGCTAAGTAGAAATAAATTTTGTAGGTAGTGACAAAGTATTGTAACCTTTAATAAAGTATAAATTGCAAATAAATTATTTATAGTTATAGCCTTGATGATAATGATATTTCTGTTCAAGCAATATTTATTAAGCACCTTCTTTTTGCCAAACTCTGTACTAGAGATTGGGAGTATATGAAAGATGAATAATACACACTCCCCAACCTCAAGGAATTTATAGTCTCCTGGGAGAGATTGATGCCCTATTAGTTAAGATTGCTTGTTATAGGTAGCAGAAATCAACGTGAGCTAGCTTAAACTGAAAACAATTGTATTAAAAGTACATAAGAATACAGGGTGACTGTAGTCAGTAATAGTCTAATTGTACATTTTAACATAACTAAAAGAGTAAAATACGATCATTTGTAATACAAAGGATAAATGCTTGAGTGGATGGATACCTCATTTTATATGATGTGATTAATATGCATTGCAGGCCTATATCAAAGCATCTCATGTACCCCATTAATATGTATACCTACTAGGTACCCACAAGAAATAAAAATAAAAAAAAAAATAAAGTACGTGAGAATACTTCATTGGACTCAGGGCAAGAGTGTGGCTACACCACAAGAAGGGACTTGTTACAGTCCCTTAACAATTTTCAGAAGAATTGTTAAGGCATTGCTTTTTGTTTCTAAACCCATTTCCTTCAGCGCCATCTCTGCAGTTTGACTTTCTCTAAGTTTCCCATCTACAAGACAGGTATAAAAACCCATACCCCATAGAACCCTAGTTCACATTTCTTCTATTCAGGAAATAAGCTAAGATTAACCAGATTTTTTTTAGTGCCATTTCTAAATTCCAAGGAGACAGAATACTTTTCTCAACTTGAGTCGGCTGTCTCCTCAGCTCACTGGTCTCCTCAGCTACAATGAGGGGTAAGGTCAGTAATAAAAATGTTGCTTTCTGGGAGCCTACCCATTTGATTCTCAAAGCAATTCCCAATGCAGGGCTGTCAGTGCCAAATGGATACATATACTCAAAGAGGTCTACTAGAGAGGATTGAAAGCTAATTTTAATACATTTTAGTTAATACTGTGATAAAGATACGGTAGCTTGCTCTGAGAGCACAAGGGATGTGAAACCATTTATTAACATAAAAGTGGTAATATTAATACAATCTAAATAAATAATGTTTTTGTATAGTAAATGGTTAAGAATAACCATGATATAAGACAGACCTAGGTTTTTGCGCTAGTTCTGCTATTTACCTGCTGTATGTCCTTGGACAGGTAACTAAAGATCTCCAAGTCTTAATTTCTTTATCTGTCAAATGGTAGCTGCAAAGTCTTGGGAGTTTTTGTGGGAGGATTAAATGAGAAACTGGATATATAGCACTTTACAGTGTGTCTGTTACAATGAAATGCTCTATAAATGTCAGTTGTGGTTGTTGTTTATCACTATTAATTTATTATGCACATATTATGGGATAGATGCTATCAGGTAAGGAACCTGTTATCAAGTATTAGACAAAGAGGCAACATAGCTTCTGAAACATCTAATATCCCAGGGAACTCCTTAGCCTAGCAGAACCCAGCCTACTTTCTGCTCATTTCAAATTGGGTAAAAATCCTTGCACTTGTCTTATTTTAAATAATACAACATTTTATTAATAGGCAACAACCTCATTCTGCTAAACCTAGAAGACTGTGAGAGGAAATTCACTGAGGCACTTCAGACCTGGCTGCGGGTTAGCTTGTGCCTTTGTATTTCCCCTTGTCATTGAAGTAACCCTTTAAGGGAGAGCTGGGATTTTAATTACTACTCAGAAGCCCTGTTGATTTCCTTGACTGTTGGGTAGCTGAGCTCCCTATGTTCTGTTTAGGAACTTTACAGGTAAGGGAATATCTGATACAATCTCATAACAGCCGAGAAATCCATTAGTACTGCTCCCTGTTGCTTCTGTACTGTATACCACAGAACCTAAGTAGTGCGGTATGTGCTACCAATAAACATGTCATCATAGTCATGCATATGCTGTTCTCAGACCCTAAATTCATTCAAGGAAACAGCTGGAGTTGTGAAAAAAATGGTTAGCCTAATGCTGGGTTTCTTGAATGGCAGGTAGTAGTTATACCCAAATGAGGAGTTATTTCTTCTGATACTTGACCATGTAGGGCCATTCATGTACATTTGATGGAGGGAATTTGTTTATTTGTTTTCCATTTCTTTCCTTTACTTTTTTTTTGTTTTCTCCTGGTAGTGTAAGTTATATAGGACCCTTACATAGCAGTGATAACAGTTCCTCGGAAACCATCTGATTGTTAAAGGAAGTGTACGAAACAATGCAATGACTTGGTAATAGCTTCAGCAGGAGCCCTGCCATATAACTAACATCCTAATGGCTCTGTTGGACCCATTAGGCCTGTATGAGACAGCGCAGTTGACTCTGTAACAGCTCCTTTGGAGATGTTACACTATCAGAGGAAGTGTGGAAGTTATTGGGATTATGTGTGGGTGAGACACTTCTATGGTGGCTGTGATATTCAAACTTAAAAACCACTTTGATGATACTGAATTTCAAGTCATTATCAAGGTAGATATAACAAGTTCATATTTTCTTTTTCAGTAGGTAATTTTAGGTACTATTATCTTTATATTAAAGTAATATTGGCCAATGGTTTAAAAATTAATGGTAAAAACAGATTTAAAGTGAGTAAAGTGTAACATCCCCCTCCCTCTCCATCCTTCAGGTTTCACTCTTGAGAGACAGTCAGTGTTAATAATGTATTATATATCATTCCCCAAATTTTCCAGGCATGTAAAATGGGATCACATACTACAAAAAGTCTCATAATTTTTTCCAGTTCATATTATGTTGGATATTTCCCCATATTTGTAGTACAAATCTGCCTCATTATTTTTAATGACTGTATAGGATTCTGTTTATATATGTGTTATTATTTTAGCCAGTCCCTTGTTGATGGACATCTAGATTTCCAGTGTTTTGATATTAAAAACAGTGCTACACTTAATATCCTTGTACACATCTTTTACACACCTCTTGTATAATTTATTAGAAGTAGAAATGATGGGCTGAAAATATATGCATTTAATGTTTGTTTAGATATTACCAAATTTCCCCCTTAAAAAAGACCTACCGATTTATTTACCTACTAAAGCTATATAAAACTGCCTGTTTTCCCATATACTTATCAATACTGGCAATGATGAGAAAGATTTCTAATACCCAATCTGCAAGATAAAATACAGTATTTCTTCTTGCTAGTATTTTGTTCTATTTATGGGTGAGCTTGGTCATCTTTTTTATGTTAATGACCCATTTCCATCTCTTCTCTCAGCTTCCTGTTGACATACTTTGCCCACTTTCCCATTTGAATTTTTGTATTTTCTTATTAGTTCTCTAGAGTACTTCCTATATTAAGGGTAAAAAAAAAAAAACCTTCACTACATATTATGCATTTTTCCTAGTTGTATATTTGTCTTTTTAAATAGGTGCATTGTGTGTGTGTACTGTGTGTGTGTATATATGATAAGATTTACATTTTTAAGTGGTAAAAGTCAACTATTTGTACTTTGTAGCTGGTGGATCTCTCTCTCTCTCCATATATATATATAAATATATGTATATGTCTTTGCTAGCAGTACTATAATTTCCACAATTTGAAATTTAAATTGCTTAAAAATTTATTTTAATTTAAAAACAGAATATAAATATCTGCACACAAATAATAAATGTGAATGTGTGGGTATGCATATGTTTAATATATAATATTTAATATATAATATAATATGGATATATTTACATGAAAGCAAACTTGAATGTAGAAGTTAAATCAGTACAAGTAATGTAGCTATTAAAATTGATTAGTATTATACAGGTTAGTCTTTGGAGTTGATCTTGATGTATTATTTACTCTCTTACTGTGTATTATATATCATTCCCCAAATTTTGCACGCATGTACAAATGGGATCACATACGACAAAAAGTCTCATAATTTTTTCCAGTTCATATTATCTTACTCTCTTACTTGATGTATTATTTACTTACATTACTGTGAAAGAAGCCAAAATGAGTTAAAGTGCTTTCAGAGACTGCTTATCAACAGAGTTTTTTTAAAAAGCTTGGAAAATGAAGGAAAAAAATATGGCTGAGCATATATTCACCAGAAATAAAATGACAACATTGTCATCTGAATTTGAAAATGATGTTTCAATTGCCATAGTTAGGACACATGCTTTTGGTTGTTCTTTTCTGGTTTGGGAATGGGCTTATGTTAAGTCATTCATATTACCTTGCACTGTCCATCTTTTCACTTTTGATAGATATTCATGAGATTACTGGTCAGAGTTAATTTTTTTGGTAGGTATTTAAAGTGGAATGCAGAATAGTTCACAATTTGAATGCATGCAGTTGAATTTTTTTTCATATATCCTAGTTGAACATTTTTTTAAATGATTGAAATAATATCTTTAGAGAAAAGGGGAATCATCTTGGCTATTTCAGAGGCAAGTTGACTATGTTTTCAATATTTTTTGTTATAAAAGTAATACTTTTTAATAAATAGATTATTAAAGAAAATTGGGAAATTATTGAAAAACAGGAAAAAATCCTTGATGTTCTCTCCAAAATAAAATATTAGTCACATTCTCTCATGAATTAGCATCTTACCTTTGTCTTTCCATGCATCATGTATCCTTACCAGGATCCATACAACCTGATATTTCACTTAAATTAAAAGTAAGCAATTTCCAGTATTACTGTCTTAATTAGATGTTATTTTAAATATATTAGATAGATGTAGCATACTTAACTGTACACTATTTTTGGATATTAACATTTCCAGTATTTCACTAGAACAAAAATACTGAAATAGACATCTTTGTGATCAAAGATTGGTCTCTTTCTGATTTATTCATTATCAGTAGAGTTCTACAAATAAAATTACTGGGTTCAAAAATATTTTCATTAAGGTTCAAGATATATATTATCAGATTATATCAAGATTCATACTCCCCCATTAGTAAAGCATGATAGTGGCCATTTTAGTGTACACTCACTGGTACTAGATAATTTACTTTAAAATATTTTTCACCAATTTGAAATGTGAAAAATATAACTACAGTCATGTGCTGTGTAAGAGTGTTTTGGTCAATGACAGACCATATATATGATAATGGTCCCATAATATAATAATACCATATTTTTACTGTACCTTTTCTACATTTAGATATGTTTAGATGCATAAATACTTAGCATTGTATTATAATTGCCTACAATATTTGGTGAAGTATTAATAACATGCTTACAGGTTTGTAGCCCAGCAACAATAGGCTACACCTATGGCCTAGGTGTGTAGTAGGCTATGCCATCCAGGTTTGTGTAAATACAATCTGTGATGTTTGCACAATGACAAAATCGCCTAACGACACATTTCTCAAATTGTATCCCTGTCGTTAAGAAATGCATGACTGTATGTTGTTTAAAATTACACGTCATTAGAGAGAGAAAGGAAGCTAGCTGACTAGAGGCATCTGGTTACCTCCTCCATAAAGAAGAACCAAAATAGCGAGTAATCACACTTCAAATACATCATCTATGGGAGAATGCTAGAATTCAACAAATGACAGGAAATACGTAAGGCAAGGAAAAAGAGGGAAGCAAGGCAGCCTGCTCAGCTGGAATGGGCTGGGGGCCTGGAGAAGATCCCCAATATGAGGAAAGGATAAATGAGAGACCCTAGCAGTCTCACTGTGAACTCCTGCAGTCCTAGCTATGGAGAACCCTTGATCCTTGTTGGCCCCGAGACTAACATGGGAAATATGCCTGGAGACTATGCAACGGCATTGCTCCAGAGAATGTCACATTGGGTCTCACCCCCCACCCACCCCCAAATCCTAAACAGCTACAACATGACACCATTTTGAGAGCTCAGTCTCCAACAGACAGCGTCCTGCCCTGGGGCTCAACATCCTCTGCCTCTACACATCCCTGGAGTACAATGAACATCCTCTACCTACAGCCACTACCACAGCTGGCTGCTGCCAGCAGGTTCAAAGTATGAGCCATTGGAAGCAACCCCACTGCCCCCAGCAGTAAAGCCTCTTACATTAACAAGCACCCTAATGACAAGTTACCCTGTTGTAGCTACTATCCAGGGCAAAAGTGCACACTCCCCATCTGCCTGACAATTGCTGCTGCCACTGAAAACATCCCGTGGCTCCCTGATAGCAGGGGCACAGTGCAGCCACTGATACCCCCACCCAAGCATTCCACCAGAGGTCTGGGATCACCCTACCCCTGCCTACCACAGTCAGCACCTGCATGCACCACAGGAGGAGGCCCTTAATACAGATCTGTGTGGCCCAGCACCACCACTACCAGTGTCCGAGCTCATTGTCCAGGGGAGTGAGGATTGCCCTGCTCAGTCCACCAGTGTTGGCAACTGAGAACTCCCCCTAGAAGCCTCAAGCCAACACAACCAGGTGATACCACCAAAGCTTGTAGCCATCAGCATGCTCCACCTGCAGGCCTGGGAATTGGCCTGTGCAACCTGCCACAGCCACTGCCAACACAAGCACAGATCACTTGGGAAATAGAAGGTTGTCTTGCCACTGCTACTAGCACTGTCCATGCTACACCTGCTAGCCAGCAGCCCAAGGACCCACCCACTCACTTGGTCCACTGCCGCCACTGCCAGCACTTGAGTAAGCTTTCTGGTAAAAAAAAAAAAAAAAAAAAAAAAAAGAGCACCCATATGTATAAAGCAAATATTATTAGAACTAAGAAGAGAGATAGACTACATAGATTAATAGTTGATAGATTACATACATTAATAGTTGACTTAGACACCCCACTCTCAGCATTAGACAGATCATCTAGAGAGAAAATTAACAAAGAAACATGGGACTTAAACTTCCCTTTACACTAAATAGGCCTAACAGACATCTACAGAACATTTCATCCAACAGCTACAGAATACACATTCTTCTTATCAGCACATGTAACATTTTTCAGGATAGACCACATGTTAGGACACAAAACACGACTCAACAAATTTTAAAAAATCAAAATCATATCAAGTATCTTCTTATACCACAATGGAATTAAACTAGAAATCAGTAACAAAAGGAACTTTGGAAATGGTACAAGTATATGGAAATTAAATATCCTCCTTAATGACCATTGAGTCAAACAAGAAATTAAGGAGCAAATTTTAAAAATCTCTTCACACAAATGAAAATTAAAGCACAATATAGTAAAACCTATGGGACTGCTGGGCGTGGTGGTTCACACCTGTAATCCCAGCACTTTGGGAGGCCAAGGCGGGCAGGTCACCTGAGGTCAGGAGTTTGAGGCCAGCCTGGCCAACATGGTGAAACCCTGTCTCTACTAAAAATACAAAAATTAGCTGGGCATGGTGGCAGGTGCCTGTAATCCCAGCTACTCGAGAGACTGAGGCAGGAGAGTTGCTTGAACCTGGGAGGCGGAAGTTGCAGTGAGCCAAGATCGAGCCATTGCACTCCAGCCTGGGTGACAGAACAAAACTCTGTCAAAAAAAAAAAAAAACTATGGGATAGAGCAAAAGCAGTGTTAAGAATGAAGTTTATAGAAAAAAATGTGTACATCAGAAAAGTAGAAAGATGTCAAACAATCTAATCATGCAGCTGAAAGAATTAGAAAAGCAAGAACATACTAAACCCCAAATTAGTAGAAAGAACGCAATAATAAAGATCAGAACGGAACTAAATGAAATATGGACTATAAAACGTAATAAAAAGGAACAACAAATTAAAAGTAGGTTCAGCAGATAAACAAAATCAATAAACCATTAACCAAAAAAAAAGAGAAGACTGAAATAAATAAAACAAAAAATGAAAAAAGAGACGTAACAACTGATGTCATAGAAATGCAAAAGGTCGTCAGAGACGCTCATGAACAACTATACACTAATGGACTGGATAATATTGAGGAAATGGATAAATTCCTGGCCACATACAACCTACCAAGATTGAATCAAGAAAATATAGAAAACCTGAACAGATAAAAAACGAGTAATGAGATTGAATCAGTAATAAAATGTCTCCCAACAGAGAAAAGTTCAGGACAGAATGGTTTCACTGACCATTTTTAATGAACATTCTAAGAACTAACACCAATTCTCCTCAAACTATTTCAAAAAATTGAAGAGGATGGAATTCTCCCTAACTCATTCTACAAGGCCAGCATTACCCTGACACTAAAACCACAGAAAGTCACAATTTAAGAAGAAAACTATAGGCCAATATCCCTGATGAATATACATGCAAAAATCGTCAAGAAAATATCAACAAACCAAGTCTAATACCACATGAAAACATAATATAACACGATTCAGTGGGATTTATCCCAGAGATGCAAAGATGGTTTAATATATGCAAATCAATAAACATAATACATCACATCAACGGAATGAAGGACAAAAACTATATGGACATCTCAATAGATGCAGAAAAAGCATTTGATAAAATTCAACATTCCACTCATGATAAAAATAAAAAACCTCTCAAAAAACAAGACATAGAAGGAACATACCTCAACATAATAAAGGTGATATATGTGACAGACCCACAGCTGACATCATACTGAATAGGGAAAAGCTGACAGCCTTTTCTTTAAGAACTGGAAGAATACAAAGATACCCAGTTTCACCACTCCTGTTTATCATAATACTGGAAGTCCTAGCCAGAGCAATCAGGCAAGAGAAAGAAATAAAAGGCATCTAGTTTGAAAAAGAAGTAGTCATATGTTCTGTCTTTGCAGTTGATATTATCTTATACTTAGAAAATCCTTAAGACATCAACAAAAACTCTTAGATTTGATAAATTCAGTAAAGTTGCAGGATAGAAAATCAGTTTGCAAAAATTAGTAGCATTGTTATACATCAGTAATGAACTAGCTGAGAAAAAAATCAAGAAAACAATTTCATTTGCAATAGCTCCCAAAAAATAATTACCTAGAAATAGATTGAACCAAGGCGCTGAAAGACCACCACCAAGAAAACTGCCAAATCACTAATGAAAGAAATTGAAGAGGACACAAACAAGTGGAAAGACATCCCATGCTCATGAATAGGAAGAATTAATATACTGCCCAATACAATCTACAGATTCAATGCAATCCCTATGAAAATGCCACTGTCATTTTTCACAAAATTAGAAAAAAAAAAAATCCTAAAATTCTTAAGTAACCGAAAAAAAAAAAAAAAAAAGCCTGAGTAGCCAAAACAAGTTTGAGCAAAAAGAACAAAGCTGCAAGCATCACACTTCCTGACTTCAAAATTTATTACAAGACTGTAGTAACCAAAAGAGCATGGTATTGGTATAAATACAGACACAGACCAATTGAAAAGAATAGAGAACCCAGAAATAAATCCACATATCATCAGGTAAATACAAATTAAAACGAGATATAATCTTATCCCCGTTAGCACAGCTGTTATTAAAAAGACAAAAAATAGCAGATGCTGATAAGGTTGAGGAGAAAAGGGAACTCTTACACGCTATTGATGGGAATGTTAATTAGTATTAACCACTATTGAAAACAATATGGAGATTTCTCGACAAACTAAAAATAGAACTACTATAGGATCCAGCATTCCCACTACTGGGCATTTATCCAAAGGAAAAGAAATCAGTATATCAAAGGGACACCTGCAATCCCATGTTTATTGCAGCACTAATCACAATAGCCAAGATGTGGACTCAACCTAAGTGTCCATCAGTGGATGAGTGGATAAAGAAAATATGGTACACATACATGATGGAATATTATTCATCCATAAAAAGAATAAAATCCTATCATTTGTAGCAACATGGAACTGGACATCATTATGCTAAGTGAAATAAGCCAGACACAGAATAATAAATGATACATGTTCTCACCCATATGTGGAGGTTTAAAAGTTGATCTCATGGAGATAGAGTTTAGAATGGTAGATACCAGAGAATGGGAAGGAGATATGGGGAAAGATGAAGAAAAGTTTATTAATGGTTACAAACATACCATCAGATAAAAGGAAAAATTTCTAATGTTCCATAGCAGAGTAGGATGATTACAGTTAACAGCAAGGTATTGTATATTTCAAAATAGCTGGAAGAGAGGACTTGAAATGTTCCCAACACATAGAAATGATAAATATTCAACATGATGGATACCCCCAAATACACTGATTTGATCATTGCACATTCAGTGCATGTAACAAAATACCACATGTATCCTGTAAATATGAAAATATTATTTCTCAATAAAAACATTTAAAAACTAAATGTCATCCAGAAGAAAATTCAGAAGCTATAAAAATATTAATCAAGCCTGGCAGCCTTGAGGAACACTTTAAGAGGACAGAAAGGCTTAGATTGTTTAGTTGTTTCTGGTCTTCCGTGAGCCAGCCTTCACTCTGCAGCTCATCCTTGGCCATGAGAGATGACAACTTGTAGGGTTAGGCACCTAGGACACTAGCTCCTTCTAAATCAGTTGTATTTGTCTCTGTGCCTGTTTTTTTGTTGCTATAAAGATACCTGAGGCTGGTTAATTTACAAAGGAAAGAGGTTTATTTGACATATCGTTCTTCAGGCTGTACATGCATGGCATCTGCATCTGCTTAGTTTCTCGTGAGGCCTCAGGAAGCTTTTAGTCATGGCAAAGTGGAAGGGGAGCTAGAGTGTCACATGCCAGAAGAGAGTAAGAGAGGGATGCCTGGCTCATTAAAATAACCAGATCTCATGTAAACGCATGACCACTGGGCGGGCACCAAGCCATTCATGAGAGATCCACTCTCATGACCCAAATGCCTCCATTTAGGCACCACCTCTAACACTGGGGATCACATTTTAACATGAGATTTGGAGGGAACAAATATCCAAAACTATATCATCAGTTCTCCAGTTTGACTCTGGATCCCCACCCTCAGACCTCTGGATGAGATTGTTCCTCCTCTATAGTCCTGTGGTTCTCTGGACTAGTCTAGTCATAGCTGCATCACACTGGGCTTTAATTGTAAGTATCCCCCAACTAGATTCAACTAAAACAAGTTGATCACAGATGTATGTAAAGAACATTTTGGCCCAAGTTAAAAACTCAATAAATGTGTGAAGCGTGAACATACAGTTGGCCCTTGAACAACACAGTTTTAAACTGCACAGGGGTCCACTTATACATACATTTGCTTCTGCCTTGGCCACCCCTGAGACAGCAAGATCAATTCCTCCTCTTTCTCCTCAGCATACTCAACATGAAGATGAAGATGAAGACCTTTCTGATGATTCACTTCCACTTAATGAATAGTATTTTATCTTCCTTATGATTTTCTTGGTAACATTTTCTTTTTTCTAGCTTACGTTATTGTAAGAATTAAGTATATAATACATATAACATACAAAATATGTGTTAATCAATTGTTTGTTATTGGCAAGTCTTCCACTCAACAGCAGACCATTAGTAGTTATGTTTTCGGAGAGTCAAAAATTATGCGGGGATTTCTGACTGTGTGGTGGTTGGCATCTCTAACCCCTGCACTGTTCAAGGGTCAATGCATTAATAAACCTATAAATAAGTCATTTCCAAGAAGTTCTATGAATGGGTTGCAGAGAGTCTGTGAATGCCTCAAATTGCCTGTAATATTGAATGCATGCTGATAGACATACAGTCCTCTGGCAATGATCCATGTCTTTCATTGGATTATAAACTGGTCCGTGACTACCTCCAAATACTCTCAAATTATCTTAAATTCCTTGAATGAGTATGTGGGCCAAGCTTTGTAGTACCAGTGACTTTCAGAAGTCACAACTTATATTCTAGAGAGAGTTTATTTTGTTTTGGAAAAACAAACACTGTTAGGAACCAATGAAAAATTATTAACCCTTTCAAGTCAGGGGTTGAAAGTTAAAAGAGCAGAATATCATTATTTACCAACTGCAGCCAAAAAATCACAAATGAAAATCAACTGCTACTCCAATTAATACTTTGTCTCTATGAATGGGTAACATGGTCACCTCTGTGGAGGAAAATGGAAATCTGAAGATCTGCAGTGCATTAATTGAGCAAATATTCTTTCTCTGAATGCTATAATGTATAATTTGGATTTTTTTACTCTGTATGATTACCTATTTCAAAATAAATAATTAGAATTTTTTAACTGGATGTCCTTTATTGATTCTGGAATTTAACAATTTTTATAATGACTTTAAATTTTTGATTGAACTGGAATGATTTTTAAAGAAAACTATCATAAAATCTGAGAACTAACTAATAAATTCAAGAACCAATTCTTACAGGCAGAAGCAATAAAATAGATAGCACAATCAGGAAAAGAAGAGAAAAGACATGAGTATGTCAAAATAACTAAAGATACAGAGGATATTGAATGACTCATAAGAGACTAATTTGTGCACCTCTTTTAAGGTACACTTGAAAACCATGTTGGAATGGATGATCTCATAGAAAAAATACAAATGACCAAAACTGGTCTCAGAAGGGAGAGAAACTTTTCTCAGTAGAGAAAGAAGTCTAATTTGTAAAATAGAAATAAAACTTCCAAAGAACTACTTAAACCAAAAGAAGTAGCATAATTAGGCAGGGTCACAGGCAAAATTTGCTACACCTTTAAGGAATACATTATTTCAATGCTACCTAAATGTTTTAAGAGCATAATTAAATGAGCGCTTCCAAATCTTTTAAAGATTTTTTTGGAAGCAAAAAAAAAAAAAAAACCATTGATATCTAAAAGTGAAAAAGAAAGTACAAAATAAATCTCCAAATCAATTTTACTTCTGAATACTGATGCAAAATTCTTAAATAAAATACTAGCAGACAAGTTCCAGCAATATAGTAAAAGAATAATACACTACAAGTAAGTGCAGTTCATACTAAAAATGCAAGGATTATTCAATATTAAAAACTCTGTTACTCTAACATGCCATATGAGTACATCAATATAGATAAACCAAATTTAAAACCTGAAGAGATTTTCAAAAAGGTTTTGATAAAAACTAACATTTTATTTAACGAACATGTAGTGTTTATTCTGTGCCAAACATTGTTCTTAGTATTTTACAAATACTGAGTTTAATACTCACAACCACTCCATAACTGAGGTACAAATGATATTCCCATTTACAATGAGAAAACTGAGGCACAATAAGGATAAGTAAAATGATTTGGCTAGTAACTGGTAAAGCCAGGATTTACACCAGGCAGTTCAATCCTTGCATTTACCCATGATATTATACTGTGTCATGCATCAATTTTGATAGACATACATACAAACATATATATATATATACACACATATATATAATCTCTTAAAATGAGATCATGTAAAATCACAAAATCCAGTTTTATTTGAAGTGAGGAAGCACTAGAAGGATTTTCTTTCTTTTTGAGACAGGATCTCACTCAGTTTCCCAGGTTGGAGTACAGTCATGAGATCATGGCTCACTGCAGCTTTGACCTCCTGAGCTCAAGTGATCCTTCCACTTTAGCGTCCCAAGTAGCTGAGGCTAAAGGTGTTTGCCACCATGCCATGGCTGTTTAAAAAAAACATTTTGTAAAGAATGGATCTCCCCTGTGTTGACCAGGCTGGTGAACTCCTGAGCTCAAGCCATTCTCCCACCTTGACCTCCCAAAGTGCTGGGATTACAGGTGTGAGCCACTGCACCTGGCTCTAGAAGAGACAAGAACAAAACAAGAATATCCACTCTAATTAACTACTTTAAACATATGAAGGTAGCAACTGTCAACATTAGAAAAGAGAAGAGGAATAAAATTTTTTAAATGAGGTATAGTTTTATTATTTTTAGGTTAGATAATTGTATATCTAAAAAAATACCTAAGACGAATCATGAAACTAGTACAAGCAATAAGAGAATTTAGTAAGCTAATTGGGTACAAAATTAGCACCCCAAATTAATAGTTTCCTTCCATATAAACAATACTTACTTAGAAAATATAGTTGAATAAATGATTACAGTAGCAACAACAGCAATCAAAATGCCTGAGAATAAACAAGCAAAAAGTACAACACACACACACACACACACAAATTATAGTGCTATTGAGGAATATAGAAAAGAACATAAATAAGTAGAAAGCCATAGTTATTTCTTAAATAAGTCTCAGAACCATAAAAATTCCCCTTAATCTATCATTTTAACATGCCTTCAATAACAAAATTTCAATTGGTCTTGTAAAACGCCTAACATACTGGCTCTAATATTCAACTGGGAAAAACAAACATATAAGAATACTTTGAAAATATACTGGGAAAAACGTAATATAATGATGATAGATTTGCCAGATATTAAAATATATTTAGGTTCATTGTAAATAAATTAGCGGGGTGCTATTATATGAATAAACAAAGTGTTAGGATGGAAGAAGACTGGAAATGGTTCAAATATGAATAGGAGTACAGTATATGATAAAGATGACCTTTCAAATAAGTCTGGAAGACATGAATTGTTTATGAAAAATGTTGAGACAATTATGTAGCCATCCAGAAAACAATAAAGTTGCTTCCCTCCTTACCTCGCTCCCTACACCAGAATAAATTCTAGGTGACCCCAAATTAAATGTGAAAATAAGTACTATAAAGCAATATGGGAGAATTTCTTCCAACCTTAAAGTAGGAAAACCTTTTCTAGATATAGCACAAAAAAAAACTAGAAGCCATAAACAAAGCTGTTGTCAAATTTGACTACATAAAATTATATACATATGTATATACATTTATATTAAAATATGTGTAGCATAGAGGGACAAATAGCCAATTACCTCCTATATAAAGAGTGCTTATAATCAATAAAACGAAAATCCCAATAATGAAATAGAAAAAAATTGATATATGCCATAGTAAAGGAAATGAGAATGATTCTTGGACATATGAAAAAAAATGTTTAAACTCACTCGGAAGAGAAATGCATATTAAAACTGAACTAAGTTTTATCATTTGTTACCTATAATATTGGCAATAATTAAAATTTTATAACATACATTTTTGGCAAATGTGTATGAAATGTTGGTTATGGAAGTATAAATAGATACAGTCTCTATGAAAAGATATGTGACAATATTTAGCAAAAACAAACTATTGTCTTTGATACAGCAATTTCTATTCTTGAAATTTATCCTGCAGATATTGAATGAGCATGCAGTGGTATGTATGAAAATATTCACTTAGCACTGTTTGAAATATCAGATAATCAGTGATATCAATCAAGATGTTTATCAGTAACAAGCCACTTGAATAATTTGTGGTATGATAATGCAGTGGAATACTTTGCAGCCTTAAAGAGAGTAAGACATATAAGTAGGAAGAGAAGTTGGGTGGCTCAAGCAGAATTGCACAGGAGGTTTTAACTCCACTGACACTATCTGTACATGCATTTATTTATATTTTATTTCTTAAGCTCGGTAATGGAGTACATAGGTGATTATAATATTGCTCTTTATACCCTTTTATGGGTGTCTGAAATTTTTAAAATAAATCTAGAACAAACAAAATGAGACAACTCTGTATTTATTGAAGTGGAACACTCTTCAAGATGCATCATTAAACAAAAGCCACGGGGTTTGAATCGTTGTTTATACTAGTGGATTTTCTTGTCTATGACCCAGTTGAAGAAATATATTTTACATTCTAACCCAGTTCACAGTGAATCCATAAATAAAACCCAAAAACAAAAATTTCGTAAGACGATATCTACTCTTACTATGAAACAACATGCTCTGACATTTTCTCTTCTATTCTATTTCATTTCATATCTTTGTAATGTTAATTGTGATCCAGTAAATTCATTTTATAACTAACTAATAGGTCACAACCTGAAGTTTGAAAATGATGATGTCCAGTGTACTACACTTTATGTGTGATTTTTAATGAAGCTATATGCTTGCTTGCTTATATAGTCATAAAATTTCTCTGAAAATATTCACAATAAATGAATAATTTTGATTGCATTTGTGGAGGGGAAGTAAGTGGCTGTGGGACAGGGATTGGAGGGAGATTTTTTTTCCTGTGTGCTCTTTTGTCCCGTTTGAACTTTGATAATGTGCTATTAAATTTTTTAATTTAACATAATTTTTCAAAATAAAAGGAAAATGATGTCATAGATGAATGAATCCAATTCACCTGCTTTCTTGGCCACTTTTTAAAATAGCAAATACTTGCTGCTTAAAGGGCTCCTTCCAATGTTTTAAATTTTAAATTTAATTTAAAGTAAATAGAAATTTAAAATTTATTTAACATAGCTTTGTATGTGTGTATTCCTTCTGAAAATAAAGTGAGAAACAAATCTATTATACTACAAATAGTATTTTGCTCTTTACATTACTATTATGTCACCTGCTCATATTGATTGTCCTCACGAAATTACAGCCTCATGTACAGAGGGGATATACTTTTTTGTTTACTTGAAAGAACTATGTTTGGAGATCAAGTTTCTGTCTTACAGAGGAAGCAAGGCATGGAAGTATTGTTATCTAGTGGACAAGAAGTTTTATGTTTCAAAATTGTTTGCCAAAATTAGCAGCTGTAAAACAAGAACAAAGCTTGCAAATTTCAAGCTTTTCATATTAACATAAACCATGCTATTTTCCTTTGAAACCAAAAGCATGTGTTTTTCATTTAACAATTTCAGCAGTGTACACATCATTGTGTTTCCATGAACAAATGACTAGTGTGCTAAATGGTTGATTTTAAATAGAATTTCCTTATTCACTAAAGTTTATACTTTTAACTTTTTGTTTTCAATTGGAAATTTCTGCTCAAATAATTTTCATTTATTTTGATGTTTGTAAGTGAAAAACTAGTTTACTGATAAAAAATAGTCCTGTATTTTCGTTTTTTCTTCCAAGTTTATTTTTGCTGAAATAATTTTTCTGAAGTTGGAGAGATTGTGTAGCCTGCACAAAAATACTGTGTAATTGTTTAATCCATTTTACCATGAGAAAATTGGTAGCCTTGTGAAATAATCCATTAATTTTCCTTATACCACATGCTTTATAAGCCTGGGTTACTAGTGCTAAACATGGGCCAAAACAAAATTAATATAAAACTAAGGCCAATCCCATTCCATGAAAAAATTCTGAGTTCTGTACGCTGTCTTCACCTGGCTTACAGGATATCATGCTCTCTTAGTTTTCCTCTTATCTCAGTGGTCACTTCTGTGTCTTATTTGCTGATTCTTTTTCTTCTAACCTTTTTTTTTTTTTTTTTTTGAGACAGAATCTCGCTCTGTCGCCAGACTGGAGTGCAGTGGCGCGATCTCAGCTCACTGCAACCTCCATCTCCTGGGTTCAAGTGATTCTCATGCCTGCTTCAGCCTCCCGAGTAGCTGGGATTACAGGCACATGCCACCACACCCAGCTAATTTTTGTATTTTTAGTAGAGACGGGGTTTCACCATGTTGGACAGGATGGCCTCGATTTCCTGACCTCGTGATTCGCCCGCCTCAGTCTCCCAAAGTGCTGGGATTACAGGCCTGACTCTCTAACCTTTTAATGTTGGTATATACCAGTGCGCAGCTTTTGTCTTCAAGTCTTCACCGTTTATACCCTACTCAGTAACTTCTTATAGTCGCGAGGCTTAAACCATCTAATACACTAATGACTTTCAAATTTTTTCATCTTTTTCTCCTACCCAAAACTTGCTCCACTTGCAGACTTCCCCATTTCAGCTGATGGAAGCTCCATCCTACTACTTGCTCAAGTCAAAAACCTTGGGGTCATCCTGAAAGTTCCCTTCCTTGCAATATCTTACATCCACTGTATTAACAAACTCTGTTCACTGTACCTCCAGCTCGCCTGCTACCACCCTTGTGCAAGCCACCATCATCTCTCATCTGGGTTAAATCATACAGCCTCGTAACAGATCTCTATGCTTCTCAGAGTGATCTTTTAAAAATATTTTCTTATTACAGGTTAGTATCCTTTTCTTTCAGATTGGTATCATAGAAGTAGAAAGTAGAATAGTGGTAACCAAAGACCAAACAGGGGAGGAGGAAGGGGGAAAACGGACAAGCTGATCAATGGGTACAAGTTACAATTAAATAGGAAACATAAATTTTGGTGTTCTCTTGCACAGTAGGGGGACCACAGCTAGCTAAGAAAAATGTATTGCATATTTCAAGATAACTAGAATAGAGGATCTTGAAAGTTACCACCACAAAAAAAGGCAAAGGTTGAGATTATGAACATGCCAATTATCCTGATTTGATCATTATACAAAATATGCATGTATTGAAACATCACACTACCCCATAAACATGCAATTGTAATGTGTCAATTATTTAAAAATAATAAAAGAGTAAACAAAATATATGAGTTGACTCTACTAAAAATATTGCAAGTGGCTTCTCATTTCACTCAGAATAGAATATTTACAGTGACTTAAAATACCCTCCATGATCTAGCTCCCTGTTACCTCACCTCCTACATTTTTTCTTAACTCTGCACATTGACACTGACATCTTTGTCAATCTCCAAAAAAATAAAAATACTCGGGGCATACTTCTGCCTTAGCTACTTCACTGTGACTGACTCCTCTACTTGGAATCTTCTTCCTTCAAGTATTGCATGTTTTCACTCTCGCACCTCCTTCAAGCTTTTGCTTAAATATCTCCTTCTCAGTGAGGTCTATTTTGATCCGTTCCATACACTACTGCAATTTGCACTCTAATCCCTAAACTCTTAATACCTTTACCCTGCTCTACCTTGTCTTTATTTCCATAGCTTGTATCAACCTCTATATAATTTACTTATGTACTATGTTTATTGTTTATTGTCTGTTTCCATCTACACAAATTGTAAGTTCTGTGAGGACTAGGATCCTTGTGTGTTTTGTTTACTAAAGTCCTTAAAGGCCCTAGAATAGTTTCTAGGACTTAGCAGGTGTTCAACAAGTACTTTTGAAAGAATGAATATAGAATGTAACTTTTGGTATATAATTTGTGTCTTTGTCTTTACACAGAACTGAATAACTGTTTTTGATTGATATGAACTATTATTTCTTGCACAATTAATATTTTTAATTTTTGTGGGTACATAGTAGGTGTGTATATTTAGCGGGTACATGAGATGTTTTGATACAGACACGCAATGTGAAATAAGTACATCATGGAGAATGGGGTGTCCATCCCCTCAAGCATTTATTCTTTGAGTTACAATCCAATTACACTTAAGTTATTTTACCATGTAGAATTAAGTTATTAACCCTGTTGTGCTGTCATGTAGTAGGTCTCATTCATTCTTTCTATTTTTTGTATACATTAACCACCCTCACCTCCCCCCACAGCCCCCTTCTACTCTTCCCAGCTTCTGATAACCATTCTTCTACTCTCTATGTCCACAAGTTCAATTATTTTGATTTTTAGATCCTACAAATAAATGAGAAGACACAATGCTTGTCTTTCTGTGACTGGCTTATTTCACTTAACATAATGATCTCCATTTCCATCCATGTTGTCGCAAATGACTGGATCTCTTTCTTTTTTATGGCTGAATAGTACTCTGTGGTGTATATTACCACATTTTATGTATTCATTCACCCATTGATAGACACTTAGGTTGCTTCAAAATTTTACCTACTGTAAACACTGCTGCAGCAAACACAGGCATGCAGCTATCTTTTCTATATAATGATTTCCTTTATTTTGGGTATACTGCTGCTGTATGCTATACAATATATACCCATCAGTGGGATTGCTGGATCATATGGTGGCTCAATTTTTAGGTTTTTGAAGAACCTCCAAACTGTTCTCCATAGTAGTTGTGCTATTTTACATTCTCACAAACAGTGTGCAAGTGTTCCCTTTTTTGCACATTCTCACCAGCATTTGTTATTGTCTGTCTTTTGGATAAAAGCCATTTTTGCTAGGGTAAAATCATCTTTTTTTTTCTTTTTTCTTGAAACAAGGTCTTGCTCTGTGGTCCAGGCTGGAGTGCAGTGGCATGATCTCGGCTCACTGCAACCTCCGCCTCCCAGGTTCAAGCAATTCTTGTGCCTCAGATTCTAGAGTAGTTGGGATTACAGGTGCACATCACCATGCCTGGCTAATTTTTTTTTTTTTTTTTTTTTTTTGGTAGAGACAGTGTTTCACCATGTTGGCCAGACTGGTCTCGAGCTCCTGACGTCAAGTGATTCACCTGCCTCAGCCTCCCAAAGTGCTGGGATTACAGGCGTGAGCCACCGCACCCAGCCGGGTGAGATCACATCTTACTATAGTTTTAATTTGCATTTCTCTGATGATTAATGATGCTGAGCACCTTTTCATATGCCTGCTTGCCATTTGTATGTCTGCGTTTGAGAAATGTCTATTCAAATCTTTTGCCCATGTTTTGATTGGGTTATTAGGTTTCTTCCTATAGAGTTGTTTGAGCTTCTTATATATTCTGGTTATTAATCCCATGAGAGATTAGTGGTTTGCAGATATTTTCTCCCATTCTGTGGGTTGTTTCTTCACTTTGTTGATTGTATCCTTTACTATGCAGAAGCTTTTTAGCTTGATGTGATCCCATTTTCTCATTTTTGCTGTAATTGCCTGTGCTTGTGGGGTATTGCTTAAGAAATTTTTTGCCCAGATTAATGTCCAGGAGAGTTTCCCCAACATTTTCTTGTAGTATTTTCATAGGCTGAGGTCTTAGATTTAAGTCTTTAGCTCATTTTTATTTCATTTTTGTATATGGCAAGAGATAGGGGTCTAGTTTCATTCTTCTGCATATGGATATCCAGTTTTCCCAGCACCATTTATTGAAGTGACTGTCCTTTCCCCAGTGTATGTTACTGGCACCTTTGTCAAAAATGAGATTACTGTAGGTGTATGGATTTGTTTCTGGGTTCTCTATTCTGTTCCACTGTCTATCTGTCTGTTTTTATGTCAATGCCATGCTGTTTTGGTTACTATAACTCTGTAGTATAATTTGAAGTCAGGTAACGTTATTCCTCCGGTTTTGTTCTTTTTGCTTAGATAGCTTTAGCTATTCTGGTTCTTTTATCGTTCCATATAAATTTTAGGATTTTTGTTCTGTTTCTGTGAGAATGTCATTGGGATTTTAATAGGGATTGCATAGAATCTGTAGATTGCTTTGGATAGTATGGACATTTTAAGAATATTGTTTCCTCCAATCCATGAACATGGAATATTTTTCCTTTTTTTTTTTTTTTTTTTTTTTTTTGGTGTCCTCTTCAATTTCTTTCATCAGTGTTTTATAGTTTTTCATTATAGAGATCTTTCACTTCTTTGGTTAATTCCTAGGTATTTTATTTTATGTGTGGCTATTGTAAATGGGGTTACTTTGTGATTTCTGTTTAGAAATGTTCACTGTTGGCATATAGAAATGCTACTGATTTTTTTATGTTGATTTTGTATCCTGCAACTTTACTGAATTTGTTTATCAGTTCTGATAGTTTTCTTGTGGAGTCTTTATGTTTTTCCAAATAAGATTACATCATCTGCAAACAATGATAATTTCACTTCTTCCTTTCCAATTTGGGTGTCCTTCATATCTTTCTCTTATATGATTGCTCTAGCTAGGACTTCCAATACTATGTTGAATAACAGTGGTAACAGTGCACATATTTGTTATGTTCCAGATCTTAAAGGAAAGGCTTTGAGTTTTTCCACATTTAGTATGATGCTAGCTGCAGGTCTGCCAGATATGACTTTTATAATGTTGGGATATGTTTCTTCTATTCCCAGTGTTCTGAGGGTTTTATATCATGAAGGGGTGTTGAATTTTATCAAATGCTTTTTCAATATCAGTTGAAATGATCACATGGTTTTTATTCTTCATTCTGTTTGTATGATGTATCACATTGATTGATTTGTGTATGGTGAACCATCCTTGCATCTCAGGGATAAATCCCACTGGTCATGATGAATGATCTTTATAATGTACTGTTGAATTTGGCTTGCTATTATTTTGTTGAAGATTTTTACATCAATATTCATCAGAAATATTGGCCTATAGTTTTCTTTTTTTGATGTGTCTATCTGGTTTTGGTATCAGGGTAATATTGGACCTATAGAAGGAGTTTGGAGCTATTGTCTCCTCCTGTATTTTTTTGAATAGCTTGAGTAGGATTCATATTAGTTCTTCTTTAAATGTTTGGTAGAATTCAGCAGTGAAACCATCAGGTCCCAGACTTTTCTTTTCTGGGAGTTTTTTTATTATAGCATCCATCCTGTTATTAATTATTGGTCTGTTTAGGTTTTGGATTTTTTCCTAGTTCAATCTTGGTAGGTTGTGTGTATCTAGGAATTTGTCCATTTCTTCTAGATTTTTTGATTTATTAGCATATAGTTGCTGATATTACACTAATGATCCTTTGATTTTCTGCAGTATAAGTTGTAATGTGTCCTTTTTCATTTCTGATTTTATTTATTTGAATCTTCTCTCTTTTTTTCTTTGTCAAACTTGTTTAACTTTTCAAAAAAAACTTTTGTTTCATCAATCTTTTGTATTGCTTTTCATTTCAATTTCATTGAAATTAAATGAAATTTGTGCTCTGATCTTTATTATTTCTTTTCTTCTACTAATTTTGGGTTTGGCTTGCTCTTGCTTTTCTAGTTCCCTAAAATGCATTGTTAGATTGTTAATTTGAAGTTTCTCCTCTTTTTTGATGCAGGTATTATAGCTATAAACTTCCTTCTTAGTGTGACTTTTGCTGTGTCCCATAGGTCTTGGTATATTGTGTTTCCATCATTATTTGTTTCAATAAATGTTTTAATTTCTTTATTAATTTCTCCATTGACCCACTGGTCATTCAGGAACATATTGTTTAATTTCTATGTAGTTTTATAGTTTCCAAAATTCCTCTTGTTATTAATTTCTAGTTTTATCCCATTGTGGTCAGAGAGGATGCTTGATATTATTTCAACTTTTGGAATGTTTTGAAGACTTGTTTTGTGACCTAAAATATGGTCTATCCTTGAGAATGATCCATGTGCTGAGGAAAATAATGTGTATTCTGCAGCTCTTGGATGAAATGTTCTGTAAATATCTATTACATCCATGTGGTCTATAGTGCAGATTAAGTCTGATGTTTCTTTGTTGATTTTCTGTCTGGAAGATCTGTCCAATGCTGAAAGTGGGGTGTTGACGTCTCCAGCTATTATTGTATTGGGGCCTATCTCTCTCTTTAGTTCTAATAATATCTGTTTTATATATCTGGGTGCTCCAGTGTTGGCTGCATATATATATTCAAAATTATGTCCTTCTGCTGAATTGGCCCCTTTATCATTAAATAGTGACCTTCTTTTCTCTTCTTATAGTTTTTGTCTTGAAATCTATTTTGTCTGATATAAGTATGGCAAATCCTGCTCTTTTTTTTGGTTTTCATTGGCATAGAATGTCTTTTTCCATTCCTTTATTTTCAGTCTATGTGTGCTTTACAGGCGAGGTGTTTTTATTGTAGGCAACAGATCAATATTTTTTTCACCCATTCAGCGAGGCTGTGTCTTTTGATTGGAGAGTTTAGTACATTTACATTAAATTATTATTGATAAGTAAGGACTTACTCCTGCCATTTTGTTATTTGTTTTTTAGTTGTTAAATGGTCTTCTCTTTCTTCTTTCCTTTCTGTCTTCTTCTACTGAAGATGATATTCTCTGGTGATATGAGTTACTATTACTATCTTGCTTTTCATTTTTTGTGTATTCATTGTATGTTTTGGGTTTGAGGTTGCTATGAGACTTGCACATACTATCTTATAACCCATTATTTTAACCTGATAACAATTCAAAGCTATTTGCATAAACATACAAGCAAGCAAAATGAAAAATAATAAAAACTCTATACATTACTTTGTTCCTCTGCTTTTTAACTTTTTGTTGTTTCTATGTATATCTTATTGTACTTACTGTATCTTGAAAAGTTGTTGCAGTTATTATTTTTATTCGTTCATTATTTAGTCTTTCTACTTAGAATAAGAGTAGTTTACACACCACAGTTACAGTGTTATAATATTTTGTGTTTTTCTGTGTACTTACTATTACCAGTGAGATTTGTGCCTTCAGGTCATTATTGCTCATTAATGTCCTCTTCTTTCTGATTGAAGTACTCCCTTTAGCATTTCTTGTAGAACAGGTCTGGTATTGATTAAATCCCTCAAGTTTTGTTAGTCTGGGAAAGCCTTCATTTCTCCTTCATGCTTGAAGGATATTTTTACTGAATATACTATTCTATGGTAAACTTTTTTTTCCTTTAGCACTTTAAATATGGCATGCCATTCTCTCCTGACTTGTACAATTTCCACTAAAAAGTCTGCTGCCAGGCATATTGGAGTTTCACTATATGTTGTATACTTCTTTTCTCTTTTCTCTTTTAGGATCCTTTATTCCCTTGACCTTTGAGAGTTGTATTATTATTAATAAATGCCTTGAAATAGTCTTCTTTCAAACCTGCACGTTATGCACATGTACCCTAGAACTTAAAGTATAATAATAATAAAAAAAAGCACTCTCAGAAAGGCAAGTGGAAATTCTCCCAGACAAAGTTTTATAAGAGTGAAGTTTATTCATTAAAAAAAAAAAAAAAGAAAGAAATAGTCTTCTTTGAGTTAAATCTGCTTGGTGTTCTTTAATCTTCTTGTACTTCAATATTGATATGTTTCTCTAGGTTTGGGAAGTTCTCTGTTATTATCCCTTTGAATAAACCTTCTACCCCTGTGTCTTCCTCTAAATCCTCTTTAAGGCCAATAACTCTCAGATTTGCCCATTTAAGGTTATTTTCTAGATCCTGTAGTAATGCTTTATTGATTTGTTTTTGTTTTTGTTATTTTTGCCTCCTCTGACTGGTATTTTCAAGAAGACTGTCTTCAACCCCACCAGTTCTTTCTTTGCTTGATCTATTCTGCTATTAGATTCTGATACATTCTTCAGTATTTCAGTTGCATTTTTCAGCTCCAGAATTTCTGCTTGACTCTATTGAATTATTCCAATCTCTTTGTTAAATTTATTTGATAGAATTCTGAATTCCTTCTTTTCGTTATCTTGAATTTCTTTGAGTTTCCTCAATACAGCTATTTTGGGTCATCTGTCTGAAAGGTCACCAATCTCTGTTTCTCCAGGATTGGTCCCTGGTACCTTATTTAGTTCATTTGGTGAGGCCATGTTTTTCTAGATAGTATTGATGCTAATTGATATTCTTCATCGTCTGGGCATTGAAGAGTTGGGTGTTTATTGTAGTCTTCACTGCCTGGGCTTATTTGTAGCCAATCTTCTTGAGAAGGCTTTCCAGACATTTGAAAAGACTTGTGTGTTCTAATATATGCTTTATGGGGCATTCCAAGCCCAGTAATACTGTGGTTCTTGCAGACTCGTAGAGGTACCACCTTGATAGTCTTGGACAAGATCTGGGAGAGTTCTCTGGATTATCACACAGAGACTCTTGTTCTGTTCCTTTACTTTCTTCCAAAGAAACAGAGTCTCTCTCTCTGTTCTGAATCATATAAAGCTGGGAATGGAGTGACACAGGCACCTCTGTGGCCACCACCACTATGACTGTGCTGTTTCAGACCTAATGCCAGCACAACACTGGTTTTACCCAAGGCTGGCTTTAACCATTCCGTGGCTACTGCCTATGTTTGCTCAAGGCCTGGGGGCTCTACAATCAGCTGGTGTCTAAGCCAGCCAGCCCTGTGTCCTTCCCTTCAGGGCAGCAAGGTCCAGAAGTGTTGTCCAGGAGTCAGGGACTGGAGGTAAAAAAGCCTTTGAAGACTACCTGGCATTCTATTATATTGTAGCTGAGCTGGTACTCAAAACGCAAGAGACAGTCCTTCCCACTCTTCTTTCCCCTCTCAAAAGGCAGAGGAACCTCACCTGGTAGTCACCGCCACCCCAGACTACGGGGAGTACTGCCAGACTACTGCTGATGTTCGTTTAAGGCACAGGGTCTTTTAAATCAGCTTTTTGTGAATACTGCATTTTTTGGGACTCAATCTTTAGAGTAGTGGGCTCCTCTCTGGCCCAGGGTAGGTCCAGAAATGCTGTTCAATAGTCAAATCCTGGAATTGGGGACCCCAAGAGCCCGCTTGGTGTTCTATCCCCACTTCACCATGCTGGTACATAAGATGCAAGAAAATGTCCCCTTTGCTTTTCCCTCTGCTTTTCTCAAGCAGAAGTTTTTCCCCATTGCCACCACAGCTGATCATGTGCTGAAGCTCACCTGAAATCAGCAAGTCTCAGAGGCTCACCCAAGGCTTTTGATGGGTATGACTGATGTTTATTCAGGGCCCAAAGGCTCTTCAATTAGTAGGTAATGAATGCTGACAGGACTGGGTGCTTTCCTTGAAGGCAGCAGGTTCCCTTCTGGCCCAGGGTTTGTCCAGTAATGTCATCTGGGAGCTAGGGCCTGGAACAAGGGCCTCATGACTCTGACCACGGCCCTATCCTGCCTTGACTGTCCTGGTATCCAAGATGCAAGACAAAGGCCTCTTCATTATTTCCTCTCCTCTCCTCTCCTCAAGCAGAAGGAAGGGGTCTCTTTTGGAGCTGTGATCTGTGCAGCCTGGGGTTAGGGGAGGTTTGCTGCCAGCACTCCCTTGGCTGCCCCAGCTGGTGTCTCAAGTATGTTACATGCCCCTCCCAGTCCACTGTCACTAGGCCTTCTTCAGCACTAGGACTCAACTAAGAATTGCAGTCCTTATGGTCTAGATTGCCATTCAAGTTTACTTGGAGGCACAGAATGCTGTAGACCTCAGTGGTGAGGTTTGCACCCACTCAAGTTTGAACCTCTAAGATCAGTGATTCCCTCCCTGGCTAGGGCTAGTTTAAATGCTCCCTCTGTGGTCGGTTGTCTGCTGAGTTTGGTCCAGTTATCCTTTTTGCTCTAACAGTTTAGCACTGAGTTCAATGTCTCATAATTGCTGTGTTCTCCCTCTCCCAGCGCCCAGAGATACTCTCTACACCACGTAGCTGCTGCCAAGAGCAATGTGGGGAGGGGGGTTTTGGTAATTCAGGACCGTTTTTTCTATCTCTTCAGTGCCTCTTTCAGCAATATGAAGTTAAAACCAGGTACTATGAGTGCTCACCTGATTTTTGGTTCTTATGAAGGTGTATTTTTCTACGTAGATAGCTGTTAACTTGGTGCCTTTTGGTGGGGACAATGGGTAGAGCTTTCTATTCTGCTTCCTCTACATCCTCCCCCTATTTCTTGCACAACTGATTTTTTTTTTTTTTTTTTTTTTAAATTTTAGTAATTTCATTTAGAAATAGTATTCTTAATTTTCTTTTTTTTTTTTTTTTTTATTTTATTTTATTTTTTTTTTTTTATTATTATACTTTAAGTTCTAGGGTACATGTGCATAACGTGCAGGTTTGTTACATATGTAAACTTATGCCATGTTGGTGTGCTGCACCCATCAACTCGTCAGCACCCATCAATTCATCATTTATATCATGTATAACTCCCCAATGCAATCCCTCCCTCCTCCCCCCTCCCCCCTCCCCATGATAGACCCCAGTGTGTGATGTTCCCCTTCCCGAGTCCAAGTGATCTCATTGTTCAGTTCCCACCTATGAGTGAGAACATGCGGTGTTTGGTTTTCTCTTCTTGTGATAGTTTGCTAAGAATGATGGTTTCCAGCTGCATCCATGTCCCTACAAAGGACGCAAACTCATCCTTTTTTATGGCTGCATAGTATTCCATGGTGTATATGTGCCACATTTTCTTAATCCAGTCTGTCACAGATGGACATTTGGGTTGATTCCAAGTCTTTGCTATTGTGAATAGTGCCGCAATAAACATACGTGTACATGTGTCTTTGTAGTAGACTAATTTATAATCCTTTGGGTATATACCCAGTAGTGGGATGGCTGGGTCATATGGTACATCTAGTTCTAGATCCTTGAGGAATTGCCATACTGTTTTCCATAATGGTTGAACTAGTTTACAATCCCACCAACAGTGTAAAAGTGTTCCTATTTCTCCACATCCTCTCCAACACCTGTTGTTTCCTGACTTCTTAATGATTGCCATTCTAACTGGTGTGAGATGGTATCTCATTGTGGTTTTGATTTGCATTTCTCTGATGGCCAGTGATGATGAGCATTTTTTCATGTGTCTGTTGGCTGTATGAATATCTTCTTTTGAGAAATGTCTGTTCATATCCTTTCCCCACTTTTTGATGGGGTTGTTTGTTTTTTTCTCGTATATTTGTTTGAGTTCTTTGTAGATTCTGGATATTAGCCCTTTGTCAGATGAGTAGGTTGCAAAAATTTTCTCCCATTCTGTAGGTTGCCTGTTCACTCTGATGGTAGTTTCTTTTGCTGTGCAAAAGCTCTTTAGTTTAATTAGATCCCATTTGTCAATTTTGGCTTTTGCTGCCGTTGCTTTTGGTGTTTTAGACATGAAGTCCTTGCCCATGCCTATGTCCTGAATGGTACTACCTAGATTTTCTTCTAGGGTTTTTATGGTATTAGGTCTAACATTTAAGTCTCTAATCCATCTTGAATTAATCTTCGTATAAGGGGTAAGGAAAGGATCCAGTTTCAGCTTTCTACTTATGGCTAGCCAATTTTCCCAGCACCATTTATTAAATAGGGAATCCTTTCCCCATTTCTTGTTTCTCTCAGGTTTGTCAAAGATCAGATGGCTGTAGATGTGCGGTATTATTTCTGAGGACTCTGTTCTGTTCCATTGGTCTATATCTCTGTTTTGGTACCAGTACCATGCTGTTTTGGTTACTGTAGCCTTGTAGTATAGTTTGAAGTCAGGTAGCGTGACGCCTCCAGCTTTGTCCTTTTGACTTAGGATTGTCTTGGCAATGCGGGCTCTTTTTTGGTTCCATATGAACTTTAAAGCAGCTTTTTCCAATTCTGTGAAGAAACTCATTGGTAGCTTGATGGGGATGGCATTGAATCTATAAATAACCTTGGGGAGTATGGCCATTTTCACGATATTGATTCTTCCTATCCATGAGCATGGTATGTTCTTCCATTTGTTTGTGTCCTCTTTGATTTCACTGAGCAGTGGTTTGTAGTTCTCCTTGAAGAGGTCCTTTACATCCCTTGTAAGCTGGATTCCTAGGTATTTTATTCTCTTTGAAGCAATTGTGAATGGAAGTTCATTCCTGATTTGGCTCTCTGCTTGTCTGTTGCTGGTGTATAAGAATGCTTGTGATTTTTGCACATTAATTTTGTATCCTGAGACTTTGCTGAAGTTGCTTATCAGCTTAAGGAGATTTTGGGCTGAGACGATGGGGTTTTCTAAATATACAATCATGTCATCTGCAAACAGGGACAATTTGACTTCTTCTTTTCCTAACTGGATACCCTTGATTTCTTTCTCTTGCCTGATTGCCCTAGCCAGAACTTCCAACACTATGTTGAATAGGAGTGGTGAGAGAGGGCATCCCTGTCTTGTGCCAGTTTTCAAAGGGAATTTTTCCAGTTTTTGCCCATTCAGTATGATATTAGCTGTGGGTTTGTCATAAATAGCTCTTATTATTTTGAGGTACGTTCCATCAATACCGAATTTATTGAGCGTTTTTAGCATGAAGGGCTGTTGAATTTTGTCAAAAGCCTTTTCTGCATCTATTGAGACAATCATGTGGTTCTTGTCTTTGGTTCTGTTTATATGCTGGATTACGTTTATTGATTTGCGAATGTTGAACCAGCCTTGCATCCCAGGGATGAAGCCCACTTGATCATGGTGGATAAGCTTTTTGATGTGCTGCTGAATCCGGTTTGCCAGTATTTTATTGAGGATTTTTGCATCAATGTTCATCAGGGATATTGGTCTAAAATTCTCTTTTTTTGTTGTGTCTCTGCCAGGCTTTGGTATCAGGATGATGTTGGCCTCATAAAATGAGTTAGGGAGGATTCCCTCTTTTTCTATTGATTGGAATAGTTTCAGAAGGAATGGTACCAGCTCCTCCTTGTACCTCTGGTAGAATTCAGCTGTGAATCCATCTGGTCCTGGACTTTTTTTGGTGGGTAGGCTATTAATTGTTGCCTCAATTTCAGAGCCTACTATTGGTCTATTCAGGGATTCAACTTCTTCCTGGTTTAGCCTTGGGAGAGTGTAAGTGTCCAGGAAATTATCCATTTCTTCTAGATTTTCTAGTTGATTTGCGTAGAGGCGTTTATAGTATTCTCTGATGGTAGTTTGTATTTCTGTGGGGTCAGTGGTGATATCCCCTTTATCATTTTTTATTGCATCTATTTGATTCCTCTCTCTTTTTTTCTTTATTAGCCTTGCTAGCGGTCTGTCAATTTTGTTGATCTTTTCAAAAAACCAACTCCTGGATTCATTGATTTTTTGGAGGGTTTTTTGTGTCTCTATCTCCTTCAGTTCTGCTCTGATCTTAGTTATTTCTTGCCTTCTGCTAGCTTTTGAATGTGATTGCTCTTGCCTCTCTAGTTCTTTTAATTGTGATGTTAGAGTGTCAATTTTAGATCTTTCCTGCTTTCTCTTGTGGGCATTTAGTGCTATAAATTTCCCTCTACACACTGCTTTAAATGTGTCCCAGAGATTCTGGTATGTTGTATCTTTGTTCTCATTGGTTTCAAAGAACATCTTTATTTCCGCTTTCATTTCGTTATGTACCCAGTAGTCATTCAGGAGCAGGTTGTTCAGTTTCCATGTAGTTGAGCGGTTTTGATTGAGTTTCTTAGTCCTGAGTTCTAGTTTGATTGCACTGTGGTCTGAGAGACAGTTTGTTATAATTTCTGTTCTTTTACATTTGCTGAGGAGTACTTTACTTCCAATTATGTGGTCAATTTTGGAATAAGTGCGATGTGGTGCTGAGAAGAATGTATATTCTGTTGATTTGGGGTGGAGAGTTCTATAGATGTCTATTAGGTCCGCTTGGTGCAGAGATGAGTTCAATTCCTGGATATCCTTGTTAACTTTCTGTCTCGTTGATCTGTCTAATGTTGACAGCGGAGTGTTGAAGTCTCCCATTATTATTGTATGGGAGTCTAAGTCTCTTTGTAAGTCTCTAAGGACTTGCTTTATGAATCTGGGTGCTCCTGTATTGGGTGCATATATATTTAGGAGAGTTAGCTCTTCCTGTTGAATTGATCCCTTTACCATTATGTAATGGCCTTCTTTGTCTCTTTTGATCTTTGATGGTTTAAAGTCTGTTTTATCAGAGACTAGGATTGCAACCCCTGCTTTTTTTTGTTCTCCATTTGCTTGGTAGATCTTCCTCCATCCCTTTATTTTGAGCCTATGTATGTCTCTGCATGTGAGATGGGTCTCCTGAATACAGCAGACTGATGGGTCTTGACTCTTTATCCAGTTTGCCAGTCTGTGTCTTTTAATTGGAGCATTTAGTCCATTAACATTTAAGGTTAATATTGTTATGTGTGAACTTGATCCTGCCATTATGATATTAACTGGTTATTTTGCTCGTTAGTTGATGCAGTTTCTTCCTAGCCTCGATGGTCTTTACATTTTGCCAAGTTTTTGCGATGGCTGGTACCGGTTGTTCCTTTCCATGTTTAGGGCTTCCTTCAGGGTCTCTTGTAAGGCAGGCCTGGTGGTGACAAAATCTCTAAGCATTTGCTTATCTGTAAAGGATTTTATTTCTCCTTCACTTATGAAACTTAGTTTGGCTGGATATGAAATTCTGGGTTTAAAATTCTTTTCTTTAAGAACGTTGAATATTGGCCCCCACTCTCTTCTGGCTTGTAGAGTTTCTGCCGAGAGATCTGCTGTTAGTCTGATGGGCTTCCCTTTGTGGGTGACCCGACCTTTCTCTCTGGCTGCCCTTAAGATTTTTTCCTTCATTTCAACTTTGGTGAATCTGGCAATTATGTGTCTTGGAGTTGCTCTTCTGGAGGAGTATCTTTGTGGCGTTCTCTGTATTACCTGAATTTGAATGTTGGCCTGCCCTACTAGGTTGGGGAAGTTCTCCTGGATGATATCCTGAAGAGTGTTTTCCAACTTGGTTCCATTTTCCCCCTCACTTTCAGGCACCCCAATCAGACGTAGATTTGGTCTTTTTACGTAATCCCATACTTCTTGCAGGCTTTGCTCATTTCTTTTTCTTCTTTTTTCTTTTGGTTTCTCTTCTCGCTTCATTTCATTCATTTGATCTTCAATCGCTGATACTCTTTCTTCCAGTTGATCGAGTCGGTTACTGAAGCTTGTGCATTTGTCACGTATTTCTCGTGTCATGGTTTTCATCTCTGTCATTTCGTTTATGATCTTCTCTGCATTAATGAGTCTAGCTGTCAATTCTTCCACTCTTTTTTCAAGATTTTTAGTTTCTTTGCGCTGGGTACGTAATTCCTCCTTTAGCTCTGATAAGTTTGATGGACTGAAGCCTTCTTCTCTCCTCTCGTCCAAGTCATTCTCTGACCAGCTTTGATCCGTTGCTGGTGATGGGCTGCGCTCCTTTGCAGGGGGAGATGCGCTCTTATTTTTTGAATTTCCAGCTTTTCTGCCCTGCTTCTTCCCCATCTTTGTGGTTTTATCTGTCTCTGGTCTTTGATGGTGGTGACGAACTGATGGGGTTTTGGTATAGGTGTCCTTCCTGTTTGATAGTTTTCCTTCTGACAGTCAGAAGGACTCTCTGTTGGTCTGTTGGAGATTGCTTGAGGTCCACTCCAGACCCTGTTTGCCTGGGTATCAGCAGCAGAGGTTGCCGAAGATAGAATATTGCTGAACAGCGAGTGTACCTGTCTGATTCTTCTTTTGGAAGTGTCCTCTCAGGGGTGTACTCCACCCTGTGAGGTGTGGGGTGTCAGACTGCCCCTAGTGGGGGATTTCTCCCAGCTAGGCTACTCAGGGGTCAGGGACACACCTGAGCAGGCAGTCTGTCCGTTCTCAGATCTCAACCTCCGCGTTGGGAGATCCGCGGCTCTCCCCAAAGCTGTCAGACAGGGTCGTTCGCGTCTGCACCGGCTCCCGCTACTTCCCCTGTTGGTCTTCAGCTGTGCGCTGTCCCCAGAGGTGGAGACTACAGAGACAGGCAGGCTTCCTTGAGCTGCTGTGAGCTCCACCCAGTTCGAGCTTCCCAGCGGCTTTGTTTACCTACTTAAGCCTCAGCAATGGCGGGCGCCCCTCCCCCAGCCTCGCTGCTGCCTTGCGGATAGATCGCGGCAGACTGCTGTGTTAGCAGTGAGGGAGGCTTCGTGGGCGTGGGACCCTCCCGGCCAGGTGTGGGATATATTCTCCTGGAATGCCTGTATGCTTACAGCGCAGTATTGGGGTGGGAGTTACCCGATTTTCCAGGTGTTGTGTGTCTCAGTTCCCCTGGCTAGGAAAACGGATCCCCTTCCCCCTTGCGCTTCCAGGTGAGGCGATGCCTCGCCCTGCTTCAGCTCTTGCTGGTCAGGCTGCAGCAGCTGACCAGCACCGATTGTCCGGCACTCCCTAGTGAGATGACCCCAGTACCTCAGTTGAAAATGCAGAAATCACCGGTCTTCTGTGTCGCTCGCGCTGGGAGTTGGAGACTGGAGTTGTTCCTATTCGGCCATCTTGCTCCGCCCCGACTCCTTCCTCCTTGGACCTAGCTCCGCCCAGCCCAGCCCCGCGACCTGCTCGCCGTGGATTCGGCAAGGGCGCCTCACAACTGATTTTTAAAGGCTTTGTTTATATGTGTAAGCCAGTTTGGTTTCTGAAAGACGTAATCAGCTCAATAAAGTCAGTAGTTTTTAAACTCTTAAGTTAATAGTTGAATCAGTCAAACCTATTTTCTGGTTTCCTGGATTTGTTTCATTTCAGTTTATGATGACTATACTGGCCCTTATGGTAATATATTCAAGTTAATTTGTGCA
Source organism: Rhinopithecus roxellana (assembly GCF_007565055.1). Classification (NCBI taxonomy): domain Eukaryota; kingdom Metazoa; phylum Chordata; class Mammalia; order Primates; family Cercopithecidae; genus Rhinopithecus; species Rhinopithecus roxellana. Next base: position 119,384,239 of record NC_044555.1, on the reverse strand, counting down.
TGGAGAAATAGTTGCAATTGATATGCCAAATCAATGCATGTAGACACAACCATATTCAATCACAATTAGTCAAATGAGTGTTGTAGAAGAACTTCATACTCAGCATAGTTCATTTTAAGACAAGGAAATAGCAAATACCAATTGATTGGATGTCCATGAACAAATAAATAAATAAGCACATGCATGTATTGTTTTGAGTGATTTATGAAAATAAGCAAGTCGATCAAAATTGTCAAATAGGCTGATTCATATAAGACATTGCCTAAATGAATATGTCGTCTGACTAAATTGCCTAGTAATTCCAGTAAAAAATATTGAACTTTTAGTTTATGAAGATATAATCATATTTTATCCAATAATTCATCAATTGATTTTTTAGAAAGCATTCCAATTAGAATTGATCAATCAATCCCATCAAAGTTTTTAATAAATATGGATCTGTAGAATAGTCACACCTAAAGTAAGACTAGAATAAGGAAGAATAAGGTGTTAAAGTGAGATTTTATTAATCCTGAATCATGTCGGAGTTTGAGGAAATATCTGTAGAGGTTGAAAAGAGTGGCAAATGAAAGTTCAGCACTTCAACCTGAAAAGAATCATAAACCCATAAACTCATGACATTTTTCCCAGTCCTCCCATACTTATTTGCAGTCAAAACAATGGTGGCATTTAGGTACCCCAGAAAGCAAAAACAAAACATAACAAAACAAAACAAAAACAACCAAAAAATAGATAAGGAAGGTAAACAGACAATACTAGCTACATGGACTAAGTACTTGATAGATATTTTTACTTGCCCTCAATACATAAATTATTTTAATCTTTAGTTGCTTTTGTTTTATTTCTGGATGTTATAGGATACTGTTTGCTCATCTGTAAAACTTGCATAGGGAGAAGTAAAGATTTGGGAAGTAATTTTATCTTGTACCTCAGTGTAGTTTTGTCCCTAAGCTCTGTCATTTGTATATCAAACTAATACTGTAATTTTTATCTTTTTATCAGCTTCAGCCACAGGAAGGTTTATCAAGATGTTTCTGTTTTACTTCTCGTTTCTAAGCAGCTGCCTAGAACTAGAGTCATGAGTCTGCTAAATTGGGCTGGCATTCAGAACTTTTTTTTTTTTTTAATCACGTTCTCCCAAGAACCATAATTTTATAAAAAGAAATTAGCCCAAGGTAAATCTCAGGAGAAAAGTGGTTTTCTCTAATAACTTGCCTCCAACGAAGCGGTTGGTCTTTACCCATAAGAACTAGAAATAATATATTTTTTGTACCTTATACCTTGGGCCTGGGAGACTTAAAATAAAGAAATATCTTGCTTTCCAACAAGTTGGGTTTCAGTTGTTCCCGATTAAATTAGTGTAAATAAAATAGGAAGAAGGACCCTAGCAAATCAATACTGCATTGGTAGTAAACTGGAAAATACTGACAAATTATCCTTTTAGGCCTTAGAGAGGTTTAATCTAAACATCGTTTTCTCCTGACAGCATGAGAGAGAAGAGAGTAATTTATTACACCATCCTGATGTGGATGAGAAAAGACTGCTGCGTGTTCTTCAGTGTTCTAGGTCTTTCCTTCTTTATGCCAGTTCAATTTTTGTTTTGCTCCAGAAAAGCATTCTCCAACAAGACCTGTAACTTTAATGCTGTTACACTACTCTTTATCATGGTACATTTGAGAACTTGCCAGCTGGTATAAGAATGTGGATTGTTAAGTGCTCTGTTGAGATTCAGGTGTCTCTCATTACATACATGGGATCTGTTCCTAAAGTCCTATATGCAAATAATTTTATAGCTTTACCTAATGTGTGGGGTCACTATATAGAGGAGTCTTTTAGAAAATCTTGTCATGTTATAATGTGAATAATTACCCTGCCCCTAAATTTCATGATTTTCATAACTCAAGATTTTTGCTTGTTGGGTTTATTTAAGGTGGACTCTCTCACTCATTCAATTAAAGCTTACTTCACTTATGGGAAAGGGAGAATTTGTGTTTACTGAAGGAAAAATATTTAGCATTATTTCTTTCCTGATTTCCTGTGGTTTTTGTTTCATCAAACAACTCTTATTCCATGTGACAGGTGTGTAATACAAATATGTGAAATATGTCTCACAAATATTAGGCAAGCAATTTGTTCATCTTTTTCTGTTAAATAAATTGGTCATGTTAAATGTCACATTTTCCAACGTGGATATGACAAAAAAAGCACTTTTAATTAACCCAAGAGGGATATGGACATAAGAAAACCAAACACTTGCTCTAGGCAGGATCTTTTCTTAAGGAACTGCATTATGAATATGACTTAAATTACTAGTGATTTGTATCCCATGTATTTTGCAAAACCTAAAATGTTATTATATTGTCATTACACTTTAACAGTTATCATCAGGGTAATAAAGAAATGAACCTCAAACTTTTTTTTTTTTTTTTTTTGGGAGACAGTCTCACCCTGTCACCCAGGCTGGAGTGCAGTGGTACTATCTTGGCTCATTGCAACCTCTGCCGTCCCGATTCAATTGATTCTCCTACCTCAGCCTGCTCTCCTCCTGAGCAGCTGGGATTACAGGCGCCTGACACCATGCCCAGCTAATTTTTGTAGTTTTTGGTAGAGATGGGGTTTGACCATCTTGGCCAGGCTGGTCTTGAACTCCTGACCTCATGATCCACCTGCCTCGGCTTCCCAAAGTGCTGGGATTACAGGTTTGAGCCACCGCTCCAGCTAACCTCAAACATTTTTAACACATTTTGAGAATAGTGTACATATTAAATAGCAATAAATGTTTTCCTACATACGGTTCCCCGTATCATATCCAAACCTTAATATGTTTATTTGCTCATCTAGACTCCAAAAATATTTAAATTACTAGGTACCTCTAGCCAAAAGATGAAAACATTAAACTAGAAATGGTTAACATATTTACAAAAAGAGGAATTTTTCTAAGAAATTTGGTTAAACTTAGTTCTGCTGACTCAGAAGAGGAAGGAATTTCTTCTGGAAAACATTTTCTAAAAGAGCAAAATTTATCATAAATATATGATTGGGACTATTAAATATAAATGTTGCAATCCTAATCATCTATAGACCAAGCCATTATGACAAGATTTCCCTATACAAATGAGCAGCATGTTTCATATGCCAGTGTGTTTAAAAAAAAAAAGATTCATTTGATGCCTCAAAAATAATTAACTGAAATATTTGAATTTTCTTTGCATCAGATATTGTATGAAATAGCATTACCATTTTGTGAGACCTTTTAGGTTATTAAACATTTTAAAATTCCTTCTGGGAACAAGGTACTTTTATGGTAGAGAGACAGGGGGAGGATGTGGGGAATGTAAGGATTACAGATGTGCTCACAGCTTAGCAGCTTGCTTACTTGGACTTAATGATGCTGATAAAAGTAATTCTGATGACATTATTAGCCTATCTCTGTATAACTCAGCCAATTGACCAGAATAAGATCTATATTTTTCCCCAATTGTCAAGACAGCCAATCACCATGGGTTTGATTGGATCACTGCATGGTCAATCCAGTTCATTAGTTAAGATTACTGAAATAAACCACACTGAGAGAAACCAAATGCCAGTTAGGTAGTGGGCAAGTGCCAAGTGGTGGAAGAGTTCTATAAGAGCAAGCTCATCAAATGATTTATTCAAGTCATTATTCATGTCCAGAATTGATTCAATGAGTAAAGTCATTTAAAGGGTCTGGAGTCAAAAAAAATGCTTTCTAAAATTTAAAGTGAAAACATTTGTTAGCATTTATTAGAATTTGTTTCAAAACTACAATTTTTTTGTTGTACAAACATTTGTCAAAGGACTAAGAATCCAGAAATAAATAATTAGACGTTTTCCTTGACCTTGAGAAGTTCATAATCAGTGGGCAGAGTAAGGGAGTAGACATATAAATAGATAATTATAGTGCAATGTAGTAAGCCTTGTAATAGATGTATGTAAAATGCATGCATTAGAAGCACAAAGAAAATAAGCTGGAGAAATCTAGGAGGATTTCACAGAGTGTGATATTTGAATTTTATCTTGAAGTATGGAGATGAATATTTTGTCTTTTTCTTTATTTTCTTCTATATTTGTGCGTGTGTATACACACAGGCACATGTATTAATATGTATATCAGTTACTACCCTTTCATTTGTGAGTGACTAGGGAAAGGTGAATATTTGATTGCTTCTGGTTTGGGTTTTTTTTCTTTTTGAGACAGAGTCTCCCTCTGTCGCCCAGGCTGGAGTGCAGTGGCGCGATCTCAGCTCACTGCAAGCTCCGCCTCCCGGGTTCCCACCATTCTTCTGCCTCAGCCTCCCGAGTAGCTGGGACTACAGGCGCTGCCACCACACCCAGCTAGTTTTTTGTATTTTTTTAGTAGAGACGGGGTTTCACCGTGTTAGCCAGGATGGTCTCGATCTCCTGACCTCGTGATCCACCCGTCTCGGCCTCCCAAAGTGCTGGGATTACAGGCTTGAGCCACCGCGCCCGGCCAGTTTGGGGTTTTTTTTAACAGCTTTATTGAGATAGAGTTCACACATCATACAATTCACTCATTTAAAGTGTAAAATTAAATGGTTTTTATTATATTCACAAAGTGGTACAACTATCACCACAATCAATTTTAGAACATCTTCATCGCCTCACAAAAACCCTTTACACTCAGCTCTCATCTTCCTACTCCCTTATTCCCCAACTGTAAGTAGCACTAATCTACATTTTGTCTCTGCAGATTTTCCTATTCCAGAGATGTCATACAAATTAAATCATATATTTGTCAATTTGTGTCTGACTTTTATCACTATGCATGTTTTCAAAATTTGTCTGTGTCATAACATATATCGGTTAAATTCCTTTTAATTGCCAGATAATGGCTCATTGTGTGGAGATATCACATTTGTTTATTCGTTCACCAGTTGATGGACATTTGGATTGTTTCCACTTTCGCCTTTCTGATTTCACAGAGAGTTTTCTATTTGTTCTCTTTTAATTTTCTAATGTTCCTTCTTGTCAATTTTTTAATCATCTTGGATGAAAATTATTTTTCCCAGTTGATAATTATCTGTTCTACTGATAATATGATAAATGTGGTTTTCTCTCAGATGAAAATAATCTGATCATATCTGTGGTCCTCAGAAAAATTTTTCTCTACTGTCTGTGAGATGTAGAGGCAGCTCATAAGACAGTGACTTCCAACCTTTTATGGCCAGGGCTCATAACAAGAAATACATTTTTCATCACAACCCAGTACATACATAATTTATGTGTATGTATTAAACAAAAGTTTCACAAAACAGTGTTTATGCTTACTGTATGCAGTGCACTGTGATAGCCTATCCTGTTCTAGTCCATCCTAACCTTTTCTGTTCTATTCTACCCTATCCTAATCTACCCTATCATATTATAGTTTATTGTTTCAAATGTACATTACATGACCCATACATTGATTTCACAACCCACTACCACGTCACTATCTGAAATTTTGTAAACTTCATATTTCAAATCTGAAGTTCTGTTATAGGAGAGAGACCAGAACACGTTCTGTGTCCAGAAATATTCATCTCATTTTTCTGAGGCAATGGCTAAAGAATGGTATTTTATTGATTGATACCCATCACATGTTGGTAAATAATTAAAAGCCCCTATGTTGACACCTCCATTCTTAACATATTGACCTTTAGAAGCAAAAGAATAATTACTGGTATAGTTCATTACCTTCGGAACAGTTAAGAGTAACTGTGCTATGAATATTATTCCCTTCTCTTGGGAATTAACTTTCCTGTTATGACTCATAACATTTCTTTTGTAGTAGGAATGTAAAATATACCACTTAAATATAAGACATTATAAGGAATTTAGGGCATTTTAATATAATGTTTAAGTTTTTTGATCTAATATTTTCATCTAATAGTTTAAGGTATTTTAATCTAATGTATATAACTTAAATGCAAGGCGTTTTAAGGCATCTTTTAAAATACAGAGGGTACTCTAATGGACCTTTCCCTCTGTATTTTAAAGGATGCCTTAAGGTGACAAGATTTCTCTGGAGTGACAAGTCCCAAAGAAGTATAAGCAAAATATTCCCATGGAGAGTGATAGAATAACCTGAAAGACAGTTCAGACTCATTTCTCATATGACTTGCTTCTCTAAATTTGGCTTTAAACAGCTTATATTCTAGAAGGAAGGAAAATTGGCAGTAGGAATTGAAATGCCAGTGAATAAAATGTGTCTGTAGGGCATAAAATGATAATATTACATATGATGGTGACCTATTAAAAAAAAAAAAAAAACCTGAAACTCCCACCACCTTACCCAACACTCCTTCATAGTTCCTAAGTAGAAGGGTACTCTTACTCTCTTCCTATGGTGACTTCATTGCTGACTTTCTTCCTTTTTCTCTTCCCACACTTCTCCACAAACACATACGAGTTGGGAAAACTCCTCCAAAGTATTTTCCTACCTTCTATGCACAAATCTTCCTTTCCTCTTTTCTTTATTTTTCCACTTCCACAGTCTTCCTGTCTCTTTTGAACTTGTGGCTGTCATTTCCAGAAGAATCCAAAATGTACAATTGACAGGAAACACCAAACTGAATTATAGAGACGGGCAGAAACTTCAACTTTGCTTCTTTCCTCTTTACCTGTTACCCTGCACTTTCAGAGAACTTAATCGTAGATTGCAAAATGAAGATCAAGCAATAACCACACGCAATGAAGGGTTCAAGGAACCCTAAAAAGGAAGAAAGTGAAAGTAGTAGAACCTTTCTTGTTACACATCTCTATTTTACTTATTCAAACACTATTCTTTTTAAGTCTATGTTTCCAGCCTGGTTAATCATAAAAGCTCAGTCAAGCACTTCATTTTAGTCTTTTTTGTGTGGGATTATTATTGCCGTGGGTGGAGAATTTCACACAAAGTAGTGCATTTAAGTCATGCCCAATAATGGCTCAGAAAATTGGTTTTGTATATATGCTTTGTAAATAGCAGATAATTCCCAAATCAGGTAAAAAAAAAAAAAAAAAGAGAAAAGACAGAAAAGTCATAAATAAAAGTGTAGAATATGTTTCTATAGTGAAGTCTTATCCTGATCTCAATTAAGAATTATGACTTATGAAAGTAAATACATAAAAGCTTAGATCCCTGTTGTCAAATGCAAAATATATGAAAGTATCACAGACCTATGAAACGCCAAATACACTTGCACTTATTCATGGCACTAATAACTTTAATTAAGCCAGAACATCTCAAAATAACAATAATGAAAATTACATAGGTAATGAGACTATAAACTGGACTTGAATAAATGATTTTGTTTTCTTTAGAGAATGTTGGCTAACATTCAGTCTCCAAGTACAAAATATTCATTACGTGTCCGTTTGCGAAAAAGATAATTTTTAATCCAATTCAATTTTATATTTTTCTGTTATCCTACCAGGCAGAGTTTAATGCAGTACAGTTGAACTCATGCTATGTTTATTGAATAAGTTTTTCCTACTTTCCTGGAGTAAGTGCATTTTTCTATTTTGAAAATCTTTACTTAAACTTAAATGTTTCCCACTATTTTTCCAAACAACAGTTTAGAGTGTGTGTTTACCTGAAGTAATGTCTTAAGATTTTGAAATTTCTTTCCCAGATAGTATTTATGAAACATATTTTCTGTTGTCCCGTTGCAGTAAACTTTTTATATTTGGCATTTTAATGTTTCTTGAGCCAAAAGAATGATACTATATGTGCTAGACTTATACTTATCCTTATTTTTAGTTTGGACTGATAAATTTACTTTTCTGTTAGGAAAAATATCTATCTGAAATAATCTGCCTCCATTTTCTTTTTAAAAAAATTTCAGTAGTTTTGGGGGAACACGTGGTGTTTGGTTACATGAATAAGTTCTTCAGTGGTGACTTCTAAGATTTTGGTGCACCTGTCCCCTGAGCGGTTTACCCTGTACCCAATGTCTTTTATCCCTTACCCACCTCCTACACTTTCCCCTGAGTCCCCAAAGTCCATTATATCATTCTTGTGCCTTTCAGTCTTCATAGCTTAGCTCCCACCTATAAGTGAGAACATACTATATTTGGTTTTCCATTCCTGAGTTACTTCACTTAGAATAATGGTCTCCAACTCCATCCAAGTTGTTGCAAATGCCATTATTTCTTGCCATTTTATCTGCCTCTATTTTCTGACAGGCAGTTCATCTGAAACCCTAACTTCATAGTTTCTTGACCTCTCTCTGGCCACTAACTGTAGCCTTCACTCCATTTCCACAATTCATTTCCTCTTCTCCCCCTCCTTCACTCTCACTGAATCACTTCTGGTCTCATCAAGGCCCTCATACCTCCCTAGCTACCTATCTATTTCGTAAACCTTTTCAGGCTCTCTCTCTTACTAACCCTATTTCAGCCATTAACTCATTGACACTCTTGTATTGCACCATCTTTCCAATTCTCAACCATTAATCAGCTTTCCTTGATGTTTTCTTTCATTTTTTCTTCTTCTTTCTCTCATTATACTGCTTCTGCCAAAGAAAACCACATACCTGATTGACTGGTGCCACTGCAAATTCATAATACCCAACTTCAGTCAAGCCCTTAAAACTGCCCACCTGTCCCGATTTTTGTTCTTAAGTCAGCTCCCATTCTAGTTCCCATTTCTTACTGCGCTAATGATATTCTCTCTGAAGTGCTTATTCCACCCACACCTTCACAGACAGCAGAAAATGTTGCTTTCTACCTCATAGAAAAATAAAGGCCATTAATCATGAAGTTCCCTCCATTCCCTGCCACCCTACATTAAATATACCTCTATTTATACTTAGTCTTACCATGCGTTTCACAGTCAGAAATGTCCTTTCCCCTTTTCATTGTCAACTCTCATTCTGTGTTTTTGATCCCATACACCCCCCACCTCCTCTGGAGCTTACACTTTCAATGCCTTCTCATTTGCATTATTAATCTCTCTATTCCCGCATAAATACTTCCTCGTTTACCATTTAGTCCTCAGTCTTCATGGGTTGCTACTTATTTTTTTCAGGCATTTTGTCCAAATATGACCTACTCTGTGAGGTCTTCCATGATCACATTATTTAATATCACAGCTTCAGATACTGTACCCACACAATTACTTCCTGTTTCTCTTTTCTTGCTTTAACTTTGTCTTTGGCCCTTGTCATTATCTGACATGCCTTGACTTATTTTTCTCATTAATTATCTGCCTTCTCCAATAGAATATAAACTCCATAGGGCAAGGATTTTGCCTGAATTCTTACCAATTAAAACAAAGTTTGACATATAGTAGGCACAAAATGAGTATTTATTGAATAAATTAAATGTAATTTGACTTCTATTTCCACTAGGCTATTACAGTCCTAAAGATCATCGTTGAGATTATGGCTAAATCCACTCCTCATTTTAGGTCTCATCCTACTTTTAGTAGAAGTTAGTGTAATTGTACAATTGTTCCCTTAAGAAAAATGATTTATCTGGGCTATCCAGTCTTTTTAGACTCCTTCACTGATGTTTCCTTTTCATTCCACCCTTGAAAGGTATCAGTGTTCACCAGGTATCTGTCCATGAACCTTTTCTTGCTTGTACTCTTTTTATGAGAAGTATAATCCATATCCATGTTTTTTAAACACTGCCAGTGGCTTCCCAGTCTAGATCTCTAGTCCCTACTTTTTTCCAGAACTGTTTCTAACTGCATATTGGATATGTACTAGATGGCTTGTATGTTTTTCAAACTCAACACAACCAACAATAATTCAGTACCCTCTCTTCTTCCCGAATGCCTTGTTTTAATTAATGGCATCAACATCTACTCAGTCTCTCAAGATATACACATTTTTTATTTATTCTAGGCTCCTTCTTCTCCCCTGCCTCCAATTCTGTTCCAAGTTCTAATAACTCTACTTCCTAATTCCATTTCTAACATATTCCTTTTTCTCCATCTTCTTCACCTCTGCCTTATCTCCGGCTCTCATAATTTTTCACGTGATATAATAATAGTTACCTGATTTTTTTCTACCTTCAGGCCTGCCCAAATCCAATCAAGCTTTTATACTGTCACCATAAATACCTTAGCCAATGCAAATCTTCCCATACTTGTCCCCTCTTGAAACTCAATGACTGTCCTTTGTACTCTCAGATAAACATTTTACTCCATAAAGCCTAGCTTCAACCTACCTTTCCAACATCTTAAAACTCTACAGGTAACTTTATTCATTTTTCTCCAACTATACCACACACGTTCTCAACTCCAGACCTACAGCTTCTTTTACCCAGAATGTCAGTTTTCTTCCGTTACATCTGACAAACTTCTAAGCACTATTCAATAGCCAGTTCAGATAGCAGCTCCTCTGTAGATCTCTAAATTTCACAAAGTAAGTCACCTGGTTTTTCACCTTAGAGGATTCTGTATCATATATCTCTATGAAAAAAAAAAAATTACATTGTGTTTTAAAAACTTTGTTTGCATGTTTGTCTTTCACTGAACTGTGAGCTCCCAGCCCTCAAGTAATTAAGATAGTCTAGCTAAGGAGATAGCACACGTAATTAAAACAGTAAATAGTGCAAGGTATGATATGATGATCATATGATAGAAATGAACCAAGAATGGAGAAATTCAAGCAATCAAGATTACTTCATGGGGTTGGATCATCAGGGAAGGCTGCACAGAGGAAGCAGCTCTCAAGGTTAAATGGTTTTTGAATAAGTCAAGAGGCAAGGACCCAGTATTTCACTTGAGGATTATGCTCTGAGCCAATATGAAAAGATAGCTAAAGTAGAATAGTGAGATGGACATTGGGACAGGGAGATTTGAGCTTGATTGTGGATTTCCTAAATGTCATGAATTTGCTATTGTGTTGTGTATTTATATGCATATGCACATACATGCCCCTTAGATACTTTTCTTTTCTACCCATGCTTATCCTAAAATTACCAAGTCTAAACTGAAGTTTTTTAATTCCTCGAGAATAATCTGATTTATACTCTTGTATTGTCCTATATCATTCAAAGGACTTCTCCTGGAGTCCTGTAAATAAGGACTGAGATAAGGGATGTAAATGCATGGGGCAGTGCCCAACATACAGAAAGTGATTTTTTTTTTTTTATTATACTTTAAGTTCTAGGGTACATGTGCATAACGTGCAGGTTTGTTACATATGTATACTTATGCCATGTTGGTGTGCTGCACCCATCAACTCGTCAGCACCCATCAATTCATCATTTATATCATGTATAACTCCCCAATGCAATCCCTCCCTCCTCCCCCCTCCCCCCTCCCCATGATAGGCCCCAGTGCGTGATGTTCCCCTTCCCGAGTCCAAGTGATCTCATTGTTCAGTTCCCACCTATGAGTGAGAACATGCGGTGTTTGGTTTTCTGTTCTTGTGATAGTTTGCTAAGAATGATGGTTTCCAGCTGTATCCATGTCCCTACAAAGGACGCAAACTCATCCTTTTTTATGGCTGCATAGTATTCCATGGTGTATATGTGCCACATTTTCTTAATCCAGTCTGTCACAGATGGACATTTGGGTTGATTCCAAGTCTTTGTTATTGTGAATAGTGCCGCAATAAACATACGTGTGCATGTGTCTTTGTAGTAGAATAATTTATAATCCTTTGGGTATATACCCAGTAGTGGGATGGTTGGGTCATATGGTATATCTAGTTCTAGATCCTTGAGGAATTGCCATACTGTTTTCCATAATGGTTGAACTAGTTTACAATCCCACCAACAGTGTAAAAGTGTTCCTATTTCTCCACATCCTCTCCAACACCTGTTGTTTCCTGACTTCTTAATGATTGCCATTCTAACTGGTGTGAGATGGTATCTCATTGTGGTTTTGATTTGCATTTCTCTGATGGCGAGTGACGATGAGCATTTTTTCATGTGTCTGTTGGCTGTATGAATATCTTCTTTTGAGAAATGTGTGTTCATATCCTTTCCCCACTTTTTGATGGGGTTGTTTGTTTTTTTCTCGTATATTTGTTTGAGTTCTTTGTAGATTCTGGATATTAGCCCTTTGTCAGATGAGTAGGTTGCAAAAATTTTCTCCCATTCTGTAGGTTGCCTGTTCACTCTGATGGTAGTTTCTTTTGCTGTGCAAAAGCTCTTTAGTTTAATTAGATCCCATTTGTCAATTTTTGCTTTTGCTGCCCTTGCTTTTGGTGTTTTAGACATGAAGTCCTTGCCCATGCCTATGTCCTGAATGGTACTACCTAGATTTTCTTCTAGGGTTTTTATGGTATTAGGTCTAACATTTAAGTCTCTAATCCATCTTGAATTAATCTTCGTATAAGGGGTAAGGAAAGGATCCAGTTTCAGCTTTCTACTTATGGCTAGCCAATTTTCCCAGCACCATTTATTAAATAGGGAATCCTTTCCCCATTTCTTGTTTCTCTCAGGTTTGTCAAAGATCAGATGGCTGTAGATGTGCGGTATTATTTCTGAGGACTCTGTTCTGTTCCATTGGTCTATAGCTCTGTTTTGGTACCAGTACCATGCTGTTTTGGTTACTGTAGCCTTGTAGTATAGTTTGAAGTCAGGTAGCGTGACGCCTCCAGCTTTGTCCTTTTGACTTAGGATTGTCTTGGCAATGCGGGCTCTTTTTTGGTTCCATATGAACTTTAAAGCAGTTTTTTCCAATTCTGTGAAGAAACTCATTGGTAGCTTGATGGGGATGGCATTGAATCTATAAATAACCTTGGGGAGTATGGCCATTTTCACGATATTGATTCTTCCTATCCATGAGCATGGTATGTTCTTCCATTTGTTTGTGTCCTCTTTTATTTCACTGAGCAGTGGTTTGTAGTTCTCCTTGAAGAGATCCTTTACATCCCTTGTAAGCTGGATTCCTAGGTATTTTATTCTCTTTGAAGCAATTGTGAATGGAAGTTCATTCCTGATTTGGCTCTCTGCTTGTCTGTTACTGGTGTATAAGAATGCTTGTGATTTTTGCACATTAATTTTGTATCCTGAGACTTTGCTGAAGTTGCTTATCAGCTTAAGGAGATTTTGGGCTGAGACGATGGGGTTTTCAAAATATACAATCATGTCATCTGCAAACAGGGACAATTTGACTTCTTCTTTTCCTAACTGGATACCCTTGATTTCTTTCTCTTGCCTGATTGCCCTAGCCAGAACTTCCAACACTATGTTGAATAGGAGTGGTGAGAGAGGGCATCCCTGTCTTGTGCCAGTTTTCAAAGGGAATTTTTCCAGTTTTTGCCCATTCAGTATGATATTAGCTGTGGGTTTGTCATAAATGGCTCTTATTATTTTGAGATACGTTCCATCAATACCGAATTTATTGAGCGTTTTTAGCATGAAGGGCTGTTGAATTTTGTCAAAAGCCTTTTCTGCATCTATTGAGACAATCATGTGGTTCTTGTCTTTGGTTCTGTTTATATGCTGGATTACGTTTATTGATTTGCAAATGTTGAACCAGCCTTGCATCCCAGGGATGAAGCCCACTTGATCATGGTGGATAAGCTTTTTGATGTGCTGCTGAATCCGGTTTGCCAGTATTTTATTGAGAATTTTTGCATCAATGTTCATCAGGGATATTGGTCTAAAATTCTCTTTTTTTGTTGTGTCTCTGCCAGGCTTTGGTATCAGGATGATGTTGGCCTCCTAAAATGAGTTAGGGAGGATTCCCTCTTTTTCTATTGATTGGAATAGTTTCAGAAGGAATGGTACCAGCTCCTCCTTGTACCTCTGGTAGAATTCAGCTGTGAATCCATCTGGTCCTGGACTTTTTTTGGTGGGTAGGCTATTGATTGTTGCCTCAATTTCAGAGCCTGCTATTGGTCTATTCAGGGATTCAACTTCTTCCTGGTTTAGCCTTGGGAGAGTGTAAGTGTCCAGGAAATTATCCATTTCTTCTAGATTTTCTAGTTGATTTGCATAGAGGCGTTTATAGTATTCTCTGATGGTAGTTTGTATTTCTGTGGGGTCAGTGGTGATATCCCCTTTATCATTTTTTATTGCATCTATTTGATTCCTCTCTCTTTTCTTCTTTATTAGCCTTGCTAGCGGTCTGTCAATTTTGTTGATCTTTTCAAAAAACCAACTCCTGGATTCATTGATTTTTTGGAGGGTTTTTTGTGTCTCTATCTCCTTCAGTTCGGCTCTGATCTTAGTTATTTCTTGCCTTCTGCTAGCTTTTGAATGTGTTTGCTCTTGCCTCTCTAGTTCTTTTAATTGTGATGTTAGAGTGTCAATTTTAGATCTTTCCTGCTTTCTCTTGTGGGCATTTAGTGCTATAAATTTCCCTCTACACACTGCTTTAAATGTGTCCCAGAGATTCTGGTATGTTGTATCTTTGTTCTCATTGGTTTCAAAGAACATCTTTATTTCCGCTTTCATTTCGTTATGTACCCAGTAGTCATTCAGGAGCAGGTTGTTCAGTTTCCATGTAGTTGAGCGGTTTTGATTGAGTTTCTTAGTCCTGAGTTCTAGTTTGATTGCACTGTGGTCTGAGAGACAGTTTGTTATAATTTCTGTTCTTTTACATTTGCTGAGGAGTGCTTTACTTCCAATTATGTGGTCAATTTTGGAATAAGTGCGATGTGGTGCTGAGAAGAATGTATATTCTGTTGATTTGGGGTGGAGAGTTCTATAGATGTCTATTAGGTCCGCTTGGTGCAGAGATGAGTTCAATTCCTGGATATCCTTGTTAACTTTCTGTCTCGTTGATCTGTCTAATGTTGACCGCGGAGTGTTGAAGTCTCCCATTATTATTGTATGGGAGTCTAAGTCTCTTTGTAAGTCCCTAAGGACTTGCTTTATGAATCTGGGTGCTCCTGTATTGGGTGCATATATATTTAGGAGAGTTAGCTCTTCCTGTTGAATTGATCCCTTTACCATTATGTAATGGCCTTCTTTGTCTCTTTTGATCTTTGATGGTTTAAAGTCTGTTTTATCAGAGACAAGGATTGCAACCCCTGCTTTTTTTTGTTCTCCATTTGCTTGGTAGATCTTCCTCCATCCCTTTATTTTGAGCCTATGTATGTCTCTGCATGTGAGATGTGTCTCCTGAATACAGCAGACTGATGGGTCTTGACTCTTTATCCAGTTTGCCAGTCTGTGTCTTTTAATTGGAGCATTTAGTCCATTAACATTTAAGGTTAATATTGTTATGTGTGAACTTGATCCTGCCATTATGATATTAACTGGTTATTTTGCTCGTTAGTTGATGCAGTTTCTTCCTAGCCTCGATGGTCTTTACATTTTGGCATGTTTTTGCGATGGCTGGTACCGGTTGTTCCTTTCCATGTTTAGTGCTTCCTTCAGGGTCTCTTGTAAGGCAGGCCTGGTGGTGACAAAATCTCTAAGCATTTGCTTATCTGTAAAGGATTTTATTTCTCCTTCACTTATGAAACTTAGTTTGGCTGGATATGAAATTCTGGGTTGAAAATTCTTTTCTTTAAGAACGTTGAATATTCGCCCCCACTCTCTTCTGGCTTGTAGAGTTTCTGCCGAGAGATCTGCTGTTAGTCTGATGGGCTTCCCTTTGTGGGTAACCCGACCTTTCTCTCTGGCTGCCCTTAAGATTTTTTCCTTCATTTCAACTTTGGTGAATCTGGCAATTATGTGTCTTGGAGTTGCTCTTCTCGAGGAGTATCTTTGTGGCGTTCTCTGTATTTCCTGAATTTGAATGTTGGCCTGCCCTACTAGGTTGGGGAAGTTCTCCTGGATGATTTCCTGAAGAGTGTTTTCCAATTTGGTTCCATTTTCCCCCTCACTTTCAGGCACCCCAATCAGGCGTAGATTTGGTCTTTTTACGTAATCCCATACTTCTTGCAGGCTTTGCTCATTTCTTTTTCTTCTTTTTTCTTTTGGTTTCTCTTCTCGCTTCATTTCATTCATTTGATCTTCAATCGCTGATACTCTTTCTTCCAGTTGATCGAGTCGGTTACTGAAGCTTGTGCATTTGTCACGTATTTCTCGTGTCATGGTTTTCATCTCTGTCATTTCGTTTATGACCTTCTCTGCATTAATTAGTCTAGCTGTCAATTCTTCCACTCTTTTTTCAAGATTTTTAGTTTCTTTGCGCTGGGTACGTAATTCCTCCTTTAGCTCTGATAAGTTTGATGGACTGAAGCCTTCTTCTCTCCTCTCGTCCAAGTCATTCTCTGACCAGCTTTGATCCGTTGCTGGCGATGGGCTGCGCTCCTTTGCAGGGGGAGATGCGCTCTTATTTTTTGAATTTCCAGCTTTACTGCCCTGCTTCTTCCCCATCTTTGTGGTTTTATCTGTCTCTGGTCTTTGATGGTGGTGACGTACTGATGGGGTTTTGGTATAGGTGTCCTTCCTTTTTGATAGTTTTCCTTCTGACAGTCAGAAGGACTGTCTGTTGGTCTGTTGGAGATTGCTTGAGGTCCACTCCAGACCCTGTTTGCCTGGGTATCAGCAGCAGAGGTTGCCGAAGATAGAATATTGCTGAACAGCGAGTGTACCTGTCTGATTCTTCCTTTGGAAGTTTCCTCTCAGGGGTGTACTCCACCCTGTGAGGTGTGGGGTGTCAGACTGCCCCTAGTGGGGGATTTCTCCCAGCTAGGCTACTCAGGGGTCAGGGACACACCTGAGCAGGCAGTCTGTCCGTTCTCAGATCTCAACCTCCGCGTTGGGAGATCCACGGCTCTCCCCAAAGCTGTCAGACAGAGTCGTTCGCGTCTGCACCGGCTCCCGCTACTTCCCCTGTTGGTCTTCAGCTGTGCGCTGTCCCCAGAGGTGGAGACTACAGAGACAGGCAGGCTTCCTTGAGCTGCTGTGAGCTCCACCCAGTTCGAGCTTCCCAGCGGCTTTGTTTACCTACTTAAGCCTCAGCAATGGCGGGCGCCCCTCCCCCAGCCTCGCTGCTGCCTTGCGGATAGATCGCGGCAGACTGCTGTGTTAGCAGTGAGGGAGGCTTCGTGGGCGTGGGACCCTCCCGGCCAGGTGTGGGATATATTCTGGTGTGCCTGTATGCTTACAGCGCAGTATTGGGGTGGGAGTTACCCGATTTTCCAGGTGTTGTGTGTCTCAGTTCCCCTTGCTAGGAAAACGGATCCCCTTCCCCCTTGCGCTTCCAGGTGAGGCGATGCCTCGCCCTGCTTCAGCTCTCGCTGGTCAGGCTGCAGCAGCTGACCAGCACCGATTGTCCGGCACTCCCTAGTGAAATGACCCCAGTACCTCAGTTGAAAATGCAGAAATCACTGGTCTTCTGTGTCGCTCGCGCTGGGAGTTGGAGACTGGAGCTGTTCCTATTTGGCCATCTTGCTCCGCCCCCCCAGAAAGTGATTTTTAAAAGTCAAGATTTTCCTCTTGACCTCAGTCTCTGATCTCAGGGGCCAAATTAGATATTGTACTGATTCAGACCGGAAAACAGAAAAGAAGCGAGAAAGTCATAGATGGGATAAAACTTGGATCACAGAGATCATTTTGTTGATGTGGCAACAATTTTTGGCTGATAAGGTGAAGAGGCAATAAAAACAGCAGTGCATATGATTCTGCAGTTTGAAGAGCAAATTGCAGCAAATTGTAGCTATAGCATTGGAAGTTCTTCTTGCTCTCTGGCTGTCTCTTTACTCAGAAGTTTAAGTTAATTAAACTTGGCTCTCATAGTGTTCGAATGCCAATTCTAAATGCCTGTGGTTAGAAAAATCACACCCTATAAAATCGGTCAAAATGCACATTCTAGAAGAGTCATCACAATTCATAGTGATATTTCCTAATGTTCATTCATCCTAGTATTCTTGTTTTTTTTTCTATAGTATTTTTTCTAATTATTATCTGCTGAGATTAGTGGTTTGCCCTTTGCTTTCTGGCGTGGCACATTGTACAAATGCTTTGTGGTAGGACTTTAATTTGTTCATCATGACACTGTTTCTGCCTTTGCCCGTGGGAAAAATAAAATCGAGTCATTCCTCCTCTGGCCTTCTTCAGCTACATATCCTGTCAGTATGATGTTTATCTCAACCTGCCTATTGATGATTACATTGATAGTGCCATATCCTAGTATGCAACTCTGTGCTCCTGGCTTTTTTTTTTGTAGAGTTTACTTCCTTAAAAGAAAGCCTGTATGAACTTAAAAAGTCACCAATCTTCTGATATTAAGGAACAGTACTACCTCTAACATGGGTTTCCAGCCACTACCGTATTCAGGTATAAATCAAAAAGGAAATTATGTGAATAGCAGAATATATAAAGCTGTGTGATAATGAGCCACATTGTAGTGAGGCTCTAGCATAATAACTCTGAACTGGGTTTTAATTTTAAGTCACTGAAAATGAGGGCTGGAAAATGTAACAGATTTGGGAGAAGAGAGGTAGAATTAGATCTACTATATTTTTGAAGTATTTTCTGAAAGGGAAGTAGGATTTCAAATATTGGATTGTTGCTTTTTCATTCTTTTTTACCCCATTAAACACAGGCTTTGGATATAAATCCTGGTATAGCTGACTACTAGCCTTGCCACCTTGGGCAAATTTTGTAACCTCTTAAGCCACAATATCCTAATCTATGGCCACTTCACAGGAGTGGTGTGAGGATAAGTAGTGTGAGTAAGAACTATAAATGTATAGGATGATGGCTAACAATAGAAAGTGATTTATAAAGTTCAGGTGTCTACATTTGGTAGTAGTTTAGTATCAGAAAGTAGTAAACAAAATAGCTGATTGAGTGCTTTCTCTTGTCTTCCATTGATTAGTATGACATCAGACAGAATATTAGAACAAGGTACTTGTGTTAGTCTTTCACTGCTGAGTAACAAATTATCACAAATTTAAGGACTTAAAACAACAATTTATTATCTCACAATTGCTATGAGTCAGGAGTCTGGACACATCTACTGGGTCCCCTGCTCAGGGTCTCACTGGACTGAAATCATGCTGCCAGCTGGGACTGAGGTCTCATCTGATGATGCTCTTCTTGGCAGAATTCAGTTCATTTGATTGTAAGACTGAAGTTTCTATTTTCCTGTTGGCTGTCAGCCAGTGGTTACTCTCAACTACTAGAGACTGTTCTCCAGTTTTTGTCATATGGCCCTTTCCGTAGGCCTACTCACAGCATGGCAGCTTTGTCTAAGCTAGCAGCAGCAGAGAGAGAGAGACAGAAAAAGAAAGAGGCAGAATTTTACTATATACTAGTAAAATAAGCCCTATATGTATATGGTAATATAATTGTGAGAGTGATATCCCACCACCTTTGCTGTCTTCTATTGATTATAATCAAGTCACAGATTGTACTCAAACTAAAAGGGAGGGGATTATAAAATGGCATAAATATGGGGGCCGTCTTAGGGTCTTTGTGCCACAATACTCAAAGAAATGATAGACAATTCACTGGCCTAAGTCTTAAGAGAAATAATGGGTAGTATCCCTTGATAATAGTTTAACATGCCTAATTTAACCTGCAAATACCTCATATTTCTTTTTCCTGAATCTATGACTCTTGAAACTAATGTTTTGGAGATTATTGAAGGATAATTTTACTTTAAAAATATTAATTACATAAGTAACACATGATTATATGCTTTTTGTAAAACAAGAAAAATTAAACCATACAACAATATAAAATGAAAAAGTAATTTATTCTCCACCTCCCCCTTGTCTTTACACTTTCCCCTATCCAGAAGTGCTCAAGGATAATAGTTTGATACTTATTCTTCTGTAATATTTTTAAAATGTAAGTGAGATCATGTTATATGTGTGTTCTGTAACTTGCTTTATTCTTTTTTAAACAATGCTTCTTGAATATCTATGTCAGTGTAGATAGATCTGCCTCTGTTGCTTGATTTTTTTTTTACTGTGTATGAGCAATTAGGAGATTTCCCATTTTTTACTTTTATGAGCGACACTACAATGAATTCTATGTATGTATGTATTTATGTACCTGTGGGAATTATCCTGCAGTAATAGATTCCCTAGAAATGGAATTGATGGGTCAAAGGGTATATACATTTAATTTTTGATAGGAAAACAATGGAAGCTATCTGATATTTAAATACTGGTAAAATGTCCTCCAAAAAGACCAGATACGTTTACGATTTTAGCAACAGTGTTTATTCGAGAGTCTCATTTTTGTCCACATTAAGGTCTTTTCCAAAATCAGTAATGTATTACTCTTAGGAACCTGATAGGAGGTGCAATAGAGGTCATTGAAGATGTGGATGAGTAGGAGTGAAAGAGCCCTGGAAACTATTGAGAGGGGCAGTATTCATTTGGCTGGCCACAGAAAATTTAGGTACACTAACAATTTTTGAAAAATACTTCCAGGGCTGCATGATATCAAGAGATGTATAAATTAGAGTAGTCATTCAAATTTAGCCCACATTATGCACACATACCTGCATGTATGGGGAGGGAGGAAGAAAGAGAGAACGAGAATAGCTCATTTAGAGAGTGAACATTTTAGAAGCATAAAAAAATAGCAGGGAATGTTGATAATGCATGTTATTAACTCAACAGCTCTAAGAGTCCTTCTTCAAAGCCATTTCCAAAGCACCTGTGATTACGTGATTAGAGACCCCTTAAAAGAAGTAAAATAGGTCTGTAAACTAGGTTATCTATCAGAGTACTAAAAAGCCCGCTGATAGCTATCATAAAATGAGTCACAATTCATACCCCCGCCAAAGAAATACAATTGTCTTGATAATATGTAATAATGCCAAAGGATATTTTGTAGAATGCCACTGATGGAGCTGCATGGAGATTTTTCAATTTGCTGATTACAAAGCCTACTCAGAATCTTAAGGCTCAAGCCTAACCATTGTGATTTATGGAGACTTGCATTTCTTGTCCAGTCTTCTGAAAGTAATTACAAATGCTGCAGAAAAACTCAGTTTTATCCAATTTCTGACAGCTATATTCTGACTACTCCCATTTATTTGTTCTCTTTTGAATGAGAATACATGAGAGGAAGACAACAAGCAAATAAACCTTACTCCATGCTTTCTGTTTTGCGCACACACACACATTCAATTAATTATGTTTACAATTTGTGGATCGATCATGTAAAGTGGTAATCTTGGCTTAGACCAATTGGTTTAATCACCCTGAATTACATGTCCAATACAGAAGTTACGGACACACTACACTGCCAATTCTGAAAGTTGCTGATATAGAACATCAGTAGTGTTTTGAAAGATTTGAAGGTATTTTGTACACAAGCAATTTTTAAAGGGAATGATTAAACAAGATTTATATTCTTTCTTAACTTTAGAAGTAAATTATTATTTCAAATATGTTCTAATTTCCCAAAATATGTTATAGTGAAGCCCGAGTTTTACACTAGACTTGAAAGCAAAACAGCCCATATATTCAGGAAGTGCTGCTTACCATAGACCACTCTTGGTGACTGAGAGTACATACTAGCATATTTAAAGGCTCTGAGAAGTCCTTTAATAAAGAAACCTATACAGATGTGTTCAACACAAAGTTCTCCAAATTTATTTGTATTGAGAACTCTTTTCTCTTAAAACACTCACCGACATTTCCACACATAAAGAAATGTAAATTTAAGAGCTATCATTCCTAGCATT
Organism: Rhinopithecus roxellana; assembly: GCF_007565055.1. NCBI lineage: Eukaryota > Metazoa > Chordata > Mammalia > Primates > Cercopithecidae > Rhinopithecus > Rhinopithecus roxellana. The sequence goes on along the minus strand of NC_044555.1, from coordinate 119,362,713 downwards.
AGCATTACTTAGCTGTAAAATACTTATTTCAATGTTTACCATGCTAATGTTACATCGTTCCTTTTAATTAATTTGATGAAAATTTTAATTCCTCTTAAAAATACAATGTATCTCAAAACTATTGCAAGAATACACTTGGCTGGCAAACTGATGGCAGCTTTATTTATAAAACTTATCATTAAAAGCTTATTAAGATTGTGGAATTAGTCATGCAGTGGGGAAAAAGATAATTCTTGATAACCAGATCTCTTTTTTCAAAAGATTATTTGATTCATGTTTAATAAAAAAATGCAGCCCTCAGAAGATGGCATTTGATAAACCCTCATCTTTGAATTAATTTATTTTTCCTGTTATCATTGTTAATTTTGCTTGTGAAAGATAATCTAAGGACATCTCAGGAATTAGATAAAGAAGGACTGCTGGGTCACCTTCATCCAGGTGATGAACTGATAACTGTGATTGAAAATTGTAGTCAACTTAAAACAAAACAAAATAAAAAAGGAAATTACTGTCAAATGGAAGTGTAGTTTTGGAAGCTGAACCCTTATAAATTGTATTGATGGGGAACCTGCACCTGAGCCACGGTGAATCACTTCACTTGGATTATATTTAATGGCAATTGGAAATATCCTTGTTCCTTATCCTTTTATTGTATGGCAGTTTTTTTGCAGTTCAGCTCAGAAAGTCAAGTTTATTGGGAAATAAATTTTCAGTGTTTCATATGTTGTCTTTAAAGAAACTGGTCACCACCTGCTCCTTGACACCCACCAATGTCGTTTTTCTTCCCAATCAAACAAAAGCAGGTCAGCAATTTCCTAGCAGGACAAAAGTACTAAAGGTTACTTTTTTCCCTGCATTGTATCATGGGCAAGGCTTATACCTAGCATGATGTGGGGCATATCTCTTCCTAACCTCCTTCCAACTACCCCACTCCCCCTAAGAAGAAGTATTTGTACTATTGCCATGAAATTCCATACTACCCTCCCCTCTGGATCTGAATACATTAAATATATTCTCTATGAAGGCTACAATTTGGCCAGGTGCATATTCATGCAAAGGTTTTATTACTTCTAAGCCTTTGTATAACCTGTTCCTGGTGCCTGAAACATTGTACTCTCCTCTCTTCTCCCTGACCCCCACTGTATCCACTCACCCATAACCCTCCCAGCCTGCCAGACTTTTCTCTAGGATATCTACCCTACCTGCTTCCATACATGCCCCATCACACCCTGCAATTTCCCTACCTTATCTTAAAAAGTGGGAGGGAGGTAAGTCCTGGTGTATTTTCCTTGCTTTGCTCGAAGGTCCTATATTTATTTTGTAATCCTTAATCACTCAGGGCATTCAAGGCAATGTAAGTCTCTCTAGGTTACTTGTGTTAGAGAAAGAAAAACCAAGGGATTTATCCAATGCTCTGAATACAAGACCTTAATGCAGCTTTTTGTTTGCAGAAAATGTTACTACACATTACATATTGCAGAGTTTCTGCAAATTTACACAAACTAAAAGCCCAAAGAGTCCCCTTACATGCTACATGATCTTGTTACTCAAAGGATGGTCCACAGACTAGCAGCATCTGTATCATCTGAGACCTTGTTAGAAATACAAAATCTAGGGCCCACTGAAGATTTACTGAATCAAAGTCTGGATTTTAACAAGAGTCCCAGATGATTTGTGTGCACATTAAAATTTGAGAAGCAGTGGTCTAGGAAAAATGCTGGCAGTGTGCTACATGTGTGTCTTAGTTAAAAGTGTGAAAGATTGAAAGGGAATTACCTTTTATTTATTTGGTATAGCATTACTTTTTTAGAACCTCAAGTCCAAAATTAATCTAAGTGTTTTGAAAATTAGAGAGTATGTAATTTTTAAATTTTAGAATAATTAAACATGTTTCTTTTATTTTTACCCCATCTCCTCCAAGGATGCAGTGATTCTCCAGTAATAATGGCCCTACTAGTCACCTGGGGTGTTTCTTATACATACAAGTTTCTAGGCCACAACCCCAGAAGTTTTATATTATATGGCCTGTGATAGGTCTATGCATCTGTAGTTTTAACAAGTTTCACAGGTGATTCTGATGTAGGTGGTCCATGGTCCTCATTTTGAGAAACAGTAGGGGGTCAGGAGTGATAGGGAGACAGAATGAAATATAAATATATTAAAATAAATACCATCTGCATCAAGTTAACTGAAGGTACTTCCCTAAAAATACACCACCAATTGACAATTTCAGGGAACCAGGTGAATAGCATATTTTACCTTCAGTGCAACTTTTATTCATATTTGCCAGGTTTCCACAATCAGTGACATATTATTTTTCAGCATGAAATATTAGTTCTGTGGAAGGGCCTGTGGTTAAAAGCCTTACCTATCATTAGCTATCAATGTACATAATCTTTTACTAGAAGCACTCAAAACATAGCACAAAAATATGATCACCCCCTCCCCTCCACCATGATTACCACCCCCATCAACCACACAGTCCATCAAGACCAAGAGACTACTGCTGGGAGCACCAAAGGCAGTGTTACAGAAGGGGAACTTCCTCCTGGTGATCAAATGTAGCTCTCTAGACTGTAGCCCATGCATTTATAGGAACTTGAGAATGATTTGGGTCCATCATGTGTCTATTTGCCTGGCAATAGATTATGGAATTGATTAAATACATTGGAAATGATAACCTGGAATACAATATGACAATAGTTTGTGTGCCATAAATAGGAAAACACTTATTTTTATGCCCTTGAAAATTGCTTTCTTTTTGGCTAAAAAGATCTGGTGCCATCAACTCTAGAGACAGCACTAAAGGAGTGGCTTTGCCTGTATCTAACTAACGATTCCACACAGCACTGAAGTAGAAAAAGATGAGTCTCTTACATAAACTGTGCATCTAGAGAAGAGGGTGAGAGGAGCCACTCGTGCATAATGTGGCTCCCCTGTGAATAAAACAAGGAAGCTGAGAAGTAGATGAAGTTCGTGATTTCACTCTGGCTGTTAATGATAATGAATCATTGAATGCATCTGTTCCTTGCATTCCTATAGCATAGAAGGAGGAAAGGAACATAAAATATAAAACCTCAACGTAGTTAAACTATACAAAATGAAGAAAACACTAAAGAAAGCAGGCACCTCAGTTAATGGAACTACAAGCACCAAATGATTCTCCTTAAGAGGTGGGGAAGCCCAGCTGAAATCTGCATCAGGAATTCTGTGGGGTTATGAAGAAGAAACACAAACAAGTTTGGACCCATCCTTTAAAACAACAGCCATTTTCCTGGGAAAAAAAAGGGAGCTAAAAATCTGCATTTCCTCCCAATGGACTATTGCAGTGTTTTATGAAATATGTGAAGAATAAATGTATTAATTCTACTTATAAATGAACAACTCCATGCATTGTTCAAATTGGCTGAAGAACCACTAAGGAGGATTCCTGAGGTGAGGAGTAGATCTCTTAAATGGGTGATATGGTGAAAGGAGTAGGGAGCGGGAGGCAACAGGAATCAGCTGTAGTTAATATATTTCTAGGCTCTGAATGGAGTGACAAGCAGCACATTCTTTAAATTCTCAAGTACTGAAGCTGTTGCAAATAGCAGTAACAACAAGTGGCTCTAGATGAGCAGAATGCTTGGCAAAACTGCTCAGGAGGTTAATGAAGTTGACACAGGTTTGAAAAAGTGGAAAATAATGCATCTTGAATGACAGGATCTCATTTTTAAAGAAAGTGCTTAAAGAGAACAAGTTTAATTTTTTATTACAGGTGCACTGTTGATTATCTAATTCTAACATGGGTGGTATGCCAGTAAAAATACCTAGTACATGATCACTTGTTACAGCTTGCACTCAAGCTTGGACAAGGCAAAAATGATACTCTGAATGACAGCATAAAGTGCATTAAAGGCGTTCATGACTGAGTTTGTTCATGCTTGATGAAAGGACCTGAGATTTGAGAGAAGAGGTGGGATTATGCAGGAAATAACATCGTTTGATCTAAGGGACCATGAATGGAATGACTAACAGTATAATGTCAAGGACTTCTGTATAGTTCAATACAGAGGAACATAGTCCCCTTGTACTATGAACTTTGGGCTAGAAATCCTTGTTAATTAGCTTAAAAATGAAACCAGTATGCTATGGATTAAATTATGTCCCTCCCAAAATTCATATGTTGAAGTCCTAACCCTTCATGTGATGGTATTTGGAGGTGGGATGTTTGGGAAGTCATTAGGTTTAGATGGGATCATGATGGTATGGCCCTCATGATGGAATTCGTATCCCTATAAAAAGGGACACCAGAGAGCTTGCTCCCTCCCTCTCCACCCTGTGAATACACAGTAAAAAGGTGGCTATCTGCATGCCAGAAGAGACCCCACACAAAAAACTTGATCATGTTGGTACCCTGATGTCAGACTTCCAGCCTCAAAAACTGTGACAAAGTAAATGTCTGTTATTTAAGCCACCCAGTCTATGGTGTTTTCTTATGGCATCCCAAGCTAAGGCCCAGTGTAATTGTCATTCAACTTCCAGCTTGATTTCCTTTTCATAAATAGAGCATCAGCAAAGGAACCTACTGCTTGTGAGTAAAGATGGGTGAAATGCGCATATTGACTTTGATTGTTTCAAGCACACGTATTCGTCTGATTTCTCCTGTCATTGAGCAGAGCCCTGAGGAATTGTCAGTCTTCAGGGGTTTGTCATTTGTTCAATTATTCATTTCAGAAATACTTATTGAGCATATACTTTGTATTGGAAGGTACACTAGGTATTGGGCCATGGTAATATGGAGTTCTAGGCAGTAGACTGAGAGCGCAGAAATCTCAAGGGGTTATGAGGAAGAAATATCAGAAGAGACATAGAAAACTAAGGGAAAATGAAGGGAAACACTTGTCATGATTTTGCCTATACCCAGTCCTGATAATACTACAAGTATGAGATTAAATGCTGTACACTTTGGAATATTTTTAGGGAATCAATTTGACTTTCTAGAGGCCAACCATTCAATTACAAACATAACTTGCTATTGAAAAACTACAAAAAAAGCCAACCTACAGAGATTGTGCATTAGAGACAAAGTTACTCGACATGTTCTTAATATGTCCTGTAGTCTTCATTTAGAGATCTTCCAGAATTCGTATAACCCCAAGGAGGGCCTCTATTTCTGTTAAGATGATGCTGGCATCACATGCCTTCCTGTTTAGTAAGTGGACAGTGGTTTGAGAGCATCTGAGGTGATAAATACATAGTGAACATTGACCACAGGTAAAAGGACCAGTAGGTGGTATGTTGATTCCATGTCTATCAAATCCTTCTCCAAGTCCATTCCTTCTTTCGTTATCATTCACAGAAAGAGGCAGCCACATCACTCACCTGCTAGCCAAGATGGGTCACAACCTATACTGTGCATGCAGAGATTTTGAGAAACCCCAGGTTACCAGGAATAGTACAGAAGCAATTGTGCATGATTGGTGCTCCTCTGCGCTATGTTTTGTCCACTTTTTCCTAATAACAGGGAACACATGTTGCATGTGGAGGAAGTCTTTTTACCTTTGCAGGAGTCCTTGCTTTCATTTACAGAATACAAGCTCCCTAAGTATTGTAGCTGGGTTTAGGTTTAGTTTAAATTCTATTGCTGATCTGTTTGCTCCCTGTTTTGCCTTTCTTTAACCAAAAGGACAAAAGATGGTGTGTTTATCTAAGTGCATGTGTTTTCCACTGAAGGAGAAAGGCATGGGGTGGAAAACACTTTTTCCACCCAACTGAGGGTAATGTTTAGAGAGTGCTGTTTGCTGACTATTTGTGTTGCTTGTTGTTTTACTGAAAAGTATCAAGTTACATGACAAGGTTTTACTCTTCTGAGCCCTCAAGTACAAACTTTCTGAAGGTGATTTTAGGCATAGAAATATCTTTTCCATGGCAACTACGTGCCTATTTTGATCAACAGAAAAGTATAAATCACCTTGAAATAAGCACAGAAAATCATGTTCTAACTTCATTCCTGTTCTGCTAGAGAAATTGAACTGAAATGTAAAAGTAAAATGGCATATTAACTTTGCTATAACATATTAATGTGTAAGTAAAATTATAATGTATATTATAAAATTATATATTTCCATATATGGGTATTTTTAAGCTTTTCTTTGGCAATTTTTCGTTAGTAATGAGCACCTAGAGCTTCACCTGAGGTGGCCAACTAAGCAGTTGAGTACTAATTAGCACATATTTTAAGCAGGAACTGATTAACCTAATGAAAACAGATCAGCAGCTTCTTGGAACATAAGGCATTTCAGAGATGTTGTGCTATGTACATTTGCAGATTCATGTAGTTTCTAAACTATGTATAAGCAGCCTCCTCTCTTTATTTTTTGTGCATTTATCTGTAAATGTGCTCTCAAGGGGTTGGTTTTGAGCTGTTTCTAAAATTGACCATCTAACACAATGTGTACCCATAATTTGTACTCAGATACCTGAGCAGTCATTCTGAAAGTTAGATAAATGATTGAAGTTTTCCCAATGTTTCTGCCATGTTTATTACTAAGTCTCATTGCAAATTGAATAGCTAATGCTCCAAGCTAGGTGATGATCAATCTTAAAATATAATCAATACTTTAAAATTATATTATGCTTTCAAAATTTTCAGTATGAAGCAGATCAGTCTTGAGCCTCTCCCAAGAGACTTTAGTTGATGGGTGTATCAAAGAACTTATATAAGTGGTTTTTGCCCATAAGGGATTCTCATGTTTTAGGTTCCAATGACAGCATTATTATAAGCTTACTGTGTTTATCTAATGGTGGGCATCTAAGAAAAGAAGTATATTTTAAAAGTAGTGTTTGGTGGTCAATATTATTATCGTCATTTGAAAGACGTAAGAACAGAGGTCCAGAGAAGTCAAGCCACATGTCCAACTTATAAGAAGTCATTGCCAAAGGTTAAATTCTCAAGGATCCAATCCTGTGTCCTATCCACTCCTGTCAGTCAGCTGTGAAGCCATCAAGGATTTAATATAAGCAAAACTAAAAGCAGCAGGATCTCCTTCATTTGTGATGTACCAAAGAGATAAGGTCCAATCACTTAACAAAATGGACTGAAGCTGATTGCATCTGAAGGACAGGGACCAGACAATTTAAAATAACTTTTTTTTTGGTTCATGCCTAAATGACCATTGATGTACTTCACTTAGAAAAAAATTAATGTAAAGATAATGCTTCATTAATTTCCCTCATCTTAATATAGTAACTTTTTATAACTAGCTAATAAACATTTTCATCAGAAGAACAGAGCTAATGATGACACTTCTGTCTCATCAGGAACTTTTCATCACCCTTTTGTACACTGACTATTCTATTTTCTTTCCCTAATCTTTTCTAAACACACACACACACACAGACAGACACACACACACACGCACACACTTTTTCTGTATGAAACATTTTAAACATACAAGAACAATGCAGAAAATATGGCATTTTTGTGCACACAACCAATATTCAACTTATATTAACATTTGGCCACATTTGCTTCATAGCACTCTTTCTTTTCAAAGATAGAAAGTTTAAAAGACCTAGGTAAAAATTCACTTCCTTCTTTCCTTCCCAGAGTTAACTGCTCTACTAAAGTCGGACATAGTTTGTATCATTCCATGTACCCATAACTATAAATTACTAAAACTCTTTTTGCTCCTAAAATTTGCATAAATATTGTACATGTTTTACAAATAGATTTTTTCAAACAGCTTTGTTTTTGAGATTTTTTTCTGGTTGATAAAGACAGATCTAGACAATTTGTTCCTGTGTAATATTCCATTGTATGAATAAACCACAGATTATCTATTTCCTCTGCTGAGGGACATTCAAATTATCTTTTTTTAACCACACAGGCAGGGCTTCAATGAACTTCCTTATGCCTATCTCCTGATAAACACAAATGGGAGTTTCTCTAGGATAGATACTTGGAAGTGGAATTCGGTTTTTATCTTCAAATTGATTAGATATTCCAGATTGCCTTCCAAAGTAATTGTATTCATTTCCATATATCCATAAATATAGTGTGTATATATACATATACATATATATATGTGTGTGTGTATATATATGTGTGTGTTTATATATGTGTGTGTGTGCGTGTGTGTATATATATATATATAGAGAGAGAGAGAGAGAGAGAGAGAGAGAGAACACTTTTTTCCCATATCGTCACCAACACGTCACTTGGTGTTAACAGAGTTATTATTTTCTTTCAGTCTAATGGGTGTGGTGGTTTTAATTTGTACTGCTTTGCATAACAGGTGGGACTGAGTATGTTTTCAGTTATTGGTCATTGGAGTCTCTTCCTCTTTTAATTGCCTCACTTTGTCCTTTTCCTGATTTTCTTTAGAGCAGTTTTTGTTTTTCTAATCGACTCATAGGAATTCTTTATATGTTACGGATATCGATCCTTTGTCATTTATATACATTGAAAGCATCTTGTCTCAGTCTGTGTCTTGCCTTTTCACTTTATCATTTTCTAATCTATTTCAATATTTTTCTTTTACTTCAGTTTTCAAAATAAAAACAAATTATGGAAAACCGAAGTTTATGTCTTATTAATAGGCAAAGTCAGATATTTTCTGTAAATACAATTGTTGTGCTCTTCCTTTCTTTCATATAACTTCCAAACTTGTTAAAACTCAAGCCCCAATTCTAAAAATATCACTGCATTTCTATGATTACAGGGCAAGATAAGATTTATTTGGGATCATACTGATATGGCACACATTTCTTTTCCTCTTAGTCTTCTTTCTGCTTCAGCAGAAAAGCTAATTGCTTATGCGCTTCCCAAGCCCATCTGCCCAGTTGAGGGAAGAATCTCTGTCTAGCTAGAGGACTGCTCTTCCTCACAAGTCTGAGAGCTGGTATGCCTGGGAGACATGTCTGAAGTCTCTCTGCTCATGTTTTATCCTGTTTGATTTCATTTTCTTTAAGTGTGAGCAATGTATTTTCTGTTTGTGAATAAGATTAGGGAGGATGCTTTTTCCAATACACATCTGTAAAATGAAAAATGTTTGGCAATGCAGTTTTGGTTTTTTATATCTAACTAGGCAGCAGTTAACATCCATCTCTGCAATATTGCAAAACTCTTTCTATCTGTTTTTTTCTGTCTAACCTAGAATTAAAATAATGCTGCATTTAAAATATTTTTTCATTGTCAACATCTTTGTGAGTTTCAGTAATTCCTTTTTGTCATCCCGTAGGCCCGGTGGACATTTTAGATATGGAGGAGTTCATGTCACATTCACTCAGATGTCAATGTTTAAGGTTCCTGGATGGATGGTAATATGATATGTTTAGAGGCAGTGTTTATACGGTTTGAACATAAACCATTTTGCACTTCACTGATTTTCACCAAACAGAGAATATTTCTGCATTTGTTTCCTATGCTGATGAAGCCATATTCACCTCTAGACATAATTGCCTTAAAGTGAAAGAAGTCGTTTTTTAAACTCTGTTTTCTAGAAGTCTGTGTCACTGAACCAACTGATTAGGGAATGATAGAGAAAATAAGTCTGGGTGTCGTAGCTGACACCTGTAATCCCAGCACTTTGGGAGGCCGAGTCGGGTGAATCACCTGAGGTCAGGAGTTCAAGACCAGCCTGACCAACTTGGTGAAACCCCGTCTCTACTAAAAATACAGAAATTAGCCGGGCATGGTGGTTCATGTCTGTAATCCCAGCTACTTGGGAACCTGAGGCAGGAGAATCACTTGAACCTGGGAGGCACAACTTGCAGTGAGCCGAGACCGCACCATTGCACTCTACCCTGGGCAACAAGAGTGAAACTCTGTCTCAAAAGAAAAAAGAAACAGAGAAAATAAGATCGGTATGTAATAGCTGGATGACAAAACCCAGAGCTCAGACAAGAATCTAGATTATACCAGCTTGAAGCAGGTGAGAAGCCCAGGAACATAACCTGAATGACATCATAAGTCATGAGGTTAACAAACTGACATTGGTAGTGTAACAGTTCAAATCCAGATAAAGAGCCAAGATCCAAAACAAATACTGTGAGAGTGACAGTAAAGAACCAAACTCAAAAGAACAAAGCCGTGGGAGGAAAGCAAAGATCAAATAGTAGCAAACCAAGAAATAATGTGGAGACTCTTTGTTTTCTTAGGCAGGTAATTTCGTTTCTCTGAACCTCAATTTCATCATCTATGAATGTAGAGATTCAATTATTGGCAAGGGCTCTTCCAGCTTTAACATGTTTTGATTCTGATTCTAGAAAGTGAGAACACAGGGGACTAATGTTAAATCCCGCTATCAGGAGCTGTCTAGTCTCATGAGAAAGGCAGATCAGCAGTCAGGCAAATAAGACACTGGTATAGAATATTTAGGTGGTTGTACAGCATTTTGAATCTTTATAAATTTTCTAGGTCTTGGACATACAAGAGGTAGAAAAGTACAAGTAAACTTTCCCTTCTTAAAAAAAATCAAGACTTTATTTTGCCTATTATATACAGATAAAAGATAGTGGTCAGACTGGTAAAGAGTACTTAAGTGAGCAGTGTAGGAAGGAGGAAAGAGGTGAGAGAATGAGAAGGAAGATATAAAGTTTTTAAAGTAAGAGTTGTTAGGAAACAATTTCTCCTACTTCAAAGAGAGGTTTAGGCACTAACAGCAAAACGGGACCTGGGAATGGGGGAAGATAGATGGTACTTTAAAAATGGGGGTGGTCTTATTTTCCTGCATAATAACAAATATATTTCTCATCCATGCATATATGTACTCTCCCATAGAATTGATGTAGACATAGGAAATGATACAGCATATTTTAGACAACAGTTCTTAGTATCAAATTATGTTGAACATGCTTTAATGGTATGACATGGAATTGTAATTAATTCTCACCTGCTTATTTCTTAAGCCAAAATCTCTAAGCCACCTGTGGTCCACGGAAAATTATTTTATTGGCAATGCTATAATGAGCCCTTCCATAGCCTACCCTTACATATTTTAAACCCAACTTCATCCCCTCCAAAAACATTCCTATTGGGCCTGAAACAGCTACACCTCTTCCCTATGTCCTTGAAGCTACTTTTAACAAATGGCTAAGTGGGATGACTCCCCTGTGGAGTAATATTCCAATGATCATTTTTCACTTATGGAGTCCCATTTTTGCTGTTATTTCTTTAATTTTAATATTTCCCATTAACTTGAATCATTTATGAAGGTAACTCTATGCCAACTCTCAGTGACCAGACAAACTGAAAACAAATCAGTGACCTCTTAGAAGCTAATGTGGGAAATGTGTCCTATTGCTCCCAATAGGATGGAAAATATTAACACTTAGGGTAAGAGGTTAATAAAAGCTAGAGCCTAATGTTGTAACAAATTCATTCATAGGGCAGAAATGTATTTTAACATTTTGTAATACATATATAAAACATTTATAAATATCAACTAATGTATATTTAATGAATATAGCAAGGATTCTACTGCCTAATATCTAAACATTATATTTCATAATTATGATCTGCTCACTGGGCAGCATTTTACAGATGAGAGGTCAAGCCTGGGAAAACAATTTCTACAAGTGTAGCCCCCAAATGTACTTTTTATAGCATTTTAGCAAATCAGATTACTGTATTTACCCATGTTCATCTCTATCCCTTAATTTTACAAAGAAGGCAGTCTTTGTTATAAATGTTTTCGTCAAAAGATATCTACTGAGTACCTCCTGTGTGCTGAGAAGTTTTAAAGGACAGACAGAAGTTGGCCAGGTCACAAAATGAGGTTGAGCTTTTCAGGCAGTGGGAATCACTGTACAAAAATCCAGAGGCATGAGAGAGCATGGAATTATTGAAGAAACTAAGGATAGTTTAGTTTAACCAGAGTGAAAGGTGCCTGTCGGGGAGGTGAGGGCAGAGAAGTAGGCAGAGACTACTTTATGAAGGGCCCTCTTATATTATCTGTAGAGTTCAGACTTTCTTCTGAAGGCAGTGGGGAGCATATAAGTGACATGATTACATTTGCATTTCAGCAAGCTAAATCTAACAGCATCCTGAAATAAAGATTGAGTGAGGAATGGTTAAATCTGGAGACAAGGTAGGTGATTAAGAGGTTATTTCATTGGCTTAAATGAGAAATATTGGTTTACTAAAATTGTGGAAGATGAAATAAGATGACAGGGAGAAGCTGCATCACCACTGTGAGCATGAACTTTGGAGTCTCCCAGAAATAACTTTTAATTCCAGTATTGACCTAAAAGGAAGAAGCCGAGGCAAAATTAATATTAGTAAAGAGGTCATTTGGGCCAGTGAAGAGTTTATTTGGGCCAAGCTTGAGGATTGCAACTTGGGAGTATAGATCCAAGTTGCCCTGAATATACACTCCCCTTAGCAGCAGTTACAAGTGGATTTTTTTTTTTTAAAGGGAAAGTAGAGGCAGTTCCTGAGGTGTTTACCAAGAATTTATATTAAAATAACATACTCTGGCCGGTGCAGTGGCTCACGCCTGTAATCCCAGCACTTTGGGAGGCCGAGGCAGGTGGATTGCTTTGAGCTCAGGAGTTTGAGACCAACTTGGGTCACGTGGCAAAACCCCGTCTCTACTAAACCTGCAAAAATTAGCTGGGCATTGTGGCAGGCGCCTGTAATCCTAGCTACTCAGAAGGCTGAGGCAGGAGAATTGCTTGAACCTGGGAGACAGAGATTGCAGTGAGCTGAGATCGCACCACTGCTCTCCAACCTAGGCAAGAGGGCGCTCCATCTCAAAATTAATTAATTAATTATAAAATATACTATGGATTGAATATACATTTTTCTTTGCATCAAAATTCCAGGAATACGAATATATTGGTTGAGGCAGCTAGTGAGAAACAAAATGACAACAATTGCCGCAGGCATGGCGGGGGGCATTACTGAAGTCTCATACTCATGCCTTTCTGGACCTGCAGACCTCACAGAGCTCAGATTGGTCAGAGCTGTTTTTCTTTTCTCACCAGCAATACCATTTACTATCTATCGATGTGGCTTTTGACAAGTTATTACCTTCTTTGAGGCTACAGTGATGTGGCATAGTGCCTGACATGAGTGTGTAATAATAAACGGTTAATATTAGCATGCTATTATGATGGTATGATATACAGGACTGGTGACCACTTATATGCAGGGGTTGATAGAAAGGACATAATCTACAGTAACTCCCATAATTTCCCTTCAGATAAAGTTGTCAGTGGCAGCCAAAACCCTGATAAGTTGAAGAGTAATATAAATGGCTTATTTCTCAATAATAAGAGTAAAAGTATACAATATTATTTGTGTACTTATTTATATTTGGGGATATGGTTTAGAAATAGGAGGAGTGACTGTGAGGTAGAGAACTAGAGAAAAAAGAAAAGTTAAGCAAGGTTAATGAGACAGTTGGTGGTAAGGAGTTACTCTTTGTGGGTTCTAACTGAAAGCTAATGAAAGATTTCAAGGATGCAAGTAATGTAATAAAATATGAGAAATATTATGAGTCAAAAAATCATAAGACGCTAAAGCTGAAATGGACTACAGAGTCCATCATGTTCAGTTTAACACTATGGCTCCAATATCTTGCAAAGAACATGAGCGTTGCTGCATAAAACCTACCTTGTTGTTCATTCAACTCAGTATCTTTCTGGGCAGAGACTTTTTGAAAGTGTGGTGGTGATTTTCCACAAAATGCTTCTCCAGAGCTATAGGAATCATAATCAGTTATAGATCCATCATTAAAGAATGTTAGTAAACACCTCTTGAGCTGATTTAGCTTGTGTTTAGAAGTTCAACTTTCTCCCATATAAATCTCTCAATTTAACTCATACTGCATACGCAACTTTTAGATGTTGTCTTTTGTTAATTTCCACCTGTCATTACAGGACATATAATTTCCATTGAACCTTCCTTCGGCTCATTTTAGTTATTTTTTATTTAAAAAGATGTGCCTTAATGGTCAAAATGCACGCAACCATTTTTTTCCTCTTACGTTGACGAATGATCGATAATAATAACATCTAAAGTTTATGGCATACTTACTGTTTGCTAGACACTGTTTCAAAAGCTTTCTGGCTCGCTGTGGTGGCTCACAATTGTAATCCCTGCACTTTGGGAGGCCAAGGCAGGAAGATCTCTTGAGCCCAAAAGTTCAAGACCAGCCGGGGCAATATGGCAAAACCCCGTCTTTACAAAAAATACAAAAATTAGCCCAGTGTGGTAATGAAGGTCCATGGTCCCTTATACTCAGGAGGCTGAGGTGGGAGGATCGCTTGAGCCCAGGAGGTGGAGGCTGCTGTGAGCTGAGATTGCTGTACTCCAGCCTGGGTGACAGAGCCAGACCATGTCTCAAAAAAGGGCTTTCTATATGTAAATTCCTGTAATCTTTACATGAGATAGATACCGTTTTTATTCCCATTTTATGAAAGAAGAAACCAAAGCGAGAAGACTTAAGTACTTTGTGGGTGATCAGACAGCAAGTGAATTACAGAGCCTGTACTCAAACACAGGCAGTGGCAGTTTGAGTCTGGAGCCCAAGCTCTTAACCACCTCATCAGACTAACCGCTAACTTTTGCTGGCTAGGAAACTGACACTATATTGAACATTACACAACACTGGTCTATTCAGATATAATTATGACTCCCTTAACATTATTTATTTATCTCATTTTGCCTCTACTAAAGCCTTCATCAAGGCAGTTATTTCTGTTTTGACCATTGCCTTAAGATGCATATGTTTTCATTTGCCCAAATTTTGTTTAAGTTTTTGTTATGAATATACACCCAGGGCAATGGCAAGAGTTGCATTAAAAGAGGGGGAGGAGGGATAAATAAATAAATAAGGCCTCCCCCACTTCTTGCATCTCAAGGGACTCTGGGATGTGATAAAACAAAACACTGTTAAAAATTCATACTAGTAGCTTGCATTGTATATTATGCACTGCAACTAAACTTTTTAGTGTCTTGGCAAAGCCCTGGAGCAGCCAAGAGGTACCTCAGAGCACAGAAAGCACATTTGAAATGGTAATGAGAAGTGAGCTCCGTGACAAAGTGCTAGTCAGTGAAATATTTCTCTGAGACAAACATATATTTGGAGAGGGTAGAAAGTCATTGACTGCTGCCATACCATGACCTATTTTAATGTTTTCTTTTTTTTTTTTTTTGTCCACACTATACTCAGTTGACTTCACAGAGGGCACAATTTTAATAATGCAATAAATGCCAAAACATTTGAAGTTTAATAGTAACGTGTTACATTATTAGTTCTCAGGATGTCAACTTTGGGTTTCATTGTTTGAAAACAGCAGTGGATCCTCTATTAAAGTACTTCCAAGGCTTAGAATCCTTGAAGTACCACTCTGTTTTAAAGATAATTCCAAAGTTCTTCTTCCTCATGCCTTAATAGATTGTAAACTTGCTTTTTCTCTGGACCATTGGATAAACAGTGAGTGAATTTCCTTATATAACACAGTTTTGTTGGTACAAAGTTTGTTAAAGTCTCAGCCTTCTGTTTGCTAATGAATAAAATATAATAATGAAAAAGAAGCCGCTTCCAAATTTGCAAGAGTCATTGAGTACCGTTTCTCATCACACACATACATACTTCAATATTTAGTGCAGCCCATGGGATGCTTGTACAATGAGCTCCCTTAAATCAGCTGAACTTTCAGGTGCTTGAGGTTTTGTTCAGAACTTTTAAGAAAGAGAGTCAGAGAGAGGATACCTAGGAAGCTCTTAGTTTCAGCCCTAAGAAGAAATTTAGGCTAGGGAAAGAGGAAGGGTGCAGTGGGTTGTGAAACTAAAGAAACAGTCTCCAGAGATAGAGCACTCAAGACACAGAGAATAAAGCAGTGAGAATGTTGCGTTGGGGATAAGGTAAAAAGACAAGGGAAATGCAGATCTTCAAAAATTGTCCTTGACTAAGGCAAAAACAACTCTGGACTGGCCCTGCACTAAATCATCACAGCCCATTACCCCCAGGAGCTAAAAAAGAAAACACATCTTAAAACATGGAACATAAGCAAACAAAAGCCGGCATGGAACTCCAGTGGCTTATGACATATATGTGATGCTCTTAGCCCCCCTGCAGAGGTTTTGTGGAGTTCAATGTCCAAACTTAGTAAAAATCCTTGTGTGTATAAGAGGTGGGAATGGTGGTAGATAGGCTCCACAGCCTGTTTAGAAAAAGCTTTGATTTTTTTTCTTCATTATACGAATACCATAGCCCTTCATTAATTTGGGAACAAATGATTATACACGCAGACTTACCTAACATCCCAGTAAACAGCCTTTCCCCTGCAATTTGCGGGATCACAGCCTCTTGCAACCTGAGTTGACCCAATTATTTCTGAGGTCACAAAGTATCTCACATGTTCAAGGTCAATGTTTTCATGATTTCCATTCTAAAAATTATGTTGATGATCACTACATGGCAATGAAAGGGTGGCCTGCCCCTCCACACCTGTGGGTATTTCTCTTTAGGTGGAACGAGAGACTTGAGAAAAGAAGTAAGACACAGAGACAAAGTATAGAGAAAGAAAAGCGGGGCCCAGGGGACCGGCGCTCAGCTTACAGAGGACCCACGCCGGCACCGGTCTCTGAGTTCCCTTAGTATTTATTGATAATTATCTTTACCATCTTAAACATAAGGGAGTGGCTGGACAATAGGATCATTGTAGGGAGGAAATCAGCAGTAAGACATATGAACAAAAATCCCTGTGACATGAATAAGTTTAAAGGAAAATGCGGTGCCTTGAGATGCATATGCAAACATCTCCATAAACCTTTTAGCAGCATTGCTCCAGCAAGTCCCACCTTATTCCTAAAGGCGGTTTTCTCCTTGCTCAGTAAACAAAGCACACAATGGGTTTTACACCGAGATGTTCCATTGCTCAGGGAAGGGCAGGATTTTTAACCAGCAAGCTGCCTTCAGGTACTTGTTTAACAAAGACACATCCTGCACAGCCCAATATCTATTAAGCCTTGAGTCACCACAGCACATGTCTCTTGCAAGGACAAGGTTGGGGGTAGGGTCACAGATTAACAGCATCTCAAATACAGAACAAAATGGAGTCTCTTATGTCTACTTCTTTCTATATAGACACAGTAACAGGCTGATCTTTCTTTTCCCCACAGGCAAGAAATCCAGGTGGCCTTAATATTGCCATTGCCATAACTAATGGTACCCTCTTTGAGTGAACCCTTTCCTATTCAGGACTCCCAAAGCCACCCATCTCTCAACGCATGATGTTGCTACTGCTTCTCAGTTCTCACTGTGTTGCCTGAGCCATACTATGTACCAGGCAGAAATGGAGAGACTGCCCCTCTCCCCTGTTCTGTGTCAAATGTTTTCACTCAGTTTCTGAAGCAGCACCACTTATGCTCGGTTCTTCATGAACTCCTTCAACCTTTGTCAGCTGCACTTATCAATGTATGGACTCAGGAAGCCAGGCAGAGGACATGTGTCATGCCAAGCCACATCCTTATTTCTTCATCTCTAGCCCCACACATTTCCCACCACAAATTTGCATACGACACATGTCCTCAGACACCTCTTCCTGCTACTTTATATTCAATTAACGAATGCAAATAAACTTCCGTGGGAGATGTTATATTTTTTTCCCATGCTCACTCTTAGTTTACACTAAGCCAGGATCACCTAACTACACAGATGTCCCAAGTGCCACCAATAGTCCTATGTTTGAGGTACGGGGGCTGAATAATTTTTCCTAGGTTTTATGAACTATCAAAAGACATACAATGAATAAATACTTAAGAAGATGTTTTAACTTTGGGAGGGATGGGGTAGACATAGATAGGGTTTGTGATGAATATTGCCCACAGATTATAAATACAGATACCATACAGCTAAGAGCCCAAGCAGGTCTAACTTTTAAGTTTAGAGTGAGAACACTTACAGGAAACAGTGAGGTTGTCCAAACTAAGCTCTGTTTTGTCCTTCATTCGAATCCCTCACCCACTAGCTTTTGTTGCCTTGGTCCCTTTTAAAGTAGAGGACACTGGTCTATGTATACTATGCCCCTGAGATGAGGAATATGGTGGTTTGAAGAATGTAATGTCTTAAAGGACACAGAGTATGTCTCATATGTATCTTTCCATCATCTAGCATGTGTGTACTCTCGATGAATATTAAACAATAGGGTGTGACCC
The DNA here is from genome assembly GCF_007565055.1 of Rhinopithecus roxellana. Classification (NCBI taxonomy): domain Eukaryota; kingdom Metazoa; phylum Chordata; class Mammalia; order Primates; family Cercopithecidae; genus Rhinopithecus; species Rhinopithecus roxellana. The sequence goes on along the minus strand of NC_044555.1, from coordinate 119,344,559 downwards.
TCTTAACCATAAGAGATGATTCCTCATTTTGAGATGATGTGCTCTGGGAATAAAGAATGCTTCCTTCATTTTCCATGACTGTCAAACTGGCATCTTTCATCAGCACTAAATTCCCTTTTAAGTAGTCGAATGCCTTACACAGTTTTAACAGGAAATCTCTCAGCACCTCTAGCTATTTGTTGAAAAGAAAACAACTCTTTTTTTTTTTTTAGATATATCTTGCAGAAAACCATTTCCCAAATAAAAATTTAAAAAGTGGTATCATATTTAGAGGGAAAGAAATAAGCCCCTGAATCATAGTGCCAGTTTCATGTTTTCCTTAATGTTGCAAAGGTGATTATATTTGCCATAATCTTCTTCTGGCTGTTAGCCCAGGATGGCAGGCTGCATAGCTGTCTTGTTAAATAAAAGAGGGGGAGACCTTCTTGAAGCCATTTTTTAGAGGATTTGTACATATGTGTGTGGGAAGAGTGTGGGTGAAATCCTCAGGACAAAAATTTCCCATCTACTACTTTCATAATAATTCATGAAAAAATGAGTTCTATCACTTATTAATTAAAGTCCTGGAAATATACTCTAATTATCAATATTGTTTCCAAACAACATATAAATATAGTGGTATATTTCAAACCACCAAACAACTTACACTCAGGATGCATTTTGCATCTTTCTTTCTTTTCTTTTCTTTCTTTCTTTCTTTTTCTTTCTTCCTTTCTTTTCTTTCTTGTGTTTAGTTGGAAGTCAGTGTTGTTAAATAAGGAGAAATATAGGCATATACAGGATGGATTAGTTCCTTGCCCTCAGCCTCTTTAATGATTATTCTTTACTTTTTTTGATCTATTCAAATGTGTACAGTGCTAAAAAGAAATTTATTTGAAAAGGATCTAATTGGCATGAGCTGCCATTGCTGTCACACTGAAGTCCTGCTGACAAGGCTGAGGTTGGCAGAGAAATAAATGCAACTGATAAATGTCAGAAATGAGTTGTAGTAAAACATACTGTTTGTTTAATATTGATAAAAGGGCAGGTGGAAAGTACATGAAATTATCTTCTCAGGGAGTTCTTGACTCATAAATTGCAAATGCTCACTAGAAATTTATGTTTTATTTAGCTGTGGCTAAAACAATATAATAACAACTATACTAGGAGTATAACATAGAGCGGGCACTGCTATTATTCCATGCTTGTGCCAAATAGATCTGAGAATTGTAAGAAATGTGTTTCAATAAGATGATACTCTCATGTATCCTATGACTATTATAAATACTTAGGTATTAATATCAGAGCAGAAGGATTGTGGTATTTCTGAAACTAACCCTAGGTTAAGATCATTTGCTGTTAGAAATGAAAACATTGTTGAATAACTGTGTGTAAATGTTTGTTGAAACCTGTTTTTAAATTTTTTTATATTGTTTTAACATCTGTTACATTTCTTGCTAATTACTCTTAAATTGGCCATGACTCCTGATTTTTTATCATAAGTTTTAATTCACTACTTTCCTTATGTCATCTGAAAATTCTAGCACTGGGGCCCTTCATATTTTAAAGGTTGTCTTCTGTTGAAATATATACATATAAAGGATTGACCTGCAGTGTAAATCATAATTTACCTCTTTTTATTTATTCTTTAAGCCTGTGTTAAATATATTTTTTCTTAAAGAGGGAAAACCTGCGAATAGTTAACTCAGACCAAAGGTATTTTAAGTTATATGTTAATTTCTTTATGCAGTAAAGCTATGAAACTCTGACTTGGCATTATAACTATGTTCTTCTTGGAATAATAAGGGGACACGCTGCTTATCTGATTGACACTTCTTTCAAAAGCAGAAGATATTTTTATTGACTTTAGTGGCAATCCCATATTCAGGGCTTCCTCTATATAAAAAAATAATAATAATGTGAACCTTGACCACTGGGAAGGTCACAGACCTTGGATAGAAGCCAAATATCTGTGTTTTGTTTAGGGCCCCCAAGCAAAATTTTCACACAGGATTTCCTCAGATTCACTTCACTGCAAAATAAAGGCATTTTCACTACCTGCCAGGTTTAGCATGAGAAGCCCCTTTGTTGTAGGGCTGCTTGAGCAGTATTTACACTTTCTTATTGAGTACTTGCAAATGTCTCAGCTAGAAAAGTGAAAGTAATCCAGGTAGGCTTGATAAAAATTTTAAAAACCAACTGGGCGCAGTGACTCAAACCTGTAATCCCAGCACTTTGGGAAGCCGAGGCAGGCAGATCACAAGGTCAGGAGTTCGAGACCAGCCTGGCCAACATGATGAAACCGCATCTCTACTAAAAATACAAAAATTGGCCAGATGTAGTAGTGCACTCCCATAATCCCAGCTACTCAGGAAGCTAAGGCAGGAGAATTGCTTGAACCCAGGAGGCGGAGGTTGCAGGGAGCCGAGATCGCACCACTGCACTCCAGTCTAGATGACAGAGCATGACTCTGTCTCAGAAAAAACAAACAAACAAAAATTTAAAAATCTGCCTGAAAGTTTTAGCAAGTTCATATTTCTTGGCTTGCTTTACTCTTGCAAAGAATCTGTAATTTGGAGAGAACTGACTCATTTTTGCTATTAGAAACTTTTTTTTTTAAACACCAGTAATGGAAGAAACAACCAAGGGATGTGGAAGTGAGCAAAAAGTGTGACCTTCACAAATATTGGTCCTGTTAATAAAACTTAGATTCTAAACTTTTTATATCAAGTCATTTTTAAAAGTTGTTTTTCCTAATTTTCGAGAAAATAGATGATCATTTTAGAAAATGTAGAAAGTACAGACAAGTACATTTCGAAAGTACAGAAAAGTATAAAAATGGAAGGGGGGAACTATTCTGTTACAACCCAGAAAGAACAACTACTAACATTTTGGCTTATTTTCTTGCAGATTTCTGAATTTTTTTTACATAATTTGGATCATATTATTTATGTAATGTTATATCTTGCCTTTCGTTTAACACTTGCCACATGTAAGTTCTAACATCTGTAAATAATTTTTTGGAAATAATTTTAATGACTCTATTATGGTTCATAATTTACTTAAATATTCTTCTAACAATGGATATTTAGGGTGTCTTCAATCTTTTAGCACTCTAAATAATTTTTTTTTTTTTTTTTTTTTGAGACAAGGTGTCACTCTGTTGCCCAGGCTAGATTGTAATGGCACCATCACAACTCACTAAAGCCTCGATATCCCTGGCTCAGGTGATTTTCTCACCTCAGCCTCTTGAGTAGCTAGAAATACAGGTGTCTGCCAACACACCAGGCTAATTTTTCAATTTTTAGTAGAGACGGGGGTTTCTCCATGTTGCTCAGGCTGGTCTCGAACTCCTGGGTTCAAGCAATCTGCCCACCTTGGCCTCCCAAAGTGCTGGGATTACAGTTTTGAGCCACTGTGCCCAGCCTCTAAATAATTCTACATTGAGCACTTCTTGCATGTATCTTTGCCTACATTTCAAATTATTTCAGCAGTAGAGCTTCCAGCAATAAAATAATAGGTCAAACAGAATAGACATTTAAAAATTTTCTGCTATATGGTTACAAATTAATTTACAGAAAAACTTAACTAATTTATGTTACAACCGATAATGTATGAGAGGACCTGTTACTCACTTTCACCAGCACTGAATTTTATTTTTTTAAACTGTGTTAATTTGGTGAGCATAATTACCATTTCTTTCTTTGAATAATTTTCAAACTAATGTAAACTCAATGACACACCTGAAGGCTACATTCTACACCACAGGCCCTTCTGAATGAGACAAGGCCTGTTCTTTACAGTAAGAATCACCTATTAAATATCAATGCATGTTTGAAATAATATTTTTGAAGTATATTATGCACACATATATGCAAAGGGTGGTTAATTGGGGATTAGAAAGAGTCAAAAGGAAAAACATTTGCATAATTAATGCTTGCTTCTTTTCTTTATTTTCAATCATGGATATTATAGCCCACAGGATTAAAACTTAAAATGTACAGAAGTAGCAAATCTGAATTGTTTCCATCTTTTGAAATTGATATGTTCTATCCAGTTTTCCACCTAAAAGGAGACAAGCTGGGCACGATGGCTCCAGACTGTAATCCCAGCACTTTGGGAGACTGAAGCAGGTAGATCACTTGAGGTCAGGAGTTCAAGACCAGCCTGGCCAACATAGTGAAACCCAGTCTCTACTAAATATGTATATTAGATATATAAAATAGCTGGGAGTGGTGCCGGGTGCCTATAATCCCAGCTACTTGGGGGGGCTGAGGTGGGAGAATCACTGGAACCTGGGAGGCGGAGATTGTAGATCTTACCACTGCATTCTAGCCTGGGTGACAGAGTGAGACTCTGTCAAAATAAAAAAGAAAAAAGAAAAGAAAAGAAAGTCAGCTTATGTATGGAAGAGAAATTTGTTGATTTCTACTAACAGAGTATCATACAATCCAAAATCAATGTATAACATAATACTATTTTCCTCACTTTCCTGTGTCTCATCACGTTCCCATTTCATCATTTTTACTTCAGTGTAAGTTACCTTTGTGTAATGCGGGAGAAATCTCTATCCTTTTTAAAATTTTATTTTTGGTAAGGCAAGGGTTAGGATATAGGATTAATTTATTTCTGGAAATTCTCAAGTTGGCCAACATACTACCCTAAAGAGGAACATGAATCTGACATTAAAGTGTGAAAAGGTAAGAAGTAATATTGCACATTAGTAGTATCACACAGTATATGGATTGTGTTTTTAATATTCAAAATATGATATCCTCCTCTGATTTTATCTGGACATGATAAGAACAACTTTGCAGTAGTTAAGAGCATAAATTTTGAAGCCAAACACTCGTGATTCCAATTTTGCTGCTGCCCTTTACCAGCTATATGATCTTAGACAGTTTAACATCTTGGAAACTAAATGTGTTTTAATCTGTAAAATGGAAAATGCTGTTACCTCTCAAGCTGGGTGTAAAGATCATAAGATTATTGGGAATTAGGTATAGCACACTTTTCATCGCAGACTGCCTGAGTACAGGCATGTATGTGGCACTCCTTCTTTTACTTAGCCTGTTTGGTTCTTCTTTCCATCAGGTGGTTACTAACCACATGTAATGTTGTTTTTTTGTGGCTGTCTATGAAGTGCATAAAGAAAATGTGTAAAGTGAATAGAGCAGTTAAGACAAACAGATGCCGACAGAACCATGACATTTGCTTCGTTTACCATTAATCAGCTGCGTTAAATAAACAGCAGTTATTTTTCTTTTTTTCTTTTACTATCACCAGACAGTTAATCAAACTGTTTTACAATTTGGAGTTTGAAATTTTCTCTTAAAAGTTTTTAGGAAAAATTTTGTCAAAAAAGCAAATTCCTCAAAAAATATTTTATTCAATCATTGATAACTATTTCACCCTAACATTTTTGTGCAGTTAAATGTAAATGAAATAAATGTGAAGGCATGAAGACAAACAAAGAAAGGAAGGAAGTCCTATAATGTAGGTCTGGTTAAATAAATCATGGTGTACCTATACTGTACAGCATTATGCAGTATTAGCTGAAATGCTTTAGAAAACTGGCATGGGATATTTTTCATGATATGTTAAGTGGGAAAAAGCTGATAATAAAACAGTATCTATGTGATTATCATAATTTCTTGAAGAACATAGTTATGTTTTAAATCAATGAGAAGAATATCCACTCAATTGTTATAATTATGATTGCTTATGATTGTTACCTCTGGGTGACAAGATTTTTTTTCATTCGTTACGGAATTTTACCTTTAGTATAGCATTTTAATATTGTTTCTAAATTTGTGTGTGAAACCTATATTACTTTTGTAAATTTTAAAAATTTTTTCAGGAGAAAAATATAAATCTGTAAGAGTAGTATACTCACATACTAGTCTTTTGGGGTCCATAGGTAAAAGTTACTTTTTAGTATTTCAAATTCTGTATTTTAATTTTCCCCTTTGCCGGGCAAAAGGAATTAAGAAATGTTAATGATAATGATGTATCAAAACACAAAGACAAAAAAAAAATTATGTAGTCTGGTTTTCTCCAATTTTCCTATTTTACATTGATTTAGAATGATCAAAAAAATAGTAATAAATCCCATCCCAAGATCCCATGTGCAAATTGGTCAGTATATTTATTTGTTTCTACATAATTTATTTGAGGATCAGCTTTGGCTCAAATGATCAGTGCATCATGCCAGACTCTGTCATAACACATCCGTCTAATTAATTTCTCTGAAAATTTCACTTGTATTTCCATTTTTACCAATGCCTATTGCCCTTTAGTACCAAATATAACATGTAGATGTCGACCATATTATAGGAATAGTTGTGAGATATGAAGACAAGTAAAAGAAAAGCAGCTTCATTTAACAGTGTAGGTATTAGACTCAAAATAGTACTGAGCCTGTTAGCATTTGACTCTAGCAAGACTTTGCAAGAGGACAAAAGTTGTTACCAATGAGCATTTTTTCACAATCCAGTTAGGACTTGGTCATAAGTAGAATGTAAACTCTTCAACTATCATCCATTACTTTCCTATATCTTCTTGGTTACTATGAAATTCTGGAAACATAAGACATAAAATATAAGATAGCTGGATTGTAGGTAAAAGTTATTTTGCATTCAACCTGTTATAGATTCTGGGTCCTAGATTCTTTTCTGCTTCTGTTGCCCATGACAAATGTGTGCTTGCCCCAGGCTTATTCAGCTGCAACACTAGATTATAGATAAACAGCATGAAGCTCAAATGTCCCAGTCCTTCATTCAGTCAATAAGCACTTCTTGAGAGAGGCACAGTACCGGTACTTTACAGGTTACACAGGAGAATAAGATATGAACTTACTCTCTTGAAGCTTGCTCTGCTAGAAGAAATAAGATATATAAAAACAGAGCTTATAATATGAGGTTAGAAAATCAGAAGTCCTGTGAGAAAGGGGCAAATAAGTTCAACTGCAGTGGAAGCTTTAAGGTAAATCAGAAAGGATTTCTGGAGAAGTTCCATTTCAGTTATGACCTACAGTACAAGGAGTACTTTGGCACAAGTGAATGGATGTAACAGACACATGTAATAAACTCTTTAAACAGCCTCTGGTATATAATATGCATTAGCTACATTTCTTAGAGTAAAAGGCTTAGTTACTGTAACGAAATGGCACAACAAAGATTGTTTCATGTAACAGTCCATGAAGTGTGAGCAGACACTGCTAAACACAGTCTGTCACTATGCAGGGACCAGGATTCATCTCTTCATGTTCTTCCGTCTTCCTCTAAAACCATTGTTATCATCTGAGTATTTGAAACTATTCCGACCACATCCTAATTCTAGCAAGGAGAAAGGGGAAAAAGTGTTAGGAGTATACTTGTGGTGTGTTAAGGCTTCCATTGGTGAGCACATAGTTTCCTACCTGAACTGGGGCTGGAAATTATGTTCTCTGGCAGAGCAGTCATGTGATTTCTATAACTCCATTACCAAGGAAGAAAAAGAAAACAGATTTTGGTGGATAGCTAATAGTCTCTGCCCCAGCCATTATTATTATCATTCTTGAACAAATTATTATTTATTATTATCATTCTTGAACAATTTATTATCATTCTTGAACAATGCGTCAGCACCCATCAATTCATCATTTATATCATGTATAACTCCCCAATGCAATCACTCCCCCCTCCCCCCTCCCCATGATAGGCCCCAGTGGGTGATGTTCCCCTTCCTGAGTCCAAGTGATCTCATTGTTCAATTCCCACCTATGAGTGAGAACATGCGGTGTTTGGTTTTCTGTTCTTCCGATAGTTTGCTAAGAATGATGGTTTCCAGCTGCATCCATGTCCCTACAAAGGATGCAAACTCATCCTTTTTTATGGCTGCATAGTATTCCATGGTGTATATGTGCCACATTTTCTAAATCCAGTCTGTCACAGATGGACATTTGGGTTGATTCCAAGTCTTTGCTATTGTGAATAGTGCCGCAATAAACGTACGGGTGCATGTGTCTTTGTAGTAGAATAATTTATAATCCTTTGGGTATATACCCAGTAGTGGGATGGCAGGGTCATATGGTACATCTAGTTCTAGATCCTTGAGGAATCGCCATACTGTTTTCCATAATGGTGGAACTAGTTTACAATCCCACCAACAGTGTAGAAGTGTTCCTATTTCTCCACATCCTCTCCAACACCTGTTGTTTCCTGATTTTTTAATGATTGCCATTCTAACTGGTGTGAGATGGTATCTCATTGTGGTTTTGATTTGCATTTCTCTGATGGCCAGTGATGATGAGCATTCTTTCATGTGTCTGTTGGCTGTATGAATGTCTTCTTTTCAGAAATGTCTGTTCATATCCTTTGCCCACTTTTTAATGGGGTTGTTTGTTTTTTTCTTGGATATTTGTTTGAGTTCTTAGTAGATTCTGGATATTAGCCCTTTGTCAGATGAGTAGATTGCAAAAATTTTCTCCCATTCTGTAGGTTGCCTGTTCACTCTGATGGTAGTTTCTTTTGCTGTGCAGAAGCTCTTTAGTTTAATTAGATCCCATTTGTCAATTTTGGCTTTTGTTGCCGTTGCTTTTGGTGTTTTAGACATGAAGTCCTTGCCCATGCCTATGTCCTGAATGGTATTACCTAGGTTTTCTTCTAGGGTTTTTATGGTATTAGGTCTAACATTTAAGTCACTAATCCATCTTGAATTAATCTTCGTATAAGGAGCAAGGAAAGGATCCATTTTCAGCTTTCCACTTATGGCTAGCCAATTTTCCCAGCACCATTTATTAAATAGGGAATCCTTTCCCCATTTCTTGTTTCTCTCAGGTTTGTCAAAGATCAGATGGCTGTAGATGTGTGGCATTATTTCTGAGGACTCTGTTCTGTTCCATTGGTCTATAGCTCTGTTTTGGTACCAGTACCATGCTGTTTTGGTTACTGTAGCCTTGTAGTATAGTTTGAAGTCAGGTAGCGTGACGCCTCCAGCTTTGTCCTTTTGACTTAGGATTGTCTTGGCAATGCGGGCTCTTTTTTGGTTCCATATGAACTTTAAAGGAGTTTTTTCCAATTCTGTGAAGAAACTCATTGGTAGCTTGATGGGGATGGCATTGAATCTATAAATAACCTTCGGCAGTATGGCCATTTTCACAATATTGATTCTTCCTATCCATGAGCATGGTATGTTCTTCCATTTGTTTGTGTCCTCTTTCATTTCACTGAGCAGTGGTTTGTAGTTCTCCTTGAAGAGGTCCTTTACATCCCTTGTAAGTTGGATTCCTAGGTATTTTATTCTCTTTGAAGCAATTGTGAATGGAAGTTCATTCCTGATTTGGCTCTCTGTTTGTCTGTTACTGGTGTATAAGAATGCTTGTGATTTTTGCACATTAATTTTGTATCCTGAGACTGTGCTGAAGTTGCTTATCAGCTTAAGGAGATTTTGGGCTGAGACAATGGGGTTTTCTAAATATACAATCATGTCATCTGCAAACAGGGACAATTTAACTTCTTCTTTTCCTAACTGAATACCCTTGATTTCTTTCTCTTGCCTGATTGCCCTAGCCAGAACTTCCAACACTATGTTGAATAGGAGTGGTGAGAGAGGGCATCCCTGTCTTGTGCCAGTTTTCAAAGGGAATTTTTCCAGTTTTTGCCCATTCAGTATGATATTAGCTGTGGGTTTGTCATAAATAGCTCTTATTATTTTGAGGTACGTTCCATCAATACCGAATTTATTGAGTGTTTTTAGCATGAAGGGCTGTTGAATTTTGTCAAAAGCCTTTTCTGCATCTATTGAGATAATCATGTGGTTCTTGTCTTTGGTTCTGTTTATATCCTGGATTATGTTTATTGATTTGCGAATGTTGAACCAGCCTTGCGTCCCAGGGATGAAGCCCACTTGATCATGGTGGATAAGCTTTTTGATGTGCTGCTGAATCCGGTTTGCCAGTATTTTATTGAGGATTTTTGCATCGATGTTCATCAGGGATATTGGTCTAAAATTCTCTTTTTTTGTTGTGTCTCTGCCAGGCTTTGGTATCAGGATGATGTTGGCCTCATAGAAAGAATGAGGGAGGATTCCCTCTTTTTCTATTGATTGGAATAGTTTCAGAAGGAATGGTACCAGCTCCTCCTTGTACCTCTGGTAGAATTCAGCTGTGAATCCATCTGGTCCTGGACTTTTTTTGGTAGGTAGGCTATTAATTGTTGCCTCAATTTCAGAGCCTGCTATTGGTCTGTTCAGGGATTCAACTTCTTCCTGGTTTAGTCTTGGGAGAGTGTAAGTGTGCAGGAAATTATCCATTTCTTCTAGATTTTCTAGTTGATTTGCATAGAGGTGTTTATAGTATTCTCTGATGGTAGTTTGTATTTCTGTGGGGTCGGTGGTCATATCCCCTTTATCATTTTTTATTGCGTCTATTTGATTCCTCTCTCTTTTCTTCTTTATTAGTCTTGCTAGCGATCTGTCAATTTTGTTGATCTTTTCAAAAAACCAACTCCTGGATTCATTGATTTTTTGGAGGGTTTTTTGTGTCTCTATCTCCTTCAGTTCTGCTCTGATCTTAGTTATTTCTTGCCTTCTGCTAGCTTTTGAATGTGTTTGCTCTTGCCTCTCTAGTTCTTTTAATTGTGATGTTAGAGTGTCAATTTTAGATCTTTCCTGCTTTCTCTTGTGGGCATTTAGTGCTATAAATTTCCCTCTACACACTGCTTTAAATGTGTCCCAGAGATTCTGGTATGTTGTATCTTTGTTCTCATTGGTTTCAAAGAACATCTTTATTTCTGCTTTCATTTCGTTATGTACCCAGTAGTCATTCAGGAGCAGGTTGTTCAGTTTCCATGTAGTTGAGTGGTTTTGATTGAGTTTCTTAGTCCTGAGTTCTAGTTTGATTGCACTGTGGTCTGAGAGACAGTTTGTTATAATTTCTGTTCTTTTACATTTGCTGAGGAGTGCTTTACTTCCAATTATGTGGTCAATTTTGGAATAAGTGTGATGTGGTGCTGAGAAGAATGTATATTCTGTTGAGTTGGGGTGGAGAGTTCTATAGATATCTATTAGGTCTGCTTGGTGCAGAGATGAGTTCAATTCCTGGATATCCTTGTTAACTTTCTGTCTCGTTGATCTGTCTAATGTTGACAGTGGAGTGTTGAAGTCTCCCATTATTATTGTATGGGAGTCTAAGTCTCTTTGTAAGTCTCTAAGGACTTGCTTTATGAATCTGGGTGCTCCTGTATTGGGTGCATATATATTTAGGATAGTTAGCTCTTCCTGTTGTATTGATCCCTTTACCATTATGTAATGGCCTTCTTTGTCTCTTTTGATCTTTGATGGTTTAAAGTCTGTTTTATCAGAGACTAGGATTGCAACCCCTGCTTTTTTTTGTTCTCCATTTGCTTGGTAGATCTTCTTCCATCCCTTTATTTTGAGCCTATGTATGTCTCTGCATGTGAGATGGGTCTCCTGAATACAGCAGACTGATGGGTCTTGACTCTTTATCCAGTTTGCCAGTCTGTGTCTTTTAATTGGAGCATTTAGTCCATTAACATTTAAGGTTAATATTGTTATGTGTGAACTTGATCCTGCCATTATGATATTAACTGGTTATTTTGCTCGTTAGTTGATTCAGTTTCTTCCTAGCCTCGATGGTCTTTACATTTTGGCATGTTTTTGCAATGGCTGGTACCGGTTGTTCCTTTCCATGTTTAGGGCTTCCTTCAGGGTCTCTTGTAAGGCAGGCCTGGTGGTGACAAAATCTCTAAGCGTTTGCTTATCTGTAAAGGATTTTATTTCTCCTTCACTGATGAAACTTAGTTTGGCTGGATATGAAATTCTGGGTTGAAAATTCTTTTCTTTAAGAACGTTGAATATTGGCCCCCACTCTCTTCTGGCTTGTAGAGTTTCTGCTGAGAGGTCTGCTGTTAGTCTGATGGGCTTTCCTTTGTGGGTAACCCGACCTTTCTCTCTGGCTGCCCTTAAGATTTTTTCCTTCATTTCAACTTTGGTGAATCTGGCAATTATGTGTCTTGGAGTTGCTCTTCTCAAGGAGTATCTTTGTGGTGTTCTCTGTATTTCCTGAATTTGAATGTTGGCCTGCCCTACTAGGTTGGGGAAGTTCTCCTGGATGATATCCTGAAGAGTGTTTTCCAACTTGGTTCCATTTTCCCCCTCACTTTCAGGCACCCCAATCAGACGTAGATTTGGTCTTTTTACATAATTCCATACTTCTTGCAGGCTTTGTTCATTTCTTTTTCTTCTTTTTTCTTTTGGTTTCTCTTCTCGCTTCATTTCATTCATTTGATCCTCAATCGCTGATACTCTTTCTTCCAGTTGATCGAGTTGGTTACTGAAGCTTGTGCATTTGTCACGTATTTCTCGTGTCATGGTTTTCATCTCTGTCATTTCATTTATGACCTTCTCTTCATTAATTAGTGTAGGTGTCAATTCTTCCACTCTTTTTTCAAGATTTTTAGTTTCTTTGTGCTGGGTACGTAATTCCTCCTTTAGCTCTGAGAAGTTTGATGGACTGAAGCCTTCTTCTCTCATCTCGTCGAAGTCATTCTCTGACCAGCTTCGATCCATTGCTGGTGATAGGCTGCGCTCCTTTGCAGGGGGAGATGCGCTCTTATTTTTTGAATTTCCAGCTTTTCTGCCCTGCTTTTTCCCCACCTTTGTGGTTTTATCTGTCTCTGTTTTGATGATGGTGACTTACTGATGGGGTTTTGGTATAGGTGTCCTTCCTGTTTGATAGTTTTCCTTCTGACAGTCAGGACCCTCAGCTATAGGTCTGTTGGAGATTGCTTGACGTCCACTCCAGACCCTGTTTGCCTGGGTATCAGCAGCAGAGGTTGCAGAAAATAGAATATTGCTGAACAGCGAGTGTACCTGTCTGATTCTTACTTTGGAAGCTTCCTCTCAGGGGTGTACTCCACCCTGTGAGGTGTGGGGCGTCAGACTGCCCCTAGTGGGGGATGTCTCCCAGTTAGGGTACTCAGGGCTCAGTGACCCACTTGAGCAGGCAGTCTGTCCCTTCTCAGATCTCAACCTCCGTGTTGGGAGATCCACTGCTCTCTTCAAAGCTGTCAGACAGAGTCGTTCGGGTCTGCACAGGCCTCTGCTGCTTCCCCTGTTGTTTTTTAGCTGTGCCCTGTCCCCAAATGTGTAGTCTACAGAGACAGGCAGGTTTCCTTGAGCTGCTGTGAGCTCCACCCAGTTCGAGCTTCCCAGCGGCTTCATTTACCTACTTAAGCCTCAGCAATGGCAGGTGCCCCTCCCCCAGCCTCGCTGCTGCCTTGCGGTTAGATCGCCGCAGACTGCTGTGTTAGCAATGAGGGAGGCTTTGTGGCCATGGGACCCTCCCGGCCAGGTGTGGGATATATTCTCCTGGTGTGCCCGTTTGGTTAAAGCGCAGTATTGGGGTGGGAGTTACCCAATTTTCCAGGTGTTGTGTGTCTCAGTTTCCCTGGCTAGGAAAAGGGATTCCCTTCCCCCTTGCGCTTCCCAGGTGAGGCGATGCCTCGCCCTGCTTCATCTCTCGCTGGTCAGGCTGCAGCAACTGACCAGCACCGATTGTCCGGCACTCCCTAGTGAGATGACCCCAGTACCTCATTTGAAAATGCAGAAATCACCAGTCTTCTGTGTCACTCGCGCTGGTAGTTGGAGACTGGAGCTGTTCCTATTTGGCCATCTTGCTCCGCCGAAATTTTCTAAAGTATTGCTGTGTCCCAAATCTTGTGGTAGATGCTATGGAGGATTACGTAAAGAAGGGAGATTGAACTCAGCCTTTGGTTAACCTTTGCCTTCGTCTAATAGAAGACAACATGTACTTACAAAAGGGGAAGCAATACTGGTAAGGCAATATGTTAAGTGTAGGTTACATCAGAAGACAAGAACTGGCCTGCAAGGCAGAAGATGTGTCTTTCAGGAAGGATATCACCAACTGAGTATGTGACCCTGAGTAGGTTTCTCCTTCTCTCTAGGCCTTAATTTCCCCATCTGCACTATAAGGGAGTTCAATTAAGTGGATTATGGCTCCTAACAGATTATGTGATTATTTGAACTATGTAACCATACACATAGTATAAAATGCTTACGTACATTAAGAGAATGCAGAGTACTGAGACTAAACAACACAAGTGTGAGGAGTTCACATTCTCACTGATGACAAGCCTTAATGGAAAAAGATTACGTAAGATTTTTGAGTGATTGCATTCAATGAACTTCAAGGACCCTTCTATATAATGCTGGGACTTTGTGATTCTTGGTGGGTAAAATGTGAGATCCCTCTTGCTCTCTAAAAATCCCCAGAAGATCTAAATTGGATGCTATTTTCATGTCTGTCTCTACTCATGAGTTGAATTGGAGAGGACTCAAATTAAATGAATAAAAATGGAAGATCTGTGGTGGGGGGCGGCTGGGATGAAGGGTTTCTTTGACTTTAGGTAAGATAAAACTGTATAAAGAAAGACATGAGGCCGGGCGCGGTGGCTCAAGCCTGTAATCCCAGCACTTTGGGAGGCCGAGACAGGCGGATCACGAGGTCAGGAGATCGAGACCATCCTGGCTAACACGGTGAAACCCCGTCTCTACTAAAAAATACAAAAAGCTAGCCGGGCGAGGTGGCGGGCGCCTGTAGTCCCAGCTACTCGGGAGGCTGAGGCAGGAGAATGGCGTGAACCCGGGAGGCGGAGTTTGCAGTGAGCGGAGATCCGGCCACTGCACTCCAGCCCGGGCGACAGAGCGAGACTCCGTCTCAAAAAAAAAAAAAAAAAAAAAAAAAAAAAAAAAAAAAGACATGAATGTAATATATGACTTAATGAAAAGTGTAAGTAAAAGCCAGTAAGGAAGAAAAATGGTTTGTCTGAGACCTGGAAGAATTGGAATGAAAATGATAGGCTGCATGTCAGAGAACTGAAATCAAGGCAGAATACTAGGACAAAAACACATTGACCCATACCTGAAAAGGGAACAGAGCCAGGCACGGCAGCTCATTCCTATAATCACTTGAGATCAGGAGTTCTAGACCAGCCTGGCCAACACGGTGAAACCCTGTCTCTACTAAGATTAGCCTGGTGTGATGGTGCACCCCTATGATCCCAGTTACTAGGGAGGCTGGGGCATGAGAATCACTTGAACCCAGGAGGCAGAGGTTGCGCTGAGCCCAGATCATGCCACTGAACTCCAGCTGGGGAAACAGAGGGAGATTCTATCTCCAAAAAAATAAAAAAAGAAGAAAAAGAAAAGAAAAAAAGAAAAGAAAAGAAAAGAAGAAAGGAAGGAAGGAAGGAAGGAAGGACGGAAGGAAGGAAGGAAGGAAGGAAGGAAGGAAGGAAGGAAGGAAGGAAGGAAGGAAGGAAGGAAGGAAGGAAGGAAGGAAGGAAGGGAAAGAAAGAAAGAAAGGAAGGACGGAGGAAGGAAGGAAGGAAGGAAGGAAGGAAGGAAGGAAGGAAGGAAGGAAGGAAGGAAGGAAGGAAGGAAAGAAGGAAGGAAGGAAAGAAGGAAAGGAAAGGAGGAAGGAAGGAAGGAAGGAAGGAAGGAAGGAAGGAAGGAAGGAAGGAAGGAAGGAAGGAAGAAAGAAAGAGAAAGGAAATGTTGCTGGAATATTTTAAAGTCATATAGCCCAGTATCATTCAGATTAATTAAAAATCTTGCAGCTTGACAATTTCATGGTGCTGATGAATGAGAGAGGGCTAAGATTAGCAGTAGCTAAAGAAGGGTAGTTTCCTACAATTATGTAGGCCAGAAACAGTTTCCCCCACCCTCTCATACCATATGTTCTCTTGCCTCTTGCCTGAGGAAGAGCCACTATTGGTAAAGTTTCATTTGCACAATTCTGTAGTAAAGAAATAATTAGAATTTAAGACTCTAGATGTCACACCACTGAGACCATATGATCTAGTGCCAATTCTAGATTCTGGTCTATACTCTGCCAATGATAGGCCAAGTCACTAAACCTCTCCCACATAAGTTTTCCCATTTAATCAATGGGGACTGTTACTTCATGCCGTAAAATCACTTTGGAATTTTTAAGGTGCAATAGAAACTCACTAATTTCTTGTATCTTCTTTTCTGTTCTTCCTCTTATTTTAAGTGACTTGGTTCATAAGACTATGCAATGAAAATATTTTTTAAATTTAGGACTCATTGAAGCACCCAGATGGTTTGAAATTCAGATTAATTTCAAGAATTATTTTCATGCTAGCCATTCTTGATTTTGTACGTAATTCCTCCTTTAGCTCTGAGAAGTTTGATGGACTGAAGCCTTCTTCTCTCATCTTGTCAAATTGTTTAGTTTGTTTTTGATGTTTAATGTTACACAAACCAACAGCTTTCTGTTGTGTACTGACCTGAACCAATTTTATCATGCAGAATGCTTAGGTTCTTTTTGATAAATAATGGTAAGCTCCAAAGAAGTCTTACGATGGTTGAGGGCGATTCTCTCCAAAATCTCATTATGGGGTTATAGTCCAAGAAAATCTCAAACCAAATCCTATCACACACATTTATTATTTAAACATTTATTAGCATTTCAGTACATAAAACAGTTCATGTAACCTGTTCTGTAATCTCAAAAAAATCCTAGTTCACTGTCCTTTCAGATATCCTTTCAGCTGCTTTACAGATTAAGAGAGACAGCTTCTCTAAAGGAGAACTATAAAGAGTGTATATCCTGTCATATAATAGATTTTCCTAATAGCGAGATAAGATATATATAGCCATGGCATTAAGTTCAGAGATAGTGTATCCTTGGATATTGGTTTATTGAGAAATAATTATGATGACAATGATAATGATTTTTAAAATAACAATGAAATAGCAACCACATTACCACCCCACATTTATATCTCCAAAAGATAAATTTCACAAGGGCAGGAATGTTGTTTTATATACCACTCTATCTCCAGCACCTAGCATTTTGCCTGGAACATAGTAGGCATTTAATAAACTTTTGTTACATGAACTAGTGAACAACAGTTACGGCAAACAGTTTGACAAACTGATGAGTCAGGCAGTGCTCTAAGCTCTTTACATGCATTATCACATTCAGTACAAATCTGTGAAAAAGCCAAGCTAAATAAAGCTTTCACTAATATCAGTTTTCAGGAAATGAAGTATACTAATTAATTGAATTTTCTGGTTAACAGAGCATTACATTTCAATTTTTTAAATTTTAATCCTTTAATTGCAATTAAAAAAAAAAGTCAGTGACATCCCCGCCTGAGTAAATAGAATCTACAAGACATTCTTGAATTTTTGGTTAGCTGATTGAAGATTTTCTTAGGGCCCCAGATGAAACTCCAAGCATCAGTTGTTTTATGCAGTATCATAAATGGAAAATGTGTAATATAAAACATTAGACTAAATATATAAATAATGCCATAACATTCTCTAGAAGTTGGTTTTCTTTTCTTTTCTTCTTTCCTGGGGATATGGGTGGGATTATGTTGTTAAAGCTTTAATATTATCTTGTTTTCCTCTGCCAATTCTCTCATTCCCTCGTACATATTTTATGGAGAGCCAGTAAGTAGAACATAGCGGAGAAAGTGCAGGTTTTGAAGCGGGAAATGACTGCATTAGAATCCTTGTTCTGCCATTTAACTGCTGTGTAATTTGGGCAAGTTTCTTAACATCTCGGAGCCTTAGTTTCCTCTCCTGTGAAATGGAGGTAAAACCACTTAGTATAAGATTTCCTATGGCGATTGAATAAGGTCCTGTATGTAAAGGTCCTCTGACATAGCTGCTGCCACTGCTGTGAGAATCCCAGGATACAGGGTCTGAAAGCAATGTAAAAAAATATAACTTGTTTCAGGAATACATGAAGTATGATGCACAAGTAAAAGAATATTATTTGAAAATGGCAAATTTTCATTCTACTATAAAGACGCATGCATACGTATGTTTATTGTGGCAGTATTCACAATAGCAGACTTGGAACCAACCCAAATGTCCACCAGTAATAGACTGGATAAAGAAAATGTGGCACATATACACCATGGAATACTATGCAGCCATAAAAAGGATGAGTTCATGTCCTTTGCAGGGACATGGATGAAGCTGGAAACCAGCATTCTCAGCTAACTATCACAAGAACAGAAAACCAAACACCACATGTTCTCACTCATAAGTGGGAGTTGAACAATGAGAACACATGGACACAGGTAGGGGAACATCACACATCGGGGCCTGTCGGGGGTTGGGGGCTAGGGGAGGAACAGCATTAGGAGAAATACCTAATGTAGATGACAGGTTGATGGGTGCAGCAAACCACCATGGCATGTATATACATATGTAACAAAACTGCAAATTCTGCACATGCACTGCAGAACTTAAAGTATAATTTTTAAAAAATTTTTAAAAAAGAAATAGGAACATTGTTTGAAAAAATAAATTAAGCTATTATTAAAAATAATAACAAAAATAAGAGGAAAATGGCAAATTTTATATGGAATGTATGCAAATGATTAATTAGAAAGGTACTTTGTTCCATTTGTAACAAATGACAATGATAAAATACTAATCTAAGGTAATTTTTTGAGTCTTAGAGCAAATGATCCGTTTTATAAGTTTTCTACAGGAAAATGTATTAATTCTGAAACCATTAATTATTTATGATTATGAGTACAGTGGCTGGGCTGCATCTCCTTGTTCTGTTTAAGCTGTGGATTGATAAGCAAATTCAGACATGAAATAAGATGCCAGAGAGTATAAAATATTTGAGAGAAACTAAAGTGTTTTCAAACACTTTATAAGCACTCATTTACATATAAATAACACATGCAAATTATGAGTCATTCTTCTGTATTTCCAAAAGCAAGTGCTTAAAGATATCTTATTAGCCTATGTTGAACTATTGTATACTTTGAATATGGTGTGAGTACACACACAAATGCATGCATTCATATACACATACATACATACATACATATTATGCATTTATTTTTTAATGATCTGTAGTTCTTACAAACTTTTTTGCAAATTGGTCTGAGAAAAGGTTATTTTGTGTATTTTGTTTTATCAATACCTATTTTATCGTCTCCTTTTTTCCCAGTAATGCTGATATAACTATCATTTTATGCCCAATGATTGATTTTTGTCTTTATGACAGCTATATGATTATCTTTGTGATCATCTCTTGAATATATTCACAAATCAAATAATTTCCAAAATATTCAAGAAGAAACACAGACATTTTCTATTCATTTTCAAACTTCAAACCCAATTCTTTTTCATCAACACACTTTTACAATATTTTAAAATTCTTTTACTTACTTTCAAATCAACTTAACCCCTAAATAAACTTTCTTTAAAACTGCTTAATATTGGAAACAAATACCATTTTTCATACAGAGGAATCCTTCTCTCAGCTGTTTTATTTTTTGTTGCTGTTGCACAGAAGCCTTTCTATTCTATCTAATATTTAAATAAATATTTACAGAGTCTCTTCAGATTGTTTCATTCAACAATTCTGTTTCATTGAACCATTCACAATGTTTTAAATCAGCTTGATTTTCTTGCGTACAGTGTTTAGATAATTTTTTTCTTTATTCAACTAAAGTATTCTTTTTTAATGAACAGAGATTCTGTTATTATTGAAAATTATCTCTAAAATATGAAATGCTATATACATACTGAGGGTATTTTAAAGAAAAAAATAGAATGTATTTCACTTCTGCCCATAATTTTTCTGGCAACCATTTCAAAGGACAATCGTCATTTAAAATTTAATATTGTCTAGTGTTTTGGAAAGTCCCAATTAGAACATTAAAATTTGTTGTGTAATGAAATCAATGTTAGGATAAAACTCCCTAGTTTTAGCAGAGCAACTAAGTTGTGTCTTGGTTTTAGGAAAGCTTCTTTAATGCAGTGTTTTATTCCATAAAACTGAAAATTGTCTTTTGGATGCTGAAGAACACTATGACTTCCATTGTTTTGTTTTATAATATATTTGCAACTGAGCTACAGCATATAATTTGATAGAGGATAAATAGAGAACAAACCTTTTATTTTATGCACATTGGCTTCATGAAGTATATAAATAAGCATTTCTAAAACCCTGAGCTGACTCTGACAGACACAAGATATTGATGCAGTAGCCTGCCAGCTATCCACAGCCATGCATAGCTTCTTGAACTCATTAGGACATGATGAGGGAACAGTCATAAATACATGCAATTGATTATGCATTACTACTGATGCTTACATTTGCTTTCAGTACTGTTTAGGCCAACTCTAAACTGTAAATTAATAGTTTGCAGCACTTACTGATGGAAACATTGGATATACACTATCTAGACAGAAATAACTTCTTTGTTTGATTTAGTGAAAATGTTAAATACTGTTAAGGCTTAGTTACCACAGACCTGGCATTGGAGGCTACTTTCAGTTTTAGTTTATACCCAAAGGGCTGTTAAATAAGACAGGTCAGGAACTGGAATTATTCCTGGCCAATTATATTCTGCCTCTCCCCCTTCCTTTATCACACCCCTTTGTGTTTACCCTACTCTATCAGTAAAGGTCTAACCAGGAAAGTAGAAATATAAACTAAACAGGGAGACTTAATATTGGAACTTGGTTACACAGGCCATGGAAGAACTAAGAAGCCGAATATGGGACATTGCAGCCACCTAGCTATAAGCAACAACAGGGAGCAACACTACTGCATCTAGGTTGGAGGGACAAGGGAAGAGTCAGCTGATATGGAAACCTTGGAATGGGAAGCTATGATAAGGAGCAGAAAAGGAGAAACATGATCTAAGGACATGGATCTGAGGACAATCATACCCAAAACAAGCACAGTTGCAGTGGGCTACTGTAAGGAAAATGAGAGAACAAAAGTGTGAAAATGAGTCTGAACCCCTAAGAAGTGAATAAGTCGTGTTAATAATAATAACAACAATAGCAATAATAATGGTGATGACGATAACAGCAGTTAACACTCATGGAGCACTGTGTATCAGGCATTGTTCCAAACACATTATCCATTATGTCGCTTTTGTCCTAACGTAGCCTAATAAGTTAGGCACTATCTTCATTGTGCAGATGAAACTGCACAATGTTATTTAGCATGTCCAAGGTCACATGGCAAGGATTCAGACTGAGGCAGTCTGACTCTAGAAATGAAGCTGTTAACTTCACTACAACTGCCTCCCAAAAGGTAAACTATGCTGTCTCCCTCTTGGCCATTCCATCCTTCAGCCATCTATACAATTAACTAGGTCTTAAATTCATTTGATGACACTATAGTAATTCTGTTAAGAAATAATAAAATCATTCTCGTGCAATGCAGCTTTCATTAAGACACTTCTTTTTTTTTTTTGTAATAGGTAGCACATGCACATGGTAGAAATTATTCTGGTATTTTTTGAACCATATGGAATTGCTGCTTTTTTATGCCAAAAAAGTTGCATATTGGCATTTTATTATATTTCAACCTAACATAGAGGGCATACAGTAAAGGCAAATATCTCCCTCACCCCAGTTTCTCTGAAAGCCACCACTCCCTCTGGTTTCTAAAGTAACTTTACAGAGATATTCTGTAAATATACAATCATATATGCAGATATATGCCTCTTTTCTGCCCATGTAGAAGCAAACGGTATTCACTATTCAACATCTTGGCTTTTGTCACTTAAGAGCTGCTGAGTTTCCAGTTGCACAAATGTACTATAATGTATTTAACCAGTACTTCTTGATGGAAATTTAAGTTGACTTCATTCATTTGTTATTACAAAAACATACTGTAGTTCATATATTTATGTGTGTGCCTTTACACATGTAAATTACTAGAAGTAGAATTTCTTCCTAGGTATCTGTGCATTTTTTATTTTGATAAATATTAATGATATTGGGCAAATATTGTCGAATCGTCCTCCATAGACGTTTGATAAATTGGAATTCCCATTATCAGTTTGTGAGAGTACTTGTTTCTTCAAACACTTGTAAACATAAGGTGTTATCAAACTTTTTAATCCTGCCAATCTGATAAACACTAAATCCAATATTACTGTATTTTTATTTTGCATTTATTTTATTATGGAGAGGCAGCCATTTTTCATATATTCAAAAACCAGTAATATTACATTTTCTGTAAATCATTCAGATTGCTTACTATGTTGGATTGTTGGTCTTTTATTATTGATTTGTAGATACTCTATATATTAAGTAAAGTAGTAGTCATTTGTTTGGGATTTCATTTACAAATACTTTTCCCAGTTTGTTATTTGTCTTTTATCATTTTTGTGGGTATTTGTGAGTGTATACTTGTTTTTAAAATGTTCTGTGTAATTTAAAAATGCCCTTCCTGGCAAAAGCAAACTATACCTGTTAAGAAATCTAAAGAAAGAAAGTTCTATTTTTAAGAATTTCTCAATTGGCTGGCTCATTTGGGCTGTAATTGAGAAAGTTCTAGTGGTTTTACTTACTTTAATCCAAACTACTTTCTTACATCATGTATTTCCATTTTTAATTTAGGTTTTTCAATTCTAAAGATGATTTTGTATATGTGCTCATTGTATACTTGGAAAACTGGCAAATGAAGTATATAAAAACATTTTTTCCCTGTTACCACAGTAAATTCATATAACGGTAAAAATGGAATAAGAAGGATCAATGAAATCCTTCAGCATTTTTTTATTGTGATCCCTGTTTCTGATTTGTAGAAACAATTTGAAAGTCTTTTCCAAAAAGTGATTTATAAAAAGTTATCAAATTTTGTGATAATGATACTATCACTAATCATACTGACAAAGTCATGACATTTGTTAGATAGATGTTAGAGTTGCATGGATCTAAAGGAATGTAAAAAAAATCTTCATATTTAGCAATGATTGAGATTACTTGTTTCTTTTCCTTCCTGACACATATCAATATTTTAACAAATTATTCATAATGATACATTAAATGCTATCTTAGTTTAGCTTGTTCAATTTTTTATTATTCATTTGTTTGTTTATTTTCAAATTGACAGACAAAATTATATTTATCATGTACAACATGAGATTTTGAAGGATATACACATTGTGGAATGGCTAAATCTAGCTAATTAACAAATGCATTACCCCACATAGTCATCATTTTTGTGGTAAAAACACCACATCCATTCTCTTAGCATTTTTCAAGAATACAAGATACTCTCATTAACTGTAGTCATCATGCTTCATAATAGATCTCTTGAACCTTATTCCTCCTATCTAACTGTAAGTTTGTATCCTTTGACCAACATCTGCCCAGAAAATACAATTTTCACTTCTGGAAAAAGCACTCCCAACCTCCCAGACTTTGGTAGCCTTCATTCTATTATACTCTACTTCTGTGAGATCAACTTTTTTAGATTCCACACATTTCATTTAACATAATGTCCTGCAGTCTCGTCCATGTTGTCTCAAATGACAGGGTTTCCTTTTTTATGGCTTAATCGTATTCTATTGTGTATATATGCCACATTTTCTTTATCAATTCATCTGTTAGCGGACACTTAGGTTGATTTCATATCTTGGCTATTGTGAATAGTACTGCAATGAACATGGGAGTATAGATATCTCTTTGCAATACTGATTTTATTTCCCTTGGATATATATCCCATAGTGGGATTGCTGGATTATATGGCAGTCTTATTTTTAATTTTTTAAGAAATCTCCATACTTGTTTTCATAATGACTGTACTGATTTGCATTCACACCAATAGTTTGTCAGGGTTTTCTTTTCTCCACATCCTTGCCAACACTTGTTATCTTTTGTCTTTTTTATAATAGCCTATATAACAAGAGTGAGGTGATATCTCATTGTGGTTTTAATTTGCATTTCCCTGATGATTAGTGATGTTCAGCATCTTGTTATATACTTGTTGGCCATTTGTGTGTCTTTCTAGGAAACATTTATTCAGATCTTTTGCCAATTTTTTAATCAGGTAATTTGTTTTCTTGCTATTGAGTTGTTTGTGTTTCTTAGATATTTTGGATATTAACCCCTTATCAGATATATAATTTGCAAATATTTTCTCCCATTCTGTAGGTTGTATATTCATTCTGTTGATTGGTTCCTTTGCTATGCAGAAGCTTTTTAGTTTGATGTAATCTCATTTGTCTATTATTGCTTTGATTGCCTGTGCTTTTGAGGTCAAAATCATTGCCTAAGCAATATTATGGAGATTTTTCCTATGTTTTCTCCTGGTAGTTTTATAGTTTATCCACTTTACATTTATTTTCCTATATGGTATGAGGTAAGACCCTAATTTCATTCCTCTGCATGTGGATACCAGTTTTCTTAACAACTTTATTGAAGAGATTGTCTTTTCCCCATT
Organism: Rhinopithecus roxellana; assembly: GCF_007565055.1. NCBI lineage: Eukaryota > Metazoa > Chordata > Mammalia > Primates > Cercopithecidae > Rhinopithecus > Rhinopithecus roxellana. The sequence goes on along the minus strand of NC_044555.1, from coordinate 119,320,294 downwards.
GTGTGCCCTTGTTGCCTTTGTCAAAAATCATTTGGCTATAAATCCATGTTTTTTTTTTTTTTTTTTTTTGTTTTTTTTTTTTTCTGGGCTCTCTATTCTGTTCTGTTAGTCTATGTGTCTTTTTAAAATTGCTAGTGCCAAGCTGTTTTGGTTACTGTAACTTTGTAGTATATTTTGAAGTCAAGTAGGGTGATGACTCCAGTTTTGTTCATTTTTCTCAGGATTGCTTTGACTAATTGGGGTCTTTTGTGATTCCATATACATTTTAGAATTATTTTTTCTATTTCTGTAAAGAAAGTCATTAGTATTTTGGTAGGAATTATATTGGATCTGTATATTGCATTGGGTGGAATAAACATTTTAACAATATTAATTCTTTGAATCCATGGACACAGGATATCTTTCCATTTGTTCGTGTCTTCCATTTCTTTCATCAATGTTTTATAGTTTTCATTGTAGAGATCTATCACCTCCTTGGTTAAATTTATTTCTAAGTATTTTTTTGTAACTATTGTGGACAAGATTGTTTATCTTTCTCTTTCAGATAACTCATTAAGTTGGAGAAACACTACTGATTTGTGTATGTTGATTTTTTTATCCTGCAATTTTACTGAATTCCTTTATTTGTTCTAACAGCTTTTAGGTGGTAGCTTTAGGATTTTCTATATATAAGATCATGTTGTCTACAAACAGGAACAACATAACTTCTTTGTTTTCAATTTGGATGCCTTTTATTTATTTCTACTGTCTAATTATTCTGGATAGAATTTTCAGTACTATGTTGAATAGAAGAGATGAGAGTGGGCATCCCTGTCTTCTTCCAGATCTCATGGGAAAATATTTCAATTTTTCTGCATTGAGTATGATGTAAAGATGAGTTTGTCATATGTGGTCTTTCTTCTGTTGAGGTACTGATATGGCTTGGCTCTGTGTCCCCAACCAAATCTCATTTCAAATTGTAATCCCCACATGTTGGGCCAGTGGTCTGGTGGGAAATGATTGGGTCATGGAGGCAGACTTCTCCTTTGCTGTTCTTGTGATAGAATTCTCACAATATCTGGTCATTTTGATAAGAATCTGATGCTTCCCTCTTCTCTCTCTCTCTCCTGCTGCCATGTAAGATATGCCTTGCTTCCCCTTCACCTTCTACCATGATTGTAAGTTTATTGAGGCCATCCAAGCCATGCAGAACTTGGAGTCAATTAAGCCTCTAAGCCTCTTTACTTTATAAGTTACTCAGCCTCAGGTGTGTCTTTATAGCAGTGTGAGGAATAAAACAGGTACTTTCCTTCTATCCCTAATTTGTTGAAATTGTTTATCATGACAGGATGTGGAATTTTGCCAAATGTGTTTTCTGCTTTTATTGAAATTATCATATGTTTTTGTCCTTTATTCTCTTAATGTAATGTATCAAATTTAACTGATTTGCACAAGTTGAATCATCCTTTCATTCCTGTGATGAATCCCCTTGATCATGGTAAATAATATTTTCAATGAACTTTTGAAGTAGGTTTGCTAGTATTTCATTGAGGGTTTTTGCTTCTGTGTTCTTCTGGAGTTTTCTTTTTTTGCTGTGTCCTTCTCTGATTTTTGTAGTGAAGCCATCAGGTCCTGGGTTCTTCTGTGACGGCAGACTTTTTATTACAGAATCAATGTCCTTACTCTCTATTGGTCCGTTTAGATTTTCTATTACTTCATTATTCATGAATAATTGAATTGAATGTATCAAAAAGTGTATCCATTTCTTCTAGGCTATCCAATATGTTGACATATAATTGTTCATAATCATATCATGAAACTTTGTATTTCTGTGTTATTAGTTGTAATGTCTTCTTTTTCATGTCTGATTTTCATTTGAGTCTTCTCTCAGTCTAGCTAAAGGTTCATTGATTTTGTTTACCTTTTCAAAAAAAACCTCTTTGTTTCATTAATCTTTTCAGTTGTTTTTATAATCTCTATTATATTTCTGCTGTGTTCTTTATTATTCCTTTCCTTCTACCAATTTTGGACTTAGTTTGTTCTTGTTTTTCCAATTCTTAAGGCAATATTAGGCTATTTATTTGAGATCTTTCTTCTTTTTTGATGTAGTTATCAATTGCTATAAACTTTCCTCTTATAAATTATTTTGCTGTATGCTGTAGGTTTTGGCATGCTATGTTTCATGCTTCCATTTTCATTTGTCTCAGGAAAATTTTAAATTGCCCTTTTAATTTTATCATAGACTCATTGGTTATTCCAGAGCGTGTTGCTTGATTTCCATGTATTTGTGAATTTTGCGAAGTCTCTTCTCATATTGATTTATAGTTTTATACCACTTAGGTCAGAAGAGATACTTGATATGATTTCAGTCTTATTAAATTTGTTGACTGGTTTTTATGGTCTAACTTATCTATCCTGGAGAATGTTCCATGTGAAGTTGAGAAGAATGCACATTCTGCTGCTGTCAGATGAAATGTTCTGAATATGTCTGTTAGGTCCATTTGGCCTAGAGTGCAGTTTAAGTCTGATGTTTCCTTATTGATTTTCTGTCTGGTTGATCTGTCCGTTGCTGAAAGTGGAGTGTTGAAGTCTCCTATTATTATTGCATTGCAGTCTATCTCCTCCTTCAGCTCTACTAATATTTGTGTTTTATATTTAGGTACTCTGATGTTGGGTATACATACATGTACACCTGTTATATCCTCTTGCTAAATTGACCTCTTTATCTTTATATAATGTTCTTCTTTGTCAATTTTTATAGTTTTTCCTTAAAGTCAATTTTATCTTATATAATTATAGCTCCTCTTGCTCTGTTTTGGCTTTCATTTGCATGGAGCATCTTTTTCTACCACTTCACTTTCAGTCTATATGTGTCCTTATAGATGATATGTGTCTCTTGTAGGCAGCATATAGCTGAATGTTGTTTATTATTCACTCAGTCACTCTGCTTTTTGACTAAGGAATTTAATCCATTTACATTCAAGGTGAGTACTGCTGCCATTTTGTTAACTGTTTTCTAGTAGTTTTGTAGATTCTTTGGTACCTTTCTTCCTCTCTTTTGTGTGTGTGTGTGTGTGTGTGTGGTTAAGTGATTTTCTCTAGTGGTATATTTTGATTCCTTAGTTTGTATTTTTTTGCATCTACTGTGTGTCTTTGCTGTGTGGGTATCATGATACTTACAAAAAATATCTTGTAGTCATAACAGATTATTTTAAGCTTATCACAACTTAACTTTGATGATAATTTTTAAAAATTCTATAATTTTACTACACTCCCCTCCCACATTTTGATTTTTTAATGTCACCATTTACATCTTTTTATATTGCATAGCACTTAACAGATTATTGTAGCTATTATTTTAATAGTTTTATCTTTTAACCTTCATACTAAAGTATAAGTGACTTACACACCACCATTATAGTATTAGATTATTCTGAATTTGACTCTGTACTTGCTTTTACCAGTGAGTTTTATACTTTCAGATGATATGTTATTCATTGACATTCTTTTCCTTTAGTTTTTAGCATTTCTTATAAACAAGATCTGGTGGTTATGAACTCCTCTGTTTTTATTTGTCTGGTAAAGTCTTTACTTCTCGTTCATTACTAAAGGACAGCTTGCTGACTTGCAGTTCTTTTACTTAAGCAGTTTGCATATATCATACAACTCTCCCCTGGTGATAGAATTTGGATATTTGTCCCCTCCCAAATCTCATGTTGAAATGTAATCCCCAATGTTGAACATGGGGCCTGGTGGAAGGTATTTGGATCATGGTGGTATATTTCTCATGAATGACTTGGCACCATCCTCATGGTAATGAATGAGCTCTTGCCCTGAGTTCATGCAAGATCTGATTGTTTAAAACACTGTGGCACCTCCCCTGCCCTCTCTTGTTTCTGTTCTCACCATGTGATACACCAGCTCCCCCTTAGCCTTCTGCCATGATTGTAAGCTTCCTGAGTCCCTCACCAGAAGCAGATGCTGCTGCCATACTTCCTGTACAGCTTGCAGAACCATGAGCCAAGTAAACCTCTTTTCTTTAGATATTACCTAGCCTCAGGTATTTCTTTATAGCAACGTGAGAACAGATTTAACACAGAAAATGGTACTTCCCCCACCCTTGCTCCTGCTCTCACCGTGTAATATCCTGGCTTCCCCTTTGCTTTCTACCATGATTGTAAATTTTCTGAGGCCCTCACTAGAAGCAGATGCTGATGCCCTGCTTCCTGTAGAGCCTGCAGAACCATGAGCTAATTAAACTGCTTGTCTTTATAAATTACCCAGTCTCAAGTGTTCCTTTATAGCAATGCAAAAGTGGACTAATACACCTAGTCTGTAACGTTTCTGCAAACAAGTTTGCTGCTAGGTGTATTGGAACTTCCTTATTTGTTCTTCGCAACTTTTCTTTTACTGCTTTCAGGATTCTCTCTTTGTTTTTGATTTTTGACAGTTTGATTATATGTTGTGAGGTAGTGTTATTTGGATTGAATCTGACTGGAAATCTTTGACTTTCCTGCACCTGGATATACATCTTTCTCAAGATTTGGACAGTTTTCTGCTATCATTTCTTTAAGCTTTCTACTCTTCTATCTTTCTCGTCTCCTTCTTAAAATCCAATGAATCAAATATTTGCTTTTTCAATGCTGTTCCATAAATCCTATTGACATTCTTCATTCCTTTTAATTCTTTTTTTCTCTCCTTTGAGTAGATATTCTTAAATAATCTGAGTTCACATATTATTTCTTCAGCATGATCAATTTTGTTTTTGATGTTCTCTATTGCATTTTTTATTTTTTTCATTGTATTTTTCAGCCCCGGGATTTATCTTTGATTCTTTAATAATTATTTCTATCTCTTTGTTAAATTTCTTATTCTGGTTACCTTACAGTTTTTCTCATTTATTTTAATTATTTATCTGTATTTTTTTAATGTGGCTGAGCTTCCTTAAAATAGTTCTTTTGAATTCTCTGCCAGGTAGTTTGTATATCTCTGTTTTTTTATGGCCAGTCACTGGCACTTTATTTTGTCTCCCTAATAATGTCTTGTTTCTCTGATTGTTCTTGATCTTTGTGGCCATATGTTGATATTCGTATATTTGAAGAAATAGTTACTTATTCCAGTCTTTTTAAATTGGCTTTGCCTGGGAATGCTTTTAAATAATAAACCCTTCCAGAGACTCTAGGCAGGCCCTCTGGTCTGGTCCCTAAGCCTGGGATGGCTGTGGCCATTGTGGTGCTAGTGGAGTGCCCTATGCCAGGGACTACCACAGTCAGTATAGTACTGTGGCTGAGTTGGGGGCAGTGCTGGGGTGCACCAAAAGCCCCATGGTTGCTGAAGCCTCCTTGCCACTGACATTCATCCAGGGCCCACGGCCACTGTAGATATCCAGTAGGGACACACACACTGAGTTCACTGCACAAGGGCTACGCGTTTCCATCTGTTGCCAGGGCAGGTCTGAAGGCTTAGTCCATAGATGCTTCATTCCTCTTTCACTTTTTTAAATCTTATCAGCCTCTGAAATACTAGTATGTCCATTTTACCACATAACTCATTTGACTTGAATTTCTGCTTTTGAATTTCAAACTTTTTCCAGGCTTTCAAGGTTAGAAATATTATATATTGCTTATATTAATGCCTATTTGATGTTATTTTCTATGACTCCTCAACGTATTTGTTATTGCAACAATCTCCTCAGCACAACACATTTCAGAATTATTACTCCCATTACTCATGTTATTCTTCTCACCTTATCTGTTTTTGTCATCCTTCAAGGCTAGCATGTAGCCGAGAGAGAAACACACATATCGTCATATCTGGGTTCCTGTCCCAGTTCTTACTAGGTCTTAGTAATTCCGTGACTTTGAGTAAGATAAATGAGATAAAGCAACTAGCATACTTCCCGGAACATAGAAGACACCAAATGTTTTCTCCCACCCTCACTCCACATGGTTTTTCATGAAGACTTGCCTGAATACACTCTCTTTCCTCTGAATTGAAAATATTCCCTAGGTCACAAAAACCAATGCCATTTTTCAAATTTTTTTTTGTATTTTTAACCACAAACTATATTATAAACATCTTTATGTGAATTCTTCTACTCATACATCCATTATTGCCTCCACAAAGCACTTATAACACTGAGGATACCAAGCACTCAGTAATTACTTGTTGGTTGGTTTGTCTATATCTGGAAATAGAATAGCAGTGTGAAACTTTGTTATATCTATTGGTAAAATATAATTCTAGGAAAATAAACAATTGGAGAACTTGGTTCTTATTTTTTCATCTTGTGGTCCTTGTTAATGTCTGTTGGTTCACAGGTGATGATATACAAAATTTAGGAAAAACAATTTTTGTTCTTTGTTAGTGGAAGAAATTTTTGTTATTGGAAGTCATTTTTGAAAACCTTTTAATTGGTTTTAGGATTGTAGGGGGAAATGGAATCAAAACTGCAGTGATTTAGAATATCATAGGATAGTAGAACCAGGAAATTAACATATTTAATTATAGATTTTGAATGACTTCAAAGGAAACTCAGTTTTTTCAAGGTATTAAGCCAGGAACTGGGCTGTTATTATAGGAGGCCACTTGGGCTTCCATTTAGCCAGTTTCTGGCACATTCATTGACAGGAATAATATAATGATTGTGAATAATCACCAAGTGTAGGAAATAAGGTCCTCTTTGAATCATAAAGCTTTTAAACATGAAAAATTTTATGCATTTTTTTTTTTAGAATGGTGAAACATGCAAACTAATTTCATGTTGTCCTACCAATTATGAATGTGTTATTCCTGGCAGGCAGGTCTCTTTAAAATTGCATATGCTTAGTTCTTTGCCAGGAAGAAGAGAGAAAAACATTGTCAGCCTCTTTATACTCAGCTTGGGCCAGGTGTTGTTCATTAACATGTAAATAGTGCAATTACTGCCAATTAAGATTTTTTAAAACATTAAAATCTGTGGGAACACAGTTATATCACCTATAAAATTTTAAAATATATATATCTTAGTGCTTTAGATTCCTACAAGGCATATAGTATAACTTGTAGTCTTACTTATCCAATGCTTCAAGTTGTCATTTATTCGCAGAATGCCACTTATGAGGTTCAAATGAAATGTAAAAGTACATTGACTGAGTTTATGAGTGTAACCAAATATTGAGAATTTATTATGGATTATATTGATTGTCAGATTATTTTGATTTGTCCTTTAAAAAATTTATCTGTTTCTTACTCCGTGTAAGGAACTGGGTTAAGTGCAATGTATTCAATGGTGAATGAGGCAGATATGGTCTCTGCCCCCATGAATATTATAGTGTAGTTGGGCTTCACAAATAAACAAGCAATACACATACAAATAAGCATACAACTAGATAAGCATTGTTATAGGTACTGTTGTATAAAATGAGAGGGTGCCATTAGAAAACATGATGGAGCAGGATGAGTACAGTTTGGGTAGAGAGGATAGAAAGCTTTCTATGAATATGCAGCATTTCCACTGAAGCCTGAGGGACAAACAGGTGATACCCAGGTGAAGGGAGTGGAGAAGAGCATACCAGACAAGAGATAACAGCGCTTAGGAAGGCCTTGAAGCAAGAAAGAGCTTGATGTCTTCAAGTAATTGACAAAAAGAATACATGCCAACTTGAAGGTAGTGGTTGCCTCTAGGGAGCAAAGGAGCAGAATAGAATTTAGAAGCAGTAAGAAGGGGGTTTCAAGAGCAACTATAATATTTTAATTCTTTAATAAAACATATAAGCAAATATAATGAAAGGTTAACATTCATTATTATCCCCTGATGGATTTATGGATGTTTGTTATATTACTCTTGGTACTTTTCTATGTGATTAAAATGTTTGATCACTGGGAAAAAATGTGAATGAGAGGTGAGAAAGTAGATTTTAAAATTTGTTTATAGTAGTATGAACTGGGCTTAGTTTGTTATAAGGAAGAGTTAAAAACCATTAATATATTTTTGCATCTTTAAAAATATTTCTTTGAATTTTACTTGAGGGTATTCAAACCCTTAGCCACTACATTATCTATTAGCAAACTCTATTATCTATTGATGACATAGATACTACTATGTTATCAATAGAAATAACTTGGCAACAAGCACATCCTTCTGCTGCACCCTACTTTGGGGTGCAATAGTTTGTTTTTACACTAATAGAGCTACTTGAGGCTAAAGCAGTGGGGCTTAGAATGAAACCTTTATTGGGGGGTGGGGTCAAGATGGCCAACTAAAACCAGCAGCAATCACAGGCTCCCACCTAAAGAACCATAATAGCATGTGAATCCTACAGTGGCAACCAAAGTATCCAGGTTCTGTCATCAGAACCGACTAGGCGGCTGGTGTGACCCACAGAAAGGAAAGAAGAGCAGTGTGGTGTGGTGACCCACGTGAGAGCCATATGGGGCAAGGGAGCCCCCACCCCCCCAGCCAAGGGAGGTGGTTGGTGCCCCTCAAGGTCAGAGATCCCAGAAGAAGGAGCAGGTACACATCTTTGCTGTTCTCCAGACTCCTCGAGTGACATCTCCAGGTATGGGAGTGAACCAGATGAATAGGGCCTGAAATGAACCCCCAGCAAACTGTGGCAGCCCTAAAGAAGAGGGACCTGACCATTGAAAGAAAAACAAACAGAAAGCAACAACAACAGCATCAAGAAAAGTCCCCACAAAAACCCCATAGAACGGTCAGCAGCCTCAAAGATAGATACTAACAAACTCATGAAGATGAGAAAGAATCAACAACAGCAACAAAAAAATTGAAAACTCAAAAGGTCAGAGTGCCTCTTCTCCAAATGCTCACAATGCCTCTCCAGCAAGAGGACAGAACTGGAAGGAGGATGAGAAGGGCAAATTGACAGAAGTAGGCTTCAGAAGGTCAGTAATAAACTCCACTGAGCTAAAGGAGCATGTTCTAACCCAATGCAAAGAAGCTGAGAACCTTGATGTTAAGGGAAGCCAGAGAGGAAGGTCAGGTCACCTTCAAAGGGAAGCCCGTCAGACTAACAGCAAACCTCTCAGCAGAAACCATACAAGCCAGAAGAGAGTGGGGGCCAATATGCAGCATTCTTAAAGAAAAGAATGTTCAACCCAGAATTTCATATCCAGCCAGACTAACCTTCATAAGTGGAGGAAAAATAAAATCCCCTCCAGAGAAGCAAATACTGAGGGGTTTTGTCACCACCAGGCCTGCCTTGCAAGAGCTCCTGAAGGAAGTACTAAATATGAAAAGGAAAGACTGGTACCAGTCACTGCAAAAACACACCAAAATATAAAGGCCAATGATGCTGTGAAGAAACTGCATCAACTAGTGTGCAAAATAACCAGAAAGCATCATGATGACAGAATCAAATTCACACATAACAATATTAACCTTAAATGTAAGTGGGCTAAATGCCCCAATTAAAAGACACAGACTGGTAAATTGGATAAAGAGTCAAGACCCATCAGTGTGTTGTATTCAGGAGACCCATCTCACATGCAAAGACACACATAGACTCAAAATAAAGGGATGGAGGAAGATTCGGAAATGGAAAGCAAAAAAAGAGCAGAGATTGCAATCCTAGTCTCTGACAAAACAGACTTTAAACGAACAAAGATCAAAAAAGACAAAGAAGGGCATTATGTAATGGAAAAGGGATCAATTCAACAACAAGAGCTAACTATTCTAAATGTATATACACCCAGTACAGGAGCACCAAGATTCATAAAACAAGTTCTTAGAGACCTACAAAGAGACTTGGACTCCCACACAATAATAGTGGGAGAATTTAACACCCCACTGTCAATATTACACAGATCAATGAGACATAAAATTAACAAGGATATTCTGGACTTGAACTCAACTCTGGATCAAGTGGACCTAATAGACATCTACAGAACTCTCCACCTCAAATCAACAGAATATATATTCTTCTCAGCGCCATATGACACTTATTCTAAAATCAACCACATAATTGGAAGTAAAACACTCCTCAGCAACTGCAAAAAACTGAAATCATAACAGTCTCTCAGACAACAGCACAATCAAATTAGAACTCAGGTCTAAGAAATTCACTCGAAACCACACAACTACCTGGAAATTGAACAATGTGCTCCAGAATAACTACTGGGTAAATAATGAAATTAAGGCAAAAATCAAGAAGTTCTGTGAAAACAATTAGAACAAAGAGACAATGTATCAGAATCCCTGGGACACAGCTAAAGGAATGTTAAGAGGGAAACTTATAGCACTAAATGCCCACATAAGAAAGAAAGAAAAATCTCAAATTGACACCCTGACATCATGATTAAAAGAGCACCAGAAGCAAGAGGAAACAAATCCAAAACTACCAACAGACAGGAAATAATGAAGATCAGAGCAGAACTGAAGAAGATAGAGACACGAAAAATCCTTCAAAAAATCAATAAATCCAGGAGCTGTTTTTTTTTTTAAATTAACAAAATAGACCACTAACTAGACTAATAAAGAAGAAAAGAGAGAATAATCAAATAGACACAATAAAAAATGATAAAGGGGATATCACTACAGACCCCACAGAAATGAAAACTATTATAATACTATAAACAGCTCTATGCAAATAAGCTAGAAAATTTATAAGAAATGGATAAATTCCTGAACATATACACCATCCCAAGACTAAACCAGGAAGAAGTTGAATCCCTGAATAGACTAATAAAAAGTTATGAAATTGAAGCAGTAATTAGTAGCCTACCGACCACAAAAAACCCAGGACCAGACAGATTTACAGCCAAATTGAACCAGAGATACAAAGAGGAGCTAGTACCATTCCTTCTGAAACTATTCCAAATAATTGAAAAGGAGAGACTCCATGAGGCCAGCAACATCCTGATACCAAAACCTGGTAAAGACACAACGAAAAACAAAAACTTCAGGCCAATATAACTTATGAACATGGATGCAAAAACGTTCAATAAAATACTGGCAAACTGAATCCAGCAGGAAATCAAAAAGCTTATCCACCATGATAAAGTTGGTTTCATCCCTGGGATGCAAGCCTGGTTCAACATATGTAAATCAACAAATGTAATTCATCACAAAAACAGAAGCAATGACAAAAACCACACTATCATCTCAATAGATGCAGAAAAAGCCTTCAGTAAAATTCAACATCCCTTTATGTTAAAAACTCACAATAAACTAGATATCGATGGAACATATCTCAAAATTATGAGAGCTACTTATGACAAACCCACAGCCAATATCATACTGAATGGGCAAAAGCTGGAAGCACTCCCTTTGAAAACTGGCACAAGACAAGAATGCCCTCTCTCACCACTCCTATTCAACATAGTATTGGAAGTTCTGGCAGGGCAATCAGGCAAAAGAAAGAAGTAAAGGATATTCAAATAGGAAGAGAGGAAATCAAATTGTCTCTGTTTGCAGACAATGTGATCCTATATTTATAAAACCCCATTGTCTCAGCCCCCAAACAAGCAGAGTCAAATCATGAATAAACTCCCATTCACAATTGCTACAAAGAGAATAAAATACTTAGGAATACAGCTGGCTAGAATTGTGAAGGACCTCTTTAAGGAGAACCACAAACCACTACTCAAGGAAATAAGAGAGGACACAAACAAGTGGAAAAACATTCCATGCTCATGGATAGGAAGAATCAATATCATGAAAATGGCCATACTGCCCAAAGTAATTTAGAGATTCAATGCTATTCCCATTAAACTACCATTGACATTCTTCACAGAATTAGAAAAAAACTGCTTTAAATTTCATATGGAACAAAAAAAGAGCCTGTATAGCCAAGACAATCCTAAGCAAAAAGAATAAAGCTGGGGGAGTCATGCTACCTGACTTTAAACTATACTACAAAGCTACAGTAACCAAAACAGCATGGTGCTGGTACCAAAACAGACATATAGACCAGTGAAAGAGAACAGAGACCTGAGAAATAAGACCACATATATGCAACAATCTGATCTTTGACAAACTTGAAAAAAAAAGCAATGGGATAAGGATTCCCTATTTAATAAATGGTGTTGGGAAACCTGGCTAGCCATACACAGAAAACTGAAACTGGACCCCTTCCTTTTACCTTATACAAAAATTAACTCAAGATGGATTAAAGACTTAAATGTAAAATCTAAAACCATAAAAACTCTAGAAGAAAACCTAGGCAATACCATTCAGGATATAGGCATGGGCAAAGACTTCATGACTAAAACACCAAAAGCAATTGCAACAAAAGCCCAAATTGACAAATGGGATCTAATTAAACTAAAGAACTTCTGCCCAGCAAAAGAAACTATCATCAGAGTGAACAGGCAGTCTACAGAATAGGAGAATATTTTTGCAATCTATCCATCTGACAAAGGGCTAGAACTTCAGTTCAGCAAACATTTGACTCATTACTATATACAGGGCACTTCATGGACTACAAAATTGAGTAAGATACAACCTGAAAATGCAAGGAGTTTAAAGTCTACTTTTGGACATGGAACAAATACAAATCTAATCCATTTCAGAGTTGGAATAAGAGTGGAAGTGAGCTCATGGTGAAGTGGCTGGGGAAAGAGAAATGACTATATCTCTTTCAACTCCTAGATAAATCAATTCAAATTAGACTGATATTCCTTATTCCTAACCATGACATTCTCATGAAAGAGAAGCTAGTAGAAATCTAGAAATATTCATTGTAGTCAAATGGCTGCTTTAAACACCAAGGTAAAATTCAGTTATATATAATTATCATTCACAATCTAGGAAAATGTCTCTTTTTTTCATAAAGAGTCCAATTATAACAATAAATGTCAAGATTCCTTAAGTGTAAATCTTATAGTTGAGGCTTAAGTAACTAAGACTGTTTCTGGCATTCCAGAAAAGATAGGTTGATATTTTATATAAAAATATTACTCTGCCTGATATACTATATCTTCTATATTTAGTAAAATAATGAGCTCTTCCTAGCAGAGAACAATATTTTTAAAATCTAATGTTTGATGCTGGTCCCAAGATAGTGGTACTCAAGGTACTTGATTTAGAAAGAAGAAAACTACAAGATTTTCCTGTGTTTTTAAGTCTAGAAGTCCCAATTTTATAAATGGACTTGGATAGAAAAGTACATAAAATATAATGCAAAGGTCATAAGGGTCTGTTATGTGTTCCAAAATAGTGATCCCTGGTGGAAAAGCAATGTAGTGCATATGGCCATGGCTGCAAAATGAAAATGTGTTCTAAGCAGGACCTGCTGAACTGAATAAGCACAGATGTACTTCAAATTAATATTTAATCTGATACCAAAAGCACTTAAAGGAGTTAGGGATATGAATTCCTCATAAGAAATAACTTCCTTCTCACAGAGAGCAATTATGGTACTGCAAAGGTAACACAAATAAGATTGTCATATTTTCGTTAGATTTAAAGAGTAAATCTGGAAGTGAAAGTATATTGCTGGCTCTTTTTATGAATTTTCTTAATATTATTTCTTATAAAACGAAAATTCTCTTTGAATGTCATGGCATGGATCAAAATGAAGGCTAATAAAGTCAGTTTGATTGAGAGACTATCTCAGCCCTTGAGAGTAGATGAGAGTGATTTTTAATCGACATCATTAAAGTATTATTAGAATAAAATACAACCAAGTCACCCTTACTAATCTTTAAAAGGAAAGTGCCTCTAATCAAGTTACCCTTCTGATTTCTTTCTGTTGCTTTTTCAGGCCATTTTCAGAAGCAGATCCTCAAAATAAGCTGGAGTCCAGAGCTGTCTCATGCCTTTCATTTTAAACCCACTTCTGTTCCATGTTTTGGCCTGTCAAAAATGTTAATATCATGTTACATATTGAATACTCAGAAACTACCACCTAAATTAAAAGAGAAGCTAGTAGAAAAAAAAAAAAGAAAGAAACTACCACCTTAGGTTAAAGTGACATTTCATCTCTTAGGGTGGTTTTTTCTGAATTCTTTTAATTCTCTTTTAGATGACTGAACCTACTACTTCAATAGAAAGCAAAGACACTTTACAAGTATAGTAGGTATTAACTGGAACATAATATGACAAAGAAAAACAGGCTATATTACACTTACCATCATATTTACCACTAAAATATTAGCTCTCTTTACAGGATAGTTAGCTTTTGTATGATCAAAATGCCACATGGACGTTGTATTGAGGTAACTATTTTTAGATAATGGGTTAGTCTTACACATTGCAGCAATTATGCAGCAATTATAAGCTATGTACATCTTTTCATTTGAGGAGATAAAGGACATGCCCTCCCAGTCATGCATTCAACAAGTATTGAAACTACTACTTATTTGTGTTGATTCAGAATATATTTGAGCACCTACGACATGCTAGGCTTGAAGTATTGAAAACTATTAGGCTTCAAGTACTGAAAGTACTACTTATTTATGTATTCAGTATATATTTGAGCACTTAAAACATGCTAGGCACTGTGACAGATGCTAGAGATATAACATTGAACAGTGCTGCCCTATATCCCAGTGGGAGAAAGAAGCAAAAAGTCAAAACAGAAATATATAGATATGGTAATACCATTCATTTCAGGGTGATTGTGGAACCTACGTTAACAGTAGGGAAAGCTGAAAAAAATCCTTCCTTAGGAGGTGACAATTGAGGTGGGACCTGAAGTATGAGAAAATAAAATCATTCATTCAAAGGATAGTGAGGGAAGGAAGACCCTTTCCAGCATATGCAAAGGGCCTGTGGTGGAAGAAGATGACGCCATCTAAGAAATGCAACAAGACCAGTGTGTCAAAAATGTGATAGACTAAGGGGAGAATAGCTCAACAGGAAACTCCAAGCTAAACAGCAACCAGGTCACATAAGGTCTTGGAGGCCATTACAATGAGCTTAAATGCTTTCCTAAGTGAAATAGGAAGCCGCTGAAGGAGTTTAAACAAGGAGTGGGATGTTCAGTTTTGCTTTTTAAAGATTACTCTAGGGTTGATTATTGTACAGTAAATAGGTTGGCAGGGTGTGGGGGTGGGATTGGAAGTAGGGAAAACAGGAAGCTGACTATTGTAGTTATCCAGGTGAGAGATGACAGTGGAGACAGAGAGAGGTGGATAGAGACAAGATATATTTCTGAAGGAAACCAATAGAATGTGGTGATGTATTGCATGTGGAAGTTAAGGAACAAGGAGAAATCCAGTATGATTCCATTATCTTGTTTGAGCAACTGAGTACCTTGTGGTGTTCCTTAGGCTAGATGAGCAAAAGGGCACAGTGAAGATAGGGGAATCAAGAATTATGTTTTAGGTATGTTAAATACTTGTCTATGAGATATCCAAACTATTATTGAATTTTGGCTGGATATACAAACCTAGGCTTGAGGAACACATAGTTAGCCTGCTACTGACTGGGAGGAGTCAGCAAACAGCGACATTTAGAGTCATTACAGTTATTTATAGTTCCTGAATGCTTATTCCTTTGGATTCAGGCATTGATGGCTCTACTCGAAATACAAGCACTATCTCAATGGTGGTTCCACGTATTATATATTGTTTCCTGAGACTGCCTTGAGAGAATGTGCCAGAGGATGAATGAGTTCTGTTGGGATACAGAAGGTTTTTATTTAAAAGGTATGGATAATGCAGTTCTATTTAAGAAGGCAGATTTGGGTGAGATTTTACAGTCCAGAGGGGAAGGGGCCACTTGGGAGAAGAGAAGGAAGATAGAAACGGAAAGAGGTTTTTAAAAAGAGATGGAAATAATGCTGTAAAAGAAACTGAGTCATTTCATAACTTTGGAGAGAGCCAGGTCTGCTACTAAATATTTTTCTGTAAATTTTTGAGTTCCTTTTTATTAATGAAAATGAAAAATTTAGTAAGCATTTACTATATGCCAAGCACTGATCTAAGTACATTACGTAACTAACTCATGTAGCTCTCTGCAGAAAGCTATGAAATATGCATTTGACTACTTTTGCAGATGAAGAAACAGACACAGAGAAGTTATGTAATTTCTAAATTCACCAAGGCATTAAGTGGTGTGCTAAGATTTGAATTTTGGCAGTCAGTTTCCAGAACCCATGGTCTTAACCATTACACTATGTATTTCAGTTTCAGTATAATATAACATATGATTGTAAATGGCGTTTTTGTCTTTCTAATAAGCAAGTCTCTTACCAAGACTGCCAGAGGAATCTTAGTTTTCATTATTTTTTATCCTTTAAGTTCTACAGGTTTTATGGCCTGTAGAATAATTACGATGATGGTTATAATATTCAGATATTTGCTTCCAGTCTACATATTCTGTGTTTTTTTTCTATTTTATTTCATTTTTATTTTCTCATATTTCTTAGCCCTTTGCCCCTTAAAAACAATTACAAGAGTAGTATTTACTGATCATCATAGAAACCACTACCCAATTCTTCAACCCTATTTTATTGATCATAATTTATTGATGAGGTCTGACATCTCACACTCTTTATCCAGACTTCCTCCCATGAGGGAAAGACTATAAAATTATTTTCTTGCCTGGCACATTTAATTCCAGAAACTTGCATCTAATACTATTGTGGTGAACAACTCCAGCTGCTGTTCCAGGTTCAGAGTCGTTTTATTCCATAGAGAAAAATAAAGTATGTTAATTGACTAATCTATATATTGTAATATTTGTTTAATGATATGGTTTTAAGTTAACTTAGCCATATATTAGGGCCCATGTTTAGAAATTAGTCTATTTTCAAACTAATATTCAAGAACTGCCCAAGTATATAGAGAAGTTTAATTGACTGAAATGTGTAAAACAAAGCAAAATTAAGTTAAAAATAATGATATTGTTAGTTATTTTTTAACTTTGAAATACTTAAAACTCCTTGAAACTTTGCTATAATCAACTGATTTTTAATTTACTAATTTGAAAGTGTTTTGCTTTATTAAAATCATTTTTTTCATCCTAGGGATACTTTTTTTCTCATGGCTGGGTTTCATCTGTCATTGTGCCTTATGGGCTTGCCCTTTGCCTGTTGCAAATGTCTATTTCCCTTCTAACAAATATGCTCCCAATTTTCTTAAAAAATATGCAGCAATGTTAGCTTTTTTTTCTGGGTGAGAAATGACATAACACAACTCTAAAGAGTTTATTACTGTCAAAGTCTGTCCCTTGGAATTATAGGTAGATGTTTGTGAAAAGAACTAGAAAATTCTCTTCTTGTAATCGGCAAGAGTACTTCAGATGAATGTGAGTTCAGAAATGGTCATTCCTGTGACATTGGCATGTTTAATGCATTGACCAACTGATAGGCACAATCTAAAAATGAAACGACCTACGCCTACTGGAAATCTATGTAGGCTATATAGACTCTGGAAATTTCACTACAGAACACCTAGCACATGATTTTTATTCAGCATTTGGTAGGAAAAAAAAAATGAACATATTTTTCAAATAAAAAATGTATCAGGGAAAGTGCTGGGGAAAGGAAGGAGTATGGGGTTGTGAGCAGCAGTGGAAATTTGATTACTTGAGTTATTGAAATGATTCAGAATGGCAAGCTTCTAGAAGTACTCCTAATTTCCCTCTGAGATAATTCAGTCCTCCCAAAGATAGGTCAGGTGTTTCCCAGAGAGAGGAAATATTGTACTATCTGAAAGAAATAAAATCCTTCCCTGGATCCATCCTTCATAGAAAGGTTAACATCTCCCTGAAGGCTTTCTATCACCTCTGGAGACACAGTGTGGTGTGTCTGGGGAGTATATTTTACAGACACACACACACGCACACACACACACAATTTTGCACACACAAGCCACTAAAATAAGACAGTGAAATAATAACTCTACTTATTGCCAGCTTCTTACTGAAGTATGCCTATCCCATTGCTCTCATAATGAAGAAAATTAATATAGCCTGTCAGGGTCACATAATATGAATAGTGAAATTCTGTGAAGTGACTGCATGTAGAAGAGTCAGGAAATCCACTTTGATCTACATTTTTGATGTTTGATAATTGCACTTATTATCAGGTCCTTTCTGCTCTTTTTCTTTGACATGAGATCCATTATCAGTGACAGCATGAGTGTGAGTATGTGTTTGATTTAAAAAACTACTTAAGTTGAGGTAATGGAAAAGAAGCTTTTTTTTTCCATGCATATTAAAAGAATGGAAGACAATTAAATCTCATTATATGGTGGCTCACTTGAATTATTTCTCTTTTATGTATGGCATTGTTTGGGCACCTCATGGGGTAACTTTTTTCAAAAGAAATTATTTCCTAGTGATATATTTTGTATATATGTAGACTGTTATCATTTGCTTTGATGCTTTCATTCTATGAGAGAGCATTGAGAGAAGAGATAAAGAAATGATGGTCACAAAAAATAGGACAGGTCATGTAGCCAACCTCTGCTTTTTCAGAAATCGTTATAAATAGAATGCATAGTCATATGTGAATAGGACTAAAAACAGAACATACACTCGTATTTATACCAAGGAAGATAATTGGTAAATTTATTAATTAGGATTCTTTCTGTATCTGTTAATTTATTTTAAATAACACAAGTTACCTTGATGCAAGTAATTATTGGCAATTAATATGTGATAAGGTATCTGAACTTTTCTGCTTGCCTAAATTTTACAACAAGGGCTCAGGCAAATTTAGCACTTTAATGTGTCACCTTGCACATTAACAAATTAGTATTCTTCACAGTAGAAGACTAAGTAAAATGCTGACCCATTCATTTACTATTTTTTTTTGTTTCTATTGTGGGCGTTACCTACTTTTGGTCTTTGGCTGTCAATATTATACATATAAATAAGTATTGCATAAATCAGTATTATATAAATAATACATGGTTAAATGGTAAAATTATAAAACTCTTTCAGCCAAAACTAAATGCTACTCCCGTATTTTTGCTTACAAATTTCTCTTCTTTGCTAAATAATAGAGAAAAATAAATTTGTCTTTACTCATCCAAGTTAACATGGATTTAATTTGAAACAGCCAAAAAAATTAATAGTCTTCAATGTTTCTTTTTTCCATTAACTTTACTTTCTTCAGATATGTTCTCAATAAAATGTTACTGGAGAAGTAGTACTCCTCACGGCTCTTGGAGAAAATGAGAGTGTATTTGGAAATAGTTTATGGAGTAGCTTTTGTAGCCTCTGACTTTCTCTGAGTGACTTCATACCCAAAAACAGTCAGGTGGAACCATTTTGTAAAGTATAAAGTGCCATACAAATGTCATCAAATGTTAGAAAAAGTAGGAGAATATGGTAAGATATGACAAAGTACAACCACATACATTCCAAATGAAAGCCTTAGCCTAATTTGAGCTACATTTGTGCTACCTTTGAATTGCTAGTTTATTTGTTAGTGCTTAATATGGTTTGGCTCTGTGTCCCCACCCAAATCTCATCTTCTGGCTCCCATAATTCCCATGTGTAGTGGGAGGAACCTGATGGGAGATGATTGAATTATGGGGGCAGGTATTTTCTGTGCTGTTCTCATGATAGTGAATGGGTCTCATGAGATGTGATGGTTTGAAAAACAGAAGTTGCCCTGCACAAGCTCTCTTTTTGTCTGCTGCCATTCACGTAAGATGTGACTTGCTCCTCCTTGCCTTCTATGATTATAAGACCTTCTCAGCCATGTGGAACTGTAAGTCCAATAAATCACTTTCTTTTGTAAATTGCCCAGTCTTGGGTACATCTTTATCAGCAGCATGAAAATGGACTAGTACAGTAAATTGGTACTGCTAGAGTGAGGCACTACTGAAAAAAATACCCAAAAGTGTGGAAGCGACTTTGGAACTGAGTAACAGGCAGAGATTGGAACAGTTTGGAGGGCTCCAAAGAAGAAAGGAAAATGTGGGAAAGTTTGGAACTCCCTAGAGACTTGTTGAATGGCTTTCACCAAAATGCTAATAATGATATGGACAATGAAATCCAAGCTGAGGTGGTCTCAGATGGAGATGAGGAATTTGGTGGGAACTGGAGCTAAGATGACTCTCATTATGTTTTAGCAAAGAGACTGGCAGCATTTTGCCCCTGCCCTAGAGATCTGTGGAACTTTGAACTTGAGAGCGATGACTTAGGGTATCTGGTGGATGAAATTTCTAAGCAGCAAAGCATTCAAGAGGTGACTTGGTGCTGTTAAAGGCATTCAGTTTTAAAAAGGAAACAGAGCATAAAAGTTCAGAATATTTGCAGCCTGACAATGCAATAGAAAAGAAAATCCCATTTTCTGAGTAGAAATTCAAGCCAGCTGTAGAAATTAGCATAAGTAATGAGGAGACAAATGTTAATCTCCAAGACAATGGAGAAAATGTCTCCAGGGCATGTCAAAGGTCATCAGGGCAGCCCCTCCCATCACAGGCCGGGAGGCCTAGGAGGACAATATGGTTTCCTGGGCCAGGCCCAGGACCCCCCTGCTGTGTGCAGCCTAGAAACTTGGTACCCTGTGTCCCAGCCACTGCAGCCATGACTAAAAGGGGCCAAGGTACAACTCGGGCTGTGGATTCAGAGGGTCTAATCCCCAAGTCTTGGCAGCTTCCACATGGTGTTGACCCTGCAAGTGCAGAGAAGTCAAGAATTGAGGTTTGGGAACCTCCACCTAGATTTCAGAAGATGTATGGAAATGCCTGGATATCCAGGCAGAAGCTTGCTATAGGGGTGGGGCCCTCATAGAGAACCTCTGCTAGGGCAGTGTGGAAGGGAAATGTGGGGATGAAGCCCCAACCCAGAGTCCCTACTGGGGCACCACCAAGTGGAACTGTGAGAAGAGGGTCACTCTCCTCCAGACCCCAGAATTGCAGATCCACTGACAGCTTGCATCATGTACCTGGAAAAGCCACAGACATGCAACACAAGCCCATGAAAGCAGTCATGAGGGGGGGGCTATACCCTGCAGAGCCACAGGGGCGGAGCTGCCCAAGACTATGGAAGCCCACCTCTTACATCAGCATGACTTGGACATGAGACATGGAGTCAAAGGAGATCATTTTGGAGCGTTAAGATTTGACTGCCTTGCTAGATTTCAAACTTGCATGGGGCCTGTAGCCCCTTTGTTTTGGCCAGTTTCTCCCATTTGGAACAGCTGTATTTATCCAATGCCTGTATCCCCATTGTATCTACAAATTAACTAACTGGCTTTTTATTTTACATCCTTATAGGTGGAAGGGACTTGCCTCATCTTGGATGAGACTTTGGATTGTGGACTTCTGAGTTAATGGTGAAATGAGTTGAGACTTTGGGGAACTGTTGGGAAGGCATGATTGGTTTTGAAATATGAAAATACAAGATTTGGGAGGGGCTAGGGACAGAATGGTATGGTTTGGCTCTGTGTCCCCACCCAAATCTCATCTTGTAGCTCCCATAATTTCCATGTGTTGTAGGAGGCAACCAGTGGGAGATGACTGAATTATGAGGACGAGTCTTTCCTGCTAGTTTATGTTAGTGCTTAATATTGTTTGGCTCTGTGTTCCACCCAAATCTCATTGTATAACTCCCATAATTCCCACGTGTTGTGGGAGGGACCTGGGGGAAGATAATTGAATTATAGGGGCAGGTCTTTTCCGTGCTGTTCTCATGATAGTGAATGGGTCTCATGAGATCTAATGGTTTTTAAAATGGGAGTTGCCCTGCACAAGCTCCGTTTTTGCCTGCTGCCATCCACGTAAGATGTGACTTGCTCCTTCTTGCCTTCCACCATGATTGTGAGGCCTCCCCAGCCATGTGGAACTGTAAGTCCAATAAGCCTCTTTCTTTTGTAAATTGCCCAATCTCAGGTATGTCTTTATCAGCAGTGTGAAAACAGACTAATACAGTGCTGAAACACATATACTATATTATAGACTCTATCTCATTTCATTGTTCTCTAGCATTCTTAAGCATTGTAAATAATTTAGCACACCTTTAGGGAACTGGAGGATTTAAAATATTTTTATTGGAAATTTGTAAAGATAATATTAAGAGCTTATATTTTAATCTAATCTTAGAAAATAGAAAAGTTTACACCATTGTCAGAATACCTTTCTCCCAAAACAGGCAAATTTCATTGCTGTTATCTGAATATGCTCTCTAGGGACAAGAGATAACATGTTGAGAATTTGTGACTCTCCAACATCTTTTTGATGGAGGTGGATTCTGATACCATAAGCAATGGATATCACCCACATCAAAGGTATTGCTAAAGGCAGGACCTGAAATCAAAGGATTAAAGAAAAAGGAAAGGGGCCCAAATCAAACTTATTTCAAATTCTGTGTATTTCCAGTAATATCCAGGCAAGAGTTACAAGAGGGTAAACTGTCCCAAAGTTTGTAAAATCATTTAAGTGAATTAATTCCATATGGTGATACACAAGATGTATCTGGAGATACATTGTTATTAATAATACACTTTCCAGATATTTTCACAGAATATTAACTTCAAAGACTGAGCAGTACTATAGCTGATGACCTCAAATCAGTTCCAATTAATATGCCTCTGCTTTTGTACATAAAAGGGTTAAAAATTAGCACTGTAATGAAATGCTGCATAAGACTTTGAGAGTTGTGTTGAGTGGGCAATAATATTTTTTATTTAAATGATAAAACAGGGTTTTGAATGAAATTACTAATGTTTTCATGAATACTGAAAATATAGAACTCCTGTGAGTACAGAACTGTTAACCTCTTTTGAATTGAGATTTTGATGTCATATGTGTATATTGAGTTACATTATTTTTTAAAGAACAGTACATATTTTTATTATTACACATTAAATAATGAGTACCTATTTTTACTGAGTTGTAAGGCCGTGTTCATTCCTTTGCTTTGTCTTTCTGGCTTGCTTTTTGCCTTATCATGGATAGGAAGGCAAAGGGTAAGCATTCAGAAATTACTGGCTTTGTCCGTATAAACAGTTGCTCAAGTGAAAAAGTAACACATTGTTGCACCGTAATAATATTGTTTCCCATAGTAAAACTCAGGCACAGGAACACCAAAACTCCACTGGTTTTTCAAACCTGCTTTGTAATAATTGCATATATATGGTTCTGTTAAGCCATTTTACTTGGATACAGTTTATTTCCAGAAATCGAACAATTCAATTTATTATTAGAATATACAAGTATCTCAGAACCCAAGGACAGAAATCACTGTAAGGCCTAATTAAGGGACTGGACTAGGAAATGGAAAGAAATCAGTAGCTCCCACACCCTCAATTTTTTCATATATTCCTCTCATGTGTTTGTTTTGTTCTCTCTGCAGATGAACTCTCTTTACTTCCCTCTGTATGTGACCAGAAAGGGCCACACTTCTGATCATGAATTGACATAATATCTCAATTTTAAAACCCGACTAACTAATATTCTGTCCCAATTTTAAAATCCCAGGAGAGATCATCTTATTAGTAAAACTTGGATCAGGGACCAGCTGCCAGAGTATTTGGCTCTCAGAATATTAGAGGAAGGATCATATATAACTGCCACAGGAGCCTTATCTCTGTGGGTAGTGGGCAGTTTTCAGAGAAAGGGAAGGTGAGCTAAGCAAATATCTCAAAATTGGCTGCTGTATATGAAGAGACTAATGAGACTTAGGCATGATCATGAATGACTTGTCTTTCTTCACTTTTTATTTCAAATATTGTTATTTTCATCTTAGAATTTCCATTCTCTTTTTTCGTTTTCTATTTCTCCGATGAGATTTCCTTTCATTCTATTTATTGTGGGCCTATTTTCCTTCATATCATGAGCACAGTTATAGTATCTACTTTAAACCCTGGTCTGCTAATTCCAATATCTGGGTTTTCTTGGGGTTATTCTCTATAGGTTGGCTTTTCTCTTGAGAATGAGTCACATTTTTCTGTTTTTCATATGCTAAATAATTTTTGACTGTATTTTGGACATTGTGATTGTTATTTTGTGGAGACTGTAGATTCTGTTCTATTATTATTCTAAATAGTTTTAATTTTTTTCTCTTGGTGTAGTAGGCAATTAAATTTTTTGGACTCAAATGACAAATTCTGTTTCTTGAGCTGCAGCTCAAATCTCAATTGAATTTCTTCATTTTCAGTTGCAGTCAGCCTCACACGTGCATGATTTCAGGTCAGGGAGAGATTTGGGCAGAGTTTATATACAGAATATGGGGTGCATTCTCTCTCTTACCTTTTTTTAGGGATGCCCCTTGACTTTCCAGTGGTTGTGGTTGCCTAAACTCTGCCTAAACTATTTTTTTTATGCGAGAGATACCGAGAGTTTTCTGTCAAGATTTCTGCCACCCTGTACTGCTTCATTGTTTCCTACCTTCTGGTTTAAAAACATAAAAAATAAAATAAAAACTGGAAATTAACCCATGCCTTCCCTTCTTCCAAGTGTTGATTCCCCACCATAATCTGCTTCTTTTGTTCACTCTCCAGTTCCTAAAGGTCATTGATTTTTTATTGAATTTTGTCTAGTGATTATCACCTGCAGAAAGATAGATTATGATAGAAGCTTACTTAACTATACCCTTCTCACCACTTACTCAACATTACCTCCTGCTCTTTATAATAAGACACATGCTTATCATAAAAATAGTGAGTATGTGTATAACACTTAATATATGCTAGTTTGTTCTAAGCAATTTATATATAATAACTAGATCATGAAATAAAATAGTACAGAATTATGTAATGCACACTTAAAAGTTCTATTTCTGCCACTATTCTACTCTGAGAGATGAGTATTCTTCCTGATATTTCTTACACAAGTCAAACTTTACTATATATCATCTTTCTGCAATATGCTTTTCTCACACTCACAATATATCATAGGTATCTTTCCAAATCATCTTAAATCTTAAATTATCTAACATAAATTTGCTACTACTAGTACAACTTTCACACACATACACAAACTTGCAGACTGAGTGCATTCATATCATAGAGAAATTTGCATTATCATTTTTATGAACGAACTTTGATGGTTAGGGTAGCTTTACCTAACTAATTTTCTTTTCCTTCTCCTTCAGGTGGCTAAACCATACCCATGCCCAATGTCAGAATATTGTCAGACTGCACTATACAATTAACTGTTTTTCCTTATTAAAGTCATGTCAGTTAAATCCATACAATCATTGTGAAGCTAAAAATGAAATAATATATATGAAAAATACTTCAACAAGTTTAAACTGTTAAATAAATGAGTAACATCAGTTTGACCTACATTTTTAAGTATTTGCTGTGTAAAAGAGTCTCGGAGGTTATAAGGATGAATAGGATGCAATATTGGTCTTCAAGGTGATGACAATCTAGCTTTTAAAATGTAGTTAATGTTATGACATCGATTTTAAAAAATGTGTTATGGGAATGGCAATGGGAGGACAATTGATTCTGACAAAGAGAATCAGAGATGTATGAGAGATGATAAAGTGAATTGGTCCATGAATGATAAAAAGAAATTTCAGGTATGAGACTGAAGGAAGGGGATGTATTCCAAGATGAAAGAACAGTGTATATGTAGGCATGAAAATATTTATTTTTCTGGTAATACCAAGTAAGTAATTTTGGTTGAAGCATAGGGTATGGTATATATGGTCATGGGAGGGTGAGAGTCAAGGATTAAAAGTAGAATGAGACTATAGAGTGAGTCACATTTGGATTTATAAGAGCCTTATAGGTGTCATTCCAAGAAATTTGCCTACAGTATGATAGCCAATGAATTAAGGATTTTGCCCAGAGAAATAGCACAGTGTGTGGTGTATAAGACAATGCTACCTTCTGTTACAAACTAACCTAAAAATGTACAATGACTCAAAAGTACTAGTTAGTTTCCAATTCACCTAAAATGCAACTGGAGAATTCCTGATAAGTAGGCTGTTCTCCTGGGCTTGACTTAGGGTACAGGCTCTTTCCATCCTTGTAGCGCCACTATATTTAGCACGTGGCTTGAAAAGTTGCCGTGTTTGTCTACATCAAGCTAGAGGAAAGGAGGAGAGCAAAGATCATGAGTGGAAGGTTTTATTGACCAGACCTGCAAATGGTACTCAACACTTCTAATTTCTAAGCTCAGTCATATGTATACAGTTATCTGCAAGAAAGTCTGGGAAATGTGGTCTAACTTCTTCCTTGGAAGAAGAGGAAAGGAACATAGTGAACAGCTTTATGGTCTCTGCCATAAACAGTCAGATTTAGTTTTTAGAAAGCCCACCCTGGTTGCAGTGTCAATGATGGATTGGAGGAGGAGATACTAAAAGGCAGAAGAGCAGATAAGAGACTGTTTTCATAGTGCGAGTGAGAGATAGTCAGGTTCAAAAAGCAATGCTTAAGGAACCACTTGCATCAGGGATAAGACAGGCATACATTTTGGAGACCAGATTTGGTGACTGAGAATTCAGGGGCCAGAGTTTGTTGATTGAGCAATAGGTTGATAGCCTAGATGAAAGGTGATTACTCTATATCGTGATAATAATGCTCATCCAAAAAAAAAAAATGGTCGCTTACTTAGACGCGCAATAATTGAGTGTTTTTTTTTTTTTTTTGAGAGGGAGTCTCGCTCTGTCGCCCGGGCTGGAGTGCAGTGGCCGGATCTCGGCTCCCTGCAAGCTCCGCCTCCCGGGTTTACGCCATTCTCCTGCCTCAGCCTCCCGAGTAGCTGGGACTACAGGCGCCCACCAACTCGCCCGGATAGTTTTTTGTATTTTTTAGTAGAGACGGGGTTTCACCGTATTAGCCAGGATGGTCTCGATCTCCTGACCTCATGATCCGCCCGTCTTGGCCTCCCAAAGTGCTGGGATTACAGGCTTGAGCCACCGCGCCCGGCCATAATTGAGTGTTTAATAGATCAGAGCACTCTGTCAAGAGCTATAGGAAAATAGAGTATTTGGTATGGCCCTTTCCTTCAAGGAGTTTTTTATCTATCTGAGGAGAGAGAATACACCCAAAGGACAACCTGACAACTTTTATGTATATCAGTAAACGTAAGTTAATTTAACACAAACTGAATCCAGAGTGCTAGAGGGGTTGGAGGAAGAGTTGTGATTTGGAATGCGTGGGATCATTAAGACATAAATTTGGAAGTTGGATTTTATTCTTTCATTTAACAAACATGTATTAAGTGTATGATGTGCTTAGATAACTGTACTGCCAGTTCATAAAAAGGCTCAAGTAATATTTGTTGAATAAAATATTAGTTGTTTAATGAGACAAATAAAAAACAACCCTTACTTTTGAGGGATTTATTAGAAATAAGTAATATAGGACAGTAAGGTTAACATAAAGGTAAACAACAAGTACAATAATGTTTAACGAGTGCTATGATTGAATGGTCCGGTTGGGGCACAAAGGAAGGAATGTTCAAGAAAAATCTTTGTAAAGCATGAAACTCTTGAGGTTGTCTTGGAATAACAGTACAAGGGACCACACAAACTAAAGATGAATGAGAGAGAAGAAAGGTCTTTCCAATGCAACAGCAAAGAGGAAGGTATGACAAGGAAAGTGAATTGGCAAGAGATGAAGCCTCGTGTTCCGTGAACCTAGTGTTCCCTAAATTTAGGGACCAAGTCGTGTAAATATCTGTACCCTTGTGCATAGAACTTGTCCCTTTTCAGATGCTCAGAAAATACTGGATTCTATTCCTACATGCCTTCTTATAGTCCTGGCGAGTGTATCTAGTACACTTCTCTTCAACTTCAGACATCTAACTAATTAACAGAGGTAGTGAAATAATGATTTTTCCATCAGTGACTGAAGGCTCTGCTTGTCCCTGCTGGTGACCTCACTTTACATTCTCCTGAGGCTACAAAGTCATTTGCAGGTATATTTTGTTGCTTTAAATCACAGTTGCAAACCATCACTGATATAAGCCATCTAAGTCCCAATTTCTGCTCAAAGAGAGATGCCTAACTGAAATAATAGTATCACCAAACACCATCTTGAATTCAAAATTAGATTGAGGCAACAAATAAAGTTTTATGTGATGTGAATCATCAACTGTATGAATTTCTCTTACTCTAGCAGAACTATATTTCTTAAAAGCTAACAACCATATTTTCTTAGTGAAATTTACTGTTTGAAGTGTATAAGCACACTTTGGTCCTTGAAGGGTTGTAATTTCAACCTGAGATATTTCAGAATAAGATAATAAGTTGAGAAATGAGTGCTTGGGCAAGGAGTTTGAAATGCAATTTTATTTCACTGGCATTTTTCTATCTAGCCTCATATGTGTTTTTATGCACAAAACAAATATATTGTAATTTAGACCTTGTGGTTTAGTTTTCCATGATACCAATCCCTAATCCATACTGGGAAGAATGATCCTCTTAAAGATGGGGGGTATCTAAAACCTCTTTTGTGTTTTCCTGCTAATAAATAACTTACATTAAAATAAAAGTATGGGAGTGTGAATATTTGAGGTCAGACAGACTTAAGTTTAGTTCCCAAGTTTGCCACTTACTAACAGGGTGGACTTAAGCAAGTTACTTAAATGTTCTGAGCCTTGCTTTCTTCATCTGTAAAATGAGAAAAGTATCAACTACCCCTTGCAGGATATTTGTGAGAATTAGAGATTGTATGATGGGAATTACTTTGTATGAGGTGTTTAAAGAGTGGGAATTGCTACTGCCACAAATATAGTTGTTGGCATCTTTCAATTAGAGTCAGCTTGCAGGGGGGAAAGTGTATTTGGAACTGCCCTCTGCATATAACAGTTCTAAAACTTTTTCCATTTGCACAAAGATCCTATACGTGACCTCAAAGTATATAACGGGTAAAAGTAAAGGTGAGATACCCAAAGCTTCAGGACCCATCCTCGTCCCTAAGACATGCTCATGAAATACAATTTGAAAACCATTCCCTCAGGGGCATACATTTACAAGTGCTAGGGGGACTTAAAACATGACATTAAAAGAAAAGCAAGATTTCTAAGAAAGTACTGCATAGTTTCTGGTAGATCCCTGTATGACCTAAATGCTTATTCTATTAAATGTATGGTAAAAAGCACTGCAATCGGGACTTATGAGAAAATTGTGCGCTATGCCTACTGAACTACCCCTCTGTAAAGAAGCATGAAAAATGAATTGTCTTTGAGTAGAGAAGTATAAACTTTTCATGATTTCCTAACTTTTCTGCAGTGTTGTCAAAGAGGTAGGCTACAACCTATGCCCACAATTATTGAATGACAGTCCTCCCTCAAGACACTTTATTGTCTTCAGAAAATTACTGTAAAATACTAGTTGTTAGAATAAGACTCTCTACAGCTATATTCCAGAAACCTTTTAATAAGTCTGTTGATTTTCATTATCCTCTACGATCCCTAGTATCTCCAATGTGAATGGCACACTCTGAAATGGAGCACACTTATATAGTGTGTAATCAGCATACATTATACCATGACCCTGCTGATATCCATATTTTTTAATAAAGATGAATTGTTTGGTTAAATATAAATGGCAGCTAATTAAAAATATAATTTTCACTTAAATTCTTATACAGATGCTTCAGAAATCAAGTTCAAATAAAACAGTAAACCATACAGATTCTACAATTTCAAGGGCTTCTCTGTAGGCAGATAAAATAGCAGAAATTCAGCTGTCAAAAAAATTATAAGCAGATTAGGTGCTATCTGTGAATTTAAATGTAAAATTTGTAAATAATCTTCCTTGAGGTGATTGAGTTGCATATGATTTACTCACATTGACAGATGAAATTCCTTCTTTTACTTTTTGTGGCTTAAAATATATTAGAAATATAAATGCATTCCCTTGACTCTTAAGCTGACATACCTTTAGAATATTGAAAAACCAAAGCAACATTATTTTATTTCCATCCTCAAAAGCAAATTTTTGCACAAAAATTCCACTCATTGTGTTCTAGAACTTTGCTCCTTAGTTCAGCTGAAACCCAGATTCTTGTCACAGGACCAGGAAAATTTAGGCACATAGACACATTGAAGGGTGAGGAGAGAAGGACTTTATTGAGCGAAAAGGATTAAAAGGAAGAAAACTCAGCAAAGTGAGATGGAGTCCTGCTAACAAGCCCTCTGCCTCACAGATTGAATCCCAGGTCACCACATAGAAACTGAACAGTCCAGGCTCCTCCCACCTGCAAACAATGCAAACTTCCCAGGGCTCCACCCTGTCCTCCCAGTGCGCAGGCCTGCTGCAGATTCTCCAAGGACCCCGTTTTATATGCCTAGGCATTTAACTGCCCTACTGGAACAAAAGTAGTTTGCAATTTAAGAGAACAATTAAATATCCTGGTAGTGAACTCTGTTTCCTGAAATGAATCCACTGGATAATGAAAACCAAGACAGTACAACAGGGGTCAGCAAACTATGGCCTGTGGGCCAAATCTGTCCCATTGCCTGTTGTTGTAAATCAAGTTTTATTGGAAAATAGCTGTGTTCATTCATTGACACATTGTCTGTGACTGCTTTGGTGCTAAACTGGTAGAGTTGAATACTAGCCACAGAGACTATATGACGTGCAAACCCTAAAATATTTACTGTCCAACCCTTCACAGAAAAGGTTTGCTGACCTTTGCAATATTAACTTATTTGAAATGGCAAATAAAACATTAATATGTTTGTGTGAGCAAATTTATCAATACAAGGAAGGATATTCCACACTTTACATGTTAATTATTATCAGGAAAGGTATTGGCAATTAAATAGAATACTTCTTTCCTCCCTGTTGCACAATTCTACTGCACCTAAACTCTTCCAGTCACTACACATCAAAATATATAAAATGGAATTGAATAAAATTCAGACAATAAAAAATGAATTTATACTAGACTGAATAATGGAAGAGACTCTTACATTTGGGGAAAATGATGATTGGTGACTTTACCAGTTCTTCAAAGTTAAAAAGGCCAATGGTAAGCTGAGTACTAACTTTTCAGTAGAACCCTTGAATACCTGACAAAGTACTCCAAAGACAAAACTCAGGGCTATAAGGACCATAAGTGAAACAACAGTTTGTCAGAAGGGACTCATTCCTTCCTGTTAAGTTTATATAACTGCATTGAATACAATCAGAATTCAGACATAGGATTACTAAGTGGCATTTTTTTCAAAATAAGGAACACTGACACTGATCTCAAGCTAACAAAAAGTGGCATTGTGACATTCAGAGGTTAAGAGCAGTAAGCAGAAAGTTAGTATTAGTATACAGGAGTTTTATTTAATTTTATTTTACTTATTTTTTAATAATTCCAACTTTTATTTTAGATTCAGGAGTTTAATGTCAGGAATACTGGGAGGAAACAAGAGAAGGAAGAGGACTGCTTAGAATTAATTTGCAGAAGCCTTTCTTGAAACAATATTTTAAGCGGAAACCCAAGATACAAAACCAAAAATAAATGAAGATGTTGATGAAGCTAGAGTAGATGAGTGTTAAAGTTCTGCTTGCTTGGAATAAAAAAAAATAAAATAATAAAACTAAATTTAAAAGTTTTACTTGCTTGGATCCCTCTCTTCTCTTTGTCTCCTCTGTGAAGAGGAGCTCTGCATTTTCAATTAGCAGACTGTCACTGAAAGTGATTCAGGAAGCTTACTCACAAAAAAGGAATATTTGTGTGTCCAGCCCATCTAATTTCCAGCATGTCCAGATAAGTTTATTATGCTTTTTTGCTATCTCCCACTTCTTTTGGCCTTTATTTTCCTGTTATGAAATATTTATGACATACTGAAAATGTTATTTAATATTTACTCATAAACTTTTGTAAAACTTTAAGCTTTGCACATAAACAGAGAAATATTTGTGGTATGCTTTTCAATCAATATTCATTGAAAAAGTTTATTACTTTTGTAGATACCTTTCATTGTTTTCATTCTTACTTCTCTTAAAGTCTAAAATTAAATCAGTATCTCTACCCTTTTCCTAAACAGCAGATGGAAATTAAATTGTTTTAATTTTGATCATTATCCATTCATTTACATGTAATTATCATCCTGTATTCTGATTATACTTCTTCTTAACACCCCAAAATTATTTATTATAATATTTTCCACATTCAATGCTTATTTAGATTTACCCACGTTTGCCAATACATTACCATTTTTTCTCACAGCTCGCGCCTTTCTTCTGGGTTCGGTTTTATGCTTCCTGAAGTACATCCTCTCATAATTCTTTCAGCAGGGGTCTGTAGTGGTAAAGTCTCCTTCTTTGTAGGAAGTTGTCTTCATTTTACCCTCAGTCTTGACTAAGAAATTCACTAGATAAGGAATGCAATACTGACAGTTGTTTTCTCTAAGCATTTTGAAAATATTACTTCATGAACTAACAGATTTATTCCGGGTACAAGTAACATAATATCCAACAATAATGTCTTCAACAATAAAGACATATACAGTCATTGCTCAGTAAATGCTAGAGATTGGTTCGAGGACCCCTTCATATATCAAAATTCTTGTGTACACAATTCCCACAGTAGGCCCCACAGAATTAGCACATACCAAAAGTTGGCATCCCACGAATACTGTATTTTCTATCTGTGTTTTAAAAATCAGCATGTAAGTGGACCTGCACAGTTCCAACTCGTGTTGTTCAAGACTCACCTGTACTTTCTACCATAACAAGCAGTTCAGAGCTAGGCAGTGCTAGGGTTGGTTAATTGAGCAGCTCAATATACCAGAGATCTGAGTCAGCTTCTCTGTGACACTTTTGGCTTTTCTTTTATAGTTGCTAAATAACAACCAGCTCCAAACATCATGTCCTCATGATGATAATGTCCAAAGGCTGAAAGGAAGAGCCAAGTTCTCCTTGCCTATCTCTCTCTCGCTATCAGACAGGATAATCTTTTCCAGAAACCTTTTTCAGACTTCCTCTCTGCCAGAATTGGGTGGCATGTTCACCCACTAATACAGTCACTGGCAAAGAACAATGAAATATTATGACTTGCTTAAATCACTAATGGAGTTTGGAGTGGGGCACATATTTCACACCTGAGCAATGTAAGAATTCTGTTAGCAATGCAAAAGAGGTTAATGGCTGCTAGGTAAGCAAACAACAGTTTTCCAGACTTTTTTTTTTTTTTTTTTTTTTTTTTTTTTTGATGGAGTCTTGCTCTGTCGCCCAGGCTGGAGTGCAGTGGCACGATCTCAGCTCACTGCAACCTCCACCTCCCGGGTTCAAGGGATTCTCCTGCCTCAGCCTCCTGAGTAGCTGGGATTACAGGCATGTGCCACCACGCCTGGCTAATTTTTGTATTTTTAGTAGAGACGGGCTTTATGGTACCATTATGAAATCTATTGTTACTCTAACTAATTATAGCTTCATTGTAGCTAATCTGTCTGTTCTATCTAGTTGTTCTATTATATCTTTATGTATGATGTTGTACTAGTTCATATCATCCAAGAAGCAGCTGCCAAGATGGAATAAGATGGGCTAGAGATTTTTGGAATATCCTTTGAAGGATAATGGAGAGGGAGCAGGAGAAGGGAGGGAGAACCTTCAGAATGATGCAGCGTCTGACCTGTGAAGAGGGAGATAAGAGGGAATATTAAGTAGAAAGAGTTTCAGACTGCAATGCAGATCCAAGAAAGTTTTGGCCAGGCTGATGGAGACCCCTTGAACCAAAGTTACCCATTATAGTGGTCCTTCATCTTGTAGGAATGACCTGTATTAGTACAGTCATGGGCTGGAAGTAACCCATAAAACGTGTGGACTCAGCACGAATCCAGTACTACATTCGGAAGGTCAGGAGCTGGAGCTATCATTCAATTATGCACATAAATAGATTGGGAGGTGCATTTTCATAGCTGCCTTAGATACTCTAATGATATGAATTTTCCTTTTTCCTACTGACAGGTCATGCTTCCAGAATCTGATAATTTTCTCAGATTCTCAGATTTTTAAATCAGTCTTAGAATATTCTCCATCATCATTATTTCTTCCCATTTTCTCTATTTCTTTTTCTATAATGTTTATTAGGTCCATATCATATAATTTCATTCTATCCTCCATGACCCTTAACATTTCTTTTAGATTTATCATCTCTTTATCTCTCTGTGCTGTATTCTGGGTAATTTCCTCAGATACACATTCAAGTTTATGAATTCTTGCTTGATTTGTGCCTCATTTGCTATTGAACTTGCCCTTTGGGTTTTATTTCCCATTGAGTTTTACATTTTGATACTATATTTTTTTAGGACAACTTTCTTTTAAGTCTATATGATCTCTTTTTAAAAATAGTGCTTTGTTCTTATACTTTTCATTCTTTCTTTAACCATTTTAAACATATGCATTTTTTACAGTCTCTAAACAAGAGCTCTGTTATCTGAAATTCTTAGGGACCTAATCTTATAGTTTGGTGAACCTTTTGTTTCAGTTGGATTATTTCTTTGTATAATTTTTAACTTTAGGCTGTGATCTTATTTTCATTTGCCTCTGCCAGGTTCTCCAGTCCTTTATACTAATGTTAATTTATCTTATTGGTAGTCATTAGAACACATGGATAGTATACACTCAACTCTAAATCCATCCTTGATATAGGCCCATACTTATAAATTCTCAATAACAATTTTCTATTGTTTTCACCCGGAGCCCAGTCCAGGACAGACAGGCTTCTTTGTTATCCCTTTGTGTGAGTGGGCAGATTTCTTTCAGTGTATTCTTTTTAGAAGTGTAGCATTCTGGGGATCCATATATGGGCAACATGTGGGAGTTTCATTTGCAAACCCCCTACCTTATGAAGACCAAAGTCATCACCTCCTAATTCTACAACCTTAGCCTTAAAACCCATATCTTTATGTCACCTACTTGCAGAGAAGCTGCAACATAGACTGCTGAACTTGCCACTCAGGTTTAAAATTCCCACCTTGGTTTTGACTCCTGTTTTGTTTTTGTTTTTGTTTTCATATCTTGTGAGCTCAATTTTTCATTTAAAAGGATACATGCTATGTTTATCCAGCATTTTTACATGTTTTGTAGGATAAAACTTTACGTTTTCTAGTCCACCATTATTACCAGACGCCGAATTCTTAAGTCCTACTCTATGTTGCCTCCGGGTAGTTTGGTTAAAAAACAGCAATATTCGCTTGCCATCTACAAACCTTCTCTTTATAGCATAAGAAATCATGATATTCAAAAAAAAAAAATCTTGATACATGTGGTTTCAGAGAAAACTGCAGTGCTTCCAAGGCAACTAGGAGAGGTCACAGTCATGCTAGTCAGATAAATTCTAGAAAATGTTTTAACTAAGCTTGCCATTGTATCACTAAAGGAAAAGCAGAGGTCTTGCTTGAAAGTACTAGAAAGGCACATTGCTGTTTTTTTAGTGTAGGACATTGTTCAATTCAAGGAAATTGCTCTAAATGTTATGTTTTTGATCATCTACTGAGAAACAGTGAGGAAATAATCCTACAATGACCCAGCTGGCTAGTTGCGTAAGTTATAAAGTTTTATTTTGTCAATAATGATTCACTTTTCTTAAGGAGGTTTGTGTTCCTGAGTCCTATAAAAACTGGATGAAAAGAAGTTGGCTGCTAGATTATTACCACAGATATAAGGTCCCATGTAGTGGCAAATGTTCATGCAGACTGAGGTCCGTACAACTCATGAAAATAAGAAAGGTTCATTTTTTGGCATAATTGACAAAGTATGACATATCAGCCCTTTCAACATCAACTTTTTAATGAAAATCTTCTTTTGTGGCACAGAAAAATTTTTATAGTATACAATAGTATTTTAGAGTTTTTACTGAGGTGATTTCAGATTATTATTTACCAAGTATTTTATTTTAGAGATTGTATTTTTTTAAATGTTTACACTTTTTATATGCCATTTAAGGGGCAAATTTTTGATTCATTTAATATAGAAAAGTCTCATAATTTTAAAAAACTTATTATCATTTTGACAGTACTGAGCTGAAATTTACCCTGGAATATTCCATGGAAAGAGTAGTATAAAGAATGTAGGGGGACAGGGAACTGTGGCTCACGCTTGTTATCCCAGCACTTTGGGAGGCCGAGGAGGGTGGATCACTTGACGTCAGGAGTTCAAGGCCAGCTTGGCCAACATGGTGAAACCCTGTCTCTACCAAAAAAACAAAAATTATTCGGGTGTGGTGGTGTGTGCATGTAGTCCCAGCTACTCAGGAGGCTGAGGCACAAGAATCATTTGAACTCAGAAGGCAGAGGTTGCAGTGAGCTGAGATGGTGCCACTGCACTCCAGCCTGGGCAACAAAGTGAGCCTCTGTCTCAAGAAAAAAAAAAAAAAAAAAAAAAAAAATATATATATATATATATTATATATATATATGTGTGTGTGTGTGTGTGTGTGTGTGTGTGTAATATATATATATATATATATGGATTTGGTTCACCTGCCTAAGAGAATAAACTATTTTAAGAACTTTAAAAGCAATAGTAGTACAATGAAGATTTTTGTATTTCTTTAAACCAGTGAGTCTAGAAACTTCTATAGGATACTAGTAAGTAGTGACTAACATTCATACAGTGCACTGGAAAGTAACTATCACATATTTATATTTTAAATATTATACAGACTTAACAATTAATACAACTTGACTCTCCAACTAGCCTGAATTAGGATTTTTAAAATCTTTCTACACCTTTTCTTAAATGTAAATACTTTATATGCTGAGGGAAAGTAGTTTATTTCTCTTAAGCTGTTGTCCTGAGGAATCATTACATTTTCATGGCTCACACCTTTGAATTTTATCTTTTCTTACAGTTCTGAATCTAGCTGTTCATGTCTCTTCTCTATTCCAAGCAATTCTTTGCCCCATTCATTTTGAAGATGTGGTCAGACAGAAGGTGTGAGTGGATAATATTCAATTCAAACAACATGACTACACATAATTTAAAGCATCCACTGCATTTTAAACTGACATTTAAGGATTGCGCTGGACTAATTTATCCTGCCTTCTTCAGCTTACGTATTTCTGTTCATAATTCCTTCTTGAAGTTAATGGGAATTTGGCATGTGGCAGGAATACATGTTTCATGAAATGGGAATCTGGGATCTGTCATTTAACAAGAAATCTGCTTCTACCTTAATTGGTCCATCTCCCTAATGTCTTTCACTATACTATAGCAGCATAGGCTGACCTTCCATTTTAATGTTTAATGAAACTATTTTGAATTGAAGACTATATATGGGTTACCATGAACAGAAAGAAAGTAGTATGATCTATGGGACTGAAGATGGGAGAGTTTTGAAATGTTATGCTTACTGAACATAGGTTAAAATTTAAAAGTTCTGTGTGCTACATTGTAAACATTTTAATTAGTAACACATTGTTTCACTCATCCATGCCAGTAAATGCTGAAAAACATCTTAATTATTCAACAAGCTTTAGAACTAGAATTTTTATGATTTTTTAAATTAATTTTTATGTATAATTGATAAATAATAACTATACAAATAGAACTAGAATTTTAAATCAAAAAAAAAGTAATGGTTTTTCTATTTCCTTGGTGCTGCACACGCTGTATTGGAGTTCAGCCTTTACATCAGTATCTACATTTTCTAAGTTTCAGTTATGCAAATATGTACTTCCCATATGTAGGTGAAATAATTTTTAGCATATAAAACATTTTCAAATAATGATCAATAATTTGCCAACACATTGAATAAACTATAAGATCCATGAAGGGAATACTATACAGGCTTAAAGAAAAAGAAAACAAGAAAGATTTCTATACACCGGTATGAAGAGATCTCAAGATATATTGTCAAGTAAAAAAAAAAGAAAAAAAACCAGAAAAGTGATCTGGGTGCAGTGGCTCACACCTGTAATCCCAGCACATTGGGAGGCCCAGGTGGGAGGATTGCTTGAGCCTAGGAATTTGAGACCAGCCCGGGCAACACAGCCAAACCCTGTTTCTACAAAAAAAACTAAAAAGTTTAGCTGGGTATGATGGTGCACACCTGTGGTACTAGCTACTCTGGAGGCTGAGGTGGGAGGGTCACTTGAGCCCAGCAAGTTGAAGCTGCAGTGAGCTGAGGTTGCACCACTGCATTCCAACCTGTAAAACAGAACAAGACCCTATCTCAAAAATAAGTAAGGTATAAAAATGTAAATATGATATACTATGCTTTGTGTACAGAAAGACTGATATAATAATATATATTCTGATATTCTGTGCCAGCGTGAAATATAATGGAAAGATGAATAAGAAACTAGTAAAAATGGTTACAGGGGGTGGAGGAGAAATGAAGTAGGTGGGGAGAAAAGAGAAAGTGAAACTTAGTGTATACCTCTTTAAACAATTTGTTTCTTTGCTGGTTTTGTTACGAAGCATGTTAATGTAATGAAATGGGAAGAAAATGAATTTACCAATACACAAAAGATGTTTTAAACTGCTTTCTTCCAGGAATATATAAGTTAAAATGTTGGACCTGGATTTTTTGTCTTGGCTCTACCCCTAATTAGCTATATGACGTTAGGCAAGTCAGTTTACTCATCTGGACTTCGATATCTGTAAAATAAGTAAGTTAGAATAAATGGTTTCCAAGGCCCTTCTCAGTCCTTTCATTCTAGCATGCAAACAGGTGACAGCATAGTATGGGTGTACATAGATCAACTTCTTAAGGATTAGAATTGTGTCTGATTGATAAGAATATTTATTGGTAGAGTTTTTCTGTTTTGGCTAAGTTTTTCTCCAGATGAAATAATACTTAAAATGAGTTTTCTCAGTCAGATAGATACACATTGGATATTAATTACCTTTTGAAAAAGCAATTTTACTGCTTTTCCAAAAAGAATTTCTATCTTTTAACTCTAGGCAAAATCTTCATATAAATATTTACTAAAGTATCATAAATGTACTAACACCAGATGAACTCAAAAGATTGACTTTTAATTGCTAATCAGTATTTTGATAAGCTTCTGAGTCTTTATTAAATATGTGTTCATGTTTGATATCCATTCTGTTTAGGCTTCAATTATTTAATTACAGGTCTTGATATGAAACTAATCATGCATATATCCATACAAAGCTTGCATACTGACAGGATAAAATCATTAAACAGTCATTACTGTAAACTGACATTGGCCTGAAATTTTTGCAGTTAACGGGGGAGTTGATGCTTGATGAACAATCCAATTAAAACTGGCAACAAAAGACCTAAAATGTCAGCCAAATTGCTTTTTAATAGTCAATGCAGCCGTCACAAAACATAAACATTAAAGTCCCCATAGAAGCATAAAGCTTCATGGTGAAACAATTCTAGAAAATGAATAATAATTATGGCATCTTGAGGATTATTTTAATAGACATGCACTCATTAAAAATATTTTGTTGGTTAGAATCAGATAACAAAGTATGTTTCCCTGAATATTTTCTTATACTTGTTATAATAATAATTGTATTTAACATTAGATAGGTGTAATTTCTATTATCTAAAAATGTTATTTTAAAAGCACTTTAATAACCTATAATACAGATTTTGAAAAAGGGAATAAGAAAAATGTACAATATGACCTGCTAACATCTCAAAATACAAAATCATAATGAATCCTCAGTTACACTGAACTTTAAATGAAAAGGCAGGAAAGCCAATTGTGATTTCTACAAGTAATCCAAAAGCAATAGACAGCATTTAGATTCTTGCAACTCTCTGAGTGTTCAATACTGAATAGGTGAATGGATTAATCACCCAGATGTTTCCTGCTATTCAGCAGTTTGATTTTTAGTTGAAGATACAAATTCTATTATTTGACTGCATTTTCACCATTGGTTCAGATGTTTTGCACATGGAAGCCAAAGAATTAGATTGCCATGAAAGATTATCTTGTATGTTATGAATAATCCAAGTTCTTCCTCTATCATTACTGCCACATCTTTCAACAGGCAAAGAAAGAAATGGTGGGGTTTTCATCTTTGTAACATTGTAACACAAGGGAAAACATCAAATGACTCCTAGGGAAAATGTTGAAAGCATCAGGGTTTTAATAATATGTCATTTATTTTCTCAGTAAACATTTGCTAACCACTTGTAATGTGCCAACATGGTGTTGACCACTCTGGGAATCTGGAGATGAGAAAGATTTGGATAACATCTGAAGCTTATTATTTAGCTGAAGGTTAGACATGTAAGCAATCACATACATGGGAGAAATGTATGAAGAATTCAAGCCAGGAAAACAAAAAATACTTATCTCCCAAACTCACATGTGAATTAGGAATATCCTTTAGCCTACCATATTTTTAAAAATACTTTGTAGCATAGATACACACAATAGAGTCCTCAGACAGATGGTTTTCTAACATGTTTATGTATTAAAATATCTTTCAATTAAGTATTGCCTTCCTCTACAATCATAGAGTGTAATTTTGTGTGTTATGAAGGGTAAATTGACGTTCACACTTCTCCAACTGTGGTTCCTGTGTTTTATCTGTTGAGAAAGTTAGCGCTCTGA
The DNA here is from genome assembly GCF_007565055.1 of Rhinopithecus roxellana. Taxonomy (NCBI): domain Eukaryota; kingdom Metazoa; phylum Chordata; class Mammalia; order Primates; family Cercopithecidae; genus Rhinopithecus; species Rhinopithecus roxellana. Next base: position 119,280,016 of record NC_044555.1, on the reverse strand, counting down.
TTTCAGAGCAACAATTTTTAAAATCCCTCAGAGGAGAGATAGACACATTGGGACTTCAAAGTCTATTAGCTGAAACAGTGAGGAGAAAACCCTATAGGAATATAAATGAAACTTTAATGGCACCATATCAGAAAATATTAAATGACCCAACTATCCATAAAAATTTGCTTATCTTTTAGGTTTTTTTCATAGTACAATGATGACTAAATTATAGAGAGAAAATTCTAACATTTAGGCTACATCTCTAGACCACCATCTCAGCCTGTGGGAAAATAAAAATGCCTTGGTCCATATTATGCACATCATCGAATAAAATCATGTCAGCAATTTGGTTAAGTGTTGGCTTGAACAGACCAAATCAGCCAGCTCCTTTGCTATTGTATGAACCACAGAATAATAAGTTTAAGCATAATTTTCTGCCCCTAAATTAATATGTAATCATTCAGTAAAGAACAATAAAGCCTTCGGTATAAAAAATGAATAGATAGATTCATAGATCTATCCAAAAATTCTTATGACCACATGTAAAATTGCATTATGTGTTTTTGCATTTGCCCAAGTAAATTCAAGCTAAATATTAATACTATTTGCTCACATATTTAATCAGGTACCTGCTATGACCTAGACATTGTGCAGGGCACCAAGATTCAAAAATGAATAATAAACAAACCTCACCTTCAAGCAACTCACTGCCTCACTGAGGCAACACACACACATAAATACTCAGGATAATGTTGGTTTCTGATAGATAATTTTAATAAGTCATGTGAGAACACAGAAAGGAAAATGAAGAAAGCATCACAGAAGAGGTAACATTGCCTAAAAGATTTCCATTCATGCCTTAAGACCCAGCTCCACTGAGAAGGGTGAGAAGCAATAGCATCAAAGTAAAGGAAGCATGTACAATACAGAACTGTGGAAACATAGACATGCATGGCATATGCAGAGTAGAGAGATAGGGGATAAAGCTGCTGGGGTTTATAGGCCCTAGTAATGATTTTGTACTATATGTTACATGTAATGAAGAGCCATTGTATTCTTTGTAATTAAGAAAACAGTTGTAGATTTATTCATTTTGATTATTCATTGGTAATACATATAATTAAATAACCTGTTAATAAATTACAGAGATATCAGATATCCTAATTTGATAGGAATTAGATCTGTGAATACCACAGTGTTATCTATAGTCAATGTTTCCTACATTTTCCTGAATACATTTAAGTCAGGTGAAGATTTTCTAAGATGATTTCTTTATAAAGCACAATTAGCACTTTTTTCCACAAAAGCAGTAATAAAACCACCATCATACCTATATAGAAACTCAAATTTTTATATAATATTCCAGTAGAACTCTTAAAAGCAGTCAAACAATGAAATTACCCACACATAATCAATACCTAACTCAAGGATTGCCAGAAACCATATTTTTATTATCTACAATTATTTTAATGTTAAAACCAATAATGTGGACATTTTGGCAGCACAAATTACTTTTGAACTACTTAATGAGTTTAATAGGCAACGTGGTATAGAACAGTGACTTTTAATTTATTTTTCTAATCATTTCCTGCGGTTAAAATATATTTTGCAGCATAATATGTAAAACTGAAACAAAAGTTTCATAAAACAATTAAAATCTTTACTAAATGTGATGTTTGTTCTAGGATATATTATATTCTATTTCATTTTTTTATCCTAGTCAAAACTGGTTTCATAACCATCAATTGATCATAGCCAGACATTTGGAAAACATTGTTATAAATAGAATAGTTGAAAAAAAAAACTGGACTTGAAGTCAAAAGATACTGGATTGGAAGTTTTAAAGACTTGGGTTCTTTTTCTGGTTTCTTTTTACTGCTTACAATCTCTATGACCTTAGTAAAGTCAGTTAACTACTCTGGTTTTTGATATATAAAATGGGAATGATGCCTTCCATGTCTATCTCACAGACTCCTGTTGTAAGGATCAAATGAGATAATATAGTGCTTTGCAAACCATAAAACACTATATAAGTGTAAGGAGGTGATATCCGTAAAATGAGACTATACTTCATTGTTATGTATTTCATGTGACTTTCCTGAACCTTTTAATCCTTCAAATTCATTGTTGAAAATAATTTCCGTGAGGGTATCTAGTCACACCAGATGTATATGAAAATAATGTTGACAAAGTGTTTCTCATTATGAGTAAGAGACAACAGTGATGTAAGTTCAAGTAGAGTTTATGGTTTTGGCCTTTCTGAAAGAAATGTGAAACAGACCAGCACCCTTTAAACTAAAAGATAGTTAAAACAATGAGAGGAATACATGGCTTTATATTATATATTTTGCGTATGTGACACATCTTTTTTGATACATGGTGTTGCTGCTGAAGTTAGCCTTTGGCAAAGATGTGTCATAAACACATTTGCAGAACACTAATAGGAAGAAATCTATAACAGTGAAGAGGGAAGCAGGCAAACCATTCATTTGGAAAAGCATTGTTTAGTAAAATATTATTATGAACTACCTATGTTCAGTTCTTGCCTTGCTAAAAATGAATGGAAATTCAATATGATTTGATGATGACTTGTCTAGTTTTCTCCATTCAGTTTTTCAACAAACATTTGCTAAGTACTGGCTGTGTACCACACTGCAGTTGCTATGAGAGTCATTACCTTTCAAAGAGCTTTATCCTCTGTTAGGGAAGATAAAACAAGTATACAAATACAAAGCACAATATTAGGCCTGTTGGGTTGCATGAAACAGAGACTTACTCAGACGAGCTCAGGTGATAAGGATTTATTATAAGCATGCATGTCCAAAATCTGAAAATGAACCAAGCTCTAGAAATTTCAGCAACAGGAGTTTGTGAATTTTCAATCCAGGTTCTGCTATTCTTATGACACAGTAACTGTCTCCTGTCTGCTTTTTTCTATGTCTCTTCTCTTCTTGCTACCACCTGCCTTCATGTGTCTTAGGAGGTATTGAGGGCATAATAGGAACGCAGTGCTATAGATGATCAGAAGAGATTACTATAGCTTCTTTCTTTAGATTCCAAGGAATGCTTAATAAAAGGGGTAACATTGGTAATGGGCCTCAGAAGAGTGGGATGCAAACAGAATATGGGGTGAAAGGACATTCAAAGTGGGAAGTCAAGTATGAATGTAAAGATTCAGAGAAGGAGAGAGCACCAGTGTGTCTGCTGAATGACAAATGTTGCAGTGTGGCTGCAGAACAGGAAATATGCAAAGGCATACCGGGCCAAAATCATGCCTTTTTAACTTCTCAAAAAGTATTTTAAAATTTTTGAATTTAAGTGTAATATAGTCAATCTATATGTGTATGTATTTTTTAAATGTCCAATAGTTTTCCAATGTAAAAACAAAAACAATCCAAACAAAGCATACCTCAAAAATGTCTTCCATTGGCCTTTGCTTCAGTTTATTTTGCAGAAACTGGAACACATTTGTCACTCCATTGACAAGCTTATCTAGTGAGGCATGACACTAGGCAGTGTGTGGATTGATAAAATAAGAAACTCCCTGTTCTTAGAATTTGCCATTTAGTTGAGGGACAAGACAGACAAGCCCAAACACAAACATAAAGGTAGCAGAAGCAGGTATTTTTATACAACTGTCACTAAGGGCTTGCACACTCCCTAAGCACTATACCCAGATATTACCACCCAATCTCCCTCGTTCTCTTCCTTGCTCGCTTATCTTTATTCAGATTCCTTTCTCCTCAGTGTGCTCTAAGCTTCACAGCAACACAAAAAGGTACCTATTGGTTCTCTAATGGAAATATCTGGTCTTGGGTTTAAAGACCATCTACCAATTGCTGTCCCCACCCCTGCACTCATTTGACTATGTCCATTTACCACTTCTACCTAGGCATGCTCTCCTCTCCAGAGAGGCAAACTTATTTGTCACTGGAAAATATTGTCCTTTGAGAACCTGAGGTCTTAATGGAAGGCAGAAGAGCAAGCAATGAATCACTGATAAAATGTGATTGCCTTTGATAAAGTAATATGAACAAGGGCTTAAAACATAAATTTCTTGATAAACGTTGGATTAAAGTTTAGCCAAACCCTGTAAATAGCCATTATATGTTAAATAATCAAGATGTACAGTTTTTCCCTTACTAATTCTCCAGGACACAGAAGGTAACTAATCCAAGGTGACATGGTTACAATAGGATCAACAAAGTCTGGTCTGTTCTAGGATAGAAAGGTATATTGTACTTCTTTGGAATGCTCTCCAGAAATAGAAGACTACATCTAGGGTGAACATTCCAACTTAATCCTAAATCCGAGAGATATTTCTGTGCCTATTACCTGATTCAACTACTGACATAGCACTGATCACCTTGTAAAGCACACATATAAAATGGCTCTACAATAGAGACCTGATCTCACATGAAACCTAGAATATTTGTAGAATGATTATAAATGGATTAATGTGACATTTAGTAGTTGCAACTCAGGTGAGAATAGGAGATGAGCTGGAGACACAAAGAACCTCTTGTCTCACCATTTCTTCCCACTGACTAAGCTTATCAAAAGGGTGTGTGTGTGTGTGTGTGTGTGCTTTTGAGAGAAGTGACATCCACCTTCACCATTATGCTTGGGCACATAGCATAATAAGCACTTAATAAGCGGTACGAAAATGTTTAGAAAATAAATAGCCAGCTTGGGCTAGGAAAATTATTAAATCAGTATTAACATGTCTATAATTTTTCCCCTCTCTTAATTGTTATATTTACTTCTGCTGTCTTGCCATTCCCTCATACCATTGCCCAAGACACTGAGGTACCCTGCTCCCTTTCAGTTGGGCCATTTCCCTTCCCTGTGTGTCATACAACTTTTCTGTGAAACCTTGTAGACTAGCCTGTTCTCTCTTTTTCAACTCTAACACTGTTTACAATTACCTGCTCATTCATTCAATTGTATTAATATGTATGTGCTTACCCTCCTCCCATGTCAGTTGCATAACCTTCTTTTTTGATGACCACCCACTATTCCTTCTGGTGATTTTTCAGGCAGATATATCTGTTAGGGGAAGAGGAAGAAGGGTTAAATGGCACATTTATTTCTGTAATCTTTGGAATGAGGTTAGTCAGTAAAGACTACACAAGTAAAAGACTACACAGCAAAGACTACAGCATCATACACAAGTATGATGCTGACCATTGTGTATGAAGCTGGAAAGTGATTATGACCTGGAGTAAAGGCATACTTATCTCAATGGTCACCACTGGTTGACCATGTAATCTTCAACAAATAATATAAATTTTCCATGCCTCATTTTCCTTACCTTATATTTAAAGGTATGTATTTATTGTACCCGCAACTTTATAATCACAATAACTTACCACATCTTATAATGAGAATGATGATTGGAATGATATATAAATGGAATGCTATTTGCACCTCTCTGTGTATAAGAGAATTGAGAATGATTAAATATAGTAGCAAGTCATTTACTCAGAATGTCTGAGACCTGATCTGTTCTAGATTAATTGTATTAGAATTTAGATATCCTAGTTCCAAGTGAGCATAACAATTTTAAAGGCATGTTAGCTCATCAATTTATGCTATATAGTGTGAGATGCAAAGTATAGTAAGAAATAAGTTTTAAAACCATCTGTCTTAGAAAGCATGACACATAATATGGAATGTAAGATATGGTAGAAAATAAACAAGTTTTTAAAACATGAGTTAAAGAAAACATTTATTTAGTGTTAATATATTATCCAGATGAGTTGGTGCTATGTATGGAATTGTGTCCCCCAAATTTATATGTTGTAGCCCTAACCACCAATGCGATAGTAGTTAGGAATTGGGCCTTTGGGGGATAATTAGGTTTAGATCATTCCATGAAGATAGGGCCCACATGATGGGATTAGTGCCCTTCTAAGAAGAGACACACTCTCTCCCCACCATGTGAGAACGCAACAAGGAAGAAGGTATCTTTTTTTTTTTTTTTATGGAAGAAAATATTTGCAATGTATTTAACACAAAAGGATTAATATTGGACTTTATGTAATAACTTCAAATCGATTATAAAAGACCAACCATCCGATGTACATTAAAATGTATGGAAGTTATAAAGAGGCAATTCAGTTTTAAAAATGAAAAAATAAAATCTAAATGGCTAACGGACCATTTTTAAGATGCTCCACTTCACTTATAACCAGAATACCCATAAAAAGTTGTTTAAAATTATAATCCATTTATATTATAGAATACTATGGAGGCATTATTTTTTATATTAAGGCCTATTTGTATGTACATATGTGGAAAGATCTCCAAATGCATTTCTTAGAAAAACATGCTACAAAACAATGGAAATAGTATGATCCCATTCGTGCTTTTTAAAAATGTTTTAATTTTTTATTTTTATTTTTTATACTTTAAGTTCTAGGGTACATGTGCACAACGTACAGATTTGTTGCATATGTATACATGTGCCATGTTGGTTTGCTGCATCCATTAACTCGTCATTTACATTAGGTATTTCTCCTAATGCTATCCCTCCCCCTGCCCCCGACCCCATGACAGGTCCCGGGGTGTGATGTTCCCCAACCTGTGTCCAAGTGTTCTCATTGTTCAGTTCCCACCTATGAGTGAGAACATGCAGTGTTTGGTTTTCTGTCCTTGAGATAGTTTGCTGAGAATGATGGTTTCCAGCTGCATCCATGTCCCTACAAAGGTCAAGAACTCATCCTTTTTTATGGCCGCATAGTATTCCATGGTGTATATGTGCCACATTTTCTTAATCCAGTCTATCATTGATGGACATTTGGTTTGGTTCCAAGTCTTTGCTATTGTGAATAGTGCCGCAATAAACATACGTGTGCATGTGTCTTTATAGTAGCATGATTTATAATCCTTTGGATATATACCCAGTAATGGGATTGCCGGGTCACATGGTATTTCTAGTTCTAGATCCTTGAGAAATCGCCACACTGTCTTCCACAGTGGTTGAACTAGTTTACCCTCCCACCAACAGTGAAAAAGTGTTCCTATTTCTCCACGTCCTCTCCAGCATCTGTTGTTTCCTGACTTTTTAATGATCACCATTCTAACTGGCGTGAGATGGTATCTCATTGTGGTTTTGATTTGCATGTCTCTGATGACCAGTGATGATGAGCATTTTTTCATGTGTCTGTTGGCTGCATTAATGTCTTCTTTTGAGAAGTGTCTGTTCATATCCTTTGCCCACATTTTGGTGGGGCTGTTTGATTTTTTTCTTGTAAATTTGTTTAAGTTCTTTGTAGATTCTGGATATTAGTCCTTTGTCAGATGTGTAGATTGCAAAACTTTTCTCCTATTCTGTAGGTTACCTGTTCACTCTGATGGTAGTTTTTTTTTTTTTTTTTTGAGGCGGAGTCTCGCTCTGTCGCACGGGCTGGAGTGCAGTGGCCAGATTTCAGCTCACTGCAAGCTCTGCCTCCCGGATTTATGCCATTCTCCTGCCTCAGCCTCCCGAGTAGCTGGGACTACAGGCGCCCGCCACCTCACCCGGCTAGTTTTTTTGTATTTTTTTAGTAGAGACGAGGTTTCACCGTGTCAGCCAGGATGGTCTCGATCTCCTGACCTCGTGATCCGCCCGTCTTGGCCTCCCAAAGTGCTGGGATTACAGGCTTGAGCCACCGCGCCCGGCCGATGGTAGTTTCTTTTGCTGTGCAGAAGCTCTTTAGTTTAATTAGATCCCATTTGTCAATTTTGGCTTTTGTTGCCATTGCTTTTGGTGTTTTAGACATGAAGTCCTTGCCCATGCCTATGTCCTGAATGGTATTGCCTAGGTTTTCTTCCAGGGTTTTTATGGTTTTAGGTCTAACATTTAAGTCTTTAACCCATCTTGAATTAATTTTTGTATAAGGTGTAATTCCCTTTGAAAACTGGCACAAGACAGGGATGCCCTCTCTCACCACTCCTATTCTACATAGTGTTAGAAATTCTCGCCAGGACAATCAGGCAAGAGAAAGTATCAAAGGGTATTCAATTAGGAAAAGAGGAAGCAGCTGTCTTAAAGCAGCTGTCTTCAAGCTAGGCATAGAGCCCTCACCAGAAACCAACCAAACTAGTGTTGCAGAACTTTCTCCTTAGTTCAGCTAAAATCAGGTTCTTGTCACACGACCAGGAAAGATTAGGCTTGCGGACACGTAGAAGGGTGAGGAGTGGAATTTACTGGGCAAAAATGAAAAAAAAAACCTCAGCAAAATGAGATGCTAACAGGCCCTCCACTTCACAGATTCAATCCCAGGTCACCACACAGGAATAGGAGAGGCTGCCCTCCTCCCCACTGCAAACGGGGAGAACTTCCTGAGGCTCCACCCCTTCCTCCCAGTGTGCAGGTTGGCTGTATTCAGAGACAATTAGTCCTGAAAGGGTGGGCTTCATCCAGGACCAGCAGTCCGGTTTTTCAGCCTTCAGGCTGTTACAGGCTTGAAAGCATAGTTTTGCCGGGGACCCTTGACTGTCACCTGTCTCTATCACTGGTACTTTAAACTTTTAGTCTCTGAGCTGTGAGAAAATAAAGTTCTAGTGTTTTTTTGTTTGTTTGTTTGTTTGTTTTACAGCCTAGAGCAGCCTGGCAAGTGCCTGAATGTGTGTTATAGCTCACAGCCTCACAGAGTCCTGGGTCAGCCTCCAATGCTGGATGCCACCCAGAAAGGCCATAAGCGCAGTGTCCTTGGCTTCATCTCACTCATCTAAGTCTAGCCAGGATGAAATGTGCCTTAGACAGAACTGCTTCTTTCCTTCCTCCAATGTGTCCTTTCTGGATTCTTTTATATTCATAGGTTTCCCTCCCTGCTTTTTCTTTCTTTCTTTTTTTTTTTTTTTTTTAATTATACTTTAAGTTCTAGGGTACATGTGCACAACATGGAGGTTTATTACATATGTATACATGTGCCATGTTGGTGTGCTGCACCCATTAACTCGTCATTTACATTAGGTATATCTCCTAATGCTATCCCTCCCCCCTACCCCCTCCCCACAATAGGACCCTGTGTGTGATGCTCCCCTTCCTGTGTCCAAGTGATCTCATTGTTCAGTTCCCACCTATGAGTGAGAACATGCAGTATTTGGTTTTCTGTTCTTGAGATAGTTTGCTGAGAATGATGGTTTCCAGCTGCATCCATGTCCCTACAAAGGACACGAACTCACCCTTTTTTATGGCTGCATAGTATTCCATGGTGTGTATGTGCCACATTTTCTTAATCCAGTCTGTCACTGATGGACATTTGGGTTGATTCCAAGTCTTTGCTATTGTGAATAGTGCCGCAATAAACATACGTGTGCATGTGTCTTTATAGCAGCATGACTTATAATCCTTTGGGTATATCCCCAGTAATGGGATGGCTGGGTTGAATGGTATTTCTAATTCTAGATCCTTGAGGAATCACCACACTGTTTTCCACAATGGTTGAACTAGTTTACAATCCCACCAACAGTGTAAAAGTTTTCCTATTTCTCCACATCCTCTCCAGCACCTGTTGTTTCCTGATTTTTTAATGATTGCCATTCCAACTGGTGTGAGATGGTATCTCATTGTGGTTTTGATTTGCATTTCTCTGATGGCAAGTGATGATGAGCATTTTTTCATGTGTCTGTTGGCTGTATGAATGTCTTCTTTTGAGAAGTGTCTGTTCATATCCTTTGCCCACTTTTGATGGGGTTGTTTGTTTTTTTCTTGTAAATTTGATTGAGTTATTTATAGGTTCTAGATATTAGCCCTTTGTCAGATGAGTAGATTGCAAAAATTTTCTCCCATTCTGTAGGTTGCCTGTTCAGTCTGATGATAGTTTCTTTTGCTGTGCAGAAGCTCCTTAGTTTAATTAGATCCCATTTGTCAATTTTGGCTTTTGTTGTCATTGCTTTTGGTGTTTTAGACATGAAGTCCTTGCCCATGCCTATGTCCTGAATGGTACTACCTAGGTTTTCTTCTAGGGTTTTTATGGTATTCGTCTAACATTTAAGTCTCTAATCCATCTTGAATTAATTTTCATATAAGGAGTAAGGAAAGGATCCAGTTTCAGCTTTCTACTTATGGCTAGCCAATTTTCCCAGCACCATTTATTAAATAGGGAATCCTTTCCGCGTTTCTTGTTTTTGTCAGGTTTGTCAAAGATCAGATGGCTTTAGATGTGTGGTATTATTTCTGAGGACTCTGTTCTGTTCCATTGGTCCATATCTCTGTTTTGGTACCAGTACCATGCTGTTTTGGTTACTGTAGCCTTGTAGTATAGTTTGAAGTTAGATAGCGTGATGCCTCCAGCTTTATTCTTTTAGCTTAGGGTTGTCTTGGCAATGCGGGCTCTTTTTTGGTTCCATATGAACTTTAAAGCAGTTTTTTTCCAATTCTGTGAAGAAAGTCATTGGTAGCTTAATGGGGATGGCATTGAATCTATAAATTACCTTGGGCAGTATGGCCATTTTCACAATATTGATTCTTCCTATTTCTATTGTTTTAGCCACCCAGTCAATGGTGTATTGTTATGGCAACCTGAACCAGGAGAGTTGGCTATTTATTATTTTATTTATTTAGAAATATGGATGTATATCTCCAGTTTTTGTTGGCTAGCAAGCACATATCTTTTACTTTCATCATTACTTGACACAGCCCAAATTTTCCAAATACAACTGATTATTTACATTAAGGAATAGGCTATATAATATATATGTACACAACTCAATGCATTAAAATGGAACTGGAGACTGTTATTCTAAGTGAAGTAACTCAGGAATGGAAAACCAAATATCATGGAAAACCAAATATCATATGTTCTCACTCATAACTGGGAGCTAATCTATGAGGATGCAAAGGCATAAGAATGATACAGTGAACTTTGGGGACTCAGGAAAAAGGGTGGGAGGGGGTGAGGGATAAAAGACTACAAATTGGGTTCAGTGTATACTACTTCAGTGATGGATGCACCAAAATCTCACAAATCAGCACTGAAGAACTTATGTAACCAAATACTACTTGTTCCCCAAAAGCTTATGGAAATAATATTTTTTTAAAAGAACTATTTTTATCTATTAAAACATACGTTATTAAGAACACTACAATTCCTGGGTTACCAGCAAAATCTGTGTTGATGACCATGTAATTATCCATTATAACTTGTCTGCCCCATTCGTAACGCTTTCATTTGTCCATTGTGATATTGCTGACCCACAGAATCACACTATCATCATGTGATTTAAGTAAAATAAATGATTGAATTATGTATTCTATTATTTATAGGTAAATATTCCACTCAATGAAGAAATGGCATGACTTTTTATTTTGATAAAAACACATAAAATATACAATCTTAATTTTAATATACCATCTCCAATTTTAAGTACAGGAGTGTTAACTATGTGTACATTTTTGTATAGCAAATATCTGGAACCTTTTCATTTTGCAAAATCAAAAATTTATACCCATTAAACAACTTCCCTCTCAACTCCTGGAAATCACTATTCACTTTCTAAGACTTTGACTATTTTAGATTTAGATTCCTCATGTAAGTGGTATTATGTAGTATTTGTCCTTCTGTGTCTGACTTATCCACTTAACATAATTTCTTCCAGGTTCATCATTTTGTGCAAATGACAGGATCTCCTTTTTAAAGGCTGAATAATATTCAATTATATGTATATACCACACCTTTTTTATCCGTTCCTCCCTTGATGAACGTTTAGATTTCTTCCACCTCTTGGCTGTCCTGAGTAATACTGCAATGGATGTGAGAATACAAATAGCTCTTTAAGATCCTGTTTTCCAATATTTTGGATATATTCCCTGAAACAGGGTTGCTGGATCATATGGTAATTCTATTTTTAATTTTTTGAGAAACCTTCATACTTTTTTCCATAGAAGCTGCACCTTTTTACATTCCCACCAACAGTGCACAAAGGTTCCAATTTCTCCACATCCTCACCAACACTTTATTTTCTATTTTTCCTTATAGTGGCCATCCTAATGGGTATAAGATGATTTCTCACGGTGGTTTTGATTTGCATTACCCTGATGATTAGTGATATTGAGCATCTTTTCATATACATTCTGTCAATTTGCATGTCTTCTTCAGAAATTTATCTATTCAGGTCTTTTGCCCATTTTTTAATCAAGTTGTTTAGTTTAGTTTTGTTTTGTTTTTTCTGCTATTGGATTGTATGAGTTCCTTTTCTATTCTGGATGTTAATCACTTATCAGCTGTATGGTTAATCTCTTATCAGTTCCCATTTCATAGGTTGTCTTTTCACTCTTTTGATGGTTTCCTTTGCCGCACAAAATGAACTATCATTTTTAAAGTCATTTTTTAAAAAATTCTGTTGTTCAGATACTTCTACTCATTATACTCCTGTAGAAACAAACTTCTGTTAAAATGTTTAGGGAATTTGAATGCTTTTGTTTGTTTGTCTTACATTTTCAGTTCTTTCAAATGGAGATGTTGTACAAATTGAGTGTATTAGTACGTTGTATTATGAAGAATACAATAATTTATGTGTAAGAAGTTCCCCAAATTCATAAAATATAAAATAACATTTGATTCACAATTTTTTAACAAGCTGGCTCTCTAGTATCCCTCGAATTTTAAGAGTTTAGATTCTGGCATACCTGTGAAGTGCTATACTATGTATTTATTTAATATAGCCAACCATTAGAACTATTATACTGAGTGACATATGTAGTGATACTATTTCTAGAGTTGCTAGTTGAATTACCATAACCCTAAACTCTCCTCATAATTATCTATTGTTGTAATCTAACATGTGTTTGAGAAGGAAAATCCCTACATGTGATTCATAGTTTAAGATAATTCTTTTTATTATAATAGCAATTATTTGAAACCAATTTGGTACTTCCCTGGTGGAGAGATGGTCATCATGAATGCCAGTTATTTTATTAAATAAGAATTTATTTTAGGTACATAATATTTCATTAGTAAATGTGGTTAAACTTTAATGTGCAGGAAGAAAAACTGCATACATAAATTGCTCAGTTGTCTTTTTAAAGCAAGCCCATCAAGCAGTCTCTTCTGATATTTTCAGCATCAACTTGGGATAAAATGACACACCAAATAAGCTAAAAACTGTTACTCTAGATTACATAAATTATGTAGGTGATACTGAAATGAAGATATTTGCTACTTAAAATTAAAAGGAAACATTTAATGATGTGTGCTTGAGCATATTGAATTGGACCTACAAATAAAATAACCCACTACATAGATTTCATTTTAAGTTATTACATAGCTGATTTAGACTCAGCATTTTATATTAATTGGTTGCAATAAAGAGGAATGATAAGAGTGGTATAAGCACAGTTAGTGTGGTTTGTTTTGAAGGCCAGGAAAGATGGCTGAGTGGAAACAAATGGAGTCAGTGCAATGCTATAGTACCCAAGGTTTTGCACTAGGTTCTCCACATCTCTCAGATTCATATTCTCCATCTCTAAAATAGGCACAGCATATGAATGTTGAAACACTGTGTTTTCTTCAAGGCAGTGGAAGTTATCCATAGCCTCAGAAAACTTTAAAAGTTACATGTTCTTAACAATAATGACTTTTTTTCAAATAGTCCGTTTTCACAGCATACCAGTTATGTGAACAAGAATGTAAAATAAGAGACACTAGAGGGCCAAAAAATAAAAACACTAAAAAGGAGTAAATGAAGCTTGTGATATCTCCACAGTGAGTGTGTCTAAATTAATGTTATTTTTTTCATGGCACCAATACAATTGACAAAAGCTTTGTAGGTCAGTTATTTCATTTGGGTTATAAAATGTCTCCAATTTGATTCTGTCTTCCCCCCAGAAATGATTAGCCACATGTTTTAATGGCATACCCACAGCCATAGTCTTCATGACAACAAAACCCTGTGTAAATGATTTCAGTTGGAAGGTGGGAAGAGGCCTTAACATCTGTGTAGCCTTACCTCTCCCCATCTTGGGCTATTGTTCCAAGAGATGAAGGGGACATGTTTTTCTTTTCTTCCTATTTTGCAAGTATATATCTTAACAGGCATAGAGAAAAGAATAGTTGTAGCAGTAGCAGCAACAGCAACAAATGTGAATATATGTCAGTCATCACTGAATTCTTGGAAAGAAAATTGGTTTCATAATCTAAATTCATACTGGAAATAATTACAATAATAATTATATTAGTAACTAACATTAACTGAATATGTCACATGTACCAGGCACTATACTAAGTATTTGACATACAATCCTGGTCTGGTACATGCTCTTTACATATACTATAATTAATATGCAATGCTTTAATAAATATATTTGGATACACTAAGAGGCAAGCCGTATGTCCCAAATTAGGTTGATACACAGTTACAAAACTGATCAGATAGCTTTCGTTTATAATGTGGATATTGATCTTAATGCCAATATGATAAAGTTCCTGTTTATTTGCTATGAAAGGTATACCTACGGAGCACCACATTTCTAAATAGTAGTCATCGCTTGTTAGGTGGTATTTTTGTATATACTATTTTAAAATGTTTCTGAGCATTCCTGACACTTTAACCGGTTATCCACAACTCCTTCTCTCATGGGGTTTGACGTACTGTAAGGGAATAATTTGAAAGACAGTTTTGCTTGCAGCTTGGCCCAGTGAATAAAGCATCAGATAATATTTGTGAAAGTCTTTGAGAGATGCAGATGAAAGGTGTTTCATAAATACAAAGCACTAATGTTGTATTCATGGAAATGGTTCTTCTTCACATCCTTTGCTCTAATGTCTGAGTCCCAAGGTGTTATTGCAATAGGTACTTTAGAAATGCATGCATACCCCCAAATCATTTTAGTATAGAGGAAAATGCAAGTGAACACAGAGTACTTAACTAAAAATCATGAAATAGAGACTGTTATCTGAAGCGAAAGAAACTTACAGCATAATAAGGAAGCTAATCAATAGAGAGTGTTTGGTGTGGCTTGGAGGAAGAGGAAAGGATAGGTGTCAACTGTTCTTACAGTGACTCATAACTTCAATAATAGCTTCTTAGAACTTTTAGAAGAAAATAAGAAAACTGAAAATTGTGAAAAAAAATTCAACTATAATGCAGAAGTTTTAAGTAATCAAGTGTCTTGGAGTCAAGTAGATTATCCTCTTAGGCTACTTACTAGATGGCATTTGATTTTATAGATTTCGTTGGGCTCAATAATTGATCGTTCATTTAATAATATTATTTAGTGTTTACTATGTGCTGAGCACTCTGCTAAGTGTTTTGTACACATTACCTCATTTCATTCTCACAAAAAAGCATTGAGATGCTTATTACTATCCTTATTTTACAGATGAAGAAACAAAAGCTTGAAGAGATTTATAGCAAACTAATAGTAAATGACAGAGCTGTGATTTAAACTGACATAGGTCTGATTCTAATATCTGTAACTTAATCACTGTCAGTCAAAAATGTCATGATGTACTTACTAATTTAAACAAGTTATATACAGATGATATCTCTAAGTAAGTAAATTAGTAGCAGAGAAAGTACTCTACACTTGATTCACCTTATTGAAAACAAACAAATGAAACTAACACACTCTCCTCTTTGTCTTCTACTGCTAAATATAAGGTGTTCCCTAAATGATTAGGTTAATTTCTCCTTTTCTTTGGCTTCCTCATCATTTATTTTGTAAGTTATAAGTAGGATGAGCCCTACTTTAAAGAAAAATATAGTTCCATAGTAGACAGCACTTGACCTTTTATTCTGTACACGTAACAATTATATATATATATATATATATATATATATATATATATATACCTTGACATCCAACCCACTTTGTATGTTTATCACTAGAAAGCCCTATGACACACTATGTTCAAAACTACCCAGAATGGGAAACATCTAAGCCCTGTCTTGTAAGTATAGAAAAGAGGAAATTGCCCTAGTGCTGCCAGGGCAAGAATTTGAAGGTCAGGGAGCTGGACAGTAAGCCTAAGTGACATAGCTTCCTGAGTAACAGAATTATGCTTTACATAAGCGGTTTCCAAATGCTGATGAGACCGAGAGCATAAAACAGAGCAATCCCATAGTACTATGTTCTTTTACCCTGAGGGAGAGACAGCTCACTCTGTGTGGGCTACCAAAACCAGAAAATGAGGGCTTGTCTCCATGAAGTACAGAGGAAGCAAAAGGGAACCATGTGTACATGCTTGCATTTTAATTTTATTTCTATTCTTTGTGGTGCTTATTTGCCATTTGGGAGTCAAGAAAAGTAAAAACAAACTTGAATCAAATCCAGGTTGTCATCATTCCCATCCAGGAACCCAGATGACACTCTGTGATCTGGTCTGGTTCAGATCTCCAGTGTTAATATGCAGAAAGGAGCTTCTGTGTGCTCATTCACTGATTTCAGGCACTACAAGAAGTCTCTTTGAGAAACTGTGTCATATAAGTAATGTATGTTTAATCCACTGTCCCTCTCAGCATCTCACCTATCATACAGACCTATCATACCTATGTATTTTCACAAGGTACATGAGTACCTTTTGAAAAAACTTACTTGAATGAGCTTAACTAAGAAATAAATTGCTTAAGAGATAGGCTGGTGCAATAGTAATTGAGGTTTTTGCCATCATTTTCCATGGCAAAACCACAATTTTACACCAACCCAATACTTGCTTAAAGGACATATTTATTAATCACTACCTATGAAATCATTTCTTAATTTCTAGGATTTCCGTCTATATTTACTACTGCAGTCTCATATATTCATAGTTTCATTAACATGTGTTTTCATTTTTTTCTTCGTTTATACAAGCTGACTCTCTTCCCCTTGAGATGAGCTAATTTTTTTCATTTTCCTAAGGCATCTATACATTATGTTCATTTCACTGGAGGGGAGTACCGGCATTCACTTTTGTTCAATTCATTCTAATATCATATTAGCAGATTCCACTAATTTGCTTTTTTCTATTATTTATTTATTTGAGATGGAGTCTCGCTGTGTCGCCCAGACTGGAGTGCAGTGGTGTGATCTCGGCTGTCTGCAACCTCTGCCTCCTAGGTTCAAGCGATTCTCCTGCCTCAGCCTCCTGAGTAGCTAGGACTACAGGCACGTGCCACTATGCCCAGTTAATTTTGTATTTTTTGTACAAAATTACTAAATTCCATAATTTAGTAGTTCAGTTTCACTATGTTGGCCAGGCTGGTCTCGAACTCCTGACCTCAGGTGATCCACCTGCCTCAGCCTCCCAAAGTGCTGGGATTACATGCCTGAGCCATTGCACCCAGCCTAATTTGCTTATTTTGATAGACATTTCACTTGATCCACTAGCAGACACATCTATATCAATAGATCAGTATATTTCCTAATTGAGCTGCCTTCTCACAACTTCATTAGCCATATTCTAGTTAATGAAGTCTCAAGTGCAATCTATACATAGTTTGAGGCTACATGTGAAAAGACATCATTACAAAAGAATTTATCAGATAACTTTTTTGTATTCTGGGTGATGTTCATCCAGAATGTTGCATTTTGTTTGGGGAACCATAAAGACCTAGTTAAATTGGAGTGAGTCCAGGGAGATAAGCAGTAATGTAATTGAGAAAATGAATCAGATTTTGAAGGAAAAATAAAATGACTTAAATATGCATAGCTTAGCATAAGCGAAGTTTATAAGATAGGCTTAGTAATAGGTCGTAATTTTGGCATATCTCCCAAAAATAGCTCTATTTAACATTTCACTAAAATGCCATGTTGAAAAACAAGAAGATGGAAATTTGTAATAATGAATCAATCAATGAACATTTCAAGCAGAAAACTTTTCAGATACAGGCTGTGCCCACACAATGCCAAAACAGCTGTTAGGAATGTGAGTAATTCAGTCAAATCAGTTATTTGGCATCATAACACACTCTCACCCACCACAGTTGCTATAACTTTTTTTATAAAATAAAACTTGATTGAATTCAAACTTTAAAATTTTGAATTCACTCAAATTAATTAGATTTGTAAATAAAATAATAAACTTGTATTGAATAAAATTATGGTTTGTGTGTGGGAGATATAAAGATGATTCAGACTCAGATCCTGATACAAGACAAGTGTATGCATAGCTTCAAAGCAAGAGGGGAAATAAAACTTTCTCTCCTTCCTACAGAATTGCTACTTTCCTGCTCATACTTCTTAGGAGACTTTCTCAGTAGCCCATTAGATGTCAGACAGAAAGATTGGTGGCAGCCAGTAGTGTTCTACCAGCAATCATTAAGATCATAATTCTGGAAAAAAAAAAAAATGTTTTGGCCCCAACACATTTGAATAACATGTACATGTTGCTCATATGAGAATACCAGGGCTTCTTTTTTTAATCCTTCCTATTTCCTTTTTTGTTGTTATTCAGAGGGGAAAGATAAGCAAACTTTTGTCCCTCCCATGGTATGAGTAGAATCACTTTACGAGCATATGGATATGAAAATCACCTATTACAATTGCTTATAAGATCAGAGTTGTACCCGATTCCTGTCACTAGCTGTAACCCCAACCCCTTTCTTTCCCATCCAAGAAAACACATCCAAATGCAACTCAGTGAGAGTGGCACTATTAGAGGCATCACCCTGAATCCACTCATCTATACTTTTTAAAAATAAATAATTTGTGAATTTCAGTCCTCTGTTGTAGTAATAGGTGACCGCAAAACATTGGCATGTTTTGATCCTATAGTTGAGCAAAGGGCCAAAATATGAGTGAAATTTGAGAATTCTCTGGGTCTTGTGAATACTGCTATAATAGTGCCATCTCTTCCCATTGTCCCAGATGAGGGATATGTACTTGTTTAGCTCCCAAGTATAGATGCCAGGGTCCCTCTCCATCACTCCATTAGGTGTCCATGGGTGCCCTTTGTTCTTAAAGTTGTGCTGGTGGAGAGGATCTATGGAGTACAGGGGATATTTCTTGCCAAATACCCAGACAACAGTGGTTACAAGAACATTTTCTTCAGCTTTTATTTGAAAAAAATTGGACAAGGGTGAAACCTTTCCGAGGCTTCCCTAGCCTCTATGCTTTTTTTATACTCTAGAATTTTTGACTTTTGCTTTTTGTTTTCATTTATTCTTAATATAGTGTGCCCTCACTATTTAACATATGGTAGCTTGAAAAATATTTTTTCTTGAAACTTTACACAGTTGTAATGTTTTCCTGATTTGTGCTTCAAACATTGAGTTTCATCTTTATAAATAACATTGGAACAAATTTCCATTCCTTGCTTTTTGAACAAATACAGGGTGACCATTTGTAATAGTGTAATAAAAATAAAGCCCTGAAAATGAAAACTTTATAAGTATTCAGAATATCTCTTATTAGCTAATTCATTAAATGATGCACTGTCAATTAATTCATAACCCTCCATTACCTACCTGCAAATAAATAATGAACCTGAAGATTGAAAATAATTGAAATACCTACATAAAACTTTAGTTTGAGTATAAACTAAATATGAAATTTTTAAGGATCATTACTTTTTTATATTTTCTTTTTGATATACTTCACTGGCTAATAACAGAAGCCACAATATCATTGTCAACATAAGATAAAACAGGGCAATTTTCTACTTCATGTTTCATGGTACATAACAGATAACAGTTTCTTTCAAGGCTATAGTGAAAAGGCTTTGGCCAACCACTAATTTTAATTGCTAACTAATACCATATACTAATGTTTAAGTATTGGCATTTAAAATTCCAAATTGTACTATAAAGTAGAGCTCTTTACCACTCTACTTAGAAAACTGACAATTTTCTAAGATAACAAAATATAGTGGCTTCATTGTTCTTTTTTATAACATTGCCAGACTACTCTGCAAATATTAGCAGAGATGTATCCATCTTGTGTTTTTACAACCAAGAAAATTATGTAGTTTGAGCAATTACTACAATAATTTAAACAAAATGGCATTTACCACAGCCCTCTCTTTTTTTCTTGATAGTAAAGTCCTGGATTGTTTGTCTTAACCTATGTCAGAGAGTTGATTGAGTTAACAAACCAGCCACTTACTGGCGGAAATATTGAGTATTATGCCTGAGGTTGGCTGATTGTACTATGTAAAGCCAATACAGTGTACAGCACAGTTGGATTCCCTCTATAACAGAGACAGGAAGAAATGGGCTGGAGGAGGGCTGCTTTGTGGATCTTTGACTAATTGTTATGCTTGCACAACAAATTGGAGAACAGGAAAAGAGATTAATTAAACTAGAAAGTAGAAAATTTGGACTTTCTGGATGTAGACCAGCACTCCCTCTAAAGATGAGCATCAGCTTATAGAGAGACTAAAATATAAACATGAATTTCAGCACAAACATGTCAAAGGCTCGTAGGTGCTTTATTGTTGACCTTTATTTCCAGTGATTGTAACAAAGATCAACCTAACTGACAGAAAGTAACACAGCATACTATATCTTACCTGCTGGTTTAGTGAGAGGGCCATTCAAAGTCCTCAAAGGGATGTACTTGACAATCTGAAAAACAGTAAATAGTATCCAGGACTGTGGGAGCCATGCAGAATGCAGTAATCCAGAACCAGATTGAGCCCATGGAAACTAGAAAACATTGTAATTTATTGTTAGCTTTCTCCCAGAGCCTCTGTGACTGTTCTCCTGCAGTCATCTGCTTTAGTTTTGAAATCTCCTCTCTATTTCTCTCTCCTTCTGACTCTTTCTGTTGTTGTCTGTGCCTCACTCATGCACATGCCCATTTATGCGTAAGTATTTATTAAGCATTAGCTATTGAATAGACTTTATTTTACATTCTCAATCCAATGGTTTAACTGATAAATCTGCTTTTAATAAAGGATGTTGGTATATTAATATTAAAGCAGTATTATTTGAGCCAGAAAAGTGATAAACTATATTGTTTATTTTCTTCCGAAAATCAGTTTTCTTACTTTTTTATTCTTTGAGCCTCTAATAATAACTACGAGGTTGAGAACAGAAATATCCATAGCCAGATACACTTAAGTCTAATTTGATGATCATTGAGCACTATGAAGTTAATGGATATTAGTCATAACGTGCAAATCTTAAAACTACCTGCTCACAAGTTACAAAAGCTCTTTGTGACAGGTAAAATACTATTAAGTAGTAACATACATTTTGAGTTATTAGTAATAATTAATATTACTAAGAAAATATCTTCTCTTTGTTTTAAGCTTGTTTCCTTTTACCTCTACTCCTGCCTAGAAGGGGAGAGCAGCTCAGAAAAGCAACCTCAGGAACCAAAGGCTTCTAATTGGCCTTGAGAGATTTGACATAAGTAGTATGGCAATAACCCTTGGTGCTCTGATGTTCTTTGCACATGTAGATTATATGGTCTTCAGAGACATTAATTAATATTGCCTCATAAGACCTCAGGAAGGTGGTTAAATACTAATAGAGGCCCATAATCCCTTATCCAAAACCTTTGGGGTCCACGTTTTTCAGAATTTAGAATTTTTCAAACTTTACAAAGGTGCTGCTGTACGTATACTTATATTATATATACACCCACCCAGAGTGAGGTATGGGCCAGCACCCCTTAATAAAATGCATTAATACTTTCATAGCTAAATGTATGAAAATTCACAAAATGAGATAAATAAATGAAGACTATAAATATCCTTAGATCCCTTCGGGTTAGGCTTTGCCACCAAAATTTATGAAATTAGATAAATAAGTTAAGACCATAAGTATCCTCAAAGCATTTCAGGTCAGGCTTTGTCACCCAATGAGTTAGGGGAAAACAAACTCTTTTTTCAGAGATTCTTTGATTCCATAGTTGTAGATAAAGAATTGTGGAGCTACCCTTAGCCTTGGCCAATGAGATAATGAAACACATAGTAAGACCAGGAAGTACAGACATGATTTCTGACTCTCTGTGACCTTTTTCTAGAGCTATAGGAATATATGTGCCCCTTTTGACAACATACACTGCATAGTAACCTTGGAAAAAAACATATTTAGGGAAGGTACTGTCACAGTGTCACTAAAGAAAAGAATAATCAATTTAGTACATGGATTTCAGAAAAACGAGCCATTTATCTACTTTGCTCAAATTTTTCAAGAAAAATTATCTATTTGGCATTACTGTAATACTGACAATATTTATTTTTAACACCTACAGAAAATTATTTTGCATGTACAGCCAATGCTGCTACAGTGCTTGTTTTATAAAGGTTAATTTGTTCCCTTGGTATTGGGATGTTTGAGAACAGTTTGAACTTAAGACAAATTTTGCGTTTTCATATGCGCAATTCCATCTGTTAAAAGCACTAGATGAATGCAGAAAACATCATACAGCAGAATGAACTGCATAAGAATACACAAAATGGGCACATGTATATACCTGAAATATCCATCAGATATTTCAGCTCACCACATGTGGATAGGAGCCTGTCGCATCCACATCTGGTATTTAGAACTTTCCGTCCTAGTCAGATAACTTTCCTTTTCACCATTTCACAATAACTCACAATTTGCAACTCTTCTGACACCCACTTTCCCAAGATAAACTGTCATATTTGGTATGGCATTTGAAAAACTATGCTGTCATTCTTATTAGTTTCCTTTTTTTAATGTGTCATTGATTATGTTTTTGAATGTTGCATCCCTAACTTCATTTTTTCCGTAACCCTCTGGTTATGTGTGATTTTGCATAGTGCAGTGAATTGCAGAAATGCCTGCTTTGTCTTGTAGCCGAACTGACTGTATGTGTTAATGAAATGCAAGGGACAAAACACCCTGATAGACACCCTGATAAGTTGCCACAGTATTTCTGAGCAGAGATACTCTAATTTCTTGTGAAAACTTTTTCTAACACATTATCCAAAATAAGGTTTATCGGCAAAAAGAAAAGAAAAGGCGGGGGGGAAAAGCTATGCGTGACACATTTCTTCTTCCACTTACCTTTTGGAGACAGAGGCAATGTTGTTTCTGAAGGCTTATACTTCTATTAGCAGCTCTGCCACACTTAAAATGTCTCAGATCTACAGTTTGGAGGAATTTTGCTCCTGAGAAATTATCTTACCAAGTTATTTTAGGGCCTCAAACCTGAAACTGGCTACTATCCAAGTATATTATGTGAATTAGACCTTTCCATCTGAAAACTTAATTTATTTTCAGAAAGCTTTGTAAGTATGTCTGGATATCTACATTTACATAATCACCACTCCTCCCTTCTCCCTTCCTCTCTCTCGGGCACAGAAGTGCGTGGTTGCCACATATATTTGGAAGTGAGTGTATGTGACTTTCAAACCCCTAGAATTGGTGTTCTAGAGCCCCTGACACTGAACACTAATGTATTTTTCATTAGTGTTTAATGTTGGGAAATCCCATTTCACGGAGCCTAAGGATTAAATTACTTCATTTGGGAGGGAACAAGTGCATTCCCTATCTTTTTCCTGAGGTGAAAAAGAGAATGAATCTGAGATCATTTGCATTTCATAAAGGCTTAAGGTCTGGACGTATTCCACTCAGTGCAACAATCCAATATTGTGAAAGCGTTTAAAGACAATATGCACTAGTAGGGAAACCTCCACATATTTGAAATGTGGAAATAAAAATACACAGTAAAATAGATAAAAATCAAAATATCCATATATATTATATGGATATGCATTATATGTAGATAATCTAAATGACTAGACAAAGCCGTTCTACCTGCAGCAGAAATGTTATAATAATACTATGATTGCACTTTTCAATGAAGTAAAATTTTTATCATTTTTCGTAATAGAGTTGCAAAGAGTTTGAGGTAATCTAGCAATAAATAAATCTAGATGTTAATGAGATATTCTTTTTCTTTGGAACAACTGTACTGAAAAGAAACCCTTTCTCTTGCACAGCTGTGCTGACAGAAACCCCTACTGATTAAGCTAGTAGATGTCACACATGTTGTTTAGAGAGGTTCTGAACACAAGACCTCAAATTGACTCCTCTTCTTCTTCTAACCTTGTACTCCCACCTTTTGCCTCCCTTCCCTCGGGTCACTAAGTGCTTTCCCACGAGTGGCATTAGACAGTAGATCTGTAGTGTGTCACTGGTGCTTTTTTCACATCGTGAAGGGGCATCATTTTAAGTACCTTCTTCAGAGTATCATTGTCCTTTGTCATGGCTCTGGGAGGCATTCCACTGAGATCTTCAAGGGGAAAACCTACTTGTCTGTCAATTGAATAGATAGCCAGTGGCTACAACAGAATGAGAGCCAAAGGAAACACAGAAGGTGGTTATCTGGGTCCCATGATCCAGTCAATCCCTCTTCTACTAGCAAAAGGTTTTAGAGATCTTGCTGTGTACCCAGCACTTTGCTCAATGTCATACAGCATACAGGAGAAGTAGAAGGAAACCTTATTCTAAGAAACATGCAGTCTATTTTGGGAGAAAAGACAAAACACATAGGATATGATGGGGATGCTATAATATTGCCCACACAGGGGTCAAATTTATGGCAAAACCAGTAAATGTTAAAGTCATAGAACAGAGTCATGTTTATGTTCCGAAATAGCATAATGGAAAGAGTGCTGGGCAGAGTACTGGGATTTCAGATAACATAACCTGTGGGGGTGGGGGAGAGTTTTAAGTTCAGTCTATCTGTTAAAATGTCACTTAATTTACAAAAGCACGTGCAGAAAAAGAGTAAAGGAATCATCTGGCATGGGCAGGAAAAAGTACACAAGTTGAATGACCTTGAGCAAGTCAGTTCACCTCTTTGGGTCTTGGATCTCTCATCTGTAAAATGGCGAGTGGAGAGAGGCAAGCTTAACTAGGTGATCCCTATGATTTGTTCCAGTCTTATAGTTTTATACTTTTATACTTTTATTACATTCAATAAACAAATAGTCAACAAAATGCATGTTCAAGCGCATTTTACATGAATTAAATTTAATTGTTAGGAAAAGGGATTATTATTATTATTATTTTCCTTACTTTACAAATGAGGGGTTAAAGCTTCTAAAGGGTGGATGCAGAACTTAAACCCAGATTTGCCATACATCCCAGTCCAAGTCCTCTGCTCTTTCCACTATGCTGTGTTGCATACCATTACACCACAATGCCTTCCTTTCTACATTTGAGGAGTCATGGTCAAATAGAGAAGTAGACATAATAAACCTAAGTGAAAAATCAAGAAAATGTGGACAATTCTTTGCCTCTAAATCTTATGAGGGAAAAGAGAACTCATATTACAGAGATCTGCAATACAGGGAATGAAGCATTAGCCAGAGAGTCAGGAGATGTGAGTACCTAGTCCTGGCCATGCCACTAACTTGCCAAGTGACCCTGGACCTGTTTTCTCATTTGCAAAATGAGAGCATCTCCAAAGTCCTTTGGGTTTCAACATTCTGTGCTTCTTTGAGTCCCCAAAATGGAAAGCACACTTCTAGTTATGGTTATGAGTATGAGCCCAGAGGTTTAAAAAAAGTTAATGAGATGTTAAGTATTTGTGATGATTTTTTTAGTGGACATGGGATTTGAGCTGGGCCTGGAATAATGGGGGTGATTTAAGAAATTCATGAAGCATTTTAGTTGTTTTTAAATATACAAGGATAGCTGACCATCTAAAGGGATCCTTTATATAAAATGAATGATCACCACTCCCTTCTCTATCTATCTCTTGTACAATTCAGATTTTCATATAGTGAGTTTATTTAAAGGGAGAGCCACCTGTGCTAGAAAATACAGCCAAGAATTTGTCATGCTCTTGGGAGAGTAATATTGTTTTTAAAAATAAAAACCATGCCAATGTCTTTAAAATTCAAGTTTGAAGTAAAAAGATTGAAAGAAGTGATTTTTTTTTTTTTTTCTGTGATCGGCCACTGCAAAGTGGGCCTCAGCACAAACCAGCTGAGCCCTTTGCTAGGCATCGAAAGCCTCTGGCGTTTTTCTGCTTTTCAACTCTCAGTCATTTGGGAGGTGGGACAAAGCCATGCTGTCTACAAAGTTTATCTAGAACGTGCTGGTGTTACAAGAAATCACTTGACATCTATTATGTTTCTCCTGTGGAAGAGAGGTGGCTATCAGCTACAATAGTGATTTCTTTTTAAAGGGGTTTAATTGGGGTATTTCTCATGGGCCAAATTCTAACTCACTGTCTTTACGTGTGCCTGTCAGGAAAGCAGTGGAAAAATACCAAACAATAGCAACAACAGAAGTCTGAGGACCGCTGTCCCAGGCTGCCCCTCTGTAAACAAGCAGAAAAAAATCTGTTTCCCTGCTGCCTAAGCTGCTGCTAACATGGCAGAGCTCCTAGAAAGGTGTGGCAAAGGGAAAAAGGTGCAGACCATGGAAATGGTCCATTTGCATGGCCATGGAAATATGTATAACAACTTGAACAAACTCCTTTTAGCCTACCTTTTACAAGTAACACTCTAAGTTGGGGGGACTGGCAAAGAGATTAGTTTCACACAGCCAAGTGACACACTCGTGAGCTGTTTTTCTAAAATATGGATTTGCTCCTGTATAGGCAAGCTCACATCCTTTCCTGAGGTAAGCCAGAAGGTGGCCTTATATTTTTATTTGAAGTGCCGGATGATCTTCCTTGCAACAAATTTGTGCCTTTTACTAGTATTTTCTCAAGTGAGAATTTTGCAACTGATGGAAATCAGCTCACTTCTATTCTGTAACTTGGTGTCTTGTTAATGATTTATTTGTTCAGTAGCAGAAACTATGACAAATGGTGTGAGGCGGCCTCATTTACTTTTTAGCTGCTATAGCCCTAAAGAATTTACATGTAAATGCAACTGCAAATGTTTTACATTTCATAAGCATGCTGCACGTGCCTTTGTAAGTTAAGTGGCATTTTTACAGATAGACTGAACTTAAAACAACCTCCCTCACCCCACAGGTTTTATTATCTGAAATTCTGGTAAGTCTGTCGTGCTAGTTTCCCTGACTGCCAAGTGGGAGAGTAAGTCTCTATTTTGTGTTTCTCTTCTCTCCTCTTTAGATGTGCAGAGCAGCCCACACAACCAGTTCACCTTCAGACCCCTCCCGCCGCCACCTCCGCCTCCTCATGCCTGCACCTGTGCCAGGAAGCCACCCCCTGCAGCGGACTCTCTTCAGAGGAGATCAATGACTACCCGCAGCCAGCCCAGCCCAGCTGCTCCAGCTCCCCCAACCAGCACGCAGGATTCAGTTCATCTGCATAACAGCTGGGTCTTGAACAGCAACATACCACTGGAGACCAGGTACTTAAGCTATTATTGATCCCACTAAACTTAAGTATTGGCAGAGGATGGTTCCACTGATTGCAGAAACTCATTTCATCACACACATCTGCAGAGACACACAAATGCACAAACAGATACACACCCAGATGCATGGGCAAAAAGGAAGACTCCTTCACAGGCACAGATGTGCAAACAGACACACACATCTAGATCCAGCCACAGACACAGACCAGAGCAGATACACATGAAAAGATGAAGCCGCAGATACATAAACACCCTGCTGTCACATATTCACAAAAACATAAAACAAAGCAATTATCTAAGCTGTCACTGCAGCCTCAAAGTGAAAGGCAATTGTCCCTTGGTTTAAAAAACTACAGTGTTACAGGAAAACCCAAACACAACTGGAAGAGGAGTGATCGTTTATACTTTATTTATTGTAAGAGTCTTTGAAAAAATAAGCTGCCTTCAAACATTTAAAAAATAAAAGGATCAGCCTCATGTAATGGAAGTATATGCGTACATTTAAACACTAAATTCTGCCTTTAGGGTTAAGCTTTTGGTCTTTCGAGCAAAAATGTTTGCCTGTTTTTCTTCACATGTTTAGTTTTCTAGATTCACTCCTCAGAGCTTTGTCGTGATAAAAGTTCTACTCTGCAGTTCTGGGTCCCTTGATCATGATAGGTTTTAGCACTAGATACAATTAACAAAGAAATTACTCATCATTTCTAGTCACTTTCTTAAATCAAAAATTACAACTTTGTATTGACATAGAAAAACATGAACTAATAGAACATAGCATTCTATTTTCTTTGAAATTCAAGGACTTCCCCTTGTTTTTTTGTGTGCCTTGTTTAGTTCTACAATGGAATTTTTGTTTTATTTTTATAGATTCGAGGATACATGTGCATGTTTGTTACATGGATATATTGTGCAGTGGTGAGGTTTGGTTTTCTAGTGTACCCATCACCTAAAGGGTGAACATTGTACCCAATAGGTAATTTTCTAACCCTCACTCCCGGCCCATCCTTCCTTTTTTGGGGTCCCAAGGGTCTATCATTTCCATTTTTATGTCCATGAATAGCCATTGTTTAACTCCCATTTATAAGTGAGAACATGTGGTATTTGGTTTTCTGTTACTGAGTTAGCTTACTTTGAATAATAGCCTACAGCTCCATTCATGTTGCTGCAAAAAACATGATTTACTTTTATGGCTCTGTGGTACTCTGTGGGGTATATATACCACATTTTCTTTATCCAATTATTCATTGATGGGCACTTAGGTCAATTCCATGATTTTGCTCTTGTGTATTGTGCTGTGATAAACACATGAATGCAGATGTCTTTTTGATATAATGATTTATTTTTCTTTGGGTAGATATCCAGAAATGCATTGATGAATCAAATGGAAGTTCTATTAAAAATTGCCATACTGTTTTCCATAGAGGTTGTGTTAATTTTTATTCCCATCAACAGTGTATAAGCGTCGCCTTTTCTCCACATTTTCACCAACATCTGCTGTTTTTTGACTTTTTAATAATAGCCGTTCTGACTGGTATGAGATGGTATTTCATTGTGGTCTTAATTTGCATTTCTCTGATAATTAGTAATGTTGAGCATTTTTTCATGTGTTTGTTGACCACTTATATAGCACCTTTTGAGAAATGTCTGTTCATGTCCTTTGCCCACTTTTTAACAGGAATTTTTGGGTATTTTTTTCTTGTTGATTTGTTTAAGTTCCTTATAGATTCTGGATATTAGTCCTTTCTTGGATGCATTGTTTGCAAATATTTTCTCCCATTCTGTGTGTTGTCTGTTTACTCTGTTGATTATTTATTTTGCTATGCAGAAGCTTTTTAGCTTAACTAAGTCAAATTTGTCTATTTTTTGTTGTTGTTGCATTTGCTTTTGAGGTCTTGGTCATAACATTTCTTGCCTAGGGCAATGTCCTGAAGAGTTTTTTACTAGGTTGTCTTCTAGTATTTTTATAGTTTCTGGTGTTATATTTAAGTCTTTAACCCATCTTGAGTTAATTTTTGTATATAGTGAGAGATAGGAGTCCAGTTTCCTTCTGCCTATAGCTGTCCAATTTACAGAAACTTTTTCTAAAGACATTTGTATGTTAAAAATGGGCATAATATACCGCTTGATAAACAATGTCTGGTATCACCTTCTAACCTGATCTCTGGGAATTGTAATGGAAAGAGAAAGACTAGTCAACTTTCATAAGACTGGTTGTTGTTGTTGTTGTTGTTGTTGTTGTTGTTGTTTAGCAGCATATTAAATTAAATACCAACCATGGCATCAGAGAATATGTCACCATCAACAAACTGGAAGTACTATGACCCATGTCCAGGAAACAGTATCATCCATCACTTACCAGATTAAATGGTTTCATAAAGGGTGATTTCTGCTATATTCCAAGAGAAAAATATAGCAGTCAGCACCTATGGTGACGATAATGCAGTTAGAACTGAACTAGTGATAGTATTTCTGTTTCTTTTCTTTTTTTTTTTTTTTTTTTTTTTTTTTTGAGAAAGTCTCCTTCTGTCACCCAGGCTGGAGTGCAGTAGCAAGATCTCAGCTCACTGCAACCTCCGCCTCCTGGATTCAAACGATTCTCCTGCCTCAGCGTCCAGAGTAGCTGGGACTACAGGCATACGCCACCACACCCAGCTAATTTTTGTATTTTTAGTAGAGATGGGGTTTCACCATATTGACTAAGCTGGTCTTGAACTCCGGACCTTGTGATCTGCCCACCTCGGCCTCCCAAAGTACCTGGATTACAGGCATGAGCCACCGTGCCCAACCCTGTATCTTTTCTTTTCTTTCCTCTTTTTTTTTTTTTATTGAAAGGGGAAGGTGAGTAAAGGGTAAAATGCAAAGAACAATGTATATCTTCTTCAAGGAGTTTTCAAACAGTGGTTATTTCCTCATTTTACTTTTAATTCATTTGCAGAGCTTAGTGATAGAGAGCTGAGGAAACAGCAGGGCAATATGGTTAAGTAGCAGTTCTGACAAGCAAACACACTCCTTTCCTCTATAAAGCCAAATAACAGGAAATCTGGGAGAGAGTGGGGAATGGGTTCAGGCAAATGGAGAGAGAAAATTATTCTTATTTGAAGTGTACATCTAGGCATGTTTGTACAAACTCTACCCACGGACCTTCTGTATCTATGCAAGGAAAGTATTAATTGGTCTCAGTTTCTTAAGACGCAGAGAAGAACATAAGTTTTCATGTGAGAGTGAGCAGAGTACCTTTTTAGTACATTTGAATATATATTTAGCATCACAATGATGATTTTTTAAAAGCCAGAAACGTTATTAGCTTGATCAACTAGAATTATTCAAATATATCCTTTAAAATGTTCATTTCTCATGTAATCAATAAAGGTAACTGTGAGTATCCAGGAACTTATGCATGAACTGTGTAACAGAACCTGTCTGAACCTCGGCCTCCTCATCTGATAAAATGAATATACAAATGCCTGCCTTCCTAATTAGGAAAATCAAGCAAACATAGTAGAAAGTGCCTCACATACTGTAAAGCACTACACAACGAAAAGTTATTATTACTATCTCTACTAAGTGGCCACTTGCCTTTGCATAAATATCTCCAGAATAGGTAATTGACTTATTCCTAAGTTATTTCACTCCACCTCAAACAACTACTAGAAGGTTATTTTTGAACCAAAATCTATCCCTTCTTAACTCTGCCCATTTTTCTCAAATCTGATTTTAGGGTCCCACAGAATAAGTAAAATTCCCCTTACAACTGACAGCCCTTCACTGTTCCTGAGTCTTCTCTTCTTTGTACTAAATGTTTCCCCAGTTCCTTCTACCTGTTCCTCACATTAATTGGTTTCCAATCTCCCTTCCTGGTCTCTTCCTTTAGAACACACTAAAAGTGTGTTTGTCCAAACTGCTCTTGAAATGTAATGTTCAAGGCTGGATGCAGGTGTGGGTTCTTATTAGGCTCTCTGGTTACAAGAAGCCAAAGACATTCAGGTTGCCTCGAGTAATTGAGAACATCCTTTCAGTGTATGTGTTGTCAGTCCCTGAGAACATGGGAAACTCTGGTCAATCCCCAAAGGAAAGGCAAAGCCTGTAGATCTCTAGCATTAATAAGACTCAGCAATTCTCTGCATTTTTGCTCCTCTCTGTCTCTTTCTTTGTCCAATAGCTTATTCTTTCCATCAGCTCAATATTTATTTTGTCTACCACATAGTTTCTACTATCTCATAACAATGTCTGGTCTCCACTGCACCACATGACTCCAAGTGTATCTCCTCACACCTCTCACCTCATCCCTTCAACTGCATGTCGCATTGCTAACTGCGTTATTATCTTGGTCACTGCAGGCTCAAAACCCTAAGAGGGAATTTGATTAACCCAGTTCATCCCTTTTATAGCAGGCTGTGTTTCAGTTTTTTGGCAAGCCCTGCCAATTATTCTCACAGTCAACTGAGGCTATGGGGAGAGAAAAGTCCTGTGATTAAAATAAGCAACAACGTGGCCATCTATGGCTGTCCCTTGAGGAAGGACTGGGAGCAGATTTGATGTTCCTTATATGGGACTCTCAGCAGTCAGTCATTTTGACTGATTCACTGGGGATTTTATGCTATGACCAACAATTAGCCACCTCTCTTGTTCTAATTATGTATTTTGGTTAATGCTGTCTACTCCAGTATCAGCTTTTTTGGTGGCCACATGACACTATCCATACACATTGAGAACACTCGAAACTAAACCCCAAAGCCTTTTTAACATGTTCTGAAGCTAAACCACGTTTCATTTATTCTATAAGTACATAGTTGATTCTTTTTCAATTTTGTGTTTGGTATTTGAGATACCAGTGGAAATATATTTGGAGCCTTGATTTGGCCTAATTTGATTTCATCTTGTTAGCATGTGGAGATGTTGCTGAGTTCAAATTCTACCATACAAGCTATTTGCTTTTGCTCTCAGAATTGTGTCGTCTGTAGGCTTATTAGGTATGTTTCCCTCTTTTTTATGTAAGTTATCAATACAGATGTTACATGGGACCAGATTAGGGTCAGATCTCTGTGTATGCCACTGGTGACATTTATCTATTAGGCAACATTCTTTTACTAACAACCCACATTTCTCCATCTTGTTCATAGCCATATTATGGGAGATCTTGTCAAATGCCTTGCTGATATTCAGATATAGTATGCTTACATTCTTACTGATCTTCCAACCTAATAACCATGTCAAGAATAGAAATGAAATGAGATTATCTAAGATAACTTGTGCTTAGAGAATTTATACTGCCTTCTTATGGTTACTACTTTTTTCCTAAGCGCTCACAAATTGTGCTTTTATTAACCTGTTCTAGAATTTTGTATTTAATCAACCTGTTTCTTGGTCTAGTCTAAGGAGTCCATATGCTTCCTGTTTATTTTGAAAACTAAAGCCAATGTTTGCTGTCTCCAGTCTCCTGTCACGCTTCACCCACACTACAGTTGCTAAAACTTTAGCAACTGTGACAAGGTAATCCAATCTCCAAGACCTCTCACCACTCTGGGATAGAATTTTAATTCATTTATTATAGAACAGCCAAATGCCTTTTAATGACTGCTTTGCCCATTTTAGCTTCAATTTATGGTTACTGATATTGATTTTACCATTTCAAGTCTATCATCATTCTTTTTCACAAAGAAAACTAGTACAGTATTTGAGAAGGCCTCCCAGATGTTAGTCATCCAATAACAATTTCATGGGTTTCATGTCTCTCCTACCCTTGCTCTTCTTGGTTTAAATATATTTTTTAAAAAGCACTTTTCTGTCATCTTCAGCAGTTTTTTTCTCAAGCCTCAGGCTCATTTGGGGTATAATTCTTCTTAGCATTATTTTCATCGTGCCCTCTTAAACTTATTTATTTTTGGTTTTTATCCCTTTATTTTAGTACCTGTTCTTTAGAAATCCAAACTGAATGTGAATGGAGAACACCCAGTACAGACACACTGGTTTCAACAGGTCAAAATAAATAAATAAAATAAAATAACTTCCCGACTGTCTTAATTCATCTTGATATTAGAGTATTCCAGGGCATGAAATTGTACCTCCTTCACTTCAGCAAGCTCTTTTCCAAAAGTCTGGGATTTTGGCCTTATAAGGTACTTACAGACTCTAAGATAAAATCCTTCACTTCCTCTAAAGGTTCCTATCACCTTCAACTCGCCAGTTTCTCTTTTTCTAAGTCAGTCAGAGAGGCAAGTTTCCTGATTTTCTCTACCTTTTGGGAGGTATAGTCATTAACACAAGAATCTGGGAACTTGCCATATATTTGTTTTTGCAAATCGATACAACTAGCAGATGTTTGTGGAGTTGAAATCATTCATGTTTACTACCCTTTCCTCCTATGACACTTTTGTGATCTGTGTTGAGAATCAGCATCCATTGTCTTCATCTGGCCAAGTGGCTTATTATAGACTCTCTGATCCACTACCTATTAATCATGTGACATTGGGCACATCACTTATCATCACCATGTCTCAGTTTTCTCATCTGTAAAGTAAGGATAATAGTAAAACCGAGCTCATAGGCCATTGTGAGCATTAAATGAGTTCATAATTGCAATGTGCTTAGAGCAGCCATGAACATAATGAGCACTCCATAAATGTTAGTAATAATAATAGCAATAATCTTCACACACAATAGATTATTTTACTTTTTGTCCCTATTTCTATCTTTGTCTAACTAAAGGTATTTCTGCCCTTCCATTCATGATTTCCTCAAAGTAAACACATACAACATCATTCCACTTCCTTTCTTAGCATGCTTTTAAATAGAATATACTTGGCCTGGCCCGGTGGCTCACGCCTGTAATCCCAACACTTTGGGAAGCTGAGGCGGGTGAATCACCTGAGGTCAGGAGTTCCAGTCCAGCCTGGCCAACATGCTGAAACCCCATCTCTACTAAAAATACAAAAATTAGCCGGGTGTGGTGGCAGGTGCCTGTAATCCCAGCTACTCAGGAGGCTGAGGCAGGAGAATCGCTTGAAATGGCGGGGAGGTAGTGGGGGGACGGTGCAGAGGTGGCAGTGAGCCAAGATCGTGCCACTGCACTCCAGCCTGGGCAACAGAGGGAGATTCCATCTTTAAATAAATAAATAAATAAATAAATAAATAGAATATACTCTTTCACCACCATGTTCCAAATCATCAGAACCATCCCCCCTCTCCCACATTTTGACGATACATACCTGTGAGGCTTTTTAAGACTGCCCTGTGATCAATCTTCAGAACACCTGTGCATTGCTCCCTGCTTTCTGTTATTCAGAAAAACAGTGCCCTGTCTACCCAGTACATTGAGGATTTGGCCCTGCCCTGAGCCCTCCCCTACTCAAATGTCAGCCTTGCTATCTCCTTCTCCAAGCCTCCTTCTCAGAATTCCCAACGTCTAGATTATATTTTGGGGGCAGAGTGTTTTTTGCAACCTGGAAAGATGGGCACATTGCCAAAGATGGAGAGGCTGGGTGATGTGTGCAAGCATATGTACTCCAACATCCCTGGACTAAACTACTTATGTCATTGTGAACTTAGACACATTACATAACTTCCATAGACCTGAATTTCCCTGTTTGTTTTGTGTCAAAAATGGCAGACCCTACCTCATGGGGCTGTTTTCAGAACTGAATGAGATAATATACAAAAATGTCTACTCAGAGCCAGGCACATAGAAAGTGTGCAATAATAATTCAATATAATAGACTGGCACAGACCTGCTGGCAAGTAGACGAATTCAGAGTTACTACAATTCAGAGAGACACATTAGCTTTAATCTGCTGTGAAAACATCCGGTATTCACATATACTTCCCAGTCTATGGATTACTGAGTGTGTCCTGCACAGCGAGGCATTCAACAAGCATTTACTAATTATTCCTGGTGCACTGCATCTTCTATGAGGAATGAGAATCCCTGTATTCCAGAAATTTATGGTTTAGTACTGGTAACAATAACGATAGCTAAATATACAGCATTACTATATGCCAAGCAGTATTCTAATCCCTTATGAATCAACTTCTTTAACTCGTATGCTAGTACCTATGTGATACGTACTATTTAGTATTGCCATCCTCAATTGAGAGATGAGGCTACTGAGGTACAGAGAGGTTAAGGAACTTTGTAAAATCCCATAGGTAGGACATGGCAGATCCAGGTCAGGCTTTGAACCCAGGCTGTAGGTCTAGCATCTTCATATTCAATCATTATGCATTACTGACTTTCTGTAGTAGAGGAAGCAAAGGTAAATAATAAATAACAGTACCATCACAAGTGTTTTGTTATATTTAAGTAGTCCCAAGGTAAGAACCCTTGGATGGGGGTAGATCTAACCAAGGTAGGAATAGTAGAGATTAAGGAAGTGTTGAGGTAGGTAGAAGGGGGAAAAATCTAAATTTCCCCGAGAAAATGACCTAAAAATCATGTTGTTCTAAAATCATGAGGTGATGTTACGTGAAAAATGGAGGAAAGGGCGTTCTGGGAAGAACATATCACAATCAAAGTTGTGCATAGTCACCAGTTATCTAAGTGATATTAGACACTATTCTTTTTATTATTTCTCTCCCTTTTCCTTCATTTGCCATTTAAATACTCTTGACCAGGTTGGCTACTCTGTGAGCAAGCATGTTCTTTCTAGTACTAATGAGAGATAACCATTCTGGAATTGAAAACCTATCATTCTCAAGCTATGAACCAAAAATCTAAATTTCATACTAAAATTCCTGCTGTTTTGCTGTTAAACTTCCATATTATCCTTCCTTATCCAGAGGCCCATCCTTAGATATACTAGAGTTTGCAGATCCTTTTGTTCTTTTATTCTTTGATTTTTTTTTTTTTTTTTTTTTTTTTTTTTAGAAAGTCTCTTTTTCTTCCCTGTGGCATGAACCTCAATCCCAAAGCTATCATATGGCTTTGATGGCACAGTCCTGCTTGATAAAATGCTGTAAGACTGGTTAAAAGTTTGGATTGTAGAAAACAATAGAACTGTGTTCAAAGTCCCATTCTGCTCCTTATTAGCTGTATGAGCTTAGGCAAATTACTGAACCTTTCTGAATTTCAGTTTTTTGAACTTAAAAATGGGTTAATAGCACTCACTTTATAAGGTTGTTACAAGTATTATTTCATACCGCACATGAAATTTGCACCCTCATTTTAGTTTCCTTTCCTCTTTCTCTTCCCATGTCCATCCCCTGGCACTGGCTTTATTCCTTTCTAGCTTCTCACAATCATGATTTACTGCTTTCCTTCTTTTCTATAGAATGGTTTTTTCATTCTGTCCATGAAATTATGTACAAGTAGATTGACTTATCTTTAACACTCAATTAATTGAAGAGGTGCTTATTTCTGTCAGTAATTCAAACACAGCCCCCTTGCTGCAAAGCACTGGAATAGTTCTCTTTGCTTCTCAGCCACTTCATCCAGGTTCACTTTTAAGTGGAATTGCAGCCATTTTTGTTTACTATTATTTACTCTCTTTGCTGTCCCCCAATTCAAATTCCTAACTCAGAGTCTACTTGATATTCTATTACTCATGATAATTTTCAGCCAAGTGTTGGTTCAAGATAACTAATTTTGCTTGACCTGATCTTAGATGGTAATTATTTTTTCAGAATGATGATAATGGATAGTAATCATGATCTATTTACCAAAATGAATCTTCCTCAAAGGTTTTGCTGTGATTATCAACACTAGAGAAAACCGGGAGTTGGGATTAACATGACCACTTCAGTTGACAAAGAGAAATCAGAATTGTATGCAGGAATCATGCCGGGGCAGGAGAGTGCAAGTAACAACCATCTTCATTGATTTTTAGCATATTCTGACAGATGGCTGTAGCTTGGTATGAGGCTAACTGCCCTTGCTGGCTTTAGGCCAATGTGACAATTAAATGGAGTCTACAGGGTTATTTTTACAAAAGAAGAGCCAGGGCCATTGGCGAAGGAGATTTTGGCAAGGAATGGAAACAGAAATGAAATTTGTATGACCAATATGTGTTACTATACTTGCAGAACTAGTGTCTATCTTGGGGGAAAAAATAATCATTTGGAGGAAATATTCATTAAGAGTGATTGCAGTAATTTATTTATGGAAAAATACCCTTTAAATATTAACCAATAAATGTAAGTTCTCCAGCAGCAGTAATATGTCTTTATTATACAGCACTGCTAAAATCTACCTAACATTTATAAGTAGTTTTTTTCTAGGACATTTGCAATGGAAAAATAGAGACATAATTTTTGTCCTTCAATAATGACTGGAGAAAAAAAAATCTCAGAATGTACATATGCAGTGCTTAGATCCAACAGTATCTCATGCTTTAATCCTTTAACAGCACGGAGGTTAGCAAAAATCTATCTTCAGCCACAGATTTAAAGATTCTTTTTAAGACAAGAAAAGACGCTGTAGAACTAATCTATGACCTATAAATCCTGTTTAACCAAGCTCAACCAAGCTTTCCAGCCTACACCACATGATGGATGTGGAATGTGTTAAATTTACATGAAAGAGAATGCTGTAGTCTTAAAATATGTTTTATATGTTGAGAGTAAAAATATAAGTCTATTGTGCTTAGGCAGTGAAGAACAATATTTTGGAGATCAGTGTGATACAGTTTCTAGTTACTTCGGTGGCAGTATTATTTTTAAACGTGCTTTTTGACTGACTATTCTCAGTTTCATTTCCAAATAAAACCATAGGCAAACATAATTTATTTCATTTTATAAGGAAAGAAAGTTTCACCATAGGTGAGATGAAATCTGATTTTAATATGGAGAAGATTTACTTAGCAATGCAAATGTGAATCTAAATATGTTTTAGGGAATTTTTAAAAATGAGTTGATTGATGTAATATATGAGCATAGCAAACAAAAATTAAATTTTAGTGAAATCTCTGTACCCATCATTTTGCCCTCCCTCACCATATACTTATACACGTCCCTATACCAGACTATATTTAAAACAGAGATGTATGGTTTTGAACAAGAGAGAACACAAGTTCTTAACAACTTCATTTACTACAAAGTTACTTATCCAGTGAATCATAACAAATATTTCCATTACCATGTCAAGTTAATAGATACTTGTCTGTTTTACTAAGAGCATGAAATATATTTAAAGCAACAGGAAATAAATTTCCTGTCAATTATTCTTATTTTCTATCAGGGTGTTCATGTGTATCTGCGTGTGTGTATGTGTGTGTGTGTGTGTGTGTTCTATTGAACATCTCCCTTTAGAAGAATCCAGCTGGTTCTATATTAATTCCATAACACAAAAATGTTTGTAGCTTTAAAAGCAAAATGTAAGATCTGGTTAAA
Organism: Rhinopithecus roxellana; assembly: GCF_007565055.1. Classification (NCBI taxonomy): domain Eukaryota; kingdom Metazoa; phylum Chordata; class Mammalia; order Primates; family Cercopithecidae; genus Rhinopithecus; species Rhinopithecus roxellana. Next base: position 119,241,536 of record NC_044555.1, on the reverse strand, counting down.
TCTTGAGGTCTTTGAAATGTGTCTGCAATAATTGTGAAAGTGTGGTACTGAGCATTTTATTTAAAGAACAAGCCTGTAATCCCAGCACTTTGGGAGGCCAAGACGGGCGGATCACGAGGTCAGGAGTTCGAGACCATCCTGGCTAACACAGTGAAACCCTGTCTCTACTAAAGAAATACAAAAAGCTAGCCGGGCGAGGTGGCGGGCGCCTGTAGTCCCAGCTACTCAGGAGGCTGAGGCAGGAGAATGGCATAAACCCGGGAGGTGGTGCTTGCAGTGAGCTGAGATCCGGCCACTGCACTCCAGCCCAGGCGACAGAGCGAGACTCCGTCTCAAAAAAAAAAAAAAAAAAAAAAGGAACAAGAAAGCTGAAAAAGAATTGTCCCCTTTGGTGAACAGATAAGCAAATAAACAGTAACATCTGCTTCTCCATTTTGTTAAAAAAAAAAATTGGTGTGATATCTGAGGGTATAAGACAGTATATAATGCAAACACTTTAAATGAAAAACAGTTCATTGTAAATAATATGATGAATTTATTTTAGTTTCATCAAACTTTAACGAATACTTATTAAGTGCCTACCTTAAACAAAACACTGTTCTAGTTGCTGGTGCTACAACAGAGAACAAAACAAATAAAAACCTTGCCTTTAATGAGCTTACAATCTAGTAGGGGGAGAGAGCCTTTCCCCTAAAACATTGATCTTTTTTGAGATTAATAATATTGCAAGACTTGGGGTCTGGCTAGATGGGGTATGGGAAAAGGAGGTGAGGAGTCAAAGATACCTCTTAGGAGTCTTCCTAGTCTGCCATCACCTCTGTTTTAGACTGGGTAATTTATAAACAACAGAAATTAATTGCTGTCAGTTCTAGAGGCTGGGAAGTCCAAGATCAAGGTGTCAGCAGATTTTGGTGTCTGGTAAGCACCTGTTCTTCATCTACAGCACGCTATTGCTTTGTCCTTGTATGTCGGAAGGGGCCAAGAGGCTCCCTGAAGCCTCTTTTATAAGAACACTAATTCCACTCATGAAGACAGAACTCTCATGGCCTAATCACCCCACCAAAAGCCCTACTTTTTAACATCAACATATTGGGGATTAGATTTCAACATATGATTTCTTTTCTGAGACAGGATCTTGCTCTGCCACCCAGGATGGAGTGCAGTGGCACAATCATGACCCACTGCATCCTCAACCTCCCGGGCTCAAGGGATCCTCCCACCTCAGCCTCTGGAGTAGCTGGGACCACAGGTGCATGCCACCATGCTCAGCTAATGTTTGTATTTTCTGTAGATATGAGGTTTTGCCATGTCTCTCAGGCTGATCTGGAACTCCTATACTCAAGCAATCTGCTTGTCTTGGCCTCCCAGCATGCTGAAATTATAGGCATGAGCCACCGCACATGGCCAAAATATGAATTTTGGAGGGACACATTCAGACTATAGCAACCTCCCCACTTCAACTTTCATATAGAAACTCCTTATCTATGATCTCATAACACTCTGTCGATATGTTTATCACAATGCCTTATTTCATTGTATATTTGCCCTCAAAAACTTCTATTTACTTGTCTTTGTTCCTCACTGAAACTTAAGTAAAGGACTATGCCTTTTCTTACGTTGATCCCTCAGTGCTTGGCTCATATCATTCAACAAAATGCATGGACAGAGTAAGTGAACAGAGAACTATAGATGGAGTAGATTTTTGAAATCAGGAACAGAAATTAATGGAAGCAGGCAGTGCATATTATTTTGGAAATATTGGAACACCTACGTGAGCCATCTAGTTTGAAATGTTCAATATAAAAAAAAAACAGTTGAAAATATGGATCTGAGTCCAAGGAAAGGAATAAATAGAGAAAAAATTATTCTCCTACTACTTGCTGAATGCTTACTATGTGCCAAGTATTTTGCCAAGTAACTGTCACATTTATTTTAACTTAGGGTTCTTAAAACCAAGGCTTAAAAATGTTGAACGTGCCACAGGGTCATCAGTTACGTGTAATGGAGTCAGTTAAAACCCAGATATGGCCAGGCATGGTGGCTCACGCCTATAATCCCAGCACTTTGGGAGGCTGAGGTGGGCGGATCACAAGGTCAAGAGATGGAGACCATCCTGGCCAATATGGTGAAACCCCGTCTCTACTAAAAATACAAAAATTAGCTGGGTGTGGTGGCACACGCCTCTATTCCCAGCTACTTGGGAGGCTGAGACTGGAGAATCACTGGAACCCGGGAGGCAGAGGTTGCAGTGAGCTGAGATCATGCCGCTGCACTCCAGCCTGACAACAGAGTGAGACTCTGTCAAAAAAAAAAAAAACACACACAAAACACCAGATATGTCTGCTTCCAGAACTCATGATGGACGTAGATAATTAAGAGTTTCATAGGTAAATGTAATAATAGTAAGTTTTGAAAAACCTAGATGGAGTTTTATGCAAGAGTAAAAGAAAGCCATATACCAAACCATGGCAACACTTATGTATTAGGAATTCATAGAGGAGAAGAGGCCAGCATAGGTGATTGAGGAGTAATCATGGAGGAGCACAAACAAGAGGAAATTTCCAGGAGGTGGTGATCATGATTTTCAAATATCACAGAGGAATCAAACTGTGGATGAGAAGAGACCATTGACTCTATCAATTATAAATTTTAAGCAACCAATTTCTTTACAGTAGTGAGGTTGAAGCCACATACCACATTGGATTTGAAGAATTGGTAAAAGCTAAGAAAATGGAAACAAAAAGGTAAAGTAGGGTTTTGAAATGGGACAGTAGATTGAGAGCAGACTGAATCAGGGCAAAACTTTCATATGAATTGGAAGGCAAAATGCAAGGGAAACTACTTTAGTGAGAAGGTATACACTAGACATCAGGATAGTGCTGTGACAAGAAGAAACTGACAAACCCAGTCAGAGATCAAGTTGCCTTAATGATAAAGTATACAGAAATATGCAGGGATAATCACATAATTTGGAAGAAAACAACATGATCCCATACAACAGTACAGGCTTCCCAGGTTGCCAAGTCCCAGCAAAGACATAGAGCTGGGGATTTATTAACCCTCACCTTTGGGATGAGGATTAAAATAAAATAAAAAGTTTACCTTTGGTATTCTCACAGTAGAGGTGATATTATATCCTCCCACTCTTATCTAAAGTTTGTTCTCAAATATACATCATATTTCTGAGGGCAAGCACCTATCACTGGCCAAGACATAATTATAACTCGAACTTTTTGTCTCTATCTGGCATACAAAAAACACTAGGCAGTCCGTTGTTACTGAAGAAGATGCTTAATAGTGACATATATATGCACAGAGCTTGCATTGACAGCATAGATGCTAACATAACTATTTCCAATTCAAACTATCAAAATATCAAGTACAACATGATATTAGCTTCGTAAGTAAATTGAATTTCTTCTGGCATAAAATAGTCACAATCTGATATTTTTCTCACCTTTCAACTAAAATAATTGTTTTTATCTATGACAGTCTAATCTTTCAAATTTTGTCATTTATCATAGTGAATAGTATCATTAACTTAGGTAATTTTATGGTAATGTGGGTAGTTGTGTTTTAGTAGATACGCTTGTAGCTAAATACTTTTTCTTGTCTGTCAAAATCAAAAGGCTCAGCCATTTGATAATGTACTGTATATGTATGCATGTATGTGTGTGTGCGCACATATAGGCATGTGTGAACATGTAAGTATGCATGCATAATTTCCTATTATCCAAAGTATTTTCACTACTTATCTCTTTTTTTTTTATTAGAGATAAAATGTTTAATAAAGAGTCTGTCAGCAGTGGAAACAGCAGAATCAAAGGGAAAGAATCTAAAGGGAATTTAAAAATGTTTTCATGGAACTCAATATGAAATTTGTCTATAACAGAATGTTATTTATAGATTAATTACTGGATTTTGATATACTAAAAACCATGAAAATGGCAAAATTGATCTCTGAAATTTATTAATAGAGATGGCAATTGGCCTAAACACAAAGCTCACCTTGCTTGCTTTTCATTAATGTATGGTTTTTTTTTTTCTTTTTTTTCTTTTTATTATACTTTAAGTTCTAGGGTACATGTGCATAACGTGCAGCTTTGTTACATATGTATACTTCTGCCATGTTGGTGTGCTGCACCCATCAACTCGTCAGCACCCATCAATTCATCATTTATATCATGTATAACTCCCCAATGCAATCCCTCCCTCTTCCCCCCTCCCCATGATAGGCCCCAGTGTGTGATGATCCCCTTCCCGAGTCCAAGTGATCTCATTGTTCAGTTCCCACCTATGAGTGAGAACATGCGGTGTTTGGTTTTCTCTTCTTGTGATAGTTTCCTAAGAATGATGGTTTCCAGCTGCATCCATGTCCCTACAAAGGATGCAAACTCATCCTTTTTTATGGCTGCATAGTATTCCATGGTGTATATGTGCCACATTTTCTTAATCCAGTCTGTCACAGATGGACATTTGGGTTGATTCCAAGACTTTGCTATTGTGAATACTGCCGCAATAAACATACGTGTGCATGTGTCTTTGTAGTAGAATAATTTATAATCCTTTGGGTATATACCCAGTAGTGGGATGGCTGGGTCATATAATACATCTGGTTCTAGATCCTTGAGGAATTGCCATACTGTTTTCCATAATGGTTGAACTAGTTTACAATCCCACCAACAGTGTAAAAGTGTTCCTATTTCTCCACATCCTCTCCAACAACTGTTGTTTCCTGATTTTTTAATGATTGCCATTCTAACTGGTGTGAGATGGTATCTCATTGTGGTTTTGATTTGCATTTCTCTGATGGCGAGTGATGATGAGCATTTTTTCATGTGTCTGTTGGCTGTATGAATGTCTTCTTTTGAGAAATGTCTGTTCATATCCTTTGCCCACTTTTTGATGGGGTTGTTTGTTTTTTTCTTGTATATTTGTTTGAGTTCTTTGTAGATTCTGGATATTAGCCGTTTGTCAGATGAGTAGGTTGCAAAAAATTTCTCCCATTCTGTAGGTTGCCTGTTCACTCTGATGGTAGTTTCTTTTGCTGTGCAAAAGCTCTTTAGTTTAATTAGATCCCATTTGTCAATCGTGGCTTTTGCTGCCGTTGCTTTTGGTGTTTTTGACATGAAGTCCTTGCCCATGCCTATGTCCTGAATGGTACTACCTAGATTTTCTTCTAAGGTTTTTATGGTATTAGGTCTAACATTTAAGTGTCTAATCCATCTTGAATTAATCTTCGTATAAGGGGTAAGGAAAGGATCCAGTTTCAGCTTTCTACTTATGGCTAGCCAATTTTCCCAGCACCATTTATTAAATAGGGAATCCTTTCCCCATTTCTTGTTTCTCTCAGGTTTGTCAAAGATCAGATGGCTGTAGATGTGTGGTATTATTTCTGAGGACTCTGTTCTGTTTCATTGGTCTATAGCTCTGTTTTGGTACCAGTACCATGCTGTTTTGGTTACTGTAGCCTTGTAGTATAGTTTGAAGTCAGGTAGCGTGACGCCTCCAGCTTTCTCCTTTTGACTTAGGATTGTCTTGGCAATGCGGGCTCTTTTTCGGTTCCATATGAACTTTAAAGCAGTTTTTTCCAATTCTGTGAAGAAACTCATTGGTAGCTTGATGGGGATGGCATTGAATCTATAAATAACCTTGGGCAGTATGGCCATTTTCATGATATTGATTCTTCCTATCCATGAGAATGGTATGTTCTTCCATTTGTTTGTGTCCTCTTTTATTTCACTGAGCAGTGGTTTGTAGTTCTCCTTGAAGAGGTCCTTTACATCCCTTGTAAGCTGGATTCCTAGGTATTTTATTCTCTTTGAAGCAATTGTGAATGGAAGTTCATTCCTGATTTGGCTCTCTGCTTGTCTGTTACTGGTGTATAAGAATGCTTGTGATTTTTGCACATTAATTTTGTATCCTGAGACTTTGCTGAAGTTGCTTATCAGCTTAAGGAGATTTTGGGCTGAGACGATGGGGTTTTGTAAATATACAATCATGTCATCTGCAAACAGGAACAATTTGACTTCTTCTTTTCCTAATTGGATATCCTTGATTTCTTTCTCTTGCCTGATTGCCCTAGCCAGAACTTCCAACACTATGTTGAATAGGAGTGGTGAGACAGGGCATCCCTGTCTTGTGCCAGTTTTCAAAGGGAATTTTTCCAGTTTTTGCCCATTCAGTATGATATTAGCTGTGGGTTTGTCATAAATAGCTCTTATTATTTTGAGGTACATTCCATCAATACCGAATTTATTGAACATTTTTAGCATGAAGGGCTGTTGAATTTTGTCAAAAGCCTTTTCTGCATCTATTGAGATAATCATGTGGTTCTTGTCTTTGGTTCTGTTTATATGCTGGATTACGTTTATTGATTTGTGAATGTTGAACCAGCCTTGCATCCCAGGGATGAAGCCCACTTGATCATGGTGTATAAGCTTTTTGATGTGCTGCTGAATCCGGTTTGCCAGTATTTTATTGAGAATTTTTGCATCGATGTTCATCAGGGATATTGGTCTAAAATTCTCTTTTTTTGTTGTGTCTCTGCCAGGCTTTGGTATCAGGATGATGTTGGCCTCCTAAAATGAGTTAGGGAGGATTCCCTCTTTTTCTATTGATTGGAATAGTTTCAGAAGGAATGGTACCAGCTCCTCCTTGTACCTCTGGTAGAATTCAGCTGTGAATCCATCTGGTCCTGAACTTTTTTTGGTGGGTGGGCTATTAATTGTTGCCTCAATTTCAGAGCCTGCTATTGGTCTATTCAGGGATTCAACTTCTTCCTGGTTTAGCCTTGGGAGAGTGTAAGTGTCCAGGAAATTATCCATTTCTTCTAGATTTTCTAGTTGATTTGCGTAGAGGTGTTTATAGTATTCTCTGATGGTTGTTTGAATTTCTGTGGGGTCCGTGGTGATATCCCCTTTATTATTTTTTATTGCATCTATTTGATTCCTCTCTCTTTTCTTCTTTATTAGTCTTGCTAGCGGTCTGTCAATTTTGTTGATCTTTTCAAAAAGCCAACTCCTGGATTCATTGATTTTTTTGGAGGGTTTTTTGTGTCTCTATCTCCTTCAGTTCTGCTCTGATCTTAGTTATTTCTTGCCTTCTGCTAGCTTTTGAATGTGTTTGCTCTTGCCTCTCTAGTTCTTTTAATTGTGATGTTAGATCTTTAGATCTGTGATTTTAGATCTTTCCTGCTTTCTCTTGTGGGCATTTAGTGCTATAAATTTCCCTCTACACACTGCTTTAAATGTGTCCCAGAGATTCTGGTATGTTGTATCTTTGTTCTCATTGGTTTCAAAGAACATCTTTATTTCCGCTTTCATTTCGTTATGTACCCAGTAGTCATTCAGGAGCAGGTTGTTCAGTTTCCATGTAGTTGAGTGGTTTTGATTGAGTTTCTTAGTCCTGAGTTCTAGTTTGATTGCACTGTGGTCTGAGAGACAGTTTGTTATAATTTCTGTTCTTTTACATTTGCTGAGGAGTGCTTTACTTCCAATTATGTGGTCAATTTTGGAATAAGTGCGATGTGGTGCTGAGAAGAATGTATATTGTGTTGATTTGGGGTCGAGAGTTCTATAGATATCTATTAGGTCCGCTTGGTGCAGAGATGAGTTCAATTCCTGGATATCCTTGTTAACTTTCTGTCTCGTTGATCTGTCTAATGTTGACAGTGGAGTGTTGAAGTCTCCCATTATTATTGTATGGGAGTCTAAGTCTCTTTGTAAGTCTCTAAGGACTTGCTTTATGAATCTGGGTGCTCCTGTATTGGGTGCATATATATTTAGGAGAGTTAGCTCTTCCTGTTGAATTGATCCCTTTACCATTATGTAATGGCCTTCTTGGTCTCTTTTGATCTTTGATGGTTTAAAGTCTGTTTTATCAGAGACTAGGATTGCAACCCCTGCTTTTTTTGTTCTCCATTTGCTTGGTAGATCTTCCTCCATCCCTTTATTTTGAGCCTATGTATGTCTCTGCATGTGAGATGGGTCTCCTGAACACAGCAGACAGATGGGTCTTGACTCTTTATCCAGTTTGCCAGTCTGTGTCTTTTAATTGGAGCATTTAGTCCATTAACATTTAAGGTTAATATTGTTATGTGTGAACTTGATCCTGCCATTATGATATTAACTGGTTATTTTGCTCATTAGTTGATGCAGTTTCTTCCTAGCCTCGATGCTCTTTACATTTTGGCATGTTTTTGCAATGGCTGGTACCGGTTGTTCCTTTCCATGTTTAGGGCTTCCTTCAGGGTCTCTTGTAAGGCAGGCCTGGTGGTGACAAAATCTCTAAGCATTTGCTTCTCTGTAAAGGATTTTATTTCTCCTTCACTGATGAAACTTAGTTTGGCTGGATATGAAATTCTGGGTTGAAAATTCTTTTCTTTAAGAACGTTGAATATTGGCCCCCACTCTCTTCTGGCTTGTAGAGTTTCTGCCGAGAGATCTGCTGTTAGTCTGATGGGCTTCCCTTTGTGGGTAACCCGACCTTTCTCTCTGGCTGCCCTTAAGATTTTTTCCTTCATTTCAACTTTGGTGAATCTGGCAATTATGTATCTTGGAGTTGCTCTTCTCGAGGAGTATCTTTGTGGCGTTCTCTGTATTTCCTGAATTTGAATGTTGGCCTGCCCTACTAAGTTGGGGAAGTTCTCCTGGATGATATCCTGAAGAGTGTGTTCCAACTTGGTTCCATTTTCCCCCTCACTTTCAGGCACCCCAATCAGACGTAGATTTGGTCTTTTTACGTAATCCCATATTTCTTGCAGGCTTTGTTCATTTCTTTTTCTTCTTTTTTCTTTTGGTTTCTCTTCTCGCTTCATTTCATTCATTTGATCTTCAATCGCTGATACTCTTTCTTCCAGTTGATCGAGTCGGTTACTGAAGCTTGTGCATTTGTCACGTATTTCTCGTGTCATGGTTTTCATCTCTGTCATTTCGTTTATGATCTTCTCTGCATTAATTAGTCTAGCTGTCAATTCTTCCACTCTTTTTTCAAGATTTTTAGTTTCTTTGCACTGGGTACGTAATTCCTCCTTTAGCTCTGAGAAGTTTGATGGACTGAAGCCTTCTTCTCTCCTCTCGTCCAAGTCATTCTCTGACCAGCTTTGATCCGTTGCTGGCGATGGGCTGCGCTCCTTTGCAGGGGGAGATGCGCTCTTATTTTTTGAATTTCCAGCTTTTCTGCCCTGCTTCTTCCCCATCTTTGTGGTTTTATCTGTCTCTGGTCTTTGATGGTGGTGACGTACTGATGGGGTTTTGGTATAGGTGTCCTTCCTGTTTGATAGTTTTCCTTCTGACAGTCAGAAGGACTGTCTGTTGGTCTGTTGGAGATTGCTTGAGGTCCACTCCAGACCCTGTTTGCCTGGGTATCAGCAGCAGAGGTTGCCGAAGATAGAATATTCCTGAACAGCGAGTGTACCTGTCTGATTCTTCCTTTGGAAGTTTCCTCTCAGGGGTGTACTCCACCCTGTGAGGTGTGGGGTGTCAGACTGCCCTTAGTGGGGGATTTCTCCCAGCTAGGCTACTCAGGGGTCAGGGACACACCTGAGCAGGCAGTCTGTCCATTCTCAGATCTCAACCTCCGAGTTGGGAGATCCACAGCTCTCCCCAAAGCTGTCAGACAGAGTCGTTCGCGTCTGCACCGGCCCCCTCTGTTTCCCCTGTTGGTCTTCAGCTGTGCGCTGTCCCCAGAGGTGGAGTCTACAGAGACAGGCAGGCTTCCTTGAGCTGCTGTGAGCTCCACCCAATTCGAGCTTCCCAGCGGCTTTGTTTACCTACTTAAGCCTCAGCAATGGCGGGCGCCCCTCCCCCAGCCTCCCTGCTGCCTTGCCGATAGATCGCAGCAGACTTCTGTGTTAGCAGTGAGGGAGGCTCCGTGGGCGTGGGACCCTCCCGGCCAGGCGTGGGATATATTCTCCTGGTGTGCCTCTTTGCTTAAAGAGCCGTATTGGGGTGGGAGTTACCCGATTTTCCAGGTGTTGTGTGTCTCAGTTCCCCTGGCTAGGAAAAGGGATTCCCTTCCCCCTTGCGCTTCCCAGGTGAGGCGATGCCTCGCCCTGCTTCAGCTCTCGCTGGTCAGGCTGCAGCAGCTGACCAGCACTGATTGTCCGGCACTCCCTAGTGAGATGACCCCAGTACCTCAGTTGAAAATGCAGAAATCACCGGTCTTCTGTGTCGCTCGCGCTGGGAGTTGGAGACTGGAGCTGTTCCTATTCGGCCATCTTCTAAGCCGTGAGTGACAAATTGCCATTCTTAAATATGAGTCTACTTTCCATTTTAATCCAAATGATCATAATTTAATCTTTTATAATTGAAAATCTTATAGTACATCAGGGTTGCAATTTAAACATGAGTTGTTATTGTAAAGTGTTCTAGGTATAAAGGATGTAGTAGAGTGAACAAACATCTAGTGGTCCCAGGATATCTGTTGCAAATGTTTAATGGCCCATGTGAGTTTTTGAAAAAGCACTAGATTTACAGTTAGAAATCTTGAGTCCAAGTCCAATTCCACTATTAAATAGCTATGTAACTTTGATATCTCTTTCTTCTTCTCAACCTCATTTTCCTCAATAATCAGATGAGGAAATGAAGCTAAATGATATTTGAGGTCCTTTCTGGCTTTAAAATCTCTGTCGTTCTGTGACTTGCTTCTTGTCTCTTGCTCCTCTACTGAAAGAATCCTACTTAATTGAGCTTTCCAGTTAGTTGGATTCTAATTAGTTGCAAGTTTACTAATTCCAGGTGAGGTCCCCAAACAAGTGAGAGGATTTAAGTTGAACAATCATGATTCTTTCTGAATTTCCTATAGACAAGAAGAAGTGAAGAAGACACCACACTTCCTTTTCTGTCAAGGGGTAGTGATGATGGTAGGCAACTATAGTTAAGGAGGCAATGTTAGGCCAGTGCAAGACTAGTCTATGAAGTCATTTTTCCTGTTATGTAATAGGTGCTTGATACAATTTTGTTAAATAAATGCATTTTTAAAACAAAACCCGTTGTGAACCCAAAATATCTGAGACACATCTCCATCAACTAAGGAAGTCTATTTTGCTAAGGTTAAGGATGCACTGGTGACATAGCCTTAGGAGGACCTGACAACATGTGCCCAAGGTGGTTGGGGTACAGCTTGCTTTCACACATTTTAGGGAGACTTAATACATCAATCAATACATGTATGATTTACATCATTGGTTTGATCTGGAGGGGTGGGACGGCTCAAGGTGGGGAGCTTCCAGGTCATAGGTAGATTTTAAAATTTTCTGTCTCGCAATTAGTTGAAAGAATTATTAGTAGAAAACTATATCTGGGTTACAATAAGGGGTGTGGAGACTTAGGTTTTATCATGCAGATGACACCTGCTTTAGAGAGAATAGACTGTATGTTTCTTATCAGACTTAAGGTCTGTGTTGATGTTAACACTGGAGGGATATAACGAGGCATGTTAGACTCCATCTTCCATCATGGCCTGAATTAGATTTTCAGGTTAACTCTGGAATGCCCTTGGCCAAGAGGAGGGGTCCATTTGGATGACTGGGGGCCTTGGAATTTTATTTTTGGTTTGCACCTTTATAGTGACAAGATTCAAGATGCAACACCTTGTATAGATGTCTACTCTGCCTTGGATCATACTGTGAGGCTGCAGTACAATTTCAATATTTTCCTTCATGTTGTCATTCTCATCTATGACATAAATACAGCTTCATATTATGTTTCCTATTGAAAGATAAAAATATAATCTGGTTTAGGTTTAAGTTCCAACTAGCCATTTCTATACTGCACCCTGTGAATCCATGATGATATTTGTTTTCTAAGGATAGACAATGATGCATAGAGAAAATAAGTCCAGGTTTAATATTATATTTGCCAAGTACAAAGGCATATTTCGAGGTCAGCGGAGTGCATGAAATTCCCGTATTCTCGACGTTGACCTTACCTTGTTTATCTCTCTGTGCTGTCCCTGAATAATTAAAGTGAACCAATGTGTTTCTTCTTTGCACTCTCAAATCCACACAGCAGGGAACCAGGGAGAGAACATTTTAGTGGAAGGCAGGCCTGCTTTCCACAAATTCTCCTGTGCTCAAGTGGAAGTGTAGTTACTAAGTTTTAGAGCACAACACAAAGCTGAATTTGACTGTTTCTTAAGTGGCCTAACCTAAGAGGAGTTAATGTTGTTTCAATCGCTATGATTATTATATATTCTGCATATTTTAATCAGTTCAGGTTTTGGATTTATGCCTCATGACAGGTTCATGAGGGGTACAGTTTAAAAAGCAATTTTTTTTTATTGTTACAAAGATTTCCTTGTTTGGTCAGCAAGGGTATATGTTTGAGGCAATTATCAGTGAGTTGTATATACTCTCTGGCCCTAGGGTTCAGGGTATTTGTTTGGATAATAGACCAATCGAAGTGCAACTAGAGCGTCAAGGAGGAACAGCTGTGAGCTTGGGGAGGAAGCTAAGATCAGGAGTGCCTGGCATGAAAATCTTCCTCTGGGAGTTATTACAGAGTGACAGATTTTCTCCTGTAGAGATGCAGAATACTTCAAAATTTCACGTTCCAATTGGATGAAGAGTTTTAGACAAATGATTCTCAACTTCACCACTATTGATATTTTGGGCTGAATAATTTCTTGTTACATATGTCTTGAGGAGGTGGACTGTCAGGATGTTTAGCAGCATATCTGACCTCTACCCACTAGATGCTAGCAGTACCCTTTCCCAAGTTGTGATAACCAAAAATGTCTCCTGACATTGCCAAATATTCCCCATGGACCAGTTGGTCCCCTGTTGAGGAACACTCTTTTTGTAGCCAGTTTGAGAAACATTCTTTTCCATTGATGTTTCCCAACTTAGTCCTGGTACTGGAAAGACAAAATCTATTGTTGCTGGCTCACTTTTTACTCAAACCACTCTTCAAACTCTTAATTCCTTTTTTCCCTTCCCATCTTTCACTCCTCCTATTCCTTTCTTCTAAGGCCTTTGTTAGAGGTTTAGACAATTCTCCAGTTTATAGTTTGGGATAGAAACCATTAAACTACATCCATTTAAATGTAAGCCTCTCCACATTGCTTTACTTTTAATACAATGACAACTCGTCATATAATTTTATCCCCAATTAACTTGTCATATTCTGCATTTCTATGTGAGTCTTAAGCAAGAGAAATATATTTTTGACACATTGAATATATACCCAGTTTGTACTATACTTAATTGACTTGTTTTCTGGTAATGCATGAAGATGGAAAAATACAGTGTGTCATTGCTGACTATTTATTAAGATAAAAACTAAACAACCTATAGCAAAGGAGGGAAGAATGACCCCTGAAGCAACTAACAAATGATCCTGTAACCTTGCAAAGATAACCATATCTATCTGTAAGATTTCCTTTCTTACTCTATTCCTTTCTCTTGTCTTATACTCTTCATTCTCCCTATGTTCACTTTTTATCCTGTTTCCTGCCTTACTTTAGACCTGCACTATTTGGGAGCATTTCTTAGCTCTTCTGATAATTGTTCTTTGCAAAAAGCTTACAAGGACGCAGAAGTCTGAAAGAAAATGGCCCATCTGGAGATGCACATAACATAGGATGACGAGAAGTATAGGAGGCATTGGAGACAATAGCAGTAGTGAGGCTGACAGGCCTGCAGAGGCCAGGTCATGACGGACCTTATAAAAGTAGTACACCTTCATTTCAAAAATAGAAAGGACATGGATAATCACCAAAAAAAAAATAATAATAACTACAACTTCCATCATCCAAAGATACTTACTATTAAGATTTCCTTTTGTTTTCTTCTAGATCAGATGTCTGTGAAATGGGGATTTGGGGTTGTATTTTGCTTTTGGTTTTGTGTGGGAGGGGACAGCACATAATTGTGATTGTACTATATACATGAAATCTGTTTCTTGCTTAACATGGAAAATTATCTAGTTACTGGGAGCAGAAAACCTGTAAAACTAAATTAAAATTTTTAAAGGTTTTTTTTTAAGGTGCAGAGTAATCTCACAGTGAAAGAAAAGCACAGTGAGTATAGCCAGGCCTAATGAAAGATGAAACTCTCTCCATCATTCTATTTCTTTCTGCGACCAGATGATGTCTCATCTCTGCTTCTCTCTAGAGATATGCTCCATTCTCAAGCTTCACTCTAGATGGGATATCTTTCTCTGTTCCCCTATGATATTGTAACCTAGCTCTGGCTCAACATGACCTTGCATCTTGGCTTCCCCAGTTGTGTGTCTGTGTCTAAATTTCTGAGCGAGAAAGAGAGAATACAATTGCTTCTAAGTTTGGTTATCCAATTCTGGTCCAATTAACTATGACTGCAGGGAGTGGGGAGTGAGCATAGGGGGATCATGGATGCCCCTTCTAGGTCTCTGTGCTGAGAGACAATGATCTACGTATCTAATATGCTTATGTGGTTACCAATTCTTTGGATTTTCTGACTGCATAATATTCCATGGAATGAATGTGTTACCAGTGGAAGAGATCTGAGTTACCCTAACCAGCAGCATATCCATATGGGTCCGTAGCAACTTCAGTCCCTGCCTCCTCAGAATAAAGAATTCAACTGAGAGGCGTAAAGTAGAAAAAGAGACTGAGGCAAGTTTCAGAGCAGGAGTGAAACTTTATTTGAAAAATCTTCAGAACGGAAAAGAAAGGAAAATTCGCTTGGAGGAGACTCAAGGGGGCACCTGAAGGTCCGAGGGAGAAAAGAGAGCAAAGAAAGATGCCTTTAACTTTGATCCTAGGGCTTTATAGGCTCGTCTGTTTCCCATGATTCTATCCTTATGGTGGGCTTCCCGCATACTTAGTGTGTTCCTTACCATTTGGAATTGAGCACACACACTGTGTTTAGGGAGTTATACACATGCCCATCTGAGACTTTCTTCCCTTTTCCAGTGGCGTGTACCCAGATCATACTTCGCTATTTTTGTCTCTTAATGTGCATGTCCAGGAAGTTGCTTCTCCTTGGGGCCTACATTCAATTAACATTTTGATGTTAACAGGTGTGGACTATCAGGATGTGACCTCTCCCTGGCACCGGCTGCCAATTTGTCACTTTTTGAAAGGCAATGCAATAATTGCTGAACCATCAACCGACATTTCTAGTGGGAAATAGGGAGAGCCCTCTCCTGCCCCACTCATGCCTATCTACCTGTAACAATTGTACTAGGCTCCTTCCATATTTGGGTCTGCTTTTTCTAGCCAGTGGATGAGGAAGGAGATTGGGGATCATGGGTGGGTAGTTTTAGGGGTCAAGACTTGAAGTGTCAAACATCACTTTTGCTCACACTTTACATTTCATTAGCCAGAACTCAGTCGCATGACCACACCTAACAGAAATGGTGGTTGGGAAATGTAATCAATTTGTGTGCCCAGGAAGAGAGGAGAACATGGATGTTGGTGAGAAGCAGTCTGTACCTCTGGCTATCCATTTTATTTTGAGGCTATTCCAAAGGACAGTCATGTGTTTTGCCAGCTTGTTCTTTAGAAAAGAAAAATGTTATGCTGGATAGGTTAAGGGACTGATTTCAGTGGCATTTCTTATGTTATTTTATGACATTATAAAATATTCTTACCTTTAACGTACATGTATGAATGAGTCTTTCAAAGAAATAAAAGTGGATAAAAGCCAAATGTTGATCAAGATCCTTCAAAAGTTGCATTAGCATGATGATCTAGATTTTCAACACGAAGTGTTTAGTGAGAAACTTTTAGGCTCTGTCCTTCTTGTACTCCTTTGTAATTAATTTGAAACTTTTTTTGTATAAGATGTCCTTATTGATGTCCATTATAACTCAATAAAAATAAGTGATACAGAAAAGTATACCATGTCAACTGGCTCCTAAAATAAACCAGAAAAATACATGTCTGTAGAAAATGAAGATGAACGGGAGTCTGAGGCAGGAGAATCGCTTGAACCTGGGAGGTGAAGGTTGCGGTGAGCCGAGATCACGCCATTGCCCTCCAGCCTGGGCATCAAGAGCGAAACTCTGTCAAAGAAAGAAAGAAAAAAAAGAAGGAAGGAAGGAAGGAAGGAAGGGAGGGAGGGAGGGAGGGAGGGAAGAGAGAAGATGAAAAAAAGAGGTAATGAAAGTGTATAATACTCTGCCCACTACCCCCTCCTGTATAAAGAAAAAAATAACAATAATAATCCAAGTAACCAGTGAAGATCAATTTTATAAAATCATCAGTTGCTCTGTTGAGTAAAATTGGGAACTGACTTTCAGCAAAGGTAGATGTAATTGAGTGTCTTTACAAAATGAAGGTTTTTTTTTTTTTTTAAGTCCTGGGAAATTTAGAGTCTGATTTACTTTTAAATGTATAGTCACAAATATTTCCTAGGTCACCTGTTTGTTCCCATTTTGATTAGTCTCTGTTAGGGAATGAAATACTGAAAACTATAGGGTGGCATTCCATTATCCCTCCATAGGAAAAATGTATAAAATTATAGGAGGATTGATAACCTCACCTACCAATAGCTTTCCACATTATTTTGTAGTTTGAAAGGATTATAGCTTCCACACCATTATCTCAAAACCTAAATTAGTATTAAATATAGAATGAAAATATGATAAGCTTACTTATCTTAGTAAATAATTTTTATACATTGACCTGAGCCTTTTAATACAGGAACATTTGCATTAATAGAAAATATTAATTTGATATTTACCCTTCAACTGATATAGAATTTTTTAATATCAAATTTTAAATTAAAGTTGGGTTAACAGAACATGGATCTAACTTGGAGAAGGAGAATGAAAGGGTGACTTGAAAGGGCATTATTATGAAGATAAACATTAATTATTTATTTTAATTAGTTTTGAGGTCAACTAAAGCAACTTGGTCAAACATTGTAAAATACATAGTATATTCTTTGTATACCATTTATGTATCTATGCCCTTACTCCTAGTTTCAATTTATCTCTAAACATCCTGTTATAGAATGTTGAATTTATATTTAATTATATTTAATTTATATTTATGTTTATATTAATTGACATGGGAAAGTCAAGTACAGTACTTCATGAAACTTTTCTGATGTCCCCCACATTCGAAACAGGGAGCCATGACAATTACCTCACTTTCACAACAATGATAAATATGTATCCTCCTGATATCATTTGATCATTGCTGTAATTTTAAGAGTTGAAAACAAATTCCATAAAAACATATTCAGTGAAATATGAAGTTTATATGTGTTCATCTTTGAGAAGAGAAATATCAGATGATCATGTGAATTAAGAAGATCATATTACCTTAATGTTTAATATTATGAGTGATATCATAGGCTAATGTATGCAGTTGTTAAGTAAATGGGTGTTATTATTCAGGCATGGATTTTAAAATATTATTGAGTGCCTGCTGTTTATTATGCACCATTTTAAGTGCTGAAGATACAGTAATAAATAAGATAGGCATTTCTACTTTCATGTAGCTTACATTCTAGCAATCAACAAAACTGAAGTTGATTCCCAACTCTTTTACCAATTGTGTAACCTGATGAAATTTATCTAATCCTGTTATCTGATGCTCAGTCTCCTCACCTATGAAATGCAGATAATATCATCTACCTTATAGGATTATGGTGAGGATTCAGTGAGAGAGAAAAAGGACATAAAGTACTTTAGCAGAGTATCTGGCACATAATAGATGTTCAATAAACGGACAATGACGTTGCCATTATCATTAACAGCAATTATCTTTAACTTATTGGTATATTTTTAATAGTAATTCTTTCATTACCAAAACATCTCACAAGAAGACATGAAATGTGAATCAACTATTTCTTTGATTTATTTATTTTAGATTATGTGAAAATGAAATGAGCACATATAGTTGTTTTTACATTCAACAAACCAAGAAATATTTGCCCACAAATAGGACACTTACCTTAGACTACCCAACCTT
Organism: Rhinopithecus roxellana; assembly: GCF_007565055.1. Lineage (NCBI taxonomy): Eukaryota > Metazoa > Chordata > Mammalia > Primates > Cercopithecidae > Rhinopithecus > Rhinopithecus roxellana. The sequence goes on along the minus strand of NC_044555.1, from coordinate 119,223,626 downwards.
TGTTCCTTCTGCATAGTGATTCAAGACCCTTTTAGAAGAAGCAAAGGCATCATACAAATCAATGTGTTTTCATCGAGTACCTCCGAAGTAAGAGACAATGTACCTAGAAATTAAGACTGTTGCCTGTCCTCAAGGAATATGCAATCCAGAGACAGTTGACCAGATAGGGCAGATACTGCTTCTGAATAAAAGAGGAGAAGGGATGATACCCACCAAAAGGTTTATAAAGGATCTCCCAGCCAGGCATGGTGACTCACACCTGTAATCCCAGCACTTTGGGAGGCTGAGGCAGGCAGATCACCTGAGGTTGGGAGTTCGAGAACAGCCTGACCAACATGGAGAAACCCCATCTCCACCACAAATACAAAATTAGCCGGGCATGGTGCCACATACCTGTAATCCCAGCTACTCAGGAGGCTGAGGTAGGAGAATTGCTTGAACCTGGGAGGCGGAGGTTGCAGTGAGCCGAGATCGTGCCATTACACTCCAGCCTGGGCAACAAGAGCGAAACTCCATCTCAAAAAAACAAACAAAGAAAGAAATCTCACCCATTACCTATTCACTACCCAATTTGCAAAATCATGAGAGTAACAATCTAGACTAGAGAGTATTTCTATTTGAGAATATATTATAGAACGAAGACTTAAGCCTAGGAAAATTAAAGCTTAGATAGGTATCCAGAAATTCATTTAAAAAATCTTAAAATTATGAATGATGTGGACGGAGCATAGACTTTTTATCAACACTTGGCATCCGAGGTTTAGAGGCAATATATGGACTGAGGTGGCTTAGTATTTGGAAGAAAGAATTACAGGGCAAATAAAATGAAATTCTCCTTTATATAGTTGTTAGTAGAGATGTTGAGGTTGATATCTTTGCCAGTAATGACTCTTTTCCACAAAACAGCACTAAGTATTCTTGTTAGAGAAGAAAATGCAGCTGACCCAGCATGGCATTTTCTTGTGTTTTTTGGAGGCATGAGAATAAATATGTGTGAATAGCCATTTATACAAAGGTGATATACAAATGCCAAAAAGCATATGAAAAGATGTTCAGGGGTGGGTGTGGTGTCTCATGCCTGTAATCCCAACACTTTGGGAGGCCGAGGTGGGCAGATCACTTGAGGTCAGGAGTTCAAAACCACCCTGGCCAACATGGTGAAGCCCCATCTCTACTAAAAATACAAAAATTAGCTGGGCATGGTGGCGGGTGCCTGTAGTCCCAGGTACTCGGGAGTCTGAAGCAGGAGAATCACTTGAACCTGGGAGGCGGAGGTTGCAGTGAGCCGAGATTGTACCACTGCACTCCAGTCTGGGTGACAGAACAAAACTCTGTCTCCAGAAAAAAAATAAAAAATAAAATAAAAAAAAAAAGATGTTCAAAATCCCTATTCATCAGAGACATGCAAATCAAAACCACAGTGAGATATCACCTCACACCCATTAGAGTCATTACTATTAAAAAAAGAAGAAGAAGAAAATTACAAGTTTTGGTGAAGACATGGAGAAATTGGAACCCTTGTACATGGTTGGTGGCATTGTAAAGTAGAAACCGCTATGGAAAACAGTATGGAAGTGCCTCCGAAAAGTAAAAATAGAACTACTGTATGATCCAGCAGTCCTACTTCTAGGTATTTATCCAAAAGAAATGAAAGCAGATCTCAAAGAGATATTTTTACACCTTCTATGTTTACAGAAGCACTATTCACAATAGCCAACAGGTGGAAGCAACCTAACCTAAGTGTCCATCAGTGGATGAATAGATAAACAAAATATGGTACATACATATAAAAGAGTATTATTTGGCCTTAAAAGTGAGGGAAATGCTGTCAAATGCTACAATATGGATGAACTTAGAGAACATTATGTTAAGTGAAGTAAATCACAAAAACACAAATACTGTATGATTCCCCTTATATGAAGTACGTAAAGTAGTCAAAATCATAGAAACAAATAGCAGAACGGTGGTTGCTTGGAAGAGAATGGAAAGAATAATTGTTTAATGGGGATATAGTGTTTCAGATTTGCAAGGTGTAAAAGTTCCAGAGATCTGTTGTATAACCATGTCAGTAATACTTAACATTACTGAACTATACACTAAAAAATATTAACATGCTAAATTTTATGCCATATGCTTTTTACCACAATAAAAATTCATTTTATAATTTGTTTTTTAAAAAAAAAAAAAACCATAAATACCTAAATTCTACTATGCTATCCAAATATGGTTTGGTCCTATTAACTTGTAGTCTTCTTTTTAAAAACCCAATCTCAGCTTTTACTGGAAGCAAGTTGAATTCCTTCTTCTGGGTACAAAAGTGAGTCAAATGCTTATAGCCAAGGGAATATAGGTTTAGATATGTGTCTCATAAGAATGTTTACAAGATGTAAAAGAAAAAAATCATTGGTTATTTATACATCTGTTATTAGAAAGTCGTAGATTTCTGTCTATTTCCTATAGAATTTTAAGTGCCACATTAAATCACATTATTTAGTGCTAGCAGATACCCTCAGAATTATGTAGTATGAGGGGTTTAAAAATAGAGAGCACATTTTCCCCTTTTTTATAGATGATTTTAAAATCCGTACGGGGGCATTTATTATATTCCCGTTTACCACCACTGGGTCTCATCATTCTCGAAGATTTTTTTTTTCAATTTCTTTATATGCCCATTTCCTTTTGGTAATATCTTGCCTTTCCTTTTTAAATTTGAACTTGAATATTAAAACAGATGTAAAGAAGAGTACTACTTACACATAAACTCTTGAACTGCATTTTTATCATTTGCTCTGTGGAAAAAAATCCAATTGTATGAAATTGATAGCAACATTTTAGTATATCCCCAGGTCCCCAGGGAAAAGCAATGTGCTTAGACAGATGATCTGATTTTATGAGCACATAGCTAACATCTAGCACTGAGCATTTGTCTTTATGCTCCTGCTTCTTTCAGGGACTATGAAAACACATTTAGGCACTAGTTTGACTTTCCAACAATGGACTGCAAAGCCTATGACAAAACATATCATTTACATTGCTCTTTTTCATGGTGCACAACAAAGTATAGATCACTTTCAGCATAGAATCTTAATCTGAGCTTGTTAATAAGAAAACAAGAACCTTAGTACATGAACTCATTTTATTATCTACCCTCACTGAGAACCGTGATTTGATTCCACTCAAATAAAAATTAGTTTAAATGTTGTTCTGCTGCAACTGTTGAATTTATTCATTATGCTGTAATATTTTACTTATGAAACTGCATTTGGAAATCCTTTGGTGTACATCAGTATGAAATTACAGGGCTTAGGGATATTGATTATTGCTTGTAATTGCCATCATAATAGCCAACAATTCTCTTTTTTTTTTTCTTCCTTCTACCTCTTAATATTATACCAAACCAAATCAATATCCAACATATTGGAACACTTACATTGTCTCAAAAATCCAATTATTCTCCTTCATAAATATGCAAAAGATTGAAGATTTTATCTCCAAACACTAAAGAGCCTCATCCTGCTGGGTTTCTCCTTTATCCCATAGGACCACATCAGAGTGTTGCTATATCGAATCCGTAATATGACATTTTGTCACCTCCAAAGTAACCACAGGGCAGGAGTGGGGAGGTAGGGAGGTTATATCACTACGCTGCCTATATACTGCTACACTTCTTGCTTACTAGTAAATGAAATGGTCAAAGGGGATAAAACAGTCTGGGAGAGTTAAGCAGACATTAAAAAAGAAATTCATCTTTTTATGGTGTGGAGGAGGTTATTTATTTAAAAGCCTTAAAGTAACAGTACAATCAAATGAAAAGAGTACAACTAAGAGTCACTTATTCATTAAAATATACTTAATCTTGTTATTATTTTTGTATTGTTTCTTCATTCTGGGGATAAATTAGGTGCCTTTAGAAGCAGTAGTAACTCTTTTAGGTTCTCATCAACTAAAGGGTAGTTTCTTTGTAATGCTTACCCATTCATCCAAAAGAGTTAAGACAGTCTTTAAAATTTACTAGAAGAACATTTGACATACAGAAGAATAGATGTGTATTATGTAGTTTGAACAGATAGTATTTGTTGGGCCCAGGTCAGTTAACCCAGATGATTAAAACCTGATGCTAATCTGGTGAAGACTGTGGTTGTCAGGTAGCATGGGGCAATGTAAACACACTATTTTGGAAGCCCCTGATTCCAGTTTCATTCATGCCATTAGCTAGTTATGTTATTTTTAAGTAAGAAAGTTTCATTCTCGGCCGGGCGCGGTGGCTCAAGCCTGTAATCCCAGCACTTTGGGAGGCCGAGACGGGCGGATCACGAGGTCAGGAGATCAAGACCATCCTGGCTAACATGGTGAAACCCCGTCTCTACTAAAAAAATACAAAAAACTAGCCGGGCGACCTGGCGGGCGCCTGTAGTCCCAGCTACTGGGGAGGCTGAGGCAGGAGAATGGCGTGAACCCGGGAGGCGGAGCTTGCAGTGAGCTGAGATCCGGCCACTGCACTCCAGCCTGGGCGACAGAGCGAGACTCCGTCTCAAAAAAAAAAAAAAAAAAAAAAAAAAGAAAGTTTCATTGTCTTGGCCTCAGTTTCCCTAACGTCAAAATGAGAGGGATGGGCTACTAGATGATTTCTGAGGGTCCCTTCCAACTCTGTGATTCTGTAGCCATCATTCTCACATTCTTGTTATTAGTCAAAAAAAGGAACGTAATAGTGTGGCTCAATTAAACATCATCCTCATGCCAAATTCAGCACAAAGCATACATATTCTAGGCCTCAACAGGCCTGTATTCCCATCACAAACAATACACTATGCCATAGTGTATTGTTTAAGAGCAGTGGCTCTGCAGCCAAACTGCCTGGGTTTGAAACTCAGTTTAATCAATTAGTAGCTGTGGCGCCATGGAAAAGTGACTTAACCTCTCTGTGCTTTGATCATCTCTTCTGTAAAATAGAGATATTGACTGTAATAAAGTTGTTGTGAAGATTAAATAATATAATACTTTGTGAAGTATTTAGAGCAATGCCTGTCAAAAATAATCACTCAAATGTTATCTCTTACTAACATTATTATAATAATTACTATTATCACCACTCTACTCCTACTAAAGCTCTTTGGGTCTCAGTTCAGTCATCTAGAAGATTAGGATAATAGTATCAACTTCACAAACATATAAGGATCAAAATAATGGACATAAAGTGCCTAACTTGGAGCCCAGCCCTTCTAGGCACTCAATAAATCATGTTAACTTAAATGGAGCCAACTATTCCTGTGGTTGGTGTTATCCTGTAAATGTTTTCGACTCCCTAATACTCATGAATCTTTTTTTTATCTTAGTTACAAAATCAATACAAGCTCAAGGCAGAAAAGTTCAGAAAATACCCCTACCATGCAAAGGTAACACAAATTATTATTTTCCTGTGAACATACGTACTTTTCCTTTAAAAATTGAATAATGTTGCCCATACTCTTTTGCAGCCTTCCTTTTTTTGCTTGGTAATATCTGTAAACACTTTTCCCAGTGAATAGACAATCATTTGCCACACAATTTGTAATGATTGTATAGTATTATATTATGTGTTTATAAAATAATTTACTTAATGAAATAGCAATAACTGGGCATTTAAATGTTTATTTTTTGCTATTATAAATAGCACTGCAATGAATGGCTTTTTATATGCATTGTCATACATATCATTTCCTAAGGAAAAATTTCTATAGCCATGATTATTGCGTCAAAGAATAGGCATTTTTTTTTTTTTGGTTTGATATAATACATCACTCCTCTTTATTATGCATTTATGATAATTAGAAGATATTTTGAATTCCTTTTAATAATCACAAAATTGTGGAATAATAGCCAGACACAGGAATTAAGAATATTGACTAAGATATAAATACAGGAAATAAACCATGCTGCCCATCCTATCTATCAGTGTATCCATTTCGCTTTATTTTCATTGTAGATTTACTATTTGGCCATTTTTAGCTATTTCTACTGATGCAAGTTGGTCCAAGCCACCATAATGTTTTACATGAATTATTGCTATAGGCTTCCAATCTGTTCCTGTCATTCCACCCTTACTTACAGTTAATTTTATTTTTCCCACCAAATGACCCAGTCCTGCAATTTTATGTAAACCAGATCGTGTCATTGTTCTACTCAAAATCTCCTGTTCGCTTTAACTCTTACTCCTCCTTTGAGCATTACTCAATGTCTTATTCTTAGTGAAGCCTTCCCTAATAAACCCAAGTGAAACTGCAATCTGTTCACCCACCCAGGCTGACTTTCCTCTTTCTCTTCAAATACTTACTAGCTTGTCATACGTGGTGTATTTGATTTACTTTTTCTTTTTTTTTTTTTTTATTATTATACTTTAAGTTCTAGGGTACATGTGCATAACGTGCAGTTTGTTACATATGTATATTTGTGCCATGTTGGTGTGCTGCACCCATCAACTCGTCACCACCCATCAATTCATCATTTATATCATGTATAACTCCCCAATGCAATCCCTCCCCCCTCCCCCCTCCCCATGATAGGCCCCAGTGTGTGATGTTCCCCTTCCCGAGTCCAAGTGATCTCATTGTTCAGTTCCCACCTATGAGTGAGAACATGCGGTGTTTGGTTTTCTCTTCTTGTGATAGTTTGCTAAGAATGATGGTTTTCAGCTGCATCCATGTCCCTACAAAGGACGCAAACTCATCCTTTTTTATGGCTGCATAGTATTCCATGGTGTATATGTGCCACATTTTCTTAATCCAGTCTGTCACAGATGGACATTTGGGTTGATTCCAAGTCTTTGCTATTGTGAATAGTGCTGCAATAAACATACGTGTGCATGTGTCTTTGTAGTAGAATAATTTATAATCCTTTGGGTATATACCCAGTAGTGGGATGGCTGGGTCATATGGTACATCTAGTTCTAGATCCTTGAGGAATTGCCATACTGTTTTCCATAATGGTTGAACTAGTTTACAATCCCACCAACAGTGTAAAAGTGTTCCTATTTCTCCACATCCTCTCCAACACCTGTTGTTTCCTGACTTCTTAATGATTGCCATTCTAACTGGTGTGAGATGGTATCTCATTGTGGTTTTGATTTGCATTTCTCTGATGGCCAGTGATGATGAGCATTTTTTCATGTGTCTGTTGGCTGTATGAATGTCTTCTTTTGAGAAATGTCTGTTCATATCCTTTGCCCACTTTTTGATGGGGTTGTTTGTTTTTTTCTTGTATATTTGTTTGAGTTCTTTGTAGATTCTGGATATTAGCCCTTTGTCAGATGAGTAGATTGCAAAAATTTTCTCCCATTCTGTAGGTTGCCTGTTCACTCTGATGGTAGTTTCTTTTGCTGTGCAGAAGCTCTTTAGTTTAATTAGATCCCATTTGTCAATTTTGGCTTTTGCTGCCGTTGCTTTTGGTGTTTTAGACATGAAGTCCTTGCCCATGCCTATGTCTTGAATGGTACTACCTAGATTTTCTTCTAGGGTTTTTATGGTATTAGGTCTAACATTTAAGTCTCTAATCCATCTTGAATTAATCTTCGTATAAGGAGTAAAGAAAGGATCCAGTTTCAGCTTTCTACTTATGGCTAGCCAATTTTCCCACCACCATATATTAAATAGGGAATCCTTTCCCCATTTCTTGTTTCTCTCAGGTTTGTCAAAGATCAGATGGCTGTAGATGTGTGGTATTCTTTCTGAGGACTCTGCTCTGTTCCATTGGTCTATATCTCTGTTTTGGTATCAGTACCATGCTGTTTTGGTTACTGTAGCCTTGTAGTATAGTTTGAAGTCAGGTAGCGTGACGCCTCCAGCTTTGTCCTTTTGACTTAGGATTGTCTTGGCAATGCGGGCTCTTTTTTGGTTCCATATGAACTTTAAAGCCGTTTTTTCCAATTCTGTGAAGAAACTCATTGGTAGCTTGATGGGGATGGCATTGAATCTATAAATAACCTTGGGCAGTATGGCCATTTTCACGATATTGGTTCTTCCTATCCATGAGCATGGTATGTTCTTCCATTTGTTTGTGTCCTCTTTGATTTCACTCAGCAGTGGTTTGTAGTTTTCCTTGAAGAGGTCCTTTACATCCCTTGTAAGTTGGATTCCTAGGTATTTTATTCTCTTTGAAGCAATTGTGAATGGAAGTTCATTCCTGATTTGGCTCTCTGCTTGTCTGTTACTGGTGTATAAGAATGCTTGTGATTTTTGCACATTAATTTTGTATCCTGAGACTTTGCTGAAGTTGCTTATCAGCTTAAGGAGCTTTTGAGCTGAGACGATGGGGTTTTCTAAATATACAATCATGTCATCTGCAAACAGGGACAATTTGACTTCTTCTTTTCCTAACTGAATACCCTTGATTTCTATCTCTTGCCTGATTGCCCTAGCCAGAAAACTTCCAACACTATGTTGAATAGGAGTGGTGAGAGAGGGCATCTCTGTCTTGTACCAGTTTTCAAAGGGAATTTTTCCAGTTTTTGCCCATTCAGTATGATATTAGCTGTGGGTTTGTCATAAATAGCTCTTATTATTTTGAGGTACGTTCCATCAATACCGAATTTATTGAGCGTTTTTAGCATGAAGGGCTGTTGAATTTTGTCAAAAGCCTTTTCTGCATCTATTGAGATAATCATGTGGTTCTTGTCTTTGGTTCTGTTTATATGCTGGATTATGTTTATTGATTTGTGAATGTTGAACCAGTCTTGCATCCCAGGGATGAAGCCCACTTGATCATGGTGGATAAGCTTTTTGATGTGCTGCTGAATCCGGTTTGCCAGTATTTTATTGAGGATTTTTGCATCGATGTTCATCAGGGATATTGGTCTAAAATTCTCTTTTTTTGTTGTGTCTCTGCCAGGCTTTGGTATCAGGATGATGTTGGCCTCCTAAAATGAGTTAGGGAGGATTCCCTCTTTTTCTATTGATTGGAATAGTTTCAGAACGAATGGTACCAGCTCCTCCTTGTACCTCTGGTAGAATTCAGCTGTGAATCCATCTGGTCCTGGACTTTTTTTGGTGGGTAGGCTATTAATTGTTGCCTCAATTTCAGAGCCTCCTATTGGTCTATTCAGGGATTCAGCTTCTTCCTGGTTTAGTCTTGGGAGAGTGTAAGTGTCCAGGAAATTATGCATTTCTTCTAGATTTTCTAGTTGATTTGCGTAGAAGTGTTTATAGTATTCTCTGATGGTAGTTTGTATTTCTGTGGGGTTGGTGGTGATATCCCCTTTATCACTTTTTATTGCATCTATTTGATTCCTCTCTCTTTTCTTCTTTATTAGTCTTGCTAGCGGTCTGTCAATTTTGTTGATCTTTTCAAATAACCAACTCCTGGATTCATTGATTTTTTGGAGGGTTTTTTGTGTCTCTAACTCCTTCAGTTCTGCTCTGATCTTAGTTATTTCTTGCCTTCTGCTAGCTTTTGAATGTGTTTGCTCTTGCCTCTCTAGTTCTTTTAATTGTGATGTTAGAGTGTTAATTTTAGATCTTTCCTGCTTTCTCTTGTGGGCATTTAGTGCTATAAATTTCCCTCTACACACTGCTTTAAATGTGTCCCAGAGATTCTGGTATGTTGTATCTTTGTTCTCATTGGTTTCAAAGAACATCTTTATTTCTGCCTTCATTTCATTATGTACCCAGTAGTCATTCAGGAGCAGGTTGTTCAGTTTCCATGTAGTTGAGTGGTTTTGATTGAGTTTCTTAGTCCTGAGTTCTAGTTTGATTGCACTGTGGTCTGAGAGACAGTTTGTTATAATTTCTGTTCTTTTACATTTGCTGAGGAGTGCTTTACTTCCAATTATGTGGTCAATTTTGGAATAAGTGCGATGTGGTGCTGAGAAGAATGTATATTCTGTTGATTTGGGGTGGAGAGTTCTATAGATGTCTATTAGGTCCGCTTGGTGCAGAGACGAGTTCAACTCCTGGATATCCTTGTTAACTTTCTGTCTCGTTGATCTGTCTAATGTTGACAGTGGAGTGTTGAAGTCTCCCATTATTATTGTATGGGAGTCTAAGTCTCTTTGTAAGTCTCTAAGGACTTGCTTTATGAATCTGGGTGCTCCTGTATTGGGTGCATATATATTTAGGAGAGTTAGCTCTTCCTGTTGAATTGATCCCTTTACCATTATATAATGGCCTTCTTTGTCTCTTTTGATCTTTGATGGTTTAAAGTCTGTTTTATCAGAGACTAGGATTGCAACCCCTGCTTTTTTTTGTTCTCCATTTGCTTGGTAGATCTTCCTCCATCCCTTTATTTTGAGCCTATGTATGTCTCTGCATGTGAGATGGGTGTCCTGAATACAGCAGACTGATGGATCTTGACTCTTTATCCAGTTTGCCAGTCTGTCTTTTAATTGGAGCATTTAGTGCATTTACATTTAAGGTCAATATTGTTATGTGTGAACTTGATCCTGCCATTATGATATTAACTGGTTATTTTGCTCGTTAGTTGATGCAGTTTCTTCCTAGCCTCGATGGTCTTTACATTTTGGCATGTTTTTGCAATGGCTGGTACCGGTTGTTCCTTTCCATGTTTAGGGCTTCCTTCAGGGTCTCTTGTAAGGCAGGCCTGGTGGTGACAAAATCTCTAAGCATTTGCTTCTCTGTAAAGGATTTTATTTCTCCTTCACTGATGAAACTTAGTTTGGCTGGATATGAAATTCTGGGTTGAAAATTCTTTTCTTTAAGAACGTTGAATATTGGCCCCCACTCTCTTCTGGCTTGTAGAGTTTCTGCCGAGAGGTCTGCTGTTAGTCTCATGGGCTTCCCTTTGTGGGTAACCCGACCTTTCTCTCTGGCTGCCCTTAAGATTTTTTCCTTCATTTCAGCTTTGGTGAATCTGGCAATTATGTGTCTTGGAGTTGCTCTTCTCGAGGAGTATCTTTGTGGCGTTCTCTGTATTTCCTGAATTTGAATGTTGGCCTGCCCTACTAGGTTGGGGAAGTTCTCCCGTATGATATCCTGAAGAGTGTTGTCCAACTTGGTTCCATTTTCCCCCTCACTTTCAGGCACCCCAATCAGACGTAGATTTGGTCTTTTTACATAATCCCATACTTCTTGTAGGCTTTGTTCATTTCTTTTTCTTCTTTTTTCTTTTGGTTTCTCTTCTCGCTTCATTTCATTCATTTGATCCTCAATCGCTGATACTCTTTCTTCCAGTTGATCGAGTCGGTTACTGAAGCTTGTGCATTTGTCATGTATTTCTCGTGTCATGGTTTTCATCTCTGTCATTTCGTTTATGACCTTCTCTGCATTAATTAATCTAGCTGTCAATTCTTCCACTCTTTTTTCAAGATTTTTAGTTTCTTTGCGCTGGGTACGTAATTCCTCCTTTAGCTCTGAGAAGTTTGATGGACTGAAGCCTTCTTCTCTCATCTCGTCAAAGTCATTCTCTGACCAGCTTCGATCCGTTGCTGGCGATGGGCTGCGCTCCTTTGCAGGGGGAGATGCGCTCTTATTTTTTGAGTTTCCAGCTTTTCTGCCCTGCTTTTTCCCCATCTTTGTGGTTTTATCTGTCTCTGGTCTTTGATGATGGTGACGTACTGATGGGGTTTTGGTATAGGTGTCCTTCCTGTTTGATAGTTTTCCTTCTGACAGTCAGAAGGACTGTCTGTTGGTCTGTTGGAGATTGCTTGAGGTCCACTCCAGACCCTGTTTGCCTGGGTATCAGCAGCAGAGTTTGCAGAAGATAGAATATTGCTGAACAGCAAGTGTACCTGTCTGATTCTTACTTTGGAAGCTTCCTCTCAGGGGTGTACTCCACCCTGTGAGGTGTGGGGTGTCAGACTGCCCCTAGTGGGGGATGTCTCCCAGTTAGGCTACTCAGGGGTCAGGGACCCACTTGAGCAGGCAGTCTGTCCCTTCTCAGATCTCAACCTCCGTGTTGGGAGATCCACTGCTCTCTTCAAAGCTGTCACACAGAGTGGTTCGCGTCTGCTCAGGCCTCTGCTGTTTCCCCTGTTGTTTTGTTAGCTGAGCCCTGCCCCCAGAGGTGGAGTCTATCGAGACAGGCAGGTTTCCTTGAGCTGCTGTGAGCTCCACCCAGTTCGAGCTTCCCAGCGGCTTTGTTTACCTACTTAAGCCTCAGCAATGGCGGGCGCCCCTCCCCCAGCCTTGCTGCTGCCTTGCGGTTAGATCGCTGCAGACTGCTGTGTTAACAATGAGGGAGGCTCCGTGGGCGTGGGACCCTCCCGGGCAGGTGAGGGATATATTCTTCTGGTGTGCCCGTTTGCTTAAAGCGTGGTATTGGGGTGGGAGTTACCCGATTTTCCAGGTGTTGTGTGTCTCAGTTCCCCTGGCTAGGAAAAGGGATTCCCTTCCCCCTTGCGCTTCCCAGGTGAGGCGATGCCTCGCCCTGCTTCAGCTCTCGCTGGTCAGGCTGCAGCAGCCTGACCAGCACCGATTGTCCGGCACTCCCTAGTGAGATGACCCCAGTACCTCAGTTGAAAATGCAGAAATCACCGGTCTTCTGTGTCGCTCGCGCTGGGAGTTGGAGACTGGAGCTGTTCCTATTCGGCCATCTTGCTCCGCCCCCGAATAGGCATTTTTAAAGTCATTTGATATATAATGCCAAATTGCCCTCCAGAAAGACCTGTAAATCTGTACTCCCCTCAGCAACCCAGTCCTTTAAAAAAATTTTAACCTCATGATACTGAAGCAAAATTCTCTATTGTGGGTATTTTCCATTAACATTCATGTAGGGTTGTTTTTTTATCCCTTTAAATACATATGCTTTTGTTCTTTAAATATGGAAGCTAGAAGTCAGTCTTAAAATGATGTTAATAATTTATGCATTTCTGCATACGTTACATGTACAAGGTGATGTTGGCTTTATGCTTAGTGAAAATTTTTGTTATACATTAAAATGTAGCACTTGAATGTGTTTTATTTAGCAGTGTATTTTACTGCCCCAGGTAATACGGTGGACTGCTTAAGATTAAAGACTTTGGTCAAGATGATGAATATGTTAATTATCCTGATCTGCTCCCTCTACATGTATATGTATTGAAACAGCACTAAGTGATGCTGGTAGGCTGGGGGAAGTCCCCAAATGCTGGTGGGACCTTGACCACAGCTGGTGTCCAGGCTCTTGACACTGTTGCAAGAAAGAACTCAAGCACAAGTTGGAAAATAGTGAAAGTATGGACATTTATTGCAAAGGGAGAAGTACACACTCAAGAAAAGGGAGTATAAGTGTACTCAAGAAAGAATCACCCACAAAGGGGTTTGGGGCTGCTACCTTTTTGGGTTTGTTTATTCAAGGGGTAGAATATTCATGAAAATTCCTGTAAAAAGGTGTAGATTTATTGGAACTGTGGTGCCACCCATTTTTACACCAAACATGGGTATTTCTGGAACTGTCATGGTGCTGGTGGGTTGCGTGATTTAGTATGTTAATGAGGATATAATGAAGTCCGAGGTGAAACCTAGGTCAAATCCCACACCATGTTGGGTCCAGTCACTCTTAGCCATCTTGGTCCAAATCCTGTTTTTCAGGATCTTAATAGCCCATAGCCTCTAATCATGTGAAACTGCTGCCTGGAAATTTTTTATTCTCCTGCAACCACCCTACACTATTCCTGTCTCATATATACCCCCTTAAATATGTACAATTGTTATATATGTCAATTAAAGATAAAAAAAAGAAAAGAAAAAAGTTTATGAAAAATTATTGGCCAGGCACAGTGGCTCATGCCTATAAACCTAGCACTTTAAGAGGCTGAGGCAGGCAGATTGCCTGAGCTCAGGAGTTCAAGACCAGCCTGGGCAACATGGTGAAACCCCGTCTCTACTAAAATACAAAAAATTAGCCAGGCAGGGCGGCAAGTGCCTGTGGTCTCAGCTACTTGGAAGGCTGATACAGGAGAATCACTTGAACCTGGGAGGTGGCAGTTACAGTGAGCTGGAGTTACAGGCTGGAGTGCAGTGAGATCTGGAAGTTACAGGCTGGAGTGCAGTGAGATTGCGCCACTGCACTACAGCCTGGGTGACAGAGCAAGGCTTCGTCTCAAAAAAAAAAAAAAAGATTAAGGACATTGGAACCCCAGTGACGTAGATTCTGATTCTGGCTCTGTCCTTCACTTGCTAGGTGAATATGGGCAAGTTGTTTAACCTCTTTTGGTCTCCATTTCCATAAAGGCACAATGAGGATAATAGTATACACTATATCATATGAGTAAAGAGCAAATGAGATACTAATGAGTGTTCAGCACAACACTTGGCACTCAGCAAGTATAAAAGTACTTTTATTTATTTGTTGTACAAGTATAAAAGAAGTATATGCAATTTTATTTATTTATTTGTTTGTTTGTTTTTGGCAACTCCTTCCATGTGAATACATTACTACTGTTTACAAAATGCCCATATTACAATAGTCATGAACACTCAACGATCTTTCTTTAGTAATTCAAACATGACAGTAGCATGACGCTGTTTGTATGAAGTTCTACAAGAGGCAAAACAAATGTCTGGTGGGAAAAAATGCAGAATAGTGGTTTTCTCTGGGGATAGAAATAGGGATTTACCTAGAAAGGACAGAAGAGAACTTCTTGGCTTGATGGGAATGTTATACATCTTGATAGGGGTTTGGGTTGGATAGGTGACAGCATTTGTCAAATCTCAGCAAATGTGCACATAAAACTGCACATTTATTGTGCATAAATTTTACATTAAAATTTGTAAAAATATCAAACTAGCTAATGTGAGTTAAAATATATGAAGGGAAGTATACTGATGTATGCAACATATTTCAAAATGCTTAAAAACTAAAAACTGGCCAGGTGCAGCGGCTCACGCCTGTAATCCCGGCACTTTGGGAGGCTAAGCGGGCAGATCTCTAGGTCAAGAGATTGAGACCATCCTGGCCAACATGGTGAAACCCCATCTCTACTAAAAATACAAAAAGTAGCTGGGTGTGGTGGCATGCACTGTAGTCCCAGCTACGCGGGAGGCTGAGGCAGGAGAATAGCTTGAACCCGGGAGGCAGAGGTTGCAGTGAGCTGAGATCACGCCACTGCACTCCATCCTGGTGACAGAGCGAGATTCCATCTCAAAACAAAACCAACCAAACAAACAAAAACAAAAACAAAACTAAAAACTGACAGATGGAGAGAAGAATGGAGAAATGAATAAGTATGTGACAAAGTGAGTTCAGTCAAATGCTATCTGTGGAATCTAGTTAGTGAGTATATGGTTGTTTATTATAAAATTCTTTCAACTTGACTGTATATTTGATAATTTTTATAAGATGTTGAATGAAAATATGACTGTGAAGCTAGTCTCTAAAGTTTAGTACTGAGGATAATCTCAAACACTGGTGTCTAGGCCATACTAATGATCAAAATGCCTAATGATACATCTCTGGTTTTGAATCAACTCTTGATGATCATATTTAATGAAAGGGAAGGGTGTAGTGTGTAACACCAAATGTGGAATGTTAGCACTCACTAGCCAGCAAATTGGGGAACACAAAGCCTGTTTCTTAAAGTTCTAGATTTCAAAAGAAAAGAAAAAGACAAAGAAAAGAGAGAGAACAACAAGGGCAATTTAGAATTACCTCTTAGGTATATGAAAATGTTGCTGAGCCCTATCCAGTTCCCTTGAGCTCAGCTATAGCATGATTGTTTGAAATTAATGGAGTTTGTTTTTGTAACTTGTAGCAACTGGCTTTGGTTTTTATAGTTCAAACTTGTGTTTCCCTTTCACAGGCATTTCCTGTTCAAACATGGATCTGGTTCCTCTGCGATCTTCAGTGCAGCCAGTCAGAACTACCCTCTGACATCCAATACCGTGTACTCGCCCCCTCCCAGGCCTCTTCCTCGAAGCACCTTTTCCCGACCTGCCTTTACCTTTAACAAACCTTACAGGTGCTGCAACTGGAAGTGCACAGCATTGAGCGCCACTGCAATCACAGTGACTTTGGCCTTGTTACTAGCCTATGTGATTGGTAAGTCCTTTTTGTCATGCCTCAGTTTTCTTCTTAATCAAAGTCTTGTTTTACTTGTGGTGGGAATGGGGGGTTTTTCTCTCTATTCTGGAATGTACAAATTTGGACCTAGGCTTAGTGTTATAACAAATTGATTTTCTTCTTCTTTTTTTTCTTCCTAACCTTAAATACTGCTGAGGAGAGTAAAGAATGCTCTTTGAGAAGAAATATTTATACTACTAATACAGTCTTATTGATTGCAATTACTGTAGTTAACCATTTTCCCTTCAATTAAAAGGTTGTTATGGTTTTCCCATTAGAAGTCATAAGTACCAATCTACAATAGCTTCTTAAATTATCGTTAAACAATGATACTGCTACGGAATTTTCAGGTAGCAATTTCATTAAAGCCCCAGTTATTTGGAAGCTATCAGAAAATTCAGTACATAATTTCTTCCCAAGATTCAGATTTTTACACCGTGACCAAAAAATGTATTCTTATTTCACTAGGTAAATGACTGCAAAATTGTGTGATTACTATGTGTTGAAAAGTAAAGC
Source organism: Rhinopithecus roxellana (assembly GCF_007565055.1). Taxonomy (NCBI): domain Eukaryota; kingdom Metazoa; phylum Chordata; class Mammalia; order Primates; family Cercopithecidae; genus Rhinopithecus; species Rhinopithecus roxellana. The sequence goes on along the minus strand of NC_044555.1, from coordinate 119,207,147 downwards.
AGAGAGCAGTTATAAGGTGCTCTTTCCACTTTTAGGAAAAATGTTGTTGTTCTTGAGACACCCTGATTAAAGTCACTCTCATTTGGTAGCAAATTGTATTGATTTTTCTGGATGGCATTTTATTGTGACTGAATATTAATTTACTTTCTTGAGTGGTTCTGCAGTCTAAAATGTAAGCCGACTTAAGAAATGTGTATATTGGGCCGGGCGCGGTGGCTCAAGCCTGTAATCCCAGCACTTTGGGAGGCCGAGACAGGCGGATCACGAGGTCAGGAGATCAAGACCATCCTGGCTAATACGGTGAAACCCTGTCTCTACTAAAAAATACAAAAAACTAGCCGGGCGAGGTGGCGGGCGCCTGTAGTCCCAGCTACTCGGGAGGCTGAGGCAGGAGAATGGCGTAAACCCGGGAGGCGGAGCTTGCAGTGAGCTGAGATCTGGCCACTGCACTCCAGCCTGGGCAACAGAGCGAGACTCCGTCTCAAAAAAAAAAAAAAAGAAATGTGTATATTTTGTGGCAGCACTATTCCTAGAATGAATAGAATATCATTGTAGAAAACAAATTCTATCCAGGTATATCCCTAGTAAATTATTTTCAGGTTTACCCCAGTTACCTAATTGAAGCATATCTACCCACTAAGACACAATGAATATGATTCTGAGTGGAAGATAAAAAGAGACTTAGACCTTCTTATAAGTAATAAAGTACATTTTGTTGATTCCCATTTATCTAAAATGAGAATAATCTAAAAGTTCACGTAATGAGATTGTGTAGACATCATAGACCAGTGGATGGTAAGCAAATAAATGGCTATATTTTGTAGGGAGGTCACTGATGTTGTAAAAAGTATAGGATCATAGCCTGTGCTGATGTTCATGATTCTCTCTTTTATATTTTCATCACATAAGCTGAATGCATTTGAACAATGCTTCTATTTAACATGGACGATATTATCCTATAATGTCAAAACTGTGCCTTTTATCTCAGACATTTCAGGATAACCCAACATGTGTGTTTATTTGGTTTGTAGTGACCTGTAATGAGAAATACTGCTGAAGGGATGGAGGCAAAGGATGAGAAAGTTCTACAACTCAAACATGATTTTAATATATTGTTCAAAATAAGGAATAATATAAAAAGTTTAAATACATTAGAGTCCCTTTAAAATGGTCTCGCTCAATTATGCGATAAACATTTTTTCTGGGTTATTTTCTATTAACTTTTACTATATAGAGAGATAATGTTTTAGATACAAGCCCTAACCCTTGGTATAAAAAAGTTCAAGTAATAGCAGTCTCTTTATTTAGGTTTCTACCATGTTTAATCCTAATTTTCTATTTAAATTTATTATTATGGCCACTCCCATATCAAAATTTTATTATATATTCTGAAACTTGTTTAACTTAGTTATATATTTATTCATTTCATCAGTGAAAGTGGAACATTTCAGTTATTTCAAGGACTGTCTTTTTTAATAGAATAAACAATGGCATATCAACTTGGCATGGAAATAAGAGAGTATAGTTCAATAGTTATTAACACGGATTTTACAGACCTCTGCCACTTATTAGGCATGTTTCCTTGGGCAACCTTTTCAGGTCTCCATTTCCTCATCTGTAAAATAGGCTTAAAATCGTACCTATAGCATAGGATTGTTAAAAGAATTAAATGAGTTAATATAAGTAAAGCACACGGAGTAGTGCCTGAAATATAGTAAGTAGCCTATAAATGTTAAATATTATCATTACTATTACCATTGTTACCATAATAATTATTATTCACGATTAAAATTCACTAGTTTCCAGAATTAACAATTTTGTTCACGGCTGTATCTCAGCACCAAGAACAGTGCCTGGTACATATAAGCCCTTTCAGTAAAAGTTTGTTGAAAAAAATGAATTATGCTAAGCTCTTTACTTGTATTAGCTCATTTAATTCTCACAACAATCTTTAAGGATAACTATCAATACGTATGTATTTTATAAATGGGGAAACTGAGGCACAACACAGTTAAGAGGCCACATAGAGTGTTAAGAGGCCACTTTTGAGATTAAAGGGCACCTTGCTAAGAAATAAGGATGCTGAGCTTCAAGCCAGAGCAGACTGACTCTTGAGTGCTAGACCTTGCCGCTCTTCTAGCACTGAAGTAAACTTTATAACTTGTTTACTTCTCAGTCTACTGAATAAATCCACCAGATATTTTTTCTTATTAAATTACAAATTCAATTACATATACCAAGTCATCTATTCCCATAGTGAGTGCCACTAAGATTGGTTGATTGGTAAGGAATATTTGTTGAAATCATTTACTGGGAGATTTTTTAGATGCAGAAATGTCAGGCTAAATGCTGGCACAGTAACTTGAATGGGTACAATATGAGAAGATGTTTATGGCAAACACTGGAACTTTGTTCCTGGTTCTGTCATGAACTAGACATTATGTGACTGGATAAGTCAGTAAAAATCTCTCTTGATTTATCCCATCTGTGCCATATTGGTGACCACCTCAGAAGGATAGAGTAAAAATTCATAAATAGGCCTTCAGGTGAAAGATGGCACATAAGAGCTATAATATACAAGATGATTTTTAAATGGCTTTCTGTGGTTGAAATAAAAAAGTATTATATTTCAAAATATGAAACCATTTCATTCTTGACTATTGCTGAGTCTGTAAGTCATCATTTTTTTTCAATCCCTATTTGCAGTTGCTGTATAACCCAAATAAAATCTTTCAGTGAAACTACTTGCTGCTTCTGTTTCCCGTGCAAATTCCTTTCTGCTATTTCATTTTCCTCTATTATCCATTATACGTAACCTTTAGATACTAATGGCTGTATGCTGTGCTGCCCTCAATCCACTAGGGAAAATCGCATCGATATCAATGGGACATCAATAGTCATTCTGTGCATTATAGCTCTGTAAGTGGTCATTGGAAAGCAGTGGAAATCCAGCACGTGAAAAGCCAGAGCTGGGTTGTTCAGCCAACCAGTCTTATCCCCACACCTACCCAGTATACCTTTTGGATCAGGGAAAAATATCATTTCTTTGAATAAGTTTTGAGTTCAAAAAAGTTGGTGAAGAGAGGCATGGAAACATACTGACTATATACAGATACCATGGAATAGCTATTGTCATCACTTCCTCATAAATCTGTAATATTTTCCATCTGAATCAAAAAATATGTCCTTATGCTTCATCCTCTCTGATATTTTGGCATCAGTGATCTATCAGTGCCAGTCAGAAGCACATTTGCTTGAATTTACAAATAAGCCATATGAAGTAGTAGTCAGAAAGACAGATGACCATATGCAAGGTGTCAAGAGAAGCTGAGGTTAAGATACTTCATCAATGGTTGTGAAGGGCACAAACACAGCTTCTCTGGCAAACTTTGATGTTTTGATCAAGTTTCTTCACAGTCAGCAGATTGTATAAGAGGCTACAGCATCTCACATGCATAGAAACTCACATGAATACAGTATGCCTGGGGTCAAGTGCACTATTGCATTGAATGAGCTGAAGAGTAGGGATTTCTGGCTCTCATACCCATTATCATTAGTTAATGACATGGATGATCCTTTTCCTTTGCCATGAGATTAGTAGCAATCCATACCACCTTCAGGGGATTCAGGTAGTATTCCAACTGTGCAGATGAAATAATTTCAGTCCATAAATTTTGTCATGACATACTATATAGCCTACATGTAGAAAGCTGACCACAATGGATATTAACAATATAGAACTAGAAGAGATAGAGTTTTGTACCCAGTTCTCTGATCCAAAGGTTAGAGATGAAACTATTCAAGAGGGCAAAGGGCCTACTTCACATTGCTCTCTGCAGCAAAATTCAATAGCACAGATTCAAGTGCTTTTTTTGCTTCTTTGCACTGGCCCAAATTGCCCTATTTTGGGGGTTTACTACAGTGGAGTAAAAGAGTGCTGAAAATGATAGAATGAAAGGAGTGGTTTGTGTTCATTTTGTACGTCTCAAAAAGAAAGTGCAAATACCTCACTATACAGGGAAGAAATAAAGTGGAATGTGGCATGTTCTGACTTTGGAAAATTCAAGAACTTAGATTTTTTTAACAGAGAGGATAGAAATGGAGTTTTCCCCCATTAAATCTAAATATAAAATGTCCCCTCACACAGTATTTGCTAAATGTAGATAAATATGCTTACCAAAGCCCAACTCTTTCACTTGTAGTACTAGCAACTTCATTAATGTTTCTGTGCCTACGTTTCCTCATCTATAAAATGGGAATGTTGATAATACTTTCTTCAAGGATTGTCTTTATAATTAAATGAGTTGAAGCTTGTAAAACACTCAGGACATTGCTTAGCATAGCTGAATAAAGATTAATGATAATTATTAGTGAAATAGAATTATTATGAAGATTATTTAGTTTGAGCTGAGGTAAGCATAATGAGGATATAATTCATCCTAACATGAACTGCTTTTGTTTCCCTTCTTTCCAAAGTCGTCTAAAACAATTTTTCAGAGCATGAATGTCTGTCTCACAAGAATCCTCTAATAAGTTTGTTGTTTCGTTCTGCCTGGTCTGAAATAGCTGTCACTTTGCCTTTATTTTACTAATATCCCTCTTCTATGATGTTTTGACCCTTCAGATGGTTTTGTATTTTTATCTAAAGGCCATATCTAGGTTGAAACACATTTTCATTAAAATGCATTACAGCTTATAACATTCAAGAAATGACTCAGCATAAAATACTAAAAAGCATTTCACATTATCCTATAGACCATTATCAATCCTTTTGGTGTCATGCTTAATATTATTACTTCTTCCAATTCATTCTTATAGACCCAATCATGATAATACTGACAGTTTTTGTATTAGCATTGACTTTTCCTCCTATTCACGAATCTACCAACCTTCTAGCAATGTCTCTAAGCAGGGATCTGGAAAATGGTGGTATAACTTCAGTCTAATTATAAATCTGCTATCCATGCATTTATCAGAACCTTTCTTTAAAAAAGATTTGTAGACTCTTCTTACATCATCTTTCGGTATAATATATTCCATAAGTTTTACCCGACCATGTTAAGTGGCATTCTTGTCTGCCGTAAATAAAAGTATAAATCCAATCCAAATTAAACATACTAAAATGACATGATGAATCCATGTCAAATACAACTAATTTCTAGAATCAGAGTTAGGTTCTGCTGCTCAGACTAAGGACATCTTGGTGAAAGGCAAATACCATACTTATTTTTTTTCTTAGAACTCCAGAATGTTGTGTATTTAAGACACAGAGTAAAAGAAATAATTTATTGGGTGAACGAGTAGTAGATACTAAATATATGTATTGCATCAAGAGATTATTGTCTCAAGGAGAGGCAGTCACTCTACTAAGTATTTCTCATACAGCACTTTCTTAACCCGGCTAGGAAAATTAAAATGAGACTCTGTGAAATATATAAAGATCTACTGGAAGGCATAATAAAGGGGAACTGGACAGGAGGTTAGTCATTTTGGAGTTTTGCATGCTTAAGACATTTTAGAACAGGAAGAATCAATCATGCAAACTCAGACAAAAAAAAAAATTTCTCAAGAAATCTGTGAGTTCACAGTAAATAATTTGAATTCTATTTCATAAAGAAGAAATTTAGCTACTGTTTAACTCAGTTTCTCTCCACCCAAATTGTATATATAGTACATACATAGATATGTGAATATTTTAGACCCACATTGCATAAGTCGTTAAGCTATACTTACTCTGAAGTGAATAAGAATACACTAAATTAGAGCAATGGCTTTTAAACAGATGGCAGGTTAACCCATTTTAAACTTCAGAAATATGACTAAATTTTTATATAGAACAGCCAGAGTCGGGAGGGCCAGATCACCAACAAAATATCTGATTTATCATAGTCAACACTAACAAGTAGCATCTTACAGGGTGGGGGCTTATCCATTTAGGGTTCAGCAATATTTGCTTCACAGAGAGGTTAAAAAGCATAATATGTTTTAATAAATACAGATATATTACAATACCTGGGGAAGCAAAAAAGGGAAGATACAGAAAGGTGGCAGGAAATGAAGATGGTAAGCAGGAGCTGATTATGGAAGGCTTTTTAAGCCATGGTAAGGACCTTGAAATTTATTCCAAGAACAAATGGAGAGTTTTTGTGGTTTTTCATTAGGGCAAGACAATTATTTGCTCAGATTCACATTTAGAAAAATCACGCTAATGGCAGTATGGAAGTTGGGTTTGGCAGGCAGGATGATGGGTTTGTAAAATTGAAAACACGGAGATAAATTAGAAGACTATAATAGTAATACAGATGAGTGATAGTGAGAGCATAAACTTCTGGGAATGGAGAAGGAGGAGATGGAATAGAGAAATATTTAAATGATAAAACTCACTTGACTTAGTGACTAATAAGATGTATCAGGAGAGAGAATGTTGTTATCTGGCTTAGGAACTGGGTAGATGGTGATGCTATTTAGTCAAGACAGATAGCAAATGGAAGGAAGAGGCTTAAGGGTGAAAATGGACATACACGTAGAGACACCTAGAACATTATCAAATATTTGGTGCTGAAACTTTGGAGGTAACTACCTTTGAGGACACCAAAATCATGGGAGTAGGAAAGAAATAGTAGCATGAAGACTGGAACTCTGGGAAATACTGGTATTCAGGAAGCCCAGGGAAAAGGAATCTGTTAAGAAGACTATGAAAAAACAACTAGAAAGATTGGAAGAAAACATTCAATGATGAAGATAAAATAGTGGCTCTCAATGTGTGGTCTAGCAACCACTAGGAATTTCAAGACCTGTCAAAACATCTATAAAGTAAAACGATTTTCATAATACCATAAAAGTGTTATTTATCTCTTTTACTGTAATTATCTCAGGAGTGTGCAGTGCAGTTTTTCAGAGACCACATGACATGTGAAATCACAATAATTTGCATGCTAAAGTAGCTATGAGAGTCCACCTGTTTTTCATTAAGCCAAACATGAAAGAGATCTTCAAAAATGTAAAACAATGCCACTCTTCTCACTAATTTTTTGGGTTTTGCAAAATACTGTATAATTATTTATTACAAAATGTGTCATTTATGTTGAAATGGTATCTATATATTCAATAAATTAATACATACTTAAAAATTTATCCATTTTAATTTCTAATATAGATATAACTCATGTCACCAAAAGCTCTTTGGCATCTTCAGTGATTTTTAAGGGCAATAAAGAAGTACTAAGACTAAAACATTTGTAAAGGGCTGAGGTAGAGAAGCTGAGTACATAGTGTTTTAAGAAGAGTAATTAAGGACTAGTTATTGTTTGAATCAAGGTGAAGGCTTCTAAGGCAAGTTCAGCAAGAAGACAGAAAGGATAAGGACATATAGTTGCTGATGATAAAGTTTTTGCAGTGATCAGCCAAAGAATAAAATTTAGAAAGGAGGAATAACAGAGCAAGGAAGCTGATGGCATGGGAAACAAGAGATGGGCCCAAGGGTCTAGAGATCTTCATGATATTATAGGGGAGTTATGCTGTGAGCGAGCTGAAAAGCCAAGAGAAGATGGACAGAGAGGAATTTTAGATTTCTATTTAGATCTATGGGAATTTTAGATTTCATACTCAGAGCAGAAAAATGTGATTCTTCTATATATTTTGGACCTAGTTAAGGAATAGGGATGAGGAGTTCCTTCCAGATGAATCATTTGTTCATGGAAGGCTAGATTCTTGTCTAGGTATGATCCCACAAGGTAGTCTTTCCTGGGTAGACTTATAAGCCCATTAACAAATTACACCAAAGTACAGATAGCATTTAAATAATAGCACTACTTTATATCGGATCCTCCATACAGGCAAGACCCACGTGGAATTTCAGATTACAGTGTAACATCTCAGGAACACCTTCCTTGGGGCTACTACTCCTCTCTATGGGTCAGTAGTGAACAAATTAAGAGGATCCAAGATGGCCCACTGTAATTTTCTACTGGTCAAAGTCTCATCAAAGCGTTGCCAGTCTAATTAACGTAGACCTTATGTACCGTGTTATAGTTAACTTCCAGAGTAATTGCTTATGTCAAGAGTTTCTAAGGAAGGACCTCACAAATGTTTGATTATTGGGTTGGATGTGACAATGGGAAATTCTTAACAGGAAGAAAAGACATATGATCTGGCACTTCGAAAAGAACTCTTGCTTCTATTTCATTTGGTTCATATTAAAGGAGCTTTCCTGATGAAATGATCAGGAAACTGTAGGCTAGCATATATACATAGAATACCAGAGGAAGTGGTTGAGCTCTCAGATAAACTAGCTGTGGCTCTGGTCAAAAATGAATAGAAATGTGATTTTTGACTGCAACCATTCTGTGCTACACAGACAAAGCAGACTTCGCTCTTTGGTAGTCATAGGGTTTCATTAAATCAAATAGCCCGTTATTCAACATTCTTAATTCAGTTTTGCCCTTTGTTCACTTAAGAATATACATTTCCTTTGATTTTGAACTTTAATTTTAATTAAGCATAGATATTAAATGTGGCAAATAACAATAATGCAATATTTTATATATATCATATCCACAAATAACTTTGCAGAATTAACTAATCAAATTATGGAGTTAAATGAAAATAGCATTAAATAAAGAGAGCAGATAAAAGAGTTTGGATTTTACTCATAACAAGCAGCTAAGTTAATACTAGTTGTACAATGCATAAGAGAGAGAGGAGAGAGAGAAAGAGAGAGAGAGAGATACCAGCTGTCAAGAAACTAAGGACAAGTATATTGTACTATGAAAGAAAGTGGAAATTTTTGAAGTGGAGTGGTTTTGTTAAAGATCATGTGCTACCTCCAGACATAGAAACCTATTGAACCCTAATTCTCTGAAGCTAACAAACAGTTCACTGGTTTTTGTACCACCTAGCAGAGAGTCAAGAAGCTTTTCTTTTTTAAATGTCTGATTGTGGTGGTATGACTTTTGAACCTAATTGAACTATTTGGCTTTTTGGAGGTGAAAGTTCTTATACCAGTGGGAAAATGTAAAGGACTGGAAATATTCAATGCTACTCCAGGCTATAATAGCACCTGCTTCAATATTATCTCATAGGATGTTGTACAGATAGCACTACTTAAGATTTACCAACATAGGAGACTGTGGGAGTATTTGAAAGCCAGATGGTACAAATAGATCCTTTCTTTGTCAAGCCTAAAACACAGCCTGTTCTAAGACTGTACAAAACCCAAATAAACCATTAGTATCTTTGGTTTCTCTTCCTGCCTCTGTATGTTTTTAGTTTGGTTTCTCTAAACAAATTATGCCATTATGTAACTTGGGTTAGCCATCATATAAATCTTTTTGCTGATAGGCAACAATCTAGTCATTTGAATGAATGAACTATTAAATGTAGAACCCACTAACTAGAAGGGGAAAAAAACACTAAATTTTAAAAATAAGAGGTTCAATGGACAATCACAGTTAAATAAACTTTCAAAAAATGATAAAATGAAGACTATGGAGTCCAGGGGTAGGGACATATTTTGGCCTAAAAGAAGCATAATTCATTGTTAGCATGCATAGCAAATTAAGGAATATAGTTCTATTTTTATAGGCAATTACAGTGCATATGTCTTTTGTGATTTGAGTAGGTAGGAAAGAAATAAAAATATTTGGATTACTCACTGGCTGTCTCAGTAGCATTCTCGCTAATGAGGCTGAGGTCGTGGGCTCAGTTACTATTTCAGTCTGTCAGTTCAGTTCTGTTCTGTTTCATTACCAAAACCCATAGTCTCAATCTCTCTTTGTGTTTCCCTCCCCAAATCAGGAACTTAGTCCTGTCTTCTACTCCCTAACAAAACCTGAATTCAGAATTGAATCTTATGTCAAGAGGTTTTAGATAAAATTTCTTGTTTCTCTTTAAAAATAGATCTGGCATTCCTGGCCCTGCATTCTCCCATTTCCCTATGCATTTATTGAGTACCTACTATATGTCAAGTATTATTTCAGTCTTTCGTGTTGCAAAAATAGTATGAGAACCATTAACTGGGGCTAAATAGGACCATGAATGCTCCAGTCCATCGAATACCCATCCTACTCTCTTCACTCTTTTATATTATCTGCCTTCCTTCTATGTAGATATTTAAGCCTGAAGCCACGTAATAAGATAATTCACACTGAGGAGTAAATGGCTATAACAAAGATAAGTGTATTACATCTCCGTTAGGTAATTTGCGCTTTATCTGGAGACAAAGTCTTAATTCTAAAAAAGTCTAAGTTCTGCAATTAGAGTCAACTCAGAAGTTGAAATATATTTGCCATCACTACTTTAAGCCAAAGAAGTGAGATACTCACTATGAATTTCCAAGCCTTAAAAATCTAGGTGGAGAAATTATGTGAAGGGCAGGAAAACATGCCTAATAATACAACACAGTCACCCTGTTAGTACATCTGGATTTATCCACAGTTGCAAATCATGGCCCTAACCATGGATGATTCTCTCATAGATGCATGGAACTGAACATAAAGAACAGCACACAGTAAAATTATATTTCATACCCATTATTAGAGACTTGTTTCAAATGAATGTGTTATAGATACTGGGTACACAATGTTCAGGTATGTGTGCCTGCATATGTATTATATAAATGTAAAAATAAATATTAACAGTGAGTTCTGAGTTCCCATAGGGTGACATTGGCCTTTTAAATCCAAATCTCTCCATTCCCTTATTCAAAAAGAAATTCAAATGCACAAGAGAAGGAAGTAAAACCTCCTGTAACCCACTCAATAACGTAAATAGGAGACAGATAATTCCACAAACTTCAAATTACACATAGGTAGAGAAATAAGCACCCAAATTACACAGAGTTATCTCTGCAGCCCATGCCAGGACTGAGAGTCAGATAGAGGCTGAATGGAAAAGAAGATATGAGAGCTAAGGCCCAGCTATGGCAAAATTGATCAAATTACTCCCATTAAAAAGAAGAATTATTCCCGTTAAAAAATTGTCTGAACAATCTCAGACCTGGTATATGAGAGCAATGGCTACTGAAAATTAAAAGGAATGTGCTTTAAAGTTCACAGAAGTAAAGTTGGTAGCCTTGGGAAGGCACAACCTCGGAGGACATGGGGGCATTAACTTGGAAGAGATATCCCTTGGAGGCTTGGTGGTGAAGAGAAAGAAGAAAGCAAGAGATATAATTTCAGGATACAGCAAAAATAAAAGTGAATCACAAAATTAAGCGATCTACCAAACCCCCTACCCAAAAGGCATTATTGATTTTTAAAAGCTACACTTTAATAAGAACTAATAATTATAGTAATCTAATAAGTCACCAAACTCCTGATTCCTATTTACATACAACTCCTATTACTGGTCCAGGAAACTAAAATATTTCAGAATGAACATAAAAGGGAGACAACACCTACACAAAGCTCTGTAAGAAGGAACTAGAAAATAAGAATTAATCATTTCACTTGATTAAAAAATAACTTCTAATAGCCAACCCCAAAGCAGAAAAAAACAGCAATAAAACATCTCAGTCCTAATAAATAAGCCTTAAACAAACATTTGAAGATATAAAAAAGGCTCAAATGGTAAAGTTTAAAACTCAGAACAGAAATGTACAAAATGAGAGTTGACTAAACTCAGGAAATAAATTGAAGAAAAAGATAAACCCATCATGAAAATGAATACTATACTGACTGATGACAAAGGGAGAAAACATATTAAAATGAAAAAGATGCAATGATGAAAGGCACTTTAATAGCAAAGGGAATGAATTTGAAATAAAGAAAGAAGTTAAAGAAAAAATCAGAGAAAATAATTATTATAGAAGATAGTCAAAGAAATACAAACTACGTGTAATTATATTAATGGTTCCCAAAGAAGAAAAACAAAACAATGAAATAGGAGTAATATTTAAAACTATAATCAAAGAAAATTTTCCGGAAATAATAGGCCTGACTGTAAGTATTGAAGAGCACAACCTTTAATACCTTGGAATTACCTCCAAGTACCTTCAAAAACTGACTCAAAACCATCAACTCCAAGTCATATGCTACTAAAAATATTAAACTTAAATTCTTATTTATAATCATCCCTAGGCCGTGTAGTGGGAGGAATCATTTGTGAAAGAAAGAGAATCAGATTGGCATTAGACATCTTGACAACAGACAAAGCAAGGTAAGAGTAGAGCAGCATTTTCTTTTTTTTTTTTTTTTTTTTTTTGAGATGGAGTTTCAGTCTTGTTGCCCAGGCTGGAGTGGAATGGCACAATCTTGGCTCACTGCAACCTCCACCTCCCGAGTTCAAGTGATTCTCCTGCCTCAGCCTCCTGAGTAACTGGGATTACAGGCATGCATCACCACGCCTGGCTAATTTTTTGTATTTTTAGTAGAGACGGGGGCTTCTCCATGTTGGTAAGGCTGGTCTCGAACTCCCGACCTCAGGTGATCCACCTGCCTCGGACTCCCAAAGTCCTAGGATTAGAGGCGTGAGCCACCATGCCCGGCCAGAATTTTCAAATAACTCGAGTATGAGCCAAGGATTTTATTCAAACCAGTTATTCTTTAATTATTAAGGATATAGAAAAATACTTTAAACATAAAAGAACTCAGAGAATACTATACTCATAAGCCCTACTAGATTAGGAAATTTTGACCCACCACTTTCAGTTCAAGACATGTTAGGTGGACAAAACATAGTAAATATGTAGAAGAAGACCTAAGAAAGCAAACTCAATAAGATAGATCCTTTTTTATGTACTATAATGGTAATTCTTAATAATATTTTAACTTTTAGTTTCAGAGGTACATGTGCAGGTTTGTTCTATAAGTAAATTGTGTGTCAAGGGGGTTTGATATACAGATTATTTTGTCACCCAGGTAATAAGCATAGTACCTGATAAGTACTTTTTCAATCCTCATCTTCCTCCACTCTCCACCCTCAAGTAGGTCCCGGTGTCTCTTTCTCCCTTCTTTGTGAACATGTGTACTCAATGTTTAGCTCCCACTTATAAGGGAGAATATTTAGTCAAGATAGATCGTATGGCTATGTATTGAACTTAACACCCTGATATTAGAGAATATGCCTTCTTATCAAGATTTCATAAAACATTCACAAAATTTGAGCAAATATTAGGTAACAACTCAGTGAGTTTCATAAGTTAGAAACAATACAAACATCATTACCAGATCATGGTGAAATGAAAGTACAAATTAATAAGAATATTTAAATACCAGAAAAGCCCTTCCATCTGTAATTTTTTAAAATTTTAAACAATGCTTGTGTGTAAGGGGAAATAAAACATAAAATTTTTAAATATCTAAGAAAAAATTATAATGAACACACCACATGTTATAATACTATTAAACCTTGTATAAGATGAAAATTCACATCAATAAAATGAAAGAAAACAAATCTGAAAAATCAATAAAATAAACTAGAAGAAAACACAAGAAAGGAAATAAGAAAAATATAGCAGAAACTAATGCAGTAAGAAACAAAAAATAATAGAAAGATAAATAAAATAGTGTTAAAAATTAACAAGTAGGCAGAACACAAATAATCTGAAATCAAGAGAAAAGGGGGAAATATATACAAAGTAAGAAATGAGGAGAAATAACTATTGAAGCAGAGACAAGTTTTAAAAAACTATAAGTGGCAACTTTTCATGAATTGTATTGATAATGATTGAGCCATTTTGTATAGCCACCAGCAATGTATGAACGTGTTTATGTCTCCATGGACGTTGCCATCAAACTGTGCTGCAAGCTTTTGAACCATCAGTTTGACAGGTTAGAAATGATATCTTAGTGTAGTTTTCTTTTGTTTCTCTCTTAAGAAAAAGTAAGGTTGACTATCTTTTCATATTTTTAAGGATCTTTTTTGTTACCTGTGTGCTCATATCTTTTGCCTTTTTTTCCATTTTCTTTTTCTCTTCTTTGTCTCAAATTTTAAGAGTTTAAGAAGAGTCATTATTTTGAATACATAACTAACTGTATACCCTCAGGGAAATATATTCAAAGGACAAAAACACAAACTTTGAACTTTACTTCGTAGGCTCATTGCTAGTAATGGTTTTGCTATAATAATTCCAGTACTGTTTTGTGTGTCTTATAGGATAAGCAAACAGATAAATATATTGATGTTACTGGGAACAAGATTCATTGTGTGGAAAAGGAAATAAAAATATGGAATGAGAAAGAAGAACTCTGAAGTGCTGGATTAGAATTGGGGAGATTTTATATATATATATATATATGAGCTTGATATATATATCATATATATATATATATGAACTTGTGCTTTTAAAACTGTGCATATATGCATGTCTTTGTTTGTTTGTGCTGCTATAAAGGAATGCCTGAGTCTAGATAATTTATAAAGAAAAGAGGTTTATTTGGCTCATGGTTCTGCAGGCTTTACAAGAAGCATAGCACAGGATCTGTATCTGGTGAGGGCCTCAAAGCCCTTCCACTCATTATGGAAGAAGAAGGGGAGCCAGTGTGTGCAGAGATCACAAGGCAAGAGAGGCAAGAGAGAGGGGAGGGAGGTGCCAGGGTCTTTTTAACAACCAGCTCTTGCAAGAACTAATAGAACAAGAAGAGAACTCACTTATTACTGCCAGGATAGCACCAAACCATTTTTGAGGAATCCACTCACATGACTCAAACACTTTCCATTAGGCCCAAACTTCAACATTTGGAATCAAATTTCAACCTGAGATTTGGAGGGGGTCAAACATCCAAACTATAGCAATCCAGATATATGTGTGTATACACACACACACATACACACACACACACACACACACACACGAACAAAGCAGGTTATAAAATCTAAAAATTTTGTTATTTGTTTGTATATTTCTAGTCTGTCCCCTGAAAGGACTTAAAAGCAATAACACCTCAGTAGTAATTAATACACCTTGTACCCAAACTTTGATTTCTGAATACATTTCCTACCAAAATCTCCTTGAAGGATTGGCTGTTTCTAGGTCTGTGGCAGCGAAAGTAAGTATAAGGTAAGCCTGGGATATCTTGTGCTAGAAAGCAAGGAAGTGTTCAGGCATGTCAAAATGACACAGGAGCCAACTTGAAGGGATTCTCATTGGCCAAATTTGAGTGTCAGAAAGAAGAATGATGGTAATTGACTATACATTGAACAACAAAAATAATTTAATATTTGTAATATGGAAAAATTGATCATTTAATTTCTAGAAATAAGCATGTGTTCTACTTTAACTCATGTAGGTCCCTTTATGCATAATCATAGTCTCATTCAAATTAGGTATTACAATACTGCTCCCCATCCACAGTTTTGCTACCTACAATTTCAGTTACCCATGGTCAACTATGATCCGAAAATATTACATACAATAAGATATTTTGAGAGAGACACCACATTCACATAGCTTTTATCATGGTATGTTGTTATACTTGTTCTATTTTGTTATTATTGTTCATCTTTTACTTTGTCTAATTTGTAAATTGAACTTTATCCTAGGCATGTACATATAGGAAAAAAAAAAACATAGTATATGTAGAGCTTGGTACTATCCCTGGTTTCATGCATCCATTAGGGGTCTTGGAACATATTACTCACTGATAAGGGGGGCTTATTATATTATTTCTATCTTACATATAGGAAAACTGAGACTCAGAGAGCTTAGGAGCTTACACAATATCACATAGCTAATAAATGGAAAAGCTATTACTCTTCGAATCTGTCTGACACAAAAAGAGCCTGTGCCCTCACTTATTACACTGAACAGCTTCTAAAATGGAGCTCATATTATATACTGCTTTATTGCTTGCTTTGTAAACATTTTTCCCTATTATGAAATATTTTCCTGTACTAGTTTTAATGGCAACTTGGTCTTCTATTGTATATAGTTATTTGTCTAACTGATCAATTACACAATGTTGGACATTTGAGTAATTTTCAAAATCTTGCTATTATATACAATATGCTGAATATCAGTGTTTTAAATCTATTCACACCTTTTTTTTTTTTTTTTTTTTTTTTTTTTTTTTTTTTTTTGAGGCAGAGTCTCACTCTGTCGCCGGGGCTGGAGTGCAGTGGCCAGATCTCAGCTCACTGCAAGCTCCGCCTCCCGGGTTTACGCCATTCTCCTGCCTCAGCCTCCCGTGTAGCTGGGACTACAGGCGCCCGCCACTTCGCCCGGCTAGTTTTTTTGTATTTCTAGTAGAGACGGGGTTTCACCATGTTAGCCAGGATGGTCTCGATCTCCTGACCTCGTGATCCGCCCGTCTCGGCCTCCCAAAGTGCTGGGATTACAGGCTTGAGCCACCGCGCCCGGCCTCACACCTTTTTCTTACTGTAAATTTCTAATCATTAAATGGCTTGATAAAAATATTTTTTAAAAATCCAACACTTTGGATATATATTGCCAATTTGTCCAAATATTTTGCAACACTTTATACTACCTGCAGTATGTGAGGGTGTTCATTCCTCTGAACTCTGGAAAACTTTTGACACCATCATTTATAAAAAAGAAAAGAAGCCATTTTGATAGGCAAAGTGTATTTCAATGTCTTATTTTGCATTTTCCTTCCATATTTATTGAGGTATAATGAGGTATATTGAGGTATAAATGACAAAAATTAATGTGATGTTTTGATACAATATACATTATGAAATGATTACTACAATCAAATTAATCATATGTCCAACACCCTCATAGTTGCCTTTTATTGTTTTTAGTGAAGAGAGCATTTAAGATCCACTGTCTTAGAAATGTTCAAGTAGGATCCTTGCTTCCAAGATGCCAAAGGAAAGAAGGAACAATGGTCATGCCAAAAAGGCCTGCAGTCACATGCAGCCTGTTCACTACAAGAACTGTGCTCAATACATGCCCAGGAATAAGGCTATTAAGAAGTTTGTCATTAAAAACATAGCAGAGGCCACAGCAGTGAGGGACATTTCTGAAGTGAGCCCTCAATGCTCAC
Source organism: Rhinopithecus roxellana (assembly GCF_007565055.1). NCBI lineage: Eukaryota > Metazoa > Chordata > Mammalia > Primates > Cercopithecidae > Rhinopithecus > Rhinopithecus roxellana. The sequence goes on along the minus strand of NC_044555.1, from coordinate 119,190,201 downwards.
AGTGTTTCCCAAGCTGTATGTGAAGCTATATTACTGTGCGAATTGTGCCATTCACAGCAAGGTAGTCAGGAATTGATCTCATGAAGCCTGCAAGGACTAAATACCCCTCCCCCTATTTACACCTGTGGGTTCTGCCCCATGGCCCCAACCAAGGCCCCTGTAAGGAGCTGAGTCCTTACAGAGTGAAGGAAAACTACTCTCTGGAGAAAAACAAAATGGAAATTGTACTTTTTTTAAAAAAAAGAAAACTCCTGTAATCCCAGCTACTTGGGAGGCTAAGGCAGAAGAATCACTTGAACCTCGGAGGCAGAGGTTGCAGTGAGCCAAATTCCCACCACTGCACGTCAGCCTAGACAAAAGAAAGAGAAGAGAAGAGGAGAGAGGAGGAGAGGGGGAGGGAAGGGGAAAGAAAGGGAGGGGGAGGGAAAGGGAGGGAAGGGGAGGAAACTTGAAGTATACATTATTATTAACTATAGCCAGCATGCTATACATGAGATTTCCAGAACTTACTAATCCTGTGTAACTGAAACTTTGTAGCCTTTCAGCATCAGCTCCCTACTTTCCCTACCTCCTGTCCTTGACAGCCACCACGCTACTCTCTGCTTCTATGAGTTTGACATTTTTAGATTCCACATGTGCGCTAGATCATGTAGTATTTGTCTTTCTGTGCCTTGCTTATTTCACTTAACATAATGTCCTCCAGGTTCATCCATGCCTTTGCAAATAATAATATTTATTTCTATTTTAAGAATGATTAGTATTCGTGTGTGTGTGTGTGTGTGTGTGTGTGTGTGGTGTGTGTATCATGTTTTCTTTATTCATTTATCTGTCAACAGACATTTAGGTTCTTTTCATATCTTGCCTCAAAGTCTATTTTGTCTGATATAACTACTTTCTTTTGGTTGGCATTTGCATGGAATACCTTTCCCCATTCCTTCATTTTCAGCCTATGTGAGTCCATCCATAAAGCTAAAGTTGCTTCTTATAGGCAAGGTATAGTTGGATCTTGTTTTTTTGTATTCATTTAGCCACTCTATATAGTTTGATGTGAGAATTTAGCCCACGTACAAATTATTGAAGGTAATAATTTACTATGGCTATTTTGTTAATTATTTTCTGATTTGTAGTTCCTTCACTCCTTTTCTTGTTGTCTTCTGTTGTGATTTCATCATTTTTTATAGTGGTTTTCTTTAATGCCTTTCTCTTTGTCTTTTGTGTATAGACTACAGGTTTTTTCTTAGTGGTTACCATGAAGCTTACAGAAAATATCTTATGGTTATAATAGTCTATTTTAAGCTGATAACAACTTAACTTCAACCACATACAAAACTGCAAGTTAACTTCTTTTCCTTCTACATTTTATATTATTAATGTCAAATTTTACATCTGTTTATATTGTGTATCCATTAACAGATTATTATTGCTATAGCTATTTTTATACTTTTGTTTTTAACTTTTATACTACAGTTAACAGTAATTTATGTCCCATTATTACAGCATTAGAGTATTCTGAATTTGACTATTCAGATGTTCGTTGACTTCTGGTGAGATTATGTCCCAATAAACCCCATTGTAAATTGAGAATACCTACAGTCAAATACGCAGTTAATACACATAACCTACAAAACACTATAACTTAGCCTAGTCTATCTTAAATATGCTCAGAACACTTACATTAGCCTACAGCTGTATAAAATATTCTGGCTATATGATACATAGGGAGTTAGTTGTTTACCCGCATGATCACATGACTGACTAGGAGCTGTGACTTGCTGCTGCTGCCCAGCATCAGAAGATAGTATTGTACCACTTTCTATTGAATGCATATCAGTTTCACACCATCACGAAGTCAAGAAATTGAAAGCCAAACCATTGTAAGTCAGCAAACATATATATCTTGCATTTACACTGAATTTTATTTTATTTTCCTTTCATTTTCAATTTTTATTTTAATTGACAAATTAAAATGAACATATTGATTATTTGAAATATTTTTGCATGATTTGCATCATTATTAACACGACAATAAGGCAATACGTTTTAAATACAAGTAACTTTAAATTTGTGCCTTACTTTTAAAAATCATTGTAAAGTTATTTCTTTTTTTTTTTTTTAACTTCAAGTTGCAGGATACACATGCAGAACATGCAGGTTTCTTACATAGGTATATATGTGCCATGTTGGTTTGCTGCACCTGTCAACCTGTCACCTAGGTTTTAAGCCCCACATGCGTTAGCTATTTTTCCTGATGCTCTCCCTCCCCTTGCCCCACTTCCAACAAGCTCTGGCGTGTGTTGTTTCTTTCCCTGTGTCCATTTGTTCTCATTGTTCAACTCCCACTTATGAGTGAGAACATGCACTGTATGGTTTGCTGTTCCTATGTTAGTCTGCTGAGGATGATGGCTTCCAGCATCATCCATGTCCCTGCAAAGGACATGATCTCATGCCTTCTTATGGCTGCATGGTATTCCATGGGGTATCTGCACCACATTCTCTTTTTCCAGTCTATCATTGATAGGCGTTTGGGCTGGTTCCATTTCTTTGCTATTGTGAATAGTGCTGCAATAAACATATGTGTGCATGTATCTTTATAATAGAATGATTTATATTCCTTTGGGTATATACCCAGTAATGGGATTGCTGGGCCAAATGCTATTTCTGGTTCTAGATCCTTGAGGAATTTCCACACTCTCTTCCACAATGGTTGAACTAATTTACATGCCCACCAACAGTGTAAAAGCATTCCAATTTCTCCACAGCCTCTCTAGCATCTGTTGTTTCTTGACTTTTTAATAACTGCCATTCTGACTGGTGTGAGATGGTATTTCATTGTGGTTTTGATTTGCATTTCTCTAAGGATCAGTGATGTTGAGCGTTTTTTCCATATGCTTGTTGGCCGCATAAATGTCTTCTTTTGAGAAGTGTTTGTTCATTTCCTTTGCCCACTTTTTGATGGGGTTATTTTTTTCTTGTAAATTTGTTTAAGTTCCTTTTAAATTCAGGACATTAGACCTTTGTCAGATTGGTAGATTGCCAAAATTTTCTCCCATTCTGTAAGTTGCCTGTTCACTCTGATGATAGTTTCTTCTGCTGTGCAGAAGCTCTATAGTTTAATTAAATCCCATTTGTTAATTTCAGCTTTTGTTGCAATTGCTTTTGGTAATTTCATCATAAAATCTTTGCCCATGCCTATGTCCTGAATGGTATTGCCTAAGTTTTATTTTAGGGTTTTTATGGTTTGGGGTTTTACATTTAAGTCTTCAATCCATCTTGAGTTAAACTTTTAAAGCATAAGGAAGGGGTCCAGTTTCAGTTTTCTGCATATGGCTAGCCAGTTTTCCCAGCACTGTTCATTAAATAGGGAATCCTTTCCCCATTGCTTGTTTTTGTGAGATTTGTTGAAGATCAGATGGTTGTAGATGTGTGGTCTTATTTCTGAGGTCTCCATTCTGTTCCATTGGTCCATATGTCTGTTTTGATACCATGCTGGTTTCTTGTAGTATAGTTTGAAGTCAGGTAGCATGATGCCTCCAGCATTGTTCTTTTTGCTTAGGATTGTTGTGGATATATAGGCACTTTTCTGGTTTCATGTGGAATGCTTGTGATTTTTTTTTTTTATTATAGTTTAAGATCTAGGATACATGTGCATAACGTGTAGATTTGCTACATATGTATACTTGTGCCATGTTGGTGTGCTGCACCCATCAACTCGTCAGCACCCATCAACTCGTCATTTGCATCATATAACTCCCAATGCAATCCCTCCCCCCTCCCCCCTCCCCATGATAGGCACCGGTGTGTGATGTTCCCCTTCCCCAGTCCAAGTGATCTCATTGTTCAGTTCCCACCTATGAGTGAGAACATGCGGTGTTTGGTTTTCTGTTCTTGCGACAGTTTGCTGAGAATTATGGTTTTCAGCTGCATCCATGTCCCTACAAAGGACACAAACTCATCCTTTTTTATGGCTGCATAGTATTCCATGGTGTATATGTGCCACATTTTCTGAATACAGTCTGTCACAGATGGACATTTGGGTTGATTCCAAGTCTTTGCTATTGTGAATAGTGCCGCAATGAACATACGTGTGCATGTGTCTTTATAGCAGCATGATCTATAATCCTTTGGGTATATACCCAGTAATGGGATGGCTGGGTCATATGGTACTTCTAGTTCTAGATCCTTGAGGAATCGCCATACTGTTTTCCATAATGGTTGAACTAGTTTACAATCCCACCAACAGTGTAAAAGTGTTCCTATTTCTCCACATCCTCTCCAGCACCTGTTGTTTCCTGACTTTTGAATGATTGCCATTCTAACTGGTGTGAGATGGTATCTCATTGTGATTTTGATTTGCATTTCTCTGATGGCCAGTGATGATGAGCATTTTTTCATGTGTCTGTTGGCTGTATGAATGTCTTCTTTTGAGAAATGACTGTTCATATCCTTTGCCCACTTTTTGATGGGGTTGTTTGTTTTTTTCTTGTAAATTTGTTTGAGTTCTTTGTAGGTTCTGGATATTAGCCCTTTGTCAGACGAGTAGATGGCAAAAATGTTCTCCCATTCTGTAGGTTGCCTGTTCGCTCTGATGGTAGTTTCTTTTGCTGTGCAGAAGCTCTTTAGTTTAATTAGATCCCATTTGTCAATTTTGGCTTTTGTTGCTGTTGCTTTTGGTGTTTTAGACGTGAAGTCCTTGCCCATGCCTATGTCCTGAATGGTATTACCTAGGTTTTCTTCTAGGGTTTTTATGGTATTAGGTCTAACATTTAAGTCTCTAATCCATCTTGAATTAATTTTCATATAAGGAGTAAAGAAAGGATCCATTTTCAGCTTTCTACTTATGGCTAGCCAATTTTCCCAGCACCATTTATTAAATAGGGAATCCTTTCCCCATTTCTTGTTTTTCTCAGGTTTGTCAAAGATCAGATGGCTGTAGATGTGTGGTATTATTTCTGAGGGCACTCTGTTCTGTTCCATTGGTCTATATCTCTGTTTTGGTACCAGTGCCATGCTGTTTTAGTTACGATAACCTTATAGTATAGTTTGAAGTCAGGTAGCGTGATGCCTCCAGCTTTGTTCTTTTGACTTAGGATTGTCTTGGCAAGGCAGGCTCTTTTTTGGTTCCATATGAACTTTAAAGCAGTTTTTTCCAATTCTGTGAAGAAACTCATTGGTAGCTTGATGGGGATGGCATTGAATCTATAAATGACCTTGGGCAGTATGGCCATTTTCACAATATTGATTCTTCCTATCCATGAGCATGGTATGTTCTTCCATTTGTTTTTGTCCTCTTTTATTTCACTGAGCAGTGTTTTGTAGTTCTCCTTGAAGAGGTCCTTCACATCCCTTGTAAGTTGGATTCCTAGGTATTTTATTCTCTTTGAAGCAATTGTGAATGGGAGTTCATTCATGATTTGGCTCTCTGTTTGTCTGTTACTGGTGTATAAGAATGCTTATGATTTTTGCACATTAATTTTGTATCCTGAGACTTTGCTGAAGTTGCTTATCAGCTTAAGGAGATTTTGGGCTGAGCTGATGGGGTTTTCTAAATATACAATCATGTCATCTGCAAACAGGGACAATTTGACTTCTTCTTTTCCTAACTGAATACCCTTTATTTCTTTCTCTTGCCTGATTGCCCTAGCCAGAACTTCCAACACTATGTTGAATAGGAGTGGTGAAAGAGGGCATCCCTGTCTTGTGCCAGTTTTCAGTGAGAATGCTTCCAGTTTTTGCCTATTCAGTATGATATTGGCTGTGGGTTTGTCATAAATAGCTCTTATTCTTTTGAGATACGTTCCATCAACACTCTAACATCACAATTAAAAGAACTAGAGAAGCAAGACCAAACACATTCAAAAGCTAGCAGAAGGCAAGAAATAACTAAGATCAGAGCAGAACTGAAGGAGATAGAGACACAAAAAACCCTCCAAAAAATCAATGAATCCAGGAGTTGGTTTTTTGAAAAATCGACAAAATTGATAGACTGCTAGCAAGACTAATAAAGAAGAAAAGAGAGAAGAATCAAATAGATTCAATAAAAAATGATAAAGTGGATATCACCACCAACCCCACAGAAATACAAACTACCATCAGAGAATACTATAAACACCTCTACGCAAATCAACTAGAAAATCTAGAAGAAATGGATAATTTCCTGGACACTTACACTCTCCCAAGACTAAACCAGGAAGAAGCTGAATCCCTGAATAGACCAATAGCAGGCTCTGAAATTGAGGCAATAATTAATAGCCTACCAACCAAAAAAAGTCCAGGACCAGATGGATTCACAGCTGAATTCTACCAGAGGTACAAGGAGGAACTGGTACCATTCCTTCTGAAACTATTCCAATCAATAGAAAAAGAGGGAATCCTCCCTAACTCATTTTATGAGGCCAACATCATCCTGATACCAAATCCTGGCAGAGACACAACAAAAAAAGAAAATTTTAGACCAATATCCCTGATGAACATCGATGCAAAAATCCTCAATAAAATACTGGCAGACCGAATCCAGCCACACATCAAAAAGCTTATCCACCATGATCAAGTGGGCTTCATCCCTGGGATGCAAGGCTGGTTCAACATTCGCAAATCAATAAACGTAATCCAGCATATAAACAGAACCAAAGACAAAAACCACATGATTATCTCAATAGATGCAGAAAAGGCCTTTGACAAAATTCAACAGCCCTTCATGCTAAAAACTCTCAATAAATTTGGTATTGATTCAATTTGAGCTTCCTGGTGGCTTTGTTTACCCACTTAAGCCTCAGCAATGGCGGGCGCCCCTCCCCCATCCTCGCTGCCACTTTGTAGTTAGATCTCAGACCACTGTGCTAGCAATAAGGGAGGCTACGTGGGCGTGGGATCCTCTGGGCCAGGTGTGGGATATAATCTCTGAGTGCGCCGTTTGCTAAGACCCTTGGTAAAGTGCAGTATTAGGGTGGGAGTTACCCAATTTTCCAGGTGTTGTCTGTCTCAGTTTCCCTTGGCTAGGAAAAGGGATTCCCTTCCCCCTTGCGCTTCCCAGGTGAGACGATGCCTCGCCCTGCTTCAGCTCTCGCTGGTCGGGCTGCACCAGCTGACCAGCACCGATTGTCTGGCACTCCCCAGTGAGATGAACCCGGTACCTCAGTTGAAAATGAGTTGAAAATGCAGAAATCACCGGTCTTCTGTGTCACTCACGCTGGGAGCTGGAGGCTGGAGCTGTTCCTATTCAGCCATCTTGGGCATGCCCCAGCTATCCATTTTTTTAGAGTTGGTTACAGGTGATTTGTTGTTGTTGTTTTTGTTTTTCCTTTGGTGGTGTCATGTTTCCCTGATTATTCTTGATCCTTGTGGCTTTGGCACCTTCTCCAATCATTAAAGACTGGTTTCACCAGGAAAAGCTCTTCACCTGTCAGCTTGTCCAGGGATTCTGTGTGGGCCAGCAGGGAAGGTCTCTGGGTTGGCTTTGCTGAAATCTTTGGGCTGGTAAGCCTGGGGCATGGGTCAGTAATGGCATCCCGGTTCTTGGGTCAGTAATGATGGTTGAGCCTGGAGCTTGGGTTCACCAGTGCCAGACTGGTGCCTGGGGCCATGGAAGATGGCCTGGCCCTAGGGTAGGCCTAAACCCTTGGGCCATGAAGAATGAATGCAGCTTAGGGCTATAAGAGCCATCCTTGTGCTATGATGAATTTGGATCTTGGGTTGGCAGTGGCTGTACTAAAGGTCAGATCCACGGGAACCAGCCTGATACTGGGGTGGGAGCCTGAGTCCATTGGAGCTAGCCTAAAGCCTGGAGCCACAGGGACCAGCCATGTTTAGTGGGTATCCTGGAGCTTGGGTCTATGTGGACCAGCCTGGAGTCTCAGGCCTTGAGGTCTTGCCTATCACTAGGGTAGGCCTGTAAGCTTGGTCACTGGGTGCCGGCCTGGCACCAGGGTTCCCTGGGGTGGACATGGTACTGGGTTCTACAGTGAAGTTAGGTGTTCACTTCACTCTCTTCTCCCACATGGAAGGTATTTCCACACTGTGCTTTGTAAGCCTGGGAGAGTAGTATTGTAGGTAATGCAAAACTATTCTTCTTACCCTCTTCGATGCATCTTTTTTTTTTATCTGTGCTCCACCAGATACTGTAATCTCTCACCTGAATTCCTTAGCACTTGTGAAGGAATCTTTTAGCTGAATCATTGTTCAAATTGATGTTTCCATGAGGGGGCAAGCACTGGAAAAGCCTATTCTGCCGTATTGTTGACATCGCTTCTCTAACTTGCATTTTAAAATTACCACTATGGTTGAATACTTTAAGTTGTCTCGGTTAATTTGCATTTCTTTTTTGTGAATTGCCTATTGATGTGTTTTGTCCATGTTTCTATTGAAAGGTACAGCTGATATTTACTGATTTATAAGAAATTTTATATATTAAATATTTTAACATAAACTGCATATTTTAACATTGTTTAAAATCCAAAATTACAGTTTCAAACCATACAAAAATAATGAAACTAAAATACTCCCATATTATTTTCCCACATCTATTGATATCATGGTAAAGCATTTCAGGAAACATTAAGAAAAAAATTTGACTCGTTTTCAGGGGTGATATGAAATTGAGTTAACTTCCCACTGCCTACCTTTTCTTTAAAGAGAAACTTGCATCTTTTTCAAAAACAGTGAACAAAGCTTAGGACAACAAAGTGATCCATTTTGACAAAAATGCTAAGAAGATTGAAGTAAACAAGAGAAAAGATTGTAGAACCAATAGAAAATATATAGAGTATATTTTATTTCAGTTACATGTGACCTAGTAATTCAATAAAATTTAAGTGTCATTATAAAAAGATTATTTTGCAGATGTACATGAATTTTGAATTGGAGGATTTTTAGAGAGTTCCCATTTCTCTCTTATGTACTTACCTGAGATTGATGGGAAAAAAATAGTTTGAATAATCAGGCTATGACAAATAGTGGAATTTTTCTCTATGAAAAAGTAACTGGTTGGAATTAAAACTTAACCTATAACATCAGCCTAATTAGCCCGATATTCCAGTCAAATTACTTCAGTACTAAATGTCATTGAAAAGAAGAAATGGATTACATATTCTCTTGGCCTTAAGTAAGACTGAATCAATGTGTTTGGGTGAAACAAGACTGAGGTAGAAACACAGGATCCTAGTGTCAGCTCTCTGTGTCCTAGGTGCAAAGCATTTCCTTTCTTTGGGTGTTATTTTCCTCTTTTGTAAAATGAGGAGATTGAGGCAAATGGCTTGTGTGTTATGTTCTTTCCAAAATATCCTTTTAATTGTAGAACTCTTTTAGACTTACAGAAAAGTTGCAAAGATAGTACAGAGAATTACCATATACTCCTCATTTAGTTTCTCCTATTTTTTGTCTTAGATAGTACAAAAGGCTGTCATAGTTTCTCCTATTGTCAATGTCCTATATCACCATGGCACATTTGTCACAACTGGGAAATGAACACCAATAATTACTGTTAACTGCATTTGACACTTCATTTGGATGTCACCAGTTATTCTTTTCCAGGATCCAATTCAAAATAGGATATTACATTGTGTCATGTTTTCCTATCTTCCTATGGTCTGTAACAGTTTTCTGACCTAGATGACATTGACAATTTTGAGTAGCACTGGCCAGGTTGTTTTTTAATGTCCTTCAATTTGGGTTTTGCTGATGTCATGCTTATGTTTAAACTGGCAGTATGCTTTTGGAGAGGAAGACCACAGAGGTGCCATTATCATTACATCATATCAGGTGTCCGTGCCATCATGTACGTGCTGTCATTGATGATTGCCCAGCTGAGGTAGTGTTTTCCAGGCTTCTTCACTTTAAATTTACTGGCCCCCTCCTTTCCAAATTATACTGGATTACTCTGTGGTCTTTTTGAGCTCTAACATACCATGATTTTATTATGTTGCAGATAGATTCCCTTATTTGGACAGATCAATTTGATAGAGTAGAATCCATCACCCAGGATTGCATACTTGTTCTAGGTAACTCAGCTGAAAGTTTTCTTGGGACCAATTTCATACTATATAGCTATGTGAGAATTATCAGTTATGATTCATAAAATGAGACTCTAACTGCTTTATGCTAACCTTTATAAAAGTGTACTCTACTAAGAAATGATGATACCTTTTAAAATCATAGGGATAATTTCTCGAATCTTTTTACCAAGAAAACCCAAAACATACAACTTCCAGATCCTCAGTGCCCTGATGATAGAGGAAAGGAAATTAAAGAAATTTGCAGCTTTGAAGGATGTTGATGGAGATGGGACGATAAATGAATGAATGTTGTATATTAAGTCAAGGATTTGGAATCAGGAAATTAGGTGAGGTTTTAGTTTTAACTCTACAGCTGTGTGAAGATGGCAGCTGAAGTTCTCTCAAAGGCCTGAGTCCTCCTATATTACTCTTTCCAGAGAAACACAACTACACAATCATCTCCTAGGGCAGGAAAGTAGAGAATTCAATGAATCAATGACTTTCTGCCTTTCTCCACTTCCAGGATGGTTTTGTAAAGGGATCAATTAACCAGGCTTAATAATGATTGCTAACCTTTATTGGGCATTTAGTATGTGCCAGGCATTTTTTTCTAGGTACTTTATATATACTGACTCATTTAGTCTTCCCAACAACCTTATGGAGATGTTGTTATTGTGCACATTTTATGGAGAGGATACTGAGAAGCAGAGATTAACTTACCCAAGATTATTACACACACTAGTTAGTAGCAGTTGAGATTTGAACCAAGAAACCTTGGCTCCAGAGTCTCTGCTCTTTATTATAACGCATGACAACTGCCTCCCTTTACACAGAGTGAAATCCCCAACAGGGCCAGTTCTTTTTGCAACCAAATAATAAGTGTTGTATCCTCAGCAACTAGGACAATGTCTAATACATAGGAACCAGTCAACAAATAATTACTGCATGAAAGAAGACTTGAGGATCCAGATCATGAATCAACCCCATTTTAATAATACATTGATGACTCTTTCAGAAGAACACTATCATGGTGTCACCTCAGAAAACCCCGAACAAACTGGGTCATTATAATCACCACTTCATTCTCTCTACCTCCTCATCTGTTCACATCTTATAAGACAGATAAGAAGGTTTCATAGTTTTTCACCACTCATCATTTTCCATCTTCTCTATCACATCCTGTCTTCCCAGCCTTTTATAAGCCCTGCACCTTAACATTAACTGTGAATAATAAGTTAGTAACAGGGTTTTTAAAATTCCAATATCTAAAAGTTTGCAGAAGGACACATACCACATATTTATGGCTATGATTACATGATATAACTCAGAAAAGTGAGTTTCGAAGTATCAGCTACAAGAGGTTGTGGATATAAATCAATGAATACATTTCCATTTTAAACATTTAAATATATACAAGTCAAATGGGTAAGAGGCGGAGAGAGCTGTGTATGTCTATTTCTTACTCTCTATAGTCACAAGTTGTATTTGTACCTTTTTAAAATAACCTGGTTACTATTGCCAATAAGTACTCAAACCAGGAAAGAGAATAGGAGAATATTTAGGAACCTAAGAAACTCCCATCATCAATAATGAAGTGATTGGCAGTGATTTGGACCATAGAGAAAGGGAGAATTAGTTAAGCAGAAAATGAAGTAAAATAGAAAAGAAAAATAAAATTTTAAAGAAGAATTAATAGTACTGATTCCTGTCTAAATTTACATTTTTGCTACATTATTCATTAAACTGTTTTTTAAATTTATCCCATCATTATGCTGCTTATTCTTCCTGACTCTACAAAGCCAATAATAATACAAAAATAAATAAGATTTGAGTTATGGAGAGCACTTATTGGTGCTGTGAGTTGAGATGAAACCACTAAATAATTGTGCCTGTCTGATAAGGAATACACAGATGGGCCTGTTATACAACTGCAAATGGAGATCATATATTAAACCTCTGATAAGGTACCTAACTAGACATGTTATTTATAAATATTGCTGTAGTCTTGGAATGGAAAATATAAAATACACAGTAAATGAAAGTTTTAAGATAATATAATATAGAACTGGGATATTAAAATGATTTATTGCTCTGATAAGATCTTTTCCAACCTGAGTATTGGATAAAACTAGGACCATACTAAGGCAAAAAAAAAAAAAAAAAAAGCATGCTGCAATAGAGAATAATTCATTTCATTTAGGAAAGGAAAAGTAGGGATTCAAACATGTGGAGCAACAAGAAAGGTGTCCTCATTGCCTCTGTTATACTATCTCTATCTTTTCTTAATTGGCATTTAATTTTAATGTTTCATCATGGCAGACTTGCAAAATGTGTTTTGTAAAACAGTTCAAGTTAAAATGCCTTTTCTTTTTTTTTCTTTTAATTAGTGAAGTTCTTTCTTCCAAAGGGAATTCTACCTATATACGACACAACAGCTTTTTGGGCTTTCAAAAATGTTTGAAAGAGACCTCAAAACCATATTGACTACATTTAAATTGCTTTGAGAAGAAACATTTAAGTATGTTTTATTTATGTTCATGATGTAGTGCAAGCACAGATAATATTTTTAGTATAAAATGTATATGTATAGCCCTAGGAAAAAAAGAGAAAAGTTGAACCAAACTGCTGAGGCAATAGTAGATACCATAAATAAACACGCATTACTTCTTTTATTTAGTTCTTGAAAAATGCTTCTCTGAAAACTAATAGTTTTCAATCCTGCAAGTAATATGGCTATTATCAGGATAAAACTCAGATCTGAAGGTAATTTATCAAAGGGTTATAGTTCACTCATATGCCAATTTGATGTTTAATGTAATAAAAATGGGATTTATTTTAAGATGGAAAGATAACCTGGTTTCTGTAATGTTGGCAGTCACTGCATTTAATTCAAGTAGCATTTATTTTTGCAGTGATATTCCTTATTGCAGAAGCATCTAGTCTCACATCATGGCCACTGAAGTATCGGTCTGGTGAAATTGCTTCCCACGGGAGTTAAGTTGAAAGCCTGAAGTCATCAGGGGTCACCATCTGGGTAATGTGCTTCGTATATTTTTCAGGAAGGGAACTGTCCAACATACAAGCAGATCTGTAGCTTTGACAAGCCTTGGAAGTAAAGTACAAAAGCTGTAGCATTCCCTAGCCTGAAGGAACATGAAGGGAACTAGTAGGGGGAGAATGCTGACAAAAAGGGAAAACAAAGTATCTTGGAAAATATTATATGCTTTTGTCTTGGCATGCTGTGAAGTAGGACATGATCCATAATGGTCAGGACTTTATTTGTAAGATAGATTTCAAATTTTCTACATAGGTTTATTTAGTGGATTTAGAAAATAATACCCCAAAATTATTGCGACAAATAAATATAACACCCCTAGCTGAATATGTATGCATTTTAAGGTGCAAGATGAATTCCTTGAAAGCAAAGTTACATTTGCCTTAAAAGTCTTATAATTTCAAAGTTAACTTGTATATTTATTATCGAAGCCCTATTTATTGTTAAGTGTATTCAAAAATTACCTGTAAGAGAGTGGACACAAAACCCCGAAAGATACATAATAACATGAGAAAGGGTCCTGTCTCCTGACAGCAGCACTATAAATATATTTCAATAAATTTAAATACCTAAAAGGAATTCTTCCCAACACCCAAATTTCCCTTATTCAGATATTTTGAAGATAATTTGTTAAGCCACTAGATTTCAAACTATTTTCTTTGGATCTTTTGGACAGCCAATCCCTTTCAATCAAATTCTGTTTTATCTGTTTTGTGTATTTAGAAACTGTTCATATTTAATTGCTGAATGGTTCTGCTGCTTTGAACTGTTTTGAAAAGCCCAATTTTAGACAGAAAACAGCAATAAAAGAGATAGAATAAAACAATGAAACTATTCGTTGAGCTTAACAAAGGTTTTTTGAGGACCTGGTATTTTAAAATTGTATAATAATACATGAATGCATTATTGTAAAAGATTCTAACAATACTATGAAAATGTCAAAGTATCCTCTTGGTTTTCACAGCTCCCTACTCTAAACATCAATACTTTGGAATTCGTTTTTCGGGTTTCTTTCTACGCATTTAAAATATAAATTTAAATATATATATTTAAATACATATGTTCTACTTAAACCGGATCATAGAATATGCATTGTTCTACAATATTTTTCATAAAATCTTAGTGCTTGTTTCATGTCAGTACATACAGATCATCCAGTGATGTGCTGATAAATGTTTAACAAGTTCTCTGGCCCAAAAAGCCTTGATCTGCCACATTTGCTAATTCCCAGGATGTAAATACACCCGCCATGGTCAATTTCAACTGCCAATGTAAAGTCATTGGAGGTGGAATTGGGAAGAGACGTGCACAGTTGGCTTTTGTAAACCAGTATAAGCCAGCTCCAGCATATCACTGGATCAGTCCTTTTTCTCTCTCTCTTTTTGGCTTTTTATTTTGAAATAATTTTAGACTTACAGAAAAGTTACAAATATAGCACAGAATCACTGTATTCCTGTCACTGAGCTTCTTCCAATATTAGCATCTTGCACAAACATAGTACAATTACTAAAACTAAGACATTAACATTGGTATGAGGTTATTAACTAAACTTAGAGTTTAATTCAGAGTTCTCCAGTTTTCCACAGTCTTTTCTGTTACAAGATTCTTTCTAGATCCACATATTGTATTTAGTCATCCTGTCTCCTTAGTTTCCTTCAATCTGATAATTTCTCAGTATCAGTCCTTTTAATTCTTACAAAGGATTTCATAGTACAGGTGTACCACTCTTCCATAGATTGGTTGTTCTAATTTTTAACTGCATTAATAAAGTCAATATATTAACAATGCAATAGTGAATTTCCTTGCACATGCCCCTTTATGCCCCACATGTGATTATTTCTTTAGTACAGACTCTTAGAAGTAGAATTCCTTGGTCAAGGAATATTCTCAATTTAAATTGTGATATATATCAACATTGCCTTCCAAAGCCACTTTACCACTTTACACTCCTATCAGCAATGAAGAGTACTTCCTGACTACCAATCACAGAGTTAGGTACCAGGAACAGAAAAATGCAGAGGGCATTGTTCCTGCCTTTGGAGTGCTTAATAATGATGAGACAGACATGTAAACAGATATCTTTAATATAGTATGGTAGATTCTATGACAGGGTGCTAAAAGAGAACCATATCTCTTTGTGAAATGTTGTAGGTAGTCCAAGATCATCACTGCTCAGCAGAAATACATTGTGAACCATATATGTAACTTAAAGTTTTATAGTAGGCATATTAAAAAAGTAAGAAGAAACAGGTGAAATTAATTTAAATACATATTTTATTTAACCCGATATATCAAAAATATTTTCATTTCAATGTGTAATTAATATTAAAATATTAATGTGATCTTTTATATTTTTTCTTTTATACGAAGTCTTCGACTCTGACTAGCCACATTTCAAGTGTGCAATAGACACATGTGATGAGTGGCTACCATATTGAATAGCATAGACCTAAGTCATTCAGCATGTATTTCCCACATTTACTTCTGACGCATTCCTGTGGGTTTGTTTGTTTGTTTTTTTAAGTCAATGATTGCCTCTTGAAAGAGAGTGGGATGGGATGGGAAAGGATTATTGATTACAAATGTTAATAGAGACCACCAGTCTTGTTTATGAGAAACAAAGTCCAACATTCTAACAGTATGCAGAGAGAAAACAGAGACTTGGAGGTTTCTACAGAAATGGGTAAGTTAAGAAGAGCTTCTGTACATGGAGTCAGCCTGCCTTGAGTTCCAAGGTACTTGATTGAATTTGGAATTGAGGACAGCCAAGACAATCCATTCATACCTGAACTTTGTAATGAATTTATAATTTTAGAGCATGGCTCTTTGCAATTGGATAGAACAAGAAGGAGAATAATAATAAAATGTACAGGGCTCAGCACCAGGGAACATTTGCTAAAAGAGCATTAGGGACTGCCATTTTTAATCTGCTGAAAATACATCATTCCTGGAATATTTGAATAGACATTAACATTCTATCCAACCACTGAGTTTCAGTGAAATGCAAATAACAGGATGAGTACTCCCTCAGAGATCTGGGTAGCATCCATCTCCATTCATTGAGTGTGTGTGTATATATATATATGAGATATATGTGTGTGTGTGTTATATATGTCTTAGGGAACAGTAAATTTGACCTTACTTACAGTCAAGACTACTTATATTACATCTACTTTAACCAGCAGTGCTCATTTGAATGTATATATTCTGGTATGTGAGATTTTAGGTTTATTACTTTCTAATTCTTATTTGTTGGTGACCAGTTTGCAAAGTTGGCTAGCATACTGAGGTAACAAGATTATGGGTCCAGTACTTATGTGTATGAGTGTTCCTACCACTCTTTGCCTTTCTGACTGAGCTCACACTGGGCTCCTTAGTATTTCTCACACACTTCATGTAAGACTTCAGGGCTTTCCATAAATTCTGTTTTGTCTTCCTGGAAGGTTCTTCCCCTAGATATTCACAATGGCTTCACTTCATTATAATCTTGGTTCAAATGTTACCTCCTCCAAGAGGGCTTCTCTGACCACCCTTACCTATTGTTACCTTCATAGAACTTATAACTACCCAACGTTATCTAGTTTATTTGTTGTTTTTTGTTTTTGGTTTGTTTCCATAACAGTTATATTCTATCTTATATTTTATATCATGTATTTTTTCTTTGCCTGTCTTAACCCACTACGCTCTCATATAAGTTCTGGGAGGGTAGAGATTTTCTTATGTTGTTTGCTGTTGTAAACTCAGAAAAAAAAAAAAAAAAAAACACTGCCTGGTATAGAGTAGGCACTCAAAAAAAGTATTTGTTGAATCAACGTGTGAATATGACTTAATATTGCCCTGTTTGTTCATTACTAATTTTACCCTTATTCTAGCCAATTGGCTCATAATTTCTATTCTTGGGTTTGGGGGACTCACCTAAACAGTGTGGCTCTAAACACATGGCATAAATCTGGATGGGAATCTACTAGAAACTGAGGAAGCTGTCTTTATACTGTATCTAAAGCTGACATTCAGCCAGTGTGTACTGGTTACACTGTATTAGTTGTTTATATCTGATAGCCATTTTGGTTGGCCAGTACCTATGTTTGGAATAAATAAAAGGCCAGTAGCCTTGCCATGATACCTGTCTGTGGTCTGTAGCAAATAATTAACTTTCATCATATATTCACACAAATATATATTACAAACAGCTTGTTCCTTGGGAAAGATATAGCAAGTTCGAAAAATTACCAAGCTTCACTGCTCTCAAAGAGTGTTCTACTAAATGTGCCCATACCTCTTTATCTGTCTTGATTGAATGGAAGCAGTCCATTTCATTTGATGGTGAAAAATTAATCCTTGCCTTGTATATTTTGAAGTGAATCCCACCACATGCATTTTCTCACATTTTCAAGTGCCCCAGGAAACTGGCTCAACTTAAAGCATATAAAATAACCCCCTTAGTCTTCTAAATGAAAACTACTATGCCTTTTGTTACATATGGTCCATCTAATTTCACAAAAGTAATTAAACCAAGGGAATGAAACACATTTTCAATATAGCTCCTACTATCCATCATATTCAAATTATTTGGGAGGCAGAGTAGACCAAATTTTCTGTAAAACTGAAAAATACCTCTAATTGGAACAGGTGTGTTAAACCAAACTTAGAGTCCATTGGCAAGGAAATCTCAAGGATGTCACTAATATAGCTTTATTAATGTGCCATACCATACCTTACTCAGAACCACTATCCTTTGCATTAAAATTATTTCCAATAATTGCAAGAGAAATTCATCAGGCAGCACTGGCCTTAATCCAGAGAAAAGGGTAGAAACCAATTAAATGCTTAAAAGTTTTAAGGATAAATTAGGAAGTAGGTGTTAGAAATCTCTTTAGCTCCAACTAAAAGTGGATGAATGATTTTTAAATAGGCTATCTTTCTCTGTTCTCAGTCACTAACTCAAATACTATACATGAGCGTTACACATACTAATTAGCCCCTTTCAGTTCACCTAGGAACACAAAGAGAAATATGAAATGGCTTATGAGCAGATTCACTTTTTTTTTTTTTTTTTTTTTTTTTTTGCCTTTTGGTAGGATTTGGTTGATGTTGAAAAATGCAATGAGAAAACAAACGAGGTTTCTCCAGCTTTTTGCCCTAGGCACTGTTTTCTCCTAACATTCTCTCCCTTCAGTGACTTCATTCACTCTCACAACTTCAACTGTTGTCCCTGTGCATATATGACTTTTCAGTCTTTTTCTAGCTCTAATATCCTCCAGAACTTCAAACCTCCTGTCGTTAGCATTCACTATCTGGAGGGCCCATCATTCCCAGAAACTCAACAGCCCCAAAAGCTGAATTCATTGCATTACTTGCATCTTCTCATCCGGTCTCAAGCCACATATTCAAATAGTCATCAATCAACAAAACAAATCCAGCACCAACTATTTGTAGCAAGTGGTAGGCTAATAAAGAATTCTCTAACTCTATTAATGGTTCCACCATTGTTTCATTTAGGCTCAAAACCTTAACCATTTTGGATTCCTCCCTCCTTTCCCTCGCTTTTTTCTATGCCCTCCCTCAGCACACCTATACACATGTATGAATGTGTGTACAAACACACACGTACACACACACAGAGAGAGCGAGAGAGAGAGAGAGAGAGAGAGGGGAGAGAGGACCTGTTGCCAAATCCTGAAATCCCATTTATGCAATTTCTCCTTAAGAAATCTCCTTCTTTGCATTCCCACTGCAAATAATTGAGACACTCCTGTGACACTACTCTAATTGGAGCACTAATTACTTATTTCCTAGATTATTACAATGCCATTCCAATTGACTTATTTGCCAAATCTTTAGGTCTCCAATTCATTCTCCATACTACTACTGGATTTATCTTTCTGCAAAGGATGTTTTTTATTATATCAGTTATTTGCCTAAAAACCTTCAGTGCTCCCCATTATCAAATTAATCCTCCAAAAATTCTGATCATATCACTCAGCCTCTCAAAAAATAGAAATGCCTTTCTGTTGCCTAATAAGTTGAATCTAAATGTATAAGTGTGGCACTCAGTGTCCTCTACAATATGGCTCCAATCTTCCTTTCTGGCCTTAACTTCCACTAGCACCAGCACATAGCTAAGCTCCAGTGAACCCCAGCAACTTCTTTTGCCTCAGATACATCATGTACTTTACAAAGTCATACTTTATTCAGCCCTGTCCCTTTTCCCCACCAATTGTTGTCACCTGTCAAAGCCCTACACATCCTTCAAGGTCTGTATCTACTCCCACTTCCTTCAAAAATTATTCTTGATCATCCCAACCTATTTTAATCTACTGTTCCTTTAAACCATTTCTTTTAAAGCAAAAGCTTCCTTTTTCCCAGATGGCAAATGTTACACATGTACACTGTAAAAAATATGGAAAACACAGAAATCATAAAGAAAAAAATAAAAATTCTCTGTAAGTTTCCCATGCTGTTAACATGTTGCTGTATATTCTTCCAAACCCTTTTTTCTCCAGACATGAACATGTGCACACATACACAAACACACACGCTTCAGATCACACTATTTATAATGTTTAATAGCCTAATATTTTTCATTTGATACCTTATGGATATTTCCCATACCATTGCATGGTCTTCTGCAACATGATTTTTAGCAGCCACATAATCTTGTATTATTTACTATCTCATTGGTTATTTGATTAATCTCCTCTTGATGAATATTTAGATTGATTATAACTTTCTAATATTATTTTCAGATGTTACAATAGACAGCATTGTACTTTGGCAACATTCATAGTTAATTCACAGAAATTAAATTGTTAGCTCTGTCATGCGCGTCCGTGTGAAGAGACCACCAAACGGGCTTTGTGTGAGCAATAAAGCTTTTTAATCACCTGGGTGCAGGCGGACTGAGTTCGAAAAGAGAGTCAGCAAAGGGAGATAAGGGTGGGGCCGTTTTATAGGATTTGGGTAGGTAAAGGAAAATTACAGTCAAAGGGGGGTTGTTCTCTGGCGGGCAGGAGTGGGGGGTCACAAGGTGCTCAGTGGGGGAGCTTTTTGAGCCAGGATGAGCCAGGAAAAGGACTTGCACAAGGTAATGTCAGCACTTAAGGCAAGGACCGGCCATTTTCACTTCTTTTGTGATGGAATGTCATCAGTTAAGGCAGGGCAGGGCATTTTCACTTCTTTTGTGATTCTTCAGTTACTTCAGGCCATCTGGGCTTATACGTGCAAGTCACAGGGGATGCGATGGCTTTGCTTGGGCTCAGAGGCCTGACAAGCTCAAAGGGTAAATCAGATTTTAAGTTCATTTGATAAATGGTGCCACATTGCCCTCCAAAAAAGGTCACTGTATTTTTATACCCTCATCAGGAGTGTATGAGAGTGCCCATCTTCCTGCACAGTGACCAACACTGGGTACTTTTTAATCTTCTGATAGCAGTTTAAACCTGTCTTATATCAATCATTCTGCATAATATTGTTTTATCCTGGTATTACTACCAAATCCCACCCTAATAAGCATCTACATTTTAACAGCTGCAGCAACTATCATAGGGCTTTATGCATACTAGGCATTCAGGAAATATTTGCTGAACTGAATTGAATTAAAACCATAGAGAAGGTCTTCCATGTTCTCATGATAGTCTGTCCACCATTACTCTGTAACAGTTTCCATACAGAAACTAGTGTTACATGACTAAGGGAAATGGAAAACGAAAGGGTCACAGCAGTGAGAAGCTAAGTCTAATTGTACTACAGTTGATTCCAATTTCTAATCCTATCATTGGGATAGCTTTAGCCTCAAAATGTTAACAACAGCTACTTTAACAACTGGTAATACTTATATGTGTGTTGTAGCATGCAAGTAGTTACATGTATGATGTATAGGTATAAACTCCCAGTTGCTTGGCCTAACTAAAAGAAAACTGTTCGTAACATTTTTAGGTGCAAAGGGATACCTGGCTTGGAGATCTTCTCAGTGAGTCTGGAATAAATTAATGTATGACTTGTTCTCTTGCAGCAGTACATTTGTTCGGCCTGACTTGGCAGTTGCAACCAGTTGAAGGAGAGCTGTATGCAAATGGAGTTAGCAAAGGCAACAGGGGGACCGAGTCCATGGACACTACTTACTCTCCAATTGGAGGAAAAGTTTCTGATAAATCCGAGAAAAAAGGTACAGTGATCAAAATGATTGATTGATTGTTGATTACTTTTCTTCTAATTTGGTCATTAGCACAGTAGCTGGGATGGTTTCACTTCACATTAAATTTTATGATCACTTGAAAGAAGTCCTCTACGTGGACAGAATAAATGCGTGTAAATATCTTGTGAAAGCAAAATTTCCTTGTCTCTAGTGCCTTGAGTATAAACCAATTAAACTTTTCAAATATGTTGGCAATTTTGAAAATAGATAAATATTTACAGAATGGAGACTTCAATACAATGGAAATTGCATTTCGCATATAACTACCCTGAAGCAACGTGGGACTTTGATTAAGTTCTCTGTGTCCAAGCCCAGCATTTATATATAACATTTTACAAAGGGTATATGGAAATTTCTTCTATTTGTAATATGAAAAAGCTTTTTCTGCTTAATGTAAAGGTGAATGCTTATGTCAAAGTTGGATAACATGATTTTTTTCTAGTTCAGGGACATGAATTCTTCCTAGTTGGGAGAAAGGAAAAAAAATCACTTTGAGTCCTGAACTTTTAAGTTTAACCAACGTGAGCTTGAACTACCTGACTTATTTATAATAAATGTCACAGTACCAGCACTCCCAACATCTTATTCACACTGAATGATCTTAGTCTTAATATACAAGCAGTGAAAATAGCTGGAAGTTTATATATTTATTGAAATAGGATTCAGTACAGAGGGACTTGAGCCATGTAAAATTCCAGGAAGTCAATTTAAATAGTAGAAATTGAGAATAATATGTATAGTCAGCAATATCCTGGGTAATATTTGAGATCAAAAATAAATAAATGAATGAATGACCAAAACCTTACCTCCAAGAAACTTACAGTTTTATGCAGGTGGTAACACAGTTTTATTTTGGTTCATTAGTTGCAACTAAGACATCATTTTTTAATGCAGTAGTTATTTGGGTTACTACTCTTCCCTTGTGTTTTTAATTCCTTTGGTGGGGGGGGGTTGTTTGTGGGTTTTGTTTCGTTTTGTTTTTGTTTGCTTTTGAAAAGGTAACTTTAATCCATGCTTCAGTAAAAATTAATGCTTAGGGTTCAGGAAAATATTATAGTTTGCTCTAGTTTTCAATTCATGATGCAGTTTGCTGTATGTTCTCATTTCAAAATACTTGTTTCTAGCCTGGAGTGACCTTTCCCAGCAGTTTCACTGTTACTGCTGAGAGTGACTGAGGACAGTAGAGGGGTCAGAGGTGGCAGAGAAAAAAGTCTGCCACACTTACTGCTCAGATTTTTCTTCCTTATCTCCCTTACCTGCTTTTTCTCCCTTACCTTCTCTTCTGCTATTTTATCCCCTTACATCTGAAGGTACAAGGGCTATCATTTGGTATTATCTACCTAGGGTTTCTTGCCATTCACACTAAAAATCAGAATTTATCTGTCTGAGGAAAACGAAACATGCAAGACAGCAGGTCATCACATAGTTGTCATTATAGTATATTTGATTTTATATTCTAATTCAGACCTCTTTTGATTCCTTTCCATAAAGTAAGTTGATGATGATGGTTAAAATCAATTTAAAATTACCATGTGTGAAGAATTGTTCCAGACACTTGACATGGATTATATCATGAAGGTCACATTATGGTCCCCGTTGTCCAAATGAGAAACAGAGGCACAGAGAGGTTAAGTAACTTGCCCAGTGTCACAGAGCTAGTAAGTGGTGGTCTGATTCCAGAGTCCAATCTCTTAACTTCTACACTGTACTAAAATCCTTATATGGAACATCTGTGAAGACCACAAAAAACTTTTTACACAATGAAAGCAAAGCCCCAGAGTCTATTCATGATCGATTTTAGAGAAATTGTACTCACCTATATTTTTAATGTGTTGTGACAAGTTTCATAAATGAAAAATGCTTTAAGTTTCTGCTCAATTATAACAACGAACAGAGCAAACCGACTTCAATTAAATACTTTATTAAGAAAAATCATTATGGGTTGATGCCTCATACACCAAGTTGTTAGCTTAACTTGACTTTTTATGGAAGCCTGAACAAAACCTTAACTATATCTGCACATCATGGTTTTGCTATATTAGGTCTTTACTGCATATTACTTACCAAGTAAAAACATAGTTCCTTTTTTTAATGCCATATGTATACTAATCCAAACCTTTTAGAAGATGTAATACAGTAGAAGGATATTTTCAAATGTTCAGTTGTATCCTTTCATGATTTTCTACATAAGACACATCCCATAAATACAGCTCTAGAAGCGTATCTTGATACTGTATGCACTAAAATATGAAACTGACAACCAGACCATTCTTTTTAAATTTTTTTCTCTACTCTCCTAGAAGATTGGGCATTATAGCACTGTGGTTAAAAGCCTGGATTCTGGAGTCAGAGAGACCTGGCTTGAAATACTAACTGTGCCATCATTATCTCTCCAATGTCAAGTAATTGACACAACCTCGCCCAGCCAGTGCCCTCATCTGTAACATAAGGGTGATAATAATAGTACCTGTCTCATATGGTCATAGTAAGGAGTTAATTAAACAATTGATATAAAGCATATAGCACAGTCCCTGACACATTGCTTAATTTAGCAGCAGTTACTATTGGACCAAAAGACTGGAAAATCGCCTTGAGGTTTTTGAACTTCATTGACATTCTGTTAGGTGCTATAGAACCTGCTTTCAAACCAGTATGAACTTTGCAGTGAATGATGACCTTCTAGAGATTGAAATATTTTCTCTCTTTAAAGTTTGGTCTCTACTTACCAATATAAAATCTATTATTTTAAAACTATTATCACTATCATCATCAGATAATGATGAATGACACCTTTTAAAGAAACATCAAATTCTACTGGAATTGGTCTCGCATTAACAGTTGTTATATATATATATGTATATATATACATATATATGTATATATATACACATACACACATTATATATACATACACATATATGTGTGTGTATGTGTATATATATATATATAAAACAAGAGTATTTGATTATAGATGTTTAGTATGCTAACACTCTAGAATTTCAATAAGTAGATATAAGTCACAACCACATGCTGTAATCTACCAGAAAAATCTTAGTTGTCATTATTAAATAAATATTTATAAAATTGAAAGTATTGTACCAAAATAGTCCCGCACTACATTAGAGGCTTACAAACTAGTCATAACTTTTTTTTTTTTTTTTTTTGAGATGGTGTCTCGCTCTGTTGCCCAGGTTAGAGTGCAATGGCACAATCTCAGCTCACTGCAACCTCCGCCTCCCAGGTTCAAGTGATTCTCCTGCCTCAGCCTCCCAAGTAGCTGGGACTACAGGTGCCCACCACCACACCCGGCTAATTTTTGGATTTTTAGTAGAGATGGGTTTTCACCATATTGGCCAGGCTGGTCTCAAACTCCTGACCTCAAGTGATCCACCTGCCTCGGCCTTCCAAAGTGCTGGGATTACAGATGTGAGCCACTGTGCCTGGCCTATAACTATTTAACCAGTAAACATTATGTAACAACTGCTTTAAACAGAGCAGAGGATATGAGCAAATAAAAGACTTTATTCCTAGACCTGAGTTATGTAATGTCTGTAAATAAAATTAAAAATAACTACCCCAGATAATTTATCAACAAATTAGAACGTTAAAATCTTAAAGATTATCAAATCCAATATCCTTATTTAGAAATGAAGAAAATTGGGTCCAGAAAAGTTGAGATCACATAGAAAGAGCTGGGATTAGAAGAGAAGGTGCTGAGTTTCACGTTTTGTATTTTTCACCTGTTATTGTAATAGTATAAGATAAACTAAATATATAAATTTCTGAAAAGGTTTTCAATAAGGAAGTATCACAGAGAAAAACTGAACAAGTAAAGAAATTGATTTTATTCAGGCTATTCCAATAGGGAGATTTTGTCTTGGTCTTATATAGGCAGGGGTAGATGGGTTACATGTGAGATAATTTACTGGTGGGATCGTGTTGCAATCAGGGGAAGTATCAGCTGAACAGGAAATGTGTATCTCTGTGTCTAGCTAGTTTCAGGGAAACAGACAGTTCTAATCTCAACTGATTATTTATGAGACAAAGAACGGGAGATTGGAGGGTCTGTATATGGCCTTTCAGTGGGTTCAGGCAATAGGGGAAAAGTCTGTGTTTGGTCTTTTCAGGGGTGTAATTATAGATGAGTCTTAGGGAAATCATGGGAAAGAAGGGACAGAAAGTTTTATCTTAAGTAATTTAGGAAAGGGTGTTTTGTATGTGTTTCGGCTTTTGTTTATTTGTTGTCGATGTTATGGTTTTTTTGCATAAGTCATTTCCCAGGACACAAAATGTGGGAGAATTTCCGAAAACAAAAGGTTGGGGAATTTCTTAAGCAAAATTGTTTTCCGGGAGCATTAGGGCTCAGGTAAAGTCGTGTATTGTCAGTGGCAATATAAATGAAGATGAAATTTATTGGGTAGTCGAGGATACTGAATTCCTGCAGGTTGAATGCCAAAATAGAACACTGGGAACAAAGAAGGATGGGTGGGGAAAGAGAGAACTAAAGAATACTAAAAGCAGTCTTTATCTCCATTACAATTTTGCAAAAGCCTGGCCTTGGGGGAAAGTGGCATTTCTTTTAAATTCATCCTGCACGATCTATCTCCACAAAGTTAGAAAAAAATGACATTTTTCTAGTCAGTGTCTGCTGAATATACGACCATGTAAACAAAATACAGCTGATTGATATGACACAATTTATAGCCTGTCGTGAAGATGCTTGAGCCAAGACCTAATAGTAACTAGAGCCTCACCTTTCCAGGCTCCAGTTTCTCATCTGAAAAATAAGGGAAGGCTTTCAACCCTTTCTAGGGGCAGAAAAGAGGTGGGGCTAGTGGGCAAAGAAAACCTTTTTACAAATTAAATCTTACCCAGAAATTACAAATTTAAATAGAAAACAGATAAAAGCCAAGTTTCTCCAGATACAGCGAGGGAAGGGGGCAGATTCCTGGCAAAACTCCCATTCCCTTCCTCTTTGCTTTATTTGCCCTCTATTCTCTGAGCAGCTGCTAAAGCTTTGACAAAAAACAAGGCTGACTTATCTCTAAGATCCCTTTCAGCTGTACACACTATGAGTTAGTGAATTCAAATTCTGCAGTTAAGGAAGAATAATGAGCCAATACAAGTAAAAGTGGACCTATTTTTACAAAAGGGATATACTCCAGGAAAAGAGGTTGAAATGTATGTCTATAAAGTTTGTAAACCACATTTGCCATTTAAAGTACTTGCAGAGAATTCCGTTGTAATTCAAACAATTAATTCCCAGTTTCCTACCTTATAAGTTTGGAGTTTTGACATGTATATAACACTACCAGCTTGCACTTCGCATTTACAATTATAAAATACTTTAATGACTTTTATTCACATAATAATTTTATTCTGTGGCAGCTATTGTTACCCTTTCTTTCTTTTCTTTTCTCTTCTCTTCTCTTCTTTTCTTTTCTTTTCTTTCTAGACGGAGTTTTGCTCTTGTTACCCAGGCTGGAGTGCAATGGCACAATCTCGGCTCACTGCAACTTCCGCCTCCCGGGTTCAAGCAATTCTCTTGCCTCAGCCTCCCTAGTAGCTGGGATTAGAGGCATGCACCACCACGCCAGGCTAATTTTTTTTTTTTTTTTTTTTTTTTTTTAAGTAGAGACAGGGTTTCTCCATGTTGGTCAGGCTGGTCTCGAACTCCCAGCCTCTGGTGATCTACCTGCCTCGGCCTCCCAAAGTGCTGGGATTGCAAGCATGAGCCACCACGCCCAGCCGTGTTACCCATATTTTATAGTTGAAAAGAAGCCGGGCGCAGTGGCTCAAGCCTGTAATCCCAGCACTTTGGGAGGCCGAGACGGGTGGATCACGAGGTCAGGAGATCGAGACCATCCTGGTCTACACGGTGAAACCCCGTCTCTACTAAAAAATACAAAAAACTAGCCGGGCGAGATGGCGGGCGCCTGTAGTCCCAGCTACTCGGGAGGCTGAGGCAGGAGAATGGCGTAAACCCGGGAGGTGGAGCTTGCAGTGAGCCGAGATCGCGCCACTGCACTCCAGCCTGGGCGACAGAGCGGGACTCCGTCTCAAAAAAAAAAAAAAAAAAGAAAGAAAAAGAAAAGAAAACACAAGAAAGTTATGTGACTTGCCTTGCACAATAGACAATCGACATAACTAAAGACAGAGCTGAGATCGTGATCCAGTTTCTCTTTACTGTTAGCTCAGCACCCTTGCTTGGGCTTTTTCTTTCGTTTTTCAAAGAAATTCCTTTCTCAAAGCCAGTTTGTTTAAATAATGGCTATCTTGATTAAAAATCTCAATGCATACAGTTCAAATACTGTACTCTTCCTTAAGAGTACTTGGCAAATCTTATATTTTACATCTAAGATCTCCTTTCAGCAAGCATTCTCCCTCCTCCACAAAGCAAAAGATACACACACAAACACACACGTACCACAAGTACTCTTGGGAATTGAAAACTAAATGGCAGTGCAAAATGTACCATTTACAGCCACCTTTCATTGTGAACCTATCCAGAAGAGGGGTGTGTGTGTGTGTGTGTGTGTGTGTGTGTTGCTTTTTTTTTTTTTTTTCTTTATCTGAGGCATAAATGCCTTGGAACATTTTATACGATGACAATTGTGGACCTGAAATAACAGGTTAAATTTTAATTTACTTAAGGTTTTGCAGATGTTTATTTCACAGACCCAGTCAGTAGATAAAGATTCATTATGTGGTACCAAACTAAAAATCTGCACCAACCCCACCCAGGTAATCATTGTGCATTCAGATGGAATGCAGTCCTGCAGTATAATTCTGTGGTTCTGCAATATTGGTTCATAGGACGTGAGGATATTGGGCAGCCCTCTGAGTCAACCCATAGTTTCAGTATCTTTTACTTAAAGGATATTAGAGCCCAAGACACTGAGGTAGAATTGGGAATAATTCATATAAGTACAACAAACCACATGAATAAAATAGAAGTAATGCACTAACAAAGACAACATTGTTGGGAGTGTAACAGTATTATTTTTAAAGATTGATGGCAAATTACAGTAAATGTTTCCTATAATGCTATATAGATGTTTCCCTAACATAAGGCTTCAGAGGGCCCAGCTAGAGTGCTGCAGCTTCTTTTCAACTATATTAAATCACTTTATCAATATACTTCAGTTTTAACAAAAGCTTTCCTAAAGCATACTGGAGACTTGACTTCTAAAACAGATTTATGGAAAGGGTTTCCTATGCTGAAAGACAAACTTATTTATTGTATAAAAAATCACGTTAAATGTCCTTGGTCATATATGTTTAGTGTTTCATTCTTGTTTCATTTTGATCCTCATTTTACTTAAAAAAAAAAAAAAAAAAAAAAAACTAATACACACCTTTCCTGTGATGCAATAAGAAATAGGTCTGTCTTGTGGTCCCTCTAGTCTAACAGTTTGCATCTCACAGGGTCACTAAGTGGTATCCTATAGAATGCCATGTTTATCCTCCTGGACTAGTCCTATCAAAGCTAAGGGATCTTCCCATAACATTTTCACAACATTTTATTTTTGTGGAGGAGCTAGTCCATTGTAGAAGTTTATCAGCCATGCATATATTTAATTCTGTTGTATCCATTTGTATCTTTGAACCTGTATTACTTTTAAAGGAAGTTTAAACATTTACTAGCTTTTTTTGTGGTGTCCAATGTAATTCTAGTTACTTGAAGTTTACTTTTGAATATGAAGTTTTAGAGTTCCAGAATTTAGTGCACAAATCTGCATTTTTCCTGCATGGAACTTTTGTAATCTCCTAGATGATAATCCCATATTCTTTTTTAGCCTCCACATGTTTATTATTAAGAATCCTTGTGTTTGCTTCTGTATTCTTCTTGTAGCTTCCATTTTTCCCTTAGTCATTTTAATGGTCATTTTCTATTTTCACTATAATTATACTGAAAGTGTCAGCCACAACTATACACAGATACCATCTTCTCTTCTTGGTTCTAGGTGAGGGAAAAATAACAGTTAAAAAGTTGAGTTGAAAGAGAAACCATACCTGACCACCTCAAATGCTCCATTGAACTAATAACAATGGAAGAAAAATGAAATTCTTAGTATTCAGAAACACAGAAGTTCATACTTTTTAATCCTGTATCAGCCAAGCTGCTACTTTAACTGTACTAAGTACTGTGGAAAGCTGACAAATAAAGCAGAAGACATAGTGCTTGCCCTTGAGCAGATTCCCATTACATAGGACAGCTGGAAGAAACATGCATACAAACACATACAATACAAACAACATGCAACAAACTGTTGTACAGAAATAAAAATAAGATGGTTAGGTGATTAACAGGCTTAAAAGGAAGAAGATGAAAATATGACTGTTTTTGGAGAAGTAGTTTGAGCCAGACCTTGGAAAACAAGAAAAATCACTCCTAGTGATCTTGAGGAGTACATATTTAGGAGAATGGAATTATCGAGTGGTAAGGGGGAAATGCAGATGGTAATAGCCTAGGTGGTAAGTGGATAATGAAACAATAGCACGGTTGATAGAAACAGTTCAACAAGGAAAGGAAGGAGATAAACAGTATGATAATTAGACAAAAGGGCAGTTGGGTCATGTTTTTCCTTTTTTTTTTTTTTTTTACAAATTTTTCAAAAGAAGAGAGACTTAATATTATTATTATTGTTATTATTATTATTATTATTATTATTATTATTATTATTATTATTATTGAGATGAAGTCTCACCCTGTATCCCAGGCTGGAGTGCAATGGCGCAATCTTGGCTCACTGCAACCTCCGCCTCCCGGGTTCAAGCGATTCTCCTGCCTCAGCCTCCCGAGTAGCTGGGATTACAGGCGTGTGCCACCACGCCTGGCTAAGTTTTGTATCTTCAGTAGAGATGGGGTTTCGCCATGTTGGCCAGGCTAGTCTCAAACTCCTGACCTTGTGATCCGCCCGTCTCAGCTTCCCAAAGTGCTGGGATTACAGGTGTGAGCCACTGCAAGAGACTTGTGTTTGTTTGAAGACAAAGAATGAGGAGCCAATAGAGAGGGAGACACCGAGTAGGAGTAAGAAAGAAGACTGTGAAGGGACCAAAGTCCCAGCGTAAGCAGGAGAGAAGAGGAGGGAGGAGCCTTAGAGATAAACTGGGACATCAAATTGGATGGCATACTGAATATGAAAGAGGCATTTTGATGTTTTAGAAATAAGAGATAGGAGCTGAAAAAGCGGACACAGTAAGTGTGGTGGCATCTATTAATATTATTAGTACTCTCTGCCATGAGTTTTGTCTGTGAGAAGTTTTAATTCATGTAACTGAAGATTTTCTGCATGCCTAAAAGGTAGAAATCCAAGGCTATAGCAATATGGCAAGTTATGAGCACTGGTGCCTATGCTTCTCTTTCTGGAGGCCTAGTACAAGATGTGCTATTCCCTCATTATTCTCAACTATGTCATAGGTAGTTCATCATATAATTGTTTTTATTAAATGACCAATAAGTGGTTGTTGAAAATTTAAACAGATGTGAATGTTCTATCCTCTGGGGACTTATATTCTAAAATAAAGGAGAGGGAACTGGATTAACTGAGCTATAATCAGCCATCCTGCCACCATCCAAAGTTAAGAAGGATGTGATCATGATAACTGATATGTAACAGTATCTAACATTGTATGAAATACAGAAAATGGGCATCCCTGATGTGTACTACCAATCACACATTCTAAAATACTGGCCAGGGGATAGTTCTGCTTCTAGGTAGTAGGTAACATTCTAAAACGACTTGGAAATACATCAGAACTCTTATGACAGTACATGATGTTTTGTGTGTATATGCTATGCCAATTCACACTGTCTAATTGTATTTTTGTGACAGTTTTATTGAGATATAGTTTATATAGCATAATGTAATTGTGCACTAATTTAAAGTGCACAATTCAGTGATCTTTAGCATATTCAGAGTTGTGTAGCAATTACCAATATTTAATTCTAGAACATTTTCATAACATCAGAAAGAAACCTCATAGGCATTGGCTGTCACTCCATATCCCCATCTCCCTGCAACCCCTGGCAACCACTGATCTACTGTTTGTCTCTATAGATTTGCCTATTTCTACATTTCATATAGAATCATATAATATGTAGCAATGTATCAATACTTCATTTTTATGGCTGAACAATATTCCATAATATGGGTATACAAAAATTTTGTTTATCCATTCATTAGTTGATAGATCTTTTGTGGATTTTCACTCTTGGGCTATTGTGAATAATGATTCTATGAACATTCATGTATAAGGTTTTATTAGAAAACCTATTTTTAATTCTTTGGAGTATACACCAAGTTGTGAAATGACAGGGTCATATGGTAATTCTGTGTTTAACATTTTATGTTTAACAGTTCTTCAACTGATGAACTGCTTTCCAAAGCAGCTGCACCATTTTACATTCCCACCAGCAATGTATGAGAATACCAGTTCTTCATATCCTTATACTTGTTGTTGTCTGTTGTTTTTATTTTAGCCATCCTAATGGGTGTAAAGTGGTATCTCATTGTGGTTTTTATTTACATGTCCCTGATGACTAATGATGTTAAGCTTCATTTACTGTTCTTAGTGGTCATTAGTCTGTCTTCTTTGGAGAAATGTCTATTCAGATCATTTGCTCTTTTTTCAATTATTTAACTTTTTATTGTTGAGTTGTAAGCCTCTATAATATACCATAGATACGAGCCCCTTATCCAATATATCATTTGCAAATGTTTTCTCCCATTCTGTGGGCTGCTTTTCCACTTTCTTGCTAGTGTCTTCTGAAGCACAGAAGTTTTTATTTTTGATGAAATCCAATTTATGTATTTTTTTCTTTGTTATTTGTGCTTTGATGTCATGTCTAAGAAACTACTGACAAATCCAAGGTGATAAAGATTTATGCCCGTATTTTCATTTGAGAATTGTACAGCGTTAGCCCTTACATTTAGGCATTTGATCCATTTTGAGTTGTTTTTTGTATATGGTATGAGGAAGGGGGTCATGTTTATTCTTATGCATGTGGATACCCAGTTGTTCCAGTATCATTTGTTGAAAATATTATTCTTTCCCCCATTGAATTGTCTTGGTGACCTTGTTGAAAATCAGTTGAGCATAAATGTGAGGTTTCATTTCTAGATTCTCAATTGTATTCCATTGATCTGTATATCTATCCTAATGCCAGTACTCTTTATCTTGATTAGTATAGGTTTGTAATCAGTTTTGAAATCAGGAAGTGTGAGGCCTCCAAATTTTTTCTTTTTAAAGATTGTTTTAGTTATTCTGGGTCCGTTGCATTTCCATATTAATTTTAGCATCAGCTTGTCTGTTTCTGAAAAAATAAATGAGAGTTTGGAATTATGACAGGGATTGCATTGAATCTGTAAATCAATTTGGGAAGTACTGACATCTTAACAATAATAAGTCTTTTGCTCCATGAACATAGGATATCTTTCCATTTATTTAGCAAATCTTTAATTTATTTCAATTATGTCTTGTAGTTTCTCTGTATACAAGTCTCACATTTTCTTTTATTGAATTATTCCTAAGTATTTTATTCTTTTTAACGATATTATAGATTCACATTCTCTTCTTAATTTCATTTTGGAGCTTTCATTGCATATAGTCTTATTAATTCATAAATCTTTGAATTTTTTACAATTGGCAATATTTTCTTTCAAGAGATATTTTATTCCACCTTGACCCATAAGTCTGAGTAAATGTTTGAATATGTAACAATTTGATGATACATTTGTGCTTTATATCAATTTTAGTTTTCACCAATACAATTCAAAGTAATTGGCTACTTCATGTACCCATTCATAATCCATATACAGAAACTTCTACAAACATAATTTGTATTACACCGTGTGAGATTGTGTAGCAAGTCGCAAGAGCCTTCTTAAGTTTGGAAACTCATTTTTCTGAAAGCTACCTAATGGTCAATAGACCATACCAGAAGAACCGTGAAACTTTAGGTTTTTGGGAATGTGAAAGTTTTTACAACACAATTTAAAGAAATCCTTCTAAATAGATAATTATGTCTTTTAAATGATATATCTTCAAAAACAGATACACAGAGTCAAAATGCAACTCAAAATAAGTCCTTTAATTAAGGATAAGATTTTAGCAATGCCATTTTACTTCTACCTGAGACGATATAAGCAATACTAAATAAGCTACTGTACTGGTATCTGTAGTCTTTTGGTGTTTGGACGTAATTGTTTACACTTATACAAGTAATGTATTTCTCAACTGTAAGATTAGTTAATTAACTTTTCTACACAGTGAGCTATAAGTGTCATATCAGAGGATTTTATTTATAAACATATTTTATTCACAGTTAATTGCCAAGGCCTATGTATGTAAATAGTTATAATTCTTCCTCTCACCAGGAAATTCTTGACATCTACTTACTGGACATTCAATAAAAACAATTATAAGATGACCTACCTATCACATAGTTGAGAGTAATAAAAAAGTTGTATATTTTGACCAAAATGTCAAATATACTATCAAAATTACTATCAACAAATAATTATCAACATTACTAATTTATTAATTCATCCAAGCAGTATTTACCAAGTTCCGACTAGGCACAAGGTTTATTCTTCCTTTTGTTTTTCTCTTGACTACTTTTGGGTAATATAATGGATACAAGAAGCATGTGTAATCCATAATCCAGAAAATCTACCCCTGAAAAATTGAGAGTTGAATACATATTTTTCTTCAATAGTTCCCATAAGGAAAATTACATTAAGCTACATAGAAGGAAACAGTTGCTTTCCACTTACCTTTTAGATGGCTTTTGCTATACCCCTTTGATCTCTTTACAGCCGTTTAATCATAGGGAAGAGGTTAGTTCCACCTCCCATTTTGCTCCAAGCACTGCTAATCTAAATTTGCGAAGACTTATTACTGTTAAACAAATATTATATTTAAAGGAACATAAAGAGGATGATACTTATATCGTGAGACACATACTAGGTCTAATTTGACTGAAAGACACACCAATGTCTTTTAAAGATTTTGAACATGTTATAGTGTGAAGTAAAGGACAAATATGCTCTTAATGCATATTTTTCTTCTCTTTGGACAACATAGATTAATTACTTTATAAAACTTGCAAATGTCGGCCGGGCGCGGTGGCTCAAGCCTGTAATCCCAGCACTTTGGGAGGCCGAGACGGGCGGATCACGAGGTCAGGAGATCGAGACCATCCTGGCTAACACAGTGAAACCCCGTCTCTACTAAAAAAATACAAAAATCTAGCCGGGCGAGGTGGCGGGCGCCTGTAGTCCCAGCTACTCCGGAGGCTGAGGCAGGAGAATGGCGTAAACCCAGGAGGCGGAGCTTGCAGTGAGCTGAGATCCGGCCACTGCACTCCAGCCTGGGCGACAGAGCGAGACTCCGTCTCAAAAAAAAAAAAAAAAAAACTTGCAAATGTCTTTAAAATGCAATTCAGATTGCTTTTATGGGCTATACCATAGCCTTTAACTTGGTCATTTTTACCTTAAAACTTAATGGTGGAATATTTTTAATGACCATGTTTCAGTATCTTCTACCAATATTCAACCAAGTTTTGCATAGGATCATTGAATGTACCATGTCTAGCTATATTAAATAGAAAAAGTAAGTACACACAAATGTGCAGAATATAGTTATTTACCTCCTATTTTATTTTTTATATTTTTATTTTTATTTATTTTATTTTATTTTTATTTTTTTATTA
Organism: Rhinopithecus roxellana; assembly: GCF_007565055.1. Taxonomy (NCBI): domain Eukaryota; kingdom Metazoa; phylum Chordata; class Mammalia; order Primates; family Cercopithecidae; genus Rhinopithecus; species Rhinopithecus roxellana. The sequence goes on along the minus strand of NC_044555.1, from coordinate 119,155,246 downwards.
TTATTATACTTTAAGTTCTAGGGTACATGTGCATAATGTGCAGGTTTGGTACATATGTATACTTGTGCCATGTTGGTGTGCAGCACCCATCAACTCGTCAGCACCCATCAACTCGTCATTTACATCAGGTATAACTCCCAATGCAATCCCTCCCTCCTCCCCCCTCCCCATGATAGGCCCCAGTGTGTGATGTTCCCCTTCCCGAGTCCAAGTGATCTCATTGTTCAGTTCCCACCTATGAGTGAGAACATGCGGTGTTTGGTTTTCTCTTCTTGTGATAGTTTGCTAAGAATGATGGTTTCCAGCTGCATCCATGTCCCTACAAAGGACACAAACTCGTCCTTTTTTATGGCTGCATAGTATTCCATGGTGTATATGTGCCACATTTTCTGAATCCAATCTGTCACTGATGGACATTTGGGTTGATTCCAAGTCTTTGCTATTGTGAATAGTGCCGCAATAAACATACATGTGCATGTGTCTTTATAGCAGCATGATTTATGATCCTTTGGGTATATACCCAGTAATGGGATGGCTGGGTCATATGGTACATCTGGTTCTAGATCCTTGAGGAATTGCCATGCTGTTTTCCAGAATGGTTGAACTAGTTTACAATCCCACCAACAGTGTAAAAGTGTTCCTATTTCTCCACATCCTCTCCAGCACCTGTTGTTTCCTGACTTTTGAATGATTGCCATTCTAACTGGTGTGAGATGGTATCTCATTGTGGTTTTGATTTGCATTTCTCTGATGGCCAGTGATGATGAGCATTTTTTCATGTGTCTGTTGGCTGTATGAATGTCTTCTTTTGAGAAATGTCTGTTCATATCCTTTGCCCACTTTTTGATGGGGTTGTTTTTTTCTTGTAAATTTGTTTGAGTTCTTTGTAGGTTCTGGATATTAGCCCTTTGTCAGATGAGTAGATTGCAAAAATTTTCTCCCATTCTGTAGGTTGCCTGTTCACTCTGATGGTAGTTTCTTTTGCTGTGCAGAAGCTCTTTAGTTTAGTTATATCCCATTTGTCAATTTTGGCTTTTGTTGCCGTTGCTTTTGGTGTTTTAGACATGAAGTCCTTGCCCATGCCTATGTCCTGAATGGTACTACCTAGGTTTTCTTCTAGGGTTTTTATGGTATTAGGTCTAACATGTAAGTCTCTAATCCATCTTGAATTAATTTTCGTATAAGGAGTAAGGAAAGGATCCAGTTTCAGCTTTCTACTTATGGCTAGCCAATTTTCCCAACACCATTTATTAAATAGGGAATCCTTTCCCCATTTCTTGTTTCTCTCAGGTTTGTCAAAGATCAGATGGCTGTAGATGTGTGGTATTATTTCTGAGGACTCTGTTCTGTTCCATTGGTCTATATCTCTGTTTTGGTACCAGTACCATGCTGTTTTGGTTACTGTAGCCTTGTAGTATAGTTTAAAGTCAGGTAGCATGATGCCTCCAGCTTTGTTCTTTTGACTTAGGATTGTCTTGGCAATGCGGGCTCTTTTTTGGTTCCATATGAACTTTAAAGCAGTTTTTTCCAATTCTGTGAAGAAACTCATTGGTAGCTTGATGGGGATGGCACTGAATCTATAAATATCCTTGGGCAGTATGGCCATTTTCACGATATTGATTCTTCCTATCCATGAGCATGGTATGTTCTTCCATTTGTTTGTGTCCTCTTTTATTTCACTGAGCAGTTACCCCCTATTTTATAATGGACAATGTTATTAGTAATCATGTAATTAGTATTCAAGTGTGTGTCTGAGTCTAGATACAATGGAATCTTGATGTAGGTGATACCACCACTGCACACATTGTCTGTCACCAATTCCAGGCCCCCCTTTTTTTTTTCACGTTCCAAGCATCTTGACCTTTTCTTTTTGAACTAAGTTACTATCACTTAGTGTGCCCTCCTTCAACACAGCCCTATCTACCATTGGTTTTTCCTGCTCAGCAGTTGATGCCTGTGTTGCAACCTATAAAGAGAGTGTTTAGCTCAAACTAAATTGGTGGATATTGGTGAGACTGTGATAACTACAGTACTGCACAGCTTGATATGATCTGTGGCTTTCTGCATGTAATCTCAAATTTGTGCAAGGAAGTGTTTTATAACTGGAGAATATGGTCTTCCTAGGTTTTCCAATATGCTTTAGTAAAATAAGTGATTAAATGCCAATTAGAACAGGCATATTGCCAAAAAAAAAAAAAAAAACTGTACGTTGATACTGTATTCTATCTCCGCTGTTGACAATTTGCAAACAAAGGATCAGAGTCAGTGTTAAGTATGGCCAAATATATTCCCTTTACCTATATTAATACAGAATTTTTTGGAAAAAATCCTTTTTTTTAAACTAGAGATGGGGTTTCATGATATTGGCCAGGCTGGTCTCAAACTCTTAACTTCAGGTTATCCACCCCCCTTGGCCTCCCAAAGTGCCGGGATTACAGGCGTGAGCCACCGCGCCTGACCTCAAAAAATACTATTTTGTATTGTTTTTCTACATTTAATTTCCTTCTCTTTAGTTTGCCCCCACCTTTTGGCTACATTAAGAAAAATAGTGAAATGATAAATGAATTCATAGTTATTATATTATAGTCTATAACAAATTTTGAGAGATGATAAAATGGAGCAGTCTATTTAGTGGTGTAGATTGCTAACAGGGAGATATCTTCCTTTCCGATGCATGAAACTCTAAAAGGTAAGAGGCTGAGAAATTTTCCACCTGCAAGCTGTGAGAATGTCTCTTCTCTAATACCAAATTACCACAACTAGCTTGCTTTGTCTATTTTTATTTAAATTATAGTCTGCGTACTCATTCGTATGTTGTCATCTCTGTTCATCTACCTTGTCTTAGCTGTAATGAAGCTTTCGAGGGATAAGATCAACTTCTTTTAAAATTCTTTTCATAAATAACTTATGCATATGTACTCCAGATATATAGTAATGCTAATAACCAGAGAAGCCCAACAACACAACTTCCTGAGTTTCTTTTGATTTATTGAATAACATTTAAGTAGCTTCATTATGCAATATATTATGCTATAAAATGCAGAATAAAGAGATGGTGTAGTATTTGGTAAGGCTTGAATATAAAGGTTAATATCCATCAACCAGTTTTGTTCAGATTTTTTAAAAAATGACAATATCTATTCATTAAAGTCTATTCTTAGCACCTTTAAAACAGTGTTTGTTGAACTTAGAACATTTTGAATTATTTTATATTTATAATATTGTTTGCATAACCAAATGATGCATTTTCAGATTGATAAAAGCCCCTAATGAGGATAGCAGTTGAATAAACTGAACATTATCTTGAGAACAGAAGTGTCCACATAAACATGGTCTGTTAATTGTCTGGTCATTGAAGACATTGTCAGCTCTAGAACTTAAGAGTTAAATGTATAATCAGCCCTTTGGGGCCAAATTTATTTGTCTCACATGGAAAAAGTAACTTTCAGTGAAAAATAAGGTCCTCAGTTGGTCATTTATCATTTCAAAGGACATATTTTATTATAAATGTGAATTCCACAAAATTATGTGTCCCGTAATACATAATTATGTACAAAATTGCATTTGAAATATATTATTAACAGTTAGCAGTGAACATTCTTTTTTTTTTTTTTTTTTGAGACGGAGTCTGGCTCTGTCGCCCAGGCTGGAGTGCGGTGGCCGGATCTCAGCTCACTGCAAGCTCCGCCTCCCGGGTTTACGCCATTCTCCTGCCTCAGCCTCCCAAGTAGCTGGGACTACAGGCGCCCGCCTCGTCGCCCGGCTAGTTTTTTTTTTTTTTTTTTTTTTTTTTGTATTCTTTAGTAGAGACGGGGTTTCACCGTATTAGCCAGGGTGGTCTCGATCTCCTGACCTTGTGATCCGCCCGTCTCGGCCTCCAAAAGTGCTGGGATTACAGGCTTGAGCCACCGCGCCCGGCCGAACATTCTTAAAATAGTTATTACTCTTGGACTTAAAAAAGCAATAATTGAAGGTATTTTAGGGAGTTAAAAGCTACAAGGCATTGGCCACTGATTAAAGCCACTGCAGGTGTGTTTCTTAATGGGCTGTTAACTTTATAATGGGTAAGCACAAAGGACAGAGACCATGTGTGTTTTTAAACTGTGTTTGGTCTGGAGAAGGAGTTGATGGATGAAAAAAAATAGGGTGATGTGAAATGAGGCCAAGTCGAGCTTTCTCACCTGAGATGTAACCCTCCTTGCTTAAAATCAAGGAAAACTAATTCTTGCTCCTCCTCTTATATTCCTACCCTCCCCATTACCACAAAACAAAAGATTCCATGAAAACACATATTAAACTAGCACATCAGAAATCATTAGAAAATATGACAATAAATAATAAAGCTCTGATTGCCCAAACTCAACATCCTCCCTCACAGACCAGCTCCTGTTTTTGCTATTAGCACTGTCTAAATCCCCCAACTCACAATCACGGGGTTAGCTTTGACCCTCCGTTAGCCCCAACACTTAATGTTCTCTAGAGCTTTGCTTCTCAAGATGTGGGCTGTGGACCATGTGACATGGGCATCACTTGGGAACTTGTTAGAAATGTCTGACTTTGAACCTACTGAATCAGAATTTGTATTTTAAAACAACTGCCTTCTTGTACGCATTAAAGTTTGAGAATCTCTACTGCAGTATCTTCCTTAGCGTTGTCTCTCATACCTTCTCCTTCTTTCCATTCACACGAAATTATTTTTCACTGAGATGTAGTTTTTCTATATGAGCTGTTTGGGCATACCCTAAATTTAGATCTTCGTGTCATTTCACCTGAATCACCCATAATTCCTATGTCATTCTTGTGTCCGTCTGCTCTAATTCATCCTACCTCTGCCTCAAGATTAGCCTTTCTAATGTACCCAAACCTCTTCCCTCTTCTTAAAAACCTTTAATGGCTTTCTATCCTTTATTAAATAAACCCTTTTGACTGGTCCTCTAGGCCCTAGACAACATGATTTCCTTCTTCCCTCCAGCCCTAACTCCAACTGCTCCTCTCTATAGACAGATACCCTACACCTTAGCTTTACAGTTTCTTTCCTCTTTTTAGTTCAAGCCATCCTTTCCATGTGCACCACTCTTCCCAATAACTCTTTTGAAATCCTTGTCCTCCTCTAAGGTTCATCTTCAATGCCACTTCCTGTAGTAACTTTTTCTCATTCATCCATTTGTTCTTTGAGTACATATATATCATCTACGTTCTTTGCCTAAAGTTGCTTACATTGTTCTAGGTACTGGGAATAAACCAATGAATAAAACAGCCCTGTACAGTGCTTGTCCTCACAGAGCTTACATTCTATTGAGGCAAAATAGACAATAAACAATAAATAAGTAAAATATGTAGTATGTTAGATGGTGATAAGTGCTAAGGAGAAATAAAAGAAGATAAAGAGGATAGAGACAGCTAAAGATGAGGAGTATCCTCCAACCAAATAACTTTCCCTCTTTCAAATACACAGAGCACTTATTTTTCTTTACAGTGAGGTTATATGTGCTTGTCCTATTTTCCCTGCTATTTTCAATGCTCCTTGAGAGCAACAACTGCCTCTTATTCATCTTTGTATCTCTTGCAGCTGCCAAGACAGCACTCAGTAAATAATGGTTAAAAGGAGTGAAATTGATTGAAATAAATGCAATAGGATTTGAAGAGAAGGGAGAGACTGACATAGTGGGTGGTTGGGGAAGGCTCCTTAGAAGATATTTAATTTGGGCAAGGCCTTGAAAGACAGATGGGGTGGGGAGGAAGAAAAAGCTGAGTAAGTTATTTTGATATATCTGTTCTTGAAAAGCTAAAAACCATTGCTTTATAAATTAAGATGAACATGGTTTGTAATTTTCTCTACCTTTAAAACTAGTGTTTCAGAAGGGACGGGCGATAGACACTGGAGAAGTTGACATTGGTGCACAGGTCATGCAGACCATTCCACCTGGTTTATTCTGGCGTTTCCAGATTACTATCCACCATCCGATATATCTGAAATTCAATATTTCTTTAGCCAAGGACTCTCTGCTGGGAATTTATGGCAGAAGAAATATTCCACCTACACATACTCAGGTATTTGATATTATAAGTATTTTCTTGAAAACTTTTCAAGGGTGATGGGTTGAACAGGGTTTGTGACTTGTGAAATATGTGGTTGTCAAAGGTAAGGACAGAAAAATATTTGTCGTGAATAAATATCCAGAATAATTACACTGAAACTAATGAAAAAAAAATGACATGGAGATTAAGGAATAACATTTAGCAGAGCAGATTCAGAAAAGAAAGTTTAAGACAATACCCTTTGAACTTGACTTCTGCTTCCTGGAACTGGCTGTTCATGAGCTTCCCAGACCTCTCATCTTGCTTAGCTTTACTGCCTACACGCCCGTCACTGATTTCATACACCTGTGTCCCCTTTTCCCAATGACAGAATGCACATTAATCAGAAATTAGTGAGAAATTAGTCAAAAAGTTAGGTTTTGTTTTACAGGTAGAAATTTTTCTTTACTATTGTTAATAACTTAAATGTGTAAAACTTCTATGATTTTTATAGCCCTTCCATAAACCTTAAACATCTCATTTCTCTTATTTTCTTCTCCTTATTTTTTCCCCACATGAACCCATTCCAAGCACTACTTCATCTAAGAAGTAGCAAAAGTAATCAAACATCGGGGCTTGTTTTTTCCCCAACAGATATGACTATAGTTAAAACTTTACCTTCAGTTAGTCAAGAGATCATATTAAACAAAGAAACAAACTAAAAAAAAACCTTACCTTCTGGGCCAGAATAGAAAGGGAATTAGAATGCATTCATATGTGACTCAAAAAATAAACGTTCAAGGAAACATGTGCCAGGTGTTTGTCAACTGATTAGAAAAAATGGAGGGGAGGGGCCTTTTGAATATGTAAATATGTCACCCACAAATGTAGTAAATTGTGATGAATGTTCTCAAATTTTTGACTGTTCGTTTATTTATTTTAAAAACTATACAACTGTTTTTAATTTGTAGAGAAGGTAACAGTAACATTTATGAGTGGAAGGTGCATTTTCAAGTATCTTCTATCAGATGCTTTAGTAAAATGTCAAGATTCTCCTGCATAATACTAAACAAGATTTCTTTCTGTTTTTTATTTATTCATTTTTAAATAATTATTTTGAATACTTTCAAACTGAAAGGTGTATAATATTTATAATTACAGTGAGGGTTTTTTCAGAATTAATAATATGTTTTTGAGTTTAAATGTGCTCTTTAAAAAACTTTTAAGATTTTTATAAAATTTTTTAAATTTGTTTTAATTTTTTTAAAACAAAGGATATTGCTTTGTTGCCCAAGCTGGTCTCGAACCCTTGGGATCAAGTGATCTTCCTGTCCTGGCCTCCCAAAGTGTTGGGATTACAGGCATGAGCCACCGTGCCTGGCCAAGTCTAAATATACTTAAAAATTGATAACTTCCTCTTCCACTTTGCTCCCCTTCAAAGCAAAGAAGTGTTAAATAGGGCAGTTGAAGTTAGGGATGTTTATCAGTCTAGAAGAAAAAGTAGTGGCTCATCTTTACGTTTGTATTTGTTCCAGTTCGATTTTGTAAAACTAATGGATGGCAAACAGCTGGTCAAGCAGGACTCCAAGGGCTCTGATGATACACAGCACTCCCCTCGGAACCTGATCTTAACTTCGCTTCAGGAGACAGGTTTCATAGAGTATATGGATCAAGGACCTTGGTATCTGGCATTTTACAATGATGGAAAAAAGATGGAGCAAGTATTCGTGTTAACTACAGCAATTGGTAAGCTGCTTTACCTAATATATTGAATTGACAGTTCGACTCTAGAAAGACACAATCAGTGATGACAGTGTCCTGGGGGTTAAGTATATTGCTCACTTTGAGTTGAAGTCATTATTGAGGAAAGATTACTATGATAAAAGTTTATATTGTTGTTATCATTGATGTTGTTTAAATGCTGATTAAGATTTTTTTAATGCTACCTTATTTGTTTCTCTTCTAGGACACTTGCCATACACCTTTTTATGTGTTCTAAACAGAAATAATTACCTTAGTAATATTATTACGAAGGCTACATAGATGAACAACTTCAGTGAAACAGGGAATAAGCAAGTTAATTTAAGTTCTATTATTTTTCAAAAGCAATGAATATCTTTTTCAAATAGAAAAACTAGTATCAGTACAGTTCTTCTTTAGAACAACTGATTCTAGAACCATTAGGGCTTTAAAATACAAAATAAGATTATTTAGAGAAGAATATTAAGGATAATAACTTGAGACATTTAAAGCCCTTTCTTATAGAATATTTTAGTTTGAAATTCATCACAACGTCTTTCAGTGTGCTCAGGGCCTTTTAAAACATGTTCTTTTTAATGCAATGCCTGCATATACTCATTCACTTTCACCCTAGTTAGTTTCAGACATCTCACTCTTTTGTCATTTTGAGATAAATAGTCCTTGTGACCCTTTGTGTGAATAAAACTGAGCTCCTTAGCAATTTTAGAGTCCTGAAAATAGACAACTCATAGACACAGTATCATATTGTGTGAATTTTCCTAAAACACGTGTCTTTTAAAAGACAAGAAAATATTTTACAGCTGTCAGTTTTCAATACAATTCTCACCACTTTATCCTTTAGTTAACCTGTTCAGCCATATGTTTAGGAAGATGTGTGGACTGTTAATAGATATACCATCTGCTCTTTTTAACAATTATGTTCTATTTTTACTTGATGCCGAAGACCTTGAGTCGGTAGAAAATGGTATTCCAGCCATAAGAGTATCAAAACTTTCTTCTAAAGTAATCAGAAAGGCAATACAATGGAAATGATGATGTTTCCCCTAGAGAAAAATGCCACTGATCTTATATGTTCAAAAGATAAAATATTTGCTTGTTAAAATAGAAAATAAATTTTTAAGTCATGTCACTGTTTTGCTATTGACAGGCTCAGTGGGGCAGGTTCAATGGATGAATATTTCATGGCATTTTTCCATAGAGGCTTAATTTTAATAATGTGCATGTCAAGGAGTTATGAAAGGTTGAGTTTCTCCTAAAAATTAGATGAATTAGAAGATATAAAATATTTGTGAAAACTTTCTTTCTTCCTGTTATTCTTACTTTTAAGCTCAAGTTAAAACATTAACTGATCTATTAACCTTCCAAAAATCAATAGACGCAGAAACATGTTTAGAGGTTTTTTCCTTTCCCTTACTTCCTCCCCCAAAGAACCTAAACTTTGAGATCCAATTCACATCATCCACATATCAATCTGTCAGTTTCATATGCAACAACATATTTGCTCTTTGCTTAATGCAAATCAGTCTCTTTACTTTTCTCTTGTCTTTTTAAAATTAGAAGCAACAGAAACGTTTCTGCTACCATTTCACTTAAAGAAAACTCAAGTAAATGTTCCCAAAATCAAAAGGTTTATAAGTCATTCACCCTAAATTCTCCTCTTTATTTATTTATTTATTTTTATTTTTATTTTTTTTGAGACAGAATTTCTCTCCATCGGCCAGGCTGGAGTGCAATGGCGCGATCTCGGCTCACTATAACCTCTGCCTCCTGGGTTCAGGCGATTTTCCTGCCTCAGCCTCCTGAGTAGCTGGGATTACAGGCACCTGCCACCACTCTCAGCTAATTTTTGTATTTTTAGTAGAGACGGGGTTTCACCATGTTGGCCAGGCTAATCTCAAACTCCTGACCTCAGATGATCCACCCGCCTCAGCCTCCCGAAGTGCTGGGAGTACAGGCATGAGCCACCATGCCTGGCCTCCTCATTTTATTTTTGTTTTTGAAGTTTACCTTAATCAGAGTAAAAAGAAGCCAATATACTTGATTAAACAAAGTCAGATTTGTATGAATTTGCTCTAAACGCTGCTCATTTATCTGTTTCATGATAATATTAGAATCAGTTGATTGATCTCAACTATATTTGGTCTGCTACTAACAAGGATGAAGACAACTAATAACTAACATTTACTAAATGACTAATACAGGTCATACACTGGTCTAAGTTACTATATGTTATTTTCCAGTAGTATAGGCAGCATTGTCAATATCCCTTAATCTCAGGCAACTTGCTCTGTAGTAGGATAATAGATAGCATTTATGGAGTGCCACTCTGCCCCAAGCACTGTACTAGATGCTTTACACTCAGTTATCTTCTTTGATTCTCATCACAACCCAGATAGCTCAGGAATAGTGATACATATATTACAAATAACTAAATGGAGGCTTGTACAGAGTAAATAATTTGGCAAGGTCTCACAGACAGCAAGTGCCAAAATTGAAATTTGAGAACCAGTATGTCTGATTCCAAATTCCATACCCTTTAGACTATACTCATTCTATAAGATTATTCATTACATTTAGTTTCTCCCATGAGAATAACTACCAGAAACAAAACCTATCATCAGCACAGATGCAAATACCAAGGGGCTTTTGACTGTAGCATAAGAACAGGGTTTAAACATAGAACTTCAAAATTATTCTCACCTCTAAGGAACTGGACTCTAGGAAGTAATTCTGAAGTAAGATTTAAAAGATAGAAGGCAAAGATTACTGGAGGCCAACATAAATAGAAAAACACATTCTTTTTCATCACTAGTTGTTTATGTGTTCCTGCTGCAGCCATCCTCCTCCTGGAGTCCCTAGGCTGTTTCAATGTCTCTTTGATACCCAGTGGAAGTGGCAGCTTCCAAAGCCTATATTGCCTTCTCTTCTCATTTGCATTGCTGGGGTTAAGTTTTGTACAGCCCTTTGAGCCCAGGAGCAGTTCTTAAATAAGTCAATAAGATGTAGGGATTTTTATTTATTTTGATAGCAAGCTTTATTAAATATTTTTTCCAGAAGAGCTCCATTCCCACAAGGCTGCTTCCATAAAGTTGCCAATAGGATCTGGTATGAAATTAAATTCAACTATGTTTATTTTTGAAAGCTTCCTCTATGGCCTCCTACTAACCATCCAGCATGGGGGAAATTCAAATGTGGATTTAAGAAGTGGCACTACTGCTTGGTACAACAAAGCTAGAGAAGTAGAAAACAGATAAATAATTGTTCCATCTCTGAATGATAAAAAGACTCTTTATGCCTTTTCATAACTACTTGTTAAGTAAATTAGTGATTTTCTGACGATAACTAGTGTTTTAATGAGTTAAAAATAGTTGGCTCTTTGCTGAATGCTATATTTCAGTCAGCCCAGGTGTGGTTAAGTGAATGCAAGGTGTCACTTGCTTATCCGGTTGAGCTTTCTAACACTGTGATGAGGGACCAGACTGGCATAAACCCACAAAAGGCATGTGTTCACATAGTGTTTAGACAAATAATATCTTCAGTTGATAATAGGGTGGCTATCCAGCCACTGGATTCATTCTCAGCTTTTAAGAATCCCCCAAAAGGACTAGATACCTCTTTCTTTTTCTTCTTTTTATTCTTCTCAAGGCAAAAATGCAACATTTAGAACAAAGTTCTCTAACTATGGAAGTTTACTATTTAAAATATTGGTTCTCAATGCTCTCATGTGGTGATTGTCAGACTGTAGATGACTGGGCTGCATTCCTCTGAAGCAGGTTTGGTAGATCTAGAGCTGAAACACAGGCATCTCCATTTTAAGTGCCCCCGGTGATCTACTGATACAAGTAATCCACAGGCTACAATTGTAGAAATGCTATTTCTCGACCTTCATTATAAATTCTCACTCTTATTATTCAGTGGAAGATATCAGGACCACCTCCTAGAATCTCTCCTTCTAATCAGAAATAGCTTATCCAAGTGAAACTTGATGAAGCAGGTAATTTGGATTGAAAAAGGAAAAAATTGTACACAAGAAAAGTGTGAGTTTAATAAGCCAGAGCACTAAACTCAGAGTCTAAGAATGCTGAATATGAGAAATTTATAGAAAGGTAGAATGAGAAGAAGATAACACACACACACACACACACACACCCCCCACACCACACAAAAAAAACCCTGCAAGAATAATGCGTAGGTACCATAATAGTTCAGACTTAGAATTTGATCATTTTTGTGCTCAAACACAATTTTAAAATACAAACATTTTTCACCTAATTGTCAGAGAGACTGACATTTGTATAATATTATAGATTTTCAGAGAAGTTACCATAAGTCTTATGAAAGTTCTGTTGCACTGTACATATTTATGTCACCAAACCTACCTATCAGTACCTTCAAAGCCATCTCAATTCATCTGAAATCTATTCTTCTCTAAGAATGGATTGAAAGGAAAATAGTGGGAGAAAACTGATAAGCATTTACAGTTAAGAAAGCATTTCTCAACAAAATACTTAGGTTCTAATGCTTTTAGTGGTGGTGAATTTAATATGAACACTTACTTTAAAAGCCTTCCATTGTCACTTATTAATGAAAATGAAATACTGAATATCATATTTAAGCTGTCAAGATAGTAGATTAAATAAGTTGCTAGAGAAGAAACTTTATTTGCTAAAACCTAAATTTGAAAAATAAGCAGTAGACTTAGTCATCTGGGTTACATTTTAAAGCCTGTTTTGCTTTTGAGAAATGCCCTGTAATCCTGGTACATTTTTTAGCTTTATCATGAATGTCTCTTAAGAATACAATTCAAGTAGAACATTTATGTACTTTAGAGATCATGACGTTTTTTAGTTCCACTCTTGATCAGCCAATTCAGCAAACCCAGGGCCCTTTTTATAATTTTGTACTGCATATGACATCTTACAGATGTCTTTGTATGTGATTTTGAACAGTAAGTGCTCCACAAACAGCAAAGTGCAAAATTGTCATAGGTCCAGAGTTCCTGCAACTTAAAAAAAATTAAAGACTCTACAGCCTGGAGATTCATTCATTTTTTTTATCTTTTTCTCTGTATTACTAGAAATAATGGATGACTGTTCAACCAATTGCAATGGAAATGGAGAGTGTATCTCTGGCCATTGTCATTGTTTCCCAGGATTCCTTGGACCTGACTGTGCTAGAGGTAATGTTGCTCTGTTATTCTGATTGGTTTAGGAAAATAGATGTGATTTCATAACCCAGAATTAGTAGTAATAGTAATAGTAAGTAACATTAGTAGTGGTGACAGCAATAGGAGCAGTGTTCCCTACTGCTGCTGCCAAAAGCTGAGCACTTACTATGCCAGGCACTGTTCTAAACACTTTATGTTCCGTCTTTTAATTCCAGCTTCCTACAATAGCTCTATGAGATAGATCTGCTATTATCCAATTTTTATGGGCAAAGAAACAATGCCAGAGAGTTTAAGTGACTTAACCAGGGTTACCTAACAGCTGGGATTTGTACATAGGTTGTCTGACCAGTCACTACATGATGCTTTTATTTCCTTCACAGATTAATTCATAATGAGCTGACTTTAAAAGTGAACTAAGTTGATAACTGCTTATGCACACCAATGTATGTGGAAGGGGTGGGTTATCACCAAATAAATAAGGAGCCTACAAAGTAAAGACTGGAAAGTCAGAAGTCAAACTTAGCAAACCTCACTCTCCTGGACTTGCCCATAGTTTAATTTTTGAAAAGCTTTAGGTAAATAACATCATGTTTTCCCATAGACTTACAGTTATTATTTTAGGGATGTTTTCTGCTCATTTTCACTATATTCTTAAAGTTCCCAGTCTGCTAACACTTTAATATCAGGTTTCTCAGACACTTAGTTTCTTTCTATTAAATTGCATTCAGTAGAGAATTCTAAAGCACTTGCTAGGTTCCCAGCGCCATGATAGATCTTGAGGAGGTGGGGGTTGAGGGTGGAGGTGATGGTTGGTACTAAAAAATCAATAAGACAAAAAATACAGGCCTTGTCCTCGAAAAGCCCATAGTTTTAATAAGGAGACTAACAATGACAAAGCAGAATTAGCATTTTAATAAAGGTCTGCACAATGTGTTGTAGGAACAGACATCTGTCCAATAGAAATCTATTTACACAACTTTTTAAAGATAATATTTTATAACATTAATAACTTTACTTATTGCTTTTTAAATTTTCAGATTTTGCTTCCTAAAAGTAAACATACATCTCCCTGAGGAAGAAAAATATAAGAAAGAAAAATCCTAGCTTAAAATAATAACAATAACAGTTTAAGAGTAGGGTGAGATCAAAAGAAAGTACTTGAAATAATTTCTCCACTGAGGATATTTTTTAATTTACCTTTATTTCACTCCCATAAGAGGAAAATTCTGTTTGTAATTATGAACATGTGCCTATTTAATAAAGGGTAAGACAGAAATAGTACAATTTTTTGCCTGAAATACGAGAATCAATAGAGAATTGCTCTTTGGAGACTTTGAAAGCATTATGAGAACATTACAAGTTCATTTGCCAACCTTCAGATTCCTGCCCTGTGCTGTGTGGTGGGAATGGAGAATACGAGAAAGGACACTGTGTCTGCCGGCATGGCTGGAAGGGGCCAGAGTGCGACGTTCCAGAAGAACAATGCATTGATCCAACATGCTTTGGCCACGGCACCTGCATCATGGGAGTCTGCATCTGCGTGCCAGGATACAAAGGAGAAATATGTGAGGAAGGTCAGAATCCCATTTTAATCTATTGCTTCAGGCTTTTCTCTCACTCAGTTGTCCAAGGTGTCATTCTGTTCTCCTAGTAGAGATGCAAGTGGCCTTTGCAAACAATAAGTGCTCAACATCTTAGTACATGCAGCAGAGGGTTTGGGTCAGCGGAGCTCTTGTCTCTTCTGACAGATTCTAATATTATACATGAGGCTGTATCTGTGACACTTTCAGAGCAATAATGAAAAATAGTATTTGGCCGGGCGCGGTGGCTCAAGCCTGTAATCCGAGCACTTTGGGAGGCCGAGATGGGCGGATCACGAGGTCAGGAGATCGAGACCATCCTGGCTAACACGATGAAACCCCGTCTCTACTAAAAATACAAAAAAACTAGCGGGGCGAGGTGGCGGGCGCCTGTAATCCCAGCTACTCGGGAGGCTGAGGCAGGAGAATGGCGTAAACCCGGGAGGCGGAGCTTGCAGTGAGCTGAGATCTGGCCACTGCACTCCAGTCCGGGCGACAGAGCCAGACTCCGCCTCAAAAAAAAAAAAAAAAAAAAAATAGTATTGTCCGTCCCTAATTTCTATCACTGTTTTATAGTTTGAGAATGTCCATATTGATGATTTTAGGTGTTAACTCATATGCTTTCATTATTACAGAATGCATTATGCTACATCTCACTTTAAAGCACATAAAAAAATAATAATATATGCATGTTTGCAGTCATTTTGCAAATGTTTTCTTTGGGAGTGATTTGTAATTGCCATTACTATTATTGCTTTATATTATTTATTTTTACATACCTCATGCTGAAATTTGACCTCCATGCCTAAGGAAGCAGGCTTACTACTAATGAGTTTCAAAGCCATGCCTTTATATTAAATTCACCCCAAAGGAGTCTTTATCCCCCCAAAATTTTGAAATGGCAAGTTTTATCATTTAAAGAGACACACTGGAAAATAAGTTTAATAGTAATTAGACGTTTTTCATGCTACATTCCTCAAACAAGACTGATTTCAGAAATAATATTAAACCATTACCATGGGAGATGGTCTCATCATAACTGTTGTTCGGGAAAGAGGCTGCTGAAAATCCACAATAATTGTCTTTTAAAGATGGCTCATTAAGACTATTACACAGCATTCTAAAGGGTTTAATCTCATTCCACTCCATGAACAAGCAAGACTTTAGCTTTTCACCTCCCATTAACAATAGTAGAATTTTGGTGTGATGATTATATCTGCTCCAATAAATGTCATTTGGCCTAGACAAGGCACTGGAGTTTCCGAGTTACTTTCAGAAAATGTTTTTATGGTGATCCAACTGAAATAATTATATTTAAGTTGTAAATTCAGATGCTATATAGACCCACAGAGTGTTAGTAAAAAAATACTGTCACATCTACAAATTACCATGAAAAACATGTAATCTAATTAATTTAGACCCCTCTAATTTAAATTTTGTAAGCAGTTTAAAAAAGAGTTCACTTAAATTAGCCTTCTTCAGGGTCACTAAGAATATTTGTAGAATAACCAAGATATTAAGGAATAATGCTTAGCACATTTAATGGTATACGTTTTTCCAATGCAATAGAAAAAAATGTTTTAAGTCAAACATTGCAGCAGGACCCCACAGGCTGAACCAGGCCTCTGAATGGGTTTTGTTTGGCTCACACTGTGTTGCTGTTGTTGCTGTTGTTTAATGTGACTTATTTGCCAAAATTTAAAAATAGGGAAGTGCCATATGAAAATTCCTATTTCTGGCTTCTTTAAACACTAGAAAATCTGGTGACCCTGGGCTCACATTGCTACGTTGTGGCAATCAACTGGAGCCAAGTAGCAGCAGTTCTTTTTAAAAGGATACTTGCTTTCAGTTAGCTCCCAATACACCCTTTTTTTCTTCCATACGGCCCATTTCCTTCCTGTATGCCTCCTGCCTGGCCCCTTTAGCCATATGATTTTGTGCTTCTAAATTAAATATGACATGAATGATTTAAATATGACTTCCATGAATACATTGAAGCAGTCTTCTTAATAAAATAGGCTATATTAAGTTAAATATTACTTTATTAAAATTATTCTTTAATATAACAAAATGGCCTCCTTCTGAAAAAAGATTCTATACTTTGGACTTTCCTTCTCTCTTCAAATCATGAATCAAATTAGATGTACCTTCTGGTATTTATTTGCTTATTAGCTCAGATAATAAAGTATTGTGCTAATGACTCCAAGATCTTGGGCTAATTATAGTGGCAATAACACCAATTATAATAGTGCTTAGTTAGGCTTACTCTGTTCCACGGACGCAAGCCACACCCTAAAACTAGGTAGTCTTGGAAATGCAGGCAGGTTGTCACGGTCTATTTTCATTGCTGGAAAAGTAATTTAGATCATACATACTCATTACGATTAGTTATTTTAGTCTCATTTTATTTGTATGGAAAGACTAGAAATTTGGAAATCAACCTTTCTATTTCCCATGGATTGGTTACTAGTTAAAAGCACAAAACAATTTTTCCCCAAGGCAAGCATAAGATCTACCTCTAAAACAATACATACATTTGTTAGAATGTATACAAAAATTTCCAGACTCACAGAATCGGAGACAAATAGAATTGGATCTGTGATATTCTAAGACATTGAAAACTATGTCACTGTGTTCTCATAGAAAGAGAAGCCATGAAGAAATGAATTTTTAAATTAAGTTTAAAATATTGCATTTTCAGTACTTCTAAGGAATAAATGAGAGATTATAATGAATTGATGTAAATTTTATTATTTCATGCAACAGCATTCACCTCACCCAATACCTTGAATAATTCAAATTTCAAAAATTTATATAAACTCCTCTAGACATATCAAGTAAAAGTCTTCTCTGGGAGCTATGCTTCCAGTTTCAGAAAGGATAAAGAATGGCTTACCAAAAACTCTTGGGCTTTTTTGTGAAGTTGAGCAATTCCTGTTGAAGGTCCACAGTACTCCACTCACTTATTTGTGTGGGGGTACTGCACACTGTTCACAGTTTCACACAGCACATGTGTGGTTTCCTTCTCCTTCTAAATTTAGGTTACAACTATTATGATACCCCACCATATTTTGAAGTGTTAATAATATGGTTTGGACAGAGTGTTTGCATGAGTCATTTTATTGCCTAATTAAAGCAGCATTGATGATATAAAACTAGGAAATCAATGTAATCTCCATTTCATCATACTAAGGTACGTTGGCCATACCTGTTCATTATTAATCACCCCTCCCCCCTACTTTTTTGTGCCTTCAGAGGACTGCTTAGACCCAATGTGTTCCAACCATGGCATCTGTGTAAAAGGAGAATGTCACTGTTCTACTGGCTGGGGAGGAGTTAACTGTGAAACACCACTTCCTATATGTCAAGAGCAGTGCTCAGGACACGGAACTTTTCTTCTGGACACTGGAGTATGCAGCTGTGATCCCAAGTGGACAGGATCTGACTGCTCAACAGGTGTAGTGGCGTTAATTTCCTTCTCCTTCCTCTACTTTTAAATTCTAACTATTCCTTCCTTAAGGTAGTGCTTCTTAAAATGTGATCTGTACATCTTTGTGAGTCATAAGGGGCTTCCAGGTATGTCCTAGGTTAGTATTTTACTGCATTTTTATTTATAACATGCTGTTACCTGCTTTATTCATCTTGTTTTTCATTGTAGGTCTGTGCTTGAATTTCTGTCTTCATTTTGTATTCTCCTACAGTTATTTAATACATTCCCAAGTCTCCTACTGTCAGTTCTGTGCAGATTATTTCAAATTATAGCTCTCCCAAACTCAAATAATCTGGCATTTCCAACCATCTGCGAAATATTTCTACTGGGTGTCCCATCACTTAAAAACACAGCTTAGCCCAGGAACTCTATCCCATTTTACATATTGCTATATTGCCACTCAATTGCTATTCCTACAACATTGCTTTCCTTTTTTCATTCCCTACTCTAGCATCTTCTATGGTTTCCCATTATCTGTAGATAAACTTCAAGTATCCTAGTCTATGATCAAAAGCCTACCACAAACTATTCCAAAACTCTTTCTCCAGCCTATCTTCTATTTTTGCTTCCTGCATAAATCCTTCCTTTGCCAAAGTAATCTATGTGCTCTCCTTACCCTTAATGAACCATATTTTTTTACTTCTCTCCATGCGTTTTCCTCCTCATGAGATACTATTGTAGTTCCACCTAGTGATTTTAGCCATTCCATAAAATGTTTGCTGATCACGTCAACAGGGATCCCCTGAATTAATTTATTTATTTATTTATTTATTTATTTATTTATTTATTTATTTATTTTTTGTTTGAGATGGAGTCTTGCTCTGTCACCCAGGCTGGAGTACAGTGATGCAATCTCGGCTCACTGCAACCTCCGCCTCCCAGGTTCAAGTGATTCTCCTGCCTCAGCCTCCCGAGTAGCTGGGACTACAGGCACGTGACACCATGCCCAGCTAATTTGTTTGTATTTTTAGTAGAGACGGGGTTTCACCGTGTTAGCCAGGATGGTCTCGATCTCCTGACCTCATGATCCGCCTGCCTTGGCCTCCCAAAGTGCCAGGATTACAGGCATGAGCCACAGCGCCGTCCAGGATCCCCTGAAATCTTATCATGCACATTGCTAAAGAGCACAGAAAGCATTGTGATGTAGATATGCGTGCACATGGCTTGTCTTTTCACCTGAATTATAAGCACTAAAAATAACGAGTCATTCTTTATACCATTTTTCTTATCTTCAAACCATGTACTCGTTAAATAAGTAGAATTAATAAGTGGTAACTCTTAGAAAGCCTCTGCCTATGAATTTTGTTAAAGATGTAAAATGACATGGTAAGCAGGAAGGATTGAAGCACTGTGGGACTTTTTGTACCACTGAATTAGCTCATGAGCTGAAAAGTCTGTGATCCTACATTGTAAGGAAAGAGGAGGATTTCTCAGTTAAGAGGTTTAATTTTAGAAAAATAATTCACCGCAGTTCTAACAATACTTCACTGAAATTTTGTTGCCTCACATAGGTGTAATACAGGAAAGAGGAATGCATTTTGCAATTTCAGAAAATGATCAAAATGCTAAAAGCAATCTAATAACTAAAATGAAAATCTTAAAAACTATATGTATCTATATCCTTATATACACATATAACCTTTATGTCTAACAAATATACATGTGCCTGCTAAGTGCTTGGCATGGTGCTTGATGCTAAGGTTATAGTAGTGAACAAGGTGGATGGGGTCCTTGCACAAATGGATCCTACAGTTTAGTCAGAGAGACATTTAACAAGTTAGAAAAAGGTTACAAAGGGAAAGTTTCTGGGTATTATGAGACTGTACAGTAGGGACCTAATTTGATTATTAATTTACTTACTAAATGTTACTGAATACTTTTCATCCTTCCATGTTTCAGATGCCGTATCATGGCTTAGAACTTTAAGTTTAAAATGATAATATTAATGTTATTATTATTATAGCAAACACATAATAATTATTATGTATTAGTCACTATTGTAAGCATTGTACATATATTAACTCACTGATAACAACTCTGTAAGTATGATAATTGTGCCTACTTTACAGATAAGGAAAGCAAGGCACTGAGAGGTGAAATAACTTGCCCAAAGACAACCGTATACCTTCTGGCTTCACAGTTCATATATTTCACCACTATACTGCACTGTCCTCTAGAAATTTATTATCTAACTCACCACGTATACAAATGTATCATTGTTGGACCATGTCCAGGGCCATGTGTCACAGAGCACAAAGGAGGGAGCAGTAGACTATTTTTGTGAGAAGAAGCCTTACAGTCAGGTAAGGTTTGTAGAAGTCTTAACATTTGAATTAACACCAGAATGATGATTGCATGTTTATCACATGGACAAGAGAGGAAAGAACATTTCAGGCAGAAGGAGCAGCTTAAACAAAGAAATAGAGCTATGAATCTAAATGACACATTTGGGGACTTGCAAGCCATTGGGTATAACTATAGCCTAGGAGTGCAGAAGGTGATAAAACTGGTGAGATTAGCAGGGGCTAGAACGTAGGGAGTTTTATTTACACACTATGCTGAGGAATTTGCATTTCTTCTTGACACAATAGGAAAGCATTGAGTGATTTAAAACAAACCGCCTTTGAGATAGACCACTGAGAAGACCAATTGTAGCTGAATGATATAAGCAACTAAGAGACATGTGCAATGTGATTATTGGAGTAGTCAAGGAGCATGATACTGAGAAGGGCCTGAATTGAAGCTGTAGTTGTGAGAATGCTGAGGTGGAAACAGACTAGAGAGGAATGACCACGTTAGATGTAGAGAAAAGAGACAGGGTAACTGCTTTGGATGACTAGGTAAAAGTAAGTGCCACCAACCGAGAGAGAAAAGACATAGGCAGAAAAGTGGGTTTGGGGCAGAGGGGCCAGCTATGGTGAGCTCAGTTGTGGACATACTGTGTCGTAGGCATCTGCAGAAGATCCCACTTGCATATGGCCAGCGAGGGGTTGATAGTCAAGAATGAAACTTAGAGAAGAATCCTGAGCTAGAGACAAATATTTGGAACATAGTTGGGACCACAAGAAGGCAAGCTACTGTCCAGGGAGAGTGTAGAAAATGAGAATGAAGAAAATCAGAACCCTAGAGAGCACCAACATTTAATGTCTTTACTATGGTATGTTGCTTTACAGTGAGTCAAAAGCTTGCCTCTTTATATATGATTTAATAAATACATATTGATCAAACAGTGATTCTGAATCATATAATTGCTCCTTCAGATCACTCACATCCTTTATGTGCCCTTCCTGATGCCTCAGAATTAGATAAAATTCCTGGTAATGTACTACTCTTCAGTTGCATAAATTCAAATGTTTGTACTTCCATTGAGTTAACATTAAATTCAATGTACTGAGAGTTTCTCTTTCCCTGCCCATTCCTACTCCCTAACACACAAAGACATGCACTAGTCCTGTTGAAAATCACAGAAGGGGAGGAAAAGGGTAATTATGAACATGCCTGTATGTTGCCCCCTCCTTCTCTCTCTTCTAGATGAAGTATCCTAAACCCTACCCCACTCCTTTCTCACCCCAAACAATCCTTAGCCACCAAAACAAATGAAATGAGAAAAAAAATGATAGCCCTATAGAATATTAGATCTGGAAAAAAGTGTAGATATCTGATTCAATGTTCATTAAGTGTTCGTCTTCCATCCACCTCAGCATCCCTATGGATTTTAATGCACTGAGGCACAGAGAAGTTAAGCAGTTTGCCTCACAGTGTGAGACTACTGCACTAGTCAAACCTCCTCATTTACTTGTTCATTTGCCTAACATTTCTTGAGCCTGAGCCCCTATTCTGTCTCTGACAGCATGTGAGGCAATAGTATACAAAGAAGGATGAAACATCTATAGTTGGGGAGACAAGTGTGAATAAAGATGAAAATACCTTAAACTAAATGCTAAAAGATAGAGAGAGAGATACAATGTGCAAAGAATCTTTAACATTAACTGATGATTGAGGAAGTGATCACAAAAGACCACAGATCATGAAGGTCTCTGCATGCCATGCCTCGGAGCTTGGACTTGACCCTGAGGGCAATAGGAAAGCCATTTAAGGTGTTTAAATAAGGTAGTGTCATGATCATGCTTGCATTTAACAAAGTCATTCTGTAAGTGGTTTGCAGAATATAGTCAAAAAATGATGCAAACTTGATATAAGGGAATTTAAGTGTAGATGGAAAGGAAAGGACAGACATGAGAGGAGCTAGAAAATAGCACTTGGGGCTGGGTGCAGTGGCTCACACTTGTAATCCCAGCACTTTGGGAGGCCAAGGCGGGCAGATCATGAGGTCAAGAAATCGAGACCAGCCTGGCCAACATGGTGAAACCCCGTCTCTACTAAAAATACAAAAATTAGCCAGGCATGGTGGCGTGCACCCATAGTCCCATCTACTCGGGAGGCTGAGGCAGGAGAATCACTTGAACCCAGGAGGCGGAGGTTTCAGTGAGCTGAGATCACACTACTGCACTCCAGCCTGGGCAACAAGAGCAAAACTCCGTCAAAGAAGAAAGAAAGAAAGAGAGAAAGAGAGAAAGAAAGAGAGAAAGAGAGAAAGAAAGAAAGAAAATAGTACTTGGTGACTATGTGGGTATAAGGGGAGACAGGAATTTTCACTGACTCCATGATTTCTATATTCGGAGACTGGATGAATGGTAACACTACTAACTGAGATGTGAAATATTCATCTATTAAACAAATTTTCATTGAATATCTTCTTTGTGCCATCTGCTATACTTTTGGGATATATCAGTGAAGAAAACAAAGATTCCTGCACTAATGGAGCTTGCAGTCTGTCAGGGAGAGACAGATGGTAAAAAATGAACAAGAAATATATGAGTTTTTGAAACATGAAGAAACTGAGAACCAGAAAGGTTAAATAATTGGTCCAAGGTCATAGACCTGGCTAATTGCAAACCTGCCAGAAGAAACCAGGTCTGCTGATTTTATGTAATGTCTAGCATTTTTTTCAGCCCTCAGGCCCTACTCCTGCCAAAGGAAGGAGGAAAAGTTAGACAAGGAGACAGAACTCAGGTGAATAGATTAGCTTGCTGAAAACGAGATGAAGAACATCAAATACCAAGTACATAAGTGACACATTTTTGTACAGAGGTCTGGACCAAAGCCACATTCATCCATTCTGGACCACAAAGGAAAAAGATCACTAGAATCATCTCTTGTTCACAGAAGCAAAAGGGTGGATAGGTATGACCCAAAACTCAGCAGCCTCTCAGGCAAAAGGCTTCCTAATAAAACTAGCAGATTGAAAAATAAGGGAAGGAAATGCCTTCCAAATCTCCAGTGTCATGGTAGGAATAGTCCTTCTGTGATTTTTAAGCTCCATAAAGGTTGTTCCCACAGAGCATATTTCACCATCGAGATGATCTCACTGTGCAGACTTTTAATTGAGTGTGCTCAGTACAGGAAGCAATTTAACATCTGATTCTTATAATGGATCATGTCATTTCAAAGGTGGATCTGCTCTTTGCCATTGATCGTTTTCTTCCACTAAGCACATGAAGCTTAGCTGTTAGCATGTTAACTGTGCTGCTCTGATACCAGGGGGACTATAGTGAATGGTTTACTGATTATTTTCAGTCTGTATTTCTAGGTACATTGAGTATTGTTAGAAGCTCTAAAATGATATTTGATATAGGCTTCTTTAACCTGATGGTCTCATGGCACTTCACAAAGGTTAACTCATTCTTTAAAAATACCTGAAGAGGAATACAATAGAAGCTTGTTATAATGTGCTTTAGATTTGGATATACCACAGGTCAAATGCTCCGTTAAAACGTAACTCCTTATCATGAAATCTCAGTAATACATTTAGCCTATTCTAAGGGTATTGGCCCTCGGCTCTGAGATCAGCACTGTACAATGTGTCTGCTATATTCCTTTTGTAAAATCTGACTTCTCCTGGTCACATAGTCTTTGAAAGGGAGCATAAAAGCAGTTTAGAACTTTGTATTGCTCTCTTCTTGATGAAACCTCCTTTGAACCACTCATTCTGTCATTACTTGCAAATAACTGACAGCAAAATTTATAAGTGGTAAGCATTTAATAGAGAGGTCAACTCTTGTCCTTTCTCTACTACAATCCCCTCTTATTACGCTGTATCTTAGAAGTGGGTTAATCAGGCCGGGCGCGGTGGCTCAAGCCTGTAATCCCAGCACCTTGGGAGGCCGAGACGGGCGGATCACGAGGTCAGGAGATTGAGACCATCCTGGCTAACACGGTGAAACCCCGTCTCTACCAAAAAATACAAAAAATTAGCCGGGCGAGATGGCGGGCGCCTGTAGTCCCAGCTACTCGGGAGGCTGAGGCGAGAGAATGGCGTAAACCCGGGAGGCGGAGCTTGCAGTGAGCTGAGATCCGGCCACTGCACTCCAGCCTGTCGCGAGACTCCGTCTCAAAAAAAAAAAAAAAAAAAAAGAAGTGGGTTAATCAGCTGGAGAGATGTGAAGCATTAGGCCTTGAACATGCTATTTACTATTCAGCAGAAATCATATAAGGTATTTTCATGATGTGCCCCTTCTAAGGAGGGTTAGTTCCTTAACATGTCAGAAGGCTTTGTTATAAGGATATTTCTTTTTACACTATCCTATGACATGTATCCACCTTGTCCATCAGAAAGATAAGAGTATATGTGTGGGTGTGCATGTATTCACACACAGTGACCTTGAGTAACTTAATTTCTTTTAGTCTTAGCCACCTCATTTGTGAAATGGTAGAAGATTAGCAAAATCGCCCTTGAGTTCTTTTGCAACACTGAGATTTATGATTCTTAATGCTGTATATTGAACGATTGACACTGATTATGAATGGTTCATAGATTTAGTTCATAAACTCTCTTGAGTTTATTAATTGTAAATAGCTTTGTTTTCATTATAAGGACATCCACATTTTGATATATAGACTATGTTATTTGAGGATTTCCCTTTATATATGGAGATACACATACATACACACATAAACACATGTATGTGTATATATCTTCATTATAACAATGTCTCATTATGTTTTGAAGTGCTCCCTAATGGATGATGATATTAATCTACTAATAAAACAGATAATTAGAGGAGGAGGTTGTAAGAGGTTTATATAATTATTGTTGCTAAGGAAACTTTCCTTGATTATACAAGTACCATATGCTTTAAAAACATTGTTAGTTCTCCTGTTTATTGAAAGTGCCAATAATCAATATTTTTCATCTGACTCTACATGTCTAGCACATATAATGCATCACTTTCCTGCAATTTCCAGGAATTTATTAGGTCTTATGAAATGATTCATGTGTACACAGTGTTTTTTTCCTTTACACATAACAGTTACAGCAGACTCATACATGCCATTTGTTAAAGAATCTTTGTTCAAAGTGTAATGCACACACCATGAGGATAACTATGGAGCTATTCATCATGCCACTGAAGGGAAAAGTCCACTCAAATATAAGGTATCCAGAATTTAGCATCTTCATCAGTGGAAAAAGAGACAGTTAATGTCACCATATTAGGAACCTAGGATTGCAGATACATTCTTCCCTGCAGCTCCAGACACACACCTGGGTTTCTTAGAAACAGTAACTGAGTTCTCAGAAAAACCAAAGTTTCTATTAGTTAGCAACAATGTTAATACTATCATAATGCTACAAATTCCCTGGACTTAAAGTTCATTTCGGCAGATTATATGGGGCAAGAAAAAAGTTGAAATATAGATTGTCACAGAAATATGATAGGAGGGTTTATAGTGCTTTTTAGTGGATAAAAGACAAAAAGCTTATGCCTAATTCATATGTAGGTTTCATTATCTTCATCTTGATATTCAAAGTATGAAGACCTGTGCTTGCATTTATTTTAAAATAATTCTTTTTCTACTCAGTAAAAAAAATAAAAGATAAAAGTTAAGGTAACTCTGATTTGATTGGTTGAATAAAACAAGCATCTGCATAAAACATGGTAGCTATTTCATTAACATTACAGTGAGATTAAAACATTAACTCTAGATTATTGAAGTAAATGAAATTCATTGGTGGCACTAGAAATACAATTCACAAGCATCCTTAAGACAATTCCAAGTCAAATTAAGTGTGTAAGACTGAATCTACAGAAATATCTCTGGGAGGTAGATATGAAATGGAAAAAAAATCACACTATTATAGTGATATCATAGCCATACATTCGGCTCAAAGATGGTTTGTCACCCCAGGCCTTTTTTTGCCCAAATGAAAATAGAAATTAAACCACAAAATAGTCTCAGATCCAAAAATTCTTTATCTTTATACAAAAGTTCATTTAATGGCCATAAGATTTTATACACACACACACACACACACACACATAGTGATTTAAGATTGTAAGGCAATTTAAAGCACATCAAATATCAAATGTTTTCTTTTTTTTTTTTTTTTTTTTTTTGTTGTTGTTGAGACGGAGTCTCGCTCTGTCACCCAGGCTGGAGTGCGGTGGCCAGATCTCAGCTCACTGCAAGCTCCGCCTCCCGGATTTACGCCATTCTCCTGCCTCAGCCTCCCAAGTAGCTGGGACTACAGGCGCCTGCCACCTCGCCCGGCTAGTTTTTTGCATTTTTTTAGTAGAGACGGGGTTTCACTGTGTTAGCCAGGATGGTCTCGATCTCCTGACCTCGTGATCCACCCGTCTCGGCCTCCCAAAGTGCTGGGATTACAGGCTTGAGCCACCGCACCCGGCCTCAAATGTTTTCAAAAGACATCTTTTACATTTTTGTTCTGAGACAATAAAACCACATATATACCGTTATTAGCAGGCAACAATGCAACATATAGTGAAACTTTTGACAATTTGACAAGTTTGAAGTAAGAGGTAAGTTTGCAGCTGCCGCTCTATAAATCTGAACTAACTCTACTAACTGTTCCAGGACACTAAAGCTTTAAAACTATTTTTCAAACCAGAGCATATATTTAAATAAGATGGCAATTGTGAAGCAAGAAAATGTAAGTAAGCCTGAATGCGGGCTTATTTACATAAAGTACAATATAGTAAGAATCCATTTGGACAGACCAATGGAAATGTCAAAAGAAAACAGGTAAGGCCGGGCGCGGTGGCTCAAGCCTGTAATCCCAGCACTTTGGGAGGCCGAGACGGGCGGATCACGAGGTCAGGAGATCAAGACCATCCTGGCTAACCCGGTGAAACCCCGTCTCTACTAAAAATACAAAAAACTAGCCGGGCGAGGTGGCGGGCGCCTGTAGTCCCAGCTACTCGGGAGGCTGAGGCAGGAGAATGGCGTGAACCCGGGAGGCGGAGCTTGCAGTGAGCTGAGATCCGGCCACTGCACTCCAGCCCGGGCGACAGAGCAAGACTCCGTCTCTAAAAAAAAAAAAAAGAAAACAGGTAAATCTTGTGTTTCATTATTCCCCTTCCTTAAACTCTTATTCTGAATTCCAGATTCATTGACTATTTGTCATTTTTCTCAATTCATTTTTAGCTATATGAAGTGACAGTAGATCCCAAAAGGAAGTATTTATAGGGTGTGTCTGTCCCTGTATATGAGAGATCCTATGGAGAAAGTGTCTACCACTACAGCTTGCCCTGCTGCCATGGAAATTCTCTGACAGGGGAGGATAAAGTAGAAAGGCTCTATGGTGGAGATGGCTGAGAGCGGTTGAAGGAAGTCATAATTCAATTGTGCAAAAATTAGTGGCCATGGGTAAGGATCAGAATAAATTGTCCCAATCCTGTGTTCCAAAATCAGATGATTAGAGACATAGAAGAGTACCCCATATACTCACCCCAAATAAGCTGAATGATACTATTCCTGTAATAAAAATATCCTGCATTTATATGATTGTTTTATTTTTTTTCTCCAAATACATTCATCATTATGGCCATGATCCAGGGTCATTATTAGAGTTTGGATTGCATACTGAGCTTTGATGATACAAAATATCTACAGGACTGTTCCAGAGATTTGATTTACATATGTATTTCCCTGAGTCATTAGAGAGAAGGAGAAGAGGGATGGGAAGGACATAAATTAGTTCTTCAGTAAAGAGTGAGGACAATAAATTTTCACTTAGAAACTTGTTAAAGTCAGGCTCATAGAGACTCTGAATGGGTAGTTGAGTCTGCTATAAAGAACTTGACTTGTGCCCCAGCTACCAAATTTCCAGTATCCTAGCAAAAATATTTAATTAGTCTCATAACACCCACATGGTATAAGTAGGGTAAGTAATAGTTTCTTCATATTAGAGTTGAATGAACTCCTTTACTTTGAGAGGAAGGGCAAATTACTTTATTGTGTATGCTTCAGAGTTAAGGCCACTGGTAGAATTCACACCCCAGTATCCTTTCTTAAAGATCAGTATGGCCCGGGCACGGTGGCTCATGCCTGTAACCCTAGCACTTTGGGAGGCCAAGGCGGGCGGATCACGAGGTCAGGAGTTCAATACCAGCCTGACCAACATGGTGAAACCCTGTCTCTACTGAAAATACAAAAATTAGCTGAGTGTGGTGGCACATGCCTGTAATCCCAGTTACTTGGTAAGCTGAGGTAGGAGAATTGCTTGAACCCGGGAGGCAGAGGTTGCAGTGAGCCAAGATGGAGCCATTGCACTCCAGCGACGCAATGGCTCCATCTCGGCTCACTGCAACCTCTGCCTCCCAGGTTCATGTGATTCTCCTGCCTCAGCCTCCCAAGTAGCTGGGATTACAGGCACACACCACCACACCTGGCTAATACTTTTTTGTATTTTTAGTAGACACGGGGTTTCACTATGTTGGCCAGACTGGTCTCGAACTCCTGACCTTGTGATCTGCCTGCCACAGCCTCCTGAAGTGCTGGGATTACAGGCACCGAGTCACTGCATCCAGCCAGATTCATCATTTTTATCCTACTTGGGACTTGCTGAGCTTCTTGAATGTAAGAACCTATGTCTCACATAAATTATAGAAAATGTCAGTCCTTATCTCTTTGAATCTTGATTTTCCCCCTTTTGGTATCTTTTTGGAAGTTCCCTTAGACTATCCATCCCATTCTAGCCTCCATGTATTTTACTCCATTTTCTTACTTACTATCTCTTTGTTTCCCTTTGTTATCTTATAAGCAATTTCTCCATATTTATCTTCTAGCTCACTAAATCTCTCTTTAGCTATGTTTATTGTAATGTCTAACCCTTTTATTAATTTTTTTATTTCAATGATTACTTTTTGTTTCTAAAATATTTACTTAACTTTTTTAAAAAAATATGCCCCATTGTTTTGGGTAATTTTTTGCTTCTTAATTGTATTATTGGTTACATGAAATATGATTATTTTATATACAGTATCTGATAAATACAGCATATGAAGTCTTTGTGGATCTGGGTCTATGATTTGTTACTTCTCTGAACTCTTGGATATGAATTGCGTTCTTGTTTTTGGCTTTTTTAAATTGTGAGTTCAAATAAGTTGGAAATCTCTCTAAGTCCTATATGAAGAAAGTATTCTTCTGATGAGGATTTACATTTGTTTCTGTCACGAACCTGCCTACACTACAAATCAGCGTAAACTTTAAAATATCAGGTTGCAATTTTTTAGGCCAAATAAAGAGTACAAATACAAACCCTAAACCCACATGAAACCTGGCTAGGGGCCATGAAGTCTCAGAGGAGGCTTGATATTTAACATCCTCATAGACCCAAGCCTGAGACAGATCATTTTCTTCTAGTCTGTCTCTGCAAGGCACATTTTCTTCTAGATTGGATATATATCCCAATATATATCCCTAATCTTGCACAGACCCAAGGTAGCTAAAAATTTTATCTCACTCTGGACCCTCGTGAAATCTCTGGGTCACTCAAATCAGCAGATGACCCATGTCCTGGCACAGCTCTGACTCTCCATATAATCTTGGGCATGTGAACCACTATGGGTCTCAATTTACACATCTGCAAACTATTTGTAACCTAAATTCACATTTCAATTCATTTTTAGTAATAAGCATTTTTACTCTAAGTGGATAAAACAACTTAAGTTCCAGTAAAATTAAGAATGTAGTCTACTAAGTTATGGGTAACAATATTAGATCCAGTTTCACAAAACTAGAAGAGCTTATTCCATGCTAGCAAAGAATGTCCTAAGAAATATTGCTCAAAAGACATTTCAGGAACCATAGCAAAGCCAGTGAGGTTAATAGTGGAGTCAAGAATAAGTAGTTTCAACAATCGAAACAAACTTCCCACACTTCTCTGCTAGGTTCATTCATTTTTTTTCTTTTTTTACCAAGAATGATATTGAAGGTTCATTCATTTTTTAAATTGAATTCTGCATATCAAGCAATGAAAGTTAAGGCACTTTAAATACGATTGCCTACTTTCTTTTCCAACCGTCTTCTTTATGTTCATTTCTTTTTTTGACAGACTTGTCATAATCATAGAATATTGACAATAGATGAGATTTTAGATGTCACCTATTTCTGCCCATTCCTTTTATAGATGAGGAAACTGAGTTCCAGAAAGGCTGAGTGACTTATGGACAGTCATATAGCTCATTAGACACATAGTTAGTATGAAAAACAGGTATTGTGATTTCTGGTTTAGATCTTTTATCCAATATACCATTCAGAGAGCCGTCTATAAATTTAACAGATTCTACCCATTGTCAACAGTTCCACTGAATCTCTAGAAAGCTGGCAATGAGCATATATGGGGAAGGATCCCAGGACCTTTTTCTTGACTATCAGAATGTTATAAAAGTTGTCAGAGATTCAGCATGGAAAAATTCAGACAGAAATGAACTCAAATCCCAGGCCTGTTTCTAAGTTACTGTGTTACCTTGAATAAGTTGCTTGGATTATCTGAGCCTGTCCTGTAAAATAGGGAAATAATTAGTATTTTGTAATATAGTTGTAGGGGTTAAATGAGATAAGCATATGTACAACACATAGCATGATGCTTTTCCCATAGTGGACACTAAATTATAATGATAGATTGTAGCATTGTATTTCAGTTCTCATTGTGAAGACACATTTCAAAGATAAATCTTTTGTGAGTAGAAGATAAATTAGTAGATGATAAATCTCAAAGAAATTCATCTTTAAACACTGTAAAGCTGAATTAATTTGAAGGAGTATGAAAATTCTTTCTACTCCAAAGTCTTTATGTTCTTTTGTCACTACCCAAATGGTATTTTTCCTGTGTTTGCAGAATACAGATATATGCTTTACTGGAAAGTCAGCTAAAAAGTAGCTATTCTGCCTCTTCGCTACCTTTACTTTGAGCCATGCTATTTATTATAAAATCACATTCAAGGAAAATTTACATTCCTGATGTGTCAGCTAAGATTATAGTTCAGCGATTGGAAATACCTCCCCAAGGGGAAAAAAAGAGATAAACAAGATAGAAGTATTATTTTATTTTAGGCAAAAAAAATATAGAGGCAGGCAGTCCAGGGCTTGTATGGTGACTTCAGAAAGAAAGCTTCTTCCAGCTCACCACTGTATTATTTCTAGGATGGAGCCCTTACCCCTATAGTACACAATGGGAGCCAGTGCTCTCTAGCTATTACATCCTCACTATAGGCAAAATGAAAAAATGACAAGGCAAAGGGACTTCTCTACTTTCTTTTAAGAAGACCACACAGAAGCTACTGCCAGAAACATTCACTTACATTTTATCGATCGATAACTTAGTCATGTGAAAACACCTAGTTGTAAAGGAACTGAGAAATGTAATCTTTATTTAAGGAAGTCATGTGCATAGCTAGGTAACGTCTAATTGTACTATAGCTTTCTAACTCCCTCTTAACCAACACAAGAGGGCAAAATGATCAATTATGTGATTCGCGGTGTCCTCAAGATAAAGACAAACCCAATGAGACACCAATGAGACACTTCTCAATGAGACACACATGTCTCAATGAGAAACCAGTGAGACACTTCTCCTTTAGCTCCTCTTCAAGACTTGTATGGAAAATTAATTAAAATATCTCCTTATTGATTTTTATATTGATTACATTATGAAATGATATTTTGGATATATTGGGCTAAATAAAATATATTATTTAAATTAATTTTAATAATAAATTTTACTAAATAATTTTTTTCCTTTTTATTGTGGTTACTAGAAAACTTTAAATAATATATGTGGCTTGCACTTAAGGCTCACATTATATTTTTATTGGGCAGCAGTGCTTTAGCATATGGCAGTATCAAGTTTAGCCTGGAAAATATAACTACACATATATTCCAAATTAAACTGATTCTATTCCAATACCAAGGTAACTAAACAAGTTAACTTGCAGTATGAAATTATTGACAAAGTAGATTAAATATGGAGAAGGCCTACCAAAAATGATTACTTGAGTCTTAATGTAACAGACTAACAATCCTTTTTGGCAATAATAAGACAGCAAGGGTAACCATTTTAAATCTACTTCCAGTTTATGACAATAAAATCGTATCCAGGAAATATAAAAGAATAAATATATTTATATTTCCTAAGACAGGAGGAGCATGAATTCATTAATACTCAGAGCTCTACACAAGATGATAAAGAATACAAATATGAAATGACAGAATAATTAAATACCTAACGATAACCTGTTTCTTATATAGAATATAGGCTGGAGAAACTCAGGCTTTCAGTTTCTCAAGAAGGAAACCAGCATATGCTTTAGATAAAATGTCTAATAAAGTAATAGGTTGGTAACTTGGATAGAGTAGAATTTTAATGTCATAAAATGAGTTAGACACACTCTGGGTCCAGCCAGCCAGAAGACCTATGGAGATAATAACTATAAACAAACTGGTAAGGATTAGAGTTTATCATTTAGAATAGTCTTTGAATATTTCTCCAACCATGAAATCTTCCTCTGATGCTTTATTTAGCTTGTGTTTAAAAAATCATGTGTGCTATATAAGGGAGAATTACTAGGACATAGACAGAGGTGGCTTGGGATCACCAAGCTGTCGGTTGGCATCTGAGCTGCCATGACCTCATTCTCCAAATCCATACCTTGTGTAACTGCCACAGAGCCTGGCCTTTTTAGGGGATGCAACGGCCAAATTCACATCTTCCTACAAGGTCATATTAAATCTGAGGTTTTACTTAGCAATAAGCTTTTCATACATAGACTTGACTCTGATAAAATCCAAATGGCCTTTTCTAAATTTATTTTTGCTAGTAACCACATTAACTTGGCCAGAATTTTTTTGTTTGTTTTTCTCTGCCCATCATTCTTCTCAAACCAGATACTATGACGGTAGGATAGAGTGCATATATCCATGTTAATTAGCATCAATTCATCCATAATGGGAGCTGCCCCTCACTTAAGGCAGATGAGGGCAGGATTGAAATGGTCCTTGGGACTCAATGGAATGCTCACAGAGTGTGAAAGCCTCTCCGTCCATCACCACCTCTCAGCCTCCTTACATAGTAAATCAAAATGTAAATGCAAACATAGCTCTGGAACAGCTATGCAAAGGATCAAAATAGTGAAGAAATGATTAATGGCTAGCTTTTTCAGAATATCCATCTTAAGGATGGGTAGTTAGAGAAGAGAATCTAATTCTAGTAAATAGTCCTATGCAGCAAGTAAAATCTATGTTTGCCTCCAGGCTAGATACAGACAAAATTTCTCACAAATGTATCCCACATCCTACTATTCAGTACCAGCAGGGTTGGTGTATAAATACATTTTTATTTGTGTTAGGAATTTTCCTTTTGGGTTATTACATCTCCCTCTAAAAGACTGCTTCATGGGAAAGGAACTCACACAGTCCCTTAAGACTTCTGGTGGAAAGCAATAGGATCCACCACCATTCTGAAATTCAGCTCCCAAGGAATGATTAACTCTACCATAAGAAGCAGGGCATGGATAAAAGTTTAAAGATGATTTTAAAAGGACCATATATCTAAGCAAATTGTGTGTACCTTGGCAGGAGATATACAAGAACAAAGGCAAATCATTTCCAGATCGCTGGGAAACTGAATCAGAACCAAAAGGAAGATCATCCAGTTGTATGAGTCAGGCATTCAGCAGCAGTCCACCTGACATCTGTCAAGTTTTATGGTGGCTGTTGTTTCTTAGATAAGTGGAGAGGGAAAGAGACAAAACTCATATACGGGAAGATACCTGTGCTAAAAACAAGATTGTATGAGGACATTAAAACCAATCAGAAAGTGCAGTACAATAAGAGTGCTCACCTGTGGCATTCCAACCTGGGGTGTTTCAAAAAAAATGTTAGTTATCAAAGAACCTTTTGGTGACTCTAAAAAGTCGATTTTAATAAATACATACACTCAATGGAATTATATGGTAGGTTGTCTGCTGAAGCTTCTACCTCCATTGGAGTAGCTCGCCTTAATCTGGCAAAGGAAATCCTCTGGCTGTAGAGTTTGTAGACTCCTACTCCTAGGGGTGTATTAGACATGCCTTTTCTCACTCAGATCATCTGCACTCTGGTAGGCTTTTTAAATTTTATTTTTTAATTAACAAGTAAAAAATTGTATATATTTATGGTATACAACACGATGTTTTGACATATATATACGTTGTGGAATGGTTAAATCAAGCTGTTGAACATAGGTATTACCTCACTGATACGGTTTAGATCTGTGTCCCCACCAAATCTCATGTAGAATTGCAGTCCCCAGTGTTTGAAGTGGGGCCTAGTAGATGGAGCTTCTCTAATTATGGGGTTGGATTTCTCATGAATGGTTTAGCATGATCCCCTTGATGCTGCTCTCGTGATAGTGAGTTCTCATGAGATCTAGTTGTTTAAAAGTGTGCAGCCTTTCTCCCCTCCCTCTCTCTTGCTCCTGCTTCAACCATGTGAGATACCTTCCTCCCCCTTTGTCTTCTGCCATGATTGTAACTTTCCCAAGGCCTCCCCAGAAGCAGAAGCCACTATTCTTCCTGTACAGCCTGCAGAACCGTGCGCCAATTAAACCTCTTTTGTTTATAAATTACCCAATCTCAAGTATAGTAGTGTGAGAATGAACTAATACAGTCACACACTTATTTTGTTTTTTCATGCGAACACTTAAAATTTACTCTTAGCAATTTTCAATTATATAATATATTGTTATTAAGTATAGTCACCATGATGCATAGTAGACCTCTTAAACTTATTCTTTCTGTCTAATTTCTTCTTAATGATTATAGTGATGATTATGGTAATTATAATAATAATACTGTTGCGTTTACTGAGCTCTTACTATATATGTGCTTTACAAATATTATCCATTTAATCTTTGGGACAAATCAGTCTTTCTGAAGTGTCTTTTACATAATCCTTTTATTGCAATGTGTTATAGAAAAACAAAAATGCATTTTTATAGTATAATGAAAGGGAAAAACACTGCATATGTTAGCTCCCACTTGGAAATTCACAAAGCACATTCCCATATTATAGATACTAAAAAAAGCCCTGTATAAGGAAATCTGTTTACCAGAGTTTCCCATGAATCTTTGATCAGGAAACCCAGTTGTCACCTCACATTTTTAAATATACTGTGCAGATAGCAGTATTCTTTGGAGTATACTTTAGGAAAAGGTGCTGTAAAATGCTACCTTCATTTTGTAGATGAGGAAATGAAAACTTAGAGAAATTCAGCAGCTTTCAATCAAATAGCCAGTAGGAGGCAAAGCTTTTGAAACCAAGTTTATTTAATGCTAAAGCCCATACTCATCATTAACAATAATGGCTCAGATAATAGCTATCATGTATTAACTATCTAATATGTTCTAGATGTTTTATGTATATTGTCTCATCCTTATAACTCCTGCAGTGAGAGTACCATTATCCCCATTTTATAAATGAAGAAACTGAGGCTCCATTAGATTTATTGACCTACCCAGATCTAACCAAAGAAACGTATACAGGACTGTCTGCAAGGATGTCGACTGTATTGGTTCTGCTTATGTATCATTAAGCAAATTACCTAACCTCTTGAAGCTTCATTGTCCATATCTGTAAAATGGGTGTAATATGTGTAAAACCTCTGGCACATAATAGTTATTGAGCAAATAGTATCTATTACACAGACAGTAGTGAGTTTAACCAAGCCAGTATACTCTAAAATAAGTACATAGTGAATCTTAACATTGGACGTATCATTCATAAAATGGATATATTGCCTCTAACGTAGATTTGAACTTGACATCAATCAAGTTTTTAGGCGTCGTTAGAGAAGACAATTGAGGGGCAGAGAGTAGCAGGCAGGCAAAGAAACCCCATTCCCAGTGAGGGAAGATATAAATACTAGAAAGGTCATACCTTTCAGCATGGTGTAATTCAAAGAACAGTGTTAGAGTGAGACAAACTCAAAATTGATGCCAGCCTCTCTCCTAATTAGCTACATGACGTTAAGCAACTCATTTAACTTCTCTGGGCCACAGCACCTCCTCTGAAAACTGGTACTAACACTATCTTGCAAGGTTGTGCTGAAGATTAAATGAGATAACGTACACAAAGATTCTAGCCCTGAACCTGGCACTTATTACATGGTAGCTTTGGCCCCCAGGGCTTTGCCTCTACCTTCTAGAGCAGCATGTTTTAACCAACAAAAGGCAAATGTTGTATCAATGAATGAGCATCAGGCTCATTCCAGAAATGTGCCTAGTGCTCTCTGCAACTTCAAGGGTGGTCTGGGATGAAAACAGATGATAATTATAGTCTTTTAAATATTAATCCCAAAGTATCCTCAATCGCTGTGAGAGTGGCATGTGTCACTGTGAATGAGGAATCCTGAGAGAATAAAGTAATCAAAAATGTTTTTAAAAGGCAATGAGGAAGGAAGGTTTCCCAACTTTGGCAGCTGATTTACATCTATTAAACTGATATTACCAGGTGCAGATTTCGAATATAGCTATTTTTTCCCTGCAAATTTCAAGCAAGGTATAAATTGTGTGTGTGTGTGTTTAATGCAAATATCTTATAGCTGTATTATAGATACAGTTGGGAGGTACTTCATTTCCCTCATTTTATTCTGAGATTAGTAAAGTAATTCTTAGAGCACACTCTAATGACTGCCTGAATAAAAGTACAAGTAGCATTTGATCTCCAAGCATGTATTTAAAACAGAAAGATTCACACTTGCATATTCATACAGTCAAACACACTATCACAAAGTCAAGCAAATACATGAATACACATATGCCCAAACACACTTATGCACACACTCATGTACATGCACCCAATCAAGCAACCCTCATACACTCTCACATTCACATATACTCAGACTCTTGCGCAGTCACACATATATACACACTCTCACACAATCACACATATACACACTGTGGCACATTCATGCACACACTCAAGCCCATGCTTACCCACTCCAATACACCCATGCATATTTACACATAAATTGACACACTAACACATTGCTACTCTTACACACATACACACAGTGAGTTTGTTTCCATGTATAAGGAATATTGTCATTAGTTTGAATAAAAGGAAAATTATTTTATAA
The DNA here is from genome assembly GCF_007565055.1 of Rhinopithecus roxellana. NCBI lineage: Eukaryota > Metazoa > Chordata > Mammalia > Primates > Cercopithecidae > Rhinopithecus > Rhinopithecus roxellana. The sequence goes on along the minus strand of NC_044555.1, from coordinate 119,117,753 downwards.
TAATGTCCTCATCCTAAGCTGATGTTATATGCCCACTGAACACTTAAAATTTTATTTACTTAGGTTACATTCTACATCAGAGAGGGCAGAAAATTTTAAAGGCCCTAAATTGTATTCACGCCCTTTAAAAGTTAACTCTATCATTCTGTCTTGAAATACAGAACATCTTTAAACGTGAAGTGCTTTGGGAAAAAAATGTAAAATTTTGTAATAGTTGTAAATTGGTATGTGCACTGTAGAGTAATTTAAAATCATTAGAATGATGCATTTTTTAAAGTAAGTGCTTTGCTAGAAAATGAGTGAAGCAATATCACAGTGTATTAATGGAGCTCAAGACATCTCAAATTGATTTTGAAATTAAACATCCAAAACTGCAACTTGAAAAAAAAATAATTAGGTAAACCATTATATAGCAATCAAAGAGAAAAAACTCTCTTGAAAGTTAGGAAATTGCAAATTAAGAGTGTCAGTCATCCTGATTTGGCAAGGGCAAGGATTGTCAAGGAAAAGAAAACATATGCAACTTAAAATATTCTTGAACACTGAATCGCACACGCAGTTTGCTACTGTGTTTTGATTTCTAGCTTAGGTATTTCTTTTGCTCAAAAGAAAGACATATCATTGTGAGAGCTTCATTCAGCAAAAGTCTTGCATGTCTTGTCACTGAAAGACTCGACCTTGTGAGCGTTTTGCAAACGAAGCTGGCAGTTGACACTAGACTGGAGGAAATGGTCAGGCTACGTGTCTCTCCCTCTTTTCCTATCCCTAATGTTAGATTGAACTGTGTGAAATTGCTGATATTCGACCTATAAATGTGATATTTTCGCAAAGTTCAATATAATATTTCTAGCTTAACTGGATTTGGGAGGAAAGGGAGTTGTAATTATCTGGAAAGTGGCCTTCTTGTTCTGATACTAGCAGTGTCATGAAAAGTAACCTACAAATAATTTCTGAGACAGGTAGCTAGTTACTTAATTGATAATAATTTATTTGTTTAAAAAATGAAAATAATACCAATCTACCATACATAACCCAAAACTTAGTAGGACAAAATTAAATAAGAGGTATGTTTTAAGTAGTCCAAATTACAATACAAATAAACTCAGGTGCATCCTCACCTGTCTGGATCTTTTATTTATTCAGACTATCCTCAGTTGTAAGCTAGCTTGCACAAAGCATTTCTCTATTTTTAGTATCAGGGCCAAATACTTTAAAACTGGAAATATCTCCAGTTTTTGCTAAATGCTAAAAACATTCACCTCCAGCTTTCCCTGCATGAGAGGGAATTTGTGAAATCTTTTTCAACATTACAAGTTGAGCATCCATAATCTGAGATCAGAACTGCTCCAAAATCTCAAACTTTTTGAGCACTAACATAACACCATAAGTGGAAAATTCCACACCTGACTTCATGTGATGGGTCACAGTCAAAATGCAGTTAAAACTTTGTTTCATGCAGAAAATTATTTAAAATATTATATAAAAGTACTTTCAGACTATGTATATAAGGTGTGTATGAAACATAAATGAATCTTATATTTAAACTTGGGTCCCAGGTTTTTTTTTGTTTTTGTTTTTGTTTTTCTCCATTTTGAAACAGAGTCTTGCTGTGTCACCCAGGCTGGAATGCAGTGGCGTGATCTCAGCTGACTGCAACCTCTGCCTCCTAGGTTCAAGCGATTCTTGTGCCTCGGCCTCCCGAGTAGCTGGGACTAGAGGCGCCCACCACCACGCCCGGCTAATTTTTGTATTTTTAGTAGAGACGGGGTTTCACCATGTTGGCCAGGCTGGTCTCAAACTCCTGACCTCATGTGATCTGCCCGCCTCGGGCTCCCACAGTGCTGGGATTACAGGCATGAACCACTGCACCCAGCATTGGGTCCCATTTTCAAGATACCTCATTATGTTTATGCAAATATTCCAAAATCTGAAAACACACAAAATCCAAAACACTTCTAGTCTCAAGCATTTCAAATAAGGTATACTCAACTTGTATCTAGATTTCTCTATTACATGGATTGAACCCAGTCTCTGATGGTGAAGGTGCCTATAATTCTGTTTTATTATTTTCCTATCTCTTTGGGCTGCTAAGTAACTCCTTCTTAAATGGAATGACAAGATATAATCTACCCCCTTCTTTTAAATAACTCCTGTATTCTTCGGTGACACAGTGATGATATTTTAAACATTGTTTGGTTGTGGCCTTAATCAGGTATAATAATTATTTCTATAAGACAAGAATAATGATTTCAGCTCTGGAGAAAACTTGACTCAGGCTCTATGTAAGACAACAAGAACATATTAAGCCCCTACTGTGTGCTGAATCCTATGCGTTACATGAATGAGATATACAAACAGAATACTGTAGTAATCCATCTAGTCTTTCTAGATAGAAGTTTGGCAATTTGGTTATTCACAGCAATTATTCAAAGTAGGAAGGAATCAGGTACATCTTAAGTGTGCAACAGAATCAGAATTGTTAGGTAAATCAGGGTGCATTTGGAATATTATGTAGCTATTACAAATATTTGTGAATAATTTTTCATTTACATTAGGAAGCTTCTAAAGGCAGAGGAAGTCTAAAAGTATGCTAAAATGTGTATCTAATATCTCCAAAAGATGCAAGAGTACAGAATTGATGGAAATATGCCAAAATATCAAGAGTGTTTTTTGCAAAATTGGGAGATTCTTTTTTTCCTTCTTTACTCTTTTTTTGTATTAAGGACTCAGAGGATTTGGAATGTAGAAAGCAACATAATTTAAAATCATGGTCAAAAAGATTATTGAGGACAGGTTGAGGCCCCCATTCATTCCAAGAAAAGAGAGTTCAGAAGAGAGTTAGTAATAATCTTCAAGTACTTGAAAAGCTATAAGATGGGGTATGGTGACCAGGTCTTCTCCAATTCTTTAAAGAATAGAAAAGAAGTAAGTAATATACAGAGAAATCTAGTTTGGCTAGAAGGGAGAATTTCATGGGGAGAGAGAAAAATTTTTTAATTAAAATAGCTTATAAAGGCATATATGCCATTTCCTCTTTAGAGGATTTGAACAGCCATTTTTTATCTGCCTATAAGGATTTAGGAACAATCCAGGCAGTCTCCTGAATACAGAAGGGTTGGCTGATTGTACTCTTGAAGTCAGTTCAAGTCCTTTGATTGCATCATTTGTTCCGTGCCCACAGAGTAAGTACATGGTGTAACTCTGGCCTCTGAATATTATAGCTTTTACTGTGAGCCATTCTGAAATCTGTTCAATCTCATCTTGATAGTTTTTTTAAAAGCAATGGAAAAAGATGCTCGATTCACTAGTTATCAGGGAAATAAAAATTTAAAAGAGACTTTTTTTTACTCTTCCATATTGACACATCGGTGAAGGGTATCGAGAAACAAGTATACTCTTACTCTGATTGTGGTTGTATAAATTGGTACAATATTTTATCAGTATCTATCAAAACTTAAAATGCATATGGCCTCAACTCAGTCATTTCATTTCTAAGTATTCTAGAGAAATGCTGGTACCTGTGCAAAAAGAGGCATTGTTTACAATAGAAAAAAGGTTTAGAAACAATCTAAATATCCATTTGTAAAGGGCTAAACTATAGAACATATCCAGACTATGATGGTATGCTATATAACAGTATAAAAGAACAAGTTAATTTTATATGGATTTAACAATATGTCTTGGAGCTATTTCCCAGTTCTAGAAAAATATAAACAATGTTATACCATTCGGGTTAAAATATACCCACAAATTAGTTGTGTATCTACGTGCATTTATTAATGTAAATGTATTAAAAAGTATAGAAAAGTATTTATTAAAGAGATTTTAGGGATTACCTTCTCACAAAGGAACTACAATTGGCAGCTCAAGGTATATTATTGTTTTATTCATAGCAGAAAGTTTTACAATATGAATTGTATTTTTCAATTCAATTCAATATGCATTAAATCTTTATTATTTTGTTTTATATTTATTTTTGTAGAGACAGGGTCTCACTCTGTCACCTAGACTAGAGTTCAGTGATGAGATCATAGTTCACTGCAACCTGAAACTCCTGGGCTCAAGTGATCCTCCTACCCTAGCCTCCTGAGTAACTAGGACTGCAAGTGTGCTCCACTATACCCTGCTAGCTTTTTAAATATTTGTAGAGACAGGATCTTGCTATATTGCCCAGGCTGGTCTCAAACTCCTGCGCTGAAGTGATCCTTCTGCCTCAGCCTCCCTAAGTGCTGGGATTATAGGCATGAGCCACTGTGCCCAGTCTTGAATGTACTTTTAAGTACTTACAATAGCATGTAATTAAAAACAAACATCAGTAAAACTTAGGAAACAGGTGTGTAATATGGAAATGAAGGCAACTGGTTAAAATAGATGTTTGAGGCATTTGACAAGGAGAAGGAGTGGCCAAATCTAGAAAGAATGATGGTAACAGGGTTACAGAGGGAGACAGAAAATGTAATAGGAAAAAATAATGCTTACAAAAGCAAACAAAAAAGAATTTAGCATTAAATAACACAAAATGTGCCAAAAATATTATGATAAAATATAATGGGAAAAAATAATGGTACAGAAAATATAATAGGAAAAAAATCATGCTTACAAAAGCAAGTAAAATAATTTTAACATTAAATAACACAAAATGTGCAGAAAAATATAAAACTCTATTGACTAATGAATGAGGACTTGCCCTACCAGGTGTCACAATGTGTTATAAAACTTAAGTAAATAAAACAAGTTGGTATTGATGCCTCAGTAAACAGATCATGGAAGAGTAGAAAGTCTAGAAAGCAATACAGGTACATATACATAATAATTTGGAGTATGATAAATCAGTAAGGATAGGATGGATAATCCAATATATTCCAGAAAGCTTCATCCCTGTCCAAGCGGTGTGAATGTCTAACTATATCTCTCTGATTAAGTAGGAAAATGAAGGATGGACAGGGAAAAATTAAAGAATTCCTTCAAATAGGAGTAATTCCACAGGACAAAGAAATTTGAGTGCTACTGATTTAAGTATACTGACATTTCATAATTCTTAAGGTCTGTATTTTTGTTTAAAGATTTTACATTTCTGTGATGACATGAAAGGGAAGGAAAGTTCTTAAGGATTATTATGGCTATGAATGGAGCCTGGGTATTCTTTTCCCTTAATTTAACCCTCTCTTTCATTTCACTAACAGCTTCTTGCGTCTTCTGATGAAGTTTTAAAGATGGTCTCTTTGTCCCAGAATCTCAGTATTTCTTATGGACTCTAAAGTAACTCAGGGGAAAAACTAACTGGTGAACTAGTTTCCTTTCTGGGAAAAAACAAAAAAGAAACATCATTATCATAACAGGAAGAAAAACTTAATTCAAATCTCTGAGGAATTTAAAGTAAAAATCATAAGGCAGCAGGATGGAAACCCCTAGGTTTCTGGAACTAGTCCAAGCTGAACTAGAAGGGCCTAATGCAGTCATTCATTGATTTGAGAGAGAGGATATGTCAAAGGTATTAGAGTTACAACAAGGCAACCTCCAAGGCGGAGGCTAGCCTGCCAACCTTTACTTGATCATTTGCTGCTTGATATTACTGGCAGGAGGGTCAGAAATATTACCTTTTCCCTGCCCCCTTTCCTCTTTGTGTTATATCTAGTCAATTCTCAATTTCCCTCTGCTTCAGCTCCAGTTACCTCAAAAATAAACTTTCTCTGGAAAGTCTACCTTTATTACACATATATAATTTTTCTCGTACTTGGCACTGTTCAGTCTAGTCAGGTATGAAAGTTAGGGAGGAGCAATTAGAAATTCATGTGATCCTTTTGTCTGAAGTCAATTTTGTCATTCCTCTTTAGTGATACCTATTCAGGATTGCCTCTTAGGGCATATGGCAAGATACCAAGCACCTTAAATTTTACTTAAAAGAAGGAAACTTAATTAACACCATCAGTAGTATCAGCACTCAAAACTGATACCTCCAACAAGAAATTTTAAAATTATAAAAACAGCCTAAGACTGTAAGGATCTTAATAACAGTGGAATTTCATATCCTGAGGAATCTCAGTGGATTCTTCATCTTTCTAAAGATCACTTACCCTTGTTAGATGCTTTTCTTTCCTTAGCACCAAGAGGCAAAAGGGGAGAGGACTCTTAATATACATTTGTAGTCTCCCTTCTTCAGATAGGCACATCTTGGGCAAGTAGTTTCCTTCATTTTTTTTCTTCTTTGAATTGCTGTAGTTCTCTACTGTACATTCACATGAAGTCAGTTTTATGTAAGGTCTTCCACTGATCCATTCTATAGCTGTTTACCAAATACTGTGTGCCAGGCACTATGTTTAGATGCTGCAGATACAATATTGAAAAACTCCAAACCCATTTCCTGTCTTCATAGAACTCAAGTTCTAGAGGGTCCAGTATGTAGAGACCATGTGTTCTGTTTCTACTACAGAACCCTACAAAGAACAAGCACACATACACTTGTTGAATGTGTTTCTTAAAGCTCTGTAAGAGGACAGATTCTACAGCAGTGTTTCCTAAATTCATAGACATAACTGAGTGCCTGCTGCATATGCAGATTTCTGCCACCACCCTCCCCACAGAAAGCCTAATATAGGGAGTCTGGAATGAGGATCAGAGAGCAGCATGTTTAACAAGCTACCCAGATGATTGTAATGCAGGTATTACAAGGACAACACATTGAGAACACTGTCTCTACTCTTCCTGATAGCTAATTAGTATTTTATATACTTTAATTTGAGGCTATCAACTTTCGTTCAGTCTTCTCAGAACACGGAAAAGAGATGCTCAGCATCTTCTTCATACAAGAAGTACAGACATAACCTAAAAATGACCATTTTGTGGTCAATTTGGGACTTTTGGTCATATTAATAGCCAATTGCTGTGGTATCAGTCAGAATAGATATCTGGCCAATTCATCCATTCAGATATCCAATACAACAACTGAGCTAGTAGCGCCATGCAAGCAACATTTAGACATGACCAAAGTCTGGCAAGTCACACCAAAGACAGTTTTAATTTCTTTCCTTATCATAGTGACAAGGATTAAAGAATAAGTAATTTCCATTGAAACAGTTTTGTGTGTGTGTGTGTGACCCCACCAGTGGCTGGTTCAGATCTGATGTTTACAGCTTATCACTGCAAAAAAGTGTTTATGTCCTCATCCCTAAAGGAACATAATAACACCAACTTGATTGAGGATGAGATGATATAACATGTAAAAATACTTATTACAGGACTCTAGTAGATGCTCAATAAAAATATTTTCTCTATGACCAAGACTTCATAGAAGTTAACCTATATCCAAAAGTCATCAAGTAGCTGTGATAGAAGTATATATATCTCACTACTAAAATCCAAGACAGAAAGAAAGGAATAAGGACAAAAGCTTAGGTAATTCATGCATTATCATTCTTTTTCCAGGTTACTCTCTAGAAATTGTTAGTTTTTGTAAGATGTTTTGGACAAATTATAACTTTTTGTAAGATGTTTTGTCTAAAAATAACAGAAACTTACTTTTGTATGGCATTGTACTTTTCAATGCTCTTTTGCAATTGTTACTATATTTGGTACAACCACCTTGGGAGGAAATGACTCTTCACATTTGACAGATCAGGAAACTAAGGCACAGAGAAGATAAGTGATTTGCTCAAATGTCCCCAGTCATGAAGCATGCAGAGTAAATACTAAGTTTCTTGAATTAGTAGTACAGTTCGCCCTCCACAGCCTTTTTAATGACTGAGACCATGGTTGAGTGTCAATAAATGTGTTTGAATTTTAAGTCTTTTAATTCAGGGTTTGAAGTCAAGACACTTTCATACAGGAACACCTGTGATATAGACATGAAATGTTACCTCAACCAACATTTACTTAGCTACTTTGCCTGTCATTCTACATCCAAGGTTACATATTTTTTTAAAAAGTAAGCCTAAATCTTTGTGTTATCATCAAAACACTTTGCTGTCTTCTTCCATTTGTGGGAAAAACAGGAATTAAGAATGCTGTTGAGAAGATGGCCTCTAGGCATAATATTGGGTAGTCTAGAGTTACTGGCCTGATACTAAATCCTGGGCATGTTCCTAGCTCTCGAAACATGATCAATTCCTCCTGGTCTCTATCCTTGGCTCTGCCTTCTAGTTACGGCTCAGTGCTTTTTTTTTTTTTTTTTTTTTCAGACGGATCTTGCTCTATCACCCAGGCTGGGGTGCATTGGCATGATCTCCGCTCACTGCAATCTCCACCCCCTGGGTTCAAGCGATTCTCCTGCCTCAGCCTCCCAAGTAGCTGGGACTATAGGCAGATACCACCACACCCAGCTAATTTTTGTATTTTTAGTAGAGACAAGGTTTCACTATGTTGAACAGGCTCATCTTGAACTCCTGACCTCAGGTGATCTGCCTGCCTCGGCCTCCCAAGTTGCTGGGATTACAGGCATGAGCCACCATGCCCGGCCTGTTACCACTCAGTACTTCTAAAATGTTGTCTGGGTAACCCCACTTCTAGCTTGAATAAACCCTGGCTCCTCTCCTCCTATCTCCCATCCTATGGGCAGCCACCCTATTTTAGTCTAGTCTTATTTTACATGCATGACCCAGAAGTAGAAGAATAGAAGATTGTTTTCGTAAGCCAGTGAGCATAGCATGGAGCTTCTTGGGAGGTAGATGTATTAACTTCTTAGGTGCAATGATCTATACCATGGCCAATTTTCCAGATTACTTTGAGATTTCATACACGGGGATATCAGGAGAGAATTTTATGTAAAGCTGCATTCTTTTCAAACATAATTGGTATAGATAGGGCCATCCTTAACGTTTGTGGAACCTAGAGCAAAAATACAAATAGAGACCTCCTGCCTATGTTAAGGGTTAGAACCCTTTCTCCTCCCAGCCCTGACTCTGTTCCATATTATGAGAGGCTTCATACATATGGACTCAGCCATACCAGCCAAACTCTATGGACATACCACACCACCACCCCAACCCCCCAGAAAACAGCTGTCCTTTAGCCATCCTTCAAGCCTTGGGGTACATATATTGGCAACATAGTCCAAACTTGCCAAAGTCCTCCATAGGCCCTGAAAGTAGGCTTAGGGCCATGTAGACAGGGCATTCCAGGCACCCAACTTCCCAAGGAGTAGTCTTATTGGGGATCAGGAGTGCAAACTCCAGATAAGCTTATACCATTGGCCCAGTAGACTTCTCAGCCCAAAAGAGGAGGGTAGCTGCAGGAAGACCAGATGATGCCATTTAAAATAGGTCAAAATAGACTCTAGTTGACAGATCTAAGGGCAACACTGGGGTCAGAAATAATATAATCTCTAACAATTTTCAGTATCTTTGACTTAAGCCAAAACCACCTAGAGCTATAGAAAAAAAACAATGAGGAAAAGATTCCCATGATATTATCAAATGAGATATTACCAAGCAGTGAAATAAATGAAATAAAGAGTGAGGTGGACATATTTAGAGGATACCAGAATGATTTGAAGAATGAAATACTTTATAACCTCCTGACCCATATGATAGTTGGATCTCCCATTTCCCACTGTGTCTTCATTTTGTCCCTGGATTCTATCTGAATTTTCAAAGACGTGATTTTTTAAATAGTTTGCTGATATAAGAAAACCTGAGGAACCATTCTGTTCTTCCTTTGTTTTGTATTCAGAATAATTTTGGTTCACATATACATTAAAACCAAACGCAATGCAATCAGCAGTTGTCCCTTTCCTGGATTTTCACAACCTCACTTCTTATCTGGGTCATTTCTATTTTTTCCTCATAATGCCTCAGGCCTGGAAATCCGGGGAAGTTTAAGCTGATGTACATGACTTGAGACATTATGATAATTAATCAGAAAATGCTTTGTAGAAGGTAAAGTTCTATACAAATGTCAGTTGTTAATCATCTCAGAAGGAAGCATCTTTCTGTAGCAACCTTATTTCAAACAGTACCTCTCACCACCAAAAGGGAACTTTGAGCTAGGGCCTTCACTGAACTTTACACATTGTAGAAGGCAAAGGAAGGTAACATTCCATCAATAGGATGGAATGAATGTGGATTTTATTTTCTTTTCAGCTCTGGGAATAAAATAATTGTAGGACTGGTAAATTGATTCACTAACCTGCTGGATGATCAACAGCATACTTATATGTGAAATGTCTTTGCATTCACATGTGAACATGAAATAGATGTGGAAATGTGCTTTGGTAGATAGATGATGATAGATAGATGAGCGATGATAGAAGATAGATAGATAGATAGATAGATAGATAGATAGATAGATAGATAGATAGATGATAGCTAGATAGAAGAAAAGGAGGAAGGAAGGGAGGGAGAAAACAAGGGAAAAAAAGGAGGTCATTCAGGTTAATAGATTCTCCTTTCCCCTCTGCCTACCCAATGTGGAGGTCTGGAACAACAGTATCTTTATTCTGTGTAGTTATGTGATCTGTTGTCATTTTAAATGCATAGCACAAGAAATCTCTTCTCTTTCGGGAATTTGTTGTTGGGTGAAATATGGCTTGCTTGTTATCATCATAGTTTGGGATGGGTGACACAGCTGGAAGGAGAATTCTAGGTTTAATTCTTAGAAAAAAATGTTGCCACAGATGTTTATAGTACAGAACACTGTTACAACCTAATAGATTTCAACATTTTTATTCTATCCAACACACCTCAGGGCTATGACAGCTACTCCTTTCATAAAACATAATGGTGACTTTTTAAAGTATGGATTCTCAGTTTAGGGTGAGTTATCAGAATGAGGGTAGTGGAGTATGTGTAGTTTGAAAAGCTCCCCGCCACCCTGGTGGTTTTGATATGCCCCATAGCACACACACATATGTATGCATGCACACACACACACGCACACACCTTGAAATCATTGTTCTAACCATATTTGTTCTATGCCCAACCAAGCATCCCTGAAATACACATATACTTTTATTTTTCTGTCTTGATTGAAAATGTTCTTCATAAAAACTAGTGACGCTGAATGACCTTCCTCGTGTTTAAAAGGATCATTTTCCTTCCAGCCACAATCCAATAAAAGAATTTTGGTTTTCTGAACAAATCGTATTTTAAAATTCAGCAAGGCTGAAAATGTACAGGCATATTATATTAAAACACTTACTCTTGCATGAAAGTCAAGTTGCTTAGTAGTAAGAGGCAGGAGGGGCGGAGCAAGATGGCCAAATAGGAACAGCTCCAGTCTCCAGCTCCCAGAGTGAGCAACACAGAAGACAGGTGATTTCTGCATTTTCAACTGAGGTACTGGGTACATCTCACTAGGGAGTGCCGGACAGTCGGTGCTGGTCAGCTGCTGCAGCCCGACCAGCGAGAGCTGAAGCAGGGCGAGGCATCACCTTACCTGGGAAGCACAAGGGGGAAGGGAATCTCTTTTCCCAGCCAGGGGAACTGAGACACACAACACCTGGAAAATCGGGTAACTCCCACCACAATACTGCGCTTTACCAAGGGTCTTAGCAAACAGGCACACCAGGAGATTTTATTCCACACCTGGCCGTGAGGGTCCCACGCCCATGGAGCCTCCCTCATTGCTAGCACAGCAGTCTGCGATCTAAGGGCAAGACAGCAGCGAGGCTGGGGGAGGGGCGCCCGCCATTGCTGAGGCTTAAGTAGGTAAACAAAGCCGCTGGGAAGCTCGAACTGGGTGGAGCTCACAGCAGCTCAAAGAGGCCTCGCTGTATCTGTAGACGCCACCTCTGGGGACAGGGCACAGCTAAACAAAAACAACAACATCAAAAAAGCAGCAGAAACCTCTGCAGAGGCAAACAACTCTGTCTGATAGCTTTGAAGAGAGCAGTGGATCTCCCAACACGGAGGCTGAGATCTGAGAGCAGACAGACTGCCTGCTCAAGTGGGTCCCTGATCCCTGAGTAGTCTAACTGGGAGACATCCCCCACTAGGGGCAGACCGATACCCCACACCTCACAGGGTGGAGTACACCCCTGAGAGGAAGCTTCCAAAGCAAGAATCAGACAGGTTCACTCACTGTTCAGCAATATTCTACCTTCTGCAGCCTCTGCTGCTGACACCAGGCAAACAAGATCTGGAGTGGACCTCAAGCAATCTCCAACAGACCTACAGCTGAGGGTCCTGACTATTAGAAGGAAAACTATCAAACAGGAAGGACACCCACACCAAAACCCCATCAGTACGTCACCATCATCAAAGACCAGAGGCAGATAAAACCACAAAGATGGGGAAAAAGCAGGGCAGAAAAGCTGGAAATTCAAAAAGTAAGAGCGCATCTCCCCCTCCAAGGGAATGCAGCTCATTGCCAGCAACGGATCCAAGCTGGATGGAGAATGACTTTGACGAGAGGAGAGAAGAAGGCTTCAGTCCATCAAACTTCTCAGAGCTAAAGGAGGAATTACATACCCAGCACTAAGAAACTAAAAATCTTGAAAAAAGAGTGGAAGAATTGATAACCAGAATAATTAATGCAGAGAAGGCCATAAACGAAATGACAGAGATGAAAACCATGACACGAGAAATACGTGACAAATGCACAAGCTTCAGTAACCGACTCGATCAACTGGAAGAAAGAGTATCAGCGATTGAGGATCACATGAATGAAATGAAGCAAGAAGAGAAACCAAAAGAAAAAAGAAGAAAAAGAAATGAACAAAGCCTGCAAGAAGTATGGGATTATGTAAAAAGACCAAATCTACGTCTGATTGGGGTGCCTGAAAGTGAGGGGGAAAATGGAACCAAGTTGGAAAACACTCTTCAGGATATCATCCAGGAGAACTTCCCCAACCTAGTAGGGCAGGCCAACATTCAAATTCAGGAAATACAGAGAATGCCACAAAGATACTCCTCGAGAAGAGCAGCTCCAAGACACATAATTGCCAGATTCACCAAAGTTGAAATGAAGGAAAAAATCTTAAGGGCAGCCAGAGAGAAAGGTCGGGTTACCCACAAAGGGAAGCCCATCAGAATAACAGCAGATCTCTCAGCAGAAACTCTACAAGCCAGAAGAGAGTGGGGGCCGATATTCAACATTCTTCAAGAAAAGAATTTTAAACCCAGAATTTCATATCCTGCCAAACTAAGTTTCATAAATGAAGGAGAAATAAAATCCTTCACAGATAAGCAAATGCTTAGAGATTTTGTCACCACCAGGCCTGCCTTACAAGACACCCTGAAGGAAGCACTAAACATGGAAAGGAACAACCGGTACCAGCCATTGCTAAAACATGCCAAAATGTAAAGACCATCGGCGCTAGGAAGAAACTGAGTCATCTAACGAACAAAACAACCAGTTAATATCATAATGGCAGGATCAAGTTCACACATAACAATATTAACCTTAAATGTGAATGGATTAAATGGTCCAATTAAAAGACATAGACTGGCAAACTGGATAAAGAGCCAAGAATCATCAGTCTGCTGTATTCAGGAGACGCATCTCACATGCAGAGACATACATAGGCTCAAAATAAAGGGATGGAGGAAGATCTACCAAGCAAATGGAGAACAAAAAAAAGCAGGGGTTGCAATCCTAGTCTCTGATAAAACAGACTTTAAACCATCAAAGATCAAAAGAGACAAAGAAGGCCATTACATAATGGTAAAGGGATCAATTCAACAGGAAGAGCTAACTATCCTAAATATATATGCACCCAATACAGGAGCACCCAGATTCATAAAGCAAGTCCTTAGAGACTCACAAAGAGACTTAGACTCCCATACAATAATAATGGGAGACTTCAACACCCCACTGTCAACATTAGACAGATCAACGAGACAGAAAGTTAACAAGGATATCCAGGAATTGAACTCAGCTCTGCAGCAAGCAGACCTAATAGACATCTACAGAACTCTCCACCCCAAATCAACAGAATATACATTCTTCTCAGCACCACATCACACTTATTCCGAAATTGACCACATAATTGGAAGTAAGGCACTCCTCAGCAAAGGTAAAAGAAAAGAAATTATAACAAACTGTCTATCAGACCACGGTGCAATCAAACTAGAACTCAGGACTAAGAAACTCAATCAAAACCTCTCAACTACATGGAAACTGAACAACCTGCTCCTGAATGACTACTGGGTACATAACGAACTGAAGGCAGAAATAAAGATGTTCTTTGAAACCAATGAGAACAAAGATACAACATACCAGAATCTCTGGGACACATTTAAAGCAGTGTGTAGAGGGAAATTTATAGCACTAAATGCCCACAAGAGAAAGCTGGAAAGATCTAAAATTGACACTCTAACATCACAATTAAAAGAACTAGAGAGGCAAGAGAAAACACATTCAAAAGCTAGCACAAGGCAAGAAATCACTAAGATCAGAACAGAACTGAAGGAGATAGAGATACAAAAAACCCTCCAAAAAATCAATGAATCCAGGAGTTGGTTTTTTGAAAAGATCAACAAAATTGATAGACAGCTAACAAGACTAATAAAGAAGAAAAGAGAGAAGAATCAAATAGACACAATAAAAAATGATAAAGGGGATATCATCACCGACCCTACAGAAATACAAACTACCATCAGAGAATACTATAAACACCTCTATGCAAATCAACTAGAAAATCTAGAAGAAATGGATAATTTCCTGGACACTTACACTCTCCCAAGACTAAACCAGGAAGAAGCTGAATCCCTGAGTAGACCAATAGCAGGCTCTGAAATTGAGGCAATAATTAATAGCCTACCAACGAAAAAAAGTCCAGGACCAGATGGATTCACAGCTGAATTCTACCAGAGGTACAAGGAGGAGCTGGTACCATTCCTTCTGACACTATTGCAATCAGTAGAAAAAGAGGGAATCCTCGCTAACTCATTTTATGAGGCCAACGTCATCCTGATACCAAAGCCTGGCAGAGACACAACAAAAAAAGAAAATTTTAGACCAATATCCCTGATGAACATCAATGCAAAAATCCTCAATAAAATACTGGCAAACCGGATTCAGCAGCACATCAAAAAGCTTATCCACCATGATCAAGTGGGCTTCATCCCTGGGATGCAAGGCTGGTTCAACATACGCAAATCAATAAACATAATCCAGCATATAAACAGAACCAAAGACAAAAACCACATGATTATCTCAATAGATGCAGAAAAGGCTTTTGACAAAATTCAACATCCCTTCATGCTAAAAACTCTCAATAAATTCGGTATTGATGGAACGTATCTCAAAATAATAAGAGCTATTTATGACAAACCCACAGCCAATATCATAATGAATGGGCAAAAACTGGAAAAATTCCCGTTGAAAACTGGCAAAAGACAAGGATGCCCTCTCTCACCACTCCTATTCAACATAGTGTTGGAAGTTCTGGCTAGGGCAATCAGGCAAGAGAAAGAAATCAAGGGTATTCAATTAGGAAAAGAAGAAGTCAAATTGTCCCTGTTTGCAGATGACATGATTGTATATTTAGAAAACCCCATTGTCTCAGCCCAAAATCTCCTTAAGCTGATAAGCAACTTCAGCAAAGTCTCAGGATACAAAATTAATGTGCAAAAATCATAAGCATTCTTATACACCAGTAACAGACAAACAGAGAGCCAAATCATGAATGAACTTCCATTCACAATTGCTTCAAAGAGAATAAAATACCTAGGAATCCAACTTACAAGGGATGTAAAGGACCTCTTCAAGGAGAACTACAAACCACTGCTCAGTGAAATCAAAGAGGACACAAACAAATGGAAGAACGTACCATGCTCATGGATAGGAAGAATCAATATCGTGAAAATGGCCATACTGCCCAAGGTTATTTATAGATTCAATGCCATCCCCATCAAGCTACCAATGAGTTTCTTCACAGAATTGGACAAAACTGCTTTAAAGTTCATATGGAACCAAAAAAGAGCCCGCATTGCCAAGACAATCCTAAGTCAAAAGAACAAAGCTGGAGTCATCATGCTACCTGACTTCAAACTATACTACAAGGCTACAGTAATCAAAACAGTATGGTACTGGTACCAAAACAGAGATATAGACCAATGGAACAGAACAGAGTCCTCAGAAATAATACCACACATCTACAGCCATCTGATCTTTGACAAACCTGAGAAAAACAAGAAATGGGGAAAGGATTCCCTATTTAATAAATGGTGCTGTGAAAACTGGCTAGCCATAAGCAGAAAGCTGAAACTGGATCCTTTCCTTACTCCTTATACGAAAATTAATTCAAGATGGATTAGAGACTTAAATGTTAGACCTAATACCATAAAAACCCTAGAAGAAAACCTAGGCAATACCATTCAGGGCATAGGCATGGGCAAGGACTGCATGTCTGAAACACCAAAAGCAACGGCAACAAAAGCCAAAATTGACAAATGGGATCTAATTAAACTAAAGAGCTTCTGCACAGCAAAGAAACTACCATCAGAGTGAACAGGCAATCCACAGGGTGGGAGAAAATTTTTGCAATCTACTCATCAGACAAAGGGCTAATATCCAGAATCTACAAAGAACTCAAACAAATCTACAAGAAAAAAACAAACAACCCCATCAAAAAGTGGGCAAAGGATATGAACAGACATTTCTCAAAAGAAGACATTCATACAGCCAACAGACACATGAAAAAATGCTCTCATCACTGGCCATCAGAGAAATGCAAATCAAAACCACAATGAGATATCATCTCACACTGGTTAGAATGGCAATCATTAAAAAGTCAGGAAACAACAGGTGCTGGAAAGGATGTGGAGTAATAGGAACACTTTTACACTGTTGGTGGGATTGTAAACTAGTTCAACCATTATGGAAAACACTATGGCGATTCCTTAAGGATCTAGAACTAGAAGTACCATATGACCCAGCCATCCCATTACTGGGTATATACCCAAAGGATTATAAATCATGCTGCTATAAAGACACATGCACATGTATGTTTATTGCGGCACTATTCACAATAGCAAAGACTTGGAATCAACCCAAATGTCCATCTGTGACAGACTGGATTAAGAAAATGTGGCACATATACACCATGGAATACTATGCAGCCATAGAAAACGATGAGTTTGTGTCCTTTGTAGGGACATGGATGCAGCTGGAAACCATCATTCTCAGCAAACTATTGCAAGAACAGAAAACCAAACACCGCATGTTCTCACTCATAGGTGGGAATTGAACAATGAGATCACTTGGACTCGGGAAGGGGAACATCACACACCGGGGCCTATCATGGGGAGGGGGGAGAGGGGAGGGATTGCATTGGGAGTTATACCTGATGTAAATGACGAGTTGATGGGTGCTGACGAGTTGATTGGTGCTGACGAGTTGATGGGTGCAGCACACCAACATGGCACAAGTACACATATGTAACAAACCTGCACGTTATGCACATGTACCCTAGAACTTAAAGTATAATAATAATAAAATAAAATTAAATTAAATTAAAAAAAGAATCTAAAACTGTGTACCTCCTTTGGAAATTAGTTTCTAAACCGTGCTGTGCACTTGAGACTTAGCATTCATTATGGGTAACATTATATGCACCTAATATATTGTGACATGAAAAGTCACAATATTCTTGAAGATTTTCTGTATCACAGTGGGAGAACCAAAGTCTAGTGAGTAGAACACGAGATAAAGAATGGTTCATTCTGTGATCCGTTCCCATTTTAACTTCAATTTTATCTCATGATCCTGAAAAACATTGTTAGTCTTCTTATCTTTACTATAAAGATACTTATTTGATGTGCTAGCTTTCTTTGTATATTGGAGGCAGTTGATTTTGAATTGGGTTCACTGAATCCTGATGTTCTTTAAAAGTACCTTAGGAGCTTCCAAAGAAACAAGGAGTAAGTTAAGTAGGTTTGGATCTCCCTACTTTACATCTATTTTATATAATGGGATTCTGACTAAGATTACATTTGAACAGAGAGTATTCTGGCAGACATATTAGTGTTCACCAAGATCCCAATTGTTTTATCCTTTGGGCCACAGTGCCCTTTTAGTTAGGCATCATCATGTGACTTGCTCTGGCCTATGAAATGTGAGCAGATGGTATGTGTAGCATTTCTGAGTGGAAGCTTTTAAGAGCCATTGCACAAATCTCCATTTTCTTTTAGCCTGCCTTGGAAGGCCCTAAAAGCTTCATGTTGAGATGACAGTGTCCTAAGTAGTGGTCAGAGCACCACCTTCTGAACTGCATTGCACATGTAGCATGAATGAAAAATAAGCATCTGTTGTTTCCACCCACTATTATCTTGTGGGGAGGTGGGTCATCTGCAACCTAGTTTAACCTATACTGACTAGTACAAGTGTCCCATCAAAGCCACTGCTGTAGTGGAAAGAGTCTGAAGCTAAGAATCAAGAGTCCTAGATCTAGTTCCAGCACTGCTACTGAGTAACCCCGTGACTTTAGTCAAATCCCTCATTTCTTTGAATCTTAGTTTCCTACTCTATAAAGCATAAATAAGGAAGCCGCATGCTTCCTAGAATGCTTGGGAGATAAAGTGATATATTAGATATAAAAGAATAATTAATTATAATATCATTTTAGAAACTATAATCAATATAGATATTTACAAACCAGTATAACCCTCAAAATTTCTGGGAAGGGGAGGACAAAGATCTAAATACCTCCCTGGCAGAAAAGATCTTGTGTGAATGAAGGAGGGAGGTATCATCCCTTATTCAGGCCACTATTTATACCTAAATCTCCCTGATTCATTTTAATAAGGATCCACCAGGAAATAACATTTCCTGTTGATATTTGATTACGCATGCTTAGTAGTAGGAAGAAGTACAATACTTATTGTAATTAAAGAGTTGACAATACACTTTGCAAGCTTGTTAAAGACCAGAAGACTAAGGTAGAATTCATAACTTTTCTGTATTATGACACTTATTTACTGAAAAAATAGATTCCAAAGGCAGTGAAATTTGGGTGTTTAAAACTTATGTTCCTCCTTTAGTGACTTCGTATGTTCAAAGGTAAAGACTGAATACTGTCTAAGCTGTATAAATTTGTATTGCATGGAAGAATTACTTCCTATTATTGCACTATAAACATAATCTGATAATATTTTGAGTTGATATATTATCAGCTTTCTGAAGGAGTTCAAAGAAATACAACCAAATTGCTATAGGATTTTGGACAAATTAGCCTGGGCCTCTGTTTTCCAATTATCAAAATGAAAATAGTAACCTATCTCCTCTCCGTCTAATGGAGTGATTTTGTGCCTATGTCAGCCTAGGCTAGTGAATTAGAAAGCACAATGAGCTATTGTGAGAAAGGCCCCCTTATAAATTGATTATAGGAAATATCAATTATTATCTTCTGGTCAACCACAGCGATCACAACATGGTACTCACAGGCATTATCATTATTGGCCAGACTGCCCTTGGCTGATTCCGGGATAAAATCTGTATCTGAATTTTTAGTATCCACCTCCTATGGTAACTGTGTATTAACAGCAATAGCCATCTGTTTTCCTTAGATTCATGCCTCCTTGGCTTTAGGCATCAATCTTATATTCCAGGGTCATAATATTTAGGGACAATGTACTTTTTTCTGTACTCTGGTTGAATTATTTCTTCTAGTCTCAACCCTTTGTGTGCTCCTGCACTGTAGGTTTTCACTACGTTTTACTCCAGTGAGGGCAAGCAAGAGTTATGTGAGCATGAGGCAGAGGTAAGTCCAGGTTATATCTTTTGATTAATTTCAGCTCCTCACACTTAAGCCCACTAGAAATGATGAAACACAGTTCCTTTGGTATTGCTACAGTTTTGATTTAGCATGTTAAAAGGCTTGTTGGCTGCAATTTGAACCCCTGGCAACTACTGTCTTACAATTTCAGTTGTAGCATGTCTTGCTCAAAACCAAAAGCTTTAGATACATGTGTGAGAGAAAAAAAAAAAAAAAGCAGCACGGGTTCAAGGATCTACAAATCCATCTCCTCTAAAAGCTTAATTTTTAAAAAGTTGATCTTGGCTTGGGAGACTTTTATTTCTTCAGTGACTATGTCAGTCTAATTTTCTACCCTATCAGATTAAGCTTTTTTTCATTTATTGTAAACGATTTCCCACAATATCCTTATTTGATCTGCCAACTTGTACGATCTATGGGCCTTAGGGGAAATGGGGAAGGCAAGTTCTGCTATTCAAAAACCCCCTGTGTGTTGGCCACAGCATAATTGTATTTCTGCTTTACACCTATATCATGGTTGGGTAAACAAAGTTATACCCATTGGTGAATGAGTAATCCTTTTCAGTAGTATCAATTTCCAGAGCTTTGGCCCCATGAAATGAAATATCTGTTAGTTTGTTTACCATTACCAGTCCAACTCATAAGATTCTATTGATTAGATTTTTGCACTGCAAAAATACCATTTTAAACCAGAGTGAAATCAATATGGGTGTGTATTTTTTATATACAAATTGGATTTAGTTCAAAAAGAATATTCTTCGTTGGAACAGAAATAAATCTGGAAAGAAAATCTGATAAAGCATCCTAAAATGAAAAAAAAAAAAAAAGTTTACTCTTCCTGGTGCTTCAGTTCTTTCCCCTGACCATTAATCTGAGCTCAGTTCTTGCTGTCTGAATGGAGATTTCTCTTCTGCTCAAAGCAGATCAATGTTTGCACAAATTAGAACTTCAGATAACATCATCAGTGTGCAAATGCCTTCTTTAGATTTAAATGACAAAATAGCGTTCCATTCAGCTCTTTGGGAAGCAGCACAAACTGAAGTACAAAACAGCCAGTGAGGCTCCTGACAGCAGTGCGCTTACTGTAAAGCAAAGAAGCTCTTTTCCTTGGAGCACTTAATGCTTCAGAAACATCCCACCAGATGGGGTAGGATTATTTCCAGAAAACAATTAAGGCAGTTACTGGAGCGATGGTAAGGCATCACTGTGAGTAAGCAAATAGCAAAGTTGCAGCCCCTTAACTTGTACTAGTTTTTATTTGATTTGGCTAAAGCTGAAGTTCAGAGATAATGAACGTGGCTTTGGAAAGCTGAAAACTAATGTATATTAACTCTGAATGTGGACTTCCCACGCATTAGGAAGACTACAGCTTATTCCCAAAATAATTTTACAAGCACTCGACTAAAACTAAGGACAGTGTTGTCTGGTTTCCTTATAATACTAACAAGAGCACTTTACTAATAAAATCTCAGAGCACCTGTTACTGGGTTTCTCACACAGGAGTGCCCACTGAGTGTTAGTTGACTGACTCTTCTTACTTAGCAATCGATTTACACATGTAACTCATCCTCCTTATACCTGCCACTCCTGTAATCTTCCCCATCTCACTAAATGCAACTTTATTCTTCTAGTTGCTCAAGCCCAAAACTTTGGGATCATCATTATCTTGCATACCTACATCTAGTCCATCAGCAAATCTAACTGGCTCCATTCTCAAATATATCCAGAATCTGACCATTTCTCACCACCTACACTGTTTCTATACTGGTCCCAGACCACCATCACCTCTCACCTGTATTATTGCAATAACCTCTTAACTGGTCTCCCTGTTTCCATCTTTTCCGCCTAGAGTCTATTCTCAGCACAACAACAGTGATCCTTTGTAAATCAGATCATGTCATTCCTCTGCTCACAAGCTTTCATGGTCTTCCCACTTTACTCAGAGTTAAAGCTGACTTCCTTACTATAATCTACAGGGCCATACCCAATCTGCTTCTGCCACCTCTGTGACCTCTCTCACACCATCTCCTATGAACCTCTCTTCCTCTCTTTCACGCTGCTCCAGCTACATATGCAGAATTCTGGCTTTTTTTTTCTTCACTATTCTGGTAATACTCCCATTTTAGAACATTTCTATTTGGTATTCTTTCTCCCTGCTTCCCTCCAAATAGCTGTGAGGTTCTCACACTTCCTTTAAGTCTTTGTTCAATAGATAAATTATTAGAGAGGCTTTCCCTGATCACCCCGTGTAAAATAGCAACTACCCACCCTTCATTACTCTGCATCCCTCTCGCCCTACTTTAATTTTCTTCAGAGCAATTATTACCACTGGAAATATCCCATATTCATTTATTATTCTTGCCATACCATCACCCCCTACACATACACATACACATCAGAAAATAAGCTCCACAAAAGTAGAAAATATCTATTTTGCCCACAACTGTATCGCCGTTGCCTGGAACAGTACTTGGCTGGTCATAGATTCCCAACAGATATTTGTTTTCAAATAAATCTAAGGTACCAAATGCCCACCATTTTGTCTTGTTCCTTATTGTTTCCTCCCTTATCCTCCTCCTCCTTCTCCTCTGCCACATCTTCCTCCTTTTCATCCTCCTTCTCTTCTGCCTCTTCCTCTTTCTGCTCATCCTCATCTTCTTATTCTTTCTCTTCTTCATCATATCTATTAACTTACTGAGCACCTGTTGCTGGGTACTTTTGTACGTAGTGTACTATCTCTTTTGATCATAAGGAGAACTCTATGAGAATATATGTTATCCCCATGTTAATAAACAAAGAAATTGAAGCTCAAAGCATGGTGTAATTTGCTCAAGATGACACAATTAGTATATCAGAGCTATGGTCTAAATCCTAGTGTGTCTGATTCCAGAACCTATGATCATTCCATTCCTCCAAACCTAGTGACTTCTGCAGCTTATCTTACTGTCTTCTTTTTCCCTTTCCTACTCTCTTTCTAGCAGCTGAAACATTTATAAAATTATAAAATGTTGGATCCAGACAAAATCTTAAACATTAATGTATCTAACCATCTTGTTTCCCCTCCCTTCTTTCCTATTTTTCACCATTTTGCAGTTGGTGAAAATAAAACTCAGAAATATTAAGTCTTGTCCAATGTCACATGGAAAATAAATGGCAAAATGAGGACTAGAACCTTCTTATTTCAAGTCCTGTGTCCCAAATGGAACACTTAGGTATCTTTAAATAGTCAACGGGACAGCATGTTACTTAGAAAGGATTAAAATTATGAGGATGATAAAGGTTCTTATAGAGGCAAAGAAGTGAGAAATGGAAGAGTGTGAACTCTCTCAACACCAAATCAGTGATCCTGTAATTTCAGAATACATTACCTAGAATATTGTTAAAAGAAAAATTTCCAGGCCTCACCTCACATTTTGACTCAGTAGATCTGCAGTGGGGCCCAAAAATATGCATTTTTAACTGGATCCCAAGCAGGCACTCTGTGGGCCATACTTTGCAAAACCCATTGTAATCTAAACACACCAGGTTTAGGTTAATAGCATATTTTCTTGTTGCAAAGGTGCCATAGAAATGATTGAAAGAAGAAAAATATCCCATTGCTTCATTTAGAAAGCCTGGAAAAAATCTAATTGCCATTTCAATACTGAAAATCATTTGGAGTGGTTTTCAAAGTTCAGGCTTTAACATACACTGCTACAATAAGAATTCAACTTTTCAAGTCAGCAAAAATAACACAAAATGAGAAGAAGTCAGCTGGTTTGATATATGATGATGAAAATATGTATGCTAATTGAAAGCCTCACATATAATAGGAACTGTGCATTTATTAATGATGCACGACATTGGTATTCCAGTGGAACAGTAGATCACATTCCATATTACTGGATTGTGCATTGTATTACTGTAAATATCCTAAGGATGAATAATGTCTCATTATGAGAACATAGAGTTTAACATTGTTAGGTTACTGGACAAACGACATTAGTCCTCAGAGGCTGAATATACAGACAACATTGAGAAAAGCAAACATTACTGAAAACAAAATTGGCAAAGCAAAACCAGAAGGGTGTTTGTAAATGTTTGGTAGCTGTGCTTTCAACATAGGAAAAAGATACTGGAGATTAGAAAGTGGAATTTGCTCCTGAAGACTGCCAACAATTCTCTTGCCCCCTTGACTCCATATACAACAAAAGGTCCTATAGATCATACCTGGAGTTATTTGGAGGAATAGACCAAAGAAGAAAAAAGTTGTTTTATCTGTGATTTTTAAGGTGAAACTTCCTGTTGGACCTAGAAAAGGATGAAACCGTTCTTATACACATAAAGTCACCTAGTCAAAAGTGGTAAAATTCACTCCTTTTATTTTCTTTACTGAAAGAAAAGCCCATCTAGTATGGTGAAAGCAGTATTGAACGTGCTAGATATTAAAGGCCAATTTTCCAAAATGCAGCCTCATTTTTGGTTGGCTCAAATTGATTTTCTAAGCAAATTTGGAGCCTGACACTTTGACTTCACAGCAGTCCTTTGGGCACTGTCCTTAGGGCTTTTTTGAAGAGTCCCAAATAAGGGAAACCTACTGTTGATCCCAAATGGAATACTCTATTTGCCCTGAATCTAGATATGTTCTTCAGAAATAGGGCATATAAGGGAGAGGAGAGAGAGAAAAAATAATATATGCCAGTCAGTGTACTACTTTCATAAACGTCGTCTATTTAAACAACGCTTCTAAGAAGTATCTCCTTTGACAGGTTAGGAAATCAAGGGAAGAGTGTTTTCTAAGCCCACATAGCTAGTGGATCTAGGATTCAAATCCAACTCTGTCCATTATGAAAGCTCATGCATTTTTATATATCAAGATTACTTTGGTTTACTGCTTGAGTTTTCAAAGTGTTTTTCAAATAGTTACACTCTATTTCCAACATTCCTGTAAGTTAGGATGCATGATAGCATCCTCATTTTACAAATGAAGACACCATCTTAGACATGCTATGAGCATATCCCAGTTCACATGACTAATAAGTAGCAGATCTGGGACTCCCAGTTAGGTCTGTTAATTCTAACTCACACATCAACGATTTTGGACCTGAAGATGAGTTTCTGCCCCAACAGCTTCAAACTGATCATTTCTGGGCATTTTCATTTAAGAAAAGTAAAGAACTCTATCCCTTGAAGGAATAGAATTTTGGAAAATAACAATGTGGATCTGTTTGAGGAAGCCAGCATTTTAAGATGTCTCAAACAGTGAGATATTAAAAAATAGGGGATTGAACCTACTACACATTAGTACTCTTTTATGTCATTGTTAGCTTCTGAAATAAAATATCATTAAGAAAGGATGCCAAGGGACTGGAGCTGTCTAGGCAGAAGGGTTTCCTATGACAGCTGAGCAATCCAAACTTCACGGTAGAGCAGACTGCCTTTATTTTTGAGGAGCAACTACTAATTTTGAGATAGCACCATATTACTATGTCATTTTGCTATTATACCGATTATTTTATGTAGATTGAATAAATTGACAACAGAAGTTAGTACAAAGGTATGAGAAAAAAGGAAGACTATGATATATTAAAGGGTGAACATGTTATTGTGATGAAAAGAAACAACTGCTCCATAAGGTGTAATGATTTTATTAAAGTATCCTTTGCATATACTATAGAGCAAATAGCTTAAATAAAAAAAGAAAAATGAACATTTTTATTAGAACATCCCTAGTTAATTCTGGCTAGGGTAAGTATGGTACTGTCGAAGTTATTTTTTGCTTTACTCAACTCTAGTCACTTGAAGTAAGTAACAGGACATGTCTTGAAAAACTTTTGTTTCTTTGTGATATATATTGGTGTTTATTGTATAGCAATGAAATGTCTGAGTTTGGATTGAACTTGAAAACAAAAATCTCTTTATCGTTCAGCCAATCAGACTTATTTAGAACATAAGTTATTACCAACTACTGTGGTGTATCCAAATGACTTCTAAAAGCAGTTTAGTGTAGTGGTTCAAAGTGTGGGCTCCAGCGTCAGGCTGTGTGGGCTCAAATCCCTGCTCTACTGCCTGGTGGTTATGAAACCCTAGACAAAGTGTTAAGCCTCAATCCCCTCATCTGTAGAGTGAGGTTAATAACAGCACTTCTATCATAGAGCTGTTCTGAGGACTCAGGAAAATAATTCATTTACATCATTCAGCACAGTGCTTAGTATCTAAAATTCCCATTAAATGTTTGCAGTGGCTGCTACTATTGTAATTAATGCTTAATGCCAACAAGCCTACATGTTTAGAATGCATCATGAGGCCTTGATAACTACAGTGGAACTGCTATATGTTTAAATGACATGCTCAGTATACCGGTTTCCTAGGGCTATCATAACAAATTACCCCAAACCAGGTGACTTTAAGCAACTGAAATTTATTCTCTCTCAGTTCTGGAGGCTAGAAATCTAAAATCAAAATGTCAGCAGGCCCACACTCTCTCTGGAGACTCTGGGGAGAAACATTTCTTGCCTTCTCTGGCTTCAGGTGGCTGGCAGCATTCCTTAGTGTGTGACTACATAACTCCAGTCTCTGCCTCTGTCTTCACATGGCCTTCTCCTCTTCCCTTTTCCTTTCCTGTCTCTTATGAAGACATTTGTCATTCTATTTAGTGCCCACAAGGTTAATCCAAGATGATCTAATCTTAAGATTCTTAATTTAATTACATTTGCAAAAACCCTTTTTCAAAATAAGGTTTCATGCACAGGATTCAGGAATTATGATAAGGACATACCATTTAACCCAATACACTTGGTAAGACTTCTTCAGTTTCACTTTCTCTGGCTTCATCATCTGGTTGCCACATCCTGGGAAAGGGTTGCATCATTTTATCTCAGATTTTCCCAGGTCAAGAACCAGATACCATTAAAATTGTGAAAATAGCAAAGTTTCTCTTCAGTGGCCTATAATCTCCCCTTAGGCTCCTGCGTTTTCCTATGTGGCTTTTCTGGCCTTGTCCCTCACCCTTGCCCATAGCACCTTCATTCTGCCTAAGATTCCCACCCTACCTACCTTGCTTACTCTGAGCAATGCCTCAAGTTCTAGACTTATTTTTCTCCCTTCAACTTACCAATAATCTTATTATTATGTATCTTAACAAGGCTTCATTAGCTCATTTTTCCAAAACTCTGGCGAGGAAGATAACACAGGCATTATAATTGAAATTTTTGGAAAATTGGTCGAGGGTTTTTTTTCAACAGACCCATCAGTGGTTTCGAAGTTCATTTTTTGACAGCAGAATCTTCCAGTTAAATCTTCTTCTGAACTCCAATAAATAAAATGGGTAAAATTTAAGTAGCTCATGTAGAAACACAGGTATCTGAATTATGAGGAGATAATACTTTAGTTTGGGGGGTTTCAGGCACTATGGAATAACTGTCCTTTTACTTTAGAATTGATATAATTAACCCATTTCAAATGACCTGAACAGATAGGACCTTCTCAACCTAAAATTATGTACCGCACTTCAAAGTTCTGATTAATGATGCCAAATGAGCAAACTACGGAACATTATTGTAATTTATTGGGAAGAGTAAGATTTTCAGCTTGAAAAGTGTCCAACTTTGAATTTTTCTAACACTTTGAAAGTTTACTAAGTTATAGTTTCAGTGCTTTTTCCATCAGTAAAAGGTTAGAGAAATTCTATATATGTAGGACTTCCTTTAAGAGAGAATGTAGAAAAATGTATTGTCCCAAGTTCCAATACAAATGGTCTATCATTTTAATCCCTCTTGCAAATACTCTAAAATCCATTGCCCCATTGGTCCTTCCTGAAAAAACTCGAACAATGAATGATGTCAACTCTCAGCCTTGCCCCTACCTATACAAGCAGTAGCCAAGCCCTATTGGAAAAAAAATCATAGTTTGGGTAGACTGGTACCATTAAAAATTCAACCACCAACCTCACTTGGGATGTCAAAAGTGCCTAGAAATATTACTGTATTCCTCAGGTTACCTCATTTTGTTGTTCTCCGCAAATACTTCTTCAGAATTTCTCTTCTCAAACTTCTAACTTCTCCTCTGCCCATTCATTCTCAATGGATGCCCTTGTCTCCTGCTGTACAGAAAAAATATCCATCACATGAGAACTCCCTCAATTTCCTGCCATCAAATCTAAAATCAGGTTGGATCTGCACCCAGGCTTGCTTTCTTCCTCCCACTACAGTGCTGGAAGAGTCCTGTGAAAGGTCAGTCCCTCCACCAATGCTCTGGATCTCGCCTTTCTCCCACTTTCTCTCTCATGTAAGTTTAACTCCAAAGTTTCTACTAGATCCTCTCAAGAGCTTTTAAACATGGTTTTGTCTCTCCCACTTGAAAAAGAAATTCCTTTTCGAATCCCACGTTCTCCTCTAGCTAGCTAATTGTCTCTTGCCTTCTTTAATGTTTCAACTTCACCTTCAACTTCTCCACTTTCTTACTTTCCATTCGCCCTTTACTTTTTATTTGGTAACAATCACAAGCTTACTGAAAAGTGGAAGTACAGTACGATAATCTTCCCCTGAAACATTCAAGAATAAGTTGTGGACCCTTTTCTCCCAAATTCTTTATCGTGTATTTCCTAAAATTAAAGGCATTATTCTACATAAACACAATACAGCTATTGAAAACAGGAACTTAAGATTCATACATTACTAACATCTAATGCTTAGATTCTATTCATATTTCATCACATATCCCAGCAACATCCCTTATAGCAAAAGGAACTGGTTCAGAATAAAGCACTACATTTTAGTTGTCATGCCCTCTAGTCTCCTTCGGGTTGGAAGATTATCTCAATCTTTCCTTAACTGTCATGACTGATACTCCTAAAGATTATATACCAGTTATTTTATACAAAGCCCCTCAATTTGGGGGTTTTCTGATGTTTCATCATACTTAGATTCAGGTTGTACATCTTTGGCAAGAATATTGTAGAAATAATGTTGTGTTTGTATTATATCCTATCAGGTGGTACCCATTATTTATTTGGCCCACTACTGGTAATGTTAACTTTGATCATTTAATTAAGATGGTATCTTCCAGGCTTCTCCACTGTACTCTCCCCATATGCACTTTTAATGAACAAGTGTTTTGTGAGGAGGTACTCTGAAGCTATGTAAATATTCCATTGCTCATCAAACTTTCAATTTATTAATTCATTTATTCATACCTGTGAGAACTCAGGATTTTTCATATTATTCAATGAATTATAGTTTCTTGCTATTTCTGTTTATGTTGATGCTCAAATTGTTTTGTAAACAATAACTGCCACTTCAAGGTGGCCTTTGCATGTTTTTGACATGTCCTCATCTTTCTCTGAGCACTTTTTATCTCAATAGGATATTCCAGTCTCAGCTTGCACTTTCCCCGCCCTGTCCCTGTAATCAGGCATTTCTCTAAGGAGCCTAATTTCTTTTCTCGGAGTGGTATTTAGAGGCCAAGTTCTGTTCTTGGCACTAGGTGTGTTCATTGCTGTTGGAGTATTGCTATTCCCAGACCCTCATGGTGAAGAGGGGTAGGAAATATACACATACATTTATATATACATGCATATAGATATACACACACTAATTTCTATCAATATTTACCTATTTATCTATTTTTTTATCATCTATCTATCTAGAGAAAACCATGCATTTCCATTATTACCTCCAACTCCAGTTCAGCACCGCAGGGTTCATTCTTGTTTTCTCCTTTTTATATTTGTAACTCTCTTCTCTGACAATGTAAAACCAAGATCCCCTTATCCTTAATATATTTACTCCAATCACTTGTTAACCTATTTCATTCTGGCTTCTACCCCCAATCACTCCACCAAAACAGCTGTCACTATGTTACCAGTAATCACCATTTTGCTAAATATGACAAACACTTTTTAATGTTCACCTTACTTGACTTACAGTACCATTTGGGATACTTAACTACTCCTAATTATGGAAAACTCTGTTTCACTGGTTTCTGTGATACTACAGTCTCTTGATTTTTTCTTTTACATCTATAGCAAATCCTTCTCTCTTTTGCTGGATCTCCTCCTCCACTTGACCTTTAATTGTTAAAGTCCCACAGTCTTGGGCCCCATTCATTTCTCATCGCACTCATCACACTTTCCCTTGGTTTCAATGACCATTTTTACTGGTGACTTAAACATTTTATCTCTGCCCCTGAAACCTCTTCTTAATTCCAGACCCATCGATCCATCTGCCTCCTTACCACTTTTAGTTGAATTTTTCACAGGCACCTCAGCTTAAGAGGTCTAAAGCTGAACTCATCCTTCAGCAGTCCCTATATTGATAAGAAATAGCGTAAACACCCAGAGAGTTGCACATGCCAAACTAAGACACGATTCATGGCTTTTCCATATCCTTTGCACTCTATCTAATCAGTCGCCAAGTCTTGTAATTCTACTTCGTAAAAGTATTTTGCATACAGTAGTCCCCATTATCCATGGGGGATATGTTTCAAGATTCCCAGTGGATGTCTGAAACCTCTGATAGCACTGAACCCTATATATACTATGTTGTTTGCTACACATACATCCTAAGTAGGTGTATATATTTATGGGGTGCAAAAGGTATCCTGATACAGGCATGCAATGTATAATAATCACATCAGAGTAAATGAGGTATCCATTATCTCAAGCATTTATCTTTTGTGTTACAAACAATCCGATTATACTCTTTTAGTTATTTTTAAATGTACAATTAAATTACTATTGACTATTGTCACCCTGTTGTGCTATCAAATAGTAGATCTTATTCATTCTTTCTATTATTTTGTACCCACTAACCATCCCCATCTCCCTCCCACACCATTCAACCCAACCCCACTACCCTTCCCAGTCTCTGGTAACCATCCCTCTACTCCCTGTCCACATGAGTTCACTTGTTTTGATTTTTAGTTCCTACAAATAAGTGAGCATGTGCAATGTTCATCTTTCTATTCCTGGCTTATTTCACCTAACATGATGATCTCCAGTTCCCTCCATGTTGTTGCAAATGACAGGATATCATTCTTTTTTGTGGCTGAATGGTACTCCATTGTGTATATGTGCCACATTTTCTTTATCCATTCATCTGTTGATAGACAACTTAGGTTGCTTCCAAATCTTAGCTATTGTGAACAGTGCTGCAACGAACATAGGAGTGCAGATTTCTCTTTGATATATTCATTTCCTTTCTTTGGGGTATATACCCAGCAGTGGGATTCCTGGATCATATGGTAGCTCTATTTTTAGTTTTATGAGAACTAACTGTTCTCAAAACTGTTCTCCATAGTGGTTGTACTAATTTACCTTCCCACCAACTGTGTACTAGGGTTCCCTTTTGTCCATATCCTCACTAGCATTTGTTATTATCTGTCTTTTGGAGATATGCCATTTTAACTGGGATTAGATGATTTCTCATTACAGTTTTGATTTGCATTTCTCTGATTATAAGTGATGTTGAGTGCCTTTTCATATACCTGGTTGTCATTCGTATGTCTTCTTTTGAGAAATGTCTATTCAAATATTTTGCCCATCTTTTGATCAGATTATTAGGTTTTATCCTATAGAGTTGTTTGAGCTCCTTATATATTCTGGTTATTAATCTCTTGTGAGATGAGTACTTTGCAAATATTTTCTCCCATTCTGTGGGTTGTTTCTTCACTTTGTTGATTATTTTCTTTCCTGTGCAGAAGTTTTTTAACTTTGTGTCATTCCATTTGTCCATTTTTGCTTTGGTTGCTTATGCTTATGGGGTATTATTCAACAAATTTTTGCCCAAATCAATGTCCTGTAGATTTTCCCCAACTATGTCTTGTAGTAGTTCCATAGTTTGAGGTCTTAGATTTAAGTCTCTAATGCATTTTGATTTGATTTTTGTATACGGTGAGAGATAGGGTTCTTTTTCTTATTTCAATAGATTTGTGGGGAGGAGGTGGTGTTTGGTTACATGGATAAGTTCTTTAGCAGTGATTTCTGATATTTTGGTGCACTCATCACCCAATCAGTGTACACTCTACCCAATGTGTAGTCTTTTATCACCCATTCCCCATCCTCCATCCCTCTCCCACCCTTCCCCTCAAGTCCCCAAAGTCCGTTATATCATTCTTATGCCTTTGCATCCTCATATCTTAGCTCCCACTTACAAGAGAACATACAATGTTTGGTTTTTCCATTCCTGAGTTACTTCACTTAGAATAATGGTCTCCACCTCCATCCAGGTTGCTGTGAATGCCATTACTTTGTTCCTTTTTATGGCTGAGTATTATTCCATGATATTTATATACCACATTTTCTTTATCCTCTCGTTGATGGATGGGCTTATGGGCTGGTTTCATATTTTTGCAACTGCACATTGTGCTACTATCAACATGCATGTGCAAGTGTCTTTTTCATATAATGACATCTTTTCTTCTGGGTAGATATCCAGGAGTGGGATTGCTATATCAAATGGTAGATCTACTTTTACTTCTTTAAGGAATCTACACACCGTTTTCCATAGTGGTTGTACTACTTTACATTCCCACCAGCAATGTAAAAGGGCTCCTTTTCACTACATCTATGCCAACAGCTATGATATTTTTGATTTTTAAAATTATGGCCATTCTTGCAGGAGTAAGGTGGTATTACACTGTGGTTTTGATTTGCATTTCCCTTGTCATTAGTGATGTTGAGCATTTTTTCATATGTTTTCTGGCCACTTATATAGCCTCTTCTTCCTTCTACTCCATTCTCTATATTATATCCAAAGAGATCTTTGTAAAGCAAATATGCTTTTTGTTACTCTCTACTACCTTTCAGGGTTTTTCAATTGCTACTATAATAAAGTCCAAAATTTTAGCAAGGCCTACAAGGCCCTGAATTATCTGACCTCTACTTGTCCAGTCCCATCTCATACCATTCATTCTGCCTCTCTCTCTTACTCTCCTTATGACACATATTATCTATTTCATTTCCCCATTGCCAAATACGTTTGCCCATTCATCCTGTAGTTTTCAACTTAAATGCCAATGCCTAAAAATGGTCAAAATCCTGGCACCTTCAAATTAAGTTGGGTCACCCTGTGATAATCTCCCATTGCACTCTGCATTGCTCCTTCATAGTACTTTTCTCAATTTGAAGTTCCACATTTCTTTGAGTATGTATGCAATAGATTTTATGCTCCATGAAGGCAGGGGCCATATCTGTCTTTGTTGTTGTATTCTGCCAGTTAGCAAAATGTTTAACTCATGTGAATGAAAAGTCGAAAGGAAGGAAAAAAGGATGGAATGCTGATCCTCACAATGACAAATGTTTGGATAAAAGATATCTAAGAGTCAAACATTTAGGTGTATCCAAAAACTCATATATTTGGGGTTTACAGAAATATAGGCAAACAATTTTTTTCTCTTAAGTCAACCATAAGAGCAATCTGATTGGCTGGCTTCTAATCATTTCATTTTGTGTCATTCAGAAATTGCTTTGTGATTTTGAAACCTTTTCTTAATTCAGTTGCTTAAAAATGAAATTGGATTGTATCCTGGACATAGCAGGAAGGTAATTTAAAGAACCCATGAACATTGTTGAAATTATCATGCA
Organism: Rhinopithecus roxellana; assembly: GCF_007565055.1. Lineage (NCBI taxonomy): Eukaryota > Metazoa > Chordata > Mammalia > Primates > Cercopithecidae > Rhinopithecus > Rhinopithecus roxellana. Next base: position 119,084,541 of record NC_044555.1, on the reverse strand, counting down.
AGCTTATTAAATGCAATGCATATTTAAATTGAAAAAACTTTCTTTATTAAACCTAGATAGGTGAATTTTTACAGCTTCCTGTGCTAAACTATATTAGTTTTGAGAGTCAGGTCAGATTAATTTCTAATCTTTATGGAAATAATTTTTATTAAAAATGGAAAGTTAGGAATGTGACAGTTACAGGGTTTGGATAATTCTAAAAGAGTCATCATTTAAAAATACAAGGAAAGTATAATCGGAGTGCTTTCATGATAAAGATGATTTGTTTATTTTATATGCTCATCTTTAAAAGCTGTTTTAATATTTAGGCTTGTTAAGAAAAATCTGAAATGTGGTTGAATATATTAAAACTTAAGTAAGAGTTTTGGCTTTTATTTCTTTTTATAAGAGCAAACCAAATAAACCACAGTCTGAATTTAGATGCTAAGAAGAAAATGATTAAGGGTATATTTCATTTTCAGTATAAATGATCAACATATTTGTTTTTATTTGCGGCTATAGTCTACAACTGTCAAGTGAGTATTCATATTTTTTACAAAAGAATATCTTACATAATTGGAAATTATTAGTCAATCATTTGCATTTCAAATTGTTTCCTTTCTTCTTTTTTACTCTAGCTTTGTTGAGACATAATTAACAAATAAAATTGTATACATTTAAGATGTACACAGCGATGATTTTATACATATGCATTGTGAAGTTATTACCACAATCAAGTTAATTAGCTCATCCATCACCTCACATAGTTACTTTTGTGTGTGTGTGTGTGTGTGTGTGTGTATGTGGTGAAAACACTTAAGATCTATTCTCGCTGCAAATTTCAAGTATACTCATATTGTTTTAATTTAAAGGTCATTTTGTTTTCTTGTGGTAATTGGCTCAGAGATGCACAAAAACTCTGCAAAGAAACTTCCCAAGAAGATAATTGACAACAGAGTGGGAGGAAGCTGCTTCTTCGTTTGAATTTGGACTGCTCTTGGTGCTCTCAAAAGTTAGAAACCAAACCACAAAGGAGTACAACACTTTTGTCCTTCAAAAGAGCAAGGACATTTGTCTAATGTGTTTATCGATAGCTTGCAAGTGGCCAGGAGATTGTAACGGGTGAGAACTGACCTTTGAAGCCTCATTAAGAATTAGCTATTCCCACATTCTAGGCCTTTCAAACCAGTGATTCTATAGAAGTCCTCAGTGAATGAAGATATGAATGAAAACAGAGATTCAAATGTTTACTTTTAGTATCAAACAGAGAAATTTAGGAGTTTTCCAAGTACATGAGAAAAGAATGACTTTGTTCATAGTCATTAGTTTTGTGGACTATGTAATAATTTTGTTGTATATATTTGAGGTCTACAACATGATATTATGGGATGCACATAGATAGTAGAATGGTTACTATCGTGAAAGAAATTAAAATATCTATCATCTCATGTTACTTTTTGTGACAAGAGCAGCTAAAATCTATCTATTTAAAAAAATCCTTGAGGACCCAGTGAGAAGTCAGCTATCCACAATCTGGAAGAGGGGCCTCACCAGAACCTGACCATGCTGCGCCTCGATCTTGGATTTCAGCCTTCAGAACTGTCAGAAATAATTTTCTGCTGTTTCAGCCACCCATTCTATGGTATTTGGTTATTGCAACCCGAGGTAACTAAGACATTCCTCTCCCAGCCTGGGGTCCACTCTCTTCTGACATGAGAAGATTTTTTTTAAGTTAAAAAAGCATTATTCTGGGAATTGTGAAGGACACTCCACATCCCAGGGAGGTGAATGCTGGCAAACAGCCCCCATGATGTCATCCAGCTGATAAAAGTGAGTGAAGCCCAAGTACATAAGAGGGGCAGAGAGCTTCCCTCTGTGACTCACCTTTCCACAGTGGATCTGAGCAACCTAGGCCAAGGGAAAGCACTTTGTTTTGCCCAAGCCCTAGAGCTGACTTAGAAAGAGGCTTGGAGATACTATGAGAGAAAGATACCAGGAAAAGCTGCAGATATTTTCCCAGACCCAAGAATGAGAGCAAGATGCCATTTTAAATCTGGGTGCATACAAAATCAGCCATTCCTTGGCAACCCAGAAGTGTGGCCACACAGGCATTTTAGTCTCAGGCCAGAGACTGGAGCATCTGCTCTGGAGTAGGGTAAGGGCCTCCACAGCCAAAACTATGGAAAGCACCTCAGCAGGAGGCACTGGAATTATGCTCTCCCCCATTGCAAGCCTGAGTTGGTACGATAACTGCAGTTTCCCTTGGGAAGCGAGATTTGCAGCCAGTGCCAGCTTGGCAACCTGAGTCTGGTCTGTGTATGCCATTGCTAAGTGCCCCAGCCTGCTCCTCTGAGATCATGGTACAGCAGGACCCTCTCCACTCCACCCTAGACAGAAATTCAGGTACTTAGAACATTCACTTTCTTGGACCAGAAGCCTGAGCTGCTCCATCCTTCCTGGACGTAGATTTTGGTCCAGTAGGGCCCTCTCTGCCCCATGCCCAGGCAGAAATCTAGGCATTTGGAGCACCTGCTTGCCTAGACTAGCAGCCTGAGCCTCCTCACCCTTCATGGACATAAACTGAGGTGCAGCAGGGCCCCTTCCGCTCCATACCAAGGTAGATCTCCAGACATTTAAAGCAACTGTTTGCCTGGTTCAGCACCATGAGCTGCTGCACCCTTTCTGGGCACAGATCATGGTGTAGTGAGGCTCTCTCTGCTCCAAGCCCAGGCAGATCTCCAGGCATTTGGAGCACCAACTCACCTGGATTGGCATCCTGACCTGCCCCATCCTTCCTGTGCAGAGATCTTGATGCAGGGAGGCCCTCTCTGCTACATGCCCAGGGAGATCTCCAGGCATTCAAAGCACCTATTCACCTGGTGGCTGCCTACTGGATTATCACTTGGCACTGGTGCTTGTGCCTGCCATTGGAGGATCTGTAGGTGGACCTGCCTAGTCCAGCCCCATTCATCTTGTCCCCTACAACCCTGGGGCTGAGCAAAGTTCAGAGCACTCTGCACTGCATGCATCAGCCCATTGCCTGAGAGAACAGAGAGTTTCCACCAGTAAACAAGGATCAAGTATATATGCAGCCACGTTAGCTGTAGCTAGCTTTTACCTACAAGCACCATCTACTGGCTTGTAGGTCTAACTGCACAACCCGATATAAAACCTGCTAAGAGAAGTGCCCAGAGCTATAGAAGCAAAGCCAAAAGACAGCCCATACCCAGCATTCTCTGCAATCACACCCCCTCGGGAGGGGGAGAAAAGGAAAGGGAAGTTAAACAAAACAAAACAAACAGTAAGACCCGGCATGGTGGCTCACACCTATAATCTCAGCACTTTGGGAGGCCAAGGGGGGCGGGGGGGAGCAGATCACCTGAGATCAAGAGTTCGAGACCAGCCTGCCAAACATGGGAAACCCCTATCTCTACTAAAAATATAAAAATTAGCTGGGCGTGGTGGCACACGCATGTAGTCTCAGCTATTCAGGAGGCTGAGGCAGGAGAATCACTTGAACCTGGGAGGTGGAGGTTGCAGTGAGCTGAGATTGTACTACTACACTCTAGCCTGGGTGACAGAGCAATACTCTGTCTCAAAATAATAATAATAATAATAATAATAATATTTTAGGTAAAGAACAATGAAGAAAAAACCTACTGGCAAGGAAATAATTACAAAAGTTAGAAGTGCCAACGTCTCCAGATGAGAAGGAACCAGCATGAGAGTTTTGGCACCATAAAAATCTGAATGTAGCAACACCATCGAAGGATCACACTAGCAGGTCCAGCAATGGTTCCTAACCAAAATAGAAATTCAGAAATTACAGGGAAAGAATTCAAAGCACAGTTACAAAGAAGCTCAATGAGATCCAAGACAAGGTTGAAAACCAACACAAAGAAACTTCTAAAGCAATCCAGGAAATAAAGGAAGAGAATAATATGCTAAACAGAAATCAAAGCTTCTGGAACTGAAAACACACTCAAGTAATTTCAAAATACAGTTGAAATTCAAATACAATTCCACCATACTCTTGGACCACAGTGGAATAAAAATAGAAATCAATACCAAGAAGATCTCTCAAAACTGCACTGTTACGTCAAAGTTAAACAACTTGCTCCTGAATGACTTTTGTGTAAACAATGAAGTTAAGGCACAAATTTAAAAAAAATAAATTTGAAATAAATGAAAGCAAAGACATGACATACCGAAGTCTCTAAGATGCAGCAAAAGCTGTGTTAACAGGAAAGTTTACGGCACTGAATGCCTACCTCAAAAAGTTACATCTCAGATTAATGATCTAACACCACACCTAGAGGAAATAGAAAACAAGAACAAACTAGCCCTAAAGCTACCAGAAGAAAATAAATGACTAAAATCAGAGCAGAACTGAATAAATTAAACTCAAAAATCCAAGCAAAGAATTAACAAAACCGAAAGTTAGTTATTTGAAAGGATAAAAAGAGATGGATACACCACTAGCTAGATTAAAAAATAAAAAAGGGAGAAGATCCAAATAAGCACAATCAGAAATAACAAAGCTAACATTACCACCAGTCCCATAGAATACAAAAGATCCTCAGAGACTATTATTAACACTTTCAGTCAAACAAACTAGAAAATCTAAAGGAAATGAATAAATTCCTGGAAAAACATAACATCCTAAGATTGAACAAGAAGAAATTGAAAGCCTGAACAGATGAATATCAAATTCCAAAATTGAAGCAGTAGTAAAAATTCTAGCAACCAAAAGAGCCCCAAACAGATAGATTCACAGTCAAATTCTACCAGATGTACAAAGAAGAGATGGTACCTTTCTTTGTGTGTGTGTGTGTGTGTGTGTGTGTGTGTGTGTGTGTGTGTGTGTGTGTCCTTTGTAGGGACATGGATGCAGCTGGAAACCATCATTCTCAGCAAACTATGGCAAGAACAAAACCAAACACCTCATTTTCTCACTCATAGGTGGGAACTGAACAATGAGATCACTTGGACTCGGGAAGGGGAACATCACACACCGGGGCCTATCACGGGGAGCGGGGAGGGGGGAGGGATTGCATTGGGAGTTATACCTGATGTAAATGACGAGTTGATGGGTGCTGACGAGTTGATGGGTGCAGCACACCAACATGGCACAAGTATACATATGTAACAAACCTGCACGTTATGCACACGTACCCTAGAACTTAAAGTATAATAATAATTTTTTTAAAAAAAAAAAAGATGGTACCAATTCTACTGAAACTATTCCAAAAAATCAAGGCAGGTGACTCCTCCCTAACTCATTCTATGAAGGCAACGTCACCCTGATACCAAAACCTGGCAAAGATACAACAAAAAAATTAAACTACAAGCCAGTATCCCTGTTGAACATAGATGCAAAACATAGATGTTGAGCATAGATGCAAAAATTCTCAACAAAATACTAGCAAACTGAATCCATCAGTACATCAAAAAGCTGGTGCACCACAATCAAGTAGGCTTTATCCCTGGGATGTAAGAGTGATTCAACATACAGAAATCAATAGATGTGATTCATCTTAAAAATGAAAGTCATATGACCATCTCAATAGATATGGAAAAAGCTTTTGATAAACTCCAAAATACCTTCATGATAAAATAAAGAAAAACCTCAAGAAACTAGGCATCAGTTTCTTATCATACCTCAGAATAATAAAAGCCATCTGTGACAAACTCACAGCCAACATCATACTGAACAGGCAAAAACTGGAAGCATTCCCCTTGAGAACTGTAACAAGACAAGGATGCCCACTCTCACCACTCCTATTTAACATAGTACTATAAGTGCTAGCCACAGCAATTAGGCAAAAGAAATAAAAGGTGTCCAAACAGGAAGAGAGGAACCCAGACTATCTGTCTTCATGGATGTCATGATTCTATACCTAGAAAACCTTAAAGACTCTGCCAAAAAGCTCCTGGAGCAGATAAAGGACTTCAGTAAAGTTTCAGGATACACAGATCAATAAACAAAAATAAGTAGCATTTCTATACACCAATAATGTTCAAGCTGAGAGCCAAATCAAGAATACAATCCATTTATAATAGTCACAAAAAATAAAGTATTTAAGAATACATCTAACCAAGGAGTTGAAAGATCTCTACAAGGAGAACTTCAAAATGCTACTCAGAGAAATCATAGAATACACAAACGAAAAACATTCCATGCTCATAGATTGGAAGAATCAATTGATTCAATTGAACAAGCAAAAAACAAATAATCCCATTAAAAATTGACAAAAGACATCAATGATAGACTGGATAAAGAAAATGTGGTACATACACACCATGGAATACTATACAGCCATAAAAAAGAATGAGATCATGTCCTTTGGGGGCATGGATGGAGTTGGAAGCCATTATCCTCAGCAAACTAACACGGGAACAGAAAACCAAACACTGCATGTTCTTACTCGTAAGTGGTAGCTGAACAATGAGAACACATGGACACAGGGAAGGGAACAACACACACTGGGGACTATTGGGGGGTGGGGGAGGGAGATCATCATGATAAATAGCTAATGCATGTGGGGCTTAATACCTAGGTGATAGGTGCAGTAAACCACCATGGCACCTGCTTACCTATGAAACAAACCTGCGCATCCCATACATGTATCCCGGAACTTAAAATAAAATTAGTTTTTTAAAAATGGGCAAAAGACATGAATAGACACTTCTCTAAAGAAGACATACAAGTAGCCAACAAACATATGAAAAAATGCTCCACATCAGTAATCATCAGAGAAATGGAAATCAAAACCACAGTCAGATACCATCTTACCTAAGTCAGAATGGCTGCTATGAAAAAGTAAAAAAAAAAAAAAAAAAAAAGATGCTAGTGAGGCTGTGAAATAAAGGGAACACTTATCCACTGTTGGTGGGAGTGAAAAATAGTTCAACCACTGTGGAAAGCAATTTGGAGATTTCTTAAAGAAGTTAAAACTACCATTCAATCCAGCAATCCCATTACTGGGGATATATACAAAAGAAAACAAATTGTTCTACCGAAAAGACACACACACTTGCATGTTCATCACAGCACTATTCACAATAACAAAGACTTGAGATCAACCTAGATGCCTATCAATGGAGGCTTGGATGAAGAAAATGTGGTACATATGTACCATGGAATACTATGTAGCCATAAAAAAAAACTAAATAGGCCAGGTGCAGTGGCTCATGCCTGTAATCCCAGCACTTTGGGAGGCTGGGGTGGGCAGATCACCAGGTCAGGAGATGGAGACCATCCTAGCTAACATGGTGAAACCCTATCTCTACTAAAAATACAAAAAAATTAGCTGGGCGTGGTGGCACGCACCTGTAATCCCAGCTACTTGGGAGGCTGATGCAGGAGAATCCCTGGAACTCGGGAGGTGGAGGTTGCAGCGAGCCAAGATTGTGCCACTGCACTCCAGCCTGTGTGACAGAGCAACACTCCATCTCAAAAAAAAAAAAAAAAAAAAAAGAACTAAATATTGTTCTTTGTAGCCACATGGATGGAAGGAGCTGGAGGCCGTTATCCTAAGCAAACTAACAGGAAAGAAAAACCAAATACTGCATGTTCTCACTTATAAGTGGGAGCCAAACATTGGGTACTCAGGGACATAAAGATGACAACAATAGAAACTGAGAACTACTATAGGCGGAAGGAGGGAGGGGGAAGGGTTGAAAACTAGCTGTTGGGTACTATGCTCAGTGCCTGGGTTACAGGATCATTCATACCCCAAACCTCAGCATTATGCAGTGTACTTAGGTAACAAACCTGCATGTGTACCTCCTGAATCTACAATAAAAGTTGAAAAAAACTTTTTAATGAAATAAAAAATAAAAAATTCTTAATACAGTACAATTATATTAACTATGGTCCTCATGTTGTACATTAAATCTCTAGACTTGTTCATCCTACATATCTGCTACTTTGTGTCCTTTAACCTAAATCTTCCCATTTCCTCTCCCCAACCCCACTCCATAACCACTATTTTATTCCCTAACTCTGTGTGTATGTGTGTGTACATATATATACACATGTGTATATATATATGAGTATACATTCATATACATATATACACATGTATATCTACATGTGTGTGTATATATGTGTATGTGTGTGTATATATATACACACACATATATAAGATTCCACATATAAGTGAGATCATAGAGTATTTACCTTTCAGTGCATGGCTTATTTCACTTAGCATAACATCCTCCAGGTTCATACATGTGTAGCAAATGGCAGGATCCCCTTCTTTTTTAAGGCTGAATAGAATTTTATTGTGTATATACTACATTTTCTTTATCCATTTGTCTGTCAGTGGACACTGACGGTGTTTCCTTACTATGTAGCCACTAGTTTTTATGTCGTTACGTTGATTTAAAGTTAATCTCAGACAAGTGCCTATGAATTAGCAACACCCTCTTTCCTGCCTTTTTTTTTTGATCCACACTAGCACCTAGCATGCAGCTTTCCCACACACAACTGTAAGCTCCGATAATAGAATCTTAGCTTAGTAAATGCCTATCCATATGCCAGCTTAGTAAATACCTATCATTCTGCATCTTTTGCCAGCACCTTGAATTAAACACAACCAAAACCAAACATAACTCATCCTGACTTCCTGGTTTCCCTCAATGATGCCAACATTTTTCTAGTCACTCAGACTGAAAATTTCAGACACTTTTATGTTCATCAGTAATTTATTTAATCAAAGTATATAAAGCTCAAGTTTGCCCTGAGCTATGCAGAGTACTCAATAAATGTTCGTTAAATGAATTAATGAAATAATCTTACAGATATTTATTGAGTGCTTATCATGTGCTAGAAATGTGTGAAAGAGAAAAAAAGGTTTAAGACCTAGTTCCTGCCTTCATCAACTTACAATATAGTGGGAAGAATAATGCATATGTATAAAAACTACAATAAAAGATTACATGCAATAACAATCATAATATATGTATAAACAAAACTCTATAATAGTATAGAAGAGGAGAAGGTCATCCCTGCCTTGGAGCATCTTAGACCATGGACTGTTGCCTGAAGAAGGTGTCATTCAAGCTTCAAGTGGAAAAATCATCTGTGCAGGTAGAGATAGGCTGTGGGAAAGGCCTTGAAAAAGAAAGGGAAAACATTGTAGAGCCCCAAAAGCATGAAAAGGAAGGTGATTCTACTAAATAGAATAGGGCTAGCAGTCAAATTTGTCTGTAGCAAAGGATGCAAGCTGGAGAACCATGAAAACCAAAGTCAAAAAAGTAACAATTGGGGCTTGGTTAGAGAGAGTTTAGATTTCTGGGCTAAGGATTTTGGACTTCGGTGTGCTTTGGTAAACTATGAAATATTTTTATATGTAGTGTGTGACCAGAGCTGTGCTTTGTGCAGAGAAGAGTAACCAATATATTAAGGGTAAGCAAACAATGTAACATGAGCAACATTTGTAGGACTCGGGTGGATAGAAAAAGAAAAATTTAATTGAGATCAAATAGCTATCTTCAGTGATCTGAGGGGCTGACCAGTAGAAAAGAGAGTATGCTAATTTTTGGCAGAATTAAACGACACAAATAAATCTAATTGGTGAAAGAAAATGGACAGCAGATTTCAGTTCAAATCAACAAATTACTTTCTAATATAGCTGATATGGCTGCATAAAAATAGAATTGACTGGCTTTGTGATGTATAGCTGAACTTTTGGGAAAATATTGGAAAGGTAGGAAGTTTGTATGTCAAAGTGAAGGACTGGCCAGATTAATTTTAAAGTTTTCCCAAGCCCTAAGATTCTGTTCTTCTAGCTTATAGTTGTATGTGGGATGTTTAAAAAGAGAACAGAGCATTTGTGAAGCCGATGAGGAGGCTTTTGTGAGATTCAACACAAAAGATGGTGAAGGGCCAGATAAGTGTATTGGAAACAGAGGTAGTCATAATTTCTAACAGTTATGTAATACTTATGTACCCAGCACTATATGTAATATATGTAAGCACTTTACATATATTAACTCATTTGTTCCTTGTACCAACCCCATTTTATAGATGGGAAGCCAAAGCATAGAAAGATTTAGTGAGATGCTCAAGGTCCCATAGTTAATCCATGTCTGAGCTACGATTCCAGACCAGGAAATCAGACTTTAGAGTCCATACTCGTAATCACTATGCTATCCTGGCCCTCCAGAGAGAGAGAAATAGAAGAAGTGTTGAAAACAGAAGAACTGGAAGATGTAGCTGGATATGAGCATAAGGCAAAAGGAAGATGAAAGCATAATGCCGAGTTTCCTAGCCTTGGAAACTAGGACTATTATTGTGATACTAACAAAAATAGTAAAATCAGGCTGGATGTGGTGGCTTATTTATGTAATCCCAGCTACTTGGGAAGCCAAGACAGGAAGATTGCTTGAGCCCGGGAGTTCAAGACCAGCCTGGGCAACATAGTGAGACCCAATCTCTGCAAAAATTTTTTAATTAGTGGGGCATGGTGGCATGTGTCTGTAGTTCCAGCTGCTCAGGAGGCTGAGGTGGGAGGATTGCTTGGGCCTGAGAGGTCAACGCCACCATAAGCCATGATCTAGCCTCTGCACTCCAGCCTGGGCAACAGAGTGAGACCCCTGCCTCAAAAAAAAAAAAAAATAGTGAAATCAGGGTAAAGAACTGATTAATGAGTAGAGATTAAAATGTAGGTTGTAAACATGTTGAGTTTAAAGATGCTGGTGGCTTAGCCAGGTAGAAATGCGTAGCATGCATGCTGTTTGTGAAATTGAGAGTGAGCCAAGGACTTTAACTTTGTGTAAATATAGCAAGATTGATATACTACCTCCTCATAGCTTTCCTACAGTACAGTGTAACCTCACTAGAATGTTGATATCATGAGACAAGGATAGACATAAAGTCAAATGCTTTACTCCATTATTAATCCTTAGAGGAATGGGTGTGGCAACTCATAGGAAACATACAAATATATCTCTTAAAGTTCAGATGACACTAATAACCATAGAGCCTTGATAATTGCCATAGAGTAAAACTATAAATTTTTTAAGAACTAAATGTCTTAAATGACACTAAACTGTGCATTGAAATACTATATAAGGACATTTATACGCCTTTTTCTTCATCATGCCGAGGATTTTGTTGACTCTGGGTTCTTTACATTTCTTTTCTCCCCTGTCATGTTTATTTATAGGGGTAAAAATAAACTGTTGGTGCATGGTCTGTTGGGCTATGATGGCAGCTTTGTAAATATGTATGCAGCCCCTGCCCAGGTCTTTGACAGAAAGCTACTTTCCATGCCTTTGTAATGCCTTGAACACACCTTCTGCATTCAGGATGCAGAAGCCTACCACTGTTGCAGAGGTTGCCTGATGATTGCTAGTATTGTCTCTCTTGTGGACGCCGATTAGTTAGTGTTCTAAAGCATGGTGAGCCCTTAGCAATAGTGTTGAATGGGATGGGGAAGACAACTCTGTGACCTCTTTTTCATTTAGAGTAAGAATTTTAGTCTGCGTGAAGTGTTCTTCCAACATACAGCTTTGGCTTCGCCACTGAAGTATGCTATCAGATTTGCTTGGGGACTTAGACGTATATTTGAAGATCTTCAGTTTGTAGAGTTTCTTTGCTAAGTTAGGAGGCTTATTGCCTTAGAATAACACCATGTAGGTAATTTAGATGTGCATCAAGGGGACTAATGAAAATTCATTTTGAGGCGAGGTAATGTCAAAATTTTCTGAAAAAGGAAAAGCAGGTCAAATATCATTCAGGAAAGGGAGAAAAAATTCTGCCTAGTGCAATTTTAACGTTTTACCAAATCATGCCCAAGAGTGTTAAACTTTATATACAAAGAGTAGCTTTCTAACTTACCAAGAAATAGTTCTTAAGTAGCCACTCTTAGATAAGATGCAGTAGTAATTGTTCCAATAGTAGTTTTATAAGTGATATACACTATATAGTATATATAGTTTTATAAGTGAGAGCACTGTTCTACTGATGTCTAAGACATGCATTTCATACCTCTATGAGGCAGTTAAGCTTGCCCTTTTAGGTGGTCACAAACTGCAACTAGATAGCAATTATGATAAGAAGGTCTAAGTGAAAAGCTGTAGATAAACCAAAACAAACTCTGCCATGGCTGAGCAATCCCATGGCCTACTACTAATGACAGATCAGGAGCCTTAAGAGTTAATATTTGCAGGGCCGGGTGCAGTGGCTCACGCCTGTAATCCCAGCACTTTGGGAGGCCAAGGCGGGTGGATCACCTGAGGTCAGGAGTTCGAGACCGGCCTGGCCAAGAAGGCAAAACCCCAGTCTCTACTAAAAATACAAAAATTTTTTTGGGTGTGGTGGTGTGTGTCTGTAGTCCCAGCTACTCAGGAGACTGAGGCAGGAGAATCACTTGAACCCAGGAGGTGGAGGTTGCAGTGAGTCGAGATCACATCACTGCACACCAGCCTGGGCGACAGAGTGAGACTCCGTCTCAAAAAAAAAAAGTTAATATTTGCTCCTTTAGGGTGATAGTTTTACCCTGACAGTCTGGTACCTACTGGGTCAAATGATAAGCATTTGTGAAACAAATGTCTAGATTTCAACATTCTTTGGCATTTGAGAATACTATTTGGATAGGCAAAAGTGTCAGGTTTATAATCAAAGGATTGAAACACAGTCTGGCAGCCTGTAGCTACAAATGAGTAGAAGTTCACCTCATCTTCAATAGTTTGAGCTTCTGATCACTAAGCTAACCAAAATGTGACATCTACAGTTAGGGAGAATATTTTATTTAGCAAGCAAGGAAACAGGATTTATTCCAAAGGAAAGATTCTGTATAGCGAAAAGGCCAACTGACTTATTTTATCGAATTCAAAAGTTGTAAGTCAGGCGTGGATTTTTCTGTCTTGTCAGCTTATTCAGATCTACCAAGAAACAGTTAACCAGTTCCTTTATGAAGGAAATCCACATCCATGTGACAATCAAGATCCGTGAAACATTAAGCTGAAAGTCACTACAACTTTTGATCTTCACAGGCTAGATTCCTTGGGATTTTTGTTCTCATCCATCAAGAATTTGAGAATCATCTCAAGGTTTTGTATAGGCTGGAGTGTGTTGCTGTTGTTACGCTGCTTGTATGTTGCTATTTGTTCAGTTAAAGCTAGCTGACATTTTGTATCATTTTGAATCTCTTCAGTTTAATTGTTCAGATTTAAGGTAGTATTAAAACTACTAAGATATATTGAAGCATCATTGTAATGCTGAGACTGAGGGACAAATACTATGTTATAGGTTTTCTGTGTTAAAATGAGGAGATGCCATTATACTTCGAGCATGGAAAATGTGATACTTATCCCACAGTAAAGCCAAATCTTTATCATAGCAAGGTACTTGTAAAGATTGGTTAGAGATGGTATATAATTTAACCATATACAATAAAACAGATATGATACCTCATCAAGTAATATGTTCTTCAAATTACTTTTAGAAAAATAAACGCCAAAAATAAGTGTGTGCATGCATGTATGTATGTGTGTATGTGCATGCATGTGTGCATGTGTGTTCTATTGGTATAAAGTTAACAGTGACTTATAGTAGTCCCACTCTCTAGTAGAATATTTGCTACTGAGAAATGGAAGGAGTTGAAATCAGTAAAATGAAAATGATCCAAATACGTGGTGAAACAACACACAATACACCAACTTTTGTTTGTAACAATGTTTACTATTATTAGTTGAAACATTGCTTGATTTTAGTGAAATTTTTGGTGTACACCAAATTTTTTTTCAGCCCTTAAACAGCCTGAGCTGGTACTGCCTACACTTGCCAATATAACCTTACATTTTTTTTCTTACTGCTATTTCTCATATTAATCATACAAAACAATGAGAAAATCTTCATCATTTAGTTTCCCCAAGAAAAAATGCAGTAAAGTCTAACAAAGAGAGGGTCTCTGTGTATTCAGGCTCATTCATTCTCTGTTCTTCCCTGTGCTTTCCCTTTCAGCCTAATTTACTCTGATCTTTAATTGATCCTACCAGATTCTGGGCAAGTGAATATGTAATAATTTCTTAATTTTTATGAATTTTTACATCAGAGGTGTCTTTTCCTTGTTTAGAATGCCGTATTTTAATATTGAAAATTTTACATTAATGTATACTTTAGAAACTGATAACCAAATTTAATATTTTGGGGTGCCAAATATGATCACCACCTAATATTGGAGAAGGCAGAGGGGTCAAGAATAACAGAGTTTACATTACTAGAAACTTTTGCCTAAAAAGTAAATCTCAGAGAAGTGGTTCTGAGGGAGGCTCTGAAGGATTTACTGTTTAATCAAATTGCTCTTTGTCAGCATGCAACAAAGAAGTGTTCCAGTTGTATCTGAGTTCAATTTATACAAGTGTTGTTCATTGTTGACATGCATAAAGAAACTTATTAAAAATGAAATGTCTCAATAGAACTTTAAAGTGTCTGCCTATATTTTTCATGTTCTTTTCCAATACATTTGCACAGAAGAATGTTTATATTTTAGCATTCTTTTGTCATATTTTGTAGCCTGTAATGTTAATGTATTTTCAACAAGATAGAAAATATTACACATGAAATAGAACTATTCATGAGACAAATGTATTAGAGCAAATATCATTTCTATCTTGTTTATAAATTATACAATTGCCTGCATCTGTTTTCTGTTAGTTCTTCACCCACACCAACCCCACTGCTGATTATAGGAAGATTGGGATTGAAAAACGTCTTAGAATCAGTCCAGAAACTCCATTTGGAACTGGATGCAATTGCAGAAATGTTGATGCAGTTCAAAATGAGGAATGCTTATTGCTTAAGATCTGCTTCTTCATTTATAGTAATGCATTTTGTAGAGGATTCCCTCATTCATGGGGATATTGCTTCCCACCTGGATACTTGCTGTGCTGAAACTATAAATCCGACTCATGGTTGTGGTTTGTATCTGTGGAGGGTATTGTGTAAGAGTTAAGTTAAGTCATATCTCCAGTTATTTATTCAATAGAACAGTCAGTCTCTAAAGACTGTTGTTTTTTACTGATTCTCTTTTGTAAATTATTATGAAATATTTAAGACATGTAAGATAACATAATGAACAGCTGTAAACCCACTACTTTGCTTTAAAAATTAATAAACACAGCCGGGCACGGTGGCTCAAGCCTATAATCTCAGCACTTTGGGAGGCCGAGACGGGCGGATCACGAGGTCAGGAGATCGAGACCATCCTGGCTAACACAGTGAAACCCCGTCTCTACTAAAAAATACAAAAAAAAACTAGCCGGGCGTGGTGGTGGGCACCTGTAGTCCCAGCTACTCGGGAGGCTGAGGCAGGAGAATGGCGTAAACCCGGGAGGCGGAGCTTGCAGTGAGCTGAGATCATGCCGCCACTGCATTCCAGCCTGGGCGACAGAGCGAGACTCCATCTCAAAAAAAAAAAAAAAAAATTAATAAACACAAAATCCCTGTGTATACTTTTGTGATCCCATCTGCCATCCCATCTGGTTTCTCTACAGCAGAAACCACTATCCTCAATCTAATCATTGCCATACAATACCTATTTTTAAGCTTTTCCAAATATATATATATATATAAAATATGTTGTATTGTTCTACATGTGTTTAAATTTCATATGAATAACTTGCTTTCCTCCTTCATCGTTATGTTTCTAAAGTTTGTCCATATTCAGGCATGGACCTCTACCTTATTCAAGTTAACTGCTATATTTTTGCACTGCATAAATATACTAAAATTTATATATCCTTTCCCACTGATGGATATTTACGTTCAGACAGATATACACACCTCCTAGTATTAATAGGTATGCTTCAAAATGTTCTTGGATATTCTTGGCCTTTTCTGTTTCATATGGATTTTAGGATCATGTTTCAAGCTCTGTGATGGGATATTTACCAGAATTACATTGAATTTATAGAACTAGTACAGAAAAATTGACATTCTAATGATATTGAGGCTTGTGAGCCATGAACACAGTACTTTCCATTGATTGGGTCTTTTTATATGTTCTTCAATAAAGTTGTAAAATTTTATGTGAAGGAGTATGGAACCTTTTTTTGCTATATTTGCTATTATCGTTAATGGGACCTTTTATTTAGAAAAAAAAAGTACATGTTCTAATTTGCTGCCCCCGATATCTAGGCATGTTATTGATTTTTTCTTTTTGGTTTTACATCCAGAAGCCTTGTTATTCTCTCTTGTAGCTTTCATAGTTTACTTGTATATTCAATTTTATCTCTTCCTTTTCAGGCATTCCACTTTTTTATGTCTTTGGTTGCTTTTTTGTGCTGACTATGATTTCCAATACAACGCTGAGTTAGAAGCTGTAGTTAATTCTAGTACTTCTTCTGACATTAAGAGGAATATCTTACTCTATTTCTGTACTAAATATGATGCTTACTATAGGATTTTGGTAAATCACCTTTACCATATTCAGTTAAGTTATCTTTTAGCCGTGCTTTTCTAGGAGATTCTATCATAAATAGGAACTAAATTTTAAATGGTACTCTTTCTACATATAATAATAAAATTATAATTTTTCTTTAATCATTATGAAATGTGTTAAAGTAAAATGGAATAATTCAGTGGTGAATTACATTAATAGATTTTTCTAAAGTTAAACCATCCTAGCATTCATGCTTATTTGGCTGTGACTTCTGTATACTGGTGTATGCGTGTGTGTGTATGTGTGTGCATTTTTGATTTGATTACCAGATATTGTCTTGGAGATTTTTGCAGCCATGTTTATAAGTGAGATTGGCCTATTAAGAAATCATTTCTAAAGCTGGACAAGGTGGAACACACCTGCAGTCCCAGCTACTTGGGAGGCTGGGGTGGAAGAATTGCTTGGCTCAAGAGTTCGAGTCCAGTCTGGGCAAAATAGCGACATCTCATCTTTAAAAACAAAATCATTTTCTCCTTTTCTTACCCAATTTTGGAACTGTCTTGGAACTAGACTATAGTCTTATAAAATGATTCAAGATGGTTTCCCTTTTTTCCGGTTCTCTGGTATAGTTTAAAATAGAGATTATCTGTCTTTTGAAAATTTGACAAAATACACCTGTAAAACCATCTGGGCAGTTTTCAATGTTTTTAATGTGTATTTAGGTTTTCTATTTCTTCTCACGTCCATCTGTTTTCTGGGAAAAGTCTACTTTATCTAAGGTTTCAGACTTACTGGCATAAAGTTGTTAGTAGCAGTCTGTAATTTATTTTTGAATTTTAATCTTTAATGTTTATTTGTATTCTTTCTTTTCCTTTTTTCTAGCTCTCTTACTTTGCCACAGGTTTCTCTGTTTTTTATATTCATCTCAAAGATGCAGATTTTGATTTTGTTGATCTTCTCTGTTGTTTCTTTGTTTCCGATTTCATTAACTTCTCCTCTTGGCTTTGTTGTGTCCTTCATCTACTTATATGTAGTCCTTTTTCTAAATTCTTGATTTGGACACTTTGCTCATTAGATTTCAATTATTCTTCTTTTCTACTACATGCATTTCAGGCTGTGAATTTGCTCTAAGTTACTTTCTAAGCTGCATTCCACAAGTTTTTGTAAATAGTATTTCATTGTTACTCAGTTTCTAATTCCAATGTAATTTTTGAAACATAATTCATGAATTATTTTTAAGTGTGTTTTTAAAGAACACCTTTCTGGGATTTTTCTTTTGTTATCTTTTTGTTTATTGATTTCTAATTTTACTGCATTTTGTAAAGCAGTATAATCTGTATGCTGTGGAACCTTTGGCATTTATTGAGTCTTGCTTTGTAGACGAAACTTTGTCAGTTTTTGTGGGTTATTCTCTGTGTGCTTGGAAAGAACATGTATTGTATAGTCATAGCTTTGAGGTCCTATATATGTCCATTAAGTTAAAGTTGTACTGCCTTTGAGTGATGATGACTTTATTTATTCCTTTTCAGTGTTTATACAAGTTTTCTTTGTCTTGCATAATTTCATTGGCTAGGACCTCCAGAATTATATTGTGTAGAAGTCATGATCATAGGCATCTTTTCTCAGTCTTAGTAATGCAAGAAAAGATTTCAACATCTCACTATTATGATGTTTGCTATGAGGTGTTGTAGCTACTCTTTATCAAATTTAAAGTTCCTTTTAGTCTTAGTTTTAAAATTAAAGTTAAAAGTTCCTTTTAATTGCAAGTTAACTCAAAATTTCCTTTTAGTCTTAGTTTGTTACAAGTTTTTATCATGAATGGATGTTTAGTATTTTATGAAATACCTATTATGTATCTATTGAGATGATAATTTGATTTTTCTATTTTATTCCATATATGTGATGAATTACGTTTGTTAATTTTCAAATGTGAAAGCAATCTTATAATATATTCCTAGAATAAGCACAAATTGGTCATGATATTATTTCCTGTTATGTAATGCTAGATTTGCTATGTTAATTTTTGTTTAGGATTTTTGTATCCATGAATGAGATCTTCATGAGAAAGATTGGCATATATTTTTTAAATAATATCCTTCAGAATTTTATATCGGGATTATGCTGACCTCATAAGGCATATTGTTAAGAGCTTCCTCTTTTTCTGTTTTTTGGAAAAGTTTAAGATTGGCAATTTTTCTTTCTTAAAAGTTTGGTATATTTACAAATGAAGTCATCTGAGACTGGAATTTTCTTTGTGGTAATGTTTTCCATTATGGATTAAGTTTCTTTACAGAAACTATTCAGTTTCCATTTTTTCTTGTAGTTTATTAAGTTGTATTATTCTAGAAATTTGTTCATTTCATCAAAAATTTCAGATGTGTTGACAAAAAGCTGTTAGTGATATCCTCTTAGGATGTTTTATGTTTGTACTATGTATAGCAAAGTCATATTTTATTTCTGATATTGGTTATTTGTGTCTTCTGTATTTTCATCTTGATCAGTCTCCACCAGGAGTTTATCAATTCTGTTGGTCTGAGCCAATCATCAAGTATTGACTTTGTTGATTATTTCTGTAGTATATTTATTCCTATTGTATTAGCTTTAGCTCTTAAAATTAGTATTTTCTTCCTTCTACTTTCTTGGAGTATACTTTGGTTTTCTTTTTCTAATTTCTTAGAATCGATACTTAGGTCATGGTTTTTCAGCTCGTTTTTCTTTCTACCTTATAAATTTTTCTGTACACATGGATTTAATTATATTACACATTTTCACTCATTTCAGTCTCTTCTAATTTTCATGATGATGTCTTATTTGTTTAATGTTTTATTCAAAAGTGTATTTCTTGATTTCCAAACATGTATGGATTTTAGATTCATCTGTTATTACTAATTTCAAGTTTAATTTCATACTGGACTTAAAATATCCTATGTATGACTTCAATACTTCTAAATATATCAAGACTTGCTTTAGAGCCTAGCACATGGTCAATATTTGTAAATGTCCTATATACATTTGAAATACATTATGTGTATTTTGTAGTCATTTATGGCAGTGTCTTATATATATCAATTAGATCAAATCTGTTAACCATGTTGCTTAAATATTTCATACTCCTTCTGATTTGTTTGCTTGCTCTATCAGTTGGTGTGAGAGGGGGGCTGTAAAGTCTCTGACTGTGACTGTGAATTTGTCCTTTTCCCTTTTGTCTTCTTTCAATTTTGCTTCATTTATTTGGCTTACCGCTTTCTTCAATGTTGGAATTTTTTTTTTTTTTTTGAGACAGGGTCTCACTCTGTTGCCCAGGCTGGAGTGCAGTGGCATGAACATTGCTCACTGGAGCCTTGACCACCTGGGCTCAAGCAATCCTCCCACCTCAGCTTCTTGAGTAGCTATAGGCACATGCCACCACACCCAGCTATCTTTTTTTTTTTTTTTTTTTTTTTTTTTTTTTTTTTTTTTTTTTTTTTTTGAGATAGAGTCTCGCTCCCTCGCCCAGGCTGTAGTGCAGTGGCCGGATCTCAGCTCACTGCGAGCTCTGCCTCCCGAGTTTACGCCATTCTTCTGCCTCAGCCTCCCGAGTAGCTGGGACTACAGGCGCCTGCCACCTCGCCTGCCTAGCTTTTTGTATTTTTTTTTTTTTAGTAGAGACGGGGTTTCACCGTGTTAACCAGAATGGTCTCGATCTCCTGACCTCGTGATCTGCCCGTCTCGGCCTCCCAAAATGCTGGGTATCTTTTGTATTTTTTGTAGAGATGGAGTCTCACTACATTGCACAGGCTGGTCTCAAACTCCTGCGCTCAAGTGACCTGCCCACCTCACCCTTCCACAGTGCTGGGATTGCAGGTGTGTGCCAATGTGCCTGGCCAATGTTGGAAATTTCGATTCAATTTTTATTTTCTGATACCATGAGACTGAAAAAGCCCTACTCAGCCTCTGAGCCTCTAGCTCCCTCTGGTATAATTGACAGATGCTGCTACAGGAAAAGCATCCACAAATGTCAGGCTCCTCTCTCTGGGTTTTCTTTTTCTTCTGGAACTTGGCACGGTAATTCTTTTTTCTTTTTTTAAATTTTTTTAAAAAGTATACTTTAAGGTCTAGGGTACATGTGCACAATGTGCAGGTTTGTTATATATGTATACATGTGCCATGTTGGTGTGCTGCACCCATTAACCCGTCATTTACATTAGGTATACCTCATAATGCTATCCCTCCCCCCTTCCCCTCCCCACCATAGGCCCCAGTGTGTGATGTTCCCCTTCCTATGTCCAAGTGTTCTCATTGTTTGATTCCCACCTATGAGTGAAAGCATCTGGTGTTTGGTTTTTGTCCTTGCCATAGTTTGCTGAGAATGATGGTTTCCAGCTCCATTCATGGCCCTGCAAAGGACATGAACTCATCCTTTTATATGACTGCATAGTGTTCCATGGTGTATATGTTGGCAAAGTAATTACTTACTGTTTTGTGAACTCCACTAACTCCCAAAAGATTTTAAAATATATTTTGTTTAGATTTTCTAGTTCTCATCAGAAGGGAATATTAAAAATTACTTAGGTCCCTATTACTAGAAACAGAATTTCACCTTTATGTTTTCTTTTTTTTTTTTTTTTTTTTTTATACTTTAAGTTCTAGGGTACATGTGCATAACGTGCAGGATTGTTACATATGTCTTGTGCCATGTTGGTGTGCTGCACCCATCAACTCATCAGCACCCATCAATTCGTCATTTATATCAGGTATAACTCCCAATGCAATCCCTCCCCCCTCCCCCCTCCCCATGATAGGCCCCGATGTGTGATGTTCCCCTTCCCGAGTCCAAGTGATGTCATTGTTCAGTTCCCAACTATGAGTGAGAACATGCGGAGTTTCGTTTTCTGTTCTTGTGATAGTTTGCTAAGAATGATGGTTTCCAGCTGCATCCATGTCCCTACAAAGGACGCAAACTCATCCTTTTTTATGGCTGCATAATATTCCATGGTGTATATGTGCCACATTTTCTTAATCCAGTCTGTCACAGAGGGACATTTGGGTTGATTCCAAGTCTTTGCTATTGTGAATAGTGCCGCAATAAACATACATGTGCATGTGTCTTTATAGCAGCATGATTTATAATCCTTTGGGTATATACCCAGTAATGGGATGGCTGGGTCATATGGTACATCTAGTTCTAGATCCTTGAGGAATCGCCATACTGTTTTCCATGATGGTTGAACTAGTGTACAATCCCACCAACAGTGTAAAAGTGTTCCTATTTCTCCACATCCTCTCCAGCACCTGTTGTTTCCTGACTTTTGAATGATTGCCATTCTAACTGGTGTGAGATGGTATCTCATTGTGGTTTTGATTTGCATCTCTCTGATGGCCAGTGATGATGAGCATTTTTTCATGTGTCTGTTGGCTGTATGAATGTCTTCTTTTGAGAAATGTCTGTTCATATCCTTTGCCCACTTTTTGATGGGGTTGTTTGTTTTTTTCTTGTAAATTTGTTTGAGTTCTTTGCAGATTCTGGATATTAGCCCTTTGTCTGATGAGTAGATTGCAAAAATTTTCTCCCATTCTGTAGGTTGCCTGTTCACTCTGATGGTAGTTTCTTTTGCTGTGCAGAAGCTCTTTAGTTTAATTAGATCCCATTTCTCAATTTTGGCTTTTGCTGCAGTTGCTCTTGGTGTTTTAGACATGAAGTCCTTGCCCATGCCTATGTCCTGAATGGTACTACCCAGGTTTTCTTCTAGGATTTTTATGGTATTAGGTCTAACATTTAAGTCTTTAATCCATCTTGAATTAATTTTCGTATAAGGAGTAAGGAAAGGATCCAGTTTCAGCTTTCTACTTAAGGCTAGCCAATTTTCCCAGCACCATTTATTAAAGAGGGAATCCTTTCCCCATTTCTTGTTTCTCTCAGGTTTGTCAAAGATCAGATGGCTGTAGATGTGTGGTATTCTTTCTGAGGACTCTGTTCTGTTCCATTGGTCTATATCTCTGTTTTGGTATCAGTACCATGCTGTTTTGGTTACTGTAGCCTTGTAGTATAGTTTGAAGTCAGGTAGCGTGATGCCTCCAGCTTTGTTCTTATGACTTAGGATTGTCTTGGCAATGCGGGCTCTTTTTTGGTTCCATATGAACTTTAAAGCCGTTTTTTCCAATTCTGTGAAGAAACTCATTGGTAGCTTGATGGGGATGGCATTGAATCTATAAATAACCTTGGGCAGTATGGCCATTTTCACGATATTGATTCTTCCTATCCATGAGCATGGTATGTTCTTCATTTTGTTAGTGTCCTCTTTGATTTCACTGAGCAGTGGTTTGTAGTTTTCCTTGAAGAGGTCCTTTACATCCCTTGTAAGTTGGATTCCTAGGTATTTTATTCTCTTTGAAGGAATTGTGAATAGAAGTTCATTCATGATTTGGCTGTTTGTCTGTTACTGGTGTATAAGAATGCTTGTGGTTTTTGCACATTAATTTTGTATCCTGAGACTTTGCTGAAGTTGCTTATCAGCTTAAGGAGATTTTGGGCTGAGACAATGGGGTTTTCTAAATATACAATCATGTCATCTGCAAACAGGGACAATGTGACTTCTTCTTTTCCTAACTAGATACCCTTTATTTCTTTCTCTTGCCTGATTGCCCTAGCCAGAACTTCCAACATTATGTTGAATAGGAGTGGTGAGAGAGGGCATCCCTGTCTTGTGCCAGGTTTCAAAGGGAATTTTTCCAGTTTTTGCCCATTCAGTATGATATTGGCTGTGGGTTTGTCATAAATAGCTCTTACTATTTTGAGGTACGTTCCATCAATACCGAATTTATTGAGCGTTTTTAGCATGAAGGGCTGTTGAATTTTGTCAAAAGCCTTTTCTGCATCTATTGAGATAATCATGTGGTTCTTGTCTTTGGTTCTGTTTATATGCTGGATTACGTTTATTGATTTGCGAATGTTGAACCAGCCTTGCATCCCAGGGATGAAGCCCACTTGATCATGGTGGATAAGCTTTTTGATGTGCTGCTGAATCCAGTTTGCCAGTACTTTATTGAGGATTTTTGCATTGATGTTCATCAGGGATATTGGTCTAAAATTTTCTTTTTTTGTTGTGCCTCTGCCAGGCTTTGGTATCAGGATGATGTTGGCCTCATAAAATGAGTTAGGGAGGATTCCCTCTTTTTCTATTGATTGGAATAGTTTCAGAAGGAATGGTACCAGCTCCTCCTTGTACCTCTGGTAGAATTCAGCTGTGAATCCATCTGGTCCTGGACTTTCTTTGGTTCGTAGGCTATTAATTATTGCCTCAATTTCAGAGCCTGCTATTGGTCTATTCAGGGATTCAACTTCTTCCTGGTTTAGTCTTGGAAGAGTGTAAGTGTCCAGGAAATTATCCATTTCTTCTAGATTTTCTAGTTGATTTGCATAGAGGTGTTTATAGTATTCTCTGATGGTAGTTTGTATTTCTGTGGGGTCCGTGGTGATATCCCCTTTATCATATTTTACTGCGTCCATTTGATTCTTCTCTCTTTTCGTCTTTATTAGTCTTGCTAGCGGTCTGTCAATTTTGTTGATTTTTTCAAAAAACCAACTCCTGGATTCATTGATTTTTTGGAGGATTTTTTGTGTCTCTATCTCCTTCAGTTCTGCTCTGATCTTAGTTATTTCTTGCCTTCTGCTAGCTTTTGAATGTGTTTGCTCTTGCTTCTCCAGTTCTTTTAATTGTGATGTTAGAGTGTCAATTTTAGATCTTTCCAGCTTTCTCTTGTGGGCATTTAGTGCTATCAATTTCCCTCTACACACTACTTTAAATGTGTCCCAGAGATTCTGGTATGTTGTATCTTTGTTCTCATTGGTTTCAAAGAACATCTTTATTTCTGCCTTCAGTTCGTTATGTACCCAGTAGTCGTTCAGGAGCAGGTTGTTCAGTTTCCATGTAGTTGAGCGGTTTTGATTGAGTTTCTTAGTCCTGAGTTCTAGTTTGATTGCACTGTGGTCTGAGAGACAGTTTGTTATAATTTCTGTTCTTTTACATTTGCTGAGGAGTGCTTTACTTCCAATTATGTGGTCAATTTTGGAATAAGTGCGATGTGGTGCTGAGAAGAATGTATATTCTGTTGATTTGGGGTGGAGAGTTCTATAGATGTCTATTAGGTCCTCTTGGTGCAGAGATGAGTTCAATTCCTGGATATCCTTGTTAACTTTCTGTCTCGTTGATCTGTCTAATGTTGACAGTGGAGTGTTGAAGTCTCCCATTATTATTGTATGGGAGTCTAAGTCTCTTTGTAAGTCTCTAAGGACTTGCTTTATGAATCTGGGTGCTCCTGTATTGGGTGCATATATATTTAGGATAGTTAGCTCTTCCTGTTGAATTGATCCCTTTACCATTATGTAATGGCCTTCTTTGTCTCTTTTGATCTTTGATGGTTTAAAGTCTATTTTATCAGCGACTAGGATTGCAACCCCTGCTTTTTTTTGTTCTCCATTTGCTTGGTAGATCTTCCTTCATCCCTTTATTTTGAGCCTATGTATGTCTCTGCATGTGAGATGGGTCTCCTGAATACTGCAGACTGATGGGTCTTGACTCTTTATCCAGTTTGCCAGTCTGTGTCTTTTAATTGGAGCATTTAGTCCATTTACATTTAAGGTTAATATGGTTATGTGTGAACTTGATCCTGCCATTATGATATTAACTGGTTATTTTGCTCATTAGTTGATGCAGTTTCTTCCTAGCCTCGATGGTCTTTACATTTTGGCATGTTTTTGCAATGGCTGGTACCGGTTGTTCCTTTCCATGTTTAGGGCTTCCTTCAGGGTCTCTTGTAAGGCAGGCCTGGTGGTGACAAAATCTCTAAGCATTTGCTTATCTGTAAAGGATTTTATTTCTCCTTCACTTATGAAACTTAGTTTGGCTGGATATGAAATTCTGGGTTGAAAATTCTTGTCTTTAAGAATGTTGAATATTGGCCCCCACTCTCTTCAGGCTTGTAGAGTTTCTGCCGAGAGATCTGCTGTTAGTCTGATGGGCTTCCCTTTGTGGGTAACCCGACCTTTCTCTCTGGCTGCCCTTAAGATTTTTTCCTTCATCTCAACTTTGGTGAATCTGGCAATTATGTGTCTTGGAGTTGCTCTTCTGGAGGAGTATCTTTGTGGCGTTCTCTGTGTTTCCTGAATTTAATGTTGGCCTGCCCTACTAGGTTGGGGAAGTTCTCCTGGATGATATCCTGAAGAGTGTTTTCCAACTTGGTTCCATTTTCCCCCTCACTTTCAGGCACCCCAGTCAGACGTAGATTTGGTCTTTTTACATAATCCCATACTTCTTGCAGGCTTTGTTCATTTCTTTTTCTTCTTTTTTCTTTTGGTTTCTCTTCTCGCTTCATTTCATTCATTTGATCCTCAATCGCTGATGCTCTTTCTTCCAGTTGATCGAGTCGGTTACTGAAGCTTGTGGATTGGTCACGTATTTCTCGTGTCATGGTTTTCATCTCTGTCATTTCATTTATGACCTTGTCTGCATTAATTATTCTAGCTATCAATTCTTCCACTCTTTTTTCAAGGTTTTTAGTTTCTTTGCGCTGGGTACGTAATTCCTCCTTTAGCTCTGAGAAGTTTGATGGACTGAAGCCTTCTTCTCTCATCTCGTCAAAGTCATTCTCTGACCAGCTTTGATCCGTTGCTGGCGATGAGCTGCACTCCTTTGCAGGGGGAGATGCACTCTTATTTCTTGAATTTCCAGCTTTTCTGCCCTGCTTCCTCCCCATCTCCGTGGTTTTATCTGCCTCTGGTCTTTGTTGATGGTGAAGTACTGATTGGGGTTTTGGTATAGGTGTCCTTCCTGTTTGATAGTTTTCCTTCTAATAGTCAGGACCCTCAGCTGTAGGTCTGTTGGAGATTGCTTGAGGTCCACTCCAGACCCTGTTTGCCTGGGTATCAGCAGCAGAGTTTGCAGAAGATAGAATATTGCTGAACAGCGAGTGTACCTGTCTGATTCTTACTTTGGAAGCTTCCTCTCAGGGGTGTACTCCACCCTGTGAGGTGTGGGGTGTCAGACTGCCCCTAGTGGAGGATGTCTCCCAGTTAGGCTACTCAGGGGTCAGGGACCCACTTGAGCAGGCAGTCTGCCTGTTCTCAGATCTCAACCTCCGTGTTGGGAGATCCACTGCTCTCTTCAAAGCTGTCAGACAGAGTCGTTCGCATCTGCACAGGCCTCTGCTGCTTCCCCTTTTGTTGTTTAGCTGTGCCCTGTCCCCAGAGGTGGCGTCTACAGAGACAGGCAGGTTTCCTTGAGCTGCTGTGAGCTCCACCCAGTTCGAGCTTCCCAGCGGCTTTGTTTACCTACTTAAGCCTCAGCAATGGCGGGCGCCCCTCCCCCAGCCTCACTGCCGCCTTGCGGTTAGATCGCAAACTGCTGTGCTAGCGATGAGGGAGGCTCCGTTGCCGTGGGACCCTCCCAGCCAGGTGTGGGTATAATCTCCTGGTGTCCCCATTTGCTTAAAGCGCAGTATTGGGGTGGGAATTACCCGATTTTCCAGGTGTTGTGTGTCTCAGTTCCCCTGGCTAGGAAAAGGGATTCCCTTCCCCCTTGCGCTTCCCAGGTGAGGCGATGCCTCGCCCTGCTTCAGCTCTCGCTGGTCGGGCTGCAGCAGCTGACCAGCACCAATTGTCCGGCACTCCCCAGTGAGATGACCCCAGTACCTCAGTTGAAAGTGCAGAAATCACCAGTCTTCTGTGTAGCTCGCACTGGGAGTTGGAGACTGGAGCTGTTCCTATTCGGCCATCTTGCTCCACCTTTATGTTTTCATATGCATACTTGACAAATTACCAGTTACCTAACTCCCGAATAATACAAGGCTTCCCAAATATTTCATTCAGGACACTGCATCTTACATACTATTAAACGATAGTATTTTATTTCTACATTTATCCTAGCTCCAGATTTTTTATTATTATTATTTTGTACTCAATAGTCAGTGCTTTGTCATCTCTCTAGGTTAGTGGGTACAGTTTATTTCTCACCATCTTACTGAAATTGCAGCCTTTCAAGTGTTTCCAACTTTATGCTGGAGATTTAGTCCAACTCCCCATCTGAAATGGGTCCAATACCTCATCTCTTTTTTCTTTGTGGACATAAGTACCCAAGCCCCTAGTCGTAACTGGGTATAATAACTCTCAAGACTACCAGAGGATTGACTGCTTTGGCTTTTAGCATCCTCTTTGCTTCTGGCACTTGAAGATTTCTCTATTTTTGTGAGCCAAGACATGCAATTTAAAAAATTGTTACATTATATCCAACATTTCTAATGGTTTATATAGAGATAGTTTGAAAATAGCCTACTCTGCTATTTGACCAATACTGTTCGTCTAGTCCTATTACTTTTCAGACAGAAATCAGAATGTCATACTCCTCTATGCCTAACATTTATAGTTGTACAAAGCAATATGTGAAAAATGTTTGCTTCTAACTGTTTTAGTCAGAGCTGTCTTGACTAGCTTTAACCAATTAGCGCCTAATCTTATAAAGGCCCTTTCAATTCAGTTTTTAATGTCTTGGGGGGAGGCCGTGAATGGGAACAGAATGATAATATCAGCCTTACTGCAAGAACTGAAATTATAAATACAAATTATCAGAGATTCAGACCAAGATTCGGGACCAGGGGTTCTTTCAGGATAATTCTACCTGAGCTACCACTTTTTAAGCCAAGGCCCACCTTTTTAAGATACGTTTTTCTGTGTCCTAGACTTTTCTCACAACCTGATGATACCCTGTACAGCTTTCCATTCACATTTCCACCCCTTCCAATTTGGATTTTCAACTACACCTTTATCAGTACAGCTCTTCCTAAAGTCATCAACAAATTCCATGGACACTTCTCTGGCTGTGCCTTACTTGACCTCTTAGCAATATTAGATGTAGTTAAACACTCCTTTATTAAAAAGTGTCCTCTTGGGCTTTAGTTACACCACAATCTCCTGGATTTCTTCCTATCATTCACCGCCTTCTCCATCCCAGTTTCCTTTGATGGTTCCTCTTTTTTCTACCTGATCTTTCTTCAGGGCTCTTCTATTCCCTCTTTAGGGATATCAACCAGTTATTTCCATGCCTTTAAATACCACCTATATGCTAAAGATGGCCAATTTTATATCTCTAGCTGTGGCCTGTCAGAATCATATTTCCTACTGGTTGCACTGACATTTTCACTTGGCTTTTTACATATATCTTAAGGTTAATCTGTTTGATCTTCCATCCTTATTTTTCCCTTAGCCTTTCTCATTTCATTAATGACAGCATTATCTGTCCATTTGTTTAAGCCAAACTTTTATTTTTCCCTTTCCTTCATCCCTTATATCCAATTTTGAGCAAGTCCTATTGGTTACATCTCTAAACTATATTTCAAATCTGTCCAACAGCCTTGTGAGGAATAAGTGTTATTACTTCTATTGCATTCTTACAGAAACAGAGATTAAGACAATACGTTAGTAAGTTGCCTAAGGGTCCATAGGTACTAAGCAGAGGAATCAGGGATGCAGTTATCTTTATTTCAAATCCACTACTCTTTCCATCATACCCTGACCTTCAAAGAATGCTTATGAGTAAACTTATGAACAAATTGATCCAGATTATAATAAAACTCATAATCATGGCTTTTTCAAAAGAATATTGTCATCTACTGAAAAATAACTTTGCTATCTGTGGAGTATATTAATATCCATGCCTCTAAATATGTTAAA
The DNA here is from genome assembly GCF_007565055.1 of Rhinopithecus roxellana. Classification (NCBI taxonomy): domain Eukaryota; kingdom Metazoa; phylum Chordata; class Mammalia; order Primates; family Cercopithecidae; genus Rhinopithecus; species Rhinopithecus roxellana. Next base: position 119,055,465 of record NC_044555.1, on the reverse strand, counting down.
CTAGTTTCAGAATTTGAGACTGTGAAAGAGACAACCTGGCTTCCAGAACACCCTCTTTTCCTTTCAGGAATATGTGGTCTATTGTTCCCAAAACGTATTTCATTCTTTCCGTAGGTTTTTATCCTACTTCTCTTCCTCCAGCAAGGGAATTAGATCACGAAAGAGGCTTCCCTGCTTTTATGTTGGTTTATCTACTGTCATGACTTTATTAATATTCAACATTTCTCAACAAAAAGTCAAAGTGACAAAGGAAAGAAACTCAGCCGAGCCAGTACACATCATCATTATTATACTGTCTAAATACTGAGTAGCATTTGAAGATAAGAAGGATGTGTACTTTAATCAACCAGGGTTAATTTTATATGCTTAAAATAAATGCAAATATTGTTAGTATGATCAGGGAAACCAGCTGGTTGTCATCATTGGCATCTTTACCTTTTTCATATTTTGAATTTTATTAGAAAGTTATTATCTTTCCAATTAATGAACTTGTCTTTCTGAACGAAGTTAGGGCACTGTTTTATTGGGATTTTTCCCCCAGTGATATCTTATAGTATCGTAAAATCCCTGCAACATTATCTGCGATCTTCATGAATTTTTAGTGAAACTCACTTGGCATTTGTTTGTCATTAATCTCATTTCTAAGCCTTGAATGCCATTATCATTTTATAGACTTCTCAAAATCAGTTTGGCTTAGAGTTTTGTATTATTCTTAGAGACTTAACTACCTCTTTTTAGAGTTTCTTGCACATTCATTCAGATGCTAGAGATCTTTGTGACATCTTGTTTATATAAATTGTTTGTTAACATTTTGTTTAAAATATAAGTATAGGCAGGGCATGGTGGCTCACATCTGTAATCCTAGCACTTTGGGAAGCCAAGATGGGAGGATCACTTGAGGCCAGAAGTTCAAGACCAGCCTGGTTAACATAGCAAGACCCCATCTCTATTAAAATAATAAATAAATAAAATATAAATGTAAATATAGACTGGGATTTTTGGTAATTCTAATGTTTTTTGGAAGAATGGATGCTGGTTTTAACAAAATATGTTAATATATCTTCTTTGAATTCCCCACAGAACTGTGTACCATGGAGTGTGGTAGCCATGGAGTCTGTTCAAGAGGAATTTGCCAGTGTGAAGAAGGCTGGGTAGGACCAACATGTGACGAACGCTCCTGCCATTCTCATTGTACTGAGCATGGCCAATGCAAAGATGGAAAATGTGAGTGTAGCCCTGGATGGGAGGGCGACCACTGCACAATTGGTAAGTACCACCATACTTTAATCATAGTAAATTGAATTAGTTGAAGTTAAAAGCAGTCTAGTGAGTCAATCACTAGGCATTTAGTAGAATTTGAGGTTGGAGTAGAGGCGGACAAGGAGGGTTGGTTACAAGTTTTAAAGTTTTGTGAACTGATAGGTTTCTTCTTTTGTCGATGATATTCTACGTATTTTTTGTGTTGTTTCGTTTCTTATTACTTCAGTATTCTTTATGTTTTCTGCTTTCAAGTGCTTTGAGTTACTCAGGTGAAAGATGTTATATTGGAATAAAGTGTCATTAGTTAATAAGAAAAGTGCTTTTGTTGTGAAGGTAACATTCTCTGCCCATTTTTCCTTTTGAAAAGTATAGGTTGTTTCGGTTGAAAGCACTTAGAGGCAATTTCATTAAATGGGACTACTTTAACAGGGGCCATTCAATATCATTAGAGGCTGTCTTTAATCTATATGAGGAAGCCACTTCTGACCTATCATCAACAGAACATTTGTGTTGAATTGTTTATCTGGTAATGTAGAGAGTTGGTCCTGAAGCCACCACTCTCTCTTCACCCCTTATTGCTAATTTCACAAAGGGAAAATGATCTGTGAATACAGAAAAGCTTATGTAATAATTAATCTATCATGTGATCTTCACACTATAAAAGATATTAAAAATAAATATTTCAGTTATAAAACACTTTCTTTTTCTGAAAAAAAAAAAAAAGCAAAGCCCTTAACATATATTTCTATCCACCACAAAGGTTTCTATGCAACAAACCTTTGCATAGAAAGGTTGTCATTAATACAGAGTAACAAGTATGATTCCCATTGTTCAACTAAAGAAAGTGGGTCATAGAGTGTTCCAGTGGCATTCCTTGACTACACAGAAAATTCCTGCAGAGCAAAGGCCAATGTGGGCCTCTGGATACCCAATTCATTGTTTGTAGGCTTTTCCCTCACTAGACTATACTAGAGCTTTCATTTTTAGGTGAAAGTATTTTCTTATAATGATTGGAACTTGCCAAAGTAATGTATAATATATACAATACATATAACATATAATCTTCATAAACTGCATTACTTCTCTACTAAAGGTACAGTAAGTCTTGTTCTGCAACTGTGGGAAATATTTAAGATTCATTAAAAAGGTGGAGAGGGATGAGATTCAGATGTGTAGCTTAAGTAGTTACATTTCTGTACTACAGTAGGTTTATTGCCTTTCCATAAGAGGATTTAAATATTGTGATGATTACCATAGGTGTTTACTCCAGAACTCCCTTCTAAAGATATTACTAATAAGAAGTTGAAGCCAGTGCTCTTTCACAGAAGTTATTTCTGAAATGTGAAAATGCAGTATACTTCTTATACTTCTAATGAAATATGACACTTTTTAGGAAGCCTAATAGAGTTTCTTGAAAAAATGCCATTAATATCATTCTCACAGAAAGTATTATTCACAGACTACACAGACCCATGTACCCAACTTTTGAGCTGCAGGCATTTCAGCAGTTCACAGTTTGCTGTTCTCCTCCTAGGCAACAGATGATTAGTACATATTGTATAGCTTTAGTCTGAAATTCATTTGTCATATAGTCAGAAATTCGTTTGATCATTCTTTTCCCCTCCCTTTTAGCTCACTACTTAGACGCTGTCAGAGGTAAGATTTTTTCTCACTAATTTTATAACAGAAATATATTTATAAAAGAAAATATGCATGTGAGAAAGAAAGGATGGTGTTTTTTGCCATTTGTGTTGTTTGTTTTTATTTTTGGCAATCTTATTTAAATATAGTGTTCTCAGTTTCATGCTAAAATTGTCACACTAAAAGGTAATTTGTTTTTTCAACATCGAAGAGTCACTTTTTACTATAGTATAGAATGGACTGATAAGCAGTTTTAAGGACTATTTTCTCTTGTCTTTATATTGAGTTCTGTGTATGTGTGTGTGTCTGGATCTGTGTGTGTAACACAGGTAATTATTAAATAATTTTAATACTTTAATAGTTATTGAATAATTTGGTTCAGAGGATGAACTTTTTCTTTAACGTAACAGTGTAGCTCCAAGTCCATATACAAGGATTCCTAAGTCCTTACAGGGGCAGGAGAATTATCCTCCTAGAAGTATCCCATCATACATCCCTCCAGGGAGCTTCCTTTAACAGAGACAGCAAAGGTTTTTCTGCCAGATATCCTAGTGCCTTTCATTACCTCAGCTTCAAAAGCTTAATATGTCCCAAATTATTCTTTATTTCATCTTAATTATCTATTGCATATCCATTAGAATAGAACTACAAAATTTCCCTTCTCAAACCTATGTATGTTCATCATATGCCATGTCATGAGTATATTACATACATAAAGCTTTCCATATTTTCTAACAGTCATCTCTCATTTTATTTTTAAATTTTTTCTTCCTCTGGTCTGTTGATAGTTGTTTGGAAAACTATTTAGAAGGAACACTGGGTTACTTCTACAGATTTTTTAAAACATTTTTTATGTTTTGTTTTGCTCTTTATGCTTTTGGAATTTTATTTCAAAGAAAGAAACTGAAATGAATATTGACTGGACTATTCCCTGTAAAATCCAGGTCTGGTCCTGTGTTGCTACTAGGAAAACACCCAGTAGCATTATAGTTGCTTTCTCCATTCATCTGCCCACTGCGCATGTGGCACATGTGAAGTTACCCTTTGCTAGAGCTGAACTCCAAACTACGGGTACAAAGAGTAGGGCATCCCTGAGAAATTTAAAGTCTAAAGAGGAACCATTGTCAGTGTTGATGCTTCATCAATGGATAAAAGTTATTTAAATGCTACACTTTCCTCTTGACTTGATATTTTCCAGTTTTCTATAATTCAGAAAGTCTAAATCTGGCATGTATTAATTCCATAAACCCTTATTTAACATTTAATGTTATTGTTACAAGCATAATATCATGCAAGCTTTTGAGAGAGATACCATAGAAGTAAAGATTTCAATCCTTAGCCCGCAGATGAATAATAATCTTGAAGAGAAAAGGTGAATAAATATGAAGCAACTACAGCACATTTCTAAGGCACCATGTGAACAAATACTTAATGGTGTGGTCTGAACTGTATACCAACATACTTAAGTCCTGAAGCAATACATCACAAGGGAAAATCAGCACAGGCTAGAAGTAGTTAGGGAAAGTTTTTCTTCATAGGGACTGCTATCTTTTCCCAACATATTGGCCATAACTAGATACAGTGTCATCCATATAGTTTTGATTGAGATGAGGAGATATGTTTATTGAAAAGAAAAAAGAATTTTTGCCCCTGCCATAGTTTTCTTCCTATGTGAACCAAGGGTTGGGAATTGGGGTTAGCATTAATAAAGCTTAATTGGCTCTCAAAGGAAAACTACTGCAGAGTAAGGGATAACAAGTTCCCTGGGAAGGTTTTGCAAGCAAGCAAGCTCCTCTTCCATTTATTCAACACCTCATCTGAATGGGGCCCAGATGATTAGATGCTTCCCTATAGGCAAATACATCATTGTTGGCCAATCCCATTCTGATGTCTCTGTGATGGTTACTCTCTGATGTCTTTTCAGATGGCTGCCCAGGACTCTGCTTTGGAAATGGACGATGTACCCTGGATCAAAATGGTTGGCACTGTGTGTGCCAGGTGGGTTGGAGTGGGACAGGCTGCAATGTTGTCATGGAAATGCTTTGTGGAGATAACTTGGATAATGATGGAGGTGAGTCATTTATAAAATGTTCATATTAGAAAGGAATAGCCCAGCCTCTAGCACAGTGGTAATCAACCTGGCCAAGGGTGAAAATTAGGAATCTCTAGTATAAATGATACTGAGTTATATAGGGTAATGCTACCTTTTAGTCTCAATCACATTAAGAAATTACTTACTGAATATTTACTATGACCAGGCAGTACTCCAATTTTTTGCATGTGTTATGTATCATTTAATTCTCACAATAACCCTATGAGGCTTAGGTACTACTATTTTCCCTACTTGTAGATGGGAAAATTAATGCTCTGGGTGGGGATAGTAAGTGACTTATCCAGAATCACATAGCTAGAGAGTACCAGAACCAAGTCTCCAATGTAGCGCTATGTCAGTTCAGAGCATATTTTCTCAACTACTACACCATGCTACCTTCCATACCCGTGGCATTTATCACATCAAATTAAATTAACATACCACTATTCAAGTTGTCTGATGTTAGCATAGTTTGCATTAGACACACTAAAATATTTTTCTTTGTTGTTAGTTATTTGGAACTCCCTCTTGTGTGTCTACCTTTTAGTAACAATTTATACCTTTCAGAGGACGTAGCATCAAGACAATTTTTGGTAGAATTTTAAATATTTAATCAAGGAGCTGTGCATGATATTTTTAAAAACCATATGTGGCTCCAAGACCTCAGAGTTACCACTTCTCTTAGGAAAGCCAACAAAACATCTAACACACTGTACGATCAGACATCAAAACTGCCCAAACCACCTCTGAATGAGCCTAAAACAACAAATCCTCACTTTCCACATACCTTCTACTTGATGAAACATAAAATTAACAAAAAAAAATTTTTAATTTCTGTATATTAGCTTAAACTGAAGTATATTATTAAATTTGACTCCTCACATTTCTATATCTGCTTAGACAATTGCATTCCTTGTCATTTGAATTCAGACATGGGACAGGCTTATATTAATAACGTAGCAGTCATGGCTTAACCATCAAATTGCATTGTAAGATGCATTGTAAGAGTTTCTTCCTTTACTTTTTCTGGCTAACATTAACCTTTAAAAGTTTTTTTTTTTTTTTTTTTTTTTTTTTTTTTGAGACGGAGTCTAGCTCTGTCGCCCAGGCTGGAGTGCAGTGGCCGGATCTCAGCTCACTGCAAGCTCCGCCTCCCGGGTTTACACCATTCTCCTGCCTCAGCCTCCCGAGTAGCTGGGACTACAGGCGCCCGCCACCTCGCCCGGCTAGTTTTCTTTTTGTATTTTTTTTTTTAGTAGAGACGGGGTTTCCCTGTGTTAGCCAGGATGGTCTCGATCTCCTGACCTCGTAATCCGCCCGTCTCGGCCTCCCAAAGTGCTGGGATTACAGGCTTGAGCCACCGCGCCCGGCCAACCTTTAAAAGTTTTAAGACCTTATCAAAATTAAGTGGAGGCAACTTTGTGATTAAGGACACAGAGATTTGAAGTCAAACTGTCTGGATTCAGATACTAGCTTTGGCTCTTATACTAACTGCATGATTTGGGGCAAGTTTTATGATATCTCTATGCTTCAATTTCCTTATTTCTAAAATGAGGTTGATGATATTAAATGATATTACCATTTTTCCCTATAGTAGAATTAAGATGATATTGATGATAAATATAGATTCAGTTCTACTTTGAGATGGAAAGATAGATTGAATAATTAGACACACACTGTCTAATAGGGTTGTAATAAGGATTAAATGAGATAGTTCAAGTGAGCCACTTGAAAGATAGTAAACTACACCACACACACACACACACACACACACACACACTTAGAAGAGACTATTTTCTGAAGAGACTGTTTACTACCCATATAACTTGAAAACCTTGTTTTGGAAACTGGAGAGAAGTTTTTAATCTAATGACCCACTGATAAACTATTTAGTTTATTTTTATGGTCCTCTAAGACTCATCTTCACTTTCCTTCTTGTCTTTTTCATTATATGCCTTTTACCTGGCACATCTTCATGTCTTCTTCACCCATTATTCTCTGTCCATAATTTAAGTCTCAAACCATATCTCCCATGAAACTTCTGACATCCACCTCCTTAATCACCCATGGTGTTGATAATATGCACCATACAATCAAACACCTAATTATATTCTGTATATGGTTTTCTTGTTGCAGTTAAGCATGACCCATCGCCCATAGTTATATTCCCAATATGTTGAAAATAATAGTATCTCACTTGTATGCAGGATTTACTATGTGCCAGGCCCTGTGCTGAGTCCCTTATGTGAATTATTTCATTTAATCCCCATTATGTAGAAACTTTTTTTTTTTTGAGACAGGGTATTGCTCTGTCTCCCATTCTGGAGTGCAGTGGCACGATCTCAGCTCACTGCAACATCTGCCTCCAGAGCTCAGGTAATCCTTCCACCTTAGCCTCCTGAGTAGCTGGGACTACAGGCACACACCACCATGCCTGGCTGATTTCTGTATTTTTAATAGAAAAGGGGTTTCACCATGCTGCCCAGGCTCATCTCAAACTCCTGGGCTCAAGGGATCTGCCCGCCTCAGCCTCTGAAAGTGTTGGGATTACAGATATGAGCCACTGCACCTTGCTAGGAACTACTATTAACACTACTTTACAAATTAGGAAACTGAGACACAGAGAAGTCAAGTAAGTTGTTAAAAATCACATAGTAAGCAAATGATAGGTCCTGGATGTAAACCTAGGTGGTCTGCTTCATTCTAAAAAGGATTTGATATAATAATAGGAATTTCTCAGTTATGTATTGATTAAAAATGTTATGCTCAGAAAACACATTAACAACCTATGCAATTATAATTTCTGGCTCAGTTAAGGTTGAGCCAATGTTTCCTGCCTTAGTAAAGTAATAAAAATAATTGAATATTTAATTATCACCATTTTTTATGGCCTCAAGGTCATCACAAGGCAGCCAAAATGTTTAAAGAATGGATCAACTAAATATTAATGAATTAATGAATTATCAATTCTCAATGCCTGTGGTCTATGTAGATTCAGAAGACATAGAAGATTTCACTGAATGTGTATTTACCTGTGAACATTCCTTAAAACTATGTCTCTATATGCAAATTAAATATCAAAGACTTTGATATGAGCTCAGTATATTTTTATGATTGTCTCTTTAGGGAGCAGGGGGGAAGGCTCCTTGAGATTTCCAATTACCATTTTTCCCTATGGTAGAATTAAGATGATATTGATGTTAAATATAGATTCAGTTCAACTTTGAGATGGAAAGATAGATTGAATAAACTCTGAAAGCCCCATGACTAAGATTTTAGACCAATAATTCCATTTTTATACTGTTCAAACATTACCCGTAAGAATACATTAAATGCCCTTCATTTGGTAGTCTCAGCTTTCCAGCTATCCATACTGGCTGGTTTCATTTAGTTAAATATGACTAATTATTAATATTTGCTTAATTTTAATATTAATATACTTGTTTGTGCATGTGTGTATATGTGTGTGTTTTAATTACATTAGAAAGTACCAACTGAACCTTTTTGGGAAAAAGTGGTCCTAATTTTTAAAATGTAATTCTTAAGAAATCTTCCCAATCAAAAAAAAATCACTTTCAAGCATTTGCTTCAAGTAGCTGGTACCTGATTACTCCATATTATAACTGATACTTAAAGAATGGTGGAAATTTTTTGCATTCTAATCAGTTTCGAATACTCATTAGTATTGCTGCTACTTCCTGCAGCTTTGACTTTAGTTACATTCTGATTCAATGCATTGTGATTCTCAGTAACTAATTGGGCTGCATTGAATATGTGGGTGACACCGCTGGTCCAGAAACTACCTAAAAGCTCCTTGAACAGTAAAAACAGAACAGAGAAGAAATAACCTTTCAATGTTTTTTCTTAAGTGCAAAAAAGGAAAGCTATCTTACGTGTTGTATATATAAGAACTAATTACTATAGAAGTCACAAACCGAGGAAATGTCTTGACCTCATTCATCTCTTTAATCAAGAAGCACCTACCACATGCACAACCCTATACTTGGAGGAAAAAACTTATTATGGTTACCACATTTTCATTTGTTAATTATGTGTCCTAATTTGGAGTTTGTTACATATGATCACCATACATTACATGCACATATGAATTAACATCAGAAAAAAGTTTGAACATTATATTAACTGAGTCAGAATAGCTAAAACAAATAATAGTGAAAGGAAGATAGAACTATCAGACATTAAGGCATATTTGAAAGCTATGATAATTAAAGCAAAGTGGTACTGATGTGAGAATAGACAGATTAATGCAACTGAATAAAAGCTCTAGAACACACCCAAGTACAAAATTTAGTATATTATAAAACTGGCATCAAAAATCAATGGGGAAAATAAGCATTATTAAATAAATGGAATTGGGACAACTCTTAAGAAAAATGCCTTAGATTTTTTAATTCATACCATATACTAAAGAATAAGATAAATAAAAATACTTCAACTGGATTAATGAGTTAAAATTAAAAGAAAACAAACAGAATTTAAAAAATAGGTGATACATCTTACAATGAGAAAACACTTTGTAAACATAAAAAGAGAAGAAACCATAATAGGAAAAAAAAACAATAAATTTGACTTAGTAAAAATTTAAAACTTTTTTATAATGTTTAGCTAAATGTGCAGACCATCCAATATCTAAATATTTTCAGACATCAAAATTTACACTACTAGTATGGTAGTCACTGGCCACATGTATTTAAATTTAACTTAAATAACATAAAAAAATTCAGGATCTCAACTGCACTAGTCACATCTCAAGTGCTCAATAGCCACACGAGACTAGTAGCTACTGTACTAGACAGCACAGTACTAGAGCATTCTCATCTTTAGGAAAAGTTATATTGGATTGTGATGATCCAAATGTCTCACTCAAATGTTTACCTTTCAGCCAAACATTTCACATTAAGTACCCAGTTTTCCATTAATTCATTACTACTTCTTGCCAACTGTTGTGCTTGGCACTGGGGAGAAAATGATAAACAGTACAAGTTTCTGCCTTCATGGAGCTTATGGTCTAGCAAGGCAGATAGATATTAAACAACCCACACAAATATGAGGGGACTGCAAATAGTTCATGGAAAAGGGGACTTAAAACATAAATATTTAAAAATATAAACTTTGTTTCTTAACAAAAGTATAAACTTTATTTCTACATCAAGTTCAAGACAATTTTGTAAGGGATGAGTCCATCCTGATATAACTGAGGGTCCTGGGAACTTAACCAGTCTTCTTTACATTGTTAACTGAAGAAAAACGGGTGCCCATTAAAGATTTTTTGAGATTAGGAAACAAACAAACAAACAAAAATTAGAAGGAGCCAAATCAGAACTGTAAGTAAGGTAAATGCATAATGATTTCCCTTTGAAACTCTTCCAAATTGCCGTTGTTTAATGAGAGGAATGAGCAGGAGCATTGTCATGGTGGATTAGGACTCTCTGGTGAAGCTTTCCTGGGTGTTTTTATGCTAAACCCTTGGCTAACTTTCTCAAAACACTCTCATAATAAACAGATGTTATCATTCTTTGGCCCTCCAAAAAGACAACAAACAAAATGCCTTGAGAATCCCAAACAGCTGTTGCCTCCTAGGTTCAAGCTATTCTCCTGCCTGAGCCTCCCAAGTAGCCGGAACTATAGGTGCATGCCACCCCTGTCCCCCCCTCCCCCCGGCTAAATTTTGTATTTTTAGTAGAGATGGGTTTTCACTATGTTGGCCAGGCTGGTCTCGAACTCCTGACATCAAGTGATCCGCCTGCCTCGGCCTCCCAAGGTGCTGGGATAACCATTGCTCTTGACCAGTCCACTCTTGCTTTGACTGGACCTCGTCCACCTCTTCGTAGCCACTGTTTTGATTGTGTTTTGTCTTCAGAGTCATACTGGTAAAGCCACATTTCATCTCCTATTACAATTCTTCAACAAAATGCTTTGGGATCTTCATCCCATTTATTTAAAATTTCCATTGAAAGTTCTGCTTTTGTCTGCTGCTGGTCTGGGAGTAACAGTTTTGTACTCATCAAGTGGAAAATTTGCTTGACTTTAATTTTTTAGTCAGAATTGTGTAAGCTGAACCAATTGAGATGTCTGTGGTGTCGGAACTGCTCCTCCTGTTAATCATTGGTCCTCTTCAATTAGAGCACAAACAAGATTAAGTTTTCCTCACAAATTGATGTGGATGACCTGCTGCTGCAGGCTTCATCTTCAACATCGTCTTGTCTCTTCTTGCAAAGGGTTATCCATTTGTAAACTGCTAATTTCTTTGGGGCATTGTCCCCATAAACTTTTCATAAAGCATCAGTGATGTCATCATTCTTCCACCCAAGTTTCATCATAAATTTGATGTTTGTTCTTGCTTCAGTTTTAGCAAAATTCACATTGCTCTGACAGGGACTCTTTTCAAACCGATGTCTCATCCTTCTTAGTGCCTCAAACTAGATCCTGTTCAGATGTGTTACAACAAGTTAGTATGACTTTATTTTAGTGCAAAAAAAAAAAAAATTTGAACTCCTTGCATAATTTTCTCATGATACACATTTTCCATGAACTTTTTAAAGATCCCTCATAGCTATGTATTTACAACTGTGAAGAGTGCTAGAAAAATTTTATAATTTTAAAGCTGTGTAATTCTATAAATGTGCATGGGGACCTGACCTAGTCTGGGTGGTGAGAGAGGCCTCACATGAATCAGGGGAAGAATGTTCCAGGCAGAGGAAATAGCATGTATATATGCCCTGAGGTGGAAATGTACTGGGCTCTAAAGTAAAAGGCAAGTCTTTGTGGCTGGAACATGAGTGAGGAAGAGATTAATATGGAAAAGTAGGCAGGGGCCAGATCATATAGAACAGTGTTTTATAAGATCTTCAGTTACCATACAAAGATTCCATTTCATTCACTCTACTTATGGAGGAAGGAAAGTGGTCTCTGATATTGTGGAAATATTTTCAAGAAGGCTCAAAAAATGTAGAGTAAGAGTGTTTAATCCAAACAGCCTTTTTTCTCTGATCTTTTAAGTATTTATCATGTTTGTCCAAGCTTCTGTGGTATAAACTCTTCCAGTGGTCTATATTCATATTCATTGGTAAAATCAGTAAGTTAATTGCCTAAAAGAGAATGATCTTCCAGGAATCATTCTTCATAAGTCACCTCTCATTAAGAGCAATAGCTATTTGCAAGTCTCTTTTATTATGTAGTGTTTCTAGATCTAGAAAACAGTACCACGGGTGAGTTATGAACACATACAAGCTCATGGATCAATGAGCCTCATGTTTGGAATGGCACCAGCATGCTTCAGTGTTTAATAAATAGGAAAATGAAAGAGAAGGAACAATGAATTTATAACATTTACTCTATTTAAGAGTCAGACATCTTCACATTTACTTTTGAGATTTGGTTGGAGACAAAAGACTTGGCATCAGAAAGCATATTTCTAATTATTCTTTTCTCACCATACCCCTTTAATTTCTAAGCAACCCATTTATTAATGGATCATCACTTAGTTATAAGAGCCTAAACTGCCCAAGTGCCTCCAGATGCAACTGCCAAGTAGAAAATCTCAACTCTGTAACTGTTCACCACTGTATGACTGGGTCCATCACATTGTCTGCCAACTAAGGCTACTAATACTTGACATCTGCCTACTTTGCAGTGATGAAAATGAATGAGAAAATAGTTGAAATACAGTCATTTAAAGTGGGTAATAAAAGTGTGTTATCAATGAAGCATCTATTAATAACAATTTCGTATATTAGTTGGATATTTATTAATCTCTAGGCAAATTTACAAATGTCATTGAAATAGGACTTTTATGGCATCTGCTTATTCATTATTCAAATATATAATGAATGTTCATTTTTTGAGGGGGGATAGAGTCTCGCTCTGTCACCCAGACTGGAGTGCAGTGGTGCAATCTCGGCTCACTGCAACCTCCACCTCCTGGATTCAAGCTATTCTCCTGCCTGAGCCTCCCAAGTAATTGGAACTATAGGTGCATGCCACCCCCGCCCCACACCCCCCCCCCACCCCCGGCTAATTTTTGTATTTTTAGTAGAGATGGGTTTTCACCATGTTGACCAGGCTGGTCTTGAACTCCTGACATCAAGTGATCTGCCTGACTCGGCCTCCCAAAGTGCTGGGATTACAGGCGTAAGCCACCGTGCTGGGCCTTGAATGCTTACTTTAAGCCAGGTACTGTTCTAGTCATTGAGGAAATAGCAATGCATAAAAAAGATGAAATTCACGCTTCCATAAAGCTTATATCCTAGTTAGAAGAGGCAGAAATTAAACCAAATTTTAAAAATACATATTACCATAGAAGGTGGTAAATGTGATGGAGAAAATTTGTTTTTTGTTTTGTTTTTTTTTTTTTTTTAAAAAAAGGCAAGATGGTTACCAGAGGCTGGCAAGGGTAATGGGGATTTAAAGGGGAGTTGGGGATGGTTAATGGGTGCAAAAAGATAGTTAGAAAGAATGAATAAGATCTACTTTTTTTTTTTTTTTTTTTTTTTTTTGAGATGGAGTTTTGCTCTTGTCCCCCAGGCTGGAGTGCAATGGTGCTATCTCAACTCACTGCAACCTCTGCCTCCTGGGTTCAAGTGATTCTCCTGCCTCAGTCTCCCAAGTAGCTGGGATTACAGGTGCCCACCACCACGCCCGGCTAATTTTTGTATTTTTAGTAGAGGCAGAGTTTTCCATGTTGGCCAGGCTGTTCTCGAACTCCTGACCTCAGGTGATCCATCCACCTCAGCCTCCCAAAGTGCTGAGATTACAAGCGTGAGCCACCACTCCTGGCCAAGACCTACTATTTGATAGCACAACCGGGTGACTACAATCAATAATTTAATTGTGCATTTTAAAATAATTAAAACAGTATAATTGCATTGTTTGTAGCACAAAGGATAAATGTTTGAGGGGATAGATACCCCATCTTTCATGATGAGATTATTATACATTGCATGCCTGTATCAAAATATCTCGTATCCCATAAATATATACACCTACTATGTACCCACAAAAATTTTAAATTAAAAAAACAAAAATTAAAATAAGGCAAGAAAAGGAAGGACAGGGACTGTAGGACAGGGGGAAAATTTAAATAAGGTAGCCAGAGAAAATCTTACTAAGAAAATGATATTTGAATAAAGACCCAAAGGAGGTGAAAGTTAAGCCATGTTGATACCAGAGAGAAGAACATTCCAGGCATAGGAATAGTGTGTGCAAAGGTCCTGATACAAGACATTGCCTGGGAAATTAAGGAACAGCCAGAGGAGTGGGAAGGAGATGGGGTGGATCATAAGAGGTAAGATCTGAGAGGTAAGAGGGAGATGGCAAAGAATCAGACTGTGAGGTAATAAGTCATTGTCAAGACTTAGGCTTTTATTCTAAGTGATATGAAAAGCCATTGATGCCAGGTAGGCACCAGGAGAACATGAACATTAGTGGCATTCTAGTTACAAGAGGCAGAACAATGTATTTTCCCAACCCAGAAAAGTTTAATGATATGTGGTTATAGCAACAATAATGATTTGGGCAGGCCATATCCTGAATGCAATTGAGTCTCTCTCACTTTCTTTTTCCTAATACAGTAAAATCCAGGGGTGAAAATCAGCCTGAATAAATGAATAATATTAATTATAGACTATTTCCAGAGGAAATACAGTCCTCTTACCTTCAGTACATATAAAGGTGACAACTAAGCTAACAGGAGTGCCTAGTAGGAGGCCTGCTTTAGTAAAGAGTTATGAATGATTTATAGTTAGTTCACTGCTTATGGCTTTCTAACATATCTAAGAAGATTTTGCTTTACTGAGTCATTGGAATGATCAGCCCTTCCATTTTATTTTCACTATTAATTTGCTCAGCAGACCCACTGTTCTATAGATGCTGAAAAGCTTAAGCTTAAATCCAGCCCCTGTCCAAATGGTGGCAAATTCGGAATCAATCAAATCCAATGAATGAAAAGTTTCTGTAGTATTAGTGTTTGTCTACTCAGAGTTACATAAGATCCTACCTACCTGACAACCTAACCAAGCATAGTTCATAACATGAACACATTCCAACAACTGGAACATGCTACACAGAAGTCAATTGCCCTCTGGCCAGTGATAAGGCAACTTCAGTAGAAGTGGGGTTGAACACTTTAAGCTGCCATTGCAAACCATTGGCATCTACCCCTAAGACTCTATCCTTAGATTCTTTGCAGTCTGTATGTTTTAGAATTTGGTATAATAACAACAGCTAACATTTATCAAGTGCTAGCTATGTACTAGATAGTAAGCTTTTTATGAATACCTTTCCAACTTTATTGAGGTATAAATGGTGTACAAAACCTGAACATAATAAATGTAAATAATTTGGTCAGTTTACACATATGTATAAACTCCTGTTACCATCACCACAAACAAGGTAATAAACATATCCATTATATCCAACGGTTTTCTTCTTGTCCATTTGTTTTGGGGTGAAGTGTGTGTGTGTGTGTGTGTGTGTGTGTGTGTGTGTGTAAGAACCCTTAACATTAGGTTTACCATCTTAAAAAATTGTTAAATGCACAATACCTCATTATTAACTATAAGTACTATGTTGTACGTGGACTTGCTCATCTTGTAACTGTGACTTTATATCCATTAACTCCCTATACCCCCATAATGAATCCCCAAGTAACCACCATTCTGTTGTCTACTTCTATATGTTTAACTATCTTAGACGCCTCATATAAGAGCAATCATGGAGTATTTTTCCTTCTATGACTGACTTATTTCACTTAGCCTAATGTTCTCCAGTCTATGGCTATACTACCCTGAATGCACCCAATCTCATCTTTATTATAGCATGTGATACTTACAACAACCTATAGAGTGAGTATTACTGTTATTTACATCTTACAAATGAGGAACTGACTTGTCCGGGATCGTACAGATTGTAAGTGGCAAATGAAGATTAGAGCCAAAGTAGGGCTGTCCCGGTGGCTTATGCCTGTAATCCCAACAGTTTGGGAGGCCAAGGCATGTGGATCACCTGAGGCCAGGAGTTCAAGACCAGCCTGGCCAACATGGTGAAACCCCATCTCTACTAAAAATACAAAAAATTAGCTGGGCATGGTAGCAGGTGCCTGTAATCCCAGCTACCTGCGAGGCTGAGGCAGGAGAATTGCTTGAACCCAGGATGCAGAGGTTGCAGTGAGCAGAGATCACGCCAATGCACTCCAGCCTGGGCGACCGAGCGAAAGTCTGTCTCAAAAATAAATAAATAAATAAATAAATAAATAAATAAAGCCAATGTCTCTTTTTGTTTTGTTTTGTTTTGTTTTGTTTTACCTTAACCAATTCATGTGCTCTAAATGCCTATGTATAGTCATGCACTTGGAAGTCCTACAGCCTAGATCAGTACTAGTAATACACACTGTTTAGATGATGATGTTGAATGTGTGATTTGCATGCATAACACTAGGTGTTAATATGACTCCCAGGTTATTTCCCACTGCAACTACATCTAGCCTCCCCTTCTTCATGTGTAAAATAGGGATGAGAATATCAACCTAACAAGCTTGTTGAAGGATTTGTTGAGATAATACACGTGGATGTACCTAGTACCTGGCAAATATTAACTAATCTATACATGTTTTCAAATCCTTTTGTATAACCTACCATGAATTCACTGCCCATTATTATCAAGGTGATAATACAAGTGCTGTCTCTAAACCATATATATTTGTAAATTCATCTTTCAGGATTAGAAAGTATGAGTTTCCCCTGTATCACTCATATTCCTTCATCCATTTCCCCTTTCAGCCACGGGCATACAATTAGTAGGCAAAAGTTTACTAGTGATGACTTGATCACAAAGCAAAGAAACCAGTGCTTCATCAGCACCAATTGAGCCAACTGGCAGAGTCCCAAACTGGTTGGCAAAGCTAGGATCAATGAATGACATAGATAGTCCTTCAAGACAGTGTAACCTCCCTCTTTTTTAGCTACCTAGTATTTTTATTCCTTTGAAGAGAACAGGCCCTAAAAGTAAAAATCAGTTAATATTTGACATGCCCATATCTGCCACGCTGAGCTTGGCTATCAGTAGGGTGCCACAGCTTCCAATTCTGAACAATTAGAAAAAAAAAAACTGTTAATAGCCAAAAAACAAAGCACACATTCAGCGTGATTGTCATTTGCACTTCTTTGCAACAGTCTAGACATACTATATGGGGTGTTAGCCAATGTGATAATTGGTAAGTTCATCTTTGCCCATGAACTGGACTTACCTACAAATTATAATATGGGGTTTGCATGCCATTATTGGTCTGCTTGCCTGAGGTCTTTCTAGACTCAACAGGAGCCTTGCTGTTGTCTCAGAAAACAGAGGTCTTAAAGGGTCAGCCCTATATAATAGGCAATTATTAAATATGAAACTTCAGCTTGGAATGTATAGAACATTACTAGATGAGAATGTGAGTCCCAATTATGAATTGGTTCTATGTTTAGATTTTCTTAGGTTTTTTAAGATCGTTTTTGGTGTTAGTATTTGTTTAAAATCTATTTATTTTCAAAAATAAGTCGCAATTTTGTGGTTGACAGGTTGAAACCTGTGACTGCCCAATGTGATTATTACTAATGCATTCATTAATATTTGCCAGGCATGACACTAGATACTTCCACATATATTAGCTCAATAACAACAAATTCACTATTCAATAAAAATGTGAAAGTGACTGCCCACATGAAAAGCAATTTTTCATTGTTTAGTGCATTATGCACCAATTCCAGGCATCAGAGAACTCTTTTAAGCAGCCTGATATTTTAGCCAGCTTTTCAGCACATCCAGATGTTTAATTAGCAGAGTAAAGAGATAATGTGCTAATAAGAGGCTGAGAACAGTGTATTGGAGGGAGAGGTGGTAGTGGCATCTAAAATCCGTAAAAAATCTGTTCATATAATTTGCTGAATGATGGGAAAAGGGGAAGCAGAAAGAAACTTCTTATTGAAACAAATTCACACTAAAAAGTCATCAATGAAAAAGAAATATGTATACAGAGAAATAGAAATCGGGGCAAAAATACATTGAACAAACAGGGAAGGCAAGAAAAAAGCAAACTGCATTTTAAATCAAAGTACTGTCTATAGTACAGGGAATTTGAAAGGACCACATGTGGGGAAAAATATTTCCCGGGTGCCCTAGGGCTGCTGTTCCAAACATCTACTCTCTTGGTGTTCCTCGCTTTCATTGCCCCGAGCTGTGGTACACCCCCCTCTAACTCCACGGGAGCAGACAAGTGGGGGAGAGAGAGCAAGCAAAAGAGCTGCAGGAAACCAGTGCCAGTAACTTGCTGCTGCAGCAGCCTTAAGGAGACGGTGATCCATCCGAACCTTCCTATTCCAAGGCAAGCCAAGAAGATTAGTGTCTTTATATTTACCCTTGTTAAACAACTGAATTAGAGTCACTTGCCTTCTTTAAGGACCTAGGAAGGACTTTAATTTTTTCACTTATGGGGCATGGAATGAAGTGTCCATATGCTCAGTTAATCACTCCAACCCCTTCTCTTTGCATGTAACTCTCTTAGAGCCCTTCTTACATTTTTGCTAGTATAAGAGTTAGCTGATTACATATCTGTTTCTCCTACTAAGCCCAGAGCTCTTGAAAACAGGAAAAGGGTATTTTTATCTCTTAACTTCTCCAAGCACCTAACAGTATTTTGCACTGTTAGATTGTCAGTGGTCTCCCTGCCTCAGAATCCCTGTTCCCCACATCATGTCTCTACCAAAGAACAAAGCCTTTGTATGACGTTTTTTGTTTGTTTGTTTGTTTGTTTGTTTGTTTTGTGGTACAGCAGTGGATTCAGCAGTCTACAGCAAATGGTGAAGGGCCAGAAAATGAAACAGAGAAAGTCATCGCATTCATATATGTCAGGTTTAATAGTAATTGTGTCAAAAAACTGCTATTAGGCATGTTAACTCTAGTTCCTTCTATAAATTCCTTAAAAAACTGGTTCTGCAACTTTAGTATGCTTCAGAATCACCCAGATTAAGTATGCATAATCCTGGTCTGTAAAAATTCTGAGTCAGTAGGTGGAGCTCAAGAATATGCATATTTTATAAGCTCCCTAGGTAATTGACAACACATTTGAAAATCATTGCTCTAAATACCTTTTTTCACCATGAGAATCCCAACCTCTATTTTGAGCGTTACCAGTAGACAACAATATTGGGAGGATTTTTTTTTAAATACAAATTCAGGTAGCAAGTACTTGTTAATTGTGTGCTCATAGATGTACTAGGTGTGCTTACAAGAAATCATGGCATTCTGAAAGAATGGTCTCACTGAGGAAGAAGAAATTTCTAAACAGTGATATCTAACAGAATTGTTTACCCAAACTCTAAACAATAACTATATAAACTATCTTCTCCAGATGATAAATGCAGGAGAATTCAGGAAAGAAAGATTTATGAACAAAATAGTTTGAATTTCTGTGAGGTGCCATGTGAACTCAGAGTGAGTAATAATTCATGAAAAATGTGAATTTAACAAGTTCTGAACTCAAAATAAAGTTGATTATCTTTGGCTATATTTTACATTTTCTCCATTTATGTATATTTTAAACTATATTGTTTCTCTTGAAGCTAAATAATCAATACTGATTTTGGGTTTTATTTCCAGATGGTTTAACCGACTGTGTGGATCCTGATTGCTGTCAACAAAGCAACTGTTATGTGAGTCCTCTCTGCCAGGGCTCACCAGATCCTCTTGACCTCATTCAGCAAAGCCAACCTCTCTTCTCTCAGCACACTTCAAGACTTTTCTTTGATCGAATCAAATTCCTCATTGGCAAGGACAGTACTCATGTCATTCCACCTGAGGTGTCATTTGACAGCAGGTACATATATATTTATTTTATTCCTTAATGAACAATGGTCATGTTTTTCCTTAACTATGAAAGGAAGATATCTTCTAAAGATCAGATTACTTGCCATTCCACATAATCCACATTAATTTCTTTTTTAGGACTTCTCTGGAAAACCAAAACTCATTTCTAGAGATTCTGTATCATAAAATTATGTGTGTATGTTTGTGTATGTATATTTATAATATGACTTTTAATAACAAAAACAGGAGGGAAGTATAATTTGCAAATTTATTGTTTAGCTTCTGGATTGATTCCTTGAAAAAATCTTGAATTTCAAAAACTAAATTTTAAGTTTTATTTCATGATGGAAAATGTTTCCATAGGAAAGGGTTGAATAAGTTTGACATCCTAGTGTGAAATGCAAGACTCATGAAAAATCTGTCTTCCAGGAAAGTTCAAATGCATGAATTGTCACTTAGGACCTCAGACCAAAGCCCAACCCATAAGGCAAAGAAATATTTAAAAATAAACTTACTTATATAAAGTATAATAACGTGAATTTGCTCATTGTTATTCTTCATCTTCAGCGATGATATATTTTACTAATTAGCATTAGAGGTAAGTCACTAAAGTCAACATTTCCAGGCACAAAAATGTTCTCCTGTATTCATTCCACAAGTCAATATTTTACTGGCCTTGTAGACTATTGCAAATAGGAATTGTTAAGAAACATGGAAAGTATTTGTCCAGGAGCTCCTGTCTACAGCCCACTCCCTCAGTTGCAGCCTGGTGGGAGTTATCATTCCCCAAGAATAACTTGGTCAAGAGTTTATGTTGATATCAGTGACAATCTAAGAAAATTACAACTCCATCTTGACCTATACACAGTAGAAAAGGGAAAAAATAAGATGTGCATGGAAATTTCAAACTCTCAACTCCCTTCCCTTCAGTTGTATACTAGAACTGTTATTGAAACTCAAAAGTTTTTAATTATTTTTTTTATTGTGTAGTTCTGACTTTTTAGGTCTCAGACAGAACCCAAAATCCAAATGCCGATGAATCACAAAAAAGGGCTTTTCTGCCAGGGGATCTAGTCAAAGTTTTCCTTCTTCCAACAGATTCAGTCATCTCCATTTTGAAGTACTTCTTCCAGTTTCAATAACAACTCTGCTGTGACTTTCAGATGGGGTATAGTCAAAGTAATTATTTAGATAGTCGAGACTTATTTATTATACACCAGAGGAACAAAAAGAACAAAAGGCAGCTGTTATCCCTATTTTCCTACTTAAGGTAGAGGTAAGACATCAACTCTGTAGCTTTCTTCACTCAGAGAAAAGTTGATCCAAGAAAATGAAATGAAGTGAAAGAAATAACCTCCATGACATGGAGATGTGTTAAATGACTCACTAAACTCAAATAAGGGGAGAAAGTCAGGACCTGAGAAAGACAAGAGACAAGTCATTGTGACCTAGAGCAGAGCATGTGAGCGATAAACTTAGAAAAGTGAGGACAAACTTAAACCCCTGCGGTTCAGCTTCATGCATCAGCAGCACTTCCAGCCACTCAGAGTGAACAAACCTATTACTTGTGGTGGTTAATGCCCTTCTCCTCATCCTGGTTTGATTGAGTTCTCCTCATTCTTTTGTAAAATGCTCCTAGTTATCATTTGGCTCTGCAAGTCACATTTAAATTCAGAACGATGGGTCTCCTTCGTCCAGGGGTCTCAGCTATTACAGATATATCCATTCTATCAGAAAAGGCAAAGGCCTTTCGCAAGGAAAATAGCTGAGGACAATCTATTTCCTCTAAAAAATCAACACATGCATTTTTATTTGGGATATCTTTGGGCAAAATAAGTCCAACTCTGATCACATGTATATAAATCATAATAGCTACAGTCTCTTACATCTATATAGTACTTTTTGGTTTGCAAAGCAAACAAACATACATTATGTCATTTTATCCTTACATTATCCCTGCAAAGTAGATACTTGTATTAGGTGCATTTTATATATAAGGAAACTGAGGTTCAGAGAGATTAAATAACTTGCCCCAAATCACACATGCAACAAGCTTGCATTGTAGCAACTCTTGTAACCTTTCCATTATGCCACAGCTGCCCCATTTCAATGTGTCCTTAAATAAACCTGGTGATGTGAACCAAATTTATACTAGGTAAATGGTATTTGGGTCAACACAAGAAACTTAGAAACCAGATGACATTTTAAAAATCCAGTTCAATTTAATACATTTCAGTGACATCATTTACAAACTTCAAATCAGTGCTAATGAACTTTTTCTTTGTAGATCACAATTGAATGACTCATGAAATGGACGTTTTGCTACATGTAAATTGTCCTTGAGCATTTTTTTTTTTTTTTTTTTTTTTTTTTTTTTTTGAGACGGAGTCTCGCTCTGTCACCCAAGCTCCGCCTCCCGGGTTCACGCCATTCTCCTGGCTCAGCCTCCCGAGTAGCTGGGACTACAGGCACCGCCACCTCGCCCAGCTAGTTTTTTGTATTTTTAGTAGAGACGGGGTTTCACCGTGTTAGCCAGGATGGTCTCGATCTCCTGACCTCGTGATCCGCCCGTCTCGGCCTCCCAAAGTGCTGGGGATTACAGGCTTGAGCCACCGCGCCCGGCCGAGCATTTGTTATGTCAAAGATCTCATGCTAAACTTTTACATGTGTTATTTAATCCTTACAAAAATTCTATATGGTAGGTACTATTACTATCTCCATTTGTTAGGTGAGGAAATAAGAACAGAGATGTCAAGTAAATGACTTGTTCAGGGTCACAATTAATGTGTGTCAGTCAGAATTTGAACCCAGAATTTGAACTGGTGCTGACAGCCAGTCTCTAAACCACTATACTGGGTCATTTTGGCTACTTAGAAAGCTGGACTATCTGACTCTGAAATACTTATGGGTCTTATACATATCAGACTGTAGGATTGCTCTCCTCAGACAGATCTGGGACACTTATGTACCATAATCAGGTGAACAAACCACTTTGCTTTCTAGTTTTTGCTGCATAATTGAGAGAGAGCTAGGTAGGCGGGTGAAGAAAGTATTTTGAAGGGGCTCATTTGCCTACCAGCAAAATGCGACCCACACAGCTGATTTGCTGCTGAGTGTTGCTACCATCAGAAACCTTTGGAGCTAAAGATGGTGACATACAGGTGACTAAGTGTTGCGAAACACTGTTTATCCTTGTACATCCAAGGGAGACTAGACCTTCTTGTTTTGAGTTAGCTGTACCCACATGTGAAAGCCCATGGAATATGTGTGTTCTGTGCCCTGTGATGGTATAACAACCATGTGAATGTGCAGCCTGCCCATGGTGAAGATCTTGGTCAAACTCAACTGAGTTACCATTTTTTCCCTAAATGTAATTTATACCCTGTAGCTCCAGTTTCTTTATTTTCTTCAGTCTACTCCAAACATGACTACAAAGTAAACCACATACTCTACGAGCCCTGTATGACATTACTTTTTAATAATGTAAATAGGTGAACAGAAGCATTATTGATCTTCAGTGTCTAAGCATTTAATCACTATTAATAATGTAAAAGGTTTTTATAAATATGTAAAAACAGGAGTACATTAAACTAAATGACAGCAGTAATTTGCAAAGCCAGACATTTCACTCGCCATCACTAATGGAGAAATGCATTAAAAAAAAAAAAACAAAATCCTACCAGGGTTAGTGCAGCAGCCAACAGCAAGATCTGGCCAAACTCATTTGTCTGTTTTGTAACCATGAGAGGCTGATCCTCACATCAATCCCTGTCAGGTGTCTAAATCAGAGGTTGCTTAAAATCAGCCCACAGATGTATTTTGTCTGTCTTGACATTTAGAAATTAGGAGATCCAACATAAAAATCAGAATATCCTCCTTCTCTAGAAAATTTAGACAGCTTGGGATGCATGGGCATGGCATAGGTGGTCTGACGCTCAGGGCCAGCTGCCCCTCTGGATGGGGCATGGCATACCTTTCTAGCTCACCACTCACTTGACTCACATCCTTCACTTTCAATGTCATGCCTGGCCTTGCTGGCATTTGAGTTTGTGATTTCTGGTCTATACAGTTTCTGTAGCTTTCCAAGGAAAGATCTTAAGTGTTTGTTTTTCTTTCTGATCTTTTTCCCTGAGAGCCTTTAAATACCCAACATTATCATTTCACTTAATTTTTGAACTTTTATTATATTGGTTTAAAAAGAGAAAAAAGATGATTGAACATGATCTAGAAATCACATTAATGGAACAATATTTCTCCCCTTAGTTCACTGGAGTACCTTTGCATATCTCATGAATAAGTTGGTATACACTCTGCCTCACACCTTAGGCTAATACACTCCTCTGGGCCAGTGGATCTTAACCTATTATGTCTTACATCCCACCCATTATATCAGATAATCCAGGTCCCACCAAAGTAGGAAAAAAGTCCACATTTTATGAAAAGAATGTGTATGTTTGCAGGAAATTGATTATTATGTCTATAACTTAGAGTAAATTTTAAGAACAGCTTAAAGATCTAAAATCTTGCAACAGCCCTGCTGAATCAACCTGTTCTACCCACTCTGGTGGAATGCCTACCCTTATTGAAAATTTCTACAATTAGGACCAAATTTAGTATAGCACTAAGCACATAATAGCAATGTTAACAAGCAAAAAAAAAAAAAAAATGAAACAAGATGATAGGTTTCTTCTAGCTTTCTTTGGTATTGCTGCATTTTAGTTTCTTGTTTCACACTAGGATATATAATATTAACTTTGAATTGTCATCATTTCTAAATCTTAAGTGCTATAAGGACAAAGACCAAGTCTGATTTGTTCTCTTCTTGTTTTGAATATCTACTGCTGTGTAGCAAATTATTCCAAGTAATGGATTAAAACAATTTAGTATTATCCTATTTCATGATTCCATGGGTCAGACATTCAGATAGGGCATGGCTGGAATGGCTTATTTCTGCTCCATGATGTTGGAAGCCTCAGCTGGGATGACTCAAATAGCTGGGGGTTGGAACAGCTGGACAGCAGCTGGGAATCCTTCTCTCTACAGGCAGCCTCTCTATTTGACTAGTTGGGCCTCCTACTGGCATGATAGCTAGCCTTACGTTTGTCAGAGCTCTTGTATGATAGCCTAGGGCTCCAAGAGTGAGTGTTCCAAGAGACAGGAAATGGAAAATGCCAGTCTTTTAAGACCTGTGTCCAGAAATTGTCATAGTGTCACTTGTGTCATGCACAGTTGGTCAAAGCAGTCACAGAGCTTGCCTAGATTCAAGGGGAAGGACATAGATCCCACCTCTTGATGAGAGCAGTATCAAATAAGTTTTGGCCACCTTTAATCTATGACACCACTGTATCCCCAGATCCTAACACAGTATCTGGCATGAAGTAGGTGAAAAACAAGTGAGTAAGTGAGTAGCTTAGTTATGATTTTGAAGTGTGAGTGCTCTGTATTAGGTCATTCTTGCATTTCTATAAAGAAATACTGGAGACTGGGTAATTTATAAAGAAAAGTGGTTTAACTGACTCACAGTCCTGCAGGCTTTGCAGGAAGCATGATGCTGGCATCTGCTCAGCTTCTGGTGATGCTTCGGGAAGCTTTCAATCATGGTAGAAGGTGACAGGGCAACAGGCATGTCACATGGTGAAAGCAGGAGCAAGAAAGAGAGAAGGAGGTGACAAACACTTTTAAACAGCCAGATCTCATGAGAACTCACTCACTATTGTGATGATAGCACCAAGAGGTGGTGCTAAACCATTCACAAGAAATCCATCCCCCTGATCCAATCACCTCTAACCAGGCCCCACCTCCAATATTGGGGATTATAATTCAACATGAAATTTGGACGGGGACAAACATACAAACTATATCATGCTCTTCTCATATTTGCTCGTGAAAAACTCATTTTGGTTGCCTAGAACACACAAGTGATATTAGGACCTTAAATAATCCAATTCTCAAATATAGAACCAGCCTAAAGGTAAGACTACAGTTCTTCAAATAGCAAAGAAACAAAATTCATCAAAGATATAGTGATAATATAACAATAGCAAGGTAATTATTCTTTTTTAAAACTTGTGATGTATTCCATCACTGTCACAACCTGCCAATAATTGGCATCATTTATGATTTTGTGTATGCATCAATAATTTTAGATAATCAAAAGTTAGTGCTAAGAAAAAAGTAGAATATAAGGAGCAATATCAGGAAGTCAGCAGGAAGACTGCTGCTAACTGGCTCACTTTGGTAGGCATCATTATTCTGTCTCACGAGAAAACCAAAGAGAAGTACCCTAAAACAAACTGAAGTACTATAAATGCCTTGAACATGGAATTTTTGGCAAACTCTTTATTTACCTAAGCCTTCATCCTCCTTTACTATACCCTACTCAATAATAAATTCTTGATTCTTGTTCCTGGTTAGTCATGATACCTGGTGATAGCCATAATTACTCATCATAACTTGTTTAATATAACATGCTTTCTGCCCTTAGTTGAGCTGGGAATTTATACCATTTGAGATTCTGTGAATGGCAAAACAAATTATTGACCCAAGACTGAGATCGAGGGAAGGTTACAAGAAGATGGTCATTGCTGCAGAAGCTGCTGATCTTGAATAAAGACTGAGACTTAAAAATAACCATAATTGACAGATACTAATTACTGTTTTATGTATTTATTTTATTACAATATTAGTATTTCCAGAGGAACTGAGGACTTTATGACCTCAGAAAGAGATAGAAGAGATACCAGATTCCTCTGCCATTCTTAATGTAATACCCCAATATCAATTCATTTTTCAACACTGATGAAGGATATGCATTCACTCGTTCATTCAACAATATTTATTGAGTACTCACTCTATGCCAGGAACTGTGCAGATGGAGATATACAAAAGAAACACAGTCCCCTTATTCACAGAGTTTACATTCTAGTGGCAGAAGCAGTCAAAACATCAAGTAAATACATAAATAATTAAAATAATTATGAATTGCAGTAAGTCTATGGAACATGGAACATCAGGTTTCTAAGGGAGCTTGGAGTTCATCAACTCAGGAATCCAAATTCAACTGTCTTGATGGGGAAGACAGGTAACCCTGTAAGACAAGAAGTATTCTGGCAAATTAGACAAAGTCATTAAACAATTACAGAAGTGAAACTGACCTGGAAGTTTTCAGCAATAATCCAGAGATGGGACTAATTGGCTCAGGTGAGCATGAAGAGCTGCTAAAATTGACACACACAGGAGACTATTGATGACTTGCAAGAAAAATACAAAGCTTATTTGGACAGTGAACAGCTTTATGCAAAGTTTTATCCTTTGACATTTGGGGCTATAAATAATTTTCTCTACAATTTAAAATGTGTATACCAAACATAAATTCCAGGAAGAAAAAAGAAACAATCATCCAAAAGACATCCTATTTAGCACAATGAAAAAAAAAATCCCCATTAACCATACTTTGGAGTCGTTTAAAACAATAGATCGTACAGTTTCTTTCAAGATAATCCATATTGGGGGAAGATTAATCATTTCACTCTTTAAATGTATGAACATTATAATGTTTACTTGGTTCATTTCTTCATTTAGTGATATGTACTGTTCTAGGCTCTGGGTTATAGTGGACAAAAATCTCTTCCCCATACAGTCTAGTGAGGGAGGCAAACAATGAAAAAAGTGAACGTCGGGAGGGTATAAATACTGTCAAGTGAGATAATGGTTAGGGACAGAGAAGGACCATTTTACACAGAGTGGCCCAGGGACACCTCTCTGAGGAGGTGACACTAGAGCAGAACCCTGAATAGCATTCATCTGTATATTAGATGATGTTGGTATAAATGTTTCTTGCCACCTGGACCCCCATGCAATAGATTTTAACACAAACTGGAGCCTGCTGTTGACTTTTAGGGGCCCGTTGAATCAAAATTCTGTGACATAATGTGCAATGGAAAAGTAAAACAAACCTTTGTCAAGGAATTACTGCATATTGGTTACTAGGTTTTACTGATAAATGGATGGGGTGCCTGCCCTCCAGGAGTACATTAAGAAAATTTGAATACCTCAGACAAACTGAATAGGACCTGGAAAGAGAAATCAGTAACAGCCTTAGACCATTTACTCATGCATGACAGAAAAAAATAGCAGATCTTCATCAATTAGTGTTAATCCTAGAATAAATGAAATATTGAGAAACCACTTGCTGATTTGGAATTATTTTTAAAAAGATAAGCCAAGCCTATGTTTTAAAATACTTAAAAGGAAATATAGTGCTATTACAGTATTCAAGCATTCACAGAATTAACATGTGCAGTTTTGTCTGTCTATGAGTAACCCCAGAAGGTCCACAACATAAACATTTGTAATTTCACTGAGGTACAAATTTGAATCCATATACCTTGTGTTTAGCTTTTTCATGAATCTATTTGTTAAAGACCTCTAAGTCTACTTGCTAATGGCAGATTTTTGTGTGTTTTTAATCTAGGAATATGAAAAACATTATACCAAGTATACAACTAGGGGTTGATAAATATACAATGCAATAATTGCTGAATAAATTGAATAGACCAAGAATTGGGTAAGCTCTTTATAGAGCATTGAAATCCTCAAATCTACCTTCTGTTCACCTTCCTTTCTAAAGGAAGGCACTGCAGATGACCTGCTCACATTTGGAAAAAGAATTCCAGTGTGTTTTGGATGGGCCATAGTTACTTGGTATTCTGTTTGTCTGTCCATGTTGCTTTTCCTGAGCAATTTCCTTTGCTTATCACCTCTGAAGTTGTTGTCCTAATTGGGAAGTAAGGTTGTTGCTACTTGCTAATAAAGCACTTTGATCTCCAGGTGAAAGGTGTTACTGAAGAGGCGATCTCTTGATTTTCAGACTATATATACTGTCTAATGCTAAAATTCAGAAAACACATGTTCAAGACACATTTAAAAAATTACATAAGTGCAGAACTTTCCCAGATTTATGGTGCTGACTGTCTCCTGAAATCAGCAGTCAACACTTAAAGGTACCAAAAAGAAACAATGTGAGACTTTCACTTCTTTGCAAACGCTTTTGGGCAAAGAAGAATCAAAAATCAGAACACAGATCTTCAAAAGGCTGTTTCAACTGATTATTTATGATACTTTGAAACTCAGTTGTTCTGAGATGCTTAATAATTGTAATTAATAATACCAGTAGCTACCTACAACTTATCTCAGCATGAATAGGTATTTTCTAATATTTTAAATATCCTACTTGCTGCTCCATTAGGATCTAAGGTTAAAAGACTCAAATCCTTATTACCTACTACTCAGTCATACTATTTGCTTGTAATGACTCTCTATCTGGTTCTGTCATCTCATTTTGTCCCCGGAGAGGACAAAGTGAACGCAAGTTTGGGAAGAAGGAACAAATGACATGCTGTAGCTCATCTCCACTACACACCCTCCACATAGGAAGTGCTCAGCAGTTGGTACATTTCTCCAGGTAGCGATAATTCTGTAGCTAGCACCATCTTTGTAGGCGATCACTTTCTTTTCATTTGTAGCCATATTGTTTATATCTTGACTCTGAAAGATCTGCAGTACAGCTCAGGCTCTTTGGAGGCCAGGTCAAGAGATCTCCACCCCTCCACCACTTATGAGCTGCGTTAACTTAAGCGCAAAACTTTTAACTTCTCTGAGTCTGTTTCTTCACTTTTTAAGTGGGCCTAATAGCTTTACCTACTCAGGGTTATGTGGACATTAAATGAAATAAGGTAAGGAAAGTATCTGGCATAGTACCTGATTCATAGTATAATAAATATTTTATTTATACAACATATATATCTAATAATGATCAGGGTACATAACAATAGAATTTGTAAGGCCTAGTTCAAAAAGTGATCATTTTACTGGGTAATTTTACTGTGATGACATATTTGTGAGATAACTGGGGAGAGGTCAGGGAAGAAAGATCGTTCCCACTCTACATAAAGAGGAAACAGAGCTGAGAGTTAATTCTCTTTCTTAGGAAAAGTCACAATGGTGGTTACTAGCAAGCCAGAGCTAGAACACAGCTGTGGCTAGAGCAAGTACACACCTTTTACTCTGTGGAGAGAAGAGTAATACATGCCCAGAAGATGGCCAACAAGAAGGATCTGTCCTATATTTAATGACTATCCATTAGTCGAAAGGCAGATTCAGAGAAGTGACAAGAGAGGTTAATGAGGTTAACAAAACCCTATAAGGCTGATTGCAAAGATAAAACATTTGAGTCATGTGTAGAACAAGCAAAAAACAAACCAAAAATTTTAAAGGAAAAACTAACTTCAGACTATTCAAGAGTTGCAAGGGCTTACAGGACAAATATTTCAGGATTCAAATTCTGGACGAAAATAATCATGTGTCTAAATGAAGCAAACTGGCACTTACGCAGTCCTGAAAATGTGACTGTGTCGTCAGTTTTCTTATTGCTTCAAAACACTTGATCTTTTTCCCATTACTTTGGGGATCTCAAGCCTCCAAAGCAGCCTACTTTTGACAAGCAATTACCAGGGCAGATGGAAAAATAGCCACCCTACCTCAGGGTGAGTGCCCCCATTTTGTTTTACTTGAAACATCACTAGCCATGAGGAAAATAATTCTGCTTAAAAAGCTATCTGCATTTTCAATAGCACCACCTTTCCCAGAGTCCTAGAATGTTCATGGCTGATGCTCCCAGCTGCTTTTAATGCTACCCACTTGGTAGGCATTATTTATTTGGGGCAGTGACCAACTGAGTAGGATTAAATCAACCCACCATATTAAAATAAAAACTAATGAGGAGATAGTATTGGGTTTGCATATGAACATTCACTGCATCTGAATTTTCAGAACATGGAAACAGGTTTATGCTATAACATTAAGTGTTTTCATAGTGCTGTGCCAGGTTAGATAACATATATCAAAAGTAGCATGTGTTGTAAGGAAACCCCCAAAATATCTGGATATTAGAAGTCCCAAATGCATTTAAATTATAAAACAGCAAATAGTAATTATATAATAATATATAAAGGAAGAATGGGGCTAGTGTACATAAATTAAGCATTTGAAGACTATTCATTTAATCTTCCCGATCACAATAGGTACTGTTTAATTCCCTAAAATAGTCAAGTATCAAACAAAACACTCCTGATGAGAATGTCATAATGCTCAATCCAGAGTGTTGGCTTCTAATAAATAAAGTGTAAGTCATCTGTCACACAGGAATCTCAGCGAGTCACTGAAGCCCTTGCTTGAAGCAGTGCCACGAGCATAGGTTGCAAAGATCTTACAACTGTATTTTTAAATATTTGAGTTGAAATTCTATGAACCTGTCTTGAGCATGTGCTGTGTACATCAGGCACTGAGAAGGACACAGAGAAGAAAATCACACAGTTTTTGCCCTGGCTACCTAATAAAAAGACAGACAGATCTATAACTGTCATCCAAGACCGGTTATGATAAGTGCAATAACACAATTATGAGCATTGTATAATGAGAATAATGAGGATGGAGGAGAAATGGACACTTATTTGGGATCAATAAATTGGACTAAAACATATTTCCATTTTATAATCTCTGAATTTGAAGACCCTGTAGTTCATCTTGTAGTGCAGCCACCCCTTTGTCATGACAGTTTCAACATGACTCCCCAAATTACAGTTGTTGCAAACCCTTTTCCAGAAGTTTATAACGAAGAGTTAAAATTCATGCCTGACAAATTTTGTAAATGTAAGATTGTGAACCAGTGGTTGATTTGCCTGCCTTTTTATGGTTTATACCTTCTGCCTCCCTCTCCAGGAGTTCATATGCCTTAATTGGCTGAGTATGTTATGGCCTTGCTTTTCCTAAAGCAGCAGTTCTCAAAGGTTTGTCTTGTTAGAAAGGTAAATTCTATGACGCAACACCAGACCTTCTAAATCAGAAACTCTGAGGATACAACCCAGCAATCTGTGTTTTAAAAAGACTTTCCGGTGATTCTCATGGACAATCAAGTTTGAGAATCACTGATCTATAAGAGAGAGAGATTATCATACAGGACTGAGGACCAACACCACAATCCCAAAACTACATTCTAAGGAGAAGCCCCTTTATTCACTATGTGATGGCAGTGGTAACAGGAATATCACAAACCCTTTGTCCTAACTATTCAGAGGTATTTGCATTCCAACAGAGACCCCAGTAGCTACAGTTGTCAGGGGAATCCACCAGTCACATCTCATATGCGACAAATTTCTATCCCTTGGAGATTTGAGCCAACTGACAATTCAGAGAGGAATTTACAAGGCAGAATTCAAACACTAGTGAGCAGAGGATTCATATAGCCTCTCTCAGCCCAGTCCTTCTCAATGCTACCTTTTGACCAGAGCTGTCAGCTGTAGAAAGGATTTCATCTGTTCCTATGGAAAAAAAAAAAACCTAACCTGCCCACCTGCTGCTAGATCCCCTGCTGGCTAGGTCCTTGATTTTGAATGTTACCCTTCAAAGGCTGCTTATGCTCATGTTAGCAACAAAAGCAAATCGCTATAACTTTTCTAGCCCTGAGTCTCAGTTTTCTTTCAAAAGACATTAATCAGAAATACAATGTAGTAAATTACATCTTCTTTCAGCTATTTAGTTTTCAGCCTTGTTTTTCAAACCAACTATTGTGCTTGAGGTTAATGTTGTTGCCTGAGATGTTAAACGAATATCAGAGATTTGACATGGAAGACAAAAGACAACAAATAAGGGAAGAGGAGAATGGAACCAAGAGTTGATTGAAGGCTAGGGGTAATTTGACTATTCCATGAAAATAACAAATACAGAATGAATTAGACCTTTTGCATCAGGACAGTCTAACAAGCAGCTTGTTAGTTAAATAAGGCTCTCAGTAAAGTGTATTCTGATTTGCATTTCCCAAGATGCTTTGTTCTTCAGACCAAGCTCCAAACACCTAGAGGATTCAGCATTTAGTTAAAGTGGAGAAGCAATTCCTTTGGGGTTGTTGCTTTAGCATAGTGACAGCAGGTAGACAGCTTGGCAGCAGCCTGTATTCTCTAGAGAACAGGAAAAAAGACACTTGTGAGGGGTGATATTCCCCATGCATGCTTTTAAGTCACATTGGACATGCCCATCTAAGTTCAAGTTATCTTGCTCTAACCAACAACAGCAGGGAGAAGTTCTTGTTTTCAAAGGTTCAACCAAGCAAAGCATCCATCCCATCCATGTCTGTGAATCAAAGGAGAGCCCAAGCAAAAACAAAAATATGCAGTGCCTGCCATTGAGCATACACAAGAACACGTATATACACACACAAAACCAACACAAAAGACAGTTATGCTGGGCACATAGCTGCTGTACACGTGTGCAGGGTCAGCCGCATGACAGTCCAGACTGTAGCTTCTATCATCTTGCTTGAAAGATTTAGAAAAGTTCTATATATTATTGAATTGAAAATGTTTCAGAAAAAGACAGGTTTTTAAGGACCAGAACTCAGGTTGAGGGTAGTTTTGATGTGGCAAAAATTCAAGAGCTCAAGATGCTTCCTCAAGGCAGACCAAGTACAGGCCAAGTAGGACTGACTAATTTCAATGGTGATGTGAGGAAGCCAGGGACTCTCTGTAAGAGGAAACAGGGAGGCACCATAATGGGAATAAGGAAAAACACAGAAAGCAGGACTGTGGTAATATCAAAGGCAGACCCTTACCATACATACCTCACTACTCAGCTAGGATCTAACTTTGGGGAAAAAAAATAAACTATACAGGCTGCCTTAGATATAAGAAACATAATCAAAATAGTTTATATAAATGGGGGAGAAGGAACTATATTTTAGTGACTGTGGGGAATCAGGAAAAACAAACCAGATACAAGGCTACCATCCACAATTATTAAGAAAATAGAATTTAGAATCTGGGAGTGCACAAAATGGCAGTTGAGCTGAACAAAGTGGCACAATATGCCGTACTTCCAAAGAATATATATGAAGGCTCCCTAATGGCCATTTGGAGCTGATGTAGCCTGCCTGGGAAAGCAAGTACGCTCAAGAGCTTTCTTTTTGAAATGGAGACTTTGCCTAAGAAGTATATTTTTCCTAAATTTCTGCATGCAGTGTCAGTCAAGATTACTGCAAATTAAAAAGAATACTTTAATACTGTCCTGAAATTTAGACAATTTAAACTGACACTGGATGACTGATATTGTTCAAAGATTACAGTAAGTACTAGTAATCCAGGAATAAAAAGACCTAAGAGTTATTCTCGTGAAAAATGGATGACATGGAGTGTGTAAATAATGGGAGCAAATGCAGCAAGATACAGGGAATCTTAGAACATTTAAAGTCTAATACATTACAAAGGGAGTTCAATGCTGATAAATGTAGAATAATAAGTTTTATGGGACTTTATCATATGCTGCAAGTTTGTGTGGATCATAAAATATGAGGAATAAGAAAGTAGAGGAGTTGAAAGACAAGTCTGTGAGCATTATTTATGAGTGATGAAGAGTGAAATGAATGAAAAGAAGAACAGGTAGACAATGTCTTGAATAATGATGACTTTGATGAGTCGTTATCACACAAATCTGTGTGCTTCATAAAACATGAGGAATATTAAGAAGCAGAAGAGTCAAAAGACAAGTCTACTCAGAAAGAGATACAGAGTGAAGGAAGAGAGGAATACAAGGGAAATGCACAGAATAATGATAACTTTTATGAGACTTTCACTCACCAGCTTGGATCCTTCATAAATATAAGGCGTATAGAAAATAAAAGAACAGCAGAAAGAAGAGACAGGTCTGTGTGTGTCATAAAATATGAAAAAAATAATGCCAACTAAACTTGACAAAATAAAAACAAAAATAATTGAGCCTAGTAGAGTTGTGGAAAGACACAATGTCTAGATTAATGTGAGCAAATGAAAAGAGTGAGTTTGGAATTGTCTTGCCAATAGGGAATCAGCAAGCACCTAGGTAGGTGTTATTGTTGTAAAGGCTACCTTTTTAACTGGTGGAGGCTTGGTAAGGTAGTAACTAACCCCCACCATACTCCCAAAGCAGGTAACAGCATTGAAAGCTCAGGAAACAATGCTTAACTATTTCTAAATTGTTTAGTATCACTACAGTCTTTTCCCAGCCTCCCTGGAACCAATCCATACGTCATTTGCAGGAGATTTTCTCAGCTTGTTTCCATTCAATCTACACCCACCTTGTCAAAAGTTGTTCTGTAAAGACATCTAAAAGGTTACTGTATAAAATCAGAGATGTCCTTTTATTTTCATTTCTTGTTACATTGGACTTAGAACCTGGGACCAGATCTGTCAGAATTAGTTCAAAATCCAGAACTCAGTGACTTCAAATGTCTTCTCTATTAGAACAAATGGGATTTCAAAATGATTCAGAAATTGAGACAATCAAACATGGCAAAGCAAGTGCCAATATGCCATTTGCATGCCACTCAGAACCGTGATTTACATAATTCATAAAATGGACAGCTCACTGGAAAAAACCACTGATCTATGTCACAGAGCTACAAATGTTGATCTGAGAGTTCAGAAAATACACAAACACTAATAGCAACAATTATACTCGCTTACCTTTGCATAATACTTAATGGCTTGTAATTTTTGGGGGGGAAGGCCTTACATAGAAGAGGATAAATCCTATTAGCATAACTTATAACCAATTCCTCTGATTGCAACAGAATTTAGTAGTGAGGTTTATTGGCTAAACATATACAACCAACTTTGGCTGGTTGAATAAGCTACCATCTATAGCTTATTCAAAAGTGTTTTACTTTTTCTCAAATGATGTTTGTGGCCATGAGCCTTTACATCCTTCCCTTTACATCCTTCCCTTTACTTTCTGATTCTGTTAAAAGAATGTATAACTCCAGGATGAAATGATTAGAATTACTCTGAAAAGTCATGTTTGTCTGAATAACATGACCCCCTTTAATCCAAGATGGAGCTGCCCTGGATACCCAGAATCCCACTTAGTTGCAAAAAAAAAAAAAAAAGGGTGGCATTGATGCCCTAGGAAAAATCACTGACCTTCCTCAACCTTCCTCAACCCTGCCAGCTCCAGCTAAAAAATTCATGTCCAAGAGCTCAGAGCTGCCAAGACTAGGATCAAACTCTGGTGAAAAAACTGTCCCTTCCTCCCCAAATAACAGCAGACCAGTGAAAAAAATCTTTGCTTGGGATTTGTCCCGGGGCACTCTTCTTAACCGCCAGCCTCCTGAAATTTGTTACAGCTTGTCAGCCAGGCTAGTGCTGAAAGTCTTGTACATTTTAGTGGACTATGTCCCTGAAAGAGAGCCCTATTTAGGGACTAGTTTAATGGAATTCCATTTTTCAGTAGGGGATGAGACTCATTTGTTTAAAGGGCAAGTGTCTTGAAATATTTTATTTAAATTAGGCAAGAAAAACAGTTTACCACTGTCAGGGATCATGTCTCTTTTGCAGACTTTAAGTGTGCTCAACTAAATGTGTTTGTTTGGTTGGCTGGTTGTTTTACCAGAAAAAGGCACTTTGGCAGTGTATATCAGGAGGCTTAAAAATATTCATACTATATATGTAAATGCATAGAAAATGAACACAACAAACTAATAGTGCTGATTACCTCTGATGAGAACACCAAGAAGTAGGAAAAAGGCGGTCAACAGGGACTTTAGTCTTATCTTACAATATAATTATGTATTAACTAATGTAATCAACTTTAATTTTGATAAGAGAAAAGTATCATTCCACAACTAGGACTCTCTCCCAAGGAAATAATAAGAAATTTAAGGCAGAAAAAAATTAAGAAACAACAAAATGTCCAAAAATCAGGGGTAGGTGAAGCAAGTTATAGGATACTAATTTAAGGGTGTATTATATAATAACAAAATGATATATTAAGGAATTTCCAAATACATTGGACAATATTAATAATATGCTTTTAACCTTCAAATATCTGGATTCCGAACCATACTTAGTATGATTCTAATTTTGAGAGGAAAAAAAAAAAAAAAAACCTCCTCCTCAGAATGTTATTAGTAGTTTTCTATTGGTAGGTGAAATTATTGTTTTATTTGTTATACTTGACTGTTTTCCAAAGTTTCTACAACTTGACTTCTAGAATCTAGTCTCAACATGCTTTTCTGTTTGCCTTTGGTCTTGTGTTGCAGGCGTGCCTGTGTGATTCGAGGCCAAGTGGTGGCCGTAGATGGAACTCCTCTAGTGGGAGTGAATGTCAGTTTCTTGCACCACAGTGATTATGGATTTACCATCAGCCGACAAGATGGAAGGTATGTCAGTATTGTTTCTGATCATTGTGGGGGCCAATTACTGACTTCTAGCCAGGGGTAAAACCAGGGCTCAGATGACACAGTGATGGTAAGCCCATCTTTCTTCAAGTTATATCTCAAAAAGTCATTGGTGATATTTATTCCCTCTATTTCCTAATTAATTCAAACTGAATTCCTCTTCTAATCCTTCTCAAGTCTTCTTGAAACCCAGGCCATGTGAAAAGTTTTCTATCCTTTATCTAATTCCATCTATAAATCCAACTTTAAAGTTCAGTGACATTATGCAAATGACAAATAAGGAACTATGGAACACATAGGCTATTTTTCCATAGTAATCCCCAAATATTTCAGAAATGAATGCATCCAAAATATTTCTTTCAAAAGTACAGAATTTAACCACATTAATGGAGAAGCTTTAAAAATGTATCCTCCCTAGGATGCCTTTTTGACTATTGGCTGCAACTGATGGACAAGCTTGGCCAGCCTATTTAATTATAGTGATTCATCCTGAAGCACCAACCACCAGGCTGCTCTCTAAGGGCTTCTCAAGGTTCTCTAACATCTGAGAAGCAAGACCTTGAAGTAAATAAAACCTTCTCATCCTGGAAAAGGATTTGCTCACAACAACATTTTTGTTGCTGTCATTTAGACAGACATTGATTCAGAGTATTTGAGTCAATAGGCCCATGTGTCCAGCTTAAAGGTACCTATTTATGACTCTCAGGGACACTGTAATAATGGCTTTGAGGTGCCCTAGTCTCCAGGTGACTACCCTTTAAATGTCCTACTCATAACAAGCCACTTCAATAATCACACGCAAAAAAAAAGACCTGTTGGCTTGGAGCTTTATCACACTGTGAGAAACTATCTCATTTCAAGAACCTACAATCAAACCTTATTAGTCTTAGCCACTTCAGAAATGTTAATTGTTCAACTTGGGCTGTGCCGGATTTATTTTTTCAAGATCCTGTCAAGAAAGTACTTATAAAAAAATTAGTTTAAAAAGATGATAAGAAAGAGTTTTAGCCTACTTAAGAAAATAAACAGTTCTTAAGGACTTTAGTAAATTATATAAATTATTTATGTATAAATTATATTGCTTATTACTAACCATCTCTTCATTATAACAAGCTCAGCAGAACTACTTTGGTAGCACATACATATATGTACATATATATGCATATATATATAAATAAAACTTCATTTCCTTTCAAATATTCTATAATCAGAGTTCTCTATTAATTCAAATGGGTCTTTCTCCCAATTAGATTGAATAATGGAATTTTGGTAGTGCACTCACCAGTAACTGGTGCTTAAAACTAGCCTCACCCTTGCTAACATATTCAACCATATGCCATAAATTAAGAAATGGGTTATGTCTCTAAATAGAATATGTCCTCCGAGCCATTTGACTTTGACTTCTCATGGAGGCCTGATAAACCCTCATTTTTTTAGCTTACATACAAAGCTTTCGGTGAATCATTTGATATTAGCACAAGAACCTAAAAGAATCTTGATACCTAAAGATTCTAAAAATGTTAGTGTCCAGTTTAGAGGGAACATTAAAGAGGGTAATCTTTGTTGTTACTTTTGTGTCTTTAGTTTTAAGGGAAATGCCCCAAGACCCTCCTCTGCTGAACTCACAGTGAGAACTGAGTTTATGTAGATGACAGATACTAGTCAGAATCCTCTGTAGCAGTAACTCTCCTCAGGCTCCATAAAGGTGTAAGCATTCAAAATATGGTCCCCAAACGCCAACCAGACTGTTCCACTGTCATTTCTTGGACATAAAGTGACAGTGTGATGAGAGTTTCCATTTATATGTCTCTGTTTGTTGCTACCTCAGTTTGAGTAAGTACATTTCACAAGTAGAAAATCATAAGAAAAATATACCTGAGGTCAAAAGAGTATAGAAAGGCTGACATTAGCATCTAGATACCTAGTAGACAGAGTGTGATATGAGAGTTGCTGATAGGATCCTCCATGTCCAAATCTCAATCCCTCCAGTTGGCCACAGTGCTTATAATTCTCACCAATGGTATCACTACTTTGGGTGAAGCTATCAGCTCTCTCAGAGTCGCCGCTGAATGCAAATATGTCATGTGGAATGTAAAACTATTTACCCCCATTATCAATTACTTGCAAAAGTAAACTGACAAGTTTCCCTAAAGAACCAGGAAAGGTCTAGATCATGGGACCAAAGTAATTTATTCAAAGCAGAAGGAAGGATGGTGGTGAAAGACTGAGCCCTTTAAAAGTGTGAAGAGATGAGATACTCACATAGAGAAGGGCCTACTTAGCAGAAAAGAAAAAAGCCTATTCTAAAGGAAAGGTGAATGTTTATGAGTATCTACTGTATGTCAGACACTTTCATGAATGTCTCTGTTTTCATCCTCACAACAACTATCTGAGGTAAATATCATTATTATCACCCTCCCCATTTGTTGTATGAGAAAACTTATCCAGATAATAAGATAGAGTTCAAGATATAAACCCAAGTAATCTTGCTCTTTTCTTCCATGATTTACCACCTTCAACTTAGATATATAACCAGTACTCAGTAAAGTGTTGAAAGAGAACTATTTGTAAATAGTTCAGCTAATGATAAGCAAAACAGGTGAAGTGACGACATTCATAGAAGGTTCTTTTTTCTTTTTCATTTTTTATTTACTTATGTATTTATTTTTTATTATTATTATACTTTAAGTTCTAGGGTACATGTGCATAACGTGCAGGTTTGTTACATATGTATATTTGTGCCATGTTGGTGTGCTCCACCCATCAACTCGTCAGCACTCATCAACTCGTCATTTACATCAGGTATAACTCCCAATGCAATCTCTCCCCCCTCCCCCCTCCCCCCTCCCCATGATAGGCCCTAGTGTGTGATGTTCCCCTTCCCGAGTCCAAGTGATCTCATTGTTCAGTTCCCACCTATGAGTGAGAACATGCGGTGTTTGGTTTTCTGTTCTTGTGATAGTTTGCTAAGAATGATGGT
Source organism: Rhinopithecus roxellana (assembly GCF_007565055.1). Lineage (NCBI taxonomy): Eukaryota > Metazoa > Chordata > Mammalia > Primates > Cercopithecidae > Rhinopithecus > Rhinopithecus roxellana. The sequence goes on along the minus strand of NC_044555.1, from coordinate 119,015,373 downwards.
TTCCAGCTGCATCCATGTCCCTACAAAGGACACTAATTCATCCTTTTTTATGGCTGCATAGTATTCCATGGTGTATATGTGCCACATTTTCTTAATCCAGTCAGTCACTGATGGACATTTGGGTTGATTCCAAGTCTTTGCTATTGTGAATAGTGCCACAATAAACATACGTGTGCATGTGTCTTTATAGCAGCATGATTTGTAATCCTTTGGGTATATACCCAGTAATGGGATGGCTGGGTCATATGGTACTTCTAGTTCTAGATCCTTGAGGAATCGCCATACTGTTTTCCATAATGGTTGAACTAGTTTACAATCCCACCAACAGTGTAAAAGTGTTACTATTTCTCCACATCCTCTCCAGCACCTGTTGTTTCCTGACTTTTGAATGATTGCCATTCTAACTGGTGTGAGATGGTATCTCATTGTGATTTTGATTTGCATTTCTCTGATGGCCAGTGATGATGAGCATTTTTTCATGTGTCTGTTGGCTGTATGAATGTCTTCTTTTGAGAAATGTCTGTTCATATCCTTTGCCCACTTTTTGATGGGGTTGTTTGTTTTTTTTCTTGTAAATTTCTTTGAGTTCTTTGTAGGTTCCGGATATTAGCCCTTTGTCAGATGAGTAGATTGTAAAAATTTTCTCCCACTCTGTGGGTTGCCTGTTCACTCTGATGGTAGTTTCTTTTGCTGTGCAGAAGCTCTTTAGTTTAATTAGATCCCATTTGTCAATTTTGGCTTTTGCTGCCGTTGCTTTTGGTGTTTTAGACGTGAAGTCCTTGCCCATGCCTATGTCCTGAATGGTATTGCCTAGGTTTTCTTCTATGGTTTTTATGGTATTAGGTCTTAACATTTAAGTCTCTAATCCATCTTGAATTAATCTTCGTATAAGGAGTAAGGAAAGGATCCAGTTTCAGCTTTCTACTTATGGCTAGCCAATTTTCCCAGCACCATTTATTAAATAGGGAATCCTTTCCCCATTTCTTGTTTCTCTCAGGTTTGTCAAAGATCAGATGGCTGTAGATGTGTGGTTTTATTTCTGAGGACTCTGTTCTGTTCCATTGGTCTATATCTCTGTTGTGGTACCAGTACCACGCTGTTTTGGTTACTGTAGCCTTGTAGTATAGTTTGAAGCCAGGTAGCGTGATGCCTCCAGCTTTGTTCTTTTGACTTAGGATTGTCTTGGCAATGCGGGCTCTTTTTTGGTTCCATATGAACTTTAAAGCAGTTTTTTCCAATTCTGTGAAGAAACTCATTGGTAGCTTGATGGGGATGGCATTGAATCTATAAATAACCTTGGGCAGTATGGCCATTTTCACGATATTGATTCTTCCTATCCGTGAGCATGGTATTTCTTCCATGTGTTTGTGTCCTCTTTTATTTCACTGAGCAGTGGTTTGTAGTTCTCCTTGAAGAGGTCTTTTACATCCCTTGTAAGCTGGATTCCTAGGTATTTTATTCTCTTTGAGGCAATTGAGAACAAAGATACAACATACCAGAATCTCTGGGACACATTTAAAGCAGTGTGTAGAGGAAAATTTATAGCACTAAATGCCCACAAGAGAAAGCTGGAAAGATCTAAAATTCACACTCTAACATCACAATTAAAAGAACTAGGGAAGCAAGAGCAAACACATTCAAAAGCTAGCAGAAGGCAAGAAATAACTAAGATCAGAGCAGAACTGAAGGAGATAGAGACACAAAAAAACCCTCCAAAAAATCAATGAATCCAGGAGTTGGTGTTTTGAAAAGATCAACAAAATTGACAGACCGCTAGCAAGACTAATAAAGAAGAAAAGAGAGAAGAATCAAATAGACGCAATAAAAAATGATAAAGGGGATATCACCACCGACCCCACAGAAATACAAACTACCATCAGAGAATACTATAAACACCTCTATGCAAATCAACTAGAAAATCTAGAAGAAATGGATAATTTCCTGGTACACTCTCCCAAGACTAAACCAGGAAGAAGCTGAATCCCTGAACAGACCAATAGTAGGCTCTGAAATTGAGGCAATAATTAATAGCCTACCCACCAAAAAAAGTCCAGGACCAGATGGATTCACAGCTGAATTCTACCAGAGGTACAAGGAGGAGCTGGTACCATTCCTTCTGAAACTATTCCAATCAATAGAAAAAGAGGGAATCCTCCCTAACTCATTTTATGAGGCCAACATCATCCTGATACCAAAGCCTGGCAGAGAAGGTTCTTGAGAAGCATTAATGGTCTCAAGAACTTTGTTCTGAAGACTAGAAGATGAAGAGAGGCTTCCCTTTGATTCTCCTCAAGGCAAAAGTTTGTTCATTTATAGATACCCTGAAGCAGAGAGAGATAAGCAATTTCCATAGGTGTCAATAGCCTTCCATCTGTAGATAGGACTGGTTGGACTTATGTGTTGACAACAATCTCCAAACAAATGAATCCTCTCCCTTGGGTCTTTTATATCCATTCTCGTATGACTTAATAACCTGTTCTTAATGGTCCATACAAATGGAGGTATTTTGTAGTGGGAGAAATCCCAAAGAAGTAATCATTCAGAGAGCATTCTATTTGGCATTGGAAATGGTTTAGATGGATCTCTGGCCACAGTTCCACCTTCCATCTCCATGTCAATTAATGAGTAAGCCAGGCAGTGTTTACTGTGTATAACTGCGAGGTGGAAAGATGAGAAGCGTATCAGTCAGGGATTTCCAGGGAAACAAAATATGACATAGATATAGATATTGATATTATTGTATTGAGAGAGTGATTTATTCCAAGGAATTTGCTTATAAGATTGTGGGGATGGGGGGCGGACCAAGATGGCCGAATAGGAACAGCTCCAGTCTCCAACTCCCAGCACGAGCGACACAGAAGACCGGTGATCTCTGCATTTTCAACTGAGGTACTGGGGTCATCTCACTAGGGAGTGGAGGACAATCGGTGCTGGTCAGCTGCTGCAGCCCGAGCAGCAAGAGCTGAAGAAGGGCGAGGCATCACCTCACCTGGGAAGCGCAAGGGGGAAGGGAATCCCTTTTCCTAGCCAGGGGAACTGAGACACACAACACCTGGAAAATCGGGTAACTCCCACCCCAATACTGCGCTTTAAGCAAACAGGTACACCAGGAGATTATATCCCACACCTGTCCGGGAAGGTCCCACGGCCACGGAGCCTCCCTCATTGCTAGCACAGCAGTCTGCGATCTAACCGCAAGGCAGCAGCGAGGCTGGGGGAGGGGCGCCCGCCATTGCTGAGGCTTAAGTAGGTAAACAAAGCCGCTGGGAAGCTCGAACTGGGTGGAGCTCACAGCAGCTCAAGGAAACCTGCCTGTCTCTGTAGACTCCACCTCTGGGGACAGGGCACAGCTAAACAACAACAACAAAAAAAAGCAGCAGAAACCTCTGAAGACGCAAAAGACTGTCTGACAGCTTTGAAGAGAGCAGTGGATCTCCCCACACAGAGGTTGAGATATGAGAAGGGATAGACTGCCTGCTCAAGTGGGTCCCTGACCCCTGAGTAGCCTAACTGGGAGACATCCTCCACTAGGGGCAGTCTGACACCCCACACCTCACAGGGTGGAGTACACCCCAGAGAGAAAGCTTCCAAAGTAAGAATCAGACAGGTACACTCGCTGTTCAGCAATATTCTATCTTCTGCAACCTCTGCTGCTGATACCCAGGCAAACAGGGTCTGGAGTGGACCTCAAGCAATCTCCAACATACCTGCAGCTGAGGGTCCTGACTATTAGAAGAAAAACTATCAAACAGGAAGGACACCTATACCAAAACCCCATCAGTACGTCACCATCACCAAGACCAGAGACAGATAAAACCACAAAGATGGGGAAAAAGCAGGAGAGAAAAGCTGGAAATTCAAAAAATAAGAGCGCATCTCCCCCTGCAAAGGAGCGCAGCTCATCGCCAGCAACGGATCAAAGCTGGTCAGAGAATGACTTTGACGAGATGAGAGAAGAAGGCTTCAGTCCATCAAACTTCTCAGAGCTAAAGGAGGAATTACGTACCCAGTGCAAAGAAACTAAAAATCTTGAAAAAAGAGTGGAAGAATTGACAGCTAGAATAATTAATGCACAGAAGGTCATAAATGAAATGACAGAGATGAAAACCATGACACAAGAAATACGTGACAAATGCACAAGCTTCAGTAACCGACTCGATCAACTGGAAGAAAGGGTATCAGCGATTGAGGATCAAATGAATGAAATGAAGCGAGAAGAGAAACCAAAAGAAAAAAGAAGAAAAAGAAATGAACAAAGCCTGCAAGAAGTATGGGATTATGTAAAAAGACCAAATCTACGTCTGATTGGGGTGCCTGAAAGTGAGGGGGAAAATGGAACCAAGTTGGAAAACACTCTTCAGGATATCATCCAGGAGAACTTCCCCAACCTAGTAGGGCAGGCCAACATTCAAATTCAGGAAATACAGAGAACACCACAAAGATACTCCTCGAGAAGAGCAACTCCAAGACACATAATTGCCAGATTCACCAAAGTTGACATGAAGGAAAAAATCTTAAGGGCAGCCAGAGAGAAAGGTCGGGTTACCCACAAAGGGAAGCCCATCAGACTAACAGCAGATCTCTCGGCAGAAACTCTACAAGCCAGAAGAGAGTGGGGGCGAATATTCAACGTTCTTAAAGAAAAGAATTTTCAACCCAGAATTTCATATCCAGCCAAACTAAGTTTCATCAGTGAAGGAGAAATAAAATCCTTTACAGATAAGCAAATGCTTAGAGATTTTGTCACCACCAGGCCTGCCTTACAAGAGACCCTGAAGGAAGCCCTAAACATGGAAAGGAACAACCGGTACCAGCCATTGCAAAAACATGCCAAAATGTAAAGACCATCGAGGCTAGGAAGAAACTGCATCAACTAACGAACAAAATAACCAGTTAATATCATAATGGCAGGATCAAGTTCACACATAACAATATTAACCTTAAATGTTAATGGACTAAATGCTCCAATTAAAAGACACAGACTGGCAAACTGGATAAAGAGTCAAGACCCATCAGTCTGCTGTATTCAGGAGACCCATCTCACATGCAGAGACATACATAGGCTCAAAATAAAGGGATGGAGGAAGATCTACCAAGCAAATGGAGAACAAAAAAAAAAAGCAGGGGTTGCAATCCTAGTCTCTGATAAAACAGACTTTAAACCATCAAAGATCAAAAGAGACAAAGAAGGCCATTACATAATGGTAAAGGGATCAATTCAACAGGAAGAGCTAACTCTCCTAAATATATATGCACCCAATACAGGAGCATCCAGATTCATAAAGCAAGTCCTTAGAGACGTACAAAGAGACTTAGACTCCCATACAATAATAATGGGAGACTTCAACACTCCACTGTCAACATTAGACAGATCAACGAGACAGAAAGTTAACAAGGATATCCAGGAATTGAACTCATCTCTGCACCAAGCGGACCTAATAGACATCTATAGAACTCTCCACCCCAAATCAACAGAATATACATTCTTCTCAGCACCACATCGCACTTATTCCAAAATTGACCACATAATTGGATGTAAAGCACTTCTCAGCAAATGTAGAAGAACAGATATTTTAACAAAGTGTCTCTCAGACCACAGTGCAATCAAACTAGAACTCAGGACTAAGAAACTCAATCAAAACCGCTCAACTACATGGAAACTGAACAACCTACTCCTGAATGACTACTGGGTACGTAATGAAATGAAGGCAGAAATAAAGATGTTCTTTGAAACCAATGAGAACAAAGATACAACATACCAGAATCTCTGGGACACATTTAAAGCAGTGTGTAGAGGGAAATTTATAGCACTAAATGCCCACAAGAGAAAGCAGGAAAGATCTAAAATTCACACTCTAACATCACAATTAAAAGAACTAGGGAAGCAAGAGCAAACACATTCAAAAGCTAGCAGAAGGCAAGAAATAACTAAGATCAGAGCAGAACTGAAGGAGATAGAGACACAAAATACCCTCCAAAAAATCAATGAATCCAGGAGTTGGTTTTTTGAAAAGATCAACAAAATTGACAGACCGCTAGCAAGACTAATAAAGAAGAAAAGAGAGAAGAATCAAATAGACACAATAAAAAATGATAAAGGAGATATCACCACTGACCCCACAGAAATACAAACTACCATCAGAGAATACTATAAACACCTCTACGCAAATCAACTAGAAAATCTAGAAGAAATGGATAATTTCCTGGACACGTACACTCTTCCAAGACTAAACCAGGAAGAAGTTGAATCCCTAAATAGACCAATAGCAGGCTCTGAAATTGAGGCACTAATTAATAGCCTACCCACCAAAAAAAGTCCAGGATCAGATGGATTCACAGCTGAATTCTACCAGAGGTACAAAGAGGAGCTGGTACCATTCCTTCTGAAACTATTCCAATCAATAGATAAAGAGGGAATCCTCCCTAACTCATTTTATGAGGCCAACTTCATCCTGATACCAAAGCCTGGCAGAGACACAACAAAAAAAGAGAATTTTAGACCAATATCCCTGATGAACATCGATGCAAAAATCCTCAATGAAATACTGGCAAACTGGATTCAGCAGCACATCTAAAAGCTTATCCACCATGATCAAGTGGGCTTCATCCCTGGGATGCAAGGCTGGTTCAACATTCGCAAATCAATAAACGTAATCCAGCATATAAACAGAACCAAAGTCAAGAACCACATGATTTTCTCAATAGATGCAGAAAAGGCTTCTGACAAAATTCAACAGCCCTTCATGCTAAAAACGCTCAATAAATTCGGTATTGATGGAACGTACCTCAAAATAATAAGAGCTATTTATGACAAACCCACAGCCAATATCATACTGAATGGGCAAAAACTGGAAAAATTTCCTCTGAAACCTGGCACAAGACAGGGATGCCCTCTCTCACCACTCCTATTCAACATAGTGTTGGAAGTTCTGGCTAGGGCAATCAGGCAAGAGGAAGAAATCAAGGGTATTCAGTTAGGAAAAGAAGAAGTCAAATTGTCCCTGTTTGCAGATGACATGATTGTATATTTAGAAAACCCCATTGTCTCAGCCCAAAATCTCCTTAAGCTGATAAGCAACTTCAGCAAAGTCTCAGGATACAAAATTAATGTGCAAAAATCACAAGCATTCTTATACACCAGTAACAGACAAACAGAGAGCCAAACCATGAATGAACTTCCATTCACAATTGCTTCAAAAAGAATCAAATACCTAGGAATCCAACTTACAAGGGATGTAAAGGACCTCTTCAAGGAGAACTACAAACCACTGCTCAGTGAAATAAAAGAGGACACAAACAAATGGAAGAACATACCATGCTCATGGATAGGAAGAATCAATATCGTGAAAATGGCCATACTGCCCAAGGTTATTTATAGATTCAATGCCATCCCCATCAAGCTACCAATGAGTTTCTTCACAGAATTGGACAAAACTGCTTTAAAGTTCATATGGAACCAAAAAAGAGCCCGCATTGCCAAGACAATCCTAAGTCAAAAGAACAAAGCTGGAGGCATCACGCTACCTGGCTTCAAACTATACTACAAGGCTACAGTAACCAAAACAGCATGGTACTGGTACCACAACAGAGATATAGACCAATGGAACAGAACAGAGTCCTCAGAAATAATACCACACATCTACAGCCATCTGATCTTTGACAAACCTGAGAGAAACAAGAAATGGGGAAAGGATTCCCTATTTAATAAATGGTGCTGGGAAATTTGGCTAGCCATAAGTAGAAAGCTGAAACTGGATCCTTTCCTTACTCCTTATACGAAAATTAATTCAAGATGGATTAGAGACTTAAATGTTAGACCTAATACCATAAAAGCCCTAGAAAAAAACCTAGGCAATACCATTCAGGACATAGGCATGGGCAAGGACTTCACGTCTAAAACACCAAAAGCAACGGCAGCAAAAGCCAAAATTGACAAATGGGATCTAATTAAACTAAAGAGCTTCTGCACAGCAAAAGAAACTACCATCAGAGTGAACAGGCAACCCACAGAGTGGGAGAAAATTTTTACAATCTACTCATCTGACAAAGGGCTAATATCCAGAACCTACAGACAACTCAAACAAATTTACAAGAAAAAAACAAACAACCCCATCAAAAAGTGGGCAAAGGATATGAACAGACATTTCTCAAAAGAAGACATTCATACAGCCAACAGACACATGAAAAAATGCTCATCATCACTGGCCATCAGAGAAATGCAAATCAAAACCACAATGAGATACCATCTCACACCAGTTAGAATTGCAATCATTCAAAAGTCAGGAAACAACAGGTGCTGGAGAGGATGTGGAGAAATAGGAACACTTTTACACTGTTGGTGGGATTGTAAACTAGTTCAACCATTATGGAAAACAGTATGGCGATTCCTCAAGGATCTGGAACTAGAAGTACCATATGACCCAGCCATCCCATTACTGGGTATATACCCAAAGGATTACAAATCATGCTGCTATAAAGACACATGCACACGTATGTTTATTGTGGCACTATTCACAATAGCAAAGACTTGGAATCAACCCAAATGTCCATCAGTGACTGACTGGATTAAGAAAATGTGGCACATATACACCATGGAATACTATGCAGCCATAAAAAAAGATGAGTTTGTGTCTTTTGTAGGGACATGGATGCAGCTGGAAACCATCATTCTCAGCAAACTATTGCAAGAACAGAAAACCAAACACCGCATGTTCTCACTCATAGGTGGGAACTGAACAATGAGATCACTTGGACTCGGGAAGGGGAACATCACACACTAGGGCCTATCATGGGGAGGGGGGAGGGGGGAGGGGGGAGAGATTGCATTGGGAGTTATACCTGATGTAAATGACGAGTTGATGGATGCTGACGAGTTGATGGGTGGAGCACACCAACATGGCACAAGTATACATATGTAACAATCCTGCACGTTATGCACATGTACCCTAGAACTTAAAGTGTAATAATAAAAAAAAAAAAGCTAAGTATATTCCTTGCAGATCCTAAGTGTTCATGCTGTTTTTTTTTTTTTTTTTTTCATTAAACTTTTTTAATGGGTCTCAAAAAAAAAGAAAAGATTGTGGGGACTGGCAAGTCTGAAATCTGTGAGGCAGGCTAGAGGACTGGAACCTCTCAGGAAAGAGATGCAGTGGTCTTAAGGCAGAATTTCTTCTTCCTCACAGAAACAGTTTTACCCACCCACATTATCAAGGACCATCTCCTTTACTTAAATTGAACTGATTATTGATATTAACCACATCTCCAAAAGACCTCCACAGCAATACCTACATTGATGTTTCATTAAATAACTCAGAACTGTAACCTAGCCAAGTAGAGATATAAAATGAACCATCATAAGAAGCCTAAAGGAAGTTCCAAGGAGACCCTAAAAATCAGTATCTGCTCATGGAGATAATCAAAAGCTGGCCTATAGTTCACTTGAACTACAAAAAAAGGAAAACATATGGCAAATGTAGTAGGACAATGGATCTGATTTGAGAAGAAAGGTAACAGTTGTTGAGTTCCTACTACATTCTTGACCCTTAATTCTTTATCTCATTTATTCATTTACAATAGCAGCTAAGAGATAGATTATAGAGGCTTCATTTTACTGGTGAGAAAACTGCATCTCAGTAAGGTTAAATAGCCCAAAGACACAAAGTTAACAGGGCAAAGCTCGGATTCAAACCCAGATATATGTGAAACCAAACCCACATTCTTTCTACAAAACAAGATGCCTGGCCTGTCTGCATAATCTTTCTAGAAGGACTGAATAAAAGGTTTTTAAAAAAAGAGAGATAATAATTTCCGGGCACTTACGTTCTTATCTGGATCGTTTATTTAGTTTTCATGTTTGTGTTTGTTTTATGTTTTTAAATAAATAAGCACTTAAATTTCGAGTCAAGAGTCAAGGTTTAGGTGAGGCATATAAACTTCCCCAAGGATACATACTTAAATCCACAAAGAAGGTGAACTAGAGGAAAGGTTCCTTGACAAGTAGTGTCAGATTTTCCCCACTACACTTGCCTTAAACTGCTCCCGTATTATTATGAATTCAGACCCTCTGTCTTAAACCATAAACTGTTTGGGTTTTCTTTAGTTCATACCTAGATTATTTTCTGTAGCTAACACAGTTCTTCAAATCCTCTTTTTGGAAACTGCCTTAATATAAAGCTACTTCACTGAAAAAGCAGCAATAAAAAACACGGTATTATCCATCCTTTGTTACTGTTCATTTATCTTTATCTGCAAGATTTCTGCAACAAAACACAATTGGTAATACTATAATAAATATAATAAATGTCATAAGAAGAGAGTGGTGAGATGTCCATAATTAAGTCTGATTCCCTATCAGGGCTTTTTATCATTGAAAAAGTGTTTTGCTGAAAGATCTTTTTTAATGCAGGCAATTGCTTACATCTCTCTCTTGTGGATTTAAGTTGCCTTGAATATTAAGGAACATCATATTGCCCTTTATCCATTTTTAACATAAAAATGATAATTTATCATTATCTTACTTTTTATATAGGAGTTTATGCTTTTCAAATGCTCTCAAGTACATCATCTCAAAGATGTCATTATACTTAAAAGAGAAGTAAGGTAGAACCATCTAGTGCAGAATAAAATGAAATCTGAATCTGTTCAGCTCCAATGCAATAGTCTTGTCATAGACCACATCTAGAGATAGACAGAGTCGGCTTACAGCAGAGGTAGTCTTGCTTTGTCATAGATAGAGAAGGAGTTGTTGGTGAAGTTGTGCAGGGTTCATTACAGGCTGTCTTACAAAAAGAAACCAAAAACCATTGTGAAGCAAACCAGAGATCTTAAATCTGAGATTCAAGTAGACTAGGAGGCCAAAGAGGGTAGTCAAATGTAGAGGGCTCGGTCGGGCATAGCTGAGTTCAAAGAAATTTTCCCTAACAATTGAACTCTGCTGATGTCTTTCTCCAAATGCCGTCTCAAAGACACTGTCTGGTTTCTGACACGATGTTTGTGACCCTGAACAAGATATTTAACCTTTTGGCTCCTTACTTTTCTTATGTTACATTATAGGATTTTTTGGAAAATGAATAATGCATCATTCTCAAAGATGCTGCTAAATGTTAGATGGTCATCTTTCTGTTATCTTTAGCATAAGGGGAGAAGCTGTGTCAGCTTTGGCTTTGGCTTTGCAGAAATACATGCAGTGATTTTGTTTAAGACAGCATTAAAATTAATTGGTTTACAGGCTGGGCACAGTGGCTCACGCCTGTAATCCCAGCACTTTGGGAGGCCGAGGTGGGTGAATCACCTAAGGTCAGGAGTTCAAGAACAGCTTGACAAATATGGTGAAATCCCATCTCTATTAAAGAATACAAAAATTAGCCTGGCATGGTGGTGTGCACCTGTAGTCCTAGCTACTCGGGAGGCTGAGACAGGAGAATTGCTCGAACCCGGGAGGCGGAGGTTGTGGTGAGCCAAGATCACACCACTGCACTCCAGCCTGAGGTGACAGAGCGAGACTCCATCTCAAAAAAAAAAACGGTTTACAAATTTCGAGGGAATATCAACTGGTGACATGGAAAGGCTTCTTAGAAGACCGCTAGATAGTGAAAAGAATGAAAAGAAATCATCTATTGAATGAATATATTGCTAGAGAGAATTTATAAGATAGACAATACAAGTGGATATAGTTGAGTCCCCCAAAAAAGGAAACGGCACTGAAATTAACCTATTTTTTTAACTGGAATTTTTAAATTTTTCATTTGATTGCAACTGTCTTATATTTTTTCCTTCTCAGCTTTGACCTCGTAGCCATCGGTGGTATCTCCGTCATCTTAATCTTCGACCGATCACCTTTCCTGCCTGAGAAGAGGACACTCTGGTTGCCTTGGAATCAGTTTATTGTGGTGGAGAAAGTCACCATGCAGAGAGTTGTATCAGACCCGCCATCCTGCGATATCTCCAACTTTATCAGCCCAAACCCTATTGTGCTTCCTTCACCACTCACATCATTTGGAGGGTCCTGTCCAGAGAGGGGAACTATTGTTCCTGAGCTGCAGGTGAGTATATTGGCCTTTGAATGTATAAAATAATAATATCATGGAGTTGTCAACAGTGGATAATAGCTACATTCCTTTTCCTATTCTTGTTGCCATCCTTATAATGTGCTACCCTTTATTTGTCAAGAGAAGTCTTCAAATGTTTTTCTGGCACACATTTTTAACATAATTGGCCAGGGCATTAGAATGCTATCTGTGGCCATGGAACAGAACAAGATTAAGTAGCTTTCATAAGAATTAAACCCCAATCCTTGACCTAATAAACACTGTGCTCTAAGAACAAAGCTAGCTGGCTTATTAGTAATAACAGTATAATCCATGAGCTTGGACTGTTTGTGGTTCTGAAATTAAAAATCCTTAAGAAATTGAGTTTTTGAGCTGGGCATGGTGGCTCACGCCTGTAATCCCAGCACTTTGGGAGGCCGAGGTGGGCGGATCACCTGAGATTGAGAGTTCAAGATCAACCTGACCAACATGGAGAAACCCCACCTCTACTAAAAATACAAAATTAGTCAAGCGTGGGGGTGCATGCCTGTAATCCCAACTACTCCAGAGGCTGAGGAAGGAGAATTGCTTGAACCCGGGAGAAGGAGATTGCAATGAGCCAAGATCACACCATTGCACTCCAGCCTGGGCAACAAGAGTGAAACTCTGTCTCAAAAAAAAAAAGAAGAAGAAAAGAAAAAAATTCTAGTTTTCTTCTGTTGTCTAGTTTGTATCATTGTCATTATTCTTAGAAGACATGATAACTTCTCTTGTCTAGCTGTGTAAAGTAAACATAGTTTTCAAGCCTGTGCAGTTTCGGCTTTTTTTTTTTTTTTTTTTTTCAAAAAAGCTTTGCTTCTGAGTGTTCAAGCTTTATAGTCAGGAGAAGACATTTTTGAACCTTGATATTTTAACATTCCTGAGAATTATTCTTTATTGAGCATTCAATATTGTCATTTCAATATTAAACCATTCAAACAACCATAGTACAATTCCCTCACCACATTATAGAAACATTTTAATGATAATTAAATGTGGAAGCACCAAAATGGACTCATAGGTCTTACAGATCCAGAAATCCAGAAGTAAATGCATGCTCCAAGATAGAATTGATTGTTCTTTCATCATAACACCACCCACCAGCTCTTAGCAGTACCCAGAGAATACCACTTAGGAAAGGCTCACACAAAAATACTGCCCTTCAGGAAAAGCAGTCCAAAGAGCTACCCATTATCTTTTCCATTGCTCTTTGCTTAGAAAGGAAGAAAAAACAAGACAGTGTTTAATGAGTACCTTTGATTTGTACACCAATCCCTTCACGGATGTCATTAGGAAGTATGGGTCTTCTTTCAGCACGAAATTTTCCAGGCTTATCTAGGATTGCATGTTTTCTTAGGAAAATGAACTACTAAGTTGGTGAGTGTCATGCTATCCTTCTCTACTGTACTTCTGTCACCATCTGAGAAGACAGCTGGTGGACAACTCTGGTATCAAATGGCTAATGTAGAGGGAGAAAAATTAGGCAAAGTGTACAAAAAAGGATCGTGTCCTCAGAAACAGGAGAAAGACTAAAAATCCTGGACAATATGAGATACCATATGTTTAACAATCAGTTCTGCTATGTGCACAAGTTTGGAAAAGTAAGAGGGGACAAGGTTCTGAGGTAAAAATGAATAAAAGCATGAAAATATCTACACTACTCATGTCACCTTAAGTGTATTGAATAGGATAGGCTTTTTCTTCAGAGGTCTTTTGAAAGATGAAAGTCATAGAACACATGATTCAGTTTTAGTTACCACCTTTGGTTATTTAACTTTATCTGTGGTGATAAGCAAACAAGTAATAGCAATTAATCAAAGAAGCCAAGTGGTATTTTTACTCTGAGACCAACGTTTAGTGTAAAATTTGCAGAGGAATTAGTGGAAGTTATTTGCTTCTCAGTCACAAGTGCCAACTTGGAGAAACTTGTTCCCAGCCATTGCTACATCCAGGCACAGAAAAAAATATAAGAGAAAAATTTGATTAAAAATTTGGCCTCAGGGTCATTTCAAAGCTCCAAAGAAAACGAATTTGATGGCATCAGTAAAGATTAATTCTAGGGAAACTATAATCTTTGTCATAAAATATCACTTGCTGGGCCTGCTTCTCAAGTTCTTCCTCTTAGAGAGCCTAGCCTGAATAAGGATTACACCAATGGTTTTATGATATACGACTTAACACCAAACAAGATTTTGTGTATGTTTATATAAGAAAAAGACCCCTTAATGGAGCCCATAGTACTGAATTGCTTGACATTCAGCGGTATGATCTTTTTCAACTCCTACTAAGCAGTTTTTGGAACACTATTGAAAAGCTGAAATTGTTCCTTACACAATCTTTCCTGGCATGGGAAAAAAATAAAAGCAATCCTTAAGTTTGGGTCTTGTCTCCATTCAGGTTTGGTGCAAAATTCAAAACCTATTATTATACAGTCTCACAAAGATTCAAGAACAAATGCCTTGACATCCTTAGACCTGTTTAAGCTCTCTCCTTTGGCATGTTTCAAAGATAACTAAGCACACAATATCCTCATCTACCTGCGACTACTGACAAGAGCCTATTTGGCTTTTTTATTATTATTATTATTTCAGGTTGTACAGGAGGAAATTCCCATTCCCTCCAGCTTTGTGAGGCTGAGTTACCTGAGCAGCCGCACCCCTGGGTATAAAACCCTGCTACGGATCCTTCTGACACATTCAACGATTCCTGTCGGGATGATAAAAGTACACCTCACAGTAGCTGTGGAAGGGCGACTCACACAGAAGTGGTTTCCCGCCGCAATTAATCTTGTCTACACGTTTGCTTGGAACAAGACCGACATCTATGGACAGAAGGTTTGGGGCCTGGCAGAGGCTTTGGGTATGTTGAACTAATTATATGTAAATAGCGGTATTACATGCACAGAACAGAAAATACTTGTTGTGTGTTAATTTGTATTTGGAATAATTATTGATTTTCTTCTGTTTGAAGGATCTAAGGCATTTTTCATTTAAACACTCCCTTGAGGCCAGTTTAGAGTTCCCTTTTGACACATTTTTGCTTCAAAAACATTTTAGTTCCCCTTTCATGATGGCTGCGTACCAATGGAATCACGCAATATCTGACTTGTAACTGTCACCAGAGCCGAATGCTGCCTTCTAAATGTGACCTTTGGTGTGGCATTCTATAGGCCATGTTTTTGGATTTGACGTTTAGACTGTCATTTCTACTTAGAGACTACAAAATTCTAACTTATAGCCATCTCCACTTATTATCTTTTATGTCTAAGATGGTTAGACTTCATTAACTTGTTACTTCTTCAGGTTAAATAAAAAATCATCCTGCCTTCCTATTCTTTTTGATTTTCTGTAATCTCAAGACTTTAAAACCTAGCATCTTATAGATAGCAGGGACCTGAAGAGGTCCTTTGGGCCTGTGGTTTTCAGATACTTAATTCTCCCAGACATATGACATTTTTTTAAAATGAGGCAGAGATAGATTTGCCAATGTTTTATTTTGTCAAGTAAGAATATTTTTAAAATAACTCACTATAATATACTATTCCTACCACTACCATAATTTCATAAATGAAGGATACCTTAATAGCAGAAAAGAAAAAACAGCCTGTTTTAAGAAATGATGGCAAGCAATCGAACCCTGACAATCAGAGTGAGATAGACTAACACCAAAGTCTTTATCTCTGTCACTCTGTAGAAAACAGAGAAACCTTCCTAAGGAACTTGATACAGGTTTGTAGATCTGCAGTTTGGGAGCCTTTGATCCTTGTACCTTCAGGCAGTAGCTCATGTAAATCACCCTTGGACAGATGAGAAGATTATTTTAAAGTTCTCCAAAAGAGACATTTAGACATCCTCCCTTGGAAGTGTCTGTCATGATATAATCCCCATAGAGCTGAACTATATTTCTTAGACCATAGTATGTCAATTTTCTCTTCCCAGAGGGAGAGAGAGTGAGAGAGAGAGAGAGAGAGAGAGGGAGAGAGAGACTGATGACTCTTCTCTGCCCAAGAGACCCTCATATATTTAAATAATTAACTCATTTGTGTTGGACTTTACTGGAAAGCAAGGAATATGGACAGGTTCATATTTCCTCAGTAAATGGGAAATTATTGTAAAGACACACAAGAAAACAAGAAAGTACAAGAAATACCATCAGTAGCCTCACAAGCAGGCCTCAAACTTACAGCCTTGTTCAGGATGCATTGCATTTCTAGAAGGTCAGCATCTGCTCCATCAACTCAAAACCAGTTCAAGTTTTTTCCAAGTCCACTGCTTCCCACAGTGGTGACTCAGCCATACTTAAGACTGACTTCATCTCTCCTCCTGCCATACTAACTACCCTCCTTCTCTCTCTCAGCTCTTCACATTCTATGTGGTCTGCTAACTTGCAGTGTATCTTGCATTCAGGTTCCTCTTAGAGAAAATATTGTGTTGTGTCAGCCATTTACTGTGCAGTCCAGGACACCCTTGTAAGGCAGAACTTTAGCATTAGGCTACCATGAAAGTTGCTGACCAGCCTACAGTCCTGCTTAATCCCTATTCTATTAGTGTAGTGGTTATGAGAACAACTCTGGAGCCAGCCTCTTACCCTGGGTTCAGATCATTCCTTCTCTACTTACGAGCTATGTGACATTGGATAAATTACTTAATCTCCAAATGCCACAGTTTCTCCATCTATAAAGTGATTATCATAAAGATTATGTTACTCATAGGTTTGTTATGATATGATGATTAAATGAGGTGAGTAGCATAAAGTGCTTGGCACATCGTAAGCATTCAACAAATGTCAGTTGCTGGTATTGCTTTTTTTCAGTTTTGTTGTGGCCAGGGTCCTGTGATCACATAGTATAAAGCATGGCGTCTATGCAGGTATTTGTTGCCTCAGCTTCTCTAAGAATGGTGTTGTGAGTGTAACAGGCAGGCACTTTGTGCTACTTACTCTCCATTTCCCCTCCCTGCCCACCCCACCCCTCCGCCCCCCACAAACATACACACATAATCTCTTTTCTGTCTTTCTCTGTGCTCTGAGAGGCTGGTTTCCATGGACTGCATTCCCTGAACGCCTTGCTCTTTAACTTCCCACTTGATTTGCTCAATGAGTGGCACCATCTGGAGACTGTAGAACAAGAACAAGGTCAGGGTATTTATCCCTCTTCCTGCTTTACTGCAGACTACATTAGACAATAGTAGCTCCTGTCTAGTAGCGCCTCCTCCAAATCCCCATGCTCTATCTTGCCTTCTGTATCATCACTCCCTCCTCTTCCCCCTACAAGCCCAGAAAGTTTACCAGTTATGCCAGTGCTTAGGTGGCTCTCCCTTCCTTGATAATTCTCTTAACTCTGCCCATGCCTTAATTCAAACTCTCTGCAGTGAACATTTACAAGTGCGACATCTTATTCTTGCTGAGACCCTCACCGAATCATACTCAAAGTCTCTAATTCTGTTCTCCATGATATTATCCTACAGCATTTCCTTCACTAGGCGGATAATCCAAAATTCCTCTAATTTTTCTCTATAGGTCCTTATTTTCTAATTATTTTAATTAATTAATTTTTAAACTTTTATTTTAGGTTCATGGGTATGTGTGTAGGCTTGTTATATAGGTAAATTCGTGTCACAGGGTTTGTGGTACAGATTGTTTTGGCACCCATTTACTAAGCCTAGTACCCACTAGTTATTTTTTCTGCTCCTTTCCCTCCTCCCAGCCTCCACCCTTAAATAGGCCCCAGTGTCTGTTGTTCCCCTCTTTGTGTCCATGAGTTATCATCATTTAGCTCCCACTTATAAGAGAGAATATGCGGTATTTGGTTTTCTGTTTCTGTGTTAGTTTGCTAAGGATAATAACCTCCAGCTCCATCCATGTTTCCGCGAAAGACACGATGTCATTCTTTTTTATAGCTGTACAGTATTCCATGGTATATAAGTACCACATCTTTTTTATCCAATCTGTCATTGATGGGTATTTAGGGTGATTCCACATCTTTGCTATTGTGAATAGTGCTGCAATGAACATTTGTGTGCATGTGTCTTTATGGTAGAATGGTTTATATTCCTATCCAAAGAATGGGATTTCTGGGTCGAATGGCAATTCTGTTTTTAGGTCTTTCAGGAATTGACACACTGCTTTCCACAATGGCTGAACTAATTTATGCTCCCACCAACAGTGTTTAATTGTTCCCTTTTCTCTACAACCTCACCAGCATCTATTATTTTTTGACTTTTTTAAAATTTGCATTTCTCTAATAATGGGTGATATTGAGTTTTTTTAACATGCTATTGGCCACATATATGTCTTCTTTTGAAAAGCATCTGTTCGTGCCCTTTGCCTACTTTTTAATAGGGTTGTTAATTTTTTTCTTATTAATTTGTTTAAGTTCCTTATAGATGCTGGATATTAGACATTTGTCAGATGCATAGTTTGCAAATATTTTCTCCTATTCTTTAGGTTATCTGTTTACTCTGTTGATAGTTTCTTTTGCTGTGCATAAGCTCTTAAATTTTATTAGATCCCGTTTGTCAATTTTTGCTTTTGTTGTGATTGCTTTTGGTGTCTTCCTCATGAAATCTTTGTCTGTTGCTATGTCCAAAATGGTATTACCTCAATTGTCTTCCAGGGTTTTTATAGTTTTGGGTTTTACACCTAAGTCTTTAATCCATCTTGAGTTGATTTGTGTATCTGGTGTAAGTAAGGGGTCCAGTTTCAATCTTCTGTATATGGCTAGCCAGTTATTGCAGCACTGTTTTTTGAATAGGGAGTCCTTTCCCCATTGCTTGTTTTTGTCAGCTTTGTTGAAGATCAGGTGGTTGTAGATGTGTGACCTTATTTCTGGGCTCTCTATTCTGTTCCATTGGTCTGTGTGTCTGTTTTTATACCAGTACCATGCTGTTTTAGTCACTGTAACATTGTAATATAGTTTGAAGTTGAGTAATGTGAGGCCTCCAGCTTTTTTTCTTTTTGTTTAGGATTGCCTTGGCTATTTAGGCTTTTTTTGTGGTTCCATATGAATTTTAGAGTATATTTTTTCTAATTTTGTGAAGAATGTCATTGGTAGTTTGATGAAAATAGCATTGAATCTGTAAATTGCTTTCGGTGGTATGGTCATTTTTACGATATTGATGCTTCTTATCCATAGCATAGAATGTTTTTCTGTTTGTTTATGTTATCTCAGATTTATCTGAGCAGTGTTTTGTACTTCTCTTTGAGAGATTTTTCACCTCCCTGGTTAACTGTATTCCTAGGTATTTTATTCTTCTTGTGAGTATTGTGAATGGAAGTGTGTTCCTGATTTGGCTCTCAGCTTGGCTGTTATTGGTATATGGGAATGCTAGTGATTTTTGTACATTGATTTTGTATCCTGAAATTTTGCTGAAGTTATCAGCTAAAGGAGCTTTGGGGCCAAATCTATGGGGATTTCTAGATATAGAATCATGTTATTTGCTAACAGGATAGTTTGACTTCCTGTCTTCCTATTTGGATGCCCTTTATTTCTTTTTCTTGCTGTATTCCTCTGGCCAGGACTTCCAATGCCATGTTGAATAGGACTGATGAGAGAGGGCATCCTTTTTTTGTGCCAGTTTTCAAGAGGAATGCTTCCAGGTTTTGCCCATTCAGTAAGATGTTGGCTATAGGTTTGTCGTAGACGGCTCTTACTATTTTGAGCTATGTTCCTTCAATATCTAGTTTATAATAGAGAGTTTTTAACATGAATGCATGTTGAATTTTATCAAAGCTGTTTATGCATCTATTGAGATAATCAAGTGGTTTTTTTCTCTAGTTCCATTTATGTAATGAATCACATTTATTAATTTGAGTATGTTCAACCAACTTTACATCCCAGGGATGAAGTATACTTGATCATAGTGGATTAGCTTTTTGAAGTGCTGCTGGATTCAGTTTGCAAGTATTTTTTTTTTTAAGGATTTTTGCATCAACATTCATCAGGGATATTGACCTGAAGTTTTCTTTTCTGTTGTGTCTCTGCCAGGTTTTGGTATCAGGATGATGCTGGCCTCATAGAATGAGTTGGGGGGGAGGAGTCCCTCCTCAATTTTTTGGAATAATTCTGGTGGGAATGGTACCAGCTGCTCTTTGTACATCTGCTAGAATTTCGCTGTGAATCCACCTGGTCCTGGGTTTTTTTGTTGGTTGGTTGGTTGATTGGTAGGCTATTTATTACTGATTCCATTTCAGAGCTCATTATTGGTCTGTTCAGGGAATCAATTTCTTCCTGGTTCAATCTTGGGAGAGTGTATGTGTCCATGAATTTATTAATCTCTTCCTAGGTGTTCATAGTATTTTCTGATGGTTATTTACATTTCTGTGGAGTCAGTGGTAATATCCCCTTTGTTTTTTCTAGTTTTGTTTATTTGGACCTTCTCTCTTTTCTTCTTTATTAATCTAATTAGTGGCCTATCTATCTTACTAATTTTTCAAAACACCAACACCTATATTTGTTGATCTTTTAAATAGTTTTTCATATTTTCTAATTCTTTATGATCATCCTTAGACCCCAGCTAGGTTTTGAGGGGTTGTTTTTGTTTTTGTTTTTTGCTTTTTTTCTAAAATCATGACACTTAGAAATTTACCCAGTCCTCTCATGAAAAACTGACCAGTACAGCATCTAGTGGTCATTTCTCGCTAGGGTTCACATAAATGCAGCTCAACTTCATTTTTTTTAAATAACAGGCTTATTGAGGTATAATTCATAGACCATAAAGTTCACTCACTTAAAGTGTACAATTCATTGGTTTTTAGTATTTTCGCAAGGTTATACAACTACCACCAATATCTAATTCCAGAACATTTTCATCATCACTCCACGAAGTAGCCCCATACACATTAGCAGTCACTCCCCACTCCTCCCTCCCCCAAGTCCTAGAATCTGCTCATCTCCATTTTGTCTATATGGATTTATCTGTTCTGGATATTTGAAACACATGGAATCATACAATATATGGTCTTTTGTGTCTGGCTTGTTTTTCATGGCATAATGTTTTCAAGAGATCCATTTTCTGACAATGGTAAAATTTCTGAACAGTTGGTAGAATGAAGTTGGAGAATCTACTACTCTGAAGATGGATTGTGAGCTCTGTAAGAACACAGTAGATGATAAATAGTTCAGATAATAAATGAATGGAAACAAATAGGATCAAATATGCAACCATTGAGCTGATACCTTAATATTTATGATTAAATCTAAATAAACAAAGAAGGAAATGGAAATGTCTATTTGTACTCCTGGTGATATTTTATAATCACTTAACTGATATGGGAAGAAATAGACTCAATTTTGCACCAGCAACAGTGCTGTATCTGACACTTTTCAGATTTGCTTCAAATTCAGAAATACTAGTATAACTATTTGGTAGGCAGAATAATAGCCACCCCCACAAAGATGTCCATCCTTGGAAACTATGAATATGTTATGTTGCATGCCAAAAGAGAATTAAGCTTACAGATGAAATTAAGATTGTTAACTTCTGATTTGAGATTAGAGATTATCCTGGTCTATCTGGATAGGCTCAATTTGTCGTAAGGGTCCTTACAAGTAGAGAAGGGAGTGGAAGGGGAGGTCAGAGTTACATGAGGATATAACTATGGAAGAAAGGCACAGAGAGATGCAACATTGCTGGCTTTGAAGATGAGGGAAGAGAGCCACAAACTAAGGCATGTAAGCAGCTACTAGAAGCTGGAAAAGGCAAAGAAATGGATTTTCTCTTAGAGCCTCTGGAAAGGAACTCAGCCCTACTGACACCTTGATTTTTGCTCAGTGAGACCCATTTGAGAATTCTGACCTCCATAACTGCAAGATGAGAAATTTTTCTTGTTTGAAGTTTTTAAGTGTTTGGCAATTTGTTACAGCAGAGATTGGAAACTAATATAAGATATGATCGGCATTCATGCAGTCCAGTTAGAGCAAGGATTTTGGTTAAAACTGTAACTAGAAAGGTCTCCCACTCTTTTTCCTCCCATGCCAGTTAAATATGAATCTCTGGTCCACTCACTTCTGGGTGATGGAGAAAGAAGGGTTCAGGTTTAAACAAGCTGAATTTAAAGTGATGGTGAATATCTAAATTAATTTGAAATGTGGGACTCTTGTTTTCCATGTAGCTCGGCTGTTGGGAATTGGTGTAATCTCTAAGGGCTCGAATATCACAGGAGAAGAATAGAGTGTTGAGGTACAGTGAAAATGAGAAAAGAAGTGCTTGAGATCCTAGGATATACCACCATTTTTTGTAAGGAAACAGACTTTGCAACTGAAGGGATAATACCAGAGTGAGTAAATTAAAAACAGGGGTTGTATGAACTCCTTCCTTGGAGAAGTATCAATGGTAACTGATAAGATTGATTAATCCAAGTACAATATTGATCAAGTAGAAGAAGAGTAAAATCATCCCCAGGGTTCCAGTACAAAAGCCACAATCACTAGTTCATCCGGCTTAAAGATTTTGTTGTCTGATACACAGACAAGCCTCCCCTGCTAAAAACTCCATGTGAGCGTTTTAAATAATTTGGACTTAGTGCTTTATTCTTTGATTCTAAATAAAGTACGATGTCTGGAAATCATTGTATTTTATTTAGTTTCTTTCCCAACTCTGCTGCTTGCAAAACAATGTAAAAAAAAAAATCATTACTGTTAAGTTCACAGGGCTGTTAAAATTCTAGAGATGGCTTATTTAATTTGACAAACTGGCTTGTTCAGGGGCTCTGATCTGCATCCATTATGTGAATTTTGTCACAATAATTCCCGATGTCCGCCTGTGTCTGCATACATTATCAATATGTAATAATGTATTCTGCCTCGTCTTTATTTTAATTAAATTATATTGCAGCAGTTTGGAGTCCTGGAAGTTCAGGAAATCAGCCATCCACTGTTAGTAGCTCTGCCATAAACAGTTCTATTTTTCTTCAAGGTTATTGGCAACAACAATTGCATAATTATTTAGTACAGTAGTTTGGCAACAAAGAATGGTGTTTCTGGGAGAACTACACTTCCTAAAGGTTCACGACACATAGGAGTCTGTCTAAATTGTGTTAGAGAGAAACAGGGGAACATTAATAGTAATAGGTGCTAAGCTATGGTTGCTTTGTGCACACAAAACATTCCTGAGAACGATGCTTTAGCGTTCATAAATTTCCCTTCAGTAAAACCTAAGCAGGTTGGGCAGCCACAAAAATAGCATCCACTGAATATTTTAATAACAAATGGGTAGTGCTTTACAATTTGCAAACTACTTTCACATACATTATCTCATTTTAATCCTTATAACATTCCTGCCTGGTAGGCATGGCAGAATTAGTATGATCTTCATGTTGCAGAGGGGAGGGTCAGAAAGAAAAGTAACTGGCCTAGAGTCCTGTACAGAGCAGGGATTCAAACTCGGGTCTCCCAGTCCTGAGTTCTGTATGCCTTTCAATGCTGCCTCTCCTCACTAAAGTAACCAACCCACCTTACTGGGTACCCAGTTCAACGCCCCAGTGGTTTTCTGTCAGAGAAGCTAACAGATATAATAATCTTTCATCATTTCTCCCCACTCATGAATTCATAATCGTTAACTGAGAGCAGGGCTGTTTTATCCATTCAACTTTATAGGCACAGTGCCAAGGATATGAGTTTTTCAAGGACCTACAAAATGTTTGCTACCTAAAAAATAAGTTTATTGTCACCAGAAGATGAAAAGGAAATGTGAAAATCAACATTAATAAATGTTTAAATAAGTGTCTGAAAAATGGAGCATCATGTCAGCTTGTGAACTACAACTCAATTTTCATCCTTACATATGAAATATGTTTAATGTAGGATATGAGTTGTATACATTTTAATATGTCTTATAAGATATAAGATAGGATTTCCAAAAGTGAGAGTTCCTACCAAGGTTTTCAAATGGCCTTCACTAATACTTTCATAAGCAAGTGGTCTTGTGCCCATTTCAAACTGCTGGTCACGCCCATTAGTAGATTGTGAAATCTATTTGGTGAGTCAATCAGCACTTTTGTTTTGAAAAATTGAATAGAATGTGATGGAATATAATAGAACCGAAGTGAGCAGAATTAAATAGAACATACCAGAATGTGATGCTGCAAAGACAGTATTGTCTTGGAAAATTTTGTTTCAAGTGTGTGTCTGTGTGTGTGTGTGTGTGTGTGTGTGTGTGTGTGTGTGTGTGTATCTCCCCATGTGGATGCTGAGTCACAATTAACAAATTGTGTTTCTTATCATGACTTTCAGACCTGAAAGTTTGAAAGCCATTGGTAAGATGATAAGCCCAGAAACAGAAAAATTAAATGACTTATCAAACCATGTGACTTATTTTCCAGATCAGCATTTATGACTGTTCTTGACTTCTGGTCCCCTCTATCAACCCATATCAGAGAGGACTACAGAGGTATCCTTTCAACATTGGGTGACCACATAATTTATCATTCAAACCAGATCCTTTTGAGAGTAAAAGGAGATACTGTTAATAATTACATCAAGAAAACAACATAACCAAGCACCATTTTTGGCCATTTGGGTTACATGGCACTTCTACTTCAAGGTTATCCCTAGCTTCCAGTCCTTGTCCCTTAAATTCTGAACAAATAAAAAGTTATTTCTTTAGCACTACTGAATTGTGGGTCTTCACCCTTAATAGCTGTTATCTAGCATAGTAGATGAAAACATTTGCCTGTGAGTTGCTGGGTTTGAGCTCTGGCTCTGCCATTTACTAGCCATGCAACCTTGGACTTAATAACTTCATTTCTTTGAGTCTCTATGATATCTATCAAACTGGAGTAAATGTAGTTTCCTCATGAGTTTTTGAGTCTTCAAATTAGGTCATATGCACAAAAACATATTTAATTGTTATGTATTATACAAATGCAAGGCATATTATTTTGTGGTAATTATTAGGGAGACCGTTGATAAAAATTCCAGAAAGTAGGCTGGGCGCAGTGGCTCATGCCTGTAATCCCAGCACTCTGAGAGGCCAAGGCAGGTAGATGACCTAAGGTCAGGAGTTCAAGACCAGCCTGGCCAACATGGTGAAACCCCGTCTTTACTAACAATAATAATAAAAAAAAAAATAGCCGGGAGTAGTGGTGCATGCCTGTAATCCCAGCTACTCAGGAGACTGAGGCAGGAGAATCGCTTGAGCCTGGGAGGCGGAGGTTACAATGAGCTGTCATCACACCACTGCACTCCAGCCTGGGCAACAAGAGTGAAACTCTGTCTAAAAAATTAAAAAATGAAAAAATTCCAGAAAGTAGGTAATCCTTCAAGGTGTGGCTTCTCTCACATGAAAAATTATCCTGCCCTGTATAATATTCAGTATATCTCCAGTGCTTCACAGATCACCTGCCTGGCACATAGAGCAGCTTGGTGAAGGTTTGCTGCGTCATTGAATAACAGCACCTCACTTTCCATCACAATATTGAATCCCTTTTAATCAATCACATTGTTTCAAAGGATAGCCAGTCCATTTTCAAGGTGAGTCTATTTCCAAAACCCCTTCCTCCCCCCAAAATATGCCTACATACTGCTAGGGGATAGTAATCTTACAATTTTTTACTGGATAGGGACAGGGAGGGTAGTTGTTCTTCACTTGTTTTTGATGCACTGGAGAGAAACTGACTCTCTAGCCACCCTGACCTTCTTTAAATTTCTCAAAGCTACCAAGTCTCAAGGCCTTCCACACATGCCACTCTGTCTGCCTAGAATGCCCTTCCCTATAAAGGTAAACCCCTTCTTGGTAAAGAGGCTTTTCCTTGCCTCCACAGTTCAACACAAATTTCCTGGTTACGCTCTCTCATAATGCTCAGCATTTTCCCATCATAACCTTTATTACAATGTGTGTGTGTGTGTGTGTGTATTTGTTTTACTTTTATATTTGTTCTTCTCACTAGAATATAACCTCCGCTGGGGGGAGGGATGCTGTCTTGTTCAACCTCATATCCCCAGTGCCCCACAAACTGCCTGTCAACAAGAGGTACCCATGAAATATTGCATATTTGTTGAATGACCGAACAAAGAAACGAATACCGATAGAGGATCAGGGTGATCCCTTAGCCTTGCCTATGTAATGGAAAAGTGGGTCTGCCCAGAGAGAGGAGAGCAGTGCCCAAGTACACAAAGGCACTCACAAATGTTTTACATGAGCCAGTGTATCACTCTGCCTTTGGTGGCAATATAGGTTATCCATGTTGGCTTTTATACAGCTAGACTTGGACAAAGCAGCCAGAAAATTAAAAAATCTCATAATATTAGGTTTTACTGTATGTAACCTCTTGGCAAAAGTGTTGCATAGCTATCTCACTCCTGGATTATTTTAATTTCCTACCTGTACTTTCTCTTCATTCAACTACCTCACTCTAACACTATCATGTTTAACCCTTATTTTTGTAAATAGGTAGGGTAAAGTTCTTAAGTAAGGGATTGCCAAACCAAATCCAGTGATTCACTGAAAGGATAATACATCATGTCCGGGTAAAGTTTATTTTAGGGCAAGAAAAATGGTTCAACATTGGGAAATCTATTGCTATAATTCACTGTCTTAACAGATTAAAGGGGAAAACTATGTGAATATGTCTGTAAGTGCCAAAAAAACACTTGATGAAAATTCAACACCTGATTCTGACACTCTTAGTAAGCTAGAAATAATAGATAAACAAAGCATTTCAGGCCACTGGGCAGTGTGTCAAATTGAGGAGCCTCTGGGCTAATCTTATCCTACGATAAATCACTAGAGAATAGGGAAAGATAGAAGAATCTCTGAGAGCAGGTACTTGTTTTAAATAGATAGCATTTTGTCTACATAGTATATTGGTCTATTGTTGCCATGGCCTTCATTTGGTTCTTTAGGTTTTTTGTCTTTTGTTGTTGTTTTTGTTTTTGCATTTATCTTGTATTTTAAAAGAATAGAAAATATTTATTATTATATTCAATAATTCCTTTTGGAGAAGAAGTTTTTAATCTTGTCATTAAGTACCTTTTAAATATCATGAAATTATTTTTAGATGTTCCCTGAGTTCATGAAGGTAACATGTAAATTTCTCACATTGACTATCAGACTACTTTTAATTATATATTGCCATCATAAATGCAACCATTATAAATTCTGAAGCCTTAGCCTGAAGCTGTTGAAAGTCATCTGCTTAATCTTGTCATATTTCACACATCAGCTTCACTGCATGGCACCTTTACCTTGGCTACCTAATGTCAGTCTCCTATCCTAGCCCTTATAGATGAATGTCACAGTAACTAAACTAGGTTATCAGAGACGCGGTGACCCTCAGCCTTCTTGCCATCGCCATGTCATACAAATGCTGCTGCTCTGATAAGCAGAATGAACATTCAGTCATTTTTCCAATGTCAAATGGCTTTGGAGGAGCAAGCTACAATTTTTTACTCAGTCTTCTTTACAAGCCAGTGTAATATTTGCAAGATGACTAACGGTAAAGTCAGAGGTGCAGTCCTGTGACCAGAGGATAGAATCCTCTGCAAAAGTAACAAGACTATCTTGACAATTAGTGACTCTTGGTTATTAAACATTCCGTTAATATCTCTGTGTGGAGGTGGAGGAGAGAATACAGGAAGGCAGAAATCCATATGGAATTAGAAGAGTCACAAGGGAGGTGATCACATGGCTCAGAGAAAGTATTATTCCGTAATAATTACTCACTCTCTGCCTTCTCAATATATGCACACCAGTACGAACCCATTATGCTAACCCCTGGGAAGTGTCGTCCAGGACCCCTTATCCACTTATTCCTGCTCACTGCGAGTCTAGTCTACTTTCTACAGCTTCTCTGAGATGTTGATGAATTTTCTTTTTCCTTTCTATTACACTCTTCTCCCTAGTCCCTACTCCAGAGTGCTAGAGACTGAATCTGTGCCCTGTACCATGCTATGTTGATGATCAGACATGATAGACAACAAGCTGCCTAGGAAATGGTAGTGGTCCACTGTGCTTATTTAGCTGAGGCTCAGCTGTCATAGTGTCAGGCAGAGCATGGTGTCAAGACAGCATTTTCAGTGCCAGCTCCAGTATAGCCTTTTTTCCCTATATTTAATTATATGAAAAAAGTAAGCATTTAGTACATTATAGTCTGCTTCCATGACAGAAAGTCTAGGATTAGTTGCTATTGTATTTGCTAGTTCTTGTGAGCTGGGAGAGAAGCTCCATGGGGTGAAACATTTGCCTTCTCATAAGCTGATTGCAGGTTCCAGGATTATGTTAAAGTGGGCTGCTGTCAGAAAGAAACTTTGCCTTGTTACCCTGAGCAAGGAACCACATATGAAAATACCCCGACACACAGCTATTCTCATTAAAGTCAGCTGGAAATTTTGGACAAGTCTTAAATATAAATTATAACTTCATTAGCTCATAGAGCTTTCTTGGGGGAAAGTAAATCTAATAAAAATTAGAGGGAACTTAGTAAGTGGTTGCCTTGTTGCTATTTGCTGTGACTGGGGAAAAAAAGTAATATAATTGTGAGGTTTGCAGCCAATGCACTTTTTTGTTGTGGACTGGAGAGCAATTCAGAGAGCAGATAGGAGGAGGTAAAAAGAATACGTATGTCTCATTACCACTGCACTGAGAACTCCTTAATTGATGCTTTATGTAAGCATTTCCTGCTGCAGAGTTGGGAGGATCTTTAACTGTTACTGAGAGAGAAAAAGCAGGCTCCAAACCACCATCACAGGTCACCAGGGCACACTACTTATTTGCAAAACTGCGCAATCACCTTCCGGAGGAGGGATTCTAGGAGAGCTCACCAGACTTACAATGTACAGAAGGCAGATCCAGTAATTGCCAGGAGCACTGTGGGGAAGGAGATGATGGCTTTAAGGGAACTTGTAATTATTGTCATTGTGATTATTTATTAATCAAGACTTTTAAATGTTGGCAGGGGAAGCAGAAGCTGTGTTATCCTACACACCAACATGGCCCTCAGTGTGCTCTCTAACCACCTGATTTTTCCAGCATAAGATTCAGTGTTCTATTTGGCTTTGGGGTTTGATCTTCAGCCAGAAGTTATCAAATGTAATCTAGAAAGAATGCAATTTAGAGTGTTAGTGCTAAAGAAGGATTAAAAGGATTGTCTACTACAGTGTCTTTGATCTGAGATCTTTATTTGGACTTCAGAAAGTCAGTGAACTCCCTAGAGTTATATACAAAATTTTGTATTCGTATGCATTTTTTTAGGAAGAATGTCCATAACTTTAATTAGATTCACAACAAAGTGTTCCCTGACCCAAAAGCATCTAAGAACCACCAATTCTAGTCACTCCCTCCCAGTATGCTACTAGTGAAAAGCCCAACTCCAGAGATAGAGAATAACTTGCCTGAGCCCACACAGCTAGTTAATGATAGACCTGAGAGTTGAAGTCTTTTCTGACTCTTGGTCCAAAACCAACACTTTGCACTTTACCAGAGTTGTTTTTGCAAGTAGAAGGGCTGTATGAGATATCAGGGAGACTGTAGACAGTATTGATTTGTACCATAAGTGTAACTTGAACTAGATTATCTTTGAGATTCCTTTCCCCTCTGAGAGTCTATTTCCACTGTTAATAGAGAACAGCATTGGCATAGATGATTAGTTTCATCCCCCACCCCCCGTCCATTGGCCTCCTTTGCTAATAATGCTTGGTTGAGGATAATATTAAAATGAGTTTGCATTTCATGAGTCTTTACCAGCTGATGGCTGATAGAAGGGCATCCCTGCCAGGAATGGCTACATAATTTGTGGGGCCCAGTGAAATGAAAAGGAAAATACAGAGCCCCTTGTTTAAAAAGTATTACAAATGTCAAGACAGTGACTGGAGAGCATTAAACCAAGTGTGGAGCCCTCCTAAGCATGGGTCATACCCATGAAGATGGCCCTGTTCCCTATTATAAGCTTTGGTAGAGTAGAGGACAAAAAGAAGCCTGCCTGCAATTTAAAATTGGCCACAAATGATCCACAAAGTCAGAGAGTTGGGTATTTGTGATTACAGGGACTTTGGGCTTGTCTGTGAATGTGCTCACACACACATGCACATGCACACACAAATCAGTTTGACTAAAATTACCATCTTTTCCCTTCACCTAATGCCAAAAACCAAAACTAGTTGGCTTTATTTTTTCCCTTTTGGACCTATGGTTTGGCATTGTTTAAGCACCCATTTTCATTTCCAGTTTTCATAACCAAATAACAAAGGAAGGACTGAGCTCTTCAGGGGCATCTAAAGAGTCAGGTAGAGGCAGGTACTCGAAAGCAATGGCAGACCACAGACCAACAGGGGCTATTTTAAGCTGCCAGAGAGGAGGCAAGCTGCTTCAGGATATGCAGTATAATGAGCCAGTGTTCTCAGGCTTAGAACATTATGAGGATAGAAAGCATTGTAAATTTAAGAATCAGAAATCTGGGGTTCCAACAGGTAAGCAGGTTTACCAAGAGGGAAAATGGCTAGGACTTGGTATACTTGAACTATACATAGTTCAGTAGAGCAAAGACACTCAAGCTACCACATTCTGCATTTCCCATTTCAGTAGCATACCAGGGTTCCAAGTTTAATGCACAACATCTGTGCTGCATAGCAGTTGAAGCCAAATGTTGGGTGATGTCCCATTGGTTAGTTATATGCAGAAACCAAAACATAATGTGCACAAAGTGGAATTTACGCTTGCATCACTCTAAGCAAACTTGGTCTTCTCAGCAAACCAAAAGCCAGTTACCACAGGAAAACATAAATTAGGCAAATCCATTTTTATTAGTTTCATATGTAGTTGTTTGCTGTATAAGTGAACTAGTACTCCAAAGGCAGCTTCCTGAGTGCATTTTTCACTATAGTGGTAAAAAACTAGCCCTACCTGCTCTTCTCCTACAAAGGTGGAGAGAAATTATACTACCACAGCTTAATCCTGCAGAAAGCGACTCTCTTCAGTTTTACAGCATAGCCTCCAACCCAAAAGCCCAAAATAAAGCTTAATGTCCATAAACATATGGTACCGACCTAATAAAAGCATTTATTTACTCACTCCTTCTTATATTTATCCAATATACACTGATCGCTTTTGAGTGACCAATGCTATGCTAGATGCAAGTTGTACTGTGCTAGGTGAAAGAAATTTGCAGTCAAATTTCAACTCTAATCAGAATTTAGTAGCCAATGTAATATCCACAGAATTGTCAACTAGTATAAACATGAAGCAAATATTTTACAATTTTCTAATGTGCTGTTAACTCTTTGTCTGCAGTATCTGTGGGATATGAATATGAAACATGCCCTGGCTTTATTCTCTGGGAGCAAAGGACAGTCGTTTTACAAGGTTTTGAGATGGATGCTTCTAACCTAGGAGGCTGGTCTTTGAATAAGCATCACATTTTGAATCCTCAAAGTGGTAAGTAGCTTTTTAAATTTTTATTAATACTACTTTCCTAATGCTGTATAATACATATTCATTGCAGAAAATTTGGAAAGTACAAGATAAAAATTACTTGTAAGAATACTACTTAGAGATGACTGCATTAGTACATTTCCTTTCAAATGTAATAATTCTATTTTGAATTACTGTTAGTGTGGTAAGAATCAGAACACTCTTATCTTAATCTATCCCTTCTGTGGACCACTCTCCCTGCTGTTCTCCTTGTTTGCAATTTAAATGTTAAATAAATCAGGAGAGGGGAGCAGAGGTGGCCCCTGAGTCTGTGCTTTTCCCAGACAAAAGCACAGTTTGTCTACAGAGTTTGCTACCCTGGTTATAACTCCTTCATCCAAGTTCCTTCACCTCCTGTTGCATCTTAGTGGGAAACCCGTCACTGGTGTTTTCATACAGCTTTCCTCTGAACGTCTACTGTGGAATCATATCCCTTTTCATCTAAAGAGACAGATTCTGAACAAGCTATAGTAGGACATGTACATTGGGTTATTTTTCCAGAATTGGGGATCAGAATGTGTTGAGGCCCCTACACACTTCCATCCAGCCATCCTTGTATCCATCTTAACTTTGTGGAACAGGTGGCTAAGGCCAGGCGATCTTATAATAAGGCCATGAACTGACCAAAGCTAAGAGATCCATTTTATAATCACACCCATGATATCACTTCATCTGTACCATAGTCAAATCAGCTATGTCAACGAGCCCCACAGGCTGAGAAATTTTGAATGGCAAAGCTAACCAGATTTACTTCAAAACCATAGAAAGAGACCGCCTACTACAGTCCCAGTGTGGGACTCTGAAGGTGAATGAGTCTATTGCTGTATGCCCCATTATACCTCTTTCCCCTCCTTCAAGGAAGATTCTGAATTCCATATCAAACAGTTTATTTTTTTAAGAGCAAAGATTCAGGATGAGATATAAAATGTCAACTTTTTTTTCTGTTGTCAAAAGGAAAGCCATAGTTTTAAAAGTACAAAAATGAAAGGGCAGATGCCACTTATTAAATTATTAGGTTTTTTGTTTTGATTTGAAAGAGTTTGACATTTTAAGCAGCCATTTCTTTTCCACTCACTTTTATTGGCTTGTATGGATTGTCTCTTTCAAATGCCTGTCATTGACATTAAACACAAAGTGGGAAATGACCTCAATCGAGCCAGCCCCCAGCTGTGTGCTCCCAGTCTTGTATCCTCTTACCATTTGCTTCACATAGACTTGAAACATTCAGAACAGAAGGGAGTCATTCAGAAAGTTGGCTTTGGGCCCCCCCTGATTTCCACAAATGTGTTATCTCCACCCCTAATTCACTAGTAATTAGATTTTAGGTAATAGGCATCAAGTTATTTCTGAGAATTTTTAACAGCTTTATTGAAGTATAATTTATACATCATAAAATTTACCCATTATAAGTGTACACTTCAATGATCTTTAGTAAATTTGTAGTTGTCAACCATCACCACAACCCAGTTTTAGAATATTTTTATCACCTCCAAAAGATTGTGTGTACTCATTCACAGCCCCACTAAATCTGCTTTGTGTTTCTACCTTTCTGAGAAATTTATTCTGAGAAAGAAGCCTTCCTTTGGATAGGTTTTTAAAAAGGAACATTTGTTCATTTTATCATCTCATTTGTAGACGCGTATTTCCAACCAAGAACTTATCACACTTGCCAGGAAACAGATCTGAAGCCAGCTCTGCTGCTGCCTTTCAGCCTGACCTTGGACACAAAAACCTCTCTTGGGATGTTTTCGAAGTCTAAATCCCACCCACAAAGGCAGTTTTAGAGGCAGGAATGATAAGTGTGACGGAGCAGCTTTGGGAAGACCAATTTAGAAAGCAATGCTCTTTCCCCCTCGGGTCAGACAGTCTTTTCTGACTGATTAAGGCAAGAGTAACGTCTCTCCAAATTCCCCCACTCTACTTCTCTCTGGAAAAAACGTAACTCTTTAGGCATCCTGCTTTTTTGATCAGAGACAGATAGCAGATTAAAAACAAGAATGTATCTTCCCCCAGTTTCCTCTCACTAGTTAAAAAGACACCTGTAATTAGACTGGATGTCTGCTGCCGTTCTTTTCCTCAGTTTTCTTTGGCTCCAAAATCATTATGCAATGGGTAGTTTCTAGCGGGCAGTGTTTTCAGACCTTTTGTCATTTCCGTTGCTGCAATTATATTACCTGACAATTAACCATTGGTTGTGGAGAATTGTTTCCCAAATATTAGACCTGATATATAAAGATGGTTCTGATTTTCACTGAGATAAAAACACCAGAAACTTGTGGTTTTCAACATTATTCCTTTTAAGTACATCTTCTTAGTGATTATAAAGAGGGTATATTCATTCATTTTAAGAAAACTCAGTTCTTTAAAATTATAGGAAAGTTGTGCATATCTGTTACAGAACTAAGCTATTTGTTTGGTATATCTTTTATCAAACATATCCCCTAGGGTTTCCTGCCAGTTGAGTGTCTAAAATTATCAAAAAGAACAATCTAGGGCACTAACTGGGTATTGTCATCTGTCTCAAAATTGGTAAAGAATTTCTTTTAACTTATCCTCCAAAATAAGCCAGTAGTTTGCCGACAAATGGTTTTACTGGGAGGAGAAGTAAATATCCATTGATCACACTGGCATACCTCCCAGTTTGTGTTTATATCCACTCAGTCAAGTACTGAGAGAAATATGTGTTGTGTCTCTTTGTTGCTCATAAATCTGAAAAATGGTTTCTTCCTTGAAATCAGCATAAAGCACCACCCACTGACTTTCAA
The DNA here is from genome assembly GCF_007565055.1 of Rhinopithecus roxellana. Taxonomy (NCBI): domain Eukaryota; kingdom Metazoa; phylum Chordata; class Mammalia; order Primates; family Cercopithecidae; genus Rhinopithecus; species Rhinopithecus roxellana. The sequence goes on along the minus strand of NC_044555.1, from coordinate 118,981,143 downwards.
GGAGATTTTTTATTTCAGACATATTTATAAGTATCAAAAGAAGTTCTGAACAAAGTAGCAAGAGGGTATGACTAGTATGTTTAAAAGTGTGCTTACCTTATTATACAGTGGACTTGGCTTTTTGGCAAAGAAAAGGAAAACTTTGAAGATAAAATGTGCAGTAGGCCCCATTCAGTGGGGTTTCGTTAACTGTAAACAAGACGCCCAATCCTTAGCAGGAAGTTGGCCTTCACATAAATAATGTGTATTGTCCTAGGATCATTTGATTCCCTTTTCAAAATGAGCATGTGTGGCAGAAGAAACTGGAAAGGAGGCAGCAGTAATTGATCAAGATTTCTAGGAACATAAACAAAATATTTTCAAAGCAACATTTTGCAAAAGAATTGGTATTAAATCATGGTTGCTAGATGGTATGCCCTGGTTCTGTGTAATGGAAGGTTAAACGGATTCTTGAAACAACAAAAACACCCTTCAAAATGATCTATTTTTCCAGGGCAATACAAAAGGGGATTGCCTATTTTTGTTTTGATTGCTTCAGCTTTAAACAGGAATGGTAATTTCAGTACACGGGCACTTTAGTACCTTGCATGAAAGCCAGACATCAATTGTTGAGATGTAATCAGAAAGTACATTGCCTTATGTTTTATTTCCTTTAATCATTCTTCTTCTTTGATGGAGTGTTGGGCTTTCTAATAGTAAAGGGGAGTTTTAGAATTGCAGGCTTAGAAGAATGGTTTAGAATAGCCATCTTTAGTTTTAAAATTGCCAGGAGCCTGGTAATAACATGTCATTTTGAGGGTAATTGTTAACTATACCATTATATTGATATAAAAAAAGTGGAGATCTACCTGTGAAAATAGATGTTAATAGCAAATCTGGTATTTCCAAGCCAATAATTGGAAAGATTTTTGAATGATATACACTACAGTGCATTGCTGAAATACTGACATGCTAAACAGTGGTTTCCTCATTTATTAAAGAACATATCATAGTCTCGTTTGTAGAATATTCTGTTAGCAATCATCAAGAGATTTCTCTTCAATGGTGTTGTGCAACTGTCATTCCAGTTCTCATTCACCTCCTCCTCATTTATTTGAATTACAATACTGACCACACTGCGACTAAATGTTTTTTGGGAAATGAAATTCAGTCCTATTAATCTTACTTAATTAACTATTCTAAATCTTAAGAAAGGTCTCTACTACCTAATAAAGTTATTAATAAAATAATAAGAAAGTAGTGATCCTCAAGAAATCTCACAGTTCTGCAATAAAAGACCAATTTGTTAGGGCATAAACTCACAGCTGTTCCTGCAAATCATATGTTGCAAAAGTAGCCAGAAATCGCCCTGGAAGGAAAAGTAAAAATACTTAAATTTGAAATCCAAATACTATATGATGGATGGGATTTTTGTTTGCTGGAAGGCTCTTTCCAACCATATATTGCCACCATGGTATTGTAGCATGTTTTACCCTCTTGTTTATTTTTGCCAGCCATGTTCCTACCTCAGAGTGATCAATAGTTTCTATGGTAGGACTGTGGTACCAAAAGTTGGAAGAAAAATAAGGAGACATTTCAGGAAATGTTCAGGGAGAGTAAAAGGCAATGCAAGGAGATAGACAGTGGGGGGAAAGGGAGAAAAACATAAGGTTTAACTGTATAACTGCATTCGTGCATTTGCTATCAGTGACTTCAGTCTGACACATGGGCATGCCTTCCCACAACATGGATGTTTCACCTGCCCTGGCTCATTCTGGGCTGACTTGAGCCATTTAGCACAGCAGTACTTGTTCCTTGGATTTTCTGCCCAGGCTCAGCAGGCTTGCAAAATCATTGGAATTTAGACAAGGAAACTATGAGAAACTCAAAGCCTATTTTCAACATTTACTGAGCACTTATAATGATTTGGCCACAGGGATTGGCACTAAAATATAGAAAGGAGTAAGATAGAGGATCTGCCTTCAAGGAACTCATTCATGTTCTAATGAGAAAGACAGAGAAGTAATAAAAACTGTATCACACAATGTGGTAAATGTTGTAACAGAGCTATGGAAAACAAACTATGGGCACACAGAGGAGGGAGTAACTGACTCTGCCTTGATGGAGCATTGAGGAAAACTTGAGCTGAGCTTTAAAGGATGAACAGAACTTCCCCAAGCAGACACGATGAGGAAGGCATTCAAGATAAAGATAATAGCATGGACAAAAACATAGAGGAATGGAAGTAGGTGAAAGTAACCATAAGTAGTTTGTTCTGGCTAGATCTCAGGATATAGATGAAAGCATGATGAGAGGGGAGACTGAAGAAGTAGTCAAGGGCCAAATCATGAAGGACTTTGTATGTCTTAACAATAAGGAATGTGCCCTTTATCCTAAAGGGATATGGAGCTATTGAAAGGTATTAAGCCACAGACTGAAATAATCTCTATGGCAGGAGTGGGGACGAAGATCTGGAAATGGGTATGCATGGAGACCAGGAGACCAAGAAGTTAAGAAAAACTAAACTAATGTGGGAATAGTGAAGAAGAAACTGGTTTCAACACATTTTAAGGGATAGACTCAATGGGAGTTAATGATTAATCAGGTTTCAAGAATGGGGGAAAGAAGAGCCATGGTGATATCCAGATTTCCATTTTAGGTAATTGTATGCATGGTACTACCACTCACAAGATGATTAGGGAACACAAGAGGAAGAGCAGGGTTTGGGAGGGGTTGCAGAAAAAATAGTGAGTTCAGTTTTTATATGTTTGAGTCTGAGGTAATTATGGGGGGTCCAAGTAAAAAGGTGTAGAAGGAAATTGCATGTCAGTTAAGAACTCTCTGGATGGGAGAAAGTTTCAGCATATAGAAATGGGAGTTAAAGCTGTGGGTATGGATGAGATTGCCCACACAGAATATCTGCAAAGCATTTTCATAAGTCAGTATCTCTATTTCCTGCACTGATGATAGTGCGATATGGTCCAAAAGAGTAGAAAATTCAAGTTTCTTTCATTTATCTTTGAAGTACATTCTAGCAGTAGGATTTCTTTTCTTTTCACAGAAGTAGATTACCTTCCTGATTGTGTTTTGCTAAGGTTAATATTAAAATTGACTGATATTCTCTTTTCAGGAACCGGTTTCATAGTGAGTGTAATTTGAAGTCAGACAGGTATGTGCTAGGCATCAGAAAAGAGCCAGCCAGATACGAAAATGTAGCCACAGATGATTCACAGAGCCCAGAGTGAATAGGTCATTAAAAGTTAGTCATCAAATGCTTTATTGAGTCATTTAGAATCAACATTATAAGGACTGGTTGCATTACCCTGCTTCACAGATGGACAAACTGAGGCAAAGCATTATGCTACTATTTGTTGTGGTTATGCAGTTAAACAAAACTGAGGAAAGGGTGTGTTTCACTCTCAGGTTCTCTTATGCCAGGCCAAAGCTCCTTCCTGCTTTGAATGATGAAAAGCAAATTAAAATATTGCAGAGATTATTTTGTGGTAATTGCTTTTCTTAAATTCTCTTTTTGTTTTCCTTGAATCTAGGAATCATACATAAAGGGAATGGAGAAAATATGTTCATTTCCCAGCAACCCCCAGTCATATCAACCATAATGGGTAATGGACACCAAAGGAGTGTAGCGTGCACCAATTGCAATGGCCCAGCCCACAACAACAAACTCTTTGCTCCTGTCGCCTTAGCTTCTGGCCCTGATGGCAGTGTGTATGTTGGCGACTTCAATTTTGTAAGGAGAATATTTCCCTCAGGGAACTCCGTTAGTATTTTGGAATTGAGGTAAGTCTTCTCTTATCTCTATATATTTGCTTAGCAGATAAAGCAAAAAGCAAGATAACATGAAAAGACAAAGCATTGCCAGAAGAAGCAGAAAATGCAATCGCCCCTATTGTAGCACTGAGTTAAGATGCAGGAATAGGGACAAAGGTCAACGTGCCCACTCTTCCTACTTGAAGGATCCTTTGAGCACTACTTTGGAGAACCAGGAAGTGTTAACATCGCTGTATGTATGTCCTTCCCTGTATACAGTGCTGACACTGACATGGATCTCAATACTTCCAAGCACTCAAGTAAGTCACTCACTCACTGCTGGCCACTGTGAAGACTCATCAAAACTATTCCATTCTAGTTGGGAGAGATACTGTCTGATCCAAAAGGCTAAACTTCGTAAGTTTTTATTTCCAATCTTTGGAAATGGTCATTTCATAAACAAGAAAATGGAAATCTGGTTTTCGTGGCATGATAAAGAAGGAAGAACTGGTTCTTTACCTTTAAAAGCCCTACCCCATGATAATTAAAGCACTTATCTTTAGATTTTCTCACACAGTTTAATAATTTTCTTGAGAGTACAAAGTATTTTGACACCTTTTGTAAGGAATTCGTAGATTTTAGTATTCCATATCCTGAAGTTCCACAAAGATTATGACTAAATTGACTATGGTTTAATTCGCTTATTTCTTCCCTTTCTGAGATTATAAGACACAAATGTGTATCTTCTGGAGTTATAGAATAGGGAAGCTTCAACTCCCATCTCCTTAAGAATACACAAACCTGTTTCCTGTCCCCCGGGTAAACTGGTAGAGCCTTCTTTCTAATTAGTTATGACAGCTGTATTCCCGACACATGCGTCTGGAACATTTGGCTTAAAGTTTCTCTATGTTCCAGAAGATCTAGATGCTATCCTATGAACTATTCCATAAAACAATTTTTTCTTCAGACTTCTCCTCAATGACCTGACAAATAGTGATCAAATATAGTGACTGGAGAGCAGAGACATTGATAGAGCAACTCGTATGTACATGGCATCATCAAAGCCAGTTAAAACACATGAGAAGTCTTGGGTCATTTTCATTTAACACTTACTTTCACACAAGCATGTAAATTTGAATACATAAGGGCATTTCTCAAAAATTTTCAGATTATCATGCTTGTTATGGAATATACCTCCGTTTTCTAATACTGAGTTATTCCCTCACACCTAGCTGGGGAGATCTTCTAGTCCCAAGCCCCCATCCACTTTTCACATTAATTCACTCCAGTTTTAATACATTTCTTAATTATAATAGCAAAGGCTGTCATAGGGAAGAAAGCTGTTAAATCCCTTAGCTAATGAAAAAATAGACTGTAAAGTTAAGACTTTATAATAAAGACAAAGCACTTTTAGAGAGTCTAGAGAGGTACTAATTCATAGCACCCTACCCTAATCAAGTGTTCATGTACCTCAGGATGTTACACCTCATGGCGACTTGTCATTTCCAGCAGCACATCTCTTTGGGCACCTACTTACTGGAAAGTCAACGGGAAGGCCCAGATGGTTGGTTGTATGCCTAGATGTGGAAATGATTTATACCACAGTCCACATTGTTTTCAAAACCCTAGGGATGCTCCATCTACATAATGCCAAATATAGATGGGAGCACTGAACAATTCATTCAACATCTGAATGTTTCCAGTCATCCAGACTGTCAGGTAGACAGAGACCTTGTCTTGCTGAGTCTACATAGTTAACCCTATAAAGCCTGTATAGCTAACCCCTATATAGCTAACTCCTCAAAGGAAAAACAGTAAAATTATCTACAAAAACAAAACAAAAAATTATAATAATATTTTTTAAACTCTAGCTAAATTTAGTCCTTTTCTTTGTAATTTAAATGTAAATTTACCTAAAGTGGAGCAATTGTCATTCATTGATGAGATTCTCTCTTGGTCAAGGATCCTTAACAGTTTACAGATTTGCATTTTAGTCCAAAGTACCTTATGACCTTCAACACAAAGCCATTCGAAGTATAAAATAGAATAACTTGGACTCTAATTGCAAACTCATTTTCTCAGTATAAAGAAAAATTAGTTTCTGACAGTTTGAAGTACTATCCAATGCCTCTATTCATTCTTATTCCATGACACTGTTTTGTCTCATTGTCTCAGCTCTTCACTTAGGCATGCACACACTTTGAATTCACACATCAAGGCTCTCTCGCTTAGCTTGAGAGCTTTTCTCAAGCTAACCGGCTTTTCTGAGTTGAGATCCTTTTGAGTAGTTCTTCTTAACATTTTTTTATTAGTGTTAGATTCCTTTGAGAATCTACTGAAGGCTATGGACCCCTCTCCTTAGGAAAAACAAAATCACACAAAATGGCATATATGATTTAAGGGATTGCATTTTTTCCCTTCCTTAGAGTTCCCTACTTCCCACTGCCCCACCAGCAACCAGTCCCTGTAGATGAAGCCCTTTTGTAGACTCATGTTTAATATCCCCTGCATTAGGTTCAAGGAGAAAAGGCAATTATTTCTTCTCTATTCCAACACTCGTTTGATTGGCCATCAAAGAAATAAGCTAATTGAATATACGTGACCATTTTGATCTAATTGACAGGTAACTCCCTAACTGTTTGACTATAGTCAAAACCATCAAACCAGTTCATGTCAGCACACATTAGCTGTCATTAGCTGTCATGTTTACTCAGAAACTAATATAGCTCTTATTAGATTCACTTATTTTAAAAAAAAAAAAAAAAAAAGCATCTATCCTGATCAGTTGCCTATATGTGTACTGTACATTGTACATATAATTTGTGGATGTATGTATTTGCTTTATAAATTTTCCAAATTTAAGCTTCCTGCGGAGAAATAAGGTGATTTAATAAGGCTGTGCTATCTTAAGAACCATAATGGTCATTGATTCTACTGTATTTAGATAAAAACCTCACTTTGTACCAGTTTTTTTCTTAAGATCAGTTAATTTAATTGCTCTGTGTCCTATGCAAATTAGTCACTTTTCTTGGTTGAGTCATCTGATTCCTGGAAACACAGACTAATATAGCCATTATGTTATTGGTTGTATTTAAAATTGTGAATGGAGAAGCAATATTGTCAACAGATGATTATAGAATGGGATAGAAAGCCTTATAGATTTTGATCCTATCAGGTTATTCATTATGTAAATGATCTACTATGTTCTCTAGTAGTTCTCTTCCCTATCTATAAAATTGACTTCAGGTTTATACTTGAGCATCCTCTTACATGACATATACAATTTAACCTGTTTAGAGATCCACAGATGTGTAGCTCTCAGCCCAAAGTTTGATGACATTTTGGAAGGACATATAGTTTGCCCCTAATGGGTGCCCTTCTAGATCTTTTTGTTTCATATTGGACCACACTGAACAATTCCAGATGTCCTTGGAAGTTTGAAGATTGGAAGACTGTAGATATTTTCTGCCTCAGCCCTATTGATCTGAACTCTTTCCAGTTGAAACATCTGACCTCAAAAATAACTTCATTTTCATTGGTTGTCAATCATTTATTTCCTCTAGCTAGTCCCCCACTGGTAGAACAAGGAGGAAAATGAAAAGTCAGCAATATCACTATCATTAGAAATCTGCCAAGAGAAACAATATTATTTCTTATTATTTAAGTATATACTACCACTTTGCCTGTCTCCTGCAGATTTCATTCATATGTGTACATCTTAAAGCTTCCTTCCAGTGGGAGATTGAGGTAAGATAATAAAGAAGGAAAGCTTATAAGATCATACAATTAAACCTCTGTGACTTTAAAAATACATCCCTTGAAAAAAATTTTAAGATAGATTCACTTCTATGTGGGGTAGTTTAGGTGTTGGTTTCACTAGGGATTTGCTCCTTGTATTTATATAGATAGATAGATAGATAGATACTTATATATGCATGTGTGTGTGTGTATGCGCACACATATATATGTATACATACATATATATATGCAGGCACACACACAGATTTCAGTAGAACAAAAATGACATCACAGATTTGTGAGCTTAGTATTAGAAGGATCCATGAGGGTATCAGGTCCAAAATTGTGCCCAATCCATGCCTGATGGTTTGTTGTCTCTATATTGATCTCTTTCAATCACGGGAAGCTTTAGTACTTCTCAAGATCCATTGCATCTTTGGACTGCTCCATTAGAAAATTCTTCCTTATATTCAGCCAAAATCTGCCTTTGTGAAAAATTTCACTCGGTAGTGGCAAATGGTAGCATCTAAAACAGTACATAAGTCACTTCCCTCTTTTACCTGACAAACTTTCACAAGTGTGAGGAGAGCTGTCATAGGTTCCTGAGCTTTCTCTTCCTCAGTCTAAACATCTACAAGTCCTTCAACTATTTCTCATCAATTATGACTTAGTTGACTTTTTAAATTGTTATAGCTTCAGGACCACTTTTAAGTTTTCTGAAACTAACAGGGATAATTATATAAGTAAAAACAGGAGACACCATATCAAGTGCTTTGCAAGAATTCAAATATGTAATATCCCCCTGTACCCCTCTCATCTTCTAATTTCACAACTCTATTAGAAAACCCATTAAGCATGACTAGAAATGATTTATTCTTTATAAAAACCTCATGCTGCTATTGTTCAAGATTTTGTTATTCTCTAGATAGTTATTTTGTCCTTCCCTTAAAAATGAAAGAGATAAGAAAATAAGAGCCTGGCAAATGCTTTTTGGTATCTTAAGTAATTTGGATTGAACAAATGTCAGTGTGACATGAAAATTTCTCTTGAGATTTTCCTGTTTCTTTTCCAGCAACTGCTTAATATTTCATACATTGTGCTCTGGACTTGATTCCTGTCATTGACGGGGAATGGAGTAGAACTGGAATAGCAGCCACTTAGGGGCAGTTAGAATGCTGAGAGGCAGGAGAACTTGTAGAGCTCTCTGCTGAAGGAATAAATGGAAATGGAGCTTTGAGAGCTCTACAAATATCTCAGAAATGGCCATCAACCATCCTCTTGTCAACAGCATTGGACCTACAAATACTAGAAGCACTACATGTAGATGAAATAGGTAGTTACCTCCCCAGTTTGATCTCATGTATTAGCAGTGGTACTCAAGGATTCCCTCCACCTCACCCAAAGACGTCTTCACTGGCCTTCCATGGTGCCCAAAAATTTCACTCTAAGAAATATGTTCCTTTGAATTGAAACATTGCATCTCTAAGATTTCCCAAAACATGAACCTCTTTTAGAATGGCTCATCAAGCTAAAAACATTCATGAGTCCCTCGATATGGATTCATTCATCAGATTGCTTTTCAAAGGGACTGCTAGCTGGAAACAGGGCCCTAAAACAGGACAGGTAAGTTGTGATAAGGGCAAGGAACAGAGCCAGAGCATGGGGGAAGGTAATCTTGGATGAGGGTCGCTGGAGTTGGAATCTCCGATAAGTCAGTGACAATCAGGAGTATGCTCTGATGTCCAAAGGAAGAAGACAAGGGAAAGAGGAGCAGGAAGGGCAGACCATTCTTCAATGTCAAATGTTTCTGGCCAAGAATATGAAAAGAAGCTGAGAACAGCATGAAGAACAAGTAAAGGGCTGCAGTCACCACAATGCAGGCCACTCAAACTCCCATGATGCCAGGTCACTAGAAAACAGCTCCAAAATTGGCATATGTCCTCCTTTCCATTCTTTACCTCACAAAAATATAAAAGGAATAGATGGTATATTATGTTAAGTGAAAGAAGCTAGACATAAAAGGACAAATATTAAATGGCTCAATTTATACGAAATATCTAGAATAGGGCATTCTTGTGGTTGCCTGGGGCTGAGGGAGGGGGAAAGTGGGAAGTGACCACAGATAGGTATGGAGTTTCTTCATAGTGTGATGAAAATGTTCTGGAATTGAATAATGATAAAGGCTACACAACTCTCTGAATGTACTGGAAACCACTGAATTGCACATTTTAGAAGGGTGAATTTTATGGTATACAAATCATATCAATAATTTTCTTTTAAATTAAAAAAGAAGAGTACATGACCCTTTCATCACCTGGATCTTGAGAAAATCAAAGGTCAACTTAAAGACTCTAACATTGGAAGCATGTCTTGCTCTAAAAAGATTTGAAATTCCATTTCTTTCTCTTCCTAACTTGTGGCAAGCTTCAAGTTGGTCCATTGCCAGGTGGTGGTGCCCACGGATGGGCCCAGGCCCTTGTGAAGAGCTCACACACTGACACCTCAGCATGTAGTCAGTTGGTAGCTAGATAGCAGACTGACTTTGGTGGTGGCTCAGTCCTAAATCCTTAACGAAAAGTAATTCTGAGACAGAACAAGGTCACACACTGGAAATAAATTCCGTCATTTTCACTTCCTCCCTCTGAGATGTTAATGAGAGAAGCTGCTCTGCATAATATGGGACATCTTTCCAAATTCACAGTGACATTATTGGCAGAATCAGAAGCAGCTGCAAGAAAGTCAAACCATCCCCCTCTCACTCCTTGCCATCATGTAAGAATTTCAAAACCCTTTGTAGCCACATAAATGGTTCTGTACCATGAGAATCTGTTTCAGATTAAACCATGTTTTAATGAGATCTTTCTAGTACTTTCACAACTAAACTTCCTTCAGGAGGATCACCTATGTCACAATAATTACAGCTAGCCTCAAGCACACTCATTCTATAATTTAGAGGCCACAAAAACAGGCAAGTGTCTAGAGCCAAAGAAATTGAAAGAGGTGCAAATGAAAGTGTCTAGAGACAAACAAATTGAAAGAGGCACAAATGCCTGCGGCCAGGTTTCTAATCAGAGCTCCTCATCCTTATCAGTTCACCTTTGTTTCAACCTACAGGATACCTACCCTTTTGAGATGAGCAAAGGAAACAGAAAAGTCAGTGAACCTTGACCTGTGGCCCAACTAGTAAAATCTCAGAGAGGTTCTTTTTAAAAAGAGTTGAATCTGTTGTAGCAGATAGTTTCAGATGAAAAATTTTGTATATTTTCTTCTTCCCTGAGATTCCAAAGAATAAGACCATTTCCTAGTTTAGATTTTTTTAAAAAAAGGTTATCTTTATGTTTTAAAAATGACATAGGACCAGATTTAAAAGGATTTTAAAAATTAAAATGACTGTATTTCACAGATGATTGTAGCTTTTTAATTCTTGGCAGACTTGTCCCAAAGTCAGGCCTATACACAGACCACACTCCCTGTGTGAGAAACCTCATACCGGGTCCCATCATGAAATGCCCTAGGCAATACCCTGTGCCAAGAGGCTTACAGATCAGGAGCCACCAAAGTATTCTCCTTCTTCTGGCCCAACAATCCTCTATTGCCTACCCCAGTTGCCCCTTAGAGCATGGATGGCTGGAAGACACAAAGCCCTAATAGTTGATGTACAGTGTGTTTTATTGAAGTTGTTTTGATCAGCAGTTTTGATGTCAAGGATATTCTGTCGTGGTCTAAAAGAAAACTCTTACACTTTCAACTTGTTAAGGAGCTTTTTAATATTGCTAAGGAATTTGCACAACAGATGTTCCTATCTTATCTCTGAGATCAGATAAGTGGCTTAGGGTTAGTGTTGGGATGTCTGTCTGTACACACAACTTGATAATAAAACAGTGATTTTACACTTTGATAGAGTGCTTATGGCTATCAAACCAAAGCCTAAAATGGTTAGTCCCTCTGCCGTGGCTGCTTCTTCAACCCCTGGCTCAATGGTTCCTAAATTTTATTTTGCATCACAATTGCCAGCCAAGTTTGTTAAAAATAAAATTTCCAGGCCCCACCTCCACCCAAGATTCTGATTCAATAGGGCTAGGGAGAACCCTAGGAAGTGCACAAGTGCAAGAATCCAAGTGATTCTGATGCAGATGGTCCAGAGAGAACCTTTTGAAAAATCTGCCTTAGAACTTTGCACATCCACCAAGCAAAATATGCAATCGCCTTGACACCATCTTAGGAGGCAAAGCCTGGAGGGATTGGATCAACTTTGGCTTGCACGCCTGACCCCATAAAGTCTCTCTAAATGCCACAATCTGAGTTAGGAATTGGTGTGTCTGGTTAGGTTTGGCTTGTTCAATGATACTGATGACTCTCTGTTTGCTTTTGCTTGCCACTCGTGGATACCTTGTGCACCCTAGAAACAGAGATACCAGACATAGGTAAGCAAATCACATCAGCAGTTACCTAATGTCCCCTCTTGCCTATGAGACTACCTTTTAATAATGTGTTAATAGGAAAATTTTTCTTCCTAAATAAGGTTAAAGAATAGTGTGAACGTAAATTTGGAAGTTATAACTCAGGTAAGTGTCTTCCAAAAGAAGAGGGGTCCACTATGTAGGATTTGCTGGAGGATCAAAATATACTGAAAAGAAAACAATTCATAAGTGAAAGCTGACAGTTCAGTACTTCATGGGAAAGCAAGGCCTGAAGTCTCATTATGTTTCCCTAAGGCGATAACACAAATGTGTTGGTAAGTTTAAATAGATTTGATGTTTTCAAATTGCAGGCAGAGAGAGAGGTAATACAGCAATCTCCCTAGATCCAAAAATATAGTTGTCAAGTGTATTAAGAGACAGTGACCATGATGACCTTCTTTAATACGATTTTGTTCTTTTATGTGACCTCACTGTTTCTCTTTCTTTCCACCAAAAAGAAGTAATAGGAAAACCTTAAAATGACCATTTACAGACAATGGCACATAGCTCTGAAATTAATCAGAATGAATATTTCTATTCAATGTGTTTATGCATTACACTTGTCAGAACTGTTCTAAATTACCTGAAATTGCAAAGGAGAAAATTGAATTTGTTCACTTCTGAATGCCAATTGTCATCAAAATGGCACTGATGGGGTTTCTAATCTGGATTTCGTTTGGGCAATGCCACTTCCTAAATGCCAGTACAGAAGATCAGCCTTGCTACTTTGGTATAACTGATTCCTTAAGCAAATTAAGTTGGTTGTCAAATTGCTTACTGGTAAAGTGTTGCACAGTATTAATTATAAACATTAATTGCCCATTTAACAATCTATGTGATTTTAACTAGCATGAATGAAGTGATCTTTGCTAAGTTGAAGGGCATTGCTTGAATGTAAAACTAACCAAAAGGTGATAGTAAGCCTAACACCCCAGTTGTAAAAGAAACTTCACATATCTCAAATTGCAATTTGCATTGAGACACAAGGGATTAAAGCAAATTGGAATATAGTCCAGTGGTTTTTTCTTTCTCAGGTATGGCTTGTTTTCAGAAAGTAGAAAGAAATCAACCTCAAAAGAGCTAAAGTACACTTGAGAAATGGCATAAAACAGCAAGTTACATATTGATAGGAGGGACCTTCCTGACTGCTGGCTATCAAGAAAATAACATTGATTAGATTTGACTTTGGTATGTTGGGCTCTTCTATTTTCTAAAGGCTAGTACACAAAGTTTGAGAACAGTCTGGCTGAGCAAAATAGGACATGTTGCTCATTAGAAGACAGGAACACTGATTTGTTTTGCTGCCTTCAGAGCAAGAGTATTCTGATGATATTTTGCACACAAAATCACATATAATCTAGTCTAATCTTGGTCCAGGCCCAAACTTGTTAGTGACCCCGGACAAGCTCCCTATGTGTCTGGGTTTCCCCGGCTGAGATTTGAGGAGATTGCTAATTCTAACTTTCCTCACAGGCACATTGGGGGTATTCAATAATGAATGAATGTACTGCATTCCAAAGTGCTTTTGTGCAAATAGCATTTCTCTTGGAGAAATAGCCTATGGATTCTTCCTAAACAAAGCATGATTAATCTGGCTGAATTGAAACTCCACAAACTGGCTATCAAAGTATTGTAGTTGTTTCAGAGAAGGGTTGTGACCCCTTCTTTTTCTAGAAAGATCTGAGCGCATTGGAAAAATTTTATTCTGAAGGCAAAAATTTAACTATATATGTAAAGACTTTTACTCAAACCCCTAATGAAGCAGTTTTTCCCACAGAGATGCCTTGTCTGGTATGGCTGCCAAATCAATTCTAGGGTTTGTTGGGGCCCTTCATAGTTTATTTACAGCACCCGTTATCGTGGTTCCAGGGTTGGAAGTGTCCCTGGAATCTACTGGATTCTCTTACTTGATGAAGGTAAGTAGGAAAAAATGAAATATTCCAATTGAACCTATTTTTTTCCAGTTAAAACTATAAACAGTCTCAAATTAGTATTTGCCAGCCTGATTATTATTAACATACATAAATATGCTTGGAGGGCAAATATAATTACAAATACAATTAATAACATTCCGGTCCTTAAAGATATCTTGATTGTTCTGACTACCCTCTCCCCTCCATTTTGCCTAAGTAGCAAGGCCTGAACTCTTTTATGTCTTAGTTTTATATCCTGCAGTTCAGTTTAGTTTAGCACTTACTAAGCACCAATCCTGTCAGGCCCTCTGTTGGCACTGAGAATAGAGAGATGAATATGGTTCCTGCCTGCAAAGAGCTCACAGTGTAGTTGGAGAGAAAGATATGTTAGGAAAAAAAAAAAAAAAAAAAAACAGTGCTTACACCCAGCACCAAGATCTTGGTTTCTAATACCATTCTCCAATAAAGGGAACGGGGGGGTGGTCTTTGGAGAAATGGCTGATTCTAGGATTAGGGCAGGGGGTATAGCAGATGAGCCCAGAGCATCTTATAGTGCCAGAAAGAAAGGAAGGGCTAAAAAAAAATCCCTCATTGATGGGGATATGGCAAAGGGACACATGAGTCAACAAAAAGAGCTCCCAATGGCTAAAGCTGGAATAACTTGAGCAACAAAATAAAGTAGCATTGGATTTAATGCAAAGTATAAAATAAATATCCCTTAGTCCATGCTGACATAAACGGTTGAATTAATAATACATGGAGACGAGATAAAGCTCCCATTTAGAAGAGTTCCAAACAATTTATGTAGATACTCCACCCTCAAGAAGGTGGAGCATAACTCTTTACTCCATAAGTGTTGGCTACGCATAGTTACTTCCTTCCAAAGAGTAAAGTGTGGAAAGTAGGGGAGAAAGAGTCTCTTTACAGTGAAGAAATCTGACAACCACTATTTCAGCCAGGAGATCAAGGTCAAACCCATTACTGTACATCATGTTGGTAGTATGTACCCTTGATATAATATAATCAGGATGGCACTTTATTACCTCTGTGATCGTCCTCCCAAAAGCCTATCATCCCTGTCTAACTATAAGAAAAAACAATCATTGGGAGGCCGAGACGGGCGGATCACGAGGTCAGGAGTTTGAGACCATCCTGGCTAACACGGTGAAACCCCGTCTCTACTGAAAAATACAAAAAGCTAGCCGGGCGAGGTGGCTGGCGCCTGTAGTCCCAGCTACTCGGGAGGCTGAGGCAGGAGAATGGCGTAAACCCGGGAGGCGGAGCTTGCAGTGAGCTGAGATCCGGCCACTGCACTCCAGCCTGGGCGACAGAGCAAGACTCCGTCTCAAAAAAAAAAAAAAAGAAAAAACAATCAGACACGTTTCAGTCAAGGGTATTCTACAAAATACCTGACCAGTACTCCTCAAAACTGTTAAGGTCATCAAAAGCAAGAAAAGTCTGAGAAACTGTCACAGCACAGAAGAGCCTAAGAAGACATGACAACTAAATATAATTTGTTATCGTGGATGGGATCCTGGAACAGAAAAACATTAGGTAAAAACTAAGGAAATCTAATAAGTATGGACTTCATTTAATAAGTTTTAAAACTAATGCTAATACCATATGATAGGTGCTGCTAAGACACAAGTCCCTCCTCTTTACTAATTTCTTTCCCTCTGTTTCTCCTGTCATAATACTTGGACTCATGGTAGTCATATCCTGTCTACTTATCTGTCTCTCCCACTAGACTGTGAGTTTCATAAAGAAAGAAACCGTGTGTATCTTGCACACAAGTAGGTCTCTAGAACATAGCACAGTTCTTGGATACATTGTATGCACTTAATAAATGATTTTTAATGAATTAGTAAACAAACACACAGTACTGCAATGGTACCAATGAAGTAGTTCAGATGAGAGATAATGAGGCCTTAGAGTAATAACGGCAGAGATAAAAAGAAGTGAGTAGACTGGAGAAGAATTTAGAAAGTAGAATTTAAAAACCACCTTTCACTGAATGTGGGAAATGGTGGAAAGAAGGAGGTAGAAAAGAATGGCTTCTGGTTTCTGGCTTTGACAACTGGGTGCTAGGCAGAGGTATGGGCAATGAGCATATCAGAGATAAACAAGACAGGATTGCTCTCCACCAAGCTTTATTGCGACAGGCAGGGCAGGAGAGGGAGATGCAAACAACACATAAACAAATAATTTAATATGATATGTAATCCCCAGAATAGAGGTAAGATAATGCAAATAACCCAGACTGGAGAAGGGAAGACTGGGAAAGTTTCCTTCAGGAGATGATGCCCAAATAAAGCTTCAAAAGGTATGTGAGAATGAACTAAGAGAGGAAAGGCTTGGCTAACACACCAAGAAACATTAAAAAGTTTTTAAAGATGGGAGCCAAATGATCAGAATAACTCTGCAGGCAGCATGGGAAAAAATGATTTAAGATTTCAAAAACACATCCTACATGTCGATCTATAGAAAATATTCCAGGCCAGAGATGATGAAAGATAGGACTAATGTAATGGCATAGGGATGGAAGATGAGCATGTTTCTGAAAGTTAGTTTACAGATACAATTGCATGTGGAGAGCAAAAGAGGGATTAGGGATGACTTCCACATTTGGGGTTTGGATGATGTCAATATTACACGAACCTTAGGTTCAAGTAAAATGTCTCCAAAACTAAGGTTATTGTAGCCATTGAAAAACTGAAATTAGGAAGAATCAAAATAATAAACAAACTCAGCCATCTGTACAGATAAAAATAACTTGAGATTCCATGTGAATATGTAATAGAAAAGTTTCAAGAGTGCCAAAATCCAAACAAGGTAACTTTAGGGTCACTTTTAGGAGGTATAACTATGCGATTACACAATCATATGATTGCCATTATAACTTTTAAAAGGTTAAATATAACCAGTTCCATTATGTCCTGAAAGAACAAAAAACAAATTAGAAAAGTGTGGTAGTCAATTGAAAAAGGGAAGCTTGCAAAGAAGTTTGGCAGTATATCTCCAGCATGATCCTCCCTTACTGACACTCCTTGAGCTTTGGACATGCCTTTCAATTGACAACTGGGGCCTGGGAGGATGGTATTGTCCACAAGTGAGGCAGGAAGCCCAAGAGAGAGGAAGTCGGTTTATGAGGGATGGGGAAAGCAGGAAAAGAAAGTAACTTCTGTTTTGGATATGTTGAGTTTAAGGTGACTGAGGCACCCAGAAGTCATCTAGTAGGTAATTGGATAACAGTATGGATAATAAGAGAAAAATTATTTCCTGAGATTTCCTGTATTCTGTTTCTTTCTACCCCCAAATGGATGGTATTGGAATGTCAGCATCATTATGGGTTAGCAGTACACATTAGATTTGTTTCATAACTAGACCCACTATTACAAAAACAGAGAAGTATCCCTTGCCTTGATACTTAAGAAGGAAGATAAATGAATTCACTCATCTATCAAAAGTTTTTTCCATTTGTGACAAAAGGCTGAGCCCAGGGGGTTCATGTTGAAAAATTGCCTTGAATAACTTTACTTTTCTCTTCCTTAGCACAAGTCCTGCTCACAAATACTATCTGGCTATGGACCCTGTGTCTGAGTCACTCTATCTATCAGACACCAATACTCGCAAAGTCTACAAGTTGAAATCTCTTGTGGAGACGAAAGATCTGTCCAAGAATTTTGAAGTGGTGGCAGGAACTGGTGATCAGTGCCTTCCCTTTGACCAGAGTCATTGTGGAGATGGTGGGAGAGCATCAGAAGCTTCACTGAATAGCCCTCGAGGTAAAAAAAAAAAAAAAAATATATATATATATATATATACACACACACACACACACACACACACACACACACACACACACACACCCTTGGGTCATCTAAAGATTTTATTTGACTTTATAAAATCCTGAGACTGTTGCCACTCTTTAGCCCATCCGCTAATCTCAATATTTTGCCTCTGAGAGCCAAAATACTGAAGTCTGTCCCAGTAGACACATCCAAGGCACATAATGCATTTTTAGCCAATATACATTAGTATGGTTATAACTGTTATTAAAAGAATGAAATGCTTCCTTTTCTAGTTGATAAATACTAGCCAGAACCCTCAGAGTGCCTCCCTGGCACCCCAACCCACCCCAGAGTTACCTCCTGGAAACTCCCTACAGTCCAGCAACTAAAGGGTTAACCTGAGCCACCAGAGAGCCTGCAGGCCCCTGCTTTGGCTCTTCAGCCTGCTGCTTGGGATAAGGTCTGTGCCTATCTTCCACCACTGTTAAGTATGTTGAATATCTCACAGACCCTAAACGTTCTTGACTTTTGCTTAACAAAATTGTGAATCTTCAATGAACTTTTCTTCCATTAATTTATCTGAATCATTCTGGAAATTACTTATATTTTCAGTTGATATTGCCTCTAGAATAACAAATTTCAATTGTTTTCTGTTGCCTTCTGTGGGAGTTTGGACTTATTTTTATTTGTCCTAAATTTACTTCTCAGTCTTCAAGGACCAACCTTCAATTTAATTGCCTAGAATCTAGTGAACAAATCTGTGTCTCCCAATTAACTTCTGGTTTTTCTGGATTGAATCATATGCCAATCTTAGGCCACAAAGTTGAAGGATAGTCAACTTTTAAGTCTGTCATCATATATCATTGACCCTGCCATCTTAATTATTTAACTACTCTTCTCAGTTCCGTCTCCAAGATGTGTGTGTGTGTGTGTGTGTGTGTGTGTGTGTGTGTGTGCACACATGCATACATGCGTGCATTTATGTTAGTGATTTTTAGAAATTATTCATTTTACTTGGCTTACAAAGCCAGTGTTTTCTTAGTTATTATACAAATAATACAAACATTTGTTGCAGAAAAATTAGAAAAGGGAGAACAAAAAAATTTAATTAAAATCACCCATAAGTCTACCATTGTAGGCTTATGTAGAAAACCACTGTTAACATTTTAGTATTTATCCTTCTAGACTTTTTCAATGCATATCAGATATTTTAATTCTCTAAGAGTAGAATCATATTATACAATGCTGTTCTGTAACCTGTTTTACACACAATGTATTATGAACGTCTTTCCATGCCAATAAATGTAGTGAGGTCAGTGTGTTTAATTTATTAGATGGTCACTTATTACTTTAAATTTTAAGAGGTTACTCTTTAACCATTTGACATTTGCTATATTGGGATTGAATTCCTACTTGTATCACAGTTTAAAGCCTTCACTTTCTTCAAGGCCTTTATCTTTTATAAAGCCCCTCTGGCTAACCCCATACCATTAAATCTGAATTTATTTAACAGTGTCTACACTACACAATTAGCACTTGATTTTATTTTGCCTTCTTTTGCTTCCAGTGCTTTCATGAATGGGAGATTTTTTCTACTGAAATAAGTTGCTTGAGATGGGAAACCACATCTAATATTTTGGAATCTTCCCCACTTCCCCACCAACTTCTAGCATAGTGTGGGACCCACTACACATATTTATTGTGTAATTGATCAATTAAGTACTCTTATCTATGCCAGGAATTCCTAAAAGGAATTTCAATGGTGTTTACAGGGGGTGATTTATTTTCCCTAAGGGAACACAAGCCCCCGCCTCCCCCAAGTATTATGGTAAATTTTTTCTTTATTTCTCTGTGCCAGCTCTTTCCTTATACATAGTGGGTCCACAATACATATTTAATGAATGAATAAATAACTCGGGTGCAACATATGATCAGCTCATCTTTCAAGAAAATACGTTAGGCTGAGTCTCACCTTTTACACAGGTTTAAAATTCTTGAGGGTATTATAAAGATTTCTGCATAAAAAGTAGAGAGGAATCAAGCTTGTATTGTGCCTTAAATTGACATCCTCCTGAGTTGCTGCTAGTTTGAAAACCACTCACCTCAACTACCACATTCAACCTGCCACATAGAGAATGAATATTTCAGCTTTTCCAAATAAAGCAAATAATTGGTTCACTGCAGCTTTTTTTTTTCTTGGAAAGCAGCAATAATAAAGTGCTGATGAACAGGATTTACATGAATTCTTGAAGCATCAGTAATGAGAGTGCTGAAATTTATGAAATTTCAGCACTTTATTATACATAATATGAAATTATGTATCTATTAAAGCTAATATTAAACTAAGTTTTTCTTCTTGTCATAGCCACTACTACATTTTCCTTTGGCTTGATTTACTCATGTTTCTATCCAAGAGCTTCCTTTGCCATAATCTGGTACACTTCATTCATTCCAAAGCAATAAGGAGCCCTGAGAACATCTAGCCCAGACTTCAGACAGCTAAATGTCTAATCCATCTGGGACAGCTTACACATAACGTTCCGGAAGCTGGTGTTGTCAACATCTGCTTTGATCCAGTGAGTGAACTAGAATGCTTAAAGGAGTGGGATTTGTGGTTCACACTAGGTAGCCACCACATCTCCTTCAACCATGCTAACAATGTTTGAAGACCCTGTTAGTGATTCTTTGTCTCTCAAGAAGGCCCAATTTGTTTGTTTTTTGCTTTAAAACGACCCTGTACATCAGCTCCCTCTTCCTTCGACTTAGTAGACAGCAAACGTTTAATGGATTTCTTTAAGGAGAGGTTTGATTTTTCCCTCCACCTAGAAGCTAATAAAAAAAAGCTGCAGATCAGTAGAAAATGGAAATGTACATCTAGGGAGCACCATTTCTAGGTTAGGGAAGAGAGCTAGCTCTAAGACTTTAACAAGCAACATACTGCAATTATAGGAAGGCTCCCCAACATGTCCTTAATTACGCAAGGTAACGCAAATAAATGTTAATCTGTACGACAACTAATTTACTCTCTAAATCTATTCTAAAAATAGGATGAAATAAAATTTGCTTTTGAGATCATTCATTCTAAATTCGGAGTAAATTATCCAGTGGGGTTAAAAAACAGTCAGCAAAAGGTAATAGGTCAGAAGCCATGGGATTTTTTTGTTTTGGTTTTGTTTTTGTTTTGTGTTTGGTTTTTTTTTTTGTTTTGTTTTGTTTTTTGTTTTTGTTAGCAATGGCAGCAAGTTTTGGTAAATACCAGGTGAGGGAGCCTGGACTTTCGTTTTCAATACGTGTAATGCCCATGGTTTCTTTCAGTGACTCCATGCAAGTCAGTGTACCTCACTGTGGTTTCATTTAGCTGAACACCAAGATAGACAGGCTGAATGGTGCCAATGACTAATTTTATGACATTGGGCATTTAAACACTGGGTCCTGAAATTCCTCAGTTGTGAACTGAAGGGCTCAGGATGATCTGCCTTTCAGCTCTAATGTATTAAAATAACTGTAGCTATAACTTGCTCAGTGCCTACTGTGTGCCATACACTGTGCTAGATATTTTACACACAGTTTCTCTGATCTTCACAACAATGCATGGTGTAAATAGTATTATTCCCATTGTACAGAAGAGGAAATAGAAAATCAGACAGGTTAAGAAATTTACCCGGACATACCTGCACATGTACCACTAAACCTAAAATAAAAGTTATTTTTTAAAAAAGAAATTTACCCAGTATCACACAGTTTACAGATAACAACACTGGAATTCAAACCAGGTCTGCCTGACTCCGAAAAACCTATGATGCCATTTTTTTTTTTTTTTTTTGAGACAAAGTCTCGCTGTCACCCAGGCTGGCATGCAGTGGCACGATCTTGGCTCACTGCAACCTCTGCCTCCCAGGTTCAAGGGATTCTCCTGCCTCAGCCTCCTGAGTAGCTGGGATTACAGGAAGGGGCCACCACGCCTGGCTAATTTTTGTATTTTTAGTAGAGACAGGGTTTCACCATGTTGGTCAGGCTGGTCGCGAACTCCTGACCTCGTGATCCGCCCACCTGGGCCACGGTTTACTTCACCATACCACACTGTCTGCCTTTCTGCTAAAATCCATGATCTCTGGGAAGGTTGGAAATATTGGGAAAAAATTGCTTTTCAATCTGAGGACATGTATTCAATGGGAACAAAATATTTTTATTTACAAGATAAATAACTTTTAGTCTAGTTTCCTTTTCCTATTAAAACAATTTCTCAGATTTTTTCTGACCTAGTAGTGTACCCATAGTGCACTACATAGATAGCATTTGCATACTCTGTAAATGTAATTATTCAAATAAATCTCCAGGAAACCTTGTCACTTCTCTTTGGAAGATTCTGTAATTAGAAACTTCACCAAATTTTCCTTAAGGGACACAGGCAGGAAACCTTCATTTTATTAAATTTCTTGACTACAGTATTAACTACAAATTTTGTTTGAAGGAAAAATGGAAATGGAAGCGTCGCCAAATAGAATTTCATATGATAGCCCCTGGGTACTTCTCCTGGGAGGAAGTCTTTATCTGATGTAGTTTTATGCACTTTGATCTGAATCCCAGTAAAGAGAAACATTTGCCATTTTACTCATCAATACTTCAATGTAATGGGACAAAGAAAAAAAGTTTAGAAAAGAGGTTGACAGAGTACTAATCCCTGGCATTGTATATGAGTTTGAATTGACTTTGAAAGATGCTTTTAAAACATGCATGGATGATGTAGTTGAAACTTAGGTTCCATTTATTATTTTTACTGCAACTTTCTTTAATTCTACAGAGAACCCAAACTAATGAGTCATGTAATAGATGACCAAGTACTTAAGCAGAATGTGAAATGGTACTAGGTGGGGATATAAAATAAAATTTGTGACAAGCTGGATGCATTTATTTTTTTAAGTAGATACAGAGGGTGAAGGAGTGACTGGACAGTATGAAATTAATCAATGACTTAATTAGGTTATCTTGGACCTCACCAAGGGTTATATCTCTGTTTTCATGTACATCTTCAGGCAAACTGACCTCAGAACTCAGCAGGAACAGAACTTAGGAAATATCCAGACAAGTGCAAACAGCCTCTGAGCTGTTCCATAGGAAGGAAGTGATCCTTAAATCTTGACGGCTTCCAAAAGTGTTTTTAGGGTATACATGACACTAACCTTACGGGATTCATCTTAACTTTATTGTAAATTAAGAAATCTGGGAATAATAAAGTCTAGACACAAACAATCTGTTTTTGTCCCTATCCAGATCTAGTTGAAGCGCATCCTGAAGCCCTACTCATTCTCCTGTCATCTGCATGCTATTGTGAAAAGTTATATTTGGGGTTAATGGAAAGATGCTAAGATTATAATCAATGACTTTTTGTTGATGTCATTGGTGTCTATGCGGGAGAGAGTGTAGTAAAGAAACAGGCATAGAATGTTCTTTTGGTTTTCCTGTTCAATGGAAGTGGTATGGTTTTTCCTAAATTCCTTTAGCATATGATCCATCTTGGATCGACACTAGGGACAGCCCTCAACAAAATTACAGGTAAGCCATAGCATGGATGAAAAGAATGGTATATTTAAGAAACTGCAAATAATTCAGTATTCTTAGAGTAAGAATATTGGAGAGTAATAGGAAAGGGGGGCAGAAGCAAGAAAAGGAAGTTTGGATTTTATCCTATAGGGAAAGGATTTGAAGCAGGAGAGATGTCCACCTTATGCATGCGTTTTTGATAATGTTGGTGACAGGGTAATAAATGCACTGGAGCAAAACTGGGGCAAAGAAATGACAGGGAGTACTTACTCATCTGTATAAGATTGGCAATGGAAGGGGATCTAATGAAGGAAACAGAGCAGAAACCTTCAGAAAAAATGGTGGTGGACCAAAAGAGCGCACTGTCCAAGAAGCCAGAGAGTAGTTAATTTCAAGGAGGTGTGAAAAACAACATCGAATGTCACACATTCGTAGCTATTGCATTAGGCAATGAGGAGTTCATTGGTGACCCTGCCATTGGTGGTTTGGATGGTGGTAGAGGTGGAAGCCAGATTTTTGTCATTTGATGAGCCCATGAAAGATGAGAAAATAAATATCACTGGTGAAGATCAGTCTTCTGAGAACCTTGAATGTGAGAGATGGGGAGTGATAAATTGTGGGAGGCCAATGAGCTCAGGAAGCCTTTTTCTATAAGGGGAGATGTGGCAATGTTTATCAGTCAGTGGAAAGATAAAGAAGACAGGGTATAAATCAAAGCATGCAGGAAACTGGAAGGAAGTAGGCCTAGAATAGGAAGGGAGACTGAAGCAGTTATGTGTAGGGTATAGGGATGAGGATCAGTTTGTAGGTAGGAGAAGCTAGAAGAGTGATGATTCTTCATCCAGATAGTCTCAGTGTTCTCAGAGAAGTGGAACTGTTCTGCTGAAAATGAGGGTGTAAGTGGGAAAGGTTTGGGAGAGGTACTTACTGAAGTCTTTCTTCTGGGTAAGACATTATTCTACCACCCATGGCCAAATTCCTAGCCCAGATTCAAGACATTTCTTATGAGAATTTTACTCCAACAACCTTGTTTGAGAATCAGAAACATCTTGAAAAAAATATGTTTGATAAAGCCTTAAAATTCAGGCAAAATATTTGTTCTTTATCCCTCAATGTTCTTGTGCTGTTTTCATTTAGGGGGCTTTCTGTCTCTAACGCTGTTACTGGTCTCTCAGCTTACTGTAACTAACAGAAGAGTTAGTGCCTATTATGCAACCAGAATTAGAGCTTAACCTGTTTTTAATGCACAATTCATCTAATGCATCTGCTTAGGGTAGTCAAAAGATTTTGGCCTTAGATTATGTCAGCAACTGGAACTTGAGGACCTTCCGGCCTGTTCTGTTGCAATCCCAAAGCCATAAGCTGTTGGTGAGAGAAGTCAGACAAAAGGAAGGCACTTACATCTAGCCTTGGCTCATTGCCTGTTTGGTCTAGGTAGCATCCATGGTTGAGAAGACCTATATTAAGTTTATTCAAATTTTATAAAGCCACGGATGCATTATTAAATGACTTTTTCTTCTGCATTTGTCTTAATTTTCATGTATGCATCAGATTCTAGCAAACACAGAGGTAATATTTTAGAGGCCAGATAACATGGTAGATAATTTTTCAGGTTTTGGAGTCAAATAGAAATGGATGCAAATCCCAGATCCACTGCTAATTAAATATGTGACCTTAGGCAAGTCACCTAACTTCTCTGAGCTTCAGATTCCTCATCTGTAAAGTTGGAAGACTAGTAATAGTGCCTACACAATGGGGTTGTTAGATAATGTATGTAAATTGCCTAGTGTGACACCCAGCATAAAGTATGTTACTGTATTACATAACAGTATCACCTACTGTTATGATCAGTCTTGCTGTTTTGTTGCTATAGTAATAATAATTATAATAGTGACCCACATATGGAATAAGTTACTTTGGAAGGAAGGAAACATTATGTCCTTGTAGGTCAATCTGAGACTTGATAATTTCTAGGTAGGATGGGTGCCACAGAAGAAGCAAGAGTCAAGGTAGGATGGAATTCACATGTTGTATGTGATTTGACTAGCCGGCCCCTCCTCACCTTGAGATGCAGCAATTCTAGTGTTGGTTCCTTGTACATGTTGTATTTTGGGGAGCCTCACAAGGTCCATCTAACTAAAGTAATTCCCTTAGCAGCCTACTATTTCACAATTAAATTCATTCCATGAGGATTTTCTTCAGATGTGAACTTAGTATGTAGTGCAGGGAATTGTCTATGAGAGCAGCATGTTAATTCTTCATTAAAACACTTTATGGGGGCCTGGAGGGAATGGAGCAGAAGATGGATATGTTTGGATTGACAAGATCACCTGAGGAAGACAAGCCTAGATGGGAATCACTGAAGGTAGCATGCATGGAGAAGTGTGGTGCTAGGTATGTGGCAGAATAGCTGCAAAGTGGGAAGAGGTGGAGGAATAGCACTGATATACTTCACCTCTGCAGTATTGTCTAGAATAAAACTTGGACGCCTACAAGCAAAGACTGACAACTTGGAATTGTGGTTCCTCTTTTTATTTAAGATCGCTAGCCAAAATAACTTTGCTTCCCTACCACAACTCCTCAATGTCACACCTTTCTTATCTGCCTCAGCTGATGAGAAAGAAGAGTCCTCCTCACCCCTGCCAAAAAAGTGACAGAGATCATACACTAACAGGCTGCAAATCACTTAAATCATATTTTGAGTGGTGTATTATGGTAACCTATAAATAACTAATTGTGTAAAATTGCTTTAGTAGTTTCTAGATGGCAGCTTTAATTAAAAGCACCAGAGACATTTAGAAGTTTAGAAATGGATGGCATGTAATTTGCCCTTTTACCAACCATAAAATGGTAATTAAGGAATTTGATTCACTTCTTCCTATTAAAAGTTTTATGAGAATAGCAAGTTCCTTCTAAATACAATTTCTCTTCAGCAGAAGGTAGTACGTTTGCTTTATCAGTCTTCTCCAGCAGGGTAAGATGTTTTAATGTACAAATTCTTCAGAAGTTAATTAGGACATTTCTTTCCATACAAAATGTTTGTTTTTAAGATTCTAAAACATAAAGCTGTATTAGAGTTGAACTTTGATCATGGCTCCATATTGCTCCACCATCAATACAAGATGGTCCAGTAATTTCACGATTACCAAATGCATGGAGCTGACAATAAAATTAAAGAAATTGGGAAGTCATTTCCTGGTGAGTCTAGCATGCTTTGCTGATTTTTGAAGGAATCTGAAGTCTACAGTGTGTTGACTTCCCAGGGAATGCAGAATATTCACTCCACACCAGCGGAGTCATAAAAGATCATTTTAGCTTCATTGATCCTCCAGAAATACTGGATAAATTAGTAGTTGTATAGTGTAAAATTCAAACAACATGATGCAGCAAACTAAGATTTCTTTGGAAATCCATGAATTTAACACTGTCACAGGCTAAAACACAGCTGGAAATAGAGTAAGGACGTTCATTTTTTATTTTTAACTGAACAATTGATTGCATTTTTGACCACTTCATCCCAGGGCTTATAGATGTCACTACTCAGGGCACTTACAAACAGCATCATTAATGACATAAGTTAAATGCAACATAAAGACAGCTTCTGGGTTTTTTTGTTTAAAAAAGAAAAAAAAAAAAACAGGAGTGACTCATAGTCAGCTGCCTTTTTTTTTTTTTTACGTCAAGCATATGTTTAAAAGTTAACTAAGCTGGACAGATCTAAGCAGAAATAGGGGATGTTTGAAATGTCTCCTCTTCATCCCATCTTTCAGTGACTCCCTGGCTAACACTGAGCCCCTTGCAGCAGCCCTCAGTCTATCTCTCCTAGATAGAAATCCACCCTTTTGTCTCCTCTCTTCCCTAATCAGAACTGGGTGGATATAAGTGGCATACTAAAGGGGGATGGGACAGTAGTAGGAGTATTTTATCACTGACGTTATTTAGAATTTCCAGCGAATGTTGATTGTGAAAACAGACCTACTATTCACCAGGTTTATTATTGTTTTTCAAGATTTCAACAGAAAATGCACTTCCCCTTACTCTCTATACCCAGAACCAACCACTCCCACCTGCTCCCCCAAACCTTGGTACACCCCTGCAGATATAAGGAAGATATTCACAAAATAACATTCAGTGAAAAGTTCAGGACACAAAGCTGTGTGTACTGTGTGCTGCCTCATCTGTAAGGGTATAAGGGTAATATGTATATTATATATTATATAATATATATATTGCTATATATTATATATTTATATAGAGAGAGAAAGTTTGAAAGGGAGTATATGTAAATGTTAGCAATTATAATTGCTACTAAGAGCATAAGAAATTCTAAGTGACTTTTATTTTCTTCTCTTTAATTTTCTGAGCATTTATTATAATTCAACAAAAGACCAGATATTATTTTTTGAGTTGATGATGTCTAGTTATTAAATAAAATGCAACTTTTGCATTTTTCTTAAAATATATGTATGTTATTTTCTCACACACACACCCTGTCTTGTCCGATGGCCCGATTTCTGAGGACTCAGCTCTCTGTTTCCATAGATGACAGCTCTCCGAGAAGGAGTGTCATAGTGCTGATGGTTGACAATGGGTTACTCCCACCTGAGAATGTTACAGGAGACCTGCTGAAGGGGTAATACCATAAGTCATGGAAGAAACCTAAGTGGAAGACCTTGAAAGAATCCTGGCAGGCCAGTAGCAAAAGATCTTTCGATTACATTTATTATTTTTTTAAAAAAGTAGCAGAAAGAAAGAAAAATTTAAAAGGCCCACAATTCCCCCATCTAGATAAGCACTATTGACATTGAAACATAAAAATGTAAAAGTAATAAATGTCTATGGTTTGATAGTTCTAACTATATAGAAAGATACAAAAGAAATTTCAGGCTTCTTTGCCACAAACCCACATACCCAGGTCTCTCTCTGTAAAGATAACCAATTTTAACAGGCTTTTGAGATTCCTTCCGGAACTGTATATATATTTTTCCCTTACATAAAAGGAAACCATACCATATAGATTACTCCTCACCCTGATTCTTTTATTTAATAATATGTCTTGAAGATCTTTCCATAAAAGCAGGTACATATCTACCTCTTTGTTTTTAAGAGCTGCATGATATTATAACATATGGATACACCATAATGTATTAAGGCAGTTGCCTCTTGATATACTTGTTGCTTGTTTTTAATCTTTTATTATTACAGTGCTGCAATGAATAACCTGGTTCATATATTTTGGAGCACTTTTGTGAGTACATACATAGGGTTAATTTTTAGCAGTAGTAGATATTGACAAATTGTCCTCCCAAAAGATTGAACACATTTACAATCTCACTAATAGTGTATCAGAGTTCCAGTTTGCAATACCCTCAGCAGCTCTCAATATAAACCTCCTAATGTATGCCCATCTAATCAGCAGGAAATGGTGCCTTGTAGCTTGTAACTTTAATTTCCATTCCTTTAATTATCAATGAATTTGAGTCTCATTTCATATCGGTTGTGACCATTTGTATTTCTTTTTTAGTAAATTCACTTTCATATCCTCTTACAGTTTTTCTACTGAGCTGTTGTCCTTTCTGTTCTGGAAATTAAGAAAAACATTCCTTTGTGTTTCATATGTGTTCCAAATATTTTTCCAAGCTTGTGATTTTTCTCTCCTTTTTTAACCCTATGGAATTTTCTAACTTCATATGGTCAGAATTATCAATATATCTTCTTAACATCTCTAGAGTTTGTGTCCAGCTGGAAAAATCTTCCTGTCATAAAGATATAATATATTTAAGGCAGGTGGGCAGACTTTTTAGTGACCCTTAAATCATACCATGTGCCTCTCCAATTTGAGCCCTGTGAAATTTGGAAAACTTAGGAAGTGTGTAAGGTAGTTAAAACCAGAGACTTTGGAACAGTACAGATAAAAATGGGTTCAAATTTATTTTGAATCCATATTTGAGCCACTGTTTTTTCATCTGTAAAATGGAAATAGTACCTACCTTCATTATGGGTTTATAGAGGATGAAATGACACAAGATGGGTTAAACAGTGCCTGGCACAGATTAAGTACTGAATAAAGTATGATGATGAGAATGAGAATAAGTATTAAAATACTTTTTTAAGCTAGTAACTATTATTAAGTAGATTATTTTCAAGATTTGTAATAAACATTTTGTTTTCAAAATTGTTTGACTGTATTCAAATTTTCTTCTTTCAGACTTCATTGATTGTACAGACACAGCCCTAATTTAATTCTGTTTACTTGCAAAATTCATCGTTCACCTAAAGGGGAAAAATTGCAACATCAGAGAGATGAGCTAGAGGGTGCTTTACTGAAGAAAAGTGTATGGACTGTCACAAGTACACACGTGCATAAGACATGTGCTATTATATTAACTATAGTATAAAAGATAGAAGCAAACTAATAATCCATTAACAGGGGGTTGGTCAAATGATGGAACATTATACAACAGTAAAAATGAATGAGCTAGATCTGCATGTAAAACCATTAATAGCCAAAAATATAATGTTGCATGGATAAAAGAGAAGATTGCAAAAGGATGCATAAGGTGTAATATAATTTACGTATTTTTATGTGGTAAAATATACATAACATAGTATTTACTATTTTATTACATGTACAGTTCTGAGGCATTAAGTACATTCACATTATTGTTTAGCCATCACTGTCATCCATCTCCTACATAAATTTTTAAAGCACAAAAACAATATTATGTATTATTCATGGACATATACATATGTAGAAAATGTATAAAAACATGCATGGGAATGATACACACTAACTTCAGGACAGTAGTTACCTCTGGAGAAGGAAAAAGAGGATAGGGATAAGGAAATGGGATTGGCTATATCCATATAATTTCCTTTTTAAGAAAGAGATATGTGCAGGGTGCGGTGACTCACGCCTGTAATCCCAGCTCTTTGGGAGGCCAAGGCGGGCAGATCACAAGGTCAGGAGTTCAAGACCAGCCTGGTGAACATGATGAAACCCCGTCTCTACTAAAAATAAAAATTAAAAAATAATTAGCCAGGCATGGTGGTGGGTGCCTGTAATCCCAGCTACTCAAGAGGCTGAGGCAGGAGAATCTCTTGAATCCAGGAGGTGGAGCTTGCAGTGAACCAAGATCACGCCACTGCACTCCAGCCTGGTTGACAGAGTGAGACTCCATCTCAAAAAGAAAAGAAAGAAATATATGAAGGAAATGATAACATATATTAAATTTTGGTGATGCATGCATGATGGTCTGTAGTATTCTTTTCACTTTTCTAATCACTTGAAATATTTCCTGATTGTGAAACATTTTAAGTCAGAAGTAGGATTTAGAAATATCAGCACTTTGGGAGGCTGAGGCAGGCGGATTACTTGAGGTCAGGAGTTGGAGACCAGCCTGGCCAACACAGTGAAATCCCATCTTTACTAAAAATACAAAAATTAGCCGGGTGTGGTGACATGTGCCTGTAATTCTAGCTACTCGGGAGGCTGAGGCAGAAGAATCACTTGAACCTGGTAGGCGGAATTTGCAGTGAGCTGAGATCACGCCACTGCACTGCAGCCTGGGTGACAGAGTGAGACTCCATCTCAAAAAAAAAAAAAAAAAAAAAAAAAAAAAAAGAACTAGGGTTCAGAAATCAACTTACAAATGTATACCTGACTATTCCATTTCAAAAAGTGATTTGTTTTGTATTGTTTTGTTTTGTTTTAAATAAGACTTTCACTCATATAAAAATGATGGTCAAAATATTTAACATCCTGTAAGGCACAGGTACTAACATATACACATGTATATGTATATGTATATGTATATGTATATAACATATACACATGTATATGTATATGTATACATATACATAACACACACCAGTTTTGGCCATGGAGCAGGGTCATCAAGGACCCCTGCATTAATCCATTATTTTCTGAACAGATTGGTTTTGAGGCTCTTCCATTAGCTGTGGAGATCATCACATCAGCACCTCTAGTATGTGCCCATATGTGGAGTTTCCTAAATGACTAACAGTGAACTTCCTGAGAGAGCCTCCGTATAATGAGTCAGCTTTATCGTTGACCAGAGAAAGTCACTGTTCCCTTGGGAGTGAGTTCTGGCCCATTTAAAGTTTCCCCCTAAGGAATCACAGGCTTAATAACTCAAATGTGAGGTTATCTTCAAGCCTCAACTATCAAAGCCTAGTGAGGAAGCCCCAGTGTTATTTGCTCTATTTTTCTTCCAGTTTCATTTACTAGCTCTTCCGCTTGATTTTTCAAAAAGCTTATAAGACTGTGTTTGGGGGAAACACAATTTTCAAAAAGCTTATTAGACTGCATTTGGGGGAAATAGTCTAATGGGTTTGGGAGAAAAGCAAGGAGGGTAGGTGCCCCATTTTACCTGTATTTACTCAGGAAAGGAAGCTGACTACAGTGGTAGTTTCTCTTAGTGGGCAGGAATTATTTCTCATTTTGGAAAGCATCTCTAACCCAAGGAAATTGAAGCCATAGTAATAGATTGATAGGTCTGCTTTGTCCCTCCCCAAGCCAAAATCCATCAGAGTAGATTCTGCTAAGCTTACCTATATTGGTTTTCATAATCCTTTCCCTGTGTTCTCTTGAACAAAGTAAAATCACAACTGCAGGCAGGCTACTACCACAGCACTATTTCATGACTTGGGGCAAGATCTCACCTTTCCAGAGTAATAAAGCTGGGGGCATTTCCAGGGAGAGTGGACAGAAGAAGGGTTACTTTGAAATCTTCTGATTTTCACTTGTTATACTTGAAATTTTGAGAAACCACAGATCAACAGTTAGCACCTAAAATGTTTCTTTCCGTTGTACTTTTCTTACTAATGTTGGGCACTTTTTCCCAAGTATATCTGATCCAATTTTAACAGCATGACATTATTCAAATAATCTATTGAATGTTGAAAAAAATACTAGCCAATTTGCAAATGACCAAAACCACTTGCTTCTGCATTGACCCTAAAATGGTATCTTCCTAGTTCCTGGAAATGCTGGAGATGTTTGAGCCGTTGAATTAAGGAAAGAATCATTGCAGTTGTAAAAATGTCATCTGGAAGTATTTTCATACACCTCAGTTTAGTTTTGTTTTACTTCCTTTATCAGAGTCACTGCCTGTTATTAATTACTCATTTTTAAATTGTTCAAGTTGTTATGTTTCTAAAATAGACCTTAATCATCTATTTTATGAATATATAAAGTATGTTTATATATATGTGTATATATATACACATATATATAAAGTAGTCTTGTATGTCAGAAACTATGCTAAGTGCTGTAGTCAAACACCACAACCATCTCTTGTTGCAGCACAAACTTACTGGTTATCAGACAGGAATCCAGAGATGCCATTATCTTAATTAATACTTTCAATATATTTTACTGATGTCAACAAGACACTAGTGTCAATGGCCCCACCTTACTATTCATAAGATTCCCACTGGTTTTAGCTACTCTAGCACATCCACATCATGCCCCTGGTATATCTTCTTAGAAAAAGAACCACATTCACTGAGCTTTATTGTTTTGTTAAGTTTTTCAAGCAACAAATTTGAAAATCATAAGTAAACTAAGAAGATATGGTCCCTGCCCTTGAGTGGAATATTATCTCATTGGGGAGACATGGGAGTACTCATTAGAGAAGACTAAAATACAGGATTAGGTTGCATGTATAAACTTTAAAAACCACAAGGATTCACAGACGGGAGAGCTGATTGGGGTTTGGAGAGAAAAAAAAGGGGAAAAATGACAAGAGGGAAGAAGTAGAGAAAAAGGAAGGAATCTGAAAAAGGACGGGACACAAAGATAAGAAAGAACTAGGAACTATTCTAACCTCTATTCCTGATGGGTTAAGTGAACTCCAAAAGAAATAAGAGTTCAAAGAATAAGGCAAAGGAGAGAAGGTAGGCCAGTGGAGAATAAAGAGGTGATGCTAAATGGGAAGTGAACGACTTAGCCCTTCCTGTGAGGAATAGGGTGGTCCTGAAATGGATTTGTTGAAATGGCCCTAATTCAGTATGTAAAATGCATTCTTAAGTCCAGTCGAAAACACCCCAGTCTCTTAGTTGCAATTCACGCTTTAGATTCGCAGCTTAATGACATATTATATCTCATTCCTATCCACTTGGATTGGTATTACACATCTTTTCTAATAGGTTCAGAAGATTTCTGCCATCAGACAAGACCAATGGAATTGTTTGATATAATTGACAAGGAAATGCCTCCATCAGGATATTTGCAAGTATTCAAGTCAGTTTGTATATTGTAATTTGGGAGGCTGGACTTGCACTGAACCTTGAAAGATAAGCAGAGTTGTATTCCAGGCACAGGAAATGGTACAGCAAATCTGTAATGATGGGGAAGTTGCAGTATGTTTTAGAGCCAGTGCATAGACCAGTTTGACTGGAGAAACAGTATAGGACCCTGCACAGACTGATAATCACCATCAACATGGAGGATATGCTGTCAGAATTATACATAGGGCTCCTGCCATCTAAGTCAAGCCATTTTGAAGCAGGTAATCAGAAACAGATAAACCACCGTATGATGCCAGAAAAATTTATCAAAAACATAAATAAGATGGGGCACGGTGGCTCATGCCTGTAATCCCAACACCTTGGGAGGTCGAGATAGGAGGATCACTTGAACCCAGGAGTTCAAGACCAGCCTGGTCAACATAGTGAGACCCCATATCTACAAAAAAAAAATTTTTGATCTGCCAGGTGTGGTGGCATGCACCTGTGGTCCAAGCTATTAGAGAGGCTGAGGGGGAATGATGTCTGGAGCCCAGGTGTTCGAGGCTGCAGTGAGTTGTGATCATGCCACTGCACTCCAGCCTGGGCGACACAGCAACACCCTGTCTCTATAAATAATACTAACATCACTTGTGTTGACCTTTCAGAAAGATTTCACACATAGAAGTTATTTTATATGGTCTTTACAGTCATCCACTGACATGAGCAGTTCAGCTTTTCTACTCACCATTAGATAAAGGCAAAACCTAAGGACTGGGAGACTACTTAAATTTGTTAAAGTCACAGTCAGTCTCACAACTGAATCTTCTGGCTTCTACCCCAGACTCTTTCCTCCACCTCTCATAGCTCTGATGAACTTGTCTGAGTATTTGAGTTTAGAGGGAAAAAGACAGGGAAATGGCCTTGGAAACTCCAATCTCAATCAAGACAAG
This sequence comes from Rhinopithecus roxellana, assembly GCF_007565055.1. Lineage (NCBI taxonomy): Eukaryota > Metazoa > Chordata > Mammalia > Primates > Cercopithecidae > Rhinopithecus > Rhinopithecus roxellana. Next base: position 118,946,749 of record NC_044555.1, on the reverse strand, counting down.
GCTAAGGAAATCATTAGCTCCCTTTGAACAAAACATCCCAGCATTATAAATGCCTCTCAATGTCACGTTCTTGTGCCCACAGATTGTCACACTTGTAGGGCAGAGTGTGGAAAGGTAAAAACAGTAAAAGAAGTTGTTTATCTCATTAAACAACTGCTTTGACTATTTTTTGCTTTTTGTTCCGCTATCATATTTTTGCCTGTGTCTGTGTGTGTATGCTGTTGTTATATTCATATATTCTTGATTGAGCCCAAATCAGTTCTCCTAAACGTCTCTTGAACCTCCACTTAAAAGGTTTAAAATGTGTATTCACGCAGTGCTCATTACCCTGCCTTACCTTTTGCAAATGACTGTCTACCACTCCTGACTGTGAACTTCTCTTCTAGCACTAGCTTCATTAGTCAAGATGTACGGATGCAGGGATAATTTTAAATGGGCCCTCTGTGTTGTTTTTGAATGGGCACTACATGCAAATCATTATCCTAGAGAAATTTTAATTCTTCTTGAATTACCCCACTTGTGTAAATAGTAAGCACTATCGGCTTAATTCCTCATATCCTGCTTTTATTGAGTATTCGGGACAAGGTATACTTAGTTTGCTTTTTATATTAGAACCTCGTGGTCATTCACATACCTTGAGATAGACTCATTTTCCCTAGAGTGCAACAACTGCAATTAGTGTTTTGCTGGTCCATGGGCAAAAATGAACTTTCCTTCCTAGGGCTAATTGTTCACTAAGGTTCTTGTGTGGCAGTTTCCTTCCTTAGGATGACAGAGACAGTTCTTTCAAATGTATCTGAGTAGTGTCTCAGATATCGTTGCTTGATGTTTGAGGAATTTCTAAAGGGGGAGATATAAAATATGCAGCACAGATTTAGTAAGCCTCATTTATCTTAGCCCATATATACTGAGTACCCTTAAATCTCAGCCTGCAGGCATCTTTTGAGCAGGAACTCTAACACAAAAATAAAACAAGACATGTGCATTTAAACTTGAACTAGCACCATCTACTTACCCTAATCTCTCTTTCTCTCTCTCTACACACACACACACACACACACACACACACACACACACACACACACACACCAACCTCTATAAAGCAAAGAAAAATAAATCACGTTATTATCAGTGTCTGGTTTCACTGTTAAATGTTGACACATTACCACCATCTTGGCCAAGGGTCCTTCTTAGTGAGTTGCATGGCATGGAACCTCATTTATTTGATTCTGTGTATGAAAGCTTTAACCATCTTATAAAAGCTTGAAGGCTTTTACACCAATAATTTAATAGTGTAGTATTTCCCCTGAGCTAACAAACTCTTTTTAACTACTGACTTGTCTCTATGGTGAATCTAACATAGGGTGCTCTCCTACTGACAAGGATTGCATAATGCTCCATGGACTGAAATCTTATTTACAGAACACAGAAAAGCCTAAAATGTTCAAGCAGAGCCTGTGTGGTAATTTTTGACTATGATTCTAAGCTTAGAAAAGTCCCTGTCAGAAAGAATTATAGCAATAACTAGGCAATTAAGATACCACTTAGCAACACCATAATACTCATCTTCTTCAAAGTCCTTTCATTTCATTGGCTCTTGTGAGCTTCACACCATTTTACCTTGTGTAGTGGGTAGTATATAAGTTAGGAAATCAAGACACTGAGTGGCCGAATGCATTATCCAAAGTCCTACAGCTATTCTGTAACAAAAATCAGCCTGAAAAAATCTTGAGGCACTTCTGTTTCTTCAGAACTCCTAACATGGTAAGGTCGGAAGAGATCACAAGATCACAAACAAAGTTATGTTGACAGAACAACTGGATTTGTATGTATGGTGGGGGAAGCGGTGTCATGAGCTATTCATTGTAACTGTCCACATGGATCACATTTGTTTGCAGTTAATTTGATCCATGGTCCTTTGTCTGTGTGCTCTTGGTTGTCAACCCCACTTTTCCCATATTCTAATCATCACTAATTAATAGGGGACTGTGTTCCTCTTAAAGGACTTCAGACAAAGACATTGTCACTACATCCTTTCCAAGCTCATTTCTAGAGAAATTCATATGCAGTTCTTGACCTCCTGGCATGCTTTATTTTGTTCAAGGTAGATATGTTTCAGTATAAATCATGGAAATTTAGTCCTGTAATTTAGGAAGGTTTATTGAACATTTGTGCCCAAGTGTACTGAATTATTTGAGATATAAAAACTAATTCTAAAATCCAGTTCTTGTCCTCAGGGAGCTTATTACCTACACGGATCATGATTGGAAAATTCACAGTAACAAATAAATAAATAAATAAATAACAGCTTCCGTGGGTTAGAAAACAGAGACCACGATGAACTGGAGTTTGCAGGGAAGGATTCATGAAAGGGAAACATCCTATAAAAGCCTTAAAAGGTGAATAGGATTGGGGTTGCTGAATGTTAATACTGGGGCCAAGCTAACAACCATGTTAAACACACACACACACAATATCTCAATAGTTTCACAAAAAATAGTAATTTATTTCATTCTTACATCACAATTTAATATGGGTTGCCTGGGGAGTGGAAGAATCTCTGCTCCAAGCAGTGATTCAAGGAACCAGGCTTCTTCCATCTAGTGATTCCTCAGTGCCTTAGGCCTTGGAGTCCTCTACTGGATGATCTGCATGCAGTCAGCCTACAGTGGAAGGTAGTAATCCATAGAGAAACTCAATACACATCTCGTTAAGGATCAGACCTAGAAGTTGCATACATTACTTTTGCCCACATCTAACTGGAAAGGAGGCTGAGAAACGTAATCTAACTCTGTTCTCAGAAAGAAAGAGAAACGGGATGACATGAACACAGCATTGTCTCTGCCATACTGAAAATGAAAGGACCTTATTAATTTTAATTGATACATATAGATATATATATTTGGGAGCTATGTGTGATAATTTCATACATTTGTATAATTTGTAAAGATCAAATCAGTATAATTAGGATATTCATCACCTTAAATAGTTGTCTTTTCTTTATGCTCGAAACATTCAAATTATTCTCTTCTAGTTATTTTGTGATATACAATAGATTATTGTAACCTATATCACTCTACTGATTTATCAAACACTAGTTCTTATTTCTTCTATTATAGTGCATATTTATACCCATCAATCAACCTCTCTTCATCCTTCCCTACCCTTCCCAGCCTCTGGTAACCACTAATCTACTCTCTTTTATAGCTCCCACATATCAATGAGAACATGTGATATTTGTGTTTCTGTGCTTGAGTTATTTCACTTAACACAATGACCTCTAGTTCCATCCATGTTGCTGCAAATGATAAAATTTCATTCTTTATATGGCTGAATAATACCCTATTATGTATATGTGCCACATTTTCTTTATCCATTCATCTACTGATGGGTACTTAGTTGATTCCATATTTTGGTTGTTGTGAATAGTGCTGCAGTAAACACGGGAGTGCAGATATCTCTTTGATATACTGATTTCCTTTATTTTCTATATATACCCAGTAGTAGTAGTGGAATTTCTAGATCATATGATAGTTCTATTTTTAGTTTTTTGAGGGGCCTTAATTCCATTTTTATAGTGGCTGTACTAGTTTACATTCCCACCAACAATATATGAGGATTCCCCTTTCTCCACATCCTCACCAGTGTTCATTATTCCCTATCTTTTTTAATAAAAGCTATTTTGACCTAGGTGAGTTGATATCCCATTGCGTGGGGTCTCCTTTTTAGGTGGTAGTTCATATGATAATAGTGAAATCACCGAACTCCCCACCACATGGAAGCTCTTGAGTACTTTCTTGAAACTCATCAGCTCTGTGAAGATGAAGCCACAGAATACCTTTGAAGAATAATTCTGAAGAAGTCTAAGAGATCTATAGGAATACAAGAATTCTTAACAATTTTTGGGATGGGTCAGAGATCCTTCTGACAATCTTTAACAAAACCAGTGGACTCTCTCTCCCCAAGATAATACCCATACACAAAACATTCTATCGATAATTTCATGGAGTTTCTGAACCTTCTTAAGCCAGTCTGTACCCTACCCCCATGGTAAAGCAATTGATAACCTCATTTAAGCTACATGGCATAGTGGTTAAGAGAATGGGCATTCAACTCAGACAAACTTGTGTTAAACTAGCATTTTCTTTTTTTTTTTTTTTCCCAACTTTTACTTTAAGTTCAGGGGTACATGTACGGGTTTATTACATAGGTAAACATGTGTCATGGGGGTTTGTTCAGATTATTTCATCACCCAGGTATTAAACCTAGTATCCATTAGTTATTTTTTCTGATCGTCTCCCTCCTCCCACCCTCCACTATCCAATAGGCCCCAGTGTGTATTGTTCCCCTCTATGTGTCTATGTGTTTCCATCATTTAGCTCCCACTTACGAATGAGAATGTGGTATTTAGTTTTCTGTTCCTGTATGAGTTTGCCAACGATAATGACCTCCAGCTCTATCCATGTCCCTGCAGAGAACGTGATCTTATTCCTTTTTATGGATTCATAGTATTCCATGGTGTATATGTACCACATTTTCTTTATACAGTCTATCAGTGATGGGCACTTAGGTTGATTCCATATCTTTGCTATTGTGAACAGTGCCGTGATGAACATACATGTGCATGTGTCTTTATAATAGAATGATTTATATTCCTTTGAGTATATACCCAGTAAGGGGACTGCTGGGTCGAATGATATTTCTGTCTTTAGGTCTTTAAGGAATCACCACACTGTCTTCCACACTGGTTGAACTAATTTACACTCCCACCAATAGTGTATAAGCGTTCCTTTTACTCCACAACCTTGCCAGCATCTGTTATTTTTTGACCTTTAATAATAGCCAATCTGACTTGTGTGAGATGGTGTTTCATTGTGGTTTTGATTTGCATTTCTCTAATGATCAGTGATGTTGAGCTTTTTTTTCATATGCTTGTTGGCCACATGTATATCTTCTTTTGAGAAGTGTTTGTTCATGTCCTTTCCCCACTTATTAATGGGGTTGTTTTTTTTTTTTTCTTGTAAATTTGTTTAAGTCCCTTATAGATGCTGGATATTAGACCTTTGTCAGATTCATATTTTGCAAACATTTTCTCCCATAAGTTGCCTATGTACTCTGTTGATAGTTTCTTTTGCTGTATAAAAGTCCATTTGTCAGTTTTTGCTTTTGTTGCAATTGCTTTTGGCGTCTTCACCATGAAATCTTTGCCCATGCCTATGTCTGGAATGGTATTGCCTAGGTTTTCTTCCAGGGTTTTTATAGTTTCGGGTTTTACTTTTTTTTTTTTTTTTTTTTTTTTTTGATTTTTGTTTCTTTTTGTTTGTTTGTTTGTTTGTTTGTTTTTTTTATTGTACTTTAAGTTCTAGGGTGCATGTGCATAACGTGCAGGTTTGTTACATATGTATACTTATGCCATGTTGGTGTGCTGGGTTTTACTTTTAAGTCTTTAATTCATCTTGAGTTAATTTTTGTATATGGTGTAACGAAGGGGTCCAGTTTCAATCCTCTGCATATGGCTAGCCAGTTATTGTAGCACCATTTACTGAACAGAGAGTTCTTTACTCATCACTTTAAACTAGCATTTTCTAGGTATGTAACCTGGAGTTAGTTACTCTACCTCTCTGCACTTCCATTTCCTCATATAAAAAATTACATTAGTACAATTCCACAGGGCTGTTGTGAGGATTATATGAGAAAATCTATGTAAGGAATCCAGCACAGTACCTGGAATATCATAGTATTCTTGGCAAATGGAAATGATTATTGATTTGTTTTATGCGACCACCAGAGCCAGCGCCAGAGGAAAAGGCAAGTAGGCAAGATAAAAAGGAAACTTTATTACGTAGCCAATGTAAAGAAAGAGGAAGCGAGGTTCACCGGTCTCCGGCGGCGGAGGCCGAGGAAGTCGCTCCGGCATTCTCGGGCGAGGTTCCTGGGTCCTGCGTATGAGGAGGGGCCGAGAAAGTTCGCGCCGCGCGCCTGCCGGGAGCGGCTTTTATGTTTTGGGCCTGGGAGTGGGAGGGCAGTAGGCGGGACGCGGGCGGGTCGAGGGCTGTGCAGTGGGCGCGGCCAGGTAGGTTTCGGTCTCCTCGGTCGGACATCATGCAGCGCCTGCACAGTTGACCTGTGCCTTTCCCGGGCGCAGGAAAGTTGGTGATGAAGAACCCGGAAGTACGCCATCTTAGTCACCTTTGTTCTTTGTTTCCCTCTCCCTCCGTCCAGACAGTCCAACCTTTTATTGATTATGATGATTGGGGGCGTCGTTGTCTGTCTGGCTGCTTCCTGCTGTCAGGGGGCGTTGTCATGAGGGTCTGTGGTTGGCACCTGGATGTAGGGATGTAGGAGCATCTGGTTGAAGGCGACACGGGTGATCTCTTGAACTTTGGCTCAGAGAAATTTGATTAAAATGGGGGCAAAGCATAGGATAAGACAGAGGATTAATATAGGAATGAGGAAGGGGAGCATTTGTTGTATTACTGGTAGCACCTATATGGGTGGGCCTGGGGTTAGGGGGGTGTTGAAGTTTTTTAGTTCTGTTTTAATTCTGTTTAGGGTTTGGATGTTTGTATCAACCAGGCCTGACTCATTTATGTAATAGCAACATTTTTCTCCTAAGAAAAGACATGTTCCTCGTTTCTCAGCTGTAAGAAGATCTAGTGCTCTCCTGTTCTGTGCTGCCACCTGAGCTACTGAAGTGATTTGACATTGTAAAGAGGCTAGACTTTCAGCTGAAGCCTCTATGGCTTCTTGAATTTGGGTGGTTAGAGATCGAGTAGATTGTACGGAATGGGCGAGTGCCCCAGTTCCAAGCCCTGACGCCACTAAGGAGGAGGCTAGAGAAATTCCGATGATTAGGGGAAGGAAGACGGCCTGTTTCTGGAGATTATTAGGAGGAGAGTTAAATTGTAGGGTGAGTTCAGCCACTTCTGCTTTGCTATATAGAGTTAAGCTAGGTACTAGGGACACTGGGACGCAGAGGGATTGGTTGATGGATGCATGGTTAAGAACCTTGAAGAGGGTTTTATTACACCAGAAATAACCTCCGACGGGGGCTGTCTGGGTCTTATTGGGTGGTTGGGTGTGCTTACACCAGGAGGAGTTTGGGGCAGAGTAGCAGAAAGAAAGGATTGGATTTTCTGGGTTTTGGTATAGTGGGACATGGAGTAAGAACGGTTTTTGGGAGGTGCTTGTAGAGCCAGTTGTAGCCTTGAAAGCAGTAGGTAAAGGGACTTAAGGGGGCTCTTTCAAGGGCTGCACAGAGGAAACACTGGGAGAGATTTGTTATGTGAGGTGCCTGTGTTAGGTTTAACCCTTGACAGACAAGCTTTAACTATGAGAAGGGGTCTTTATGGGGGGGGGGTGTAGTTGGTCTTGTAGGGCCTGTTCCTGTGACTGTATGGCTAAGATTAAATTTTGTAGGACTTGTATATTTTTAGGGAAGGATTTTTGTTGGACAAGTGTCCTTTTTATTAAGAGGGTGGCAGTCGGGTATGAATCTTAAATAGGATCTCCGTAGAGTCCTCCTTTTACTCCGCCAGCCGTTGGAGTGTATAAGAAGAGTGGTAATATAAGTATAAAGTAGGACTCCATTTTGGTGTTTTTTAAGGGGGAGAGAAGGACATTGACTTAGTCAACAGCGGAGAGTTTTGTAGCCGATAGAGAAGAAGCAGAAGTATAAAGATAAAAGAATTTAGATAACAGTAATTGTTTTACCTGGTATTAGATGGGCAACAGTGGTGATGTAGCGGAGGTAGTTGCTAGGAGACGGTATTGTCCGCCGCTGTTTAGGTGTAAGGACACCGGTTTGCCTAGTGTCTGGAGTATTGTTTGGTTTTAGTTAAGACTAGGCCGGAGATCAGACACTGGTTTGCCTAGTGCCTTAGGTGCCTAAAGGTCTAAAACAATTATTAGAGGAGATATAAGAAGCAGGTAATAGAATGATGACAGTAATAGAATGATGACAGAATAGTTAGGAAGGAGCCGAGGAAGAGGAGGGCAGGAATAGACTGAAGAGGAAGGCGGAATGAGAGTAAGAGACAGCTACGGATAAGGCAAGAATGAGAGGGAGTGTGGAAGGTGGGTAGGCGGAAGTGCCAAGGGATGGAAGGAGGGGCAGCCTCAACAATGGTAGGCGGGACCGAGGAGGAGGTCGGAACTACAGTGGAAGCGGGAGGGGGAGGTGGAGCAGAAGCGGGAGGGGAGGTGGAGTATACGGCAGGAGTGGAAGTCTGGGAAAGCTGACATGGGCGAGTCAGACAGGAAAGATGACTCTTTCTTTTCTGACTTTGCTAGGTCCGCGCCTTAGCCAACTTGACTTGGGCCAAGGAACATTGGCTACACAAGTCTGGTCGAGAACGCAAGTCTTAAAACTTTTGTATATAATTTATTTTAGACTACTTGCTTAAGCGCTGGCAGAAATTACTGAGGTCGATTAAAATGTTACGGTCTAGAGTGCCTTTAGGCGGCCATTGAGATTGGTTGTCTAATTTATATTGTGGCCACGCCACAGTGGGGGGGAACACCAGTTGCTTTCGCCTAAGATCTTGTTCTAATTGTAAAGTTTTGAGATTTTTTAGAAGACACCCTAAAGGGGAGTCTCTAGGTATTTTGGATTGGGGTTTCCCATTGCCTTTCTCTCGCCTATAGGCAGAAACGGAAACCGAACTCTACCTGGCTACAAAGCGTCCTTTGGAGCCACTAGAGACTGGTGGGAGGCTCCTGGAGCCAGAATGGAGATTACCTCCAGGTGGACATCTCCGTCCTGGACAGGTCTCCCACGGAATGGAATGGAGTTCCTTTGGGCAGACGTCTCTGCCTTTGGGAACTCCCCTGTGGGTCACCTGGTGACTGGAAAAAAAACCTTGGGCCTGCGCAGGACTTCTGGCCAAGGAGTATGAGAGGGAGGCAAAAGGTACTCACCCCTAGGAGACTTGGAGGTGTGGAAAGCGATGTCTAGGTCCTGGTCTGTCCGCGGTGTGGAAGGAGGAGGCTCTTCGGACCTTGGGGGGCCCTGAGGAGGGGTCTCCTCCTGGGTTCGGCACCAACTGATTTGCTTTATGTGACCACCAGAGCCGGCGCCACAGGAAAAGGCAAGTAGGCAAGATAAAAAGGAAACTATATTACGTAGCCAATGTAAAGAAAGAGGAAGCGAGGTTCACCGGTCTCCAGCGGCGGAGGCCGAGGAAGTCGCTCCGGCGTTCTCAGGCGAGGTTCCTGGGTCCCGTGTATGAGGAGGGGCCGAGGAAGTTCGCGCCACGTGCCTGCCAGAGCGGCTTTTATGTTTTGGGCCTGGGAGTGGCGGGGGCGGTAGGCGGGATGCGGACAGGTCGAGGGCCGTGCGGTGGGCGCGGCCAGGTAGGTTTCGGTCTCCTCGGTCGGAGGTCATGCAGCGCCTGCGCAGTTGACCTGTGCCTTTCCCGGGCGTGGGAAAGTTGGTGATGAAGAACCCGGAAGTACGCCATCTTAGTCACCTTTGTTCTTTGTTTCCCTCTCCCTCCCTCCAGACAATTATTGTTTAGTAATATTAGTCATCTTTCATGGATTTTCAGTGGTGTTTACCTGGAATTCATACATACTAGGCTCATCTAGAATTCAACATGGATCTTCAAATTTCAGCTTACCTATCACTTAAGTCTGAGAAATCACTGGTGACTTTCATTTCCCCAGCCCATCCCCCAAGGATGTTCCAATGGCACCTTGGACTTCCCCCAAACTAGTGCTTATCTAATGGCATTGTAATTGCCTGGTTATTTCTCTGTCTCCCTCTACCAGTTTCCAGGCTTTCTACGAGCAATGCCATGTCTGTTTTATAGTCTCCTGTACTCCCATTGCCTAGGACAGTGCCTCACACATAGAGGGTGCAAAATAAATCTTGAATAAGTTAATGAGTAAACAGAAAAACATTTTTCTCAGTAAGCTTTAAGAAAAATAGTGGTTGGTGGATTTAAAATTTCTGTCCATTCACTTTGCCTTATGGCAAAGCTGAAGTCTAAAGCTTTGAGAGGATCAGAAGGAGCTAAAGACAAGACAAATGCTAAACACTGGCATTGTCTGTCTTTCTCTCAATCAGAAGTCTTAGTTAAGTAGCCCACAAATTTATTGTTCCTTATAATGACTATGAAGCCCTTTGAAGTGCCTTTTGAGTAATCAAAAGAGACATTCCAGTCAGCAGAATATTACTTTGAATGCTTATCATTTTTAATTTGTGTTTATGTTCTTTGGAAATTGACCTTTACTATGTAGAATGTACTATAGCATTTTACTAAACAAAATATCTGATTAAATAACTCACTATTCACTAGTCATATAATATTACAGTGAGTTTATTAGTGTTTCCTACTGGAGAAATCATGAAGCCATTGTTAACCACACAGTGAAATCATCTCAGCTGGTCATTAAGCTCTGCCTCCTTCCAACCTCTAGTGACACACAGAAATCTGTAAACCCTCCAAGTTCTAGAAGCTCCATTTAGTGGCTACACAGTGAGAGAACTTACCAGGCTTATTATGCATAAGTAACTTGGCCCTTTCTGATCCCAGAGGGTAATTAAGTGGACAGTAGTCAGATGGATTGAAGAATGGACTTTTCTGCCTAGTAGAGTTTCCATATATACCACACATATAATACCAATTTTCAGAGAATTGGAATGTACACGAACAAAGAAAAATTCCTTTGGCTTAAAGAATATTTTTGAATCAGTTACACAATTCAGCACTCTCAGTATTGGAGATTGAGCTGACACCATATTAGGCTTAGGACTTTCCCTGGAAGTTGATTTAACCATTTATCTTTGTCTCATAAAATTAAACAGCAGATTGTGGCCAAAAAACATCCAGTATTTCAGTTTTCTTGTTGCTAGGGCTATAGATGAAGAAAATGTTATGACTGCTTTCCAAAGCTTATATTCTGAAAGATGTTTCATTTTTTATATAGAAATAATAAAAATGTAGGTGGCCTCAACAGCTGTAATTTTAAAAAATTAAGTACAGAGATGCCTTCTGCCAACATTTGAAATTGGCATTCTACACAGCCAAAAACTCTGATCTTCACTGTTATCTAATTTGGGATTTTAGCTACTATTTGCAGGCTATTAAGCACCACATCTGGACTCTCAGTGATTACATCAGGATGCCCCTGTTCCTTCAGTATTGATCAGTAGCGTCTTTTTCCCCTCACAGGTGATAAATTTATAAGTAACTATCCAGGCTGCCCCAGCTTTAGGCAATTGTCTTCTTAAGAATTATAGTATTTATTCATTAGAGGATAATAAGACAAGGGAAGAAGTCAAATAATTTCACCTATAATTTGCAGTGGTTTCATACAGAGTAATGCTCCACAAAGAAAAGAGCCTGCAGTTCAGATATTATATAATATCCCCTACTTTGCATGGGATGTTGTGAATAATTTTTTTACAAGATGTGCTTTATTTATGAGCAGGTCTCTCCATAGAAAGAGCTTGTTAGGGCTTAATGCTGATGAATGGAGACAGCACCATTCACACTTCCAGGTTATGGTCTGTCAGTACTTTCATTATATGCACTAATTTACAGTGATTTATTTATTTTCTCCCAAATGTAAAAATGTGCTCCAAGCTAAACATGCTGTCTGGGCATCTGAGGCTGATGTTTTCCTTGGTGCAGGGGGATATTTAAATTCAGATTTAAAGTAAGGGGACTCAAGCTATTGTGTGTTTTCTTCCCGCTTCCACCTCCACCTGCCTCGCATCACTGCCTAACCTTGTGGTAATATCGGAGATCTCTATATTTTTACTTGCTTTGAAAATGAATTCTGGTTCAAAATTTTTAAACCTGGAAGTGGTTTTCTTAGTACGCCTTAGATCTTTCAATCTTTTCTCATCCAGAGACTGTACCTTTGATTGTGTTTTAAGTGCTAATGAAAATGCTGTCAGTGAGCACATCAATGAACATGACCGTTGGAACAAATTATGCCCACAACATTGGTTACCAAGTTTTGGAGATCTGGGCACAACAATATCAAAATTGGAAAGTAAATTGAATCTGCAGATCTTGCTAGCCCCAGTTGGCTTTATGTGATCTGAAATCACTCACATGCCCATCTCCAAAGAATAAAGCTTAAAATATATACTGGGAATGTGTCACCTCCTTTCACTCATTCTGACAAGCAGTAATATATCTACTGCATCATCACTATCCCTGGGTTATAACAATAAGCATTATGGGAGGGGAAACCTCCCCAAATGATGGACAAATATTATTCTCTTTTTCCTGCCTGGGGTTTCCAATTTGATTTTTACCCTCAGTGAAAATTAAATAACCCTTAAACTTCACCAGCAAAGAGGTTGCAAAATTGTTGTTTGGGGAATTTATGTGTTGGTAGGTTGATTGGTTGGTAAGGGAAGGCAAATGAGAGGAAAATATGTACATATAAAATATGCCTAGATACATTTATGAAGCACCTATCACATAGTTTCCTCAAAGCCTTTTCTACTATTTCTTTTTCAACTCCAAACATAAGTGTAACCCAATCAAAGTTAATTAAAGCTTCTCAAGGAAAAAGAAGTATATTTGGAATTTGGACCATGATAAAAGAAGTTGCTACACAAATATATGAAAGGAAAATATTCCACAAACTGTCAGCAGAATAAGCCCTGAAGGCAAATAGTGAGTATTTAATAAGCCTAGACTTATTTCAAAGGGCACTCATCTGTGGAACTCAACTGACATGAACAGAGAGAAAGAAGTTCACAGTGTTTAGATCTTCACAAAAAGTAAAAGTAAGAACACTGTGTAAAGTCCCAGATTATCCTCCGTGGATCATCCTAAACTTTGCACTCTGATGGGATGAGAAGTGTGGTAGTCAAAGAAAAGAATTGTCCTCCCTGATATCAGCAAAGAGATGTAAAGACCTTCCCACATATACTAGTTAAGAATACATTTATTTCTCTATACCTTTTGTGAACCTGCTCAAATTTTTAGAGGATCAGATCCTCTAGGTTTACTACCTCCTCAGAAGAGCAACACTTCATTTTATTTTTAATATCCTTAACTTACTAAAGTTCCAGAGTATTCCTCTTAGTCTTAGTTTCAATGTCACCAGATTCTTTGTCCTTATACCCTCACAGAGCCTAGCATAGTGAGTCACTATGATTTAGAAATCATAGTGCTTAGTAAATGATTCATGATTTCGTACATGTCGAGCACAACTCCTGTCAGCCTTTCCGTCTCCAGACTTGAGTCTTGAGTCTTGATCTTTCAGTCTATCCCCTTAAGACAGCCAAATTTGAAATTTTATACTCAGCAATATTTAATATAGTGGTCATAGAAGGTGATTCTAAATAATAGGTCTGTCACAAACCACACCAAATTTTAAGCAATCAAGAAATTGATGTTGCCAAAACACAAAAATAACAGGCAGAAGTTCCCTCTTGGTTCATCCTCACCCAAAATGTTCTGGAGATTAAATAATTGTTCATATGCCATCATCATTTAACCTTCCCCAGTCTTAAAAGTCTTTTTATAAACCACCTTAAGGGTCCTTATACTTCTAAAAATCATAAAGGGATTTATGGACATGGAAATCCCTTGTTTGGACATGATGGTTTCCTTGGAGAACTCACCAAAACATAGATGACTTTAGAAGTATTCAGGGGACATTAAAATGAATTTGTAACTTTTATAGATGTTAACAATTAATACTTCATGAGGAACATCAGGATTAATCAAAGTATACCATAAAGCCAAGTCTTAATATTAACTTTCTGCCAATGAATTAGTTCATCTAAAAGCAGTTTTATTAAGTTGGGTTTATGAAATGACTCTAGATGAGTTCACATTTTGCCAGAAAATTCATATGTGTGTGTGTGTGTTTGTGTGTTGTGTTGTGTTAAAAGGACATGCTTGCTAGCACAGAAATTCTGACTTTAACATCCATTCAATGAGTTTCAACAAACCTAAATAAAGGGAAGTGAGGAAAAGACTGAATTGTAGACTAGTTTGAAAAATGCCATGTGGTTATTTTCAAGAGCACTGTCAAAAGCACTGAGGGAAATAGGAGTAGAGCCATATGTTCTTAAAGTGTATCTGATACTTTTTATATGTATTATTTCATATGATATAACAACCTAGGGCCGGGCCTGCTATCTCACGCCTGTAATCCCAATAGTTTGGGAGGCCAAGGCAGGTGGATCACCTGAGGTCAGTCTGAGACCAGCCTGACTAACATGGTGAAAACCTGTCTCTACTAAAAATACAAAAAATTAGCCAGGTGTGCTGGCGGGCGCCTATAATCTTAGCTACTTGGGAGACTGAGGCAGGATAATCGCTTGAACCCGGGAGGCGGAGGTTGCAGTGAGCCGAGATTGCACCATTGTACCCAGCCTGGGCAACAAGAGCAAAACTCCCTAAAAAAAAAAAAAACAATAACAACAAAAAACAAGATATAGAGTAACCAGCTCATCCTGGTTTGTCAAGGATGGTCCTAGCTTTAAAACTGATCTCTGCCTCAGTTACAGCCAAACCAGAGCAGTAGATCACTTTAGCTAAATAAGGCAGATGACCCTGTCCCTATGTTACCAAAGAGGAGTCTGAAATTTGCAAATGAATGACTCAAAGTCACACATTAGTTGTAAGTGGGGTATTCAGTATTAGAACCCAAGCCTTCGAACTGCTATTATAATAAAAATTTTAAGAAACCAGGCTGTAATTAACACAGTGTGTAAAAACTGTGAAAATTTTTATCAGCTTTTATCTTTTCTAGAAACTTAGCCAATCCCTTTGTGATACTATATTTTTGCTCTCCAACCCCCCTTAATAGATAATGTGGAGAAAAAACTCAGCCCAGTTTATCAGAGTTATTACAAACTCCCTTTTAACAAAGTCTGAATTGATAAAAATAATTATAATGCTTTTCAAGTCAGTTATTTGCTAATGCAATCATGAAAATAAGCAGCAGCGTATGCATCAGCACCCTAAAAGAAATGTAATATACATGATCTCCCTGTCTTTTCCCCACTTATCTTAAAGATGATTTTTAATTGTGGGGGCAAGCAAGTATCAAGGGGGTGGAAATGTAAAACTGGACAAAACAAAATTATTAGACCTGGCTTTATCTCTGCATGTGACTTTTTGTCATTTCTTCTCAATACACAAAGAAGTGAATGTATGCCCCAACAAACCTCTCCCATTACTGTCCTGTCTGTGCTGAGCAGAACTTAATCTATATGTCTTTAAAATGCCTTTCCATTGCTATAGCTTTTTTCAAAATACAGAACTTAGTACAAATGTGGTTCACTAGACTACTAATGCTTATTTGCTCTTTCCCAACAGGCATCACAGTTGATAGGCATGGATTCATTTACTTTGTGGATGGGACTATGATTCGCAAAATTGATGAGAATGCTGTGATCACAACTGTAATCGGCTCAAATGGTCTGACTTCCACACAACCACTGAGCTGTGACTCAGGAATGGACATCACTCAGGTAGGCACCACTGGTTTTCAAGTGTTATCGTCATTTGGCATCATGGAAATGGATAACAATTTTCTCATGTAGAAATTAGGTAGAATGGAAGCCTGGTATATCTGTTATAACACCAGATAGCAGAAGTTTCTGTTTATGTAAGTTACTTTTTTCCTCATTAGAAAAGCTTAGTTGGGAGAAAATGGTAAGCAAAGATGGAAGTAACGTCAGGTAGAATATTAACATACAATTAAGTAAAGTCTCTCAAACTTGAATTAATCAGAAGGTAAGGCCAATCTCATTTATTGAATATTTCTAAGATATATAATTCTATTATTTTTAAATGAAACAGTGACTGAAATTTAGAAAAATAGTGACTATGAAGGCTCTTTAGACATCTTTTTTAATGAATATATGAGCATGTTGTTATTCACGTGTATATAAATAGCTATTTCTAGGGTGTTTGGAAGTTTTCTTAAGTAAAAGCAACATTCCCTCTGAGATCTATTTTACTGTTATTTAGGAAATCTGTTTTTTGGGGTTTTGTTTTTGTTTTTGTTTTTGTTTTTTAAGCCAATGAGGACAAAAGAAAATTCCGTGTAGCTCTCATCTGGGTCAAAAATTCTGATTTTACCACAATTCTACAAAATCAGTATTAGACATTTAAAGAGATTATAGAGCATACAGCATAGTCCCAACATTCAGTGTCTGACTTTCTTAGTCTGCAGAAACAAAAAATGAAGGAAATAGATTAGACAGTCCTCAAACCTTCCAGCTCTAACATTCCATAAATTTGTGACCCTAATAAAGTAGATTATTAAATAATCTTTTCAAAAGAATTAAAGTGGATGTTGAGAGTTTTCAAATTGATTAGCGTATCAGAGAGGATGGTCTTGGCTGCAAGTAATAAAATACTTGTCTAAAAGTTGTTTAAACAATAAGGTTTAATTATCTCACATAAAGAGATGTCCAAAGATAGCAAAGATGCCAGCAGATTTCCTTCTTGTGTCACATTGGCCAGAATTGAATCACATGCCCATGCCTTCACCAGTCACTGGCAAAGGGGAAATGGGATTACATAGTGGATTCAGACCCTCTAGAAGTGGGTCCCCTTCCCTGAGCACATTGCTACCTGATTCTTAAACCGAAATCAGAGTTCTGTTAGCAAGGAGTAAAGGGTTGCTACTGGGGAGGCAATGAGCAGTGTCCCCCACAGTTATGATATTCCTGTTGCTTCATTTGTCATACCACCTAAAACCTAGAAAAACAAGGTAAATGTATTAGTCCATTTTTACACTGCTGATAAAGACATATCCGAGACTGGGCAATTTACAAAAGAAAGAGGTTTATTGGACTTACGGTTCCCCATGGAGGGGAGGCCTCACAATCATGGTGGAAGGCAAGGAGGAGCAAGTCACGTCTTACATGGATGGTGGCAAGCAAACAGAGAGCTTGTGCAGGGAAACTCCCATTTTTAAAACCATCATATCTCATGAGACTTATGCACTATCATGAGAACAGCTCAGGAAAGACCCGTCCCCATAATTCAATCACCTCCCACCAGGTTTCTCCCACGACATGTGGGAATTGTAGGAGTTACAATTCAAGATGAGATTTGGGTGGGGACACAGCAAAACCATATTAGTAAGTAAAAGGAACACACCCCTAAGAAACCTTGCTTTAGTCATTGACCCTAAGATCTCCTGCCACCTCCACCCACCTTGAGCATACATCTCTATAAAACACTAGCTTATTTAGGATTTCTTCTTCTCTATGTGCCCTTGCCCTGCCCCAGAAACTCAAGAAATGTTCATATGTAGTCAACTACAAAAGTGAAATGGGGAGTTGGGCCTGGAAAACTGACAAAATGAACAAACCCTTTTTAATAGAGATTTGAATGGATCAGGCTATCAAGTCCTAGAATGGTCTAACTTTCCATGATTCAAAATGCTGCAGAAGGCAAGGAAAAGGAGCATTATTTATGGCAATAAAGAAGGGTGTGAATGTATTTGTACAGAGGAGGGGGGAGAGAGAAGATGCACATGTATGATTCACTTGTGGGATATTTTTAACTTAAAATAGGGCACTTAGTATTGCAATCAGTCAACTCTAAACAACTTTTCTGTTTCTATGTAGAAAAGTTATGTTGAAAGAGAATTCTTTGTCTTAGTAGAGCAAACATATGATCATCATCACCATGAGAAGGGTTCTTTTTCACATGACACTTTCCAAACATAATTCCCACCATAAAATCTCACCCTTTTCAGGTTGGGATGTACAATGCAGCCCACTGAAAAGAAGCCCTGGTAACCAGGAGAAAGAAACTTTTCTCTATGGCATTTCATCCCAAGCCTCAGTTTCTCTGAAGTACCCTCTTTCCCCTTTCTTTACACAACTTTAGCTTTAGAGATATAGTAGAATCTTTTGGAGGCAAGGGAGGTTGTGTGGTATGAGAAGGGGACGGTAGAAGCCAGCAGGATTTACCAGGAAAGAAAGTAGATTTTATGTACAGATTATTTGGCCAGTAACTCTGCTGCTATCCACCATTTCCTGTTCTGTGCCTGAGACACACTAAAAAGTAACTCCAATTTGTCCACCCAGACTGGCTTAGAACAAGGATACTGTATTGATCAGTGTCCAGATTATCACTCTCTACCTTTATTAGAGGCCTACTTCTCATGGCCCCTTTCCTCAAGTCTGAAAGTACCTCTGCCAGTCCAAATCCCATTCTCCATCCTCCTCACACCTCACCTCTTCCATGGGAACCTTCCTTGATGGCTCTAGTCCTCACTGTTGCTTCATTCCCTTACTGGAATTTAGTATCACCATGCTTAAATGTAATTTGATCTTTGTTGGCAAACTGTGCATCCAACTGGTCTCCCACAGTAGACTATGTGTTCCTGGAACATGCATAGGAAGGGCTCAACAGGTACAGTTAACATCTATACCTGAACCAAAAGGACATAATGGTGAAAAGAATATGAAAGAGTAGTGAGAGATGAAGCTAGAAAGGTAAGTGAGGGTGAAACGGTGAAGGTCCTTATAAGCATAATGAAGTTTATACTGGACAATGAGGAGACAATAACAGCGTTAAGAAGGGAAATGCAGATTTCTGCATTTCCAACTGAGGTACCGGGTTCATCTCACTGGGGTGTGTCAGACAGTGGGTGCAGGACAGTGGGTGCAGCCCACCCAGTGAGAGCTGAAGCAGGGCGAGGCATCACCTCACCCGGGAAATTCAAGGGGTAAGGGAATTCCCTTTCCTAGCCAAGGGAAACCGTGAAACACAGCACCTGGAAAATCAGGTCACTCCCACCCTAATACTGCACTATTCCAAGGGTCTTAGCAAACAGCACAGCAGGAGATTATATCCCACACCTGGCTCAGAGGGTCCCACGACCACGGGGCCTCCCTCATTGCTAGCACAGCAGTCTGAGATCTAACTGCAAGGTGGCAGCAAGGCTGGGGTAGGGGTGCCCGCCATTGCTGAGGCTTGAGTAGGTAAACAAAGCAGCCTGGAAGCTTAAACAGGGAGGAGCCCACTGCAGCTCAAGGAGGCCTGCCTGCCTCTGTAGACTCTATCTCTGGGGACAGGACATAGGCAAACAAAAGGCAGCAGAAACCTCTGCAGATTTAAATGTCCCTGTCTGACAGCTTTGAAGAGAGTAGTGGTTCTCCCAGCACAGAGTTTGAGATCTGAGAAGAGACAAACTGCCTCAAGTGTGTCCCTGATCCCTGAATAGCCTAACCAGGAGGCACCCCCCAGTAGAGACAGACTGACACCTCACACGACTGGGTACCCCCCTGAGACAAAGCTTCCAGAGGAATGGTCAGGCAGAAACATTTGCTGTTCAGCAATATTCACTCTTCTGCAGCCTCTGCTGCTGATACCCAAGCAAACAGTGTCTGGAGTGGACCGCCAGCAAACTCCAACAGACCTGCAGCTGAGGGTCCTGACTGTTAGAAGGAAAACTAACAAACAGAAAGGACAACCACACCAAAACCCCATTTGTATGTCACCATGATCAAAGACCAAAGGTAAATAAAACCACAAAGATGGGGAAAAAACAGAGCAGAAAAGCTGAAATTTCTAAAAATCAGAGCACCTCTCCCCCCTCCAAAGGAACGCAGCTCCTTGCCAGCAATGGAACAAAGCTAGACAGAGAATGACATTGACAAGCTGAGAGAAGAAGCCTTCAGATGATCAAACTTCTCCAAGCTAAAGGAGGAAGTTCGAGCCCATCACAAAGAAGCTAAAAACCTTGAGAAAAGATTAGAAAAATGGCTAACTAGAATAACCAATGTAAAGAAGTCCTTAAATGACCTGATAGAGCTGAAAACCATGGCACAAGAACTACATGACAAATGCACGAGCTTCAGTAACCAATTCGATCAACTGGAAGAAAGGGTATCAGTGATTGAAGATCAAATGCATGAAATGAAGCAAGAAGAGAAGTTTAGAGAAAAAAAGAGTAAAAAGAAATGAACAAAGCCTCCAAGAAATATGGGACTATGTGAAAAGACCAAATCTATGTCTGATTGGTGTACCTGAATGTGATGGGGAAAATGGAACCAAGTTGGAAAACACTGTGCAGGATATTGTCCAGGAGAACTTTCCCAACCTAGTAAGGCAGGCCAACATTCAAATTCAGGAAATACAGAGAATGCCACAAAGATACTCCTCAAGAACAGCAACTCCAAGACACATAATTATTAGATTCACCAAAGTTCAAATGAAGGAAAAACTGTTAAGGGCAGCCAGAGAGAAAGGTCGGGTTACCCACAAAGGGAACCCCATCAGAATAACAGGAGATCTCTCGGAAGAAACTCTCCAAGCCAGAAGAGAGTGGGGGCCAATATTCAACATTCTTAAAGAAAAGAGGCCGGGCGCGGTGGCTCAAGCCTGTAATCCCAGCACTTTGGGAGGCCGAGACGGGCGGATCACGAGGTCAGGAGATCGAGACCATCCTGGCTAACACTGTGAAACCCCGTCTCTACTAAAAATACAAAAACTAGCCGGGCGAAGTGGCGGGCGCCTGTAGTCCCAGCTACTCGGGAGGCTGAGGCAGGAGAATGGCGTAAACCCGGAAGGCGGAGCTTGCAGTGAGCTGAGATCTGGCCACTGCACTCCAGTCCGGGCGACAGAGCGAGACTCCGCCTCAAAAAAATAAAAATAAAAAAAATAAAAAGAAAAGAATTTTAAACCCAGAATTTCATATCCAGCCAAACTAAGTTTCATAAGTGAAGGAGAAATAAAACCCTTTACAGACAAGAAAATGCTTAGAGATTTTGTCACCACCAGGCCTGCCCTACAAAAGCTCCCGAAGGAAGCACTAAACATGGAAAGGAACAACCGGTACCAGCCTTTGCAAAAACATGCCAAAATGTAAAGACCATCAATGCCAGGAAGAAATTGCATCAACCAACAAGCAAAATAACCAGCTAACATCATAATGACAGGATCAAGTTCACACATAACAATATTAACCTTAAATGTAAATGGACTAAATGCTCCAATTAAAAGACACAGACTGGCAAACTGGATAAAGAGTCAAGACCCATCAGTTTGCTGTATTCAGGAGACCCATCTCACATGCGGAGACACACATAGCTCAAAAGAAAGGGATGGAGGAAGATCTACCAAGCAAATGGAAAACAAAAAAAGGCAGGGGTTGCAATCCTAGTCTCTGATAAAACAGACTTTAAACCATCAAAGATCAAAAGAGACAAAGAAGGCCATTACATAATGGTAAAGGGATCAATTCAACAAGAAGAGCTAACTATCCTAAATATATATGCACCCAATACAGGAGCACCCAGATTCATAAAGCAAGTCCTTAGAGACTTACAAAGAGACTTAGACTCCCACAAAATAATAATGGGAGACTATAACACCCCACTGTCAACATTTGACAGATCAATGAGACAGAAAGTTAACAAGGATATCCAGGAAAGAACCCAACTCTGCACCAAGCAGACCTAATAGACATCTACAGAACTCTCCACCCCAAATCAACAGAATATACATTCTTCTTAGCACCACATCACACTTATTCCAAAATTGATCACATAGTTGGAAGTAAAGCACTCCTCAGCAAATGTAAAAAACAGAAATTATAACAAACTGTCTCTCAGACCACAGTGCAATCAAACTAGAACTCAGGACTAAAAAACTCAATCAAAACCACTCAACTACATGGAAACTGAACAAGCTGCTCCTGAATGACTACTGCCTACAAAATGAAATGAAAGCAAAAATACAGATGTTCTTTGAAACCAATGAAAACAAAGATACAACATACCAGAATCTCTGGGACACATTTAAAGCAGTGTGTAGAGGGAAATTTATGGCACTAAATGCCCACAAGAGAAAGCAGGAAAGATCCAAAATTGACACCCTAACATCACAATTAAAAGAATTAGAGAAGCAAGAGCAAACACATTCAAAAGCTAGCAGAAGGCAAGAAATAAGTTCAGAGCAGAACTGAAGGAGATAGAGAAACAAAAACCCTTCAAAAAATCCTGGCCTTCAAAAAATGGCTTCCTGGCATCAATGTTCTTTACATTTGGCATGTTTTTGCAATGGCTGGTACTGGTTGTTCCTTTCCATGTTTAGGAGCTGGTTTTTTGAAAAGATCAACAAAATTGATAGACCGCTAGCAAGACTAATACAGAAGAAAAGAGAGAAGAATCAAATAGACGCAATAAAAAATGATAAAGGGGATATCACCATCGACCCCACAGACATACAAACTACCATCAGAGAACACTATAAACACCTCTACGAAAATAAACTAGAAAACCTAGAAGAAATGGATAAATTCCTGGACACATACACTCTCCCAAGACTAAACCAGGAAGAAGTTGAATCCCTGAATAGAACAATAGCAGGCTCTGAAATTGAGGCAATAATTAATAGCCTACCAACCAAAAAAAGTCCAGGACCAGATGGATTCACAGCTGAATTCTACCAGAGGTACAAAGAGGAGCTGGTACCATTCCTTCTGAAACTATTCCAATCAATAGAAAAAGAGGGAATCCTCCCTAACTCATTTTATGAGGCCAGCATCATCCTGATACCAAAGCCTGGCAGAGACACAACAAAAAAAGAGAATTTTAGACCAATATCCCTGATGAACATTGATGCAAAAATCCTCAATAAAATACTGGCAAACCGAATCCAGCAGCACATCAAAAAGCTTATCCACCATGATCAAGTGGGCTTCATTCCTGGGATGCAAGGCTGGTTCAATATATGCAAATCAATAAAGGTAATCCAGCATATAAGCAGAACCAAAGACAAAAACCACATGATTATCTCAATAGATGCAGAAAAGGCCTTTGACAAAATTCAACAGCCCTTCATGTGAAAAACTCTCAATAAATTCGGTATTGATGGAACATATCTCAAAATAATAAGAGCTATTTATGACAAACCCACAGCCAATATCATACTGAATGGGCAAAAACTGGAAGCATTCCCTTTGAAAACTGGCACAAGACAGGGATGCCCTCTCTCACCACTCCTATTCAACATAGTGTTGGAAGTTCTGGCCAGGGCAATCAGACAGGAGAAAGAAATCAAGGGTATTCAGTTAGGAAAAGAGGAAGTCAAATTGTCCCTGTTTGCAGATGACATGATTGTATCTTTAGAAAACCCCACTGTCTCAGCCCAAAATCTCCTTAAGCTGATAAGCAACTTCAGCAAAGTCTCAGGATACAAAATCAATGTGCAAAAATCACAAGCATTCTTATACACCAATAACAGACAGAGAGCCAAATCATGAATGAACTTCCATTCACAATTGCTTCAAATAGAATAAAATACCTAGGAATCCAACTTACGAAGTATGTGAAGGACCTCTTCAAGGAGAACTACAAACCACTGCTCAATGAAATAAAAAGAGGACGCAAACAAATGGAAGAACATTCCATGGTCATGGATAGGAAGAATCAACATCGTGAAAATGGCCATACTGCCGAAGGTAATTTATAGATTCAATGCCATCCCCATTAAACTACCAATGACTTTCTTCACAGAATTGGAAAAAACTACTTTAAAATTCATATGGAACCAAACAAGAGTTCACATTGCCAAGACAATCCTAAGGCGAAAGAACAAAGCTTCAGGCATCATGCTACCTGACTTCAAACTATACTACAAGGCTACAGTAACCAAAACAGCATGGTACTGGTACCAAAACAGAGACATAGACCAATGGAACAGAACAGAGCCCTCAGAAATAATACCACACATCTACAACCATCTGATCTTTGACAAACCTGACAAAAACAAGAAATGGGGAAATGATTCCCTATTTAATAAATGGTGCTGGGAAAACTGGCTAGCCATATGTAGAAAGCTAAAACTGGATCCCTTCCTTATACCTTATACAAAAATTAATTCAGGATGGATTAGAGACTTAAATGTTAGGCCTAAAACCATAAAAACCCTAGAAGAAAACCTAGGCAATACCATTCAGGACATAGGCATGGGCAAGGACTTCATGACTAAAACACCAAAAACAATAGCAACAAAAGCCAAAATTGACAAATGGGATCTAATTAAACTAAAGAGCTTCTGCACAGCAAAAGAAACTACCATCAGAGTGAACAGGCAACTTATAGAATGGGAGAAAATTTTTGCAATCTACTCATCTGACCAAGGGCTAATATCCAGAACCTACGAAGAACTCAAACAAATTTACAAGAAAAAAACAAACAACCCCATCAAAAAGTGGGAAAAGGATATGAACAGACACTTCTCAAAAGAAGACATGTATGCAGCCAACAGACACATGAAAAAATGCTCATCATCACTCACCATCAGAGAAATGGAAATCAAAACCACAATGAGATACCATCTCACACCAGTTAGAATGATGATCATTAAAAAGTCAGGAAATAACAGGTGCTTGGGAGAATGTGGAGAAATAGGAACACTTTTACACTGTTGGTAGGACTGTAAAGTAGTTCAACCATTGTGGAAGACAGTGTGGTGATTCCTCAAGGATCTAGAACTAGAAACACCATTTGACCCAGCCATCCCATTACTGGGTATATACCCAAAGGATTACAAATCATGCTGCTATAAAGACACATGCACATGTATGTTTATTGCAGCACTATTCACAATAGCAAAGACTTGGAACCAACCCAAATGTCCATCAATGACAGACTGGATTAAGAAAATGTGGCACATATACACCATGGAATACTATGCAGCCATAAAAAAGGATGAGTTCGTGTCCTTTGTAGGGATATGGATGCAGCTGGAAACCATCATTCTCAGCAAACTAATGCAAGAACAGAAAACCAAACATTGCATGTTCTCACTCATAGGTGGGAATTGAACAATGAGAACACTTTGACACAGGGAGGGGAACATCACACACTGGGGCCTGTCGTGGGGTGGGGGGGAGGTGGGAGGGATAGCATTAGGAGATATACCTAATGTAAATGATGAGTTAATGGGTGCAGCACACCAACATAGCACATGTATACATATGTAACAAACCTGCACGTTTTGCACATGTACTCTAGAACTTAAAGTATAATTTAAAAAATTAAAAAAAAAAAAGAAAGAAAGGGAGTGGTAAGAGGGGAAATCTTTGACCTGCTCCTGCTCTGGGAAAGCTTCTAATTTTTCATCATTAGCTGTGGGATATTTTTGTAAATGTTCTTTATTCTATTGAAGAAGTTTCCCTTTATTCCAAAAAAAAAAAGAAAGGAAATGCATTTTTAAAATAGTATTAAGCGTGGAAATCAGTTTTAAGAGATGATTCTAGCTGTTGCATGGAGAACCAAGTGAAGCAAAATAACACTAAAGGCAGGGAGACCACTTAAGAGGCAGTTGAAGAAATCCAGGTATGGGGGCGGAGCAAGATGGCCGAATAGGAACAACTCCAGTCTCCAACTCCCAGCGCGAGCGACACAGAAGACCGGTGATTTCTGCATTTTCAACTGAGGTACTGGGGTCATCTCACTAGGGAGTGCCGGACAATCGGTGCTGGTCAGCTGCTGCAGCCTGACCAGCGAGAGCTGAAGCAGGGCGAGGCATCGCCTCACCTGGAAGCGCAAGGGGGAAGGGGATCCGTTTTACTAGCAAGGGGAACTGAGACACACAACACCTGGAAAATCGGGTAACTCCCACCCCAATACTGCGCTGTAAGCATACAGGCACACCAGAATATATCCCACACCTGGCCGGGAGGGTCCCACGCCCACGAAGCCTCCCTCACTGCTAACACAGCAGTCTGCCGCGATCTATCCGCAAGGCAGCAGCGAGGCTGGGGGAGGGGCGCCCGCCATTGCTGAGGCTTAAGTAGGTAAACAAAGCCGCTGGGAAGCTTGAACTGGGTGGAGCTCACAGCAGCTCAAGGAAGCCTGCCTGTCTCTGTAGTCTCCACCTCTGGGGACAGCGCACAGCTGAAGACCAACAGGGGAAGTAGCGGGAGCCGGTGCAGACGCGAACGACTCTGTCTGACAGCTTTGGGGAGAGCCGCGGATCTCCCAACGCGGAGGTTGAGATCTGAGAACGGACAGACTGCCTGCTCAGGTGTGTCCCTGACCCCTGAGTAGCCTAGCTGGGAGAAATCCCCCACTAGGGGCAGTCTGACACCCCACACCTCACAGGGTGGAGTACACCCCTGAGAGGACACTTCCAAAGGAAGAATCAGACAGGTACACTCGCTGTTCAGCAATATTCTATCTTCGGCAACCTCTGCTGCTGATACCCAGGCAAACAGGGTCTGGAGTGGACCTCAAGCAATCTCCAACAGACCAACAGAGAGTCCTTCTGACTGTCAGAAGGAAAACTATCAAACAGGAAGGACACCTATACCAAAACCCCATCAGTTCGTCACCACCATCAAAGACCAGAGACAGATAAAACCACAAAGATGGGGAAGAAGCAGGGCAGAAAAGCTGGAAATTCAAAAAATAAGAGCGCATCTCCCCCTGCAAAGGAGCGCAGCCCATCACCAGCAACGGATCAAAGCTGGTCAGAGAATGACTTTGACGAGAGGAGAGAAGAAGGCTTCAGTCCATCAAACTTATCAGAGCTAAAGGAGGAATTACGTACCCAGCGCAAAGAAACTAAAAATCTTGAAAAAAGAGTGGAAGAATTGACAGCTAGACTCATTAATGCAGAGAAGATCATAAACGAAATGACAGAGATGAAAACCATGACACGAGAAATACGTGACAAATGCACAAGCTTCAGTAACCGACTCGATCAACTGGAAGAAAGAGTATCAGCGATTGAAGATCAAATGAATGAAATGAAGCGAGAAGAGAAACCAAAAGAAAAAAGAAGAAAAAGAAATGAGCAAAGCCTGCAAGAAGTATGGGATTACGTAAAAAGACCAAATCTACGTCTGATTGGGGTGCCTGAAAGTGAGGGGGAAAATGGAACCAAGTTGGAAAACACTCTTCAGGATATCATCCAGGAGAACTTCCCCAACCTAGTAGGGCAGGCCAACATTCAAATTCAGGAAATACAGAGAACGCCACAAAGATACTCCTCCAGAAGAGCAACTCCAAGACACATAATTGCCAGATTCACCAAAGTTGAAATGAAGGAAAAAATCTTAAGGGCAGCCAGAGAGAAAGGTCGGGTCACCCACAAAGGGAAGCCCATCAGACTAACAGCAGATCTCTCGGCAGAAACTCTACAAGCCAGAAGAGAGTGGGGGCCAATATTCAACGTTCTTAAAGAAAAGAATTTTCAACCCAGAATTTCATATCCAGCCAAACTAAGTTTCATAAGTGAAGGAGAAATAAAATCCTTTACAGATAAGCAAATGCTTAGAGATTTTGTCACCACCAGGCCTGCCTTACAAGAGACCCTGAAGGAAGCCCTAAACATGGAAAGGAACAACCGGTACCAGCCATCGCAAAAACTTGGCAAAATGTAAAGACCATCGAGGCTAGGAAGAAACTGCATCAACTAACGAGCAAAATAACCAGTTAATATCATAATGGCAGGATCAAGTTCACACATAACAATATTAACCTTAAATGTTAATGGACTAAATGCTCCAATTAAAAGACACAGACTGGCAAACTGGATAAAGAGTCAAGACCCATCAGTCTGCTGTATTCAGGAGACCCATCTCACAGGCAGAGACATACATAGGCTCAAAATAAAGGGATGGAGGAAGATCTACCAAGCAAATGGAGAACAAAAAAAAGCAGGGGTTGCAATCCTAGTCTCTGATAAAACAGACTTTAAACCATCAAAGATCAAAAGAGACAAAGAAGGCCATTACATAATGGTAAAGGGATCAATTCAACAGGAAGAGCTAACTCTCCTAAATATATATGCACCCAATACAGGAGCACCCAGATTCATAAAGCAAGTCCTTAGAGACTTACAAAGAGACTTAGACTCCCATACAATAATAATGGGGGACTTCAACACTCCGCTGTCAACATTAGACAGATCAACGAGACAGAAAGTTAACAAGGATATCCAGGAATTGAACTCATCTCTGCACCAAGCGGACCTAATAGACATCTATAGAACTCTCCACCCCAAATCAACAGAATATACATTCTTCTCAGCACCACATCGCACTTATTCCAAAATTGACCACATAATTGGAAGTAAAGTACTCCTCAGCAAATGTAAAAGAACAGAAATTATAACAAACTGTCTCTCAGACCACAGTGCAATCAAACTAGAACTCAGGACTAAGAAACTCAATCAAAACCGCTCAACTACATGGAAACTGAACAACCTGCTCCTGAATGACTACTGGGTACATAACGAAATGAAAGCGGAAATAAAGATGTTCTTTGAAACCAATGAGAACAAAGATACAACATACCAGAATCTCTGGGACACATTTAAAGCAGTGTGTAGAGGGAAATTTATAGCACTAAATGCCCACAAGAGAAAGCAGGAAAGATCTAAAATTGACACTCTAACATCACAATTAAAAGAACTAGAGAGGCAAGAGCAATCACATTCAAAAGCTAGCAGAAGGCAAGAAATAACTAAGATCAGAGCAGAACTGAAGGAGATAGAGACACAAAAAACCCTCCAAAAAATCAATGAATCCAGGAGTTGGTTTTTTGAAAAGATCAACAAAATTGACAGACCGCTAGCAAGGCTAATAAAGAAAAAAAGAGAGAGGAATCAAATAGATGCAATAAAAAATGATAAAGGGGATATCACCACTGACCCCACAGAAATACAAACTACCATCAGAGAATACTATAAACGCCTCTACGCAAATCAACTAGAAAATCTAGAAGAAATGGATAATTTCCTGGACACTTACACTCTCCCAAGGCTAAACCAGGAAGAAGTTGAATCCCTGAATAGACCAATAGCAGGCTCTGAAATTGAGGCAACAATTAATAGCCTACCCACCAAAAAAAGTCCAGGACCAGATGGATTCACAGCTGAATTCTACCAGAGGTACAAGGAGGAGCTGGTACCATTCCTTCTGAAACTATTCCAATCAATAGAAAAAGAGGGAATCCTCCCTAACTCATTTTATGAGGCCAACATCATCCTGATACCAAAGCCTGGCAGAGACACAACAAAAAAAGAGAATTTTAGACCAATATCCCTGATGAACATTGATGCAAAAATCCTCAATAAAATACTGGCAAACCGGATTCAGCAGCACATCAAAAAGCTTATCCACCATGATCAAGTGGGCTTCATCCCTGGGATGCAAGGCTGGTTCAACATTCGCAAATCAATAAACGTAATCCAGCATATAAACAGAACCAAAGACAAGAACCACATGATTGTCTCAATAGATGCAGAAAAGGCTTTTGACAAAATTCAACAGCCCTTCATGCTAAAAACGCTCAATAAATTCGGTATTGATGGAACGTACCTCAAAATAATAAGAGCTATTTATGACAAACCCACAGCTAATATCATACTGAATGGGCAAAAACTGGAAAAATTCCCTTTGAAAACTGGCACAAGACAGGGATGCCCTCTCTCACCACTCCTATTCAACATAGTGTTGGAAGTTCTGGCTAGGGCAATCAGGCAAGAGAAAGAAATCAAGGGTATCCAGTTAGGAAAAGAAGAAGTCAAATTGTCCCTGTTTGCAGATGACATGATTGTATATTTAGAAAACCCCATCGTCTCAGCCCAAAATCTCCTTAAGCTGATAAGCAACTTCAGCAAAGTCTCTGGATACAAAATTAATGTGCAAAAATCACAAGCATTCTTATACACCAGCAACAGACAAGCAGAGAGCCAAATCAGGAATGAACTTCCATTCACAATTGCTTCAAAGAGAATCAAATACCTAGGAATCCAGCTTACAAGGGATGTAAAGGACCTCTTCAAGGAGAACTACAAACCACTGCTCAGTGAAATCAAAGAGGACACAAACAAATGGAAGAACATACCATGCTCATGGATAGGAAGAATCAATATCGTGAAAATGGCCATACTCCCCAAGGTTATTTATAGATTCAATGCCATCCCCATCAAGCTACCAATGACTTTCTTCACAGAATTGGAAAAAACTGCTTTAAAGTTCATATGGAACCAAAAAAGAGCCCGCATTGCCAAGACAATCCTAAGTCAAAAGGACAAAGCTGGAGGCATCACGCTACCTGACTTCAAACTATACTACAAGGCTACAGTAACCAAAACAGCATGGTACTGGTACCAAAACAGAGATATAGACCAATGGAACAGAACAGAGTCCTCAGAAATAATACCGCACATCTACAGCCATCTGATCTTTGACAAACCTGAGAGAAACAAGAAATGGGGAAAGGATTCCCTATTTAATAAATGGTGCTGGGAAAATTGGCTAGCCATAAGTAGAAAGCTGAAACTGGATCCTTTCCTTACCCCTTATACGAAGATTAATTCAAGATGGATTAGAGACTTAAATGTTAGACCTAATACCATAAAAACCCTAGAAGAAAATCTAGGTAGTACCATTCAGGACATAGGCATGGGCAAGGACTTCATGTCTAAAACACCAAAAGCAACGGCAGCAAAAGCCATAATTGACAAATGGGATCTCATTAAACTAAAGAGCTTTTGCACAGCAAAAGAAACTACCATCAGAGTGAACAGGCAACCTACAGAATGGGAGAAAATTTTTGCAACCTACTCATCTGACAAAGGGCTAATATCCAGAATCTACAAAGAACTCAAACAAATATACGAGAAAAAAACAAACAACCCCATCAAAAAGTGGGGAAAGGATATGAACAGACATTTCTCAAAAGAAGATATTCATACAGCCAACAGACACATGAAAAAATGCTCATCATCACTGGCCATCAGAGAAATGCAAATCAAAACCACAATGAGATACCATCTCACACCAGTTAGAATGGCAATCATTAAGAAGTCAGGAAACAACAGGTGCTGGAGAGGATGTGGAGAAATAGGAACACTTTTACACTGTTGGTGGGATTGTAAACTAGTTCAACCATTATGGAAAAGAGTATGGCAATTCCTCAAGGATCTAGAACTAGATGTACCATATGACCCAGCCATCCCACTACTGGGTATATACCCAAAGGATTATAAATTAGTCTACTACAAAGACACATGTACACGTATGTTTATTGCGGCACTATTCACAATAGCAAAGACTTGGAATCAACCCAAATGTCCATCTGTGACAGACTGGATTAAGAAAATGTGGCACATATACACCATGGAATACTATGCAGCCATAAAAAAGGATGAGTTTGCGTCCTTTGTAGGGACATGGATGCAGCTGGAAACCATCATTCTTAGCAAACTATCACAAGAAGAGAAAACCAAACACCGCATGTTCTCACTCATAGGTGGGAACTGAACAATGAGATCACTTGGACTCGGGAAGGGGAACATCACACACTGGGGTCTATCATGGGGAGGGGGGAGGGGGGAGGAGGGAGGGATTGCATTGGGGAGTTATACATGATATAAATGATGAATTGATGGGTGCTGACGAGTTGATGGGTGCAGCACACCAACATGGCATAAGTATACATATGTAACAAACCTGCACGTTATGCACATGTACCCTAGAACTTAAAGTATAATAAAAAAAAAAAAAAAAAAAAGAAAAAAAAGAAACAAAAATAAAAAAAAAATAAAAAAAAAATAAAAAAAAAAAAAAAAAAGAAATCCAGGTATGACAAGGACAAAACATATCAATATAGAAATGATCAGCCCCTTTCCAAGGGACTGCTATAAAAATTAAGCTGTTTTCCAATGCTTTTTGGATGTTCAGCTGATATTTCTTTGGGATACAACTCTGGATGAGACTTTCCATGACACTGCTCAGCTTTATGCAGGCTACATAGGCAAGCAATATTAATGGCTGAACCTAAAATATCATAGATAGGTAGATAGATTAGTTAAACATTGGAGCTAACATCAAAGAACTTATTGACTGACAATTTCAGAATAGAGGGAACATGTGTATGGTAGTACCATTTACTGAGACAGAGAATACAAGAGGAAGAGAAGCAGGTTTGCATGATGGTTGGATGATGGGTTCAGTTTGGGGTACGTTGAGTGCCTGTGTGGCATCTAGATAGGGATATCTGACAGGAAATTGGATACAGGTTTAAAGCTTGAGGTCTAACTACAGATTAGAGTTGTGATTGCTATTAGTTTACACATGGCAATGGTAAATAGGGGAGTGGATGAGCTCTCTCACGGATGGTACGTAGTATAAAAAAGAGGAGAAGGCTTAAGACCAAGCTCTGTGGAACACCAGTATTCAAGAAAAGACTGAGGAATGAGAGCCTACAAAGGAGGCTGAGAGAAGGAGACCTGGCAATTAGAAGGAAAACCATGAAGGTGTCAAAAAAGCCAAGAGAAGCAAGCTTTTCAAGAGAAAGGGAATGGTCAGTATCAAATGCTGCTTAGGGATCATGAAAAATGAGGTGCTTTTTAAAGAAGCCATTAGATTTCACAGCATTAAAGCCTCTGATAAGAGTGCCTTTGATAGAGTGCTAATTAATGAGAGTCAGATACCAGTAGCAGAGTAGGAAGTGAGGAAATGGAGAAATGGAAAATACATCACTTCTTTGAGATGTTTGGCTGGAAAGAAGAGGCTTTGGCATTGAAACAAATCAGCTCCCAGGTGTGGGAAAATCAGCACCCAGGTGTGGCACAGGTGGACTAAAGCTGGAGAACACCAAATGAAATTGATGGGTCAGTTGATAGAGAGTTTACCAGGAGAAAGCCTGTCTGTGGCATGGCTTCCTAGATGCTCAGCCATTATGACCAGAGCTTCCCATCTGTTTAGACAAGTGTAACAGATTGGCAACTGATGTTTCCCATGACTGTACTTAAGAACATGGGCCATCTTCAGCTAGAGAGAAGAAAGCTGAGCAGGGAGCTTCATAACACCTACCAAGAGCAAAGCCCTAGTTGTTTATAGTAGTACTTACAGTGATCCAGCTGAGCTTACACAGTGCTCAGTTTCATATTTCAGTAAATCAAAATATATTGATGTGTGAGGGCACAGACAAATGTCTAAATGAGAGTGCATTGTTTCTGCTGACAGGAATGGACGGGAGAGAAAATAGAGGCCTGTGCTGCAACATGAAGATTTGAATCAGACCTTAAGAAAAGCTTACTGTTTCTAACACTATGTGGCAGCATCATATTTACAAAAAAAAATCTGTGGAGTTCCCACCTTTTGAAACTTTTCAAGCAAATATTGGATAGCAATAATCTATGAATGCCTGACATACAGGCCTCTCTGGAGCCAGGAAAATGGACCAACTGTTTTCTCAAAGTTCCTTCCAACTCAACAAAGGTGTCTCCACAGAAATACAACCAAATATCTTAAGTTTCTTGTTACCTTTCCAGCATTCCAGCATTTCAAAACCAAAAGATCTCCAACAAAGAAAGGCCCATCTATGCTAGCATAGTACCTATGGAGGTTATTTGAGAGAATAGTCCTCTTCATCTTACTTGCCTTCATCTTCTACACTTTTCTGTGGCAAACCTAAGCCCAAAGAAGAATCAGTTTTTAGGGCTTGTCCTAATCTTAAGCAAATCATTAAGTCCTATAGTAAGTCTAAGAATAACTGCTACCACTTATAGAGAGCTCATTATGTGCCAGGAACTATGCTAAGAGTCTAATTTACACTCTTCCATTTTATCTACACAACCCAACCACCCTTGAGAGGTGGGTATTATTATCCCCATCTGCCAGAGGAGAAAACTGTTAGTCAGAAGGATTATATATTGTGCTATGACCATAGAGCTATTGAGTGATATAACTAAGATTTTGGCACAAACGTTCTGAACCCAAGTGTGCATTTTTCCAGCCTCTGAAGATGACCAAATATCATTGTATTTAGCTGAGTGACAAATGCCACTTGGTTGAAGAATATGCTGTTTATTCACAGAATGTGTGTTTAGTGGCAGTTAGGAAAGAGTTTAATAAAACCTAATCGTCTCAGGAAATGAAATTTGCTTTGACAATAAAATCATCCATTTGTTCAAAATCAATATCTTTTTCTGATTTACTGAAATCTGAAACTGAACTCTCAGTACAAACTCTGAAGCATAACTGCCCTTTGTAAGCTATAAGCAACCAGGCCTTTCACTTCAGGAGATGAGTTGATTGTCAAGAGACTGGGTGCTTTATTTCTTTCTGTTGCTGCTTTTGAATCATCCTGCTCTGGAAACTCACTTCCATCTGATGTCTGACTAGATTGGAATTGGGAGTTAGAGCAAATTTCTTGATGGGATAGCAAGTTATGCCTTGGAGCCAGTCTAATGCTTTTCCCAAAGCCAGCCCGATAGAAGATACACAAGCAAGATGGACCTTTTGCATGCATAGGAAATCCTGTTGACCTACTGCCCATAAGGCACACACTTTGAGCTGTTTGTCTAGAGCATCCAGATACACAGCCAGTGCTTCATAAGTGCTTATTGGATGATTTGTATGTTTCTCACCGGTTTCCAATAGCACCCATTTGTCAGATGGGTATAACGGGGTAGGGGGAAGCGTCATCCATAGTTGCGCAGGAAGGAAGGTAACATTCTTTGGAGGAGCAAACTTTGTACTCATATATTACATCTATTGAACTAGTCCACTAGGAATCTTACTCTTCTCAGCCATTTGATGCCTGACTTCTCTCCAGAATATTCTGACCATGTAGTAACAATCCAACCTATTTTCAAATGCTTCTTGTGATAAGGAATTTACTACCTCCCCCAGGCAGCACATTCCATCTTTGAATGCCTCTGACGACAAGCTCTTCTTGGATCCCTTTAACTTTTTGTCTTCCTTTAACTTTCACCATCCAGTCTTACTGCAACTGTTCAGGCTTTCTTGAATTATAAATTTAATCTGTTTTCTATGAGATCAATCTACTAGTGAATCAAGCACTATACTGGGTATGTTTATATATGTTATCTTATTTAATCCTCATGACAGTCCTTCAAGATAGGTATTATGTTCCCCTGTTTTAAATACATATGGAAAACAAAATTCAGAAGAATTGAGTAACTTGGTCAAGGTCACACAACCAATAAGTGGCAGAGTTGGAATTTGAACCTGGTCAACCTGATGCCAAAGCCCACATTATTTTCACCAAACTACATTAAACTGCCTTCTCCACATGACAGCCCTCTTAGTACAAGAAAACAACTCTTTCATGCCTCTTAAGTCACATTCACACTTCATTTAACTATACTTCATTTTACATGGTTTTGAGTTCCTTCACCATTCTTCCAGGATGGAAGACACCATGGCTTCCATAATGAATAAAATAATCCATATGTGCTCTGAGTACTCAGAGGTAGAATGGGAACTGTCACAACTCCCTTTCTATATTGTTTCTTTTCCTTTTGCCCATTGATTATTAAAAAAAAAAAAAAAAAAAAAAAAAAAAAAAAAAAACTTTAGCCACAGAACATTTACTTCAAACAAATCAGTCTCAATTTATAAAATAGAAGCAAACAGCAGATTCAAACAAGAGGTGGTGTCCCAGAACCTTCTTTATTCAAGCTTACTTCCATGCAGTGGTGGCTTGCATGGTGACCTCAAAGGCACTTTTGCAAAATGATAAAGAAATAAAGGGCATAGATTAGAAAACTACAGCTAAAGTTGACTGGGATTTTTTCACAGCTATATCACAGATTTGACATATGATGTGATGTGATTACAGAAAACTAAAGATTCACATCTCTCATTCCTATCTCTTCATCTTATGCTTGCACTATTAGTGATGTACAACATACTGCTGGGTCCTACCTTAGTCTCTATTCAATTCCATGTTGTCTGAGTTAGTCCAATTCTTTATATTCTTCTGCTATCATCTAATATTTTCACTATCCTTCCCAGCCTTGTGTCGCCTAAGTATTTGATGAATGCTTTCTATGCCTTCATCCATTATAAAATTGATGGATAGGTAGATGCAATTGTGGTACCAGTAGACTAGTTATCTGTTAGGTTATGAATCCATGTGTTTGAACTCTCACCTATTCGTTGTGATTCCTCATAATACATTGGGAAATCAATATAATGGCCTATGACCAGCTTTTAAAAAAGGTAAAACACAATTTTAAAAATCAAAGTGTATCATGCGTAATGAGGGTGAGTATTGTTTAATAATATTTTTATTTCGACTGGATAATGGTATAAAATATAGTTCTTAGTGAGTGTCACAGTCAAAACAAGTTTGAAATCCACTCTCTTCACTGATATTTTCCCCAACGTATCCATAAAGGTATCATGAGAAACCTTACCAGGTTGATAACTCTGTTTAAAAGGAAATAAGAGCCACTTGAAAAAATTTGTTTCTAGTCACAGTATCTGTAAACATCATTTCCTCATCTAAGAGCTAAAAATACAATTCTTTAATAATACAATTGAAGGTCTTTTCTAAATCAACATAAAGCTCCCTCCTTGCAGGTTGTGGGGCACATTTCTGATTCGTCTTGAAGTCAGAACTAGATTTAACCATCTCTAGTCTTCTAGTGCCCACCATTTCTCAATAATCACACAAAAAGTTCTAAACCCAATTTGCATGTTCTAAGGAGTGATTCTTCCTAGCTAGAAAACTTGAGCTCAGTTAAAGAATTTAGATGCTCTTTTACAATCCCTTCATCCATTTTGGGCTTTGGTAACTCTGAATCAATATTGTCTGTGGTCATTCTCCTTAACAGAGAAAACAAAACCTTCCCCTCTCTCTCATCCATCAGTATTATACTACTTGCCCCAAACAGCAGACCTCTGCCTTCCTTGGTTATCCTCTGCTCTCTACATAACTGAAAAAACAACTTTCTCTTGTCCTTAGATTTTTTTGCAAGCTTCAGATAAAATAACCACAGCTCTATAGAAGGGATAATATGCAGCCTCCTCTTCAAAATCTACATGTCAATTTAATTTTATACAAGTGGGTTCAGCATTTTCTGTTGTTTTAAATACACACACATATATATATAGTCATCCAGGCATGAAAAGTTACAGCAATCTGGGTGGAAAAAAAAGAAAACAAAACAATAGTTTTAAAGTAGAAAAGGGCTAGGCACGGTGGCTTATGCCTGTAATCCCAACACTTTCAGAGGCTGAAGTGGGCGGATCGCTTGAGCCTCAGGAGTTCAAGACCAGTCTGGGCAACATGGCAAAACCCCCGTCTCTACAAAAAATACAAACATTAGTTGGGCATAGTGGTGCATGCCTGTAGTCCCAGCTACTCGGGAGGCTAAGGTGGGAGGATCACCTTAACCCAGAGGACAAGGCTGCAGTGGGCTGTGATTGTGCCACTGCACTCCAGCCTGGATGACAGAGTGAAACAATGTCTCAAAAAAAAATTATTTAACAGAAAAGGCACCTTCTTTTCCCCTTCTTAAACTCTTGCCTAACGTCTGTCATTGTCTTTCCCTCTCTCCCTTGCCAACCCTTTCATGTTTACAGAATGTC
This sequence comes from Rhinopithecus roxellana, assembly GCF_007565055.1. Taxonomy (NCBI): domain Eukaryota; kingdom Metazoa; phylum Chordata; class Mammalia; order Primates; family Cercopithecidae; genus Rhinopithecus; species Rhinopithecus roxellana. The sequence goes on along the minus strand of NC_044555.1, from coordinate 118,909,414 downwards.
CTTCATCATCCTGAGTGATACTGATACAGATGATATTGAAACTCAACTTCTTCATGGGTTACTTGCTTTTCTTTGTGCACTTCCATCACTCTCCCATGTGCACACTGAAAGAGAACAGAATTAGATCTTTCAAATGAAGGCCATTATAAGTGAAATTCCCTGCAGGGACAGACTTGTGAGTTTTGTGAAGCTCTGTAGGGAATCAAGAAAATCTGAATTATAATAAGTTTGCTGAATAAAGGGATCTCCCAGGGGAAAAAGAAAAGAAAGTTTATTTTAAAAGTTCTTGCCACCAAAGATGAAAATCTCACCACCTCCACCCCTACCACACCCTCTCAATGTTTCCATGACTATGGAACTTATCTCACTGTCAAAGCAAAGAAAAGGTCTCTGGCCACACTCCAGATAATTCAGACATAAGGACATGTGGTAGAAGGAAAGAGTGAGTTGCAGGTAAACAGCAAGACAGGGAAGATGAAAGCTAGATATCTGAAATATTTGAAAACACATTTCTCAAGGGCCAGTAATACCAGTGTGCAGTAGGCACAAATAGGTGGGAGAAAAAGAGAGGTGAAAAAAGGATAAGAGAAGATTAGAGAGTGGACAGAAGATCAAACAGCAAATTAATGAGGCCCAGGGAGTAGTAGAATAGAACCAAAAAAGTTATTTGGTGGCCCTTATGCCAAACATTTACTCTATCCTAATTGGTCATGGTTAGTTTAACTAATTGAATCAACTATTTTCATAGTAACTATCACCTAATAGATTAGATGGCATTAAAAGCCATACCAGCCAAACCTCCAGTGTATTTTCCCATTTTCTTTCACTGTTCTCATGCCTAGACCACAACAATAGAGCAGCAATTTTAACTGCTCAGAAATTGGCTATTGCAGGAGTCCAAACATAAGCATCCTAAATCAGCAATGTTCTGTTCTATTTATTTGAGCCACATGCACTCAGTCAAACCACGAGTCACAGCCAATTCCTCCTGCTAATCCAAAGGCTCATATTATAAATGCAGAAATGGGAGTGCTGGGGGAAGTGTTAGTTCCTACAAGATAAAGAGGGAGCTCAATCTACATCAACCATAGCAGGAAGGCATTGTTAACTTAGCCACACTCTTCTCAAAGACCTCAATATGTCAATTACCTTAAATGTGAAAGTATTTAAATCAGAAAGTGATGACTACTGAATAAAAATGAGCAAACTTTCTACCAGGCATGTTTATAAGCCTGGAACAATTATTCATATTTCTTCAGGAGTACAGAGGCATGTTTTACCAAAGTTCTCTGGACAATTGCCTAATTCACCTATTTTCCTTTGACTAAGTTAGAGTGTTCTAGTAGAAGGAGCATAGACAATCCTGGGTGTGAGTCCATATTCTGCCATTTATTTGCAGTGAGGCCTCAGACAAGTTAATTAAGGTCTCTGAGCCTGAGTTTCTCCACCACTAAAAAGTGGGATAAAAACATGTAATGTCTCCTAAGGAGGTCATGTCAGTTAAATGAGAAAACACATATGAAGGAAGTTTCTTTTTTGAAAGGCACTTGCAACTATAAATTGTTGGAGCTGATCAGAACTGAAAAAAGAGACCATATGGCATTGCATGTAACCTTGGCTTTTATATGTACATTTGCCACGTCAGTTAGGTAGGCATGTGGAAGGAAAGTGGCACAAACTTCAGTCTACATAGCAATCAAATTATGCTGTCACAGAGCATGAGATGGCAGGAAGAGTTGTTTAGACTCTGATTTGACAACAGCACCAAAAGTCATTTTTTAAGGCTTTTTTCGGAGTCCCTAGTAGCTCTCCACATTATTACTCACCTGTAAATGAGAGATCCGTTAGAGTTTATGGCTGAAAATTACATAATAATGCTAAATAAACACTATTTGTAGTTACCAGGTCTGTATTTTAGAAAAATAACATTTCATTCTGAATCATTCTGCTCTCTTCTGAAAGATGATAATACAGAAAAAAAATGTTAAATCATTTTTGTCTATTTCGTGACCCAAATGAACGTTCTGTATGATTTTGGATTCAGTACTAGATGTAAAAAACTGACACGAGAATTTTGGAGCTGGTTAATTATTCCTCCTTATGAAGGCTAATTAAATAAATGACCCAATTGTTGATTAAGTGGCCTCTCTTTTGTAATGTGAAAGCACTTGGAAAAGTATGAAGTGCTTTACAAATAAAAGAGATGATGTAACATGTTAATTGGCATCTTCATGACATATTTTCTGTTGATTCATCATACACTTGCTAAAATGGGAGGACATGAGAACCAAGTAAGTCTGCAAGGTGGTTTTTCTGATTTTGTAATATCTGTGGTTGTCAGTCTCTAATTCAAATGCATTTTTGCATAATGTTATTTATTGCTTATGCAGCCCAGACCTAGTCTCCTGGCTCTGTCAAACGCAGAAAAACACCTTCTGGAACTGCAGAGGAGAGCCATACCTTTCTCTAATCCTTTAATAGAGGATGCAAGAGATAAAATCAGGCCTTTAGGGTAGACTGTTCTTTGTAATTATACCAATATGTAAAGTCAGTAAAGCTTAATGGTATGGGAATATAGACTGCCTGGGTTTAAATCCTGGATCCACCACTTGCTAGGTGTGTGCCCCTGGGAAAAAATTTTGTATCTGTAAATGGGGGTGATAATGTTACTTTCCCCATAGGGAGCTTGTGAGAATTCAATTAGGTAATATGCATAAATCACTTAGCAAGGTGTTTGGCTCATAAGTGTTCAATAGATTATTATTTTATCATTGTTTTTATTACTATTACTAGTAATAGTAGTAATAGTAGTATTTGACCTTCTACTCACAAAAGAGAATTGAACTGATAGCTTACAAAACTAGAATAAAAAGGACCAAGAAGTTTAGAACTGATAGAGAAATTGTATAATCTTCCCTTCTGTCCTTTTCACATAAGTGTACCTTTTACAGAGAGGCATATATCGATCTGTAGGTGAGTGTGATGGGCTGTAGCAAACATATGTTCCGGAGACTGATCTTAACCTGCTGTGACCTTCACAGAATGTTTTGTCTCCCTAATGCTGATGTGAAGCTCTGTCTAGATCACTTAATAAATGTTCACTATAGTCATTGAATGGTGCCCCAAATATTTCATTTTCTTTCTACTTTCACATAGTGTTGTGATGACTATGGAGCTGAGACTGGAATGTAGTATGAGTTTTATACATCTGTGAATGTGAGATTTTAGATCATCCTCCATCTCTTTGAAATCAAGAAGTAAAAAAGCAGCTCATTCAGTGGGTGGCCTGCAGCCATTCCAAGTGGGTCAATTTAACACACACACACACACAAATAAATATTAGAGCAGATAAGAAAGAAGACAGAGTTTATCTAGGTCACTATGAAGAATAGGACTTTCCCAGGACAAAACTAAAAGGCTCCCAGCTAAGTGGGAAATCAAAAGGAAAGAAGCTGATACATCATAAGAAGAAAGCAGTGTCCTAGGATTTTTGAAGCAAGTTTGGTCATGAATTTTTTCTTCTGACTAATGACTTCTGTTTTTATCAAGATATTCATGTTTCCAACACATCTATCAGTTTTCTTAAGTCTATTATATAAGAAAACAAATTTAACAAAATGATAAACTGGGAGAAACAATGCAATGAGATTATCCACAGAGTTCATGTAAATATTGTATCCTTTCTCCAAATTTATTTAAACCTTTTTTTAACTGCGTTTTTCAGGCCTGCATCTCTTAGGTAAAATCACAATATAATAACCTGTTATCAGAGATATTTCCATTGCTCCCTCCAAAGTGACAGCTCAGGTTGTTTATGTAAGTAGAGAACAGCAGGCCAACATCTTCAGCTCCAGCATATCCAAATTCTGCTGAAATGTCTGCACACAAGCAAATAGCCAGAGTTGTCAGGGGCCTTAAAATAAAAGTCAAGTACCGTGCTCAATGCTATATCGAAAACATAATTTATCACATAAATAAAACTCCCTCAGCAGTGTCCTCTTTCCACACAAAGGACAATGGCACGTTAGCTCTTATTAAAACTATTAAGCACCAGAGGAAAAGCATCTTCCAAGTTCAGGGCAAGTCACAAGATGCAAGGCTTGCAAACCTGCTTTTGAACCCCTCAGTCTTCCACACATTTTGCTCAGCAGGCGCCATGACCTGAGGTGAACCTGAAGCTCTCTAAGATACAGAAGTATCTAAGATACAGAAGACCGACAATAGTGTGTTGCTGTTCCTCTAACCTTGTATGTGGGTTAATGTTGTGAATACTAGTCAAGATGCAGTCAGAGGCCGGGTGCAGTGGCTCAAGCCTATAATCCCACCACTTTCAGAGGCCAAGGCTGGAGGATCACCTGATGCCAGAAGTTTGAGAAGTAAATTCAGTGGTTAGTGTCTTCGGGTGTTAGGGATAACATCCTGTGCTGAGTCCCAATGCAAGCCAATTGGCCTACCTAAATTTCAGACTACACTGTACCTTTAAAATTACTCCAACTCTCTATTAATTATGAGAGGATAAAGTGCACAAGTCAGTGCCAACCCCTCTTTATCAAATGGAAATACAACTCAAAGAGAAAGTTATTTGGCTGTCAGCAGGAATGCCATCTTTTCATGCAAAAGTTGGGGAACATCACACACTGGGGCCTATCATGGGGAGGGGGGAGGGGGGAGGGATTGCATTGGGAGTTATACATGATATAAATGATGAATTGATGGGTGCTGACGAGTTGATGGGTGCAGCACACCAACATGGCACAAGTATACATATGTAACAAACCTACATGTTATGCACATGTACCCTAGAACTTAAAGTATAATAAAAAAAAGAAAAAAGAAAAAAAAAAGTTGGTGTGTTTGGAAAAGTAAACATGGGGATATATAAAACGTTACCAAGAGGCTCCACCTGTTGAAACATGTTTATCTTGAGATGCATAACAAAGAGCAGGGGTTCATTTGGTGCATCTCAAAACACACTTCCAACTCCAAATCAATGAGAAGAGGATTCTGAAGGAGTAATTGCAATGTCTGACAAGAAAACTAGCAAGAGTGAATATAAAAGAAATTTAATAGTAAATATATAATGTATTACTGTTAACAATTGAGCACATAGGAAATGTTGTCACGGGGCAACTTCATGAACCATTTGGTCCAGAATTGTGTCTCCAAATAACATATGGGAGAGTCACGTGATCCACCATGAAATCATTCTCAAAAATTGCAAGAATGAGAAGTTTCTAGAGAATAATGACATAAACATGGCATTTCCAGAGTCAGAGAAGCTCTGGATAAAATCATTCACAACCAACTTTATAACACGCAAACACAGTAGATTTCCGGACTTTCATAGCAACTTAAGTACCTATATAGTTAGGAAGTGCCTAGGCCAGTAAATATGTAAGGGAACTATTTGACTAATAAGTTCTCTGGGGCCAAAATGGTCCTTGCTACTTCCTGTTCATCTTTACTAGTTTTCTGTTACCACTGACCCACAATAGTGTATTGCTGTTCCTCTATCCTTGTACGTGGATTAATGTTGTGAATGTTAGTCAAGATGCAGTCAGAGGCTGGGCGCAGTGGCTCATGCCTGTAATCCCAGCACTTTGGGAGGCCAAGGTGGGCAGACCATTTGAGGTCAGGAGTTCGAAACCAACCTGGCCAACATGGTGAAACCCCATCTCTACTAAAAAAAAAAAAAAAAAAAAAAAAAAATTGGCCTGGCGTGGTGGTGGGTGCCTGTAATTCCAGCTACTTGGGAGGCTGAGGCACGAGAATTGCTTGAACCCAGGAGGCCAGGGTTGCAGTGAACCAAGATCACGCCGCTGCACTCCAGCCTGGGGGATATAGCAAGACTCAGTCTCAAAAAAAAAAAAAAAAAAAAAAAAAAAAAAAAAAAAAAGACGCAGTCAGAAAAACAGAAAGTACATTCATTATTTTAACAGAGAGGATTTAATATAGAGAATGTGATGCACAGATGTTACAGGGTGGGAAAAAAATGAGAGATAGTATCTTCAGGAAGTGGCCACCATATCTCTGGAGAAACAAAGGGAAGAGGTTGGGGTTGTCAGAACCTAGAAAGTTGGAGAATTTGCTCCATGGAGGTAGGACCTAGTCCTCTGACAATAAGATGCCAGCTGGCCCCATCTCTATTAAAAATACAAAAAATTAACCAGGCGAGGTGGCAAGCCCCTGTAGTCCCAGCTACTCTGGAGGCTGAGGCAGGAGAATGGCGTGAACCTGGGAGGCGGAGCTTGCAGTGAGCCGGGATCACACCACTGCACGCCAGCCTGGGCAACAGAGAGAGACTCCATCTCAAAAAAAAAAAAAAAAAAAAAAAAAGAAGAAGGAGAAGGAGAAGGGGAAGGGGAAGGGGAAGGGGAAGGGGAAGGGGAAGGGGAAGGAGCAGCCAGCCGGTTGCTTCTGGTGCCTCTGAGGCAGCATAATGAGACTGATTCTCAGAGTAGGGAAAGGAGCTGGAAGCGCAGCCAGGTACTGCTTCCAGGATGAAGGGCTACTGTTGAGATGACACTGACAGGAACAGAAAGCAAGCAGGAAAGATCAAGTCCCTTCTCCTTCCTTTAGCTTCTTAGAATCTCAGAGGATGTGGAGAAATAGGAACACTTTTACACTGTTGGTGGGATTGTAAACTAGTTCAACCATTATGGAAAACAGTATGGCAATTCCTCAAGGATCTAGAACTAGATGTACCATATGACCCAGCCATCCCACTACTGGGTATATACCCAAAGGATTATAAATTATTCTACTACAAAGACACATGCACACGTATGTTTATTGCGGCACTATTCACAATAGCAAAGACTTGGAATCAACCCAAATGTCCATCTGTGACAGACTGGATTTAGAAAATGTGGCACATATACACCATGGAATACTATGCAGCCATAAAAAAGGATGAGTTTGCGTCCTTTGTAGGGACATGGATGCAGCTGGAAACCATCATTCTTAGCAAACTATCACAAGAACAGAAAACCAAACACCGCATGTTCTCACTCATAGGTGGGAACTGAACAATGAGATCACTTGGACTCGGGAAGGGGAACATCACGCACTGGGGCCTATCATGGGGAGGGGGGAGGGGGGAGGGATTGCATTGGGGAGTTATACATGATATAAATGATGAATTGATGGGTGCTGACGAGTTGATGGGTGCAGCACACCAACATGGGACAAATATACATATGTAACAAACCTGCACGTTATGCACATGTACCCTAGAACTTAAAGTATAATAATAAAAAAAAAAAAGAAGACAAAGTCATAAAAAAAAAAAAAGAATCTCTTTATTTTCCATATTGTCAGGACCTATCAGAAATCTAGCTGGCAAAAGAAAAATGTAGATTGCTGAGTCCCAACCCCAGCATCACAAAGCAGCATCTTTAAATGGGTGAGTTAGGAGCTGTGAGACAATAGCTTAATAACTAGCACACTTTGCAATGAGGTGTTAGATTTTCATGTCATTGTTGCTACTGGAGTCACTCAGATATGCTTACAGTTTAGATGAACCATTAATTAGAGTGGACTTTTTTTTATCACAGAGGATTTCATCATTACTGAATCTGTAACAACCTGTTACTGGGAGACCTCAGCCAGAGTTGCTGTTTGTGAGAGTGATTTTGCCTCCCCTTTTATTGAAGCTCAGATACTCACTATTCATCACCATTTTTTGCCTTTGTTCGAGCTTAAGTCTGTAGCCCGCATGCTTCCTTAAATGATTCTGTACACATGGTAAGTGGTCAGGTGGCCAATCTCCAGAGTTCTAGAAGCATGAAGCTTGATCTGGGCCATCTGTTGAGTGAGTGCAGTTTTGTATTACACACAGGGAAGTGGTGGGCAAAACCCGGAAGCACACTGGAGGCCTAATGAAAATATGACCAGTTAAATCGTCCCTCTAAATGTTCATTAGGCCATCTGCTTTTATTAGTGTCCTTATCATTTGGAAACATTACAGAGTTAAGATGAGAGAGACAATCTGTGGAATTCTAGTATAACTTGAAATGAACTTTTGAGTAGAACAATCATGAGTTGTGATGTTTACCTTACCATTCAGAGCCCAGCCCACTTATATCTTAACATATACATGGTGAAAATTTTTAATAGTTTCTTCCTGAAATATTATAACAGAAAGAAAGGTTAGCAGTAGCTACAGAAATGAAAACATAATCTCATACTGGCTGATCAATGAAATCAGACCATTTCATAAAAGCCGTGCAGTCATACTTCTGGCCTGTAAATTGCTTTAGGTGCCAAGGGGAATTGGAACCTTGGTTTCTCCTGTCAAGCCAATACTATAATATTAACAACCTGCAACAGACAAGTTTCTGCAACTTCTCAGCAGAAACAAATTGCAGAATGATTCCAGGGGCTTCTTTATAAGTCTCTGGCTCCTATGCAAGCAGAGCCTTGGATCTCAAGAGGACAAGAGTCTCACTTCCTGCTGTGTTAAGACCAGCAGAGGTCCTGTCCTTGCTCTGAATTATCTCAGACTTTATGGGCTCATCACACAGCCTCAAATTTGATTTGTTATTACCTGGAACTATACTCTGGTTGCCTCTCCTTCTGTATGTGTATCCCCCACAGTGCTAGATATACAGTAGATATTTAATGAATTCATGTAAAATTAAATTAAAATAGAGACTCAAAAGAAAAAAAAACATAGTAACGTTTTCATATTCCTCTCCCCACCCCCAGAAGGGCTGAGAGGGTTAAGTTCTTTAGCTGTAATGATAAAACCCGAGAAACAAAGACACAAATAGTAAATCGGCAAGTAGCATCATGTAAGTAGCATCATGTACAATATGTTCTCCTTACAATAACAATCAAATTTACAAACAAATTAGCTGTGGAGTCTGAAGGACATTCTGTAGTTTTCACACTGGGCCTTCATCTCCTGCTGATAGATGACTTTGACTGTAAATTGAAAACTGGAAGTGGTTAAACATTCTGTGTATTCACAAGTGCCATTTCCAAAATTGAGGCTTCAGAGAGGAGATGCAAGAAAGGGTCGACGGAAACTCAGAGCAATTATGCCTGTTATTGAGATGAGGTAGTGGCAATTACACAGCAGACTCATAGAGAGTGTGTACGTGCTGATTATTCTGAGGCAGCCTGTAAGAACAAACTTTTATGGGACCCATCAGGCATTGGGTCTCTAAAGGAAGTGAAGATTTTCAGCCACTCTCAGTAAGCTTTTGGACAGGACTTATGGCCCCAGGAACTATCTTAGGAGGGATACATGCTTTTTTCTTAATGAGCTTCAAGGAAACCCTTATATAATAGAGTGGTGTCTTTCACTGTTTCTTTCCTCTAGGATAACCATTCTCAAGCATTTTGGTGTCAGGACCCCTTTGCATTTCTAAAAATCATTGGGGGCCCCAACAAGCTATTCTTTTGTTGGTTTTATCATATGAATATTTACCTTATTAGAAAATAAAAGTGTGAATTTTTTAAAACTGAAGATACAGTAGCCTGAGGTAGCCTCTGGAAAGCCCCACTGTACACACATGATAAAGTACAAAATGCACATAATATTATTCAAAAAATAGTTTTGGCCTCATGGACTTTCTGAAAGAGCCTTGGGGATTCCCAGACTCCCCAGACCAAAATGGAAATGCCATATTTCCTAAATTCTAAGACACCATGGACTATAAGACATAACATCAATTTGATATCTTTGGATAATGAGGAGAAATACTCCATCAAACATACACATTGACTATAAGATACATCATCACTTCAGAAAAGTTAAAATATGGAGGCAGTGGGAAATGCATTTCTTAAAATTGAGGTATTTATGGCAACTTACACTAACCTCAGTGGGTCTCTGGAAACCCAGATTTACTGACACAAACATGTTGATGAGAAATAGTTTTTCTTACAGTCTGTTTGCAAGTTATAATTTTTTAAAATGCTTTCATGGACTGAAAACATTACTGTCAATGAAGCACTAATGTTTTAATTCAACAAACGTTTGCCAACTTAATGCCAGATACTGGGAACACAAAAATGAAAGAGTTCTCATCTTTGCCGTTGAAAACTCATAGGCCTGCTAGAGACCATAGGAAGACAAACAAGTATTTTAGGATAAGAGAGAAGTACTGGATCTAAATGAGTGAGTCATGGAGCTGGAAGAACTTGAAGTACCCAAAGATGGAGGCCTAGGTATTCAAGAATGTTTGAGGTTAATCACTAGATTTAAGCAATTAGTCATCCTCTTAAAAAAGGGCTGCCCTAGTGGACTTGGCTACATGCCTCAGTCTCTTTCAGACTTAATTTATTTCAATTTAGTTTAATTTAATTTTCCAATCATAGGTGATTCATCCAGAGATGTAAAACTAGAAATCTGTCAGACCAGTTTGAATGTAAGGTTGTAGTGAGTAACTCCAGTCAAGACCAAAGCCTAACAGAGCACTGTCTTCCCTGTGATTAGATTCAACCAAGAATAACAGAAAACCCTAACATGACAGTGATGTAAGCAAGAAAGCAGCCAGGCTAGATGTGTGGTTTAGGGCTGAGATGGCAGCTCCACAGTGTCATCTGGGTTCCAGGTTTCTGTATTTTTGCCTTGCCACACTAACACATAACTTCCATTTTCAAGGCCACCTCATGGGTCACAACATCTGCTAGAACTCTCACTGGTATATCCACGTTGCAGAATGGAAGAAAGGGCAAGAGGAGCTTCCTTCCAGTTGGGTCAGCTCTCCTTAGCCTTTTTAAGTATCTTTTTGTAAGTGTGGGTGCTTGCACACTTCCTGTTACATATTATTACCTGGAACTTCACATGACTACAGATAATTGCAAATAAGGCTGGAATGTCCTCTATTCTAAACAACAATATACTCAGATTCAAAAACAGAGTTGGCTGGGTGTGGTGGCTCATGCCTGTAATCCCAGCACTTTGGAGGCCGAGGTGGGTGGATCACCTGAGGTCAGGAGTTCAAGACCAGTCTGGCCAACATGGCAAAACCCCATCTCTACTAAAAATGCAAAATAAATAAATAAATAAATAACCAGTTGTGGTGGTGTATACCTGTAGTCCCAGCTACTCAGGAGGCTGAGGCAGGAGAATTGCTTGAATCTGGGAGGCAGAGGTTGCAGTGAGCTGAGATCATGCCACTGCACGCCAGCCTGGGCTACAGAGCAAGACTCTGTCTCAAACAAACAAAAAACTGGGAGTGTAATCAGGAGGAAAGAGTGAATGTAAGATAGAATAGGCCTAGAACTAGCAGTCTCTGCCACAGGAATTTTAGGAACCACAAATTTAACATTTTGTTTTGACCCTGATATTGTCTGAGCTTCTTCAAATTTATAAATAGGAGAGAAAATCCATCTAGATAAAGCTTAGTTTTTTATAGTTAGAAAACATGATGACACCTAAAAGAGTGATGGCCCTTATTGGTCTTGCTTGCAAAAAGTGGAAGTTATTAGAAGATGAAATATACTAGGACTACTTTGGAAGTTTTGCTTTTGTTTGTTTGGTTTTGTTTTGCTTTGTTTTCCCCACTTCCAAAATGTTTTAGGAACATTGGGGTAGATGCAATTTAATCTATATCCTCTGCAGTAGAATAATTCTCAAGATCAGACAAATTGTTACTCTTGATTAGATTGATTCTAGCTATTCATTTGCAATGAATAATGCAACTTAAGTGTCAGTTATTCTAATTGGGAAGCCATGGAAGCAGACCATGCCAATGAATTTGACCAAAGGTTGAGAGGTTCTTCAAACTCTCCAGCCATTATGCAGAGAGATACTGCATGTGTATCTAAGATACTAAGAGTGTGTATCTAAGATAATAGGAAATAATTTGCCCTGTTGACAAGGCCATGTAATCTTGGTATATTTCATCTTCTAATAATTTCCACTTTTTAAAAGCAAGATCAATAAAGGCCATCACTCTCAAAGGTGTCATCATGCTTTCCAAGTGCAAAAAAAACAAACTTTCTCCAGATGGCTTTTTCCCTCTTTTATAAATTTGAAGAAGCTCAGGCAGTATCAGTGTCAAGAAATGAGAAGGCCATTTGAAAACTGACAAAAAGTGATGCTAACAATCTGGAGTTGTCAGCTTTTAGAAGTATGGAAAAATTTAACACTCAGCTGGCAGAACACCTGGCAGAGAGCACGCAGTCCCGTCACTGTATCTTCCCCAGGGCTGGCATACTACAGAAGAGATAACCATACACTTCCTGGAAATTCCTACTGAAGAGGACTCACAGATCAAAATCAAACAGAGTCATTTTTTAAATGAGCCACAAGGCTCCCAATGTAGCAAAGGAGGGATATTAGAAGTGTCATGTTTGAAATGGGGAGGGAGAAGAACCTTTTGGAAAACAACTGGTTTCTTCAGCACACTTGAACTTTGGGAAAAGAAATTATTAGCACTTGGTGACAATTGTAAAATATAGTAACAGTCATGATATGTTTTTGAGGCGCTTACATAAATGTTAACTTCTTAAAATGAATAAACTGGAATAGAAATGGTCTACTGCTCTATGTCACTAACAACCCCTTGTACATACTGGAAGATGAAGAAATGAAGTCAGCAAAAGACCATAAACATTATGAGGGGAGGAATCCAGTCTGTCCTGACTGAAGTTGGCTCCTTAGTGCCTAGCATGGTGCCTAACATGAGATAAATAGACATTTATTGACAGAAGAAAGGAAATCAATTAAGGTAGCATTTTCTGTAGTTGGAATTGTACCAAGAGTACTGTTACAATTAACAGTGGGAAGTCTAAGTAATAAGCTAAAATATTAGCTATGATATTGGCTGACAGATATATATGAGATCATATATCCCAATATCAGCCAAATATTTCTTGGAGGACATATAGCTTAGAAAGATTATCAAGGAATGGAATAGATAAACAAGGAGGAAATGACTGGTGACATAGAATCAGGAGAAACCTTGAAAGCACGACTATATGATTAAACTTATGAGTTTATGAACTAGCCAAGGAACAGAACAATAGACAGGGACCAGCACAAATACACACATGTTCCATAATTTTCAAAAATAACCAGCCTCTACAAAGCTCTTTTAATGTACCAAGCACTGTGCTAGATGGTCTATGTATTTTTCCCATCTAATTCCAATAATAATTTTTGAAAAGATAGCATTACTATATTCAATTTGTAAATGAGGAAACAGAAGCTCAGATAGGTTAACTGATTTGTGCCAAGGTCACAGGGATAGCAAATGACACAGATGGAATGTTTGACTCCGGAAATCTTAACTCAAGAGCCTGAGCTCCTAATTACTTCCTTCTAGTGCATGGAAACCTTTTTCTAGGGAAAGAGTACATAGCTTTCATCAGATTCTCAAATGGATCAGTAAATCAAAAAAGTATGAGAAGCAGTTTCCCAGACTCCAAGTTCCATGAAGGTAGGAACTATGTCTACCTGGATCGGGACCCAGATATCTGTCAGATGGTTGGATAGAAGGATATATTAATGGATGAATGTACCAATGAATGGCTGTCCTCCAAATTGGTTCTCCTGCATCTAGTCTGGTCTCCTTCCAGCCTGTCCCCCAAAATGCAGCCTAAGTAATGTTTCTAAAATACTAATCTGACCATGTCAGCTCTCCACTTTAAAGCGGAAACTCCTCAACACACACAGTTTAAGTCTAAAGCTATTAGCACACTCCACTCTCCATGACTTAATCCAGTGATTCTCAGCAAGAGACATTTTTGCCCCTCAAGGGACATTTTGTAATGTCTGGAGATATTTTCAGTTGCCACAACTGGGGGTAAGGTGCTACTGGCACCTAGTGTGTAAAAGTCAGGGATGCTACTAAACATCCTACAATGCACAGGACTGGAACCACCTGACACTAGTGCCTCAGTGGAGAAACCTGGACCTAGTCGTAGCAAACATTTAGAAATCATTCACCACTACCACCTACCTTATTTTATGCCTAAGAAATCCCAGACAGCAGTTAGTTCCTTCATTCTCATATGATTTCATGCTTCTGTACTTTTGTTCATTCTTTTCCCTCTGCCAAGATCACCCTTCCCACCTTGCTTTTTCTCAATACCTTTGCTTCATCCTTCAAAATTAAGTTTACATTTCTCTTCTAGGAATCTTGCCCCAAACTCCCTCCTTTGTGTTTTCATGACATTCTGGGTATACATCTATCATGGCACTCATGACACTTAACTACATTATGTTAAATTATCTATTTCTGTATCTGCCTTGAACTAATCAAGAGCAGAAATCTGTTTACCTTTATAACATAGTGCCTGGCATGTGGTCGAAACTCATAAAGCATTGAACTGAAAGATAATAGATGACAAAGAAAAAGATAAATCACTCAACTCATAAAAAGTCTTGACCTTCACAACCGAAGAGAGCAACTTTTAGGTTGATTCAAAAGGGAATAAGAGGAGACCAGATTTGGTGAGACGAGAATGAAAAAACATGTCCATTCTTCTAAATGATGAATCAGATTACATAGGGGCTAAAAGCACATATCTGAAAGTGGGGATGTTAATAGTTTTTCTCAGGTAATTTTTATATCAAGTAATAAACCATATGAAGTACATGACACCCAGCAGGCATTCAGTAAACAGTAGTCACTTCTATTAATGGTTCAGATGACTAGGCCTGTAATTTCATGTGTTATTGATTACATAACAGTTCAAAGGGAAGGTCAGCACCTATTCACATTTTAAAAGTCAACTTAAAGAAAAATATTAAGTCAATAATAGTGCAGGTGATGTAGGGGTGAGGCAAAACTCATAAAGGTGGGCCCAGGGACAATTGAAGTCTGGGAAACACAGTTGAAAAGGAGCTACATTGAATGGTTAATGGGCCAGGTTCCTCCTAGCTCTAAAGGTCTATGACTATAAAAATGTTATTACTATTAATACCACTTGCTATCCCTTACTGTGTGCCAGGCACTGGGCTAAGCAACTTATACCATTATCTTATTTAATCCACACAATAACTTTGTAAGTAGATATACTATGATTAGGCTCCTTGTTTTGTTACAGATGAGGAAACCAAGAGACTCATAGAAGATACCTCATTTGCCCAGGGTTACACACTAATAAGGGTGGGAACCAGGACTCAAACTGTTAGAGGGAGCCCAAGTATACAAATGGTGGTTTGAGCATACAGTATGGGATTAGGCTTATACATCATTTAGACATTTTCTAGTTTAGTGTAACCAAGGGGTTATATTTAGATACTGCTTTTAAACATGTATTTATCCCTATAGGATTCTGCTGCTTTATAAATTGCTACTTAGGTCAAAATTAGCTGGATCTCTAAACCAACCATGGGACTGGTTGACCTGAGAGTCAACTCCCTTCAAGGCAAGTTTTCAATTAGCAGAGGAAGACATAATGCTGTCAAAGGTTGACATCCTGACCAAGAGCTCCTTTCTGCTCAGGGTTATTTCTCAGGGAAGGTTGTTGGGAGATGGGCACATTCCACCAGCTGGCGGCTACATGAGTGACCTTTAATGCTAGTTTAGCTTAAATACATTTTGACATTTCAAACAAATTAATGTATTTTTACAAGGTGGGGCAACCACCACAAATTAGGCCAAATAGTTTGCCTGTAGGTTGGGTCACTATGCAGAGTTTACAGAGCTTTGCTGCTGCTCTTCAATCTCTGCTCCCATCCCCCAAAAAGAATTGTTTATTTACCCCAAGAAATCATTTGGACAAATGCTAGCAGTAATTGGGGGCCAACCTTATCCCTACCTCAGTATCATATAATTCTAGGGTCTCTCTGTCAGAATCAGCTCAAAGACTTCATTCCTTATATTAAGCTGTATGTTATGAAAATGTCTTGGTAATAAATACAGTGTTTCTGTTGTGTGAGCATAAGGCACCAGTTCCTTGAAAACTTACCTGGCAATAGGAGTATTTAACATGAGAAGGACATAAAAGGAACTGATAAGCTATGAGAGGTGAAGAGGTCCAACTTCTGAAAAGGCAAACTCTCAGCTACTAAGTAGCCACACATCTTGCATCTGCGGAGATTGCATAGGCAAGTTGCCTGGCCAAATCAAATGGGAATTAAAGGGAATCTGTGTAGTTTGTATAGAAAATGGCTCAGAAGCACAAAGGGCACTTTAGTCACAGGAAGATGCCAGAGGGTGACTTATTTCATGGAAAAGAAAACAAACAGACAAAATAGCTGGTATATTTTTGAGACAAAATTAGATATAATAAACATGACACCAATCGTATTGGTTTAGATCTGGTTGGGTGAGTTGGAGAATTTAACAGCTTATTTCCCAACTACCAGCCTTTATCTCAGAGGCAGCCTTAATAGCTAAAAACAGAATCTGAAACATACTCCTTCTCTGGCTTCTGCCAGGTGTGTGCTGTCCCCAGCCTCTGCCCTGGCCTTGGCTCCCAGAGTGGGGATAATTAGAACGTCATTTCTGCCAGGTTTGTTTTTTCTGGGTCACTGACTTGAGACTCGATCAAAATAGGAGTGTTGTGCGGAAATGAATTCATTTCCTCTTCCTCAGCCAGTCCCAGCTAATTTCCTGGGGGACTATGCTCCATAGGACCAGTGCACACAGACAGCTTCTGGACAAGCATGATAGTGTATAGAGGTCCAAGGCAGGGGCACACAGTGGAGGAGGAGTCAGCGCCCTCCAAAGCAGCAGGCGTTCACTCTCCCTCTCAGTGGCAGGGCACTGACATGCAAAAGCCTCAGACAGATGTGCTGAGGAACACATCACCGCAAACTGCTCTGGGAGCTGTTAAGGCTGGTGTTTAATGTTTATCCAATGGCCTCAGTCTGAAAGGCTCTGTAGAACATGCGTAACACAAGCTCAGCTTTATACCCCATTAGCACTCAAATTCCTAGCTGCACAGAGGCATCTGGTACTGACCAGAGAAGGCCAGTCTATGTGGATAGAGGTGGAGGGCACACCGAAACATAGAAACAGAATGAGACTGCTGGATGTATGTGAGAGACACTCAGAGACATGGGCAAAGAGCCCCACATGGTGCAGTAGAGGAGGTCAAAGACAACCTTTGTCCTCTTCACAACATCACCATTTGCCCTCCCTAATGAGACACAATTAGAAGAAGGGCCTTATCTCAGATTGACCTTTATCTACTTCATTACTGATTGCTTGTAAGCCTCTTTGAGCTGGGGAAGTAGTGGGCTGCAAAATGCAATGACAGCTCATATCTTGTTTTTAGACTTCCAGATTCCACAAGAAAAACAAAGACTTCCGTGGGCTTTCACTCAAAGCAAAAAAGAAAAATGGCTAGATTACTGTTACTATTTTGGCCATGAATGGGACTTTTTTTCTGCCTTTAGCCTGAAATAAAACAAATAGAGGACAAGTGAGTGACAAGTGAGTGGTGGGGTGGGGAATGGTGTGGAACACAGTTCTCTGAGAAACGCCCAGGAATAAATAGTTACTATCAAGGAGATGTCAGGGCAGGTATTGAATCAACTCCTGTGTCTATAAAGGAACTAAGGTGAAGCCATGTTTGGCTAGCCTGCATGTCTCCAGTGCCTAGCACATCACTTGGCACAAGGCACACCAGACACACACACACACACACACACACACACACACCAGTTCTTTTGCTTCCAACTCTTTAACATGTCTCAAATCCATCTGCTTTTCTCCATGCCCATTGTTGCCATCCCAGTTCAGGCACCATAATCCCTAACCTGGGCCCATGCAGGAGCTCCCTAACTGCCTGCCTCCCTCCTATCTCGCCTCCTCCTCTAATATGGTCTGGACAGCAGCCAGGATGATCTGTCTAGAACCCAAATATGACTATATCACACCCCTACTTAGAGCCCTTCAGTGGCTTCCCACAGCCATCAGAACAAAACTGGACATGTGCTTCCCTCTATTACCCAATGTTTTAGTCCGTTTTTTGTTGCTATAACATAATATCACAGACTGGGTAATTTATGAAGAAAAACGTTTATTTAACTCTTGGTTCTGAAGGCTGGGAAGTCCAAGAGCATGGCACTGGCAGCTGGTGAGGGCATTTTTGCTGCATCATAACATGGTGGAATGGCATCATATGGCAAGAGGACAAAAATATGCCAGCTCAAGTCTGTCTTCCTCTTCTTATAAAGCCACTAGTTCCATCATGGGGACCCCACCCTTATGATTGACCTTATCTAATCCTAATTATCTTTCAAACAGAGAAATGCAAATCAAAACCACAATGAGATACCATCTCACCCCAGTTAGAATGACTATTATCAAAATGACAAAAAAAAAAAAAAAAATGCTGGTGAGTTGCAGAGAAAGGAAAATGTAAATTAGTACAGCCATTATGGAAAACAATATAGAGTTTCCTCAAAAAAATAAAAATAGAACTATTTTATGATCCAGAAAAGTAAAGGAAATCAGTTTGTCAAAGAGATAGCTGCACTATTTGCAACAGCTAAGACATGAACTCAACCTAAGTGTCTATCGACAGATGAATAGATAAAGAAAATGTAGTACATATACACTATGGAATACTAATTAGCAACAAAAAAGAACAAAATTCTGTCATTTGTGGCAACATAAATGAGCTTGGAGGACACCGTATTAATCCATCCTTACACTGCTGTAAAGAAATACCTGAGACTGGGTAATTTATAAAGGAAAGAGGTTTCATTGGCTCACGGTTTCGCAGGCTGTACAAGAAGCATTATTCTGGCATCTGCTCGGCTTCTAAGGGGGCCTCAGGAAACTTACAGTTATGGCCAAGACAAAGGGGAGATGGCACCTCACATGGCCAGAGCAGGAGGAAGAGAGAGAGAATGGAAAGGTGCTACACGCTTTTAAACAACCCTGTCTCATGAGAACTCACTATACAGTACCAAGGGGGGACGGTACTAAATCAGTCATAAGAACTTCACCCCTATGATCCAGTCACTTTCCATCAGGACCCATTTCCAACACTGGGGATTACAACTGAACATGAGATTTTGGCAGAAACACAGATCCAAACCGTATCAGACACTATGTTAAGTGAAATAAGCCAGGCACAGAGAGATAAATACCACATGTTCTCATTAATATATGGAAATTTAAAAAGTTGATCTCATAAAAGTAGGAAGTAGAATAGTGGTTACTAGAGGTTGGGAAGATGGATAGGGATAGCCAGAGGTTGCTTAATGGACACAAAAATACCACTAAATAGGAAGACTAAGTTCTAGTGTCCTATATACATTATAGAGTGATGAGCAACAATTTGTTATATATTTTCAAATAGCTGCAAGAGTGGATTTTAAATGTGCTTAACACAAAGAAATGATAAATGTTTGAGGTGACGGATATGGTCCCACCTCCAAATGCCATCAACATGTGAATTTGAGGATTAAGTTTCCAATACATGGTATTTGGGGGACACGTTCAAACCAGAGCACCTGATATATTAGTCTGCTAGGGCAGCCATACAAAATACTACAGACTGAATGGCTTAAACGACAGAAATGTATTTTCTCATATTTCTGCAGGCTAGAAATCTAAGATCAAGGTGTTGGTGAGTTTAGTTTCTTCTGAGGTGTCTCTCCTTGGCTTGCAGGTGGCTGCTTTCTAGCTCTGTCCTCATATAGTCATCCCCCTGTGTGTAAGCATTCCTGGTATCTCTTCCTCATTGGAGAGACACCAGTCCTATTGGATTAGATCCCCACCCTTATGATCTCATGTAATCTAAACTATCTCTTTGAAGGCCCTATCTACAAATACAGTCACACTGGGGGTTAGGGCTTCAACATATGAAGCTGGAGAGGACACAATTTAGTCCATAACACCTGGCCTCATTATTCAGGTCTCCCTCACACCCAGCCTATTATTAGTCTTACTGAATTAGTTTTAGTAACCTGGATGGGCCATGCTGTCTTTAACCTCTGGACTTTCACCCATGCTTTTCCCAGTACCCAGATTTTCCTCAACTCTGATGCCCCTCCCCGCTCAACTTCCACCCCATTCTTCTCCTACTGTTCATTTCAGACCGTACTTAGGTACCACCTTCTCTGGGAATATCTTGCCTCCTGACTCCTAGTCCAGGTGAAGTGCTATCTTACCCTCTCTGTTGCCTTCTTTTCATAACATGGAGAGTAATTGCCTAATGGTTCCTCTAAGGACTCTACTATACCACAAATCATTTGAGGACAGAGACTGTGTCGTAGTCAGTTTTGAGCCCCAAAAGCTTAGCACAAGGCTTAACCCAGAGAAAGGCACTTGGCAAACACTCAGTGAAAGAAAAAAACAACCCATTTCTTTGCTGAAAAGGGGAACCTATGGAGTGAACCAGGTCAAGCTAAGTAAGCAATGTGCTATACCCCAGGATTCTAAATCAACAGCTGATGAACTGTACCTGAGTGTTCCACAAGGTGGATGCTAGGTCTGTGCTAATAGCAGGTCCTGCTGCAAAAGGTTGCTCATTGAGTAAAATCTGGCTTCTCCAGCATTCTGTCATCCAGAAACCTATATGAGCTTGCTCTCCTATAATCTGCAGGACAGTGAAAGAGATTTGAGTTATCTAGCTACCAGAATTCCTACAGCAATGATCCTCAGAATCACCTTGGCAAAACACAGATGTTTGGGTCCCCACCTCCAGGGTTTCTGATTCAATAGCTCTAGGGTGGGACCTGAGAATTTGCATTTCTCACAAGTTCCCAGATAATACTGTTGCTGCTGGTCCAGAGAACACACTTTGAAAACTCTAAATGATCCTTCTGAAATTATTGGAAAAAATTACATTATATTGTAAATGGCATAAATGATAAATATGTTTGCCAGAACATGTGATTAACCATCCCCCCACCACCCTCCACTTTCCCCAACATCACCAATGTTGCTAAAATTCATAAGACGGGGAAAACAATACACCAAATTTTCTTTTTCTTTTTTTGAGGTAAAACTGCCTATGGAAAGATATGGTAACCTAATGGTATGTGTTCTGTTCTTTTCACAGGTGCGATTAGAGTGGCCAACAGACCTTGCAGTCAATCCTATGGACAATTCATTGTATGTCTTGGATAACAACATTGTGCTGCAAATTTCTGAGAAGAGGCGCGTGCGGATCATTGCAGGACGCCCCATTCACTGCCAGGTGCCAGGCATTGATCATTTCCTGGTCAGCAAGGTAGCAATTCACTCCACTCTAGAGTCAGCGAGGGCCATCAGTGTCTCCCACAGCGGGCTGCTCTTCATAGCTGAAACAGACGAGAGGAAAGTAAACCGCATTCAGCAAGTAACCACCAATGGGGAGATCTCCATCATCGCTGGTGCCCCCACTGACTGTGACTGCAAAATTGATCCAAACTGTGACTGTTTTTCAGGTATGACCTTTTTAGCAATTCACCAGCTCCCCCTCTCTGTTTTGAAAAGAAAAACATGCCCCAGCAAAGTCAAAAGAAAAGGAAAGTGTTACTTGCAAACATTAGTATGAGCTAGTGGAGAAAGCAATGGATTAGGAGTCAGATCACCTAGTTGTTCTCACAACTGACTCACTGAGTGACCCTAGGAAAGCTGCAAGATCTCTTCATGACTCATTTGCTTTATTTGTTTAATAAAGATGGCATTGTCTCAGTTATATCACCTTGCTCTTCTGAGGATAAACTAGTATAATAAAAATGTTTATACTCTTAAAAAAGTTGAGACCACTATACAGATGAAAGATCATGATATTATTAAATATCTGTACTTTAGAGAAAGGAAAACTAGGTAAAACCCACATTTTCTGGTTTAGCTGAGGAAAAAATTACTTCCCCATAAGTGGTTGGTTTTCAGATTAAAAGCATGTGCTATTTGAGACTCAAAGGGACTAAGAACAGGCTGCCTTTGGGATAGGTGCACAAAGTTAAATCTGGCAATGGAGAGTTCTCAGGACATTGGTCTGCTAGATACATTGCTTTTTAAAAATCTAAGACTTTCTCCATAACCCATAGTGAAGTTTTCTTCTATTCAAAATTGGAAAAAAAAAAAAAAAAAAAAGAACCTTCTCCCCAAAACATGTAGTGGATATCTCAGATGGCAAACAGTCCTCTTACTGTCAACAGATACAATTATTGCTGGGATATGGAAATCCCTCCCTCCATTCTACATGCAGTACTATTAAACTGCTCATCCAGGCCCAAATGGTTCTCTTAACCTTTGCCTTTCCTTAGGCCAGAGAAGTCAGGAGTGAGCAATTTGGTCGACATGACTTTTGATAAATATTTTCAATGTTTTCTTGGACAATTAGTTTTATAGATATTTTGCTAATTTGTATCTTTCAGTCAAAGCAAATCTAATGTTTATTCCAGATATCAAATTTGATGTTCTGAATCATTGTTGCACTTATAGACTTAGTGTACTTTGACAGTGTGACAATGGGAATTAACAGAAGAAAGGGCATCTAGGAACAGTAGGACTGGAAAGTCCTGAAACAGATCCTGAAAGCCTTGACAGGCATAACTCTCACAGATTTCCGGCCAGATTTTATGTGGCTATCATTATTTGCAGTTCCTGTATCTTACAATGCAATAGATTCTGAACAGCAGGATTGAGGATTTCACAAAATTGTTGTAACTGAGATAATTACATCTTGCTGTTCATCTGCAGTGGTACTGACTCAAGAATTACAGTCTTTTGAATAATAGGCTCATATTTTTCAGGGAGGGAATACAGAGAATGTTGGTTCACTGATTGTTTCCTTTAAAATGATTCTTGATGCACAGAGCTTTCTGTCTGTGGTATGTTCATGTCAATGCTTATGATGCCAATTGTTAAAATCAGAGCCTTTCTCTCACAGGTGATGGTGGCTATGCGAAAGATGCAAAGATGAAAGCCCCTTCCTCCTTAGCAGTGTCGCCTGATGGTACCCTCTATGTGGCAGACCTGGGAAATGTTCGAATTCGTACCATCAGCAAGAACCAAGCCCACCTGAATGACATGAACCTTTATGAGATTGCTTCACCTGCTGATCAGGAACTGTACCAGTTCACTGTAAACGGAACCCACCTACACACCCTGAACTTGATAACAAGGGACTATGTTTATAACTTCACCTACAATTCTGAAGGTGACTTGGGTGCAATTACCAGCAGCAATGGCAATTCAGTGCACATTCGCCGTGATGCAGGCGGAATGCCCTTATGGCTTGTGGTGCCTGGCGGGCAAGTATACTGGCTGACTATAAGCAGCAATGGAGTCCTGAAAAGAGTGTCAGCCCAAGGCTATAACCTGGCCTTGATGACCTATCCAGGAAACACAGGGCTTCTGGCTACCAAAAGTAACGAAAATGGGTGGACAACCGTTTATGAGTAAGTTTCTAATTCTCAACATGGGCTTTGTTAGGTTTTTATTTGAAATTGTATTATACTGGGAAAATGCCTTAGTAATTGCTGGGTGTTGCATGTTTTTTTCTCCTAACAACCACCATAAAAAAATGAAAAGTCAAGGAGAAAATTTTACCTAATTCCTAGAATTCAGACCCATTTTTCCAGAGCAGTTTGCAGAGCATAATAATAAAAACATAGACTGCATGAAGGAAGACTCAAGTGTGGCACTGTAGGAGACAGGAATGAGGTAGAAGTACAAGTACTCAAGAAATTTACAGCATCCCGGGGAAGACAAGGTATAATTTCATTTAAATAACAAAACTAGAGTATAGTTCTAAAGCAGCAAAGAAGCAGTGTGACTTAACAAGTATTTATTGAGCCCTATGGGGTTTAATGAATGAATAAATGATTGTGTGCCCAGCCCAGCCCAACTCAGTATAAGTTGCTGTGGGAGGTAAGAGAGAAGTTCAAATACAAGAAGTGGACCCTGGAAAGCAAGGGAAGAATTATATGGGGCAAATGCTGAATAAGAGAGGCTCCATTCCATTGGCTGCTTCTGTAAAATGAAGAGCCAAATGCTCTGTATGGGATTGGGCTTCCTCAGGGTCCCTGCACAAGTTGAATAATCCAGCACATTTTGGCATTTACAGACTGGAACTGTGATAACTTTGTTTAATGGGGAACTAACACAAAGCATGTCTGGCAGCAAGCTACTAGGAGGTGCTGTAACATGGAAATAGAGACCATTGTCCTTGCCTTTTAAGGCATGGATGACCTTGTTTGCAAGTCAGCCCATCTAGAAAGCTGTTCTGCTGGCGCTCGGGAAGCATTTTCCCCACAAAAGGAGTTGCTGAGTTTTTAACCAGTATACTGAGTGAGCTAATCCGTGGAATCTGAATTCAGAGTCTGGAATGGCATCAAAGTTGAAGAATGTGAGAAGTGATGTTAAAGTATAAGGGGTTCCAAGTGTGACTATTTTGGGAGGATATAGAGAATATGTCCAGTCCCATGAAAGCCTCTTGAAGAAAGGGAAAAAACAATTGGCCTTCAAGTTTTGGATCATTTTTCAAAGAAATGCCATCTGTACAAAAGGCCAGACAGCTATTTTACTTTCACTTCGAAAAATGTATTCAGTTGTTTCTGTTGCAAGTCTTCCTCTATTTTTTGAAAGTAATTCTCTTACATCTTAATAAGAGTAATAAAAGCTACAGTTAGCTAAAGATTTACTAAGTGCCAGGTACTGAGCTAGGTGATTTACATATGTGACTTTATTTGATCCCCATAATAACAACATGGGATAGGTGCCCCTAAGTATGCCCACTTTATGGATGAGAAAACTGAGGGACAAGATAGTTAACTTGTCCTGATTCACATAGATACCCAGAATTGAACCACCAAGAGCCTGTGTTTTCAAACACACTACCCTTAGAAAAGATAAAATTTCTAATGAGAAGTTTTAATGTCTTTTTTAAAAACTCAAGCCAGATCACACTGCGGCTGAAATCAGGCAAACAACTATTTTGAAAGCTAATGGTGGAATTCAGTTCCCCAGCAAGAAATGGCTGAAGTATTAACTAGTTTTCAAAAGAACCAGTTCAACCATTCATGTGTTTATTCAACAAATACATGAGCACCTACTACATACCATACAATGTTATAGGTGCTGGAGATACAGGTATGAACAAAACAGATAAAAATCCCTACTTTTATGGAACTTATATTGTACTGGAGGAAGATGAGGAAGATGTATACAACTTCAAATGATGATAAGTTCTATGGAGAAAAATCTAGTAGAGTAAGGGAGATCAAGTGGGTGGAGCAGAAGATGTTTTTATTTCAGATTGGGTCAACAGGAAAGGCCTCACCAAGAAGGTGACTTTTGCATAAAGATCTGTAGGAGATGACAGTAAGTCAGTCATACGAATATCTGGAGGGGTGGGGAGTGGTATGAGGGGTATTCCAGGCAAAGGGAAGAGTAAGTATAAATGCCCTGCAGCAGGAGCAAGCCTGACACATTCAAGGAAGAGTAAGGCAGCCATTGTGATGGAAGTGGAATGACTAAGGATAATGAGGACATGAAATCAATTAAGTAACCAGAACTACTTCATGTAGGGCCTTGTAGGCCACTGTAAAGACTTTGAATTTTACTCTAAGAAGTGGAGCCACTGGAGAATTTTGAGTAAAGAAGTGATATAAGCTGACTTTCATTTTTTTAAAAATCACTCAGTATTAAAAATGGACTGTGTAGTGGAAACAGGGGAACCTAACTGGGAAGCAGGAGGAACTATTGCAATAATGCAGGCAAAAAATGATGACTTGGACCAGGGAGTTGGGCCAGTAAGAGGTGCTAAAATTCTGAATATATTTTGACAGTAGAGCTGTCAGGAATTACAGAAAGATTGAGTATTGAGTGTGGGAGAAAGAGCGGTTGGAGATACCTCCAAAGTTTTTGGCCTGAGCAACTGGTTTTCATTTACCAAGAGGGGAAGACTATACAAGGAACACATTATACTGGAAGGTTATGAGGTGGGAGATTGGGAATTCAGTTTTGAATATGATCAATTTAGTTAGGCATCTAAGTGTAAATATCAGGTAGACAATTGGATATATGAGTCTGGGATTGAGGAGAGAGGGTGGAGAGTGATATTTGAGATGTACTAGTGTTTAGATTGTATTTAAAACCATGAGATGGGATGAGATCTCTCCATGAAAGTGAGTATAGACAATGAAGTAAAGAGATCTGAAGACTGACCATGAAGCACTCCATGTTTAGAAGTGAAGATATGGGCCGGGTGCAGTGGCTCATGCCTGTAATCCCTACCTACACTTTGGGAGGCTGAGGCGGGTGGATCACCTGAGGTCAGGAGTTCGAGACTAACCTGGCCAACATGATGAAACCCCATCCCTACTAAAAATACAAAAAATTAGCTGGGTGTGGTGGCGGGTACCTGTAATCCAAGCTACTCAGGAGGCCTGAAGCAGGAGAATCACTCGAACCTGGGAGGTGGAGGTTGCAGTGAGCTGAGATCGCGCCACTGCACTCCAGCCTAGGCAACAAGAGCGAAACTCTGTTTCAAAAAAAAAAAAAAAAAAAAAGAATTGAGGATATGAAGAGGAACCAACAAAAGACACTGAGAAGGAAAGCCAGTAAAGTGGAAAGAAAATTAGGAGAGTGGGATGTCTTGGAAGCCAACTGTGTTAATCTGTTTGTGCTGCTATAACAAAATACCTTATACTGAGTAATTAATAAAGAACAGAAATTTATTTTTCACAGTTCTGAAAATTGAGAAGTTCAAGGTCAAGGTGTCAGCAGAGTCAGTGTCTGGTGAGGGCTACTCTCTGTTTCCAAAATGGCACTGCCTACTGAGTCCTTGTATGACAGAAGGTGGAGAGCGAAAAGGGACCTAGCTGGTTCTCTCCAGTTCTTTTGTAAGATTGCTAATCACATTCATGAAGGTAGAGACAACATAACATGATCTAATCACTCCCTAAAGGCCTCACCTCTTAGTACTATCACATTGACAATTAAGTCTCAATATTTGATTTGGAGGGGACCAATTCTGACCATAGCACCAAATAAAACAGGTGATTCCAGGAGGAAAGAGTCATCAGCTGTTCCAAATACTCCTGATATGTAAGATGAGAACTTATAATTGATCATTTGATTTAGCACTGTGAAGAGCAGGCACTGTGACACATGGGGGACCAAAGCCTGAGTAGAATATTCTCTTAAGAGAGAATGGATACACAAATGCTCATAGCTACATTATTTATAATAGCTGAGAAATATAAACAACTCAAATGCCTATCAAGTGGTGAGCAAACAAAATGTGATATAACCATGTCATGAAATAGTATTCAGCCATAAAAAGAAATGAAGTTCTGATACATGCTACAACATGGATGAACCTCAAAAACATTATGTTCAGTGAAATAATCCAGAAACAAAGGACCCTTCTGATTCCATTTATATGAGATGTCTAGAAGAGGCAAATCCATAAAGACAGAAAATAGATTAGTAGTTGCCAAGAGCTGGGGAGAAGAATGAATGGGGGGTGACTGTTAATTCATATGGGGTTTATTTTGGGGGTGATAGAAATGTTCTAGAAGTGGTGGTGATGGTTGCACAACATTGCAAATGTACTGAAGGTCACTGGATTGTACAATTTAAAAAGGTGATTTTTATGGTGTGAGAATTATATCTCAATAATAATAATATAGAATGACTAGGAGGAGAGAGGTTGAGACAGTGAGTAAAGAACTCTTTTGAGAAGTTTTGCTGTAAAGAGGAGCAGAGAAATTAGAGCTGGAGGAGAAAAAGAGTAAACAGAACAGTTATTTAAGTGAGAGAAATAACAGCATATTTGTATACTGATAAAAATGATCTAATATAGAGGGGGAAATTGATGATGCTGAAGAGAGAAGATAATTTTGTTGTCATATCAGTTTGTGTGCCTGTTTTCCACTGGCATCAGATTGATGCAGGCACTGTGTGGCAGGCAAGATTCTCATGGTGAATGGGGCCCAGGCCTGTAACCAGGATTTGGCCAATAGTGAGTGAAAAGGTATCAGCTAATATCATTGTTGAGTAGCCGATCTCGAGCCACTAAGCTATGAGGAACACAGACATCCACATGGGGGTGGTCATGAAATTTTATGGCCACCCACATATACACCATGGAATACTATGCAGCCATAAAAAAGGATGAGTTCATGTCCTTTGTAGGGACATGGATGAAGCTGGAAACCATCATTCTCAGCAAACTATCGCAAGAACAAAAAACTAAACACTGCATGTTCTCACTCATAGGTAGGAATTGAACAATGAGAACACCTGGACACAGGAAGGGGAACATCACACACCGGGGCCTGTTGTGGGGTGGGGGGAGGGGAGAGGGATAGCATTAGGAGATATGTAAATGACGAGTTAATGGGTGCAGCACACCAACATGGCACATGTATACATATATAACAAGCCTGCACGTTGTGCACATGTACCCTAGAACTTAAAGTATAATAATAAAAAAAAAAATTATGGCCACAAAGAGACGTTAGATGTCATTTTACAAATGAAGAAACTGAAACCCAAAATAGGGAAGTAACTTGCCCATTCATATGCTAGTTGGCTTATCTAGAGTCAGGTCCTTGACCTTCTATTCCAGTGTTCTTTCCACTGCTGCCACACTGCCTTCCAGAAAAAGGAGAATCATGTGGGCTTACGAGAATGACCATATAAAATCTAGAGGGCTAGAAAGTTTCCCTCAAGTAGCAGGAAAAGATGAATAGGGTAGCACCAGGAGATGAAAAGGGAGGCTGAATAACCATTTGTTCTTTCTCCCACCTTCTTAACTCCAGTCAGAATTATATTGAAACTCTCTTGGTCAAATAGCATCTGTTGAAAGGAGAAGGTACCTCTTCTCCTGACACAGTCTATTCTGGTGCTGAACAGCAGTCCTTAACAAAATACAGCTCCTGTCCCTTCTTGCCTGTAAACAGAAATGAGCAACTTTCCAGCCTTCATAATGTGACTAATTCTTCCTACAGTCTTGATACAATATCTGACTTTTTTCACTTTTGTCCTCTAGTGCTTTGGCTAGTTCTGAGCACCTTTCAGGTTTTCTCTTGTCCTTCTGAAGTTGGAGAACACAGCATTTGACCTACTCTTCTAGTCAGGGTCAGAGCAGTGCTAAGGTTGGTAGAAGGTTGCCATACCACTGATACCAGGCCCTCCTAAAAGAACTCGAGTAATTCCCTGAGGTAAAAGGGAGGCTTCTTTGTGTGGACAAGGGGACAAATTGTTTGCAAAGGTGGAAATAGAAATTCTGTTCTGAGATGAGCATGAGAGAAACAGAAGTGCAATTTGGCAGGATGGAAGACTGCAGTGTAAAGATAGCCCAGTCAGTAATCCATTCAACTTTCTATTATCTGCAACTATCACGAGGAAAAATGACATAGATGACCCTGAACAGTGGATAATCCAAATGAGATTTTAAAATGCATCTTGTGTAGTGGTAGTGCATGGACTTTTATTATGTAGTGTGATGTTGTTTATATAGTTCACTGATTTTCATAATTCCATTTGACTTGGACCAGGATCAAAATTGCACACCCCAAGTGTTAGTATTTGATGCATCACTGCCCATGAGTGTCCCAAGTGTCAGGGGGAAAAGCTGACCACAGAGAAACAGCTAACGAGGAATTGATTGTCAAGGCAGGAATACTGGCCCGAGGCGGCACGGGTGGGCTCCTAATTGTAATAACCATGCAGCAGCTGAGATCTGAGGGAAGGGCCTAGCAACTCACACAGCAGACAAGCCATTCTCCACAAGGCTGCAAGAGTAGCCAGGTTGCCCTTGTTTGTTTCCCTGGCAAAGGATTCTGCTCCACTAAACTGAAAAGGTCCCAGACTAAGGCCAAAGCATCAGTCATGTCACTGCTGCTGGTCCATTCTGAGTTGACAGTTCCTCAGGCCCCTTGCCCTTTGTGGGAAGCCCTCCCACTCAAAGGAGACTCTCCATTTACATGATCTCTTGATCCTTGGTCTTCTGCATTCTCTGTTTCCAGACTTTATTAACACATTCTCTCCTCCCATTAAGAAAACAAAAAACCACCACAACAACAAAAATGCCACCCACTGACAAGTTGGAGAAGCCTTCATAATATCTCTGGGTACCTTTTAGACTGTTTTACAAATGCCCAGTTTTATCATGGATGGCTAATGACAGATTCCCTCTTCTCCCTTATAAGATCAGAAGGGGTAGGGGGCAAGGTAAACAAACCATGTCTCTGGGTGAGATATTTGCCTGGGGATAGGATGTGATTCCCATGCAGAAATGCTTATGTAATGATCAGTCATTCCAAACACATGTGATGTTTCCAATGCCTTCCAGAATCCCAGAGTAGAAAAGAAACTAAGGCATTGTATAGTTCAGCCCGATGCCTCCAGGCAGGGGAATGATTTCAATTAAACAAGAACATAGAAATGTTGACTATTCCTTCAGATCTTTAGAAATAGAGACTTGATACCCTTGCTCAGCCACTTCTCCTTGTGCTTTATGCCCTTAATAAGGATCAAGAGTGGGTAAAACAGAATTATCGTGGGTATTTCTGGGAAGAACTGAAATAAAGATGGCGAGTGAACAGAAGTAACAAAGGCTGGTAGGGAAGTTTAGCTGAACTCCATAGCACATCTGTGTAACCTGAGTGTGCCCTCCCAGAAGCACTATCGATGGTTCTGTCTGCTCATTGGCTGTCATATCCACCCCCATCCTTTTTTTCACTAGCAGCATCCTATTTATACTCATTCAACAAGTACATGGAGTGAGAATCTACTCTGTTCCAGACACAGAGAATATAAAAATGAATGAGACACTGTGTCCTCCCTCTAAAGATGTGAGAATTGTACAGTCTAGCGGGGAAGACAAATCCCAATGATAGGCAATCACAATATATTTAACGAAGGCAACAGACCACCATCTTCTCTTATATGAACTGAGGCTGCAGCCTCCTAACAGTTCTCCCTGCTCCTTGTCTCCCCTTCCAAGACTCATTGCCACCAAAACACTGTTTGGATCATCCTTTCATCCCCTTGAAAAACTGTCTACGCTTCTTTGTTGTCTAAGCCTTATCTCTCACTACCCTCCTAGAGGAACCTTGTGCTCCAGCAATGCTGGTCCCCCAGTAGACATCCCATCAGTCAGCGTGCCTTTCTTCATACCTCTATTTGGAATGCCTTCTTCCCCTCCCCAATCTCTACCTACCTTCTAGGATTCAAACACCACCTGCTTCTGCTCTTCCTCCTCCTATTCTGCTCAGCCCAGAAATGACCTCTGCCTCTTCTGAGATTCTACAGTTTCTTCTTTACAGAAATACATGGCAATATTCTGGCATTAGAGTTATTTGTGTGGATATCTTATCTGCCCTACTAGACTGTGAATTTCATTCAGCACTGTATCCCTGGTCCCTAGCACAAGACTCTGATATTTATTGAATGAAGGACAAATGAAGATAGAAGGGCATTATGGACTTGGAACTGAATCATAGGAAGCCAAAGGAATTTATTGGTGAGGAAAGAGGAATCTCATATTTCCTAAAGAATTCTTATTAGGTTGGTCAGCTTTCTGACATGAAAGTGTAAAGAAG
This sequence comes from Rhinopithecus roxellana, assembly GCF_007565055.1. Taxonomy (NCBI): domain Eukaryota; kingdom Metazoa; phylum Chordata; class Mammalia; order Primates; family Cercopithecidae; genus Rhinopithecus; species Rhinopithecus roxellana. Next base: position 118,877,985 of record NC_044555.1, on the reverse strand, counting down.
GTCTGACTCTTTCATATTTCCTTTAAAAGAATAAGTAATGAATTTCTCTTCTATTATCTGCAATATTTTTTAAAAGCAAAGATGTAGGAGCCTCTAGTTTTATTCTCAACAGTTTAACTCTGGCTTAAATTGTCCTCAAAGGAAAGGGCAAGCTATCCCTTATGAGAAAATACCAGACCAAATATATTTTTAATCATGTGTAAATATCATCTCTCCAACTAAACTATATGCTTCTCAAGGACAAGAATGATTCTGAATTTTCTTTACAAATGTTTCCTTTGCTCTACTGGGGTGCACATGTGTGCACATGCACACACACACACTCAAGTGCACATGCACACAGCCTATGACAGTGCTGAGGAAAAGGGTGAGTGTACTCAATACTTAACTGGCTGGTGCCCTCTGGGACCATCACAGTGGAACTCTGTAAAATCAGGACATTAAGGGACAATTTGATATCAAATCTCCTCTTACCAAACCCACTTCTGATGACTATGAAGGCAACTGTCATTTCCTGATGGCACAATTCACCAGCTATAATTTGCAGCCTGGTTAGGTGAGTGCTCTGCCCTGCAGGCAGAGAGGGTGGGTTTGCTCCCATGCTGTGGCCTGAGGAGATCAGTTGGAGCAGATCGGCTTGTACTCTCTGCACCAAAGGATGAAGGCACCAAAGGGAAACACACAGCAGAAGAGATTTTGATTAAACTTGTTTCTTCGACATTCAGTCTGGAAAGATGCATTCCCCTGTGATGACGGAAAAAAACTCAAGTAAGCTATAGGAAATCAAAGTCTCCCTCTATTTCTTATCCACTTTGAGCAATCTTTCCAAAGTTGTAGGAATTACCCACTGATGTGTACATCTGCCTATTGTTCTTCCTTTGGAAATGACCCAACAGAAGAGAGGTGGGGTCTATATGTTTTGATTCAAGGCCATATTGAGCATCAGAGACACCACCCTGTAGATACCATCAAATGTGATTGCTTTAACTGTGACTAGCAGAATTGGGGTATGTGAGTGTGTTGGAGTTGGGGTGCTCTGTTTATCATGGAGTTACAGTCAAATGTACACATTCATTGGCCTCTCTGGCCACAGAAAGGAAATAAGGCAATATAACTTTCCAGCTACCCAACAACTGGACAGGCCCATGGGAAATATTCCCAACACCATTGCCTCCTTCACCAGAAAACACACACACGTACGCACACATACACAAACACACATACACATACACGAAGCAGTCTCCCAGCTAAATCTATCTGGGTAATTACAGTCTTATCTAGGAATCTTTAGCTTGCCTCTCTGAATATACTACTGTCAATATTGAAAGTAGGAATGGGTACAAAATATGTAGGAATATGCCTGTGCTCTTGGAAATAAGCTTTACAATGTTTAGGACAAAGAACACCAGTAACTTAGCTGAAAAGGTGTTTGGGTGGGTGGACTAGGAAACCAGATTTAGCCACAGGTCACTGCAAAGGTTCATTGGGAATTCTGACCCTTGTACCCCTATGCATGGATACCATGCTCAATTGGTATCTGATCTTGTCATCTTGCTCTGATGAGTGGATGCAACCACTGATCTTACCTTTATATGAGATCTTCCTTTAAAACAAGGGGCTGTGTGACTGAAGGAAACTGCCCCCAAGTTGCAAAGTCCATGTGGAACCTGCATCCACAGCATCTAAGATCAGCTTTCCTAGAAGAATGATAAAGAGTGAGCTTGCCAAAGGTTGAGGAATCCCTTTAGAAATCAGGAAAGGGAAACCAATGAGGCAAAGTTGCTGGTGCCTCATGTGGAACAGAGAGGAAGTGCCTGCATAATCCAGGTTGTTGGGGCCACAGTTCCCCTGATAAGAAAGGCATGCAGCAACTTCCCTCTGTCTACTGCCTGCAAACTCCTGCCTCCTCTACCTTGGTAGAATAATGGCTGGACATTGGGCCGGGTGTGGTGGCTCAGGCCTGTAATACCAGCACTTTGGGAGGCTGAGGCAGGGGAATCACATGAGGCCAGGAGTTCGATACCAGTCTGGCCAATATGGCGAAAACACGTCTCTACTAAGAATACAAAAATTAGCCAGATGTGATGGTACTTGTTTGTAATCCCAGCTACTCAGGGAGGCTAGGGCGTGAGAATTGCTTGAACCCGGGAGGCGGAGGTTGCAGTGAGCCAGGATCACACCACTGTACTCCAGCCTGGGTGACAGAGCAAGACTGTCTCAAAAAAATTAATTAATTAATTTTTTTTTTAAAAAGGCTGGATATCATTGTTTTCCTCCCCTGGAAGGAAGACCAAACAGACAAGGTTGGGGCTAAAGTGGGTATTCGAGCCTTCCCATGCTCCGTTCTTGCCAGCGGCCTGCTTCTCATAGCCACAGAGCCCCACAGCAAGCAGGACATGGGCAGTCTTTGCAGAGGGAAGGATTTTGCTATTAAACCCAGAAGCAAACAGCACTCTTCAGTCTTTCTTTGATAATGAGTCCTTAGCTCCATAGTAGCAATGTGCCAACCATTTTGGCTGAAATCCATTTAAACAAAGGAGACACCCAATTTTAAGGCTTGGCATATCTGTGATGTCAATAACCTATTTGACTCATTCTATTCACATATGTGACTGTTTTAACTGATAGTGTATACGTGTGCACACACACACGCCCATGTATATGCAGAACTGAACTTTAGGTGGCATTATATATAGGCTCAAGTTCAAGTCTGTCCTATAAAATACAGTCCAACCACTTTTCCCAAGCCTTCCAAAGGCTGGTATAGTTATTAAAATTTGAGCAACTACCCAGGCTGAGTTCTTTAGAATATAATGGATTAATACTGAATTACTATGCCACTTTGTGTACTTGTTGGGGGAGGGATTAGTACAGCCAGTCTCTACCATTCTGTCCAGGCTGAATCCTGCTCATTTTGGGTAAAAAGAATATAATTGTTTAACATTTTAAAAGGCAAATAAAAGTGCTTAAATATTTTGTAATTTGGAACTTGAAAAGAAAACAGTAATGGGTTTCCAAGTGCATGTCTTTACTTTTAATGAAGTGTTTATTTTTCATGGTTCTACTGGCAATAAAAGAACAGCTCCACATCAAAAGCCTTCAGGGAAGCAGTTTTCATTTGGAGGACAGTGAGATTGCCAATAATTCTGATTTTTTTTTTTTTTGGAAAAGTAAACTCCCTAGACTATATTTCTAGATATAGGTTATAGCCTATTATCCCTTTTTTGTCTCTTACTCATGTAGACAAATTACAAAACGTTTAGTACTATACTCTAAAAAGATTTTTAAAATTTAAGTGAAATCAAGATCAGGGGGCTCCAGAATGTTTTAATGAACATGTTTCCATTATCCTCTGTGCCTGTTCATTTTGTTGGAAGAATGATTCATTCATTTCAAATTTGGCAACTTAAACAGCAGCAAATTATAATTTTCCCATCATAACGCAAAGTCAGTATATTGGCTTCTCAGCCTTTGAGGGCCCTTTTGTACCTTCTTTTGCTTTGCCAACAGCACCCTCTGCTGGGCTTTGTAATCCATCACATCTCATGGGATCGACCCAAATTGCAAACGGAGGCCTCCCTGCAGCATTGCACACAGCAGGACATGATTCATAAATCAGTGTTCCACCCTGGTGATTCATTACCAGATATATTTTTTCTGTAAAACAGCACAGCTCAAGGAAGTCATCAAGAATTCAGAAGCTGCAAAAAATACCTTCGTTTGATTAATCATCTCTCTGACCTTTTTCTTCTTATTGAACAAGGTTAATAATACTTGTTATCACTCAAAGTTAAATGGTATTAGCTGCCAAGTGATTTTTATTTTGCAAAGGCCTGTTATCACTGCCGAGAGGCTTCAAAGCTGGATTGGTTACATTCCTCAGGTATGACCCCGAGGGACATCTGACCAACGCAACGTTTCCCACTGGAGAGGTCAGCAGCTTCCACAGTGACCTGGAGAAGCTGACAAAAGTGGAGCTAGATACTTCCAACCGCGAAAATGTCCTCATGTCAACCAACTTGACGGCAACTAGTACCATATATATTTTAAAACAAGGTAAGATTGTTTCCAATGATATCCGTCTGTAACAGCCCCTATCTCAACATCCACCCTAAAACCTGTGTACACCATTCGTAAACAGAATACACCTCTAGCTGAGAAGACGTACTCTTCCTGTTTTCCAGCTATGGAAGTTGAAACACAGACAAAATTCACACCTTTTACAAGTTCTCATATCAACTTTGGGCCCATCTCTGTAGGAGTCATGAGGTTCAATCCCTGCCAAGTCTGCTCTGCTATCAACTCATTTCCCAACACCCAGCTGTTTGCAAAGCTCTTTCAGGGTCTGGCTAGGTTATATTAAATAACTGGAGCCTGGGCTCCAGCTGAGCTTAGCATTCTAGATCAATGCCAACATGGGTGAAGAAAAAGGAAAATCTTAGGATACAGACCAAGCAAGAATATAAGTGAAATGAGAGAATTAAAAATTCATTCTATTTGAAGACAGAAAAGTAAGGAAGAACAGAAGAAGAAAGGAAGGAAGGGAGATAGGATTTGGAAGGAATGTCTTAGAAGCTAGAGGAGAAGTGCACAAAGAGAAATTGCTTTCTCTCTGCCCTGTCATTAAGACCTCATTCTGTTGTTAGGTGGTGAGGCCAGACACTCTAAGAGGAATAGTCCCAACTTTTGTTAGTGGTATTTTGTGGAGTAAGCAACTGTGATGGTGGCCCCAGGTGGTAAGGTGCTAAGTTGAACTTCATACTCTTCTCATTCTAGCTCCCAGCATGTCAAACTGAGGAGGCTGATCCAACAAGTCAGTGAGGGAGGGAATTCTTTAAAAATGAAAAAAGAAAAAAAAAAAAAAAACAAAAACAGCCTGCAGTGTTAGACAAGAGTCTTTTATCCAAGAAACAGATACTCCAGCTGTGAAAATAACAAGACACAAATGGATAGGGAACACGTTTTCCTGTCAGAGCGGTAGTCTAGCCCAGAAGGCAGTTAAGACCACAGCACCCCACCTACTTATCCCTTCCCAAACATGCCTCCTAAAACTAAACCTGTCTCTTTTCTGCTTCCTGCTCTTCCCTTCCTTCCCCCTCTTCCTCCTTTGCTCTTCTGTCTACAGAAAATACTCAGAGTACCTATCGGGTGAGTCCAGATGGTTCCCTGCGTGTCACTTTTGCCAGCGGAATGGAGATCAGCCTCAGCTCAGAGCCCCACATCCTGGCAGGGGCAGTCAACCCTACCCTGGGCAAATGCAACATCTCATTGCCCGGAGAGCACAATGCAAACCTCATCGAGTGGCGGCAGAGGAAGGAGCAAAACAAAGGCAACGTTTCGGCTTTTGAAAGGAGGCTGAGGGTAAGGCTTGAGTTTATACAAGATATAGAACTTTTATAGTTTTTTTTTTTTTTTTTTTTTTAACTGCAGAGCCTCCCTAAACTGAAGTCCCATTTCTCCAAAGCTTTTCTAGGTGACTGACTGGCTTATATGATATACTAATTCAAAAGAGGGTGCTAATGGCCGATAATGGTTCCGTATCCTTAAATGAGTATTCTAATAGGAGCTTTCTTTGTCATTAGCCAGCTAAAGTGCTCTAATAGTAGCAATTTCAGGCACCAAGAAAGTCTGGCTGAAGAAATGTGTTTAGTCAAAGGAGGCCCTCCAGCACCCCTCCCAGCATGCCCTGGAGATGCTTATCAGGCTCACTGAGTTGACCGAGGTCCCTGCTTTTCAGGTAGCTCTTTGGAAATACCTCGCAGGTACACACAAAAGGATGTGAGACAAAAGGCAACATTTGGGCAAAGGCAAGTTAAAAGGAAAAATCAGTGAATTATAGCATTGCCATGAATACATATCCAGGGCCAGAGGGATAAAGGACTGGTACTAAGATTGGGCTGAGGTTCTCAGAGCTGCCTGGAGGAAGTTATAGATTAGGGAGTTTTAAAGTCCTTACCAAGCACAGTTCACCAGAGTTAACCAAGAGACCTCAGTCAGCTTTTCTGCAGCACACAAAGCCTACAATCGCCATAGCACTTTGTCTACCTGTCTCCTCTTGAACATTAACCAGTGTTAGGATGATGTGGCCAACTTTCTACATGTAGTAACATTCAGTATCTGCTCTAGAGCAACTGCCAGCCTGTGGGAAATAATCACTCACTATTGAGGCCAGATCTGTTTTCACCACCTGTGTCACGCCTGACATACCGGGAAGGTTTATGGTATATATAAAGTTTCGGTGCAGCAAAAGGAATAGCGGTCGAATATAAAATTTTCTTTTTAATTCTCAGCAAGGCAAGTTACTTCTATAGAAGGGTGCCCCCTTACAGATAGAGCAATTGTGAGCACACACTTGGACAAGGGAGGGGAAGGGGTTCTTATCCCTGACGCACGTGCTGCTGTGTCATTCCCCTATTGACTAGGGTTAGACCACACAGACTAAACTAATTCCGATTGGCTAATTTAAAGAGAATGACGGGGTGAGTGTTTTGGGGGGAGTCAGGGCAGAGCAGATAGCAGGGAATGTGAATGAATTAGGGTGGAGCAGGTGATCAGAATGAGTTAGAGTGGAGCAGGTAATCGGAATGAGTCAGGGTGGAGTAGGTAATTGAAAAAGGTTGCTTTAGGAGGAAGTTATGTTTAAAAGTAGAAGGCAAAGAATTGAACATACTGACATATTCATTCTTTGAAAAGAAATTTAGAACTCATACCTAACATTTACATTTTCTTTACTCACAGTAAAAATTTGGTAACCTTAAGGTTGTGGAAGTGCAACCACCAAACAACCACCCAATTCCAGAGACAGGCAGTCAAACCAGTCATATGGCTTGATATGAACAAAATAATTTACAGCAGTGCTCACTTTTCTTTTTCCTTTTTTTTTTTTTTTTTTTTTCTGTTTGATATGGAGTCTCGCTCTGTCTCCCAGGCTGGAGTGCAGTGGCGCAATCTCGGCTCACTGCAAGCTCCACCTCCCAGGTTCACACCATTCTCCTGCCTCAGCCTCCCAGGTAGCTGGGACTACAGGCACCCACCATCACGCCCAGCTAATTTCTTTTTGTATTTTCAGTAGAGATAGGGTTTCACCGTGTTAGCCAGGATGGTCTCGATCTCCTGACCTCATGATCCACCCACCTCGGCCTCCCAAAGTGCTGGGATTACAGGCATGAACCACTGCGCCCAGCCAGTGCTCACTTTTCAATCAGTTCTATTGGTGACACACAGTCACAGACTTTAGTGGGTGGTTATTTTTGTTTGGTTTTGTTTGTTTGTTTGTAAAAGCTACCGAAGTTTTTTATGTGCACAAGTCAATTTTTATGTTTCGATTCTATTGACAAGTTTTTAACGGAATGTTTACCAGCTATGCCACTGAATGGAGAAGTGAAACCAATCCAAATAGTCAAACCTCTGCATGGGTAGCAGTAAAGATTTCTATCGGAATTCTTTGAGAAATAGGACCTCCTGGGTAGAACCCTGGATGGGGAAGTTAGAGAATCTGGCCTTGATACCCTATTTTACAAATGGTTTAAGAAATGCCTTCAATTTTTTTTCACCTGCAAAATAAAAGTGTACCTCTAGAGAAAGTAAGAATTATTTACATGTGGCTTATCGATCTCACAGACTCATCACAGAAAAATTGTATTGGATATGTGATTTCTTAGTGCCTCTCCCAGCTTATAGCCTCAATAAAACTTTCTGAACCAAATCATATACTATGTGACTTTGGGATTTTTCATTCTTTAGGATAACTCATCCTATATTATGTGACCTTGGTAGTTTCCATTTTCTAGAACAACCCATCCTGTTTTCTGTCCTCCATATGCACAGATAATGGAGAGAAACTATAAACTGTAATTTACAACCCATATCCCAAATTGTTCTTAATGCTGAGAAACTAATGGTCATAAAACATTTGGGAACTCATTAGTGTTAAGAAGTAAAGTGTTTAGTTAGTACTAATTATAATGTGACCCATTTCCGATCCTGTGGCAGAGTTGAGCAGATTTGTGGACTGGATTATAAGGGCAACAAATTCAAGGCCTTCTTCTCTCTATCACTTCTAGGCTACTCCCTGAGGTCCTGTGACTGAAAAACGAGGCCCCTTATTGGTCAGGTGGTGTTACCATGCGTGCCCCTAGAAGTCTAATAACAATAACAATCATTTACGTATGTTTCATGCCTCAGAGTGAACAAAATGGTTTCATAGCCAGGATTTTATTTGATCACCACAGCCATCAACTGTTACTTTCAATTTACAGATAAGGAGACCAGGGCCCAGATAGGTTAAGTGATTTGCCCAAAGTCAACCAGCTATTAAGGATCAGAGCCAGGGCTGAAATGCAGGTCCTCACCTAGCATGGCACTCTTTCTACTGCATCACACTGTGCTGCCTTGTTCCTTAAAATAATTAATCTATAAATCATTGCCTCACTCAGTGGAGCTACCTTGGAAGGGCCTGACTCCTCATTTCAATGCTGACAAAAAGAGACAAATAATCGACTCTAATATACTGGCAAGTGTGGGAGGCACAGGACAACTGGCTGGCTTCCAGGCAGGAAAAGCATGAAGCAGGCAAAAAGAGGAAGGAGGTTGCTTAACTGGTTAATTTTTACCTGCTCTCCCCATTCCTAGTGATTTTTGTTTATGCTGGTGCCTCGATTTCCCCAGATTTGGCATTTCCAATTTAATGAAATGAATATGCTCCCAAAAGGGACATGTGAATCCAATTTTGACAAAGTAAATTCTCTTTCCCCACTGATGTTATTATTTCCGAGATGGTGTCCCTTCATTTCTGGTAGCTTTTCAAGGGACAAGCTGATGACAATTTTCTGTCTTCTTGGACCAAAATATGCAATGACCCATTTGTAAGCATACAAAGAATAAGCTTCTCTGATGCTCTCAAGTTCCTCAATGCCTTGGACTGAATCATTTATTTCTTCTAGTGAAGCTGTCATTTCAGAGTGAGGGCAGGTGGAACTATCAGAGCTATTGAGACAGAATTTCCAAGTCATACAACATAGAAACCCCTTCTGTACTGTGGGAAATTGGGCTCCCTTTTGAAAACCCACACAAAATTGTGGTTGTAATTTGCAAGTGTGCAGGCCATAAAGCATTAATTGTTCAAGGACAAAATGACAGGTTCATTTAAAGGCCCATTTGGTAAGATGATAGATGTCAAATGTTCCCAAAAGCTGCTGATCACACCTCCCCCAGACCTTTTAGCTGGAAAGAAAAAAAAGTCAGAAAAGGATAGACCTATCTTTGGAGAATAATCAGTGATTTTTTTTTCATACAAAGTCAGGATCCCTTTCAAGGTGAGGGAGGCAAACTGTTGGAAAACATGATACCCTGCTCAGCCTGAGCAGGCAAGGGATTTGTTACCTCTGAGCCATCCTTCACCAGCTCCATTAAGTGAAATAGGTCACATTAACATCCTGAAATTTCATTTATTTAAAAAATCCATTCCCCCCCAACCTGAGTTGTGTTTGACTCATCTTCCTTCTTGCAAAGCACTTTTGCATCTAGTCCATGTATCTGCTCATCTGCTGCATCAATCTGTCCCCATAAATACATTTCCCTGGACAATAGAGAAATTAGAGTGCAGATAACAATAGAGGCAATTGTAAGAGAATTGGGCATTCACCAAAAGCATACTGGTTTAGGAACTACATCCAGTTTGTACCTTGCTATGTCCATGGATAATAATGCTGTCATATGAGATTTATCCCAGCTTTGGATCCCAGAGCTGTTTATAAGATTTTGTAGACTGAGCTGTAAGGTTATAGCAAAATCCCTGAACTGCAGCCTCCTTTATTAAAAGAAAAACAATGGAGGGGGCTTAGCACTTTATGACCTAAATTATAAAATCAAGTAGGATTATTATGTGTTTACAAGTGAAATGAAGCAAGGACTTATCTAAAACTCTCACAATTTACTTTTTCCTCTACTCAAAGATAACTGAGAATAGGATAGGTTGGTTTTTAAATGAAACATATGTGTTCAGATGTGAGCTGAGAAGGAGAAACAAGCTCAGTTGAACACAGGGTCTCAGGCTGATAAATGATGGGGAATTGGTGGGGGCAGCCAAGAGGCTCTGGCCTCTCCCTCTATTCTCAGAAATTGCCTTGGTCCTCAGCTACAGGGTGCTCAGAGTTAGATTTTCATTCACTTAACACTATTTTAACTTCCTTCTCCTCAGGTTTGGTGGAAGCATTTATTTTGTGAAAATTTAGATAGGGAGTCTGACTGGAGATAGATTAATCAGATTAATCTATTTAAAAATATATCTGCAGTTTTCAGTCAAGTAACAGTGCTTTTCCCCCTAAGGATCCCCCTGCAGACAGGAGATTTCCCATGTCAAGGCTACTGGGCAGTATTGATTTTGGGGGTCCAGGAATTCTTGGGGCTTCCAAATCATAGAACCTGCTATATTTGGTTGTGTTTTTCTTTTTGTTTTTGTTTTTTGTCTCCCAGACTGGAGCGCAGTGGTACGATCTTGGCTCACTGCAGCCTCTAACTCCTGGGCTCGAGCGAATCTCCCACCTCAGTCTCCTGAGTAGCTGGGACTACAGGTGCATGGCACCATGCTAGGCTAATTTTGGGGGTTTTTTGTTTGTTTGTTTGTTTGTTTGTTTGTTTTTGTTTTTTGTGTGTTTTTTGTTTTTGTTTGTTTTTGTTTTTTGTGTGTTTTGTTTTTGTTTTTGTTTTGTTTTTTGTGAAGACGGGGTCTTGCCATGTTGCCCAGACTGTTCTTGAACTCCTGTACTCAAGCTATCTGCCCACCTCAGCCTCCTAAAGTGCTGGGACTTCAGGCATGAGTCACCACGCCTGGCCTATTTTTGTTAATCTTGGATCAACCTTACTAAGATAACTAGAAAGAAAGAATTATTTCATACACCATTTCACCTATATATGAGCATTAATTATTTGGTATAAAAAATTTAAATATCTGTTGTATGATTACACAGATGAATTGGTCAACAGCAAAGTATTCAAGCAAGGGCAAATTAGCTTAGAGAAAAAAAGGTCCAAGGTAAATAACATGGCCAAAGTTGGGTGAGAAAAATGAGTATGATTTTGAGGAAGAACTGGTATGCCCATAATTTTGCACTTTTCTCGTCTATAGAAAGAGGGACATGGATGGTGCATTCTATTATTAGCGGTAGTATGAACCATAACAACAGCAATTAGCATTCCTTAAAGCCTTACCATGTATACAGCCACATATTAACTCATTTACTATTTATAACACCTTGTCAGATGGGTTTATCATTATCATTCCCATTTTACAGATGAAGAAACTGAGGCACAGAGAGGTCACACAGCTAGTAAGCAGAGATCACAGGATTTGAACTCAGGCAGTCTGGCTCAAAAGACCATTTCCTAAGGTCCCTTCTGGTGATAAGGTTCTATATGTTGGCAAAGTAAAGGGAGTGTCTTGGTAGTTAAAAAATTACATTATTGAATCAAATTCTTCAAAATAATTAGAAACAACTAGTTGTATGTGATTGTAAGTTACAGTGGGTAGTTGGGTAAGAGTGAACAGAAGGGTTCCTTCTAACTCAAGCAGTTTTGTATCAAACATTATGATGATGTGATATAAACTTTTCTTATCTAGAAATCTACCACTATGTAAACAAACAATTGAAAATCCTGCATAAATGTCATACAATGATTCTTGTTAAATATGAAATAATTTTTAAAGAATAAAATGTCTAGAGAAATTATACATTTATTCCATCTATTTTAAAAAGTAAGTTTAGTCATCTTTGAAAAAGAAAGAAAAAAATGGGAATTCCAGGTAAAATATTAGAGGCTGATGCTAATACTGAATATATGCCCTGTTCATTGGTAGGCATCTCTGTGAAATAAAAGTAGGCTTAAGTAAGATTTTGATTGTCTACCAAGAGATACCAATAAAAAAAAATCTGTGGAATTAATGTAGTGATTGATCTCTAAAAATCAAATACTAATTACCTTAAACCTAGTGAGAGTAAAGTAGCATGTGGTACTTTTTAAGATCAACTGTGACTTTTCTTTTTTCTCTTTTTCTTTTTTTTTTTTTTTTTTTTTTTTTTTTTGAGACAGAGTCTCACTCTGTCGACCAGGCTGGAGGGCCGTAGTGCAATCTCGACTCACCACAAGCTCCGCCTCTCAGGTTCGTGCCATTCTCCTGCCTCAGCCTCCCAAGTAGCTGGGACTTCAGGCGCCCGCCACCATGCCCGGCTAAATTTTTGTATTTTTAGTAGAGACGGGGTTTCACCACATTAGCCAGGATGGTCTCAATCTCCTGACCTCGTGAGCCACCGTGCCCGGCCCCAACTGTGACTTTTCTATCCATTCTCACAACTTCATAAAAATTAAATGCAGGAGGCCAGGCACGGTGGCTCATGCCTGTAATCCCAGAACTTTGGGAGGCCAAGGCGGGTGGATCACTGGGTCACTTCAAGACAAGCCTGGCCAACATGGTGAAACCCCGTCTCTACTAAAAATACAAAAATTAACCGGGCATGGTGGCAGGTGCCTGTAATCCCAGCTACTTGGGAGGCTGAGGCAGGAGAATCCCTTGAACCCGGGAGGCGGAGGTTGCGGTGAGCCAAGATCGCACCATTGCACTCCAGCCTGGGCGACAGAGCGAGACTCCTTCTCAAAAACAAAAACAAAAATTAAATGCAGGATATTCCAAACTCTGACATGGCTATTTGGCCCATCTCACTCATTCACCTTCCAAGTTTTCAGCAAAAATTAAACAAGTAACACAGTTGTCTAGTGAGTTAAAATGCTAGACAGTGTCCTTGAAAATTCAGCCTTCTCCTTAAGGAGGGGAGAAAATCAACTGCAGTGATCATAGCTCAGAGTTCAGCACATTCACAGGTGTGGGTATGCGAGTGTGTAGTCAGTTGAACCACAGCAAATTGCCCTTTGTGTAGGTCAAAAACAGCTAAATATCACCAATTGCCTTTAGATCAACCTAGTACAATGTTATTCTTCTAACGGAATGACTTTCAAATCAGAAGGGTTGAAAGGATTTTCTCTTGAACAATTAGAACACAAAGTCCTCAGAAAGAGCAGGAAAGGGCTTTGCTTTTCCCCATATACCCTCTTTTCACAGGCCCTTTCATTTCTGCCAGCAACACTATTCATGGTTCTCCAGAGCACACTCTTTCCTCTTTCCTCTCTGGTCCTAGGATGAACAATAATCAAGCCTGTCTCCTAGTATAGCTGAAAAAAAAACTAAGGGAAACCAAAGGATGCATTACAGCATAGATCCATCTTTCCTTATTAAAAACCTATTACCAAACAGTTTTCTTACCACACCATGTAGCTTGTCAGTTGCCAAACTCAAAGGTTTTGTTCAATGCACAGCTGTCCAAAGATACCCTTTTTAACTTGGAGCTATTCCCAAATTTCAGTCTTTTTTTTTTCCTCCTTCTCTTTTCCAGGGAAAGGATTAGTGTAGATTGAATACTGAAACAAGAGTGGAAATAAAGATTGATGGTCCACACTTAGGTCAAGCGCTATCATCTTTCAGGAAAGCACTTGTATGAATGTGGAGCTTTCTCAGCCTTGCCCACCACCCCAGTAGTCGGTAGTGTTCAGCCTAGTTCTTATTCCTATCATAGAGTCTGGTGGCACATGAGTACTCAAGAAGGAGGTTGGAGGCCAGGCGTGGTGGCTCATGCCTGTAATCCCAGCACTTTGCGGGGGTGAGATGGGTGGATTGCCTGAGGTCAGGAGTTCGAGACCAGCCTGGCCAACATGGCGAAACCTTGTCTCTACTAAAAATAAAAAAAAAATTAGCTGGGCATGGTGGCGGGCACCTGTAATCCCAGCTACTCGGGAGGCTGAGGCAGGAGAATCGCTTGAACTGGGAAGTGGAGGTTGCAGTGAACCGAGATAGTGCCATTGCACTCCAACCTGGGCAACAAGAGCAAAACTCCGGCTCGAAAAAGATTAAACAAAGAAAAAAGGAGGTTGAGAGAGCTCAGCTGGAAAAGCACTCTCTTTGCCAGTCTTTTCACACATGGTTTCCCCAGGAGACTCAGAAAGGAACCTGTGACATCTTCAGTCCCTTCACTCTTTTTTAGCTCTTAGCTGAATTTTACATTAACTTCCAAACCTGACTTTGAAACTAGTGTTTCAGCAGCACTGGAATATCAGAGTGCATTTTCCATAAACAGAGAAGCACAGCAGCAGACGTCTTGACAGGCAGAGAAAGAAGATTAGGCAGAATTGTCCTCTGCTTGCTTTGTGGTGGATTTTAAACAGTGATCCCCGCTTATGTAGCTATAATGACTTTATAAAGAAATGTGTTCTTGAGTAGTAAACTTAATCTATCAGACAAATGAAACCACAAATTTAGTTGAACTGGAAATCACTTGTTACTTTGGCTCTTTAACTATCATTATAGCATAAATTGCAACACTTACAACCGTCTCTGGGAGTACATGGATATTTTACAGCTATTGTAAATGAACAGTATTACAGTTGGAGATATGTGGCTGTAAAACCACAGGAAGGGTAGTTCAAGAAAGAACACCTGGTTTCCTATAGTCTTCCAAGCCCGTTGTATCAAAAGACAGGAAATATGTGCTTTTCTTATCACCTTTTAGGTGCACATAACAACACATAAGCACATAACAACAGGTGGCTGTATATTTATGCAAGACAACACTACATCCATTGGCCACAGATGGTATAAAGAGTCAAGAGTCCCAATTTGTGGTTGTACTCCCTGAATTAAACCTACCCCTGACACAAACAGCACTTGCCCCCAGAAAATTTAAGCATCTAATCACTAGTCTTCTGGATGCAAATCATGGCATGGAACATTTGATAGGTCTTCTTTTTTTTTTATTCAGAAGTTCAAATTAAGGGCAAATATCATTAGCCCCAGCTGACCAATGAAGAAACTGAAACCAAAAGAGGTTTAAAAAGCAAAGTGTCGCCGGGTGCGGTGGCTCAAGCCTGTAATCCCAGCACTTTGGGAGGCCGAGGCGGGCGGATCACGAGGCCAGGAGATCGAGACCATCCTGGCTAACACGGTGAAACCCGGTCTCTACTAAAAAAATACAAAAAACTAGCTGGGCGAGGTGGCGGGCGCCTGTAGTCCCAGCTACTCGGGAGGCTGAGGCAGGAGAATGGCGTAAACCCGGGAGGCGGAGCTTGCAGTGAGCTGAGATCTGGCCACTTCACTCCAGCCTGGGTGGCAGAGCGAGACTCCGTCTCAAAAAAAAAAAAAAGAAAAGCAAAGTGTCATACCCCAATAGAAAAATGGGCAAATGTCATGAGCAGACAATTTATAGAAGATACACATGTGGCCAATAGATGTTAAAAAGTGTTCAGCCTCACTAGTAATCAAATAAATGCAAATTTAAGCCACAGCAGTGTATCATTTTCCCACTCTAGTATTGGGAAAAGTTAACTAACTGATAATACTCAATGCTAGTAAGGATGGAATGAGATAACCTCTCCCACTACTAGCTAATGGGAGTATGAATTTGTACAACCTCTGTGCACTATAAAGTAATCTCTCAGGTTGCCTCAGGGGTCTTTTAATATGTCTCATTTGACCCAGTAATTTCACTCATCAGGCTCTGTATTATGGAAATATTTATTTATAAAAATGTTCAGCAAAACATGTGATATGAAAGAAAAAAACAAAAACTCTGATTTCTATTTGGGAGAATAGATAAATAAGTGTTTATCATGTAGTAAGACATGAAACCATTAAAAGGTATATTTTAAGAATATTGAATAACACAGGGAATGCTAAAGATAAAACATTAGCTATAAAAGTAGGACACAAAACTTTAAATACAATCCTAGTTGTATGTTTTGAATGTATGCACAGATTATGCCAAAAAAGTAAGATAAATGAAATGAAATGCAGTGAAGTGTTAACAGTGATTTTCATTGGATGGTGGGATTACATGTAATTATATCCTTTGTGCATTTCTATATTTCTAATTTTTCTGCCATGAAAAAGTTATCACTTTTATAATTGGGGGTGGGGGGGAAAGGTTACTTTTTAAAGCAAAGAGCACAAGATTCTGAACAAAGGAAGACCAGAGTCTGGTATGAGAGCATTAGCTTTGCAGCCATCCAGACCTCTAAGATCAAAACTCTTTTTGAACTAGGATGTTGATCTTGAATTCCTGAGACCTGAAAAGGTTTTATGTTTGGGTTTTTCAGAAAGGTTCAAAGCCCCCTAAGAGTATATTTTTAAAATGTTATATATGCATTTTATGTGCACTTTTCTTGGGATACATTGCATAGCTTTCAGATAGTTAAACAGATCCTTGACCACAAAAGTTAAAATTAGCATCAAGTTTAGTTGAGTAGCTAGTGAATCAGTTTAATATGACTATGATTAATGTAGTCAAATCGTAATGTGAGTTTCACTCCTCCCCTTCATTAACAAGATATTTAACATTTCATTCAGGATCATGTTGACAACTCTGACAGATATAAATCTAGTACACTAAGCTACAATCACCTTGGAATCTGAAATGTGGTCCTATTCACAAGCCTAAATAAAATGAGAAAAGTAATAGTTATGTTATAAAAATAACAATTACTAGTGTTATTTCACAGTTTACCAAGTACCTGTATATGTAATCTCATTTAATTCTTAGCACAAGTTTGTGGTGTAAAATGGTAACAACACTCTTGTTTCACAGATAAGACAACTAAAGCCCAGATAGAAGAAATGATGGGTGAACAGACAAGTAGCTAGTTTAAATGTCTCCTGACTACAGTTCACTGCTACTTAGACTCCTCAAAGGCTCTCCTTTTTCATTCTTGTTTTTGTTCCTGCCAGATACAGTAGGACTCTCTCCACCCAAATCAGAAGTCTGTCTCCTAAAAGCTGGGTGAAGGGGACACAGCACCTCTACCATTTTTGCAACTTCTTGTGAGTCAGACTATTTAAAAATAAAAAGTTTTAACACAACAAAACACAAAACCCACTAAAACTAAAACTTAACTAAACTGAACTAAGCTAAAATAAAATAAATTTTAAAATTCCTTCCCTGCACTTTCCACCTACCCCTTTTTCAAAGCTCCCCTCTTCCACAGGGCCTTCTTCAGTGCACTGGCCAGTAGGGACTGAACCTCTTAATGACTAAAATCAAGAACAACACCTTTTTTTCTGAAACATACACACAACAAAACAGTTGAGGATTGCATTTTCTAAGTGATTGTGTTGTAATCAGCTACCCAAAGCAGAAGTTACTGGTAGATCTAGCAAACACTGACACTACTAGCTGAAAAGTGGAAAAAATCAGGTCAGTTGTCCATCTGGTGATTTTTTAAACTTTTTTTTTTCATGAAGTCATTTAGTTATTTGGTTATCTTGTGTGAACCCAGATGAATTTCATCAGTCAGGCACCATTGAGTACTGTCTTTCATGGAATCCAGTTCAAGATCCCTTGAATCAGGATCACTCTGGGACTACTGCAAGGTTCTGAGGTGCCCAGAGAAAATGCTACCAGACAGTAAAAGAAGTCTAGAACCAGAACCATGTGAAAGTACTGTTTCTAAACTTGGAATCCAAACCTAACTCTATGCTTTAACTACAGTTAGCAGTGCTGCCCGTGCGAATGCTGTGGGAACTACCAACACTTAGTTCATTTACCTATGGGCCTCCATGAAACTATTGCTAAGTGAGACTCCATAACTAGAGGGCAAGGCAACCTGAGTTCCCCTATAATAGGTG
Organism: Rhinopithecus roxellana; assembly: GCF_007565055.1. Classification (NCBI taxonomy): domain Eukaryota; kingdom Metazoa; phylum Chordata; class Mammalia; order Primates; family Cercopithecidae; genus Rhinopithecus; species Rhinopithecus roxellana. The sequence goes on along the minus strand of NC_044555.1, from coordinate 118,860,266 downwards.
TGAAATCATATATAAAACTCCAAGCCCAGGTGAACGAGGAAACCAAAGAAGGGAATCTGTATAAGTTAGAGGGGGCTCACTGTCTTCCTTTTGTCTGATTTCTAATCACACAAATAATTCACCATTTTATGTTATGGCCACTTCACTGGTGAAAAGGGTGAAGGAAGACCCACTCCTTAGTAGGCAACTGACTTACATAAAATAAGATCACGTGATTACTGAAAACTGTGGCACTACACTTCAGGCTTGAGCTGGGGAAAAAGCAATCAACAACCACATATTGAGAGTCTAGAGTATGCCAAGTACTGTCCTTGGAATTAAGACACATAGCCCTGCTCTCCGGGAGTGTACAGTGTGGTAGAGGAATAAAGACAGGTAGCATCTGTGGAATGTGAAGCCATCAGGCTTCAGAGGCAAGAGAGACTCTATCGTTGGGTAATCAGGAAAGGATTCATGATTGTCAGTGCTCTAATGAGGGGAACAAGGCTGTGCTTAAAATGTATTTCATATTTCTTTCTCATAGGCCCACAACAGAAACCTACTCTCCATAGATTTTGATCATATAACCCGCACAGGAAAGATCTATGATGATCATCGAAAATTCACCCTTCGAATTCTTTATGACCAGACTGGGCGACCTATTCTGTGGTCTCCCGTAAGCAGATATAATGAAGTGAACATCACATATTCACCTTTGGGATTGGTGACGTTTATTCAAAGAGGGACATGGAATGAAAAAATGGAGTATGACCAGAGTGGAAAAATTATTTCAAGAACTTGGGCTGATGGGAAAATTTGGAGCTATACCTACTTAGAAAAAGTAAGTACATAGGGGTAAAAGACAAGTTTCAAGTTTCTGAATGAGACTATCGAAAATGGCCCTAATTATCCATCTTGGTGAGGACCTGCAGGAGAAAAGTCTGTGTTCCAGCTGTTCTGTTCTGTAAAAGTAACAAAAAGATGTTGAACTTATAAGGATAAACTGTTTTTCAGCTGAAAATTTTCCCCAGTCCCACACTCTGCCAACTACTCTTTCAGACTAAAGTAAGAATAATGGCTTAGCTTTCTCCTCATTTGAACATCTTTGTTCATGCTTTTGAAAAGGTATCTTTATTATTATGAAAGCTCATACTGAGGGAAAAATAGCTAGAAAATTATAAAATTGTGTTAATGTACTCAGCTCTGGTAAAAGGCTTTTTACCCAGAGGGTAAGCAATTCTAATTTTGTTAGGATAGTCAGTGAAATTTTAGTTGTATGCATTTGAAGACTAATTTCCAAAAGTAATCAGCCTACGGGAATGGTGGTAGTGGGGCCTCATTGGTAATACTCTTTTGTGTACACTGAGTCTCCAATAGCATCCATAATGGGAGCTTGTGGCCTGTGTCTGGGAATAATAGAAAAACATTTTAATCCCACTACAGGAACCATTTGTCAAACATCAGCCCCTACAGAGCAAAATGGTTTCTGGCCAGATTGGTACCAGAGGACAGTAAGAGTAATTGATCTCTATCTCAATGTCTAATCTCCTAAGATAGTGCCTCTTGCTTCCCAAATCTATTCTTTCAACACATTTAGGAATTCATCAGTCCTAAATTAATTTCTACAAAAATTGAAAAATGTCTTCCCTTGAGAATTCAAGGGTAATCCGTATAAGGTAGCTTCTAGATGTTCTTAGAAAAGTCATAGGAGCTCATAGCTCACATGGCAGATTTCCCTGTTGGTACCAAGTAATGCCCAACTTTTCTGATACACCCTCCCCAAAGTTAATAAAAATAGTGTGCCAGTGGTTATATGCCATTATAAAACCATGTTACTAGTTCCCAGAGTTTATTGCTGGAGAATTTACCAAGTTAGAAATGCCTGGAGATAAAGCAGAGTTCACTTGGGAGCCAGGGCAAAAGGAAGGAGTCCTTTGCTGAATCCACCTCGTGTCCTTTTCTGCTAAAAACATTCATCAAATCTATAATCTATCCTCTACACTGGCAAAATCTGAATCTTATAGAGCAGGTCTTTCCTCTTTTGAATTTTGGTAACAAGAATGATTGGCAAAACCGTATGACTAGTGCCTACAGAGTGCCAAGCCTGTCATAACATTAACTGAATCCAAATATTTGCTGGTATGTGTGCATAGGTAAAGTATTTCTTAAGGTGTATATTGATGACCTTCATATGAAGAAAAACAGATGCTACTGATCACTAACAGAATATTGGCTGAATTAGTTTTCCAGAAAGCAAGACAGGTTTGCACCAATCTTTCCACATGTCCTCCACATGACTACTTAAGTAGCCAGCACTCCTTAGAAGCATACGTGGGTTTGCACTCGTAATTCCAACCTCAATGACACTAGAGTCCAACCAACTGACCTAATTGCCTATAGACAGTCACATCTAGGTCTCATAAGACTTTCCCTTTAGACTATCTGCACAATAACATAACAGCCTATTGAAAACTTCAATTTCATCCCTGGGTGCAGTTATTGAGACTTTTCTCTGACACCAATGAGGAGATTTTATTGTTTCTCTTTTCTGAATTCACTGATTATTCCATCAAATTTACTTAAGCAAAGAATCACGTGAAGCAAACTTCATAAGTTCTCTTTGCCACAGAAACCTAGTTGGCAATAATTGCTAAGCAAACAAACAAAAACCTCAGTGAGACTGCCAGTGTCTGCAGTGTACAAAAGTAGGACCTTCCTCACCCAGAATAAGGTATCAAGACAAGTCCTGGTAACTTTCTGACCAGTGAGACAAACTGGCTTATTTGTACCTTTGAGTTCACTTTTGTTCCTTTCTTGATTTTATATTTAATTTGTTCTCTAATTAAAAGGGTAGCTACTGATTTAAGCAATCCTGTTATGCAAAACTCAGAACCTACAAAACGCATACTTACAGAATGATTCTTTACTTTCCAAAAATCATTTGTCATAAAATTGATTTTATTAACATTATTATTACCAGTAATCATAACTAATTCACTTAATAGATATAATTAAATGAAATAATATAAAGCACCCAACTAGAGAATTTAAATGCTAGCTAGCACTTACTGCCACTTGGAGGTAAATCAAAGCAAGAAAGAGCAGAAAAAAGGAAGGGAGGGAAGAAGGAAGGAAGGAAGGAAGGAAGGGAGGGAGGGAGGGAGGGAGGGAGGGAGGGAGGGAGGGAAGGAGGAAATTAAAGCATCTTTGAAATTGTGATTCTAGAGGGAAAAAGGGAAAGAACATTGAATTTACCAAAATCCCAAGTAACATGAAACTTTTTCAGTGACTTGAGGTTTTGCATCCCCTTGTGTTCTTTCCAGTCTTCTCTTTAATATGGCCTTTGTGGCACATTCTCTCACTATGACGGGGCAGAGCAGGGATAAAGAGGCTGATTCTCATAGTATATTTTAAACTAAGAATTCTCAAGTTTTAACATGGATTTCTCTTTTTACACCACAAAATACTCTGGTATTACCTTGTGAATTTGCTTGCCATACCTGTGCCACGATGTATTAAAAAGCAGCAGCAGATTTTTCACCTTAACACGCAGAAATTTTGTAAAAATAGTTTGACTTCCTCTAGAGTAAGTGAAAGTTATGCTTATCATTTTCATGCACAATGGTTTGTAGCCATTAGGAGAAAAATAATTATTTGGATAATGGCTGGGGTTGCTTAATGATCTCTTCCCTATTAAAAAAATCAATTATTGTCTCTTACATTTTCTCTATGTGATCATTAATTCTCTGTCTTGATTTATGAGACTTCTCTGAGTTAATTATATTTTGAAGACTTGTGGGCTAAAATTTTGTATTACAGTAAATGTAAATCTTTCAGTTTCCTAAAATAATTCTTATGAACTTCATTTTAAAAATGCATTTAAATATATTTTATAATCACTTAATAAGATATTTTAGCCTTATACATTTACAGCAATTGCCTCTTTGGGGCTGACGTTTTCAGAGGCTGCCTAGAGGGACAGAACAACGACTGTGGCTTCAGCTTCCAGGTGGCGCCACACTGCCATCTGGTGGTCATTCAAATGCTTTAACTTTTCAAATTTCTGCTCTCATTTCTAGTCTCGTTCAAATAAGCATACAGCCATGATTGCTGTTGCTGTTGTTGTTGTTGCTTTTACAATTATATCTTTTAGAACCTCGCAATCAATTAAAAGAATAAAAGTCTCCCACTCTATTATTTGGACTAATAAGAAATGGCCTTTTATCCTATAGCAGCATTGTGGACATTGGATAGATTCGTAAGCATTGTTTTTGAGCAAACTGATAATAATGCCCACCCAAAGTGAAAAAGCAGCCAAATGAGAGCTAAATGGTATTTTGGCAACATAACAGTTACATTCATTTGATTTCTAATCACATCATCCACATTCTTGCCATTGGCAGGAAGCTTTGAAACAGACCAAGGGCTTTTGAAACAGCCCAGCATCAGCACCACCTAGGAACAGGGTTCAGGCAGTAGTTTACTGCAGGCCGGAGGATGAGAACAGAGGAGAGAATAACAATGACATGCCATAAATACTTGGAAAGGCTGTTACAGCGACTGGAAAAGGCATGGCCCAGGCAGACTGGTACTAGATAATGTGTGGGGGCCATATGGTGATAGTCCCTGGCCCATGTCACAGGTGACAGATGTCATTTACTCACGGCAAGTTGACAGAAGAGAGTGGAAAGGAACTGAGAAATGCGACTTTCAGCCTAGAGATGATGCAAAAGCTTTTCCACAATTCCTGTATAAAGCCTTTCCACCCCTGCTCCCTGCCACCTGCTTTCCCACTCATAGGAAAATTTCTTGCTGGTTCTATTGAATTCTGCCTTGGTCCAGGGAGGCAGTTATCCCTTAATGTCTCCAAGCCCATTCAGGATTTCCAAGTCTCCTTCCTTTTGTTCAGGAGGTTTTCAGAGGTCACAGTGGTAGAACGGTAGGCTGTGGCAAGCTGGCGGTTGTTCACAAGTGACGAATTGACAGAATTTCTGCCCTCACCTCTGGCTCTCCAGGCATAATGTTGGTAGAAAAGAAAGAATAAGCAACCGACCAAATAACCACTGACTTTGACTTCATGGTACTGAGATGCAATTCAAAATCAATAATTCTCGGAAGGGTAGGGAGGATATGCAGTTTCAGAAAGCACATTCAATATTAGAATGTAATGTCATATTTAGAAGATATAAATGCACATTACATATACTTATGTAATTCACATTCATAAACATATAATTTGTGCTTAGAAAATGAAAATATACCTATTGTTTTCATAACACAAACTTGAATAAATAACCCTCAACTAAATCCCTTTGCTTGAAAAGGTAATTTTCAAAAGGAGAAGAATAAAGCTCCCCTAGGGAGTCATATCAGAATCTCCAAGGATGAGAAATTTTTATTTTTATTAAAAGATGAGACGCACATGTCAATTACAGTCCTCCCTAAAACAGTGCTCCTTTTATGTCTGTATTTAGAATTAAAACAAGACAATCAGTATTTATGAAACACCTATTACCTGCTAAGCATTATACCTCAACAAACAACTGTTTCTGAAATACAGATCAGTTTAGGGGAGAGGGGTTGCATAACCAGAGAATCATTCAATTTTAATGACATGCTTCCCTAATATTAAAACACAAATGGAAATGTGAAGTTAAAACATCAATTGCAAAACAATAATAATACCATAATAATATTTCATGCACAATTTTTAGGAAGATATTTCTGTGAAGTCAATCAATACTTTATGGTAACTATAAATTAATTTGTGAAATGCCCTGCCATCCATTTACCTTCCTCTGAAACATGCACATTGAAGCAACCTTTCTAAAATACCAACTTGACGGTTTCTCCCAGCTTGCACGTGCCCTCTTGCAACCGTCCCTTAACTTTCTTAAAACCCTTCAAGAGTGCCAGATGCAGTGGCACACATTGGTAGTCCCAGCTACACAGGAGGCTGAGACAGGAGGTTGGCCTAAGCTCAGGAGTTTGAGGCTGCAGTGAACTATGACTATACCACTGCACTCCAGCCTGGGCAACACAGTGAGACCCTGGCTCTAAAAAATAATGAAATAAAACAGAAACCCTTTGATGACTCCCTGTTGCCAACATACTTAAATCCAAACTCCTTAGTGTGGCTTAGAAAGCCTAGCATGACCTGGACTCAGCCTACGTAGGTGACGTCATCTCCTGCCATTCCCACCATTCCCAACATACTCAAGCTCTAGCCACACAAAATTTCTCTCATTCTCTGAAAAAGCCATGTTCTTTTTCATATCCAGACCCTCACAAGGCTGTGCTCTCTGCCAAGAATACTCTTTCCCTACCTGTGCCCCAGGCTCCCTGCCTTCGCCTGGACAATCCCCAGGCAATCTTTATGTCTCAACTCAGATGCCACTTTATCCAATAAGCCTTTTCTGGTCTCTCAAGTCTGAGTAAGTTGGTCTTTCTCTGCCTTCCAGAAGCACTCTGTAACTCCCCCGTCATAACACATTTCACACTATATTGTAATTGCTTGGTTGCTTGTCTTTCTCCTCCATTAAAACTGTAAATTTCATGAAGATAGACACCACTATTGTGCACTACTGTATCCACTAGGATTTGCCACAGTGTCTGGCACACAGAAAGTGCTTGATTAATTTGTGTTGAATGGATGAATGTGTATTTTCTTTAATCGCCTCAACTTTAGTTGTCCATAATGTGCTATTCTGCCTTTGTCTCGTTTCAGTCTGTGATGCTTCTCTTACATAGCCAGCGGCGTTATATCTTTGAGTATGACCAACCAGATTGTCTGCTCTCAGTCACCATGCCTAGCATGGTGCGTCACAGCTTACAAACCATGCTTTCAGTGGGCTACTACCGGAACATCTACACCCCACCAGACAGTAGCACTTCTTTTATCCAAGACTATAGTCGAGATGGCCGATTGCTACAGACCCTGCATCTGGGGACAGGGCGCAGAGTCTTGTACAAGTACACCAAGCAAGCAAGGCTTTCTGAGGTGCTCTATGATACCACTCAGGTCACATTAACATATGAAGAGTCTTCTGGAGTGATTAAGACAATACACCTGATGCATGACGGATTCATCTGCACAATCAGATACAGGCAAACAGGTTTGTTGTGAAAGAGTGATGACGTCTACAACAACATCACTATTTTCTTATGTCATTTTTACCACAGTGTGAGATAGAAGCATTAATCTACACACCTTCAACCCAACTTTCACTTTACTTATCAAAGTATCTGACATTGAAAATTTAAAGCATGTTATAGTCTGATGAAAACTGATTTCTTAAAAACATATAGTACATTTCTTTCTTTCAGCTCTCAAGTAATTTGAAATCCAAGTGCCTAGTGTAACTGTATACCCATTCCTGCTCAGCACCAAATCTTCTCAAAGATGAAACTGCAAGATATAAGTCTCACTGAAACTAGCTTAAGCCCTGTGTAACCTTTATAAGCCTCAGTTGATGACAAAATATCTTCACAAGTCAGAACTTTCTAATGTATTTTACCCTTTGGGTTTATAGAATGCCTAAATCCAGTTACTTTAATGCTGGAATTTGTCAAAACCTGACCCACTGACTTTGTAGCAAAGGTTAAATGAAATGAAAGCATTTTTGTCAGTGATTGTAGCAAGAAAACATGTTCATAATATCAATTTCATCACCCTGGGCTACTGGATGTTATTACTTCTGTAGTATCTATAATTAAAATGTTCCATAACTATACAGTATTTTAATTTTTTTATATTTGAGGATTACCACTATGAGAATATATATCCAGGAGATAATATGCCCAGGCATTTGATATCAGAGATCAATCTCTAATATTCCATTATGAATATAAAAGCACCGGTACTAAATAAAATAACACTAGACCTTTCTGACTCTTCCACACTGATCACCTAGCTTTTTACTGTTTTTGTTTTGGTTCCTATAGGGCCTCTTATTGGACGCCAGATTTTCAGATTCAGTGAAGAAGGTCTTGTGAATGCACGGTTCGACTACAGCTACAACAATTTCCGTGTCACCAGCATGCAAGCTGTAATCAATGAAACCCCTTTGCCTATAGATCTGTACCGATATGTTGATGTCTCTGGCAGAACAGAGCAGTTTGGAAAATTCAGTGTAATTAATTATGATTTAAATCAGGTCATAACTACTACAGTGATGAAACACACCAAAATCTTCAGTGCCAATGGACAAGTCATTGAAGTCCAATATGAAATCCTAAAGGCAATTGCCTACTGGATGACTATTCAATATGATAATGTGGGCCGCATGGTAATATGTGACATAAGGGTAGGAGTAGATGCCAATATAACAAGGTACTTCTATGAATACGATGCTGATGGGCAACTTCAGACTGTTTCTGTAAATGACAAAACCCAGTGGCGTTATAGTTATGATCTGAATGGAAACATCAACCTCTTAAGCCATGGGAATAGTGCTCGTCTTACTCCTCTCCGATATGACCTCCGAGACCGCATCACCAGATTAGGAGAAATTCAGTATAAAATGGATGAAGATGGCTTTCTGAGGCAGAGGGGAAATGACATTTTTGAATATAATTCTAATGGCCTGCTGCAGAAAGCCTACAATAAGGCTTCTGGTTGGACTGTGCAGTATTACTATGATGGGCTTGGGCGACGCGTTGCGAGTAAGTCCAGCCTAGGGCAGCACCTTCAGTTCTTTTATGCAGACCTTACCAACCCCATAAGAGTTACTCATTTGTACAACCACACAAGCTCGGAGATTACATCTCTGTATTATGATCTCCAAGGTCACCTTATTGCCATGGAGTTAAGCAGTGGTGAAGAATATTACGTAGCCTGTGATAATACAGGTACCCCACTAGCTGTGTTCAGCAGCCGAGGTCAAGTCATAAAGGAGATACTATACACACCTTATGGCGATATCTATCATGACACCTACCCTGACTTTCAGGTCGTTATTGGTTTTCATGGAGGACTCTATGATTTCCTTACTAAATTAGTGCACCTGGGGCAAAGGGATTATGATGTTGTTGCTGGCAGATGGACAACGCCTAATCATCACATATGGAAACAGTTGAACCTCCTTCCTAAACCATTCAACCTCTACTCCTTTGAAAATAACTACCCAGTTGGCAAAATTCAAGATGTTGCAAAGTATACCACAGGTATTTAAACTATTTAAAACTTTAAACCTGAGTAACTCAGTGCTGTTGATTTTATCACAGAATCTCAATGCCTTTGTAAATGTGCTTCCTCTTCCTGACAGTTAGCCCACAGGTTATTGTGCATTTGCTGTCTTCCTTAGTTTTTTGGAGTGAGCAAAACATGCATGTTAACATAAAACATAATGCTTTTGCATCCTGCTACATTTTCTTTTTAGCTGTTTCTATGTTTTACTCTTACATGCTTATATGAATAATTACATAAAAGAAACATTCAGGATTCTGTTTCATCATATTAATCTAACATGATGATCCTTGTGGCCTTAGTACCACTATCACATTAGGAATTTCAATGTAGTAGGTTGAGCTTATAATCCAGGGTTATCCACAAATCAAAACTTTTCCTTGTAGAGAGAGGATCAGGTGTTTTAGTGTGGGTCATATAAAGGGGAGTTTTAGGCTGGGTGCGGTGGCTCACGCCTGTAATCCCAGCATTGGGAGGCTGAGGCAGACAGATCACTTGAGGCCAGGAGTTCAAGACCAGCCTGGCCAACATGGTGAAACCCCATCTCTACTAAAAGTACAAAAATTAGCCAAGTATGCTGGCACGTGCCTATAATCCCAGCTACTCAGGAGGCTGAGACAGGAGAATCACTTGAACCCAGAAGATGGAGGTTGCAGTGAACCAAGATTACACCACTGTACTCCAGCCTGGGCAACAGAGTGAGACTACATCTCATAAATAAATAAATAAATAAATAAATAAATAAATAAATGTTTTATTCCTAACTTCTATTGCCTAAACAGTTTGAAGGCAGGAGAGGTATCTTTCAAGTCTTCAACAAAGGTTATAAAGTATGGGATTTTTTCATTTTCTTTTTTAATATTTTGTCTCACAGACATCAGAAGTTGGTTGGAGCTATTTGGTTTCCAGTTACACAATGTACTACCTGGATTTCCCAAACCTGAATTAGAAAATTTAGAATTAACTTATGAGCTTCTGCGGCTTCAGACAAAAACTCAAGAGTGGGATCCTGGAAAGGTTAGTAAAAGTTTTATCACCTCTTTTTAGCTGAAACAGCAGAAGGGCATTCAATATCTAGAAATTATATTTACATATATTTGCTTACTGACATTTTAGGCTTCTTGAATATTCACTAAAATGTGCACAATTAATGAGAAGGTAGAAAAAAAGCTCCATGAGAAAAAGATCAGAGAATTGGAATTTTGGGGGAAAAAAGATTAACAGGTTACTTGATGACTGCTGCAATAGGTACATAAGAGGAAAGAGGAACTGTACTTTTAAAATTTTGAAATGGGCTACCAAGAGCAATTATGGATTCTACCTAGAGAAAATTGTTCAGTAAGAGGCATGAAAACATCAGATTTCCAACTGTAAAATAATTTAGGGGATGATGTCTTAAGAGCATGTGAATAACAGAATAAAATTATTCTGATAAAGAAAAAATACATAAGCACAATGAAGCAAAAATAATGAATATTACAAGGGTACAGTTTTGGGAAAAAATAGGAACATCAAAACATTTAAGATTCAGCAGATGATTTCATCAGAAGTGTGAGGTACAAATGAAAATAAGAAGGAGCTTTTTCTTTCAACTGAAAGAAATGTGAATATCTGTGTTTGCAAAAAGAAAATGAGCTTGATAGAATAAAACTGAAATGTGGGTGCAAGACCTTGAAATTTAAGTCTAAAAAATTATAAAGGACAGGAAGTTCTAGATAGGTCCTATAAATCCATCCCTTTGTAAAGATGTAAATGCTTTTTGTAATTAAAAGTCCTTCTAAAAAACATTTAGCAAAATGTTGAAAATTGCTGAAGCTTCGTAATGGATACTTGGAGGTTCATTAGTCTTTTCTCTTTATTTCTTAGTATGTTTGAAAATTGCCAAAAATAAAAAGGTTTTTTTTTAAGTCCACGTAAAAAGATCAGTGAATTTCTGGCTGATTTGCCATAGTTAATTATAAGGTCTTAAACTCTCTAAAGTAGAAACTATAAAAAAAAAAAAAAGAAAAGAAACTATGCCTTATGCATTTCTGGGTGCCTCGCTGTGCCTAAGTATTACGCTACATGTAGTAATAACATCTAGTCAGTGTGAGTGAAATCAGTGAAAATAAAATGCCTGTGTTTTGGGAGAGCTGGACCCACTTAATGTGCCTTCCAGCTCTACAATTCTGTGATTTCAAGTTTAAACGTATTTCTTTATGCTTAACTCCACCAAGACATAAGAATGCTAGGTAATCACCTGTTAGTCTTTTCCAAATCTCTGATGAAGAGATTCCAAATCTGGCTGATTTTTAAATCACTCACTGGCAAATTAAAGAGAGAAGGAAGCAACCTTGCAAGCCTGTCCTTTCCACAATCACCAAGTATCTGACAGATGTCTAACTCCATGCTGCATCTGCTCTGTGCCTCTCTTTCCTAGACTATCCTGGGCATTCAGTGTGAACTCCAGAAACAGCTCAGGAATTTCATTTCCTTGGACCAACTACCTATGACTCCCCGATACAATGATGGACGGTGCCTTGAAGGAGGGAAGCAACCAAGGTTTGCTGCTGTCCCTTCTGTTTTTGGGAAAGGTATAAAATTTGCCATCAAGGATGGCATAGTAACAGCTGATATTATAGGAGTAGCCAATGAAGATAGCAGGCGGCTTGCTGCCATTCTCAATAATGCCCATTACCTGGAAAACCTACATTTTACCATAGAGGGGAGGGACACTCACTACTTCATTAAGCTTGGATCTCTGGAGGAAGACCTGGTGCTCATTGGTAACACTGGGGGGAGGCGAATTCTGGAGAATGGTGTCAATGTCACTGTGTCCCAGATGACTTCTGTGTTGAATGGGAGGACTAGACGGTTTGCAGATATTCAGCTCCAGCATGGAGCCCTGTGCTTCAACATCCGGTACGGGACAACTGTCGAAGAGGAAAAGAATCACGTGTTGGAGATTGCCAGACAGCGTGCCGTGGCCCAGGCCTGGACTAAGGAACAAAGAAGGCTGCAAGAGGGGGAAGAGGGGATTAGGGCATGGACAGAAGGGGAAAAGCAGCAGCTTTTGAGCACTGGGCGGGTACAAGGTTATGATGGGTATTTTGTTTTGTCTGTTGAGCAGTATTTAGAACTTTCTGACAGTGCCAACAATATTCACTTTATGAGACAGAGCGAAATAGGCAGGAGGTAACAAAAAAAATCTCTGCCTTTGCGTCACCAAAGACTGCCTGTTTTTAAAACATAAAATGGTTTATTGTATTGGTTTTCTAGATCAGAACTCTGTATATGTAAATATGGAGGAAAAACATATCCAACTGCCTTTCAATGTGACGGAAGATGGTATTTTAATATTGTTTGTTTAAACTCTTTAAGAAATGACAGAGATTTTTAGTTCTTGTGTGGCAGTATTCAAAATAACACAAGTAGAACTCAAACAGCTAAAAACAGTTTTTGGAAAGCACCACTTTCAATTTGCCGAGCCATGCATATGTTCCAATATCCAGAAAGAACCCAAGGTTCTCTATTTCTATTGTGGCAAGCGGTTTCATCCTTAACTGTTGGCAGAAATTGTGGGCTATTTGAATAGGTGGTGCAGTAGTATCTGAACCTTCCATTTCAAAAGACTGCCAGCCCTTTCACATTTTCCAGATCTGTTATAGGAAACTTAAAAACAGGTGTAAAATGTCTTCAGCCACCATCTCCTAGAGTCAGGACCCAATTGCCCTTCCTTCTTGATTATTCCTCCTTGCTTGTTAAAGTAAATGCCATATTATTGTGCTGTGTTTTGGCGTGTGGTGGCTGGGTTCTGTCTACCATGCTTCCCTGTGGGTGTGGTAACCAGACTGAATAGCCACTATTTGCTCGTGTGTACATGACACCAAAGCAGCTGGCCAGCGTGACCTCTCTCACACAACCTGTTTTGACTCAACTTTTTACTAAATTGTCCAGCTGTATTGGTATCATGTAAACGTAGCTTTTATTAACCTGGGTAGGAATTTCTCATTTATATATAGGATGTATTTTGGTCATAGTTTCACATTAGTGATTCAGCATCTATACACTAATCCAATGGTTTTGTGCACATGAAAGGTAATTTACTTAAAAGTATGATTCTGGTACAAAAACAAAAAGAGGCTTTAGCAGGCATACGTGCCTGGGATGCCGATACATACATTAACTACTACTGCAGAAATTCATAAGAGCCAAAACCTTAGAAAAATACACCTAGTACTTAAGTGAAAGTACTAAAGGGAAGACCAGACCAAACATCACAGCAGTTGCTGCCACATTGTTTCAGCCCACTTAGATTTATCTTTCAAATGTACAATTCTGTATTGAATAACTCCCAGCCATATTCAGGAAATCGAATCAAGTGAATCCTTTCCAACCAAAAACATTTCAACTAATTATAGAGACGCAGACTCATTTTTACTAAAATAATTTATGTGGTTAGTTATTTTCATTCTTCATCCTTACCCATTTATTTTTATTTAATCATCTCTACTGCCTAGGAAAATAACTGTTTTCCAGGACGGGTTATTTGTTCTGTGATCATTTAACATTTGGAGAAAGGTCAGGATTAGTGTTAATATCAGCTGCAGTTTCTCAATCTCTAGGAATCCTGCAGTAAAAGAAGCCCCTTGGTGAGCTGGAAGATTTGTGCCCAGTGACAAAGAGACAGTTTGTAAAATGCTGTGTAATTGTAAGTTGCCACAAATGAAAATACATGACAGCACAATGTGGCCCGTAGAAAATTCCCCTGAGCCAGCTTCTGCACTTTCATCACCGAGTCTGAACATTTGCTATGTCTGAAGGCAAATTTATGATGGAATGTTAGTTTGGATTCTTTCCAGCTGCTACCTAAATGCAGTGTGGGGTCATTGCCTTGCTTTGCGATGACAGTTCCTTTGAAAATATGCAAAGTCATAAGCTCATGTTAAGGTTTTCAAGAATCTGCCTCCTACTACACAAAGGGAAGCAAGGGAAAGGAAATGACCCTGGCAAACAGTAGGGAAGGGTGTATTCAAACATTTCATTTTCAAAACCTTCGGGTTAGAATACCACTTGCACATGTATTCTGAGAAAGAGAATTCATGATGAACTCATCTCTCTTTATAACTGGAAACATACCAACTTGATATATTGCTAATCCATACTAAAATCATATTATTGGGTTTTTCCTGAATCAGGCCTGTGTTAATGGTACAGTATTTATTCAGAATGGCAATTCTAAAATTACTAACAAACTTGTTGAAAATTTGAATACCTCCACACCAACCTAAAAATGGACCTTAAGTTCCTAGAACCTCTGATGTTCTTTTAAATTAATGGAAAAATAATTTGTGAACTGTATATAGAGAGTGCATTCATAAATGTGATTATGTATTGTATCATGAATCCAAAATGTCAATATTAGAGTCTATTTTGCTTATATTTTAAGCAATTATACTTTTTTGCAATTCACTGATGATGTATCATTTTCAAACTGCTTTAAATATCCATCAGAAACAAGTATTTGAAGCTTTTACTTAATAGTGATTACCTTGAACTGTGGATTTCTAGTTTGTAATACATATTTAGTTGGTTCGTGCCTTTAGTTTCTTAAAGTTACATTTGTATTATATTCAGGAAATGCACTTTTTATTACTTACAGCTGTGGTTTTAATACTGCCTTGAACTATTATTATTCTTTTTACAACTAAAGTTCGAGGGAGGAAGGAAAAAAAAAAAAAAGCAAAAGGTTAGCACTAATGAGTAGTAAATCGAAGAGAAACATTTTGGCATTTCTTAAAAAGAACATGGAGATATTGAGTATATCACTTCCTATTCAGCTGAATAGAAAGAATGCCTTCATTGACTTGCAGTTCTGAAGTTTAAATTATTGAAAGAACAATTCATTTGCATTTCCTGATGAAAGTAAAAGCATTTTTCAGAGAAACATATGAATTTCTCATACCCAGCAGACAGATGGCTGACACTGCACAGCCACACACCATTCGAGTAAGTTAAAATGAGAGCATAGTAGTTAGACTCTCCTATGAAGAATATTCTGGGCTGGAGGCAAGGAATACTCCATGGTTGTTTCTTTTTCCTAGTTAAGCCCATTTTGTTTGTGCTTTTCTGTTTTGTTTTGTTTTCACTCTTGCACTACAGTCTAGAGATCCAAATGAACTGAAAAGTTCAAAGTTTAACACATTTAAATATGTTTATTTTTAGTTGTCATTCTAATCGTTATTGATTAGAAGCATGACTCCTGAAGGAAAGGGAAATAAATCTCAATTCATACTAACTTTCAACAAAACACTTGCCATATAAATAAGTATATGATTTATTTTTAACCCAAAAAATGTATAAAATAAGTGTATCCTTTGCTGTCAATTTATCTAGACGATCTATAATATATAGACTACATATATATAATATATACAACATAGCCAAATGTATGAAAACTTGACAATGTATAATTTGGAATTCACATGCTACCTATGTAGAGAGGTATGAAATTAAGTTATAATTTTCATGAGACTTTTTGAACACTGTTGACACAGTTTCAAGCATTCTATCATGTTATTTTGACTCTTTTTCTTTTTTTCTTTCTTTTTTTAAAAGTGTATTTTTAACTAGACCAGGCCCCACTATAATATCACTTAAGAGAGTCAGGGCAAAGTTTTTGCATTTATGAAGATGTGTCCATGTAAGGGTGATTGTAAAGGAGTTCATTGGTAATAGAAGCAAAAGTATAGTAATGAAGTATTGAAAAGAAAATTTTGGAGAGATTGGAGCATATTATATATAGCTTGTGGAAAGACATAAGGCTACAGATTGAATAGAACATTCCTGTTTTCTTGAAGAAATTCACATACACATAGCTGACCTGACTAGTACTTCAGCTCTTCCACAGCCTTCTATAAAGGTTCTTTCTTCTGCAAAGAAAACAAACAAACAAAAAAAAAACAAACAAACAAAAACAAACAAACAGAAAAAAAAAACAGAAAAAAAGCAAAAAACAAAAAAAAAAAAAAGCAAAGTAAAATTTAAAAATACAGAAAACAAACAACAAAAAAGAATTCAACCATAAATAGTGACTATTATTTCAGTGTGTCCTTCATGTGAAAGCTATTAAGGACCAACTATACTACTGTTCATACGAAGAAATTACTTTCTAAACAGTAATTGAAAATACTTAGAGTTAAACTTGCTGTGGATTTTGTCTTGGCAGTTGTCATCTTACATTATTTGTCAAAGGAAATGTGTTTGGCAGTTAAAAATCTTTCCTTAGATTTAGTGGTGGACTTTAACCTCTTAAATAAATGTTAGTATATCAGATTGTGTCCTTGAAAATATTTTACTTGTATGAATCATGACAACGTCTAAATCTTTACTATTCTTCTGGCAAAAGCATCAGTAAGAGAGAAGGCGAAAAAGAGAAGTATAGCCTTTATGTCAGAAAAACATTCTTTTTAGCTGCTTACTTTCTCATGAAAAGTAAAGATGTTTACAGTGTATGCCAAGTTTTCAGTTTCTGTATAACAACAGTTAGAGGTTCTAATCATATTGAAAATTGTGTTATAATGGTCTGAGCCATGTTGCTAGGAAACAATAGGTTCCAATTTTGTATTCCTGCTCTCCTGTGCTGAAAAGTGACTGGATACTGTACAGGTTCATGTTCTCTGGCTGCAGTTAAATGGTCTTTTGCATTTTGCTCTGGCTTTCAGGCCAGAAGCATGCATTTTTCTACAAGAGCATCACAACAACATGCTGTAAATATTTAAAGTTAAACATGATGTGTTGATATTTGAAAGAAAAGTACTTTGAATATTTCATTTTTAAAAAATAAAATTGCCAATGAAAAATGTGTCCCATTTTATTCATGCGCCAAACTGCCTTCTCAAGTCAGTCTGGTCACCTTGGATAGGACAAGTGGCTCACTAACAGGGAACAATAAAACCACATCATCTTGAAAATGTAGGTACAGAAATCAAAAGGTCACTAATCCTAGGCAGACTTCTCTTCCTTTTTATTTTTCATACAAATAGGATCTCTGACACAAATGACCATTTAATAAACAAAGAAGAGTAGCTGCTGCAAATATAAATGCCTCTAGGCTATGACTTTTAAAAAGGCTTCGCTCTGCTTTGGGTGCCTTTCTCAGCAATAGAAAGAAAATAAAAAATTATAAAAATGGGGTGGGAGAGATATAGGAGTTCAGGGTGTCCAAACACACTGGCAAAAAAATGGATGTTGGGGCGGCAGCCAGTGGGGAAGGGTGTCAGGGAGGGGAGGCAATCATGAAACACTAAAAAAACCTATGCAATTACAATTGCCATTTGGCACTTGTTTTTCACAAGAAGACATTTACAAGTGACGCTGGGAAATCTGGCCAACAGATCTTCAAAAATTCATCTTCATACTAGCGGAGCACATATAGTCCAAACAGCCCATTACTGAAACTTGGAATCCTGCAATTTACACTTCAAAATGCCCTGCTGCTTTTTTATGTGTGTGGGTGTGTTTCACTATGTATATATATAGTGAAAAGAATCATGGAGCAGAAGACAACCTTGATCATCTCAACACAACCCATCAGTAAAAAATAATGGGAGTAGGGGGTTGTTAGTATCAATCATCTGGATTTTTTTTCAAACTATGCATCCCAACTCACACTCAGGGTATTTTTTAAAAGGGCAGGAGCTCCTATAGGGAGATAATTATTAAAGGAAATAGGAGATTTTTGTATATTCCTTCCCTATTCACCCTCCCTTTTAGAGATCTGTGAATATCAATGTTATTTAAACATTCAGTAATATTACTACCTTAAAGTTATACATATATATAACTACACACACATATATATGTAAATTATTGTACCTTAATAATCTTGTGAGGTTAGTACGACTTAATTATTCCTACTTGGCAAATGCAATAACAGTAACAGACTGACTTACCTAAGGTCACGTGGATAATCAGTAACAAAGATGAAAAACAGTGGGAGTTGAACAATGAGAACACATAGACACAGGGAGGGGAACATCACACACTGGGGCCTGTCAGGAGGTGGGTGGCAAGGGGAGGGAGAGCATTAGGACAAATACCTAATGCGTGCGGGGCTTAAAACCTAGATGACAGGTTGATAGGTGCAGCAAACCACCATGGCACATGTATACCTATGTAACAAACCTGCACATTCAGCACATGTATCCCAGAACTTAAAGTAAAATAAAAATTTTTTTTAAAAAATGTTTAAATGGCCCACCAGGGGACTAAAAAAAAAAAAAAATCAGATCTCATGCACTCCTGCTTTTACTCTCTCTGTCCAATACTGAATGTGATACGTACTATAACCTTTTGTCATCTTGTGAGAAAACAGTTCTATTTCTGTGTGTATGTGTGCAACCAAGATGTATCTATATCTCAATTCCATATATGTTAATGGGCTCTATCCAAACAGTTGGTTAGGCTTACTGTATCTTGTTACATTAAAAAAAAATCTTCATTTAAGAACTAAATGACCTAATGATAAGAATTCGGCCTTTTACTACAAGTTTGGCCAATGACCCCAAATTAGGAAAATATCCAAACTGGGTAGTTTGACTTCCCCCCTAGTTGCAAACTGCAAAATAATGGTACCCCATTTACTGCAAGAGAAAACATAAGTGTCAAAGGTGAATGTATAGCATCCTAACAGGAAGACCAGGCATCCTATAACCTTGAAATGCTCAAGGGCAAATCTGGGTTGTACTAGTAGTAGACTGGATTCTAAGCTTAACAAAGTGAATCAAATAAAACATAAGCTGACGTTGAAACATTATTAAAAGAGTTTAAAGCTGTTCCTCACATTTTTAATTCTGTGTCCATTCTACCCCAAAGAATATCTTAAATCCAGCCCTTTATTTATAGCAGAGGACTTAATCAGAGGCATTCTCTATAGACTTATTCTACCTGTGCACTACCACAAAGGTTCCCTGCCTGTAACAGCCAAACAGACAATTACCTAAGCTTGTCTCCATACTGACCTTATCTCTTAAGAGCAAATTTCAGAGGAAATGAATAAGTATTTGATAAGCTGTCATGTTCCTTTTTGGGCTTGCTGACACACTTTTTTTTCTGAAGAGAGCTGCACACTTGGAAATATATTGTGCATTTTTCTACCTTGACTCAGCATCTTACAATATGTTAGCATGGCAATATTTTAGATATGGCAAGGATATGACCTTTCTGTAAAGGTGCAAGTTATTACATACTGGAAAATAGCAGGCATGCTCATGTTGGGAAAGAAAAGGTGAAAAAAAAAAAAAACTTGATGAATAAAAGGCCAGCCAAAGAAGACAGGGAGTAGGCTCATCAACTGGGAGCTTTGACAGTAACAAAATCAAAAAAGCACTTACCAGGGAATCACTCCAATAAGATAAGATAATCATCAATCCTTTATTTGGTTTATTAATAGCATCAGCCTCTGAATATTTTTATAAGGAATTATAAGGAATATTTCAAGACAAATTAGGTAAATAAAGCTTTCAAACACTTTATTTAAATGTGAAAGACTTGATGATTCAAAAAAAGCTTTTTTTCAAAAAAAGGCTCTTGGAAGTGAACATGCAAACATAATTCATATGTTTAGGATTATTCCAGAATGAACACATTATAGAGTTAGAATTAGTTACATCTATTACAATTTAAACTCAAGTCATATAATTAAAAATTATTAAACCTATGCAACTTATTATGAAAATAGGATTTTTAAATTCCTTTACAAGTTAAAGTGATGCTTTTACCTCAAGAAATGGTAAACCACCCATAATGCATTACTGGGGCCATACTCCACTTTTTCACTCCCACAGCATCCATATCAAATGCTCAGAAATCAGGTCTTGCCAGTACATGAAGAGTAGCTCTGTCTCTCAACAGTTCACTAATTAAAACCAAGTTCATCAACACTCATACACAACCCAGAATTCCAAGTTACTATTTTACAGTGAAGCTTAGCCTTTTCATATGGCCCATGGACCAGAGTATTTGCATTGACTCATTCTGCCTCTAAAGACCAGATCTATCTGGCTCTAAAGACCAGATCTATCTGCCTCTAAAGACCAGATCTATCTGGCTCTAAAGACCAGATCTATCTGCCTCTAAAGACCAGATCTATCTGGCTCTAAAGACCAGATCTATCTGCCTCTAAAGACCAGATCTATCTGGCTCTAAAGACCAGATCTACCTACACACACACAGGGAACCTCATTTATCATGTACTTATCAACTTTCATTGTTATTGTTTCCTTGTCTTTTATTGTTTTCTTTCACTGCCTTTATCGTTATTGTTTTCTCGTCCAACGAGACAGTGAACTGAGAGCAGGGACCAGGTGTTTTTACTTCTATACCCTCAGTGTCCTATTACATTTGCTGAGTGAATGAATTCTGTGAACCCTGTAGCAAAGTGACATATAATCAATCACAAATCATGAAAATATAAATGTGAGAAGAAAATACCACATAAAATTCTGACTCTCGTGTAGGTTTCAATCACTTGGAATTTTTTTAAAAAACTTAATATAATCATAAACTTTCCAGTGGTTTTGTAGGGTTACTTTAAAAGGAGGCTGGTTACAAATCAGTTATTCATGAGCTGCAGCTGCTGAAGTTTCCTTCAAAATGAGGTTTTCCATGTAGTAGAAACAACTAGGGCAGAGGTAAATGAAAAGAAAAACTCATTTCATTGGATTTGTAATACAATTTCAAATCCTGTAGCATCAAATACGATAAACATGTTTACAGCATATCTTAAAATTATAAGATTTTCAACTCCAGGTTGGTCTGTGGATTTTACTGTCCAACATCAGAACACTAGGCAAGAAGGTTGCTTTCAGAATTTAAACATAAATCCTTCACTCTTTTTCTAGTGCTTGTTTTAACACACAGTATACAGCTTCAAAAATCCCAAAAGAGCCTATGACACCATAGCTAGTGGAGAACTTGGCAAAGACAAGGACACCAGCCAACTTCCCACCATACAATCAAGCAAGACATTTTAAAATTAGTAGCTATCAAATAATATTTCACTAAAAACGGAGCTTTTCACAAAAACTGAGGATTATTTTTATTTATATTTGGCAAGAATTGACATTAATCATTTATAAAGTATTCATTATGCTTTAAATTGTTTCCTATTTGTAAATATAATAACTGAAAATAACCTATGGAATTACTTTTTCCCAATCCTCATTTCAAAGCTCCTCACTATGTACAAAAGTCCATTTCAGCTTTGACATCATGCTAGATGCTTCCATTACAGGACTACAATGGCTTTAGAAATTCATTTGTAGCTCACTGAACTGTATTATCTATAATATATAAGACTTAGCATATATTTAAATTATAGAAAATAAAGTACAAGGTGTTTTATTTTTCTTCATGGGGCTTTCAGGCAGACATCAGGATCTTCTCTTATCCCTAAAGAAAAATAACGAAAATGAAGAAAAAATAAACTGACAAGCTATTAAAATTATAGATTAATGCAAACTTATAAAATTTCCAACTGCATAAAACTCACAATGACACAACACAATAATATACCACAAGCAACTATTATTTAAAACTGAGTTATGAAGAATGGAATACTAGGCAGAAAAAAACAACTAGCCAACTTGGAAACTAGAGTTCTATTTGCATTTGTATTAAAAAGGCTATTCATTAATTTAATTCACCACTTGAGTCTAATTGTCAGTTTATGCCTGAGCCTAGGTCCCTGTCAAAAAGGGACATAACAATTTATTTTCTTTTATCATAAATATTTATTGTTTCAATCAAGGCCGATCCTCTTACTCCAAACAAATGATAAACCCCATTCAATAGAGGAGTAAACAGTCACGTATCAGATAGCTACAGACATTGGCTGGTATTCAGTCTTTAGCACGACACATACACTAAAATAGGTTTGCTCAGGATATGTAATAATTTGTGCCAGTGGAACAATAAAGTCTACTATTTAATTTCCTTTGCTTCAGAAAAATGTCATTAATTCAAGCACCACCAACTCAGAAACCAGAATCGTGTGTGCCAGGCTAACGTTGGCTTTCATGTCCCTGTAGGAAAAAAACAGTTTACTAAGCAAAGGTAAAGCACAGCTCAGGTGTTCTCTGAATTATACCATCTTTCACATTATTTGTGTCTGAATTAGTGAAGTGAAATGATACTTAGCTACCTATAAAAGGGACAGGAAAGAACAAGATGAGACAGACAAGAGCAGTTAAAATCTTATGGGCTTATAGAATTTTTGATGATTTTACAGAGATTTATTAAAAGTTTATAGAATAATAGATTAAAATTATAGCACATAAATTGTCACCTCTCATTTGACTTGCTGGCTACATCTACTTTCTCATTGCATTTTTCTTACATAACTTCTAATTGATTATATGGTTATGAATAGGTTGACTCATAAATCTGAGCTTCCAAACCCTGTCAAAAATTAAGAGTAAATCATACCTGTAGTACCTTGTGTACTTCTAGCTGAGGACTTCTTCTCAACTGGATACTGCAGAGGTATTACAATGCCTTGATCTGGCTTCTGAAATGCTGAAATGAGATTTTTTATTTTCCGGAAATATCTTTTATGTACCCCAGGTGCTGTCTGGAAAATAAAAGGCCAAGCAAATTATTTACCTATCTCAAAATGATACAAAAAGACCTACAAAATGTGCTAGGGATGCTAAGAGAGGTAACATTTGTGTAACTTGTTGAAATATTTGAAAACATAAGAAAGAAGGAAAAACAACATTCCAAAGAGCTTACTTTGGTTGGCTGAATTTCCCTGCAAGAGGAGCTAATGAGCTGTCATTTCAGTTCTCCCAAGGGTGGTATTAGTTTGTACAAGCTCTTGCTCATCGCCCTGCCCTTCCTGCCTGCTCCCCATCAGACATCTCAAACCTCTAAGGGTATACAGGCCATTACCCACAATGAATTCACCAACAGAGGGGATGCAGTTAAACAGGAAAAAAAAAAAAACAGATCCTACAGGTCATTAATAAAAAGCCTGAGGAACAACAACAAAAGAAAAACCAACAACCCATCCTCCCTGCCATCATCCCACAATATAAAATGCTACACAGGAAATTAAACATTGGCTGTTATGATACACACAGTGCACGGCTAGTTCAGTCCTCATACTCTTTCACCTCATAATATTTCCTGCGTCATTCTTCACATTAAAATTTTTCCTCCTTGGGAAACTTCCCTATAATCCCAAAATTATTCTCTTCATCAGCATGTCACTGTAACAAGGTTTTCTCTATGACACGAAAATGAAAGACTATATAAGCTCACCTTTATTTATTTGTGTATTTTTAAAGAGACAGTTATTTGCAGATGACTATTAAAATGTGTTCCTTTCCTGACATCAGTTGTCTTGCAAAGACACTGCCTGAAATCAACAACAATTTCCTGCAAAAGCTTATGAGCCAAGCTTCAGGCATCAGCTCAAAACTGTCATTTTACATAAAATAAAGTAGTATTGCTATGAGCAATTGAACAATGACTAGTATTTTTTTTCAAAGTTGTTTTTCAGCTATTCCATCTGGAAGATTTTTGAGGTGGGAGCTGTTTGTTTTTTTAGAATTTAATGAGAAAACATGAAGGCTGGCATGAAGACTTCTGTCAGCTAGACAGTGGTATGCTGAAGATAGCATACTACACTATCCATAGTAACTCTCAGTCATTTCCTTATGTTGGGGTAATTTTTCATTGAAAACATGACAAAAATTCTTTTTAGCTCTATATTAGTGTTCCCCCATATGTTCACAGTAGATGTAGAACACTCTCTCACCCAGCTCCACCCCACTCTCTCACCTACCCTCCATCTTCCTAAAGCTTGATTGAGAACTCATCCAAAATAACATGGCCATTCTTGCAGAAATCCAAACAGTTCTTTGGTTCCAAGATAGAATCTCCAAATTGCAAATGCAGGCCATAGGCACAAATTGCCTCCTTATACTCTCCTCAGTGCACTTTTTCATTTGCAAAGCACATTCCTATCTCTTGCCTTCACTATTTCCTCACAAAATGGCAGTTATTGGCTTATTCAGTTATTCCCATTTGACAGATAAGAAAATGTGAATGCAAAGAAATTAATCAGCTTGCCCAAAGTCACACAGACAACCAGAGGCAGAACTGGCTCTGAATCCCAGGACCCAGTCTCTTGCCTTTCAGATTAGAACTGGGTCAAACAGGATCTAGCGAAGCTAGGGTCATCAACCAGTAGAGAAACTACACACTCCCCAAGTGTGGAAAGATTTCAAACCACACATCTTTTTGGCTGTTCTTGTGGCTTGCAAAACCATTTATCAACAGAAGCATAGCCGGGCACAGTGGCTCACACCTGTAGTCCCAGCATTTGGGAGGCTGAGACCAGTGGATCACCTGAAGTCAGGAGTTCAAGACCAGCCTGGGCAACATGGTGAAACCCCAGCTTTACTAAAAATACGAAAATTAGCCGGGTGTGGTGGCGCACACCTGTAATCCCAGCTACTTGGGAGGCTGAGGCACAAGAATCCCTTGAACCTGGGAGGCAGAGGTTACAGTGAGCCGAGATCGTGCCATTCCACCACTCCAGCCTGAGTGACAGAGTGAGACTCTGTCTCAAAACAAAACAAAACAGAGAAGCATCATTTTTATGGGTACTGATATGTATTAACACTTGATTATCCATGCTAACAGAGAGCTATTTGAATTGGGGATCTGATGTTTCATAAGCAAATGATTGGCCTATTTTACAGTGTTTTACTTAGATTAATAAGGACAATTATTTAACATCTGCTGATCTCCTGATCATATACCCAGTAAAGCCTGAAGACAGTGATGTCAACAGGGTGACATCACTGTTGTGATGTCAGTACATTTTAAATAATGTATTGCCAACAATTCACATATTAATAAGTGAAAGTAGATTGTAGAATTATCTAAATTAACAATTTAGCAAAATTTTAGTCTGAGTCATATAAGATAATACACTAGGCAATGATTTAACCTAAAAATCTCTCTAAAACTAGAAATACACATGATATCTGCCTTTCATAATTCTGTGGGGCCAGGGTTCGATTTCATTACACTCTTTAAAACAAATCTCACTTACCTAGATTTCTAGCACAATATATGCACAGATGATGGCGTGCTACTGCCCTGATTTTTCCTGCAGCATGGCAAACTAAAACATTGTTCTGAAAATCAGTATTAATATCTATCATTTACCCAGTTTTGAAAATATATTTATCACAAGAATTGTACCACTGACAACTCTCATCCTGTCACTGAACTCAGCTATTCTTCAAATTTGCACATCTCCCATACTGTCACCTCTTAGTTATCCATGGAAACATGTATTAGATCACAGCTGGTCTTCAATATGCTCTAGAGAAATTTCTTCCAGTCAGGTGGTATGAGCTCTGAGAATATATACTAGTTTAATATTCACCTTAGAACAGCACTGCTAATAAGGTAAATTTAGTAGATAGAAAAAAATGCAATATGCATTTCAAAAATTAAAGAACTTTTTAAACTATTTTCTATTTGGGGATAAGTCATGCCAATCTTCTGCTCTCTTGGTGCAGAAAATTACAATATTATTAAATGAACAAGGTCAGATCAGACAACAGGATGAGGGGGCATTTGTGTTCAATAAGCCCTCTCTTCTTTAACATGATCACAAGCATGTAACAATCTCATATGATGTTATACTCAAAATGCAGGAAAACAAGTTTAAAAACAAAGTTGTTAAACCCTAAGAATTTAAGATCCTTTCCTTACATAATATTCTTCAGCAGCTGAAGGGTATTTCTCTAGGGAGAAGAGCTATTTCTGGTGAAATAATATACAAACATATATATGTCTGTGTGTGTGTGTGTGTGTGTCAGTATATATTACACATAACTTTCTTCATAATAAAGTTTAATTTCTTATTCAATCATCTCTGCAGTGATACAGAGAATTTTTTTAAATAAACAGGTATAAATCATTTTGATTAGAAATGGCATAACTTTATCTTTAGTTAGTATTATAGTTTTAATAATCCTTACATAATACAGCAACAGTGTGTTTGAAAACTTGGCCTAATTCATCTCAGTGGTTCAAAACATTTGTGGTCTGTAATTTGTGCTTTCCAACTTACTGATAAATTAGTAAACGGGAGAGCTATTTTAACTTTTTGAAGTCTAGACTTCAGAAAATTTTAAATGTATAGATTGAGTTATTAATAGGAGCTGTGGCAATTTTCAGGAGTTCACTTTTTTGAGGGCTCACTGTGTGCCAGGCCCTATGGCAAAGAGCTTCTTTATGTGTGTTATCTCATTTACTCTTCAAAATGAGCCCTGTGCATAAGGGAGGATTCTTAGGCTCAGTTTACAAATGAAGAAACCGGCTCACAGAAAAGTCAAGTAACCTGCCCAACATCATAGACCTACCAGAGAGGAGGGGAGACCAGACCTGGAACCCAGATTTGCCTAGTTTCTTCCCAAAGCCTAGTGTCTTCCACTCATAACTGTTTAATTTCAAGTTATAACTTCCCAAGGATATTGTAGTCTCTTAGAAAACAAGCATCATGGTTTTTAATCCCCATAATACCAATACTCATATTGGTATCATCTGGTAAATAACTGTTCATTTAATTATTTTACCTGCTTTTGATATGCTTTCTAAGATTTCACATAGTCACTAAAAGTTTGACATAACGCTTCTACATTTTTATCTTTCTCCTGAAGTCAAACAATTCTGCAAAATGGTGGCTAAACAGGACTGGGACCAAAATTCTCTAAAGCTTTCTTAATGACCCAAGAACAATTTTTGATTGGAGTTTTAAAGATTTCAACCTTATGAATACTTCATAATGTAGAATTCGCTCTTTTATAAAACCAGCCTAAATTTCAAACACCTCCTTGACACCCCCAGAAGCAAAAATAAATAAAACTATACCTCAGCACTCCAAGAACCTGTTTCTGTCTGGGACACTCGGTATGTATAAATGTAACCGTGATACCTGTGAAAGAATAAACTTCCATTACTAAAATATTCCAAAAGAACAATGGATACTGTAAATTTAAGCTTAAT
This sequence comes from Rhinopithecus roxellana, assembly GCF_007565055.1. NCBI lineage: Eukaryota > Metazoa > Chordata > Mammalia > Primates > Cercopithecidae > Rhinopithecus > Rhinopithecus roxellana. The sequence goes on along the minus strand of NC_044555.1, from coordinate 118,833,025 downwards.
ATTACATATAAATGTCACTTATACTAGGACACACGTATATGGTGCCATGCATTCATAGGAAGCAAAGCATAGTGAATCTAACTTGTCTCCATATTGTAACTGCCCAACCACAGTTTCCAGTGAGATTTATCTTTTCATTTTTTGAAGTATGGAAATTCATGCTCCTAAAGATTTGTCAAGTTGAGAGACTGTTTGGACAGAAAGAAACTACAACAGGGACCTGTTGTAATTGATAAAACCATGAATTATTAGATAGTTTTAACAAACAATAGACTTATTTTTAAGTACATATCAAACCTTAAGGTGAAAAATTTTCACTGGGATAATACACTATCAGGCCTACATAATTATTAATATTAATAATATTTGTTATAAATATAATAGCAATAGTATAAGGATATACTATAATATGAATATAACTATATTTTTATAAAATTACTATTTTAATGTATAGTAATATAATATTGCCACAGTCATGCATCACTTACCAAGGGGGATACATTCTGAGAAGTGCATCATTAGGTGATTTCATTGTTGTGCAAACATGATAGACTGTATTTACACAAACCTATGTGGTATACCACCTAGGCTATGTGGTATAGCCTATTACTCCAGGCTACAAACCTGTACAGCATGTTACTGTACAGAATACTGTATGCAGTTGTAACATAATGGTAAGTATTTGTGTATCTAAACCTACCTAAACATAGAAAAGGCACAGTAAAATACAGTATAAAAGATAAAGAATGGTATACCTGTTGAGAGTACTTACCATGAACGGAACTTGCAGGACTGGAAGTTACTCTGGGTGAGTCAATGAGTGAGTGGTGAGTGAATGTGAAGGCCTAGGACATTACGCGACTAGAATGTTATAAACACTGTAAACTTAGGCTACACTAAATTTATTTTAAAATATTTATATTTCCCGGATCGTGAGGTCAGGAGATCGAGACCATCCTGGCTAACACAATGAAACCCCGTCTCTACTAAAAATACAAAAAATCAGCTGGGCATGGTGGCACACACCTGTAGTCCCAGCTACTTGGGAGGCTGAGGCACTGAGGCAGGAGAATCATTTGAACTCAGGAGGTGGAGGTTGCAGTGAGATGAGATCATGCCACTGCACTCCAGCCTGGGTGACGGAGCGAGACTCTGTCTCAAAAAAAAAAAAAAAAAAAAAAAAAAAAAAAAAAAAAATCTCTTCAATAATAAATTACCCTTAGATTCCATTCTTTTACTTTATAAACTCTTAAACTTGTTAAACTTTTTGACTCTTTTATAACACTTTGCTTAAAACACAAACACATTGTACAGCTGTACGAAACTGTTTTTCTTTATATCGTTATTCCATAAGCTTTTCTCTGTTTTTAAATTTTTTATTTTATGTATTCTTTGCTATTCAAACTTTTTTAAAAAAACTAAAACACAAATACACACATTAGCCTAGGCCTACAGAGGGTCAGGATCATCAGTATCACTGTCTTCCACCTCTACATCTTATCCCACTACAGGATCTTCAGGTGCAGTCACACACAGGGAGCTGTCATCTCCTATGATAACAATGCCTTCTTCTGGATTACCTCCTGAGGGACCTGCCCAAGGCTGTTTTACAGCTAACATTTTTTATATAAGTAGGAGTAGATTTTAAAATAATGATAAAATGCATAGTACAGTAAATATATAAACCAGTAACACAGTAATTTGTTATCATTATCAATTATTGTGTACTGTATATAATTGTCTGTGCTGTACGTTTTTTTCTTTTTTCTATTTGTTTTTTTCTTTTTTTGAGATAGAGTCTCGCTGTATTGCCCAGGCTGGAGTGCAGTGGCGCAATCTCAGCTCACTGCAACCTCCGCCTCCCGGGTTCACACAATTCTCCTGTTTCAGCCTCCCGAGTAGCTGAGGCTACAGGTGCATGCCACCATGCCTGGCTAATTTTTGTGTTTTTAGTAGAGACGAGGTTTCACCATATTGTCAGGCTGGTCTTGAACTCCTGATCTCAGGTGATCCACCTGCCTCAGCCTCCCAAAGTTCTGGGATTACAGATGTGAGCCATCACACCTGGCCTGTGCTATACTTTTATACAGCTGACAGCACAGTCGGTTTGTTTATACCAGTGTCATCACAAATACATAAGTAATTCACTGTGCTGTGGCATTACAATGGCTACAACATCAGTAGGTGATAGGAATTTTTCAGCTCCATTATAATCTTATGGGACCACCATTGTATATGCTGCTCGTCATTAAGGAAAATGTTGCTATATTGCACATGACTGTATTACTATATTACTCTATAATATATTATAAATGAAGTAATAGTAAAAAAAAATATGAATTCAAAACAAGTGCTGCTTGTTTTTGTTATATTTTTGTGGAAGAGCAACTCTAAAATGCTGTAAACTAGGACTATCTCCAAAGTGCCTTAGCTGTAACTTTATTTTCCTAAAAGCAGCTTATCCTTTTAAATGGGGTAAATATTCCCTCCCATTACTCAGTTTATATCTATATTGCATATCTGTCTAATTGATTTCTACTACATGCCAAGAGTTTTACTTTCTGTATTAGTCTGTTTGGCTGCCATAACAAAATACCATACCTTGAATGGCATAAATAAAAGAAATTTACTTTCTCACTGTTCTGGAGGCTGGAAAGTCCAAGATCGATGTGCCAGCAACGTAAGCTTCATTTTGAGCCCTCTTCTCTTGCCTTGCGAGTAGCTGACCTCTTGCTGTGTGCTCACACAGCCTTTTCTGTTGTAATAAGGCCCCCAATCCTATCATATTAGAGCCCCACCCTTATGACCTCATTTAACTTTAATTATCCCCTATCTCCAATTACAGTCATGTTGGAGGTTAGAGCTTAAACATATTATGGGGGAACACAATTCAGTCTATATCATTCCACTGTTGACCCCCAAAACTCATGTCCTTCTCACACTTATACCATCCCAATGGCCTCAAAATAAATTAATTCTAGCATCAACTTAAAATCTAAAGTCCAAAGTTTCATCTAAATAAAATTAGATGTGGGTTAGACTAGCAGTATTATTCATCTTGAGGCAAAATTTATTTCCAGTTGTGAAACTATGAAACCAGACAAGCTATGTGCTTCCAAAATATAATGGTGCTACAGGAAGACGATAGACATTCCCATTCCAAAGGGAGAAATTGGAAGAAATAAAGGGGTCACAGGTCCCAAGCAAGTCCAAAATCTAGCCAGGCAAACTCCATTAGCTCTTAAGGCTCAAGAATAATCCTCTTTGATTCAATACTCTGCCCTTCAGGTTCACTGGGAAAGCAGCATCACCGCCACAGCTCTGTAAGGTGGCCACATCCTTTGGCTAGGGTGATGGCCCCACCCATGTGGCTCTGTTGGATGTCAGTCTCACTTTTTGAAACCAAGGTAGAGGCAGCCTTAGCCTCCAGGCCTGTGTACTCTGGGCCTATAGTAGGAATGGCAGCCCTGGTGATCTCTGAAGCACCTCAGGGTTGTTCTTCCCTTTTTCTTGAAGGATAAACCATGTTTGCAGCCAAATAACTATACCATACTGTCCTGTTCTCTTTGGTCCAAACTGGTAATATTTCTGCTGCTTTTATCCAAACTCTATTCCTGACTTCTGCTGAGATGGCTGGTTAATATCATAAGCAATCTTAAGGAGTGATAGATAATCCAGCCATACCCTAGTGTTGTCTCCAGCACAAGCTTCCTCATTTATTGCAATACATAAAGACTCAGAATTTTCCAAATGTTTAAGTTCAAGTTCCTTTTTGCTTAACAATTCCTTCTTCAATTCATCTCTCTCCTTTTGTATTTTACCATAAGCAGTCAGGAGGAACTGAGCCACTCCTTCAACATTTTGCTTAGAAATCTCCTCAGATAAATAGCCAAATTTTTTACTCAACAAACTCTACCTTCTTCAAAATACTAGAACACAGTTCAGTCAAGTTCTTTACCATTTACAACAAGGAACACCTTTCTCCCAGTTTGCAGTAACATCTTCCTGATTTCCATCTGAGACCTCATCAGAATAAATAGTTCTACCAACATTCTGCTCACAGCCATCTATGCTTTTTCTAGAATACACCTTAAAACTTCCCCAGTCTCTACTCATTACCTAGTTCTAAGGCCACGTCCACATTTTTAGGTATTTGTTACAGCAGTACTTCTCTTCTCAGTACCAAAATCTGTATTGGTCTGTTCAGGCTGCCATAACAAGATACCATAGACAGGGTGGCTTAAACAACAGAAATTTATTTCTCACAATTCTGGAGACTGGGAAGTCCAAGATCAAGGTGCCAGTAAGGTAAGTTTCATTCTGAAGCCTCTTCTCTTGGCTTGTAGGCAGCCACCTTATTGCTGTGTGCTCATATGACCTCTTCTTTGTACATGCATTCTTCCTTTTCTCATAAGGTCACCAAGTCTATCAGATTACAGCCCCATCCTTATGATCTCATTTAACCTTAATTACATCCTAGAGGTCCTATCTCCAAATACAAGCATATTGGAGGTAAGGGTTTAAACATGTGAATTTCGGAGGAAAAAAAGTTAAGTTTATAGTACATGCATTATCTCCTTTTGACCCCACAAAAATCCTATTAGGTTTATATTGTAATATTTATTTTATAGATGAGGAAACTGAGACTTTGATATGTTAAGTAACCAAAATCAGACTAGAGATTAAGAAGCAAAAATGGGATTTGAATCAGGCCCATTTCTAGATCCCCAGTTCCTGATCCCCACACTGTACTGATATAGATTATTTGTTATATTTTAGTATATATGCCACTTAATTTGCCTAATAAATTTTACCTCATAAAACAGGAAGGTAAACTTTATAATGAATTGTTTCAGATTTTGAATGTGAATCTAAATCTATTGTGAATCAATTGAATGTGAATCTAAATCATTTATTTAATAAACTTTCTGATTGCTATTCTTGGGCACAAGTTTGAGTCAATAGAGATCTTTGGTTAGGATACGTGCTTTTTTTAATTTTTTTTAATGGTGTATTGCTCTGTCACCCAGGCTGGAGTACAGCAGGGTGATCATAGCTTACTGCAGGCTTGCTCTCCTGGGATTAAGCGATCCTCCTGCCTTAGCCTCCTGAGTAGCTGCCACTACAGTCGCACACTGCTGTGCCTGGCTAATTTTTTTTTTTTTTTTTTTTTTTTTTTTTTTTTTTTTTTTTTTTGGTTTAGTTTAGTTTTTGCAGAGACAGGGTCTTGCTCTGTTGACCACGATGGTCTTGAACTCCTGGCCTCAAGCTATTCTCCCACCTAGGCCTCCCAAAGTGGTAGGATTACAGGTGTGAACCACTACACCTAGCCAGGACACGCACTGAACTCTGGTTAAAATCAATGTGTTTACAAGCAGAAGGTCATGCTTGACTTGATGATCACATTTACCATTAACCTCCTTTGGAAATAAAAGTATTTAAATATGTGAATTAAATTAGACTTACGTCTGTAATCCCAGTACTTTACTTTGGGAGGCTGAGGTGGGCGGATCACCTGAGGTCAGGAGTTCGAGACTAGCCTGGCCAACATGGTGAAACCCTATCTCTACTAAAAATACAAAAATTAGCCATGTGTGGTGGTGGATGCCTGTAATCCCAGCTACTCAGGAGGCTGGGGCAGGAGAATCACTTGAATCCAGGAGGTGGAAGTTACAGTGAGCTGAGATCGCGCTATTGCACTCCAACCTGTGCGACAAGAGTGAGACTCCACCTCAAAAAAAAAAAAAAATTTACTACATCTTTCATCAATATCCATCAGGACTGATTACGTAAAGGGCAAAAAATATCTGAAACATACTATTCAGATTTACTTGATTCATGACACTGAACAAAAGGTCAATTTAACTACTGATGTGGATTATATGATGTTTTATTTTTTACGAAGGATTGCCAGAATATTTAGATCATATATAAAATAGCTTGATATATGCCTATATATAATATGCTGAATAAATATACAATATTACAATGTTAAAGTCTTCTGTCTTATTAAACACTTGAAATCTACCTCAAAGCCCACTAACTTCAGCAAGTACTCTATGGGGAACAAGGCAAGAGCTTTGATTTCCATTTTTTACCATGGGAACTCAACGTAAGCCTTTAAGTGATTTTCTTAAAGCCATATAGCAAAATGGAGATGGAAGCAGTGAAACAGCATAGGTTGTTAGTTCCATTTTCCCTGTGAGAAACGATTAATGGCAATAATTCAGTATCATAAGGGTGATGTGGATATTCATTATTTAAAATCTCAGCAACAAAATAAGCAGAATGGTAAGCAACAAGTTTTCCACTTTCTAAAACAGTGGGTCTCTAAAAAATGCAACGATTCTATCTCCCTACTATCATTCAGACGTATTTAGCCAAAGTAAATGAGTCTGTTTTGAGAATCATTTCCTAACGAATCTGATCTTATCTCACTTTCAGTTAAGCAGCAGGAACCTGAGTACCACTTCAAAAGTTCCTACCTTCTTCAGTTTCTGAACAACCTGGTGTCAATGGTACATAAAACTTCTCATGATTAACTCATCTAATATTAACAATTTATTTCTCCCTACAACCCCTCCAATTTCTGAATGAGCAAAATTTTCTCACTCCTCAAATAGGGCAGCAGTTTATATCTTTCACTTTCAAGTTACTGAAGTAACTGACCAAGGATCCCATGTAGTCAACTCTTACTATAATATGTCATACATGGAAGAGATCTAAAACAGTGCAACTCAAATTGCATTCCCAGGATAACAGCATCAACATCACCTGGGAGCTTGTTAGAAATGTAGACTCTCGGGCCCCACCCAGACCTGTTAAATCAGAATCTGGATTTTAATAAGATGCCCAGGTGATTTGTGTGAACATTAAAGTTACAGAAGGACTGATTAAAATGCAAAGAGAATGCCCACATCTCATTGGGAATATTGATGGCAACTTCCCTGATGTCAATCGGGCTTCTTCCACCTGCCCAGGGTACTTCTGTGCCACCTCCTCCGTAGTCATTCAGTCTATGCTTTAAGAATGCAATTTTATTTTAGTATAAGCTGAAGGTTTGTCAGTCATTTCAGTCTTCATAGGACAGTGTTTCTGAACCATTTTTTCCTTTCTTCCCCAATAATATTTCTTAGTTTTATTTTCTATAGCTTCTATTATAAACCAGTAATTTTGTAATATAAAATTGAACTAAAATATTGAACATGCCTTTTCAAACAAAACATACTCTGTCCCTGTCCATGGAAAATCACTAGTTACATAATAAGAGCAAGTTATATAATAAGAGCTATAAAACTATACATATTTTTGACTGCATAACCTTGCTTATCTTCATACACTCCAAGGAAACAAGTCAAGAGGAAAAAGCAATTTGACAAAGATTTTCATACTAGCCCTATTTTAATTATGAAAACATTGAACTAACCTAAGTACCCCTAAATAAGGAATAATTACTCAAAATAGGGGAATTGTTTTTAGGTATAACCCCAAAAGCACAGACGTCAAAAGCGGAAATAGATAAATGGGATTACAACAAACTAAAAAGCTTCTGAACAGCAAAGGAAACAATCAACAGAATGAAGAGACAACCTACAGAATGGGAGAACATATTTGCAAACCATATATATGATAAGGGGTTAATATCCAAAATATATAAGAAACTCAAATTACTCAATAGAAAGAAAACAAATAATCCCACTTAAAAATGGGCAAAGGACCAGAATAGACATTTCTCAAAAGAAAATATACAAATGACAAACAGGTATGTGAAAAAATGCTCAACCTCACTAATCATCAGAAAAATGCAAATGAAACCACAATGAGATATCATTTCACACCTGTTAGGATGCCTATTATCAAAAATAAGACAAGAGAGGATGCAGAGAGAAGGGAACCCTTGCACACTGTTGGTAGGAATATAAATTAGTACAGCCATTATAAAAAATGGTATGAAAGTTCTTCAAAAAATTAAAGATAGAACCACCATATGATCCAGCAATCCCACTGCTGGGTATATATCAAAAGGAAATGAAATCATCATGTCAAGGAGAAATCTGCACTTTCATGTATATTGCAGCATTATTCACAATAGCCAAGACATAATGCAATCAACCTACGTGTCTGTCAACAGATGAATGGATAAAGAAAATGTGGTGTATATACACAATAGAATGCTACTCAGCCTTAAACACAAAGGAAATCTTGTCATTTGCAACAAGGTGGATGAATATGGAGGACAGTATGTAAAGTGAAATAAGCTATGCACAGAGAAACAAATACTGTGTAGTCTCAGGTATACACGGGATCTTAAAAAGTTGAACTAATACAAGCCAAGAGTAGAATGATGGGTGGCTACCAGGGGCTGGTAGGGGCGTGCAGGGTGGGGATTGGGAAATTTAGGTCAAAGGATAAAAAATTTAGGTTAGGAGGAAGTTCAAGAGATCTATTGTACAACATGGCAACTATAGTTAAAAACAATGTATTGTATTCTTGAAAGTTTCTAAGAGCAGATTTTAAGTGTTCTCATCGCAAAATATAAGTATGTGAGGTAATGCGTATGCTAATTATTCCAATTTAGCTATTACACATGTATACATATTTCAAAGCATCATGTCGTACACAATACATATATACAATTTTTGTCAATTTAGAGATAATATATAAATTACAAAAAAATAAGGGAATTATAGCAGAAAAAATGGTTCAAAATTACACTTTCTCTGTCAAAGGTGAAGGTTTAAAATATTATGCTGGCTGGGCATGATGGCTCACACCTGTAATCCCAGCACCCTGGGAGGCTGAAGTGGGTGGATCACGAGTTCAGGAGTTCGAGACCAGCCTGGCCAACATGGTGAAACCCTGTCTCTACTAAAAAAATACAAAAAAAAAAACAAAAACAAACAAACAAACAAAAAAAACTGCCGGGTGTGGTGGCACACACCTGTAATCCCAGCCACACAGGAGGCTGAGGCAGGAGAATCTCTTGAACCTGGGAGGCGGGGGTTGCGGTGAGCTGAGATCGCACCACTGCACTCCAGGCTGGGCGACAGAGAGAGACTCCATCTCAAAAAAGATAAATAAATAAATAAATAAAATAAATAAGTAAGTAAATAAAATATTATGCCAAATTCAAAAGTATTAGAGTCCTAGGTTTTCAAAAAAACTTTAAGTACGTGGACTATGTTGACATAAAATGATAGTATGTATAAAAAGTGGGCACAAGGAGATGCCACTCTGATTACAACTATTCAAAACTGCCTGTCCCTGTGTGTATATACACTAGAAGTAAACTTAAACTAACATAAATGCATTCTTGCATGTTATTTTTTCCTATAGTTATTTAAGTGACTACTTTTTTAAGAAAAACAAGCAGAATTACAATTTGGAGGCTTATAAACCTAGCCTAAGCAAATCACAACTCATAAAAAGATAATTCATTTTTTAAATTGTTACATCCCCTTTAGGATTATATTTCCTCTGACTCCCTCCATTAATACAGACGAACCAGCAATGTCGTGTAATTTTAACTTCCTTCCCTCATTAAATTTTTTTTGGACTTTTTGATAATCCTAGAATTTTAAATGCATCACCAAAAAAATCAGAAAATGAATAATTGTTAAAGAGCGGTGGAGTTTTATCACTGCCATTAATTTATTTTAATTATTATAAAGCATGTGTTAATCTAGTCTCTGCTGATATTGAAATCTGTCTTTATTTCATCAAAAGTTGTCCCTAACTGTAAAAATGTGTTCAGGTTAGAAATGGACAAGAAGCAACCAACCTGACTTATTTCTTATTTTCTCAGTGGGTCAGTGTTGGGGACAGATCCTGGTTTAGAATGACAAAACCACATCAATTCCTTTTTTATACCACTTCAAGGACTACACAAAAGAAAAAGTTTAGCTACAACTGATTTCTTCATGACACTGCAAATAAAGCAAGCCAGTACCTATGCCCTTTATGTCTATATGAACTAATGCTACATACAAAATTCAGACATAACTATAATGATTTTTTTTTTTTTTTTTTTTTTTTTTGAGAGGGAGTCTCCCTCAGTCGCCCAGGTTGGAGTGCAGTGGCGCGATCTGGGCTCACTGCAAGCTCCACCTCCCGGGTTCACGCCATTCTCCTGCCTCAGCCTCCCAAGTAGCTGGGACTACAGGCGCCCGCCACCACGCCCGGTTAATTTTTTGCATTTTTAGTAGAGACGGGGTTTCACCGTGTTCGCCAGGATGGTCTCGATCTCCTGACCTCATGATCTGCCCGCCTCGGCCTCACAAAGTGCTGGGATTACAGGCGTGAGCCACCGCGCTCAGCCTACTATAATGATTTTTAACAAATGTTTCAGAACTTTTATATCCAGAGGAATAGTATCCCACACAAAGCCATTATTTTTGAGACTGTACTCTGATTCAAGAGCTTTCCAAACTTCCAATGGCCCAAACTTTATTCTTTCAGAGAGAATTTTAATTTTTGAAACAGTTGAAAGTCATTCAACTTCAAGTCTGATGGTAAAACTATCTGATATTTTGATGAGTCATGAAAATAAATATAATCACTTCTTCCCCCAAACTTTCATATCAAGTTTTATTTATGTATACTTATGTGGGTCTAACTTTGTATTACAATTATTTGTAGAGCTTTTATTTATATTAAAAAACACGACCGGGCGCAGCGGCTCACGCCTGTAATCCCAGCACTTTGGGAGGTGGAGGCGGGCAGATCACGAGGTCAGGAGATCGAGACCATCCTGGCGAACACGGTGAAACCCCGTCTCTACTAAAAACACAAAAAAATTAGCCGGGCGTTGGGGCGGGTGCCTGTAGTCCCTGCTACTTGGGAGGCTGAGGCAGGAGAATGGCGTGAACCCGGGAGGTGAGGGAGCATGCAGTGAGTGGAGATCGTGCCACTGCACTCCAACCCGGGTGACAGAGAGAGACTCCGTCTAAAAAAAAAACAAACAAACAATAAAAAAAAAACACATATTACATGTTAACTTTACAAATATTAACTCATGTCATAATCGTCATAACAACCCTGTGAGGTAAGTACTCTCATTATCACCATCTGCCGTTTTACAGGTAAGAAACCTGAAGCACAGAAAGTTAAAGTAACCTGCCCAAGGTAAAACAGCTAGTTAAGGGTCAGAGCTGGGATGCACACCCAGAGATCTGGCTGGAAGATCTGGGCTCTTAACCACCATTCTGTGCTGCCCCTCTCTTATACTAGAGGGAATGTATTAACAAATTGGTCTTTAACACAATTCCAAAAGCACAATTCTCAAAAGGGAGGGAATCTGCTTGGACAAGGAGCTGGAGCTGTCCACCCAGAGAAGGAGGGCAGTGGAGGGAGCTGAAGGGAAGAGGCCAGGTGGGGAGAGCCCAAAAGAGATCAACCCAGACTCCCCCTTTGCTTAAGCTAAATGACATCTTCAGACTAATCTTGCAACTTTAATTTTACATTGTCAGCCGGAGTCAGTACTTGGCTTATTTGCCATGAATTATCCATTTGGTGGTTTATATGTGGCAAACTTAATCCTAGGCTGGTTTTCAGGCTCACTTTACCACTGGATTGTATTCAGGAAATCGAAAACAATGTTGGTGGCCTAAGTTATCATGAAGACAAATGTGGCACCAAGGCACATATCCAATTGAATTCAAAAACTAAATGTCAGTTGTAATTTCTCACTAAATGAAGTTAAGTTATAATTTCAAGTTCTTTGCCACACTGTTCCCCTTTAGTGTAACTGATAAACTGGAATTTTATTTCATCACTGCTCCTCCCCCATTTCTCCAGTTCAGTTGTTTGACAGGCACATTATTCCCAGTTGTACCTTTAAAACTTAAAGGACAAAAAGATAATTATTTTTTTATCTAAAGACATATATGTCAAATGACTTCATTATGTGTCCTTGACGCTAAAGAATTATAACAGCATTTCTTCTTCCAAATCTTCCATCAGATAAGTAGCAAACAAAGGCAGATATGTCCAGAAGAATGCCAACTATGGAAATAAACTATTTTTTGAGCTAATTATTTTAAATATTTTAAATTAGTTCTCCTCTTATTACCATCAAACAATCCTACTGGGCAGTCAGAACTTCCCCAATAGCTGTCTACATTGAGGGTGAGAAGGGAAGAAATGTGAGAGCACATATGTACCTTGGTGAAAAGAAACTTGATGTATCTAAAAAAACAAAGGGAATAAACTTTAAAAAAAAAACTATCTGCATTAATAAGAGCATTCAGTACACTGGATAAATACAAGAACAGAACATAAAATCAGTAGCTTTCCTATGAAACAGAAAATATAGTGGAAACAGATCCCATTTATATTTAAAATCGGCATACACATTCATACACACAATAACTCGAAATAACAAAAATGTGTAAAACATACAAAAAGAAAACTATAAAACTCGATTGATGGATATAAAGGAAAAAATTATCAATGGAGAGACTTATGTTATGGGAAGGGAAGACTAAATCATTTAAAGATGACAATTTGTTCTTAGTTTATTAATAAATTTAATGTAACTCCAATGGTATTTTCAAAAAATTTTAATACATAGTAATTGTACATATTCATGGGGTACAGTGTGATGTTTCAACACATGTATGCATTATAATAATCAAATCAGGGTATTTAGGATATTTATCACCTCAAATATTTATCATTTCTATGTGTAAGAACATTTCAAGTAGTCTCTTCTAGCTATTTTAAAATACATGAGATATTGTTAACTATAGTCACCTTACTGTGCGACTGAACACTAGAACTCATTTCTTCTATCTAACTGTATGTCTGTACCCATTAGCCAGCCTCTCTTCATCGCCTTCCACCCTTCCCAACCTCTGGTTACTATCATTTTACTCTCTACCTCCATATGACTGAGGAATCCCACTACAGGGTATCTACCAAAAGGAAAGGAAATCAATATATCAAAGGGATACTTGCGCCCACACGTTTATCACAGTACTATTTACAGTAGCCGAGATATGGAAGAGTCCAACAACAGGTGAATGGATAAAGAAAACGTGCTATGTATATACAATTGAATACTATCTGGCCATTAAAAAGAATGAAATCCTGTTATTTGCAGCAATATAAATAGAACTGGAAATCATTATGTGAAGTGAAATAAGCCAGGCACAGGAAGACGAATATCATGTGTTCTCACTCGCATGTGAGAGCTAAAACATTTGGTCCAATGGATTTTTTTTAACTTAATAAAATGATTCTAGATTTCATTTTTGAAGAACCAACAGATAAGAATAGCAAATAATTTTTAAAATATATTAAAACATTATCATACTATAGTGCTATCAGTGCAAGAATAAATGGATCAATTGAGACAAATAGATAGTCCAGAAACAGTAACTGTTATATATAAGAATTTAATATATGGTATAGTCAGCTAGCAAATCAATGAAGAATGGAAGTTGTATTTATAAATTATATTAGGACAATTGCTACCTATCTGGAAACAAAATCAAATTAGATCCTTTATCCGCATCAAAATAAAACTCCAAATGGAATTAAAAAGGTAAATGTAAACTAACAAAACCATAAATTTAAAACAAAAACTGCAGTGAAGTTTTATGACATATCTCAAGGGGAAAGGATTTTCTAGCCAAGGAAGAAATCAAACACAAAGAAAACAAGTGACGTATTTGACTACTAAAAAGTTTGATTTTTGTATGTGTCAAAAAAAGTAAGGGCAAACACCAAACTTTGAAAAGATACCTTGCAACAGATCAAGGATTAGTATATATATATATATATAATATATACTATCATATATATAATCCTATTATATATAGTATATTATATATACAATAGAATATTATATATTATATATAATAGGATTAATATTATATATATATATACTAATACAGTGTGTTTAAAAAAAAGTATGATTCAACTGGTTAAATGAGAAAAATACACAAAACGCCAAATCATGTCAGGAAATACAACAGCTTAACAACCATATAAAATGACAGTCACTAATCAAAGGAATATAAAATGAGAAAAATAAAGAGATAGCGTGTAAATATAAAATAAAGAATGACACACCAAATGTCAAAGGAAAATTTTCTTAACTACAATACCCATTTCTAGTGAAGGTGTAGTGAAACGAGCACTCATGCATTACAGGTGAGCATGTAGATTGGAATAACCATTTAGGGAAAATATCTCATGATCATGTATATATCAAGAATCCTAAGCTGTTTATGTTTTCTGACCTAGAAATTCCACTTCAGAAATTCATTATAAGGAAATAATCATAAATACAAGGAAACTTTAATGTACTGAAATATACATCCTGATGGAATTTATAATAACAAAAATATGGAATGAGTCAAATGTCTAAAAGTAGGTGACTGGCTAAGCAAAATATGGTATGCTTACTAGCTAGCTGGACCACCATGCAGCCGTTAAAAATAACATCTTAAAGTTGTCTCTAAGAACATTATATATGAGTGTATTTTTTTCATGTTAAGTGGGAAATGGGAAGTGTATACAATTGTAAGAATACAAGAATACAATCATACTTTTTTAACACATGTAAATTTGTATATATATACACATACACACACACACAAACTAATCCTTGATCTGTTGCAAGGTATCTTTTCTAAGTTTGGTGTTTTCCCTTACTTTTTTTGACACATACAAAAATCAAACTCTTTAGTAGTCAAATATGTCACTCGTAAGAATACAGTTGTAAGAGCACACGTGCTCAAAAAGCAATTCATCTTATTAAAATATAGAAGAAAATTCACCTAATTTTTAGCAATAACAGGGTCTCGTTCTGTCACCCAGGCTGAAGTCCAGTGAGGCGATCTCGTCTCACTGCAACCTCTGCCTCCAGGGTTCAAGCAATTCTCCTGCCTCAGCCTCAGCCTCCCGAGTAGCTGGGATTACAAGTGTGCGCCACCAATCTGGCTAATTTTTGTGTTTTTAGTAGAGAGGGGGTTTCAACATGTTGGTCAGGCTGGTCTTGAACTCCCAGCCTCAAGTGATCCTCCCGCCTTGGCCTCCCAAAGTTCTGGGATTACAGACGTTAGCCACCATGCCTGGCCTAGATAGGTTTGATTTTAAAAAACACCTTTTTGATCACAGTCTAGGCACTGTGATATGAAAAAAAATTGTTAATTCATTAATACAATGATTATCTGAAGTTTACAGCTAGTCTTTAGTTTCACACGTATGTTCAACGTTTTATCTCACTTGACTTCTTTCCCAAAATTATCTGGAAAGTAAGGCAAAAATAAATAAATCATATCCTCATATTGAATCAACCTTCTTGTATTGGTTTACACATGAAGTTTCAGTAGATGTAAAAATTTGAAAAAAAAAAAAACAAGATTAAACTAATCTCAGAAAAAAATAAAAAATAAAACTATAGATGTTTCTCTAATTTCTATTGTCTATATGTTTCAATTTTTCTATAATGAATAGGTATAAGGAACTATTTTTAATAGACTTATACAAAAATCTATATTTATTTAGAGAAAGTAATTGAAAGAAAAACTTATCACTTAAAATGAAGGTGAGCAATCCTATAAATGGAAAACTCCTTTAGTGCTTTATGAAGGAGTTCAATTTTCTAAGCCAGAGCAGAAGAAAAGGCTGTATCTGAAAGCCATGATTAGGAGGTTCAGAACTGGGGAAAAGGGTAAGCATCGTTTGAAAGTACAGTTTAAAGTACAGTTTGAAAGGCATATGAAATGTATTATCTCTACAATAAAAATATAAAAACTAGAGCTCAATTAAATCTTCTTGGTTAATAGGAGTAAATAAAAGATAGAATGAGAAACCATTCTGAGTAAACCGTACATTCAATGCATGTTTGTCAGCTATACCTTGTTGTCCATGTGTACATGACACCACTTATATTGTTATTTCGACTACATATCATAAGCATAAGTGTTTTTGGTTTAAAATGAGTACATGGTTTATTTCTAAATAAAATTTGATTTTATAATTACAGTGTAGCACCAAAAAGAGGGAATGAAATTTTTACATTTGTCAAAAGGGACACTCAACTCAAAAACATTGAGAAACTGATAAAAGGCAATGTATCCTTATATCTTCCCTCTGCAGCACATTCTGGCTATCACCCTAACAGTCTCATAAGACTTTGAGTCCCCAGTGTACCATTTGAAAGACACTGTAAGGGAACTCCCAATTTGTCTAGTATTTTCCGCTACTTCACAAGGCAGTTTTCATGGAGAACTAAGAGTCATTAAAAAAGCATTTATGCGGCCGGGCGCGGTGGCTCAAGCCTGTAATCCCAGCACTTTGGGAGGCCGAGACGGGCGGATCATGAGGTCAGGAGATCGAGACCATCCTGGCTAATACGGTGAAACCCCGTCTCTACTAAAAAATACAAAAAACTAGCCGGGCGGCGAGGCGGGCGCCTGTAGTCCCAGCTACTCGGGAGGCTGAGACAGGAGAACGGCGTGAACCCGGGAGGCGGAGCTTGCAGTGAGCTGAGAGCCGGCCACTGCACTCCAGCCTGGGCGGCAGAGCAAGACTCCGTCTCAAAAAAAAAAAAAAAAAAAAAAAAAAAAAAAAAAAAGCATTTATGCAAGATTCACTTTGGGCGAAAACTTAAATGCTTGAGAATTTCTCACCTGCCTAAGTTAATTCCTCATGTGGTTCTGGCCTACATAGGAAAAAGGCTAAAGCTGTCCTTCTCTCTTGCATATGGTACTTAAGGCAATCTTTTGCAGAAGGTAGGATACACATTACTATTCCTGTTTTATAAATACGGAAACTGAGGCCCACAGAATTTGAGTGACTTTCCCAGGGTCCACACCCTAACCTCTCGATGTTCATTCCGTTTCTTGCAGTAAAGAATAGAATTTGCCTTGACAGTTTGTTAATTCAAAAATATCTGCTGAGTGCCTATTATGTGTTCCTGTGTTCCTGGTGAAGGAGACAATGTTTCCGCCCTCATGGAGATTATATTTTTGCAGGACAGCCCAGCAATAAGTAGGTAAACAAGCAAATTATCAGATAGTTTAAAGCTCTTTGAAGAAAAATAAAGAGATGGAGTGAGTGTATCAGGGACAGAGAGAGGGCACTTGTTCTAGATAGGTGGTCAAGCAAGTCCTCTCTGAGGGAGGAGACAGTTGAACAAACATGTGAACTGAAGGTATTTTTGGCAGAAAGAACAATAAGCGCAGAAATCCTAAGTGGGGGCATTTTTGAGGAGCTTGAGAAACGGCCAGGAGCCTGGTGAGGCTGAAGTCTTAGGTGTATCTTGCCTCTCACTATACCCTGTTGTCCCCCCGCCGCCCAGACTTGTTTTGTACGTTCTTTTTCACCTTTGGGTTAAGGAGCACGTTATCTCCTTTGTCAGCTTCCCTAAAGCAGCGCCTTTCACCCATCCACTCACTCCACCTTCTTTCAATGAGAAAAGAGCCTAAGAATCCTAGCTGATTTTCATTGCCCTTCCCTAGGTTCTACACGGGAACAATAATTATATAAGCAAAACATAAAGATTCAAGCCCAAGACATTCAATAACTTCCACGTTATTTCCCTGGAAGCCTTTATGAAAAATGTATTTGGCATGACCTGAGAGCTGCCACAAACAAGGCTTGACCATTTTTGAAAACCAATATACAGTGAAAATCCTCCAGCACCAGCATCAGGATAATCTTTCTTCACTGACCCATAAGGTATTTCAAACTCTTGTGGGGTATCATCAGATGCTGAACTTACTACCAAGCATTTAACCTCATTTGGTTTCTGTCTAGAACCTACTATGCAGGGCTGCTGTTTTCATGGATTGTTTTTTATCCTGCTGACAATAATGCTTGAGCTAGGTCCTTCCTTAGAAATGCCCCCATGATTCCTAAAAGAAATCAACTGAAAAGAGAAGATAAAATAATAATATATCTTTGGTATAATGATAATACCAATAGCTTACATTTATTGAACATTTACTAGGTGTCAGGCCCCAGTGCTAATTTTTTTACTGCATTATGGCACTTAATCTTACAATCCTATGAGGTAGGCAGTAATATGATACCTATTCAATGGATAAGAAAACTGGGGGACTGAGAGGTTAATTTGCCCAGGTCACAAGCCTAACATCTGACTAGCACAGGGCAAAGTCTCAGATCTGCCTGACTCTGGAGCCCTGGAGCAAAGACGCAGATGAATTTGATTCAAAATGAAGCCTTAGACTGAGACATGCCTAGGCAAATGGCAAAGCTGAATCATAACAAGGGTGTTTTCCCTCCATTCCCTTTAAGACTATTGTGAGTCCTAACGTTTATCAAGAAGGGTCCTATTTCTGAAATCCCCTGCCCCTCCCCACCCGCCACTACTTTTCTAAAGGATGCTACATCAGCAGATCCAGAGAGGTGATTTTACTCATACACATCCCCCTCCTCTCTCAGCATCTCGACTTTACTGGCATTGCATTCTTAAAGTAATTGACTCTGTTTCTTAATGTGTCTCCTCTCCCTGAATGTCATGCTCTTCCTTTGGGATGACACTTCAAAAGTCGTTTAAAGAGAGCTAGAGTAAGGCTCCCAGGGCACCACCCGATAGGGGTCAAAATAGAAGTGGGGAGCCTGGGTCTTTCCTGGAGCAAAGGTAAACTCTAGACCACATTTCACCACCCGAAAGGGCATTCTCTGCGGCTGCCCCAAAAGTCTCTGGTGAGGGCCTTCTGGAGAGCAGGAGGCCCAGGGAATGAAATCCCCAGCGAGGGACTCAGGCGAAAGTGTGTTCCACCACGGCCCTGGGCTGGACTTGAGGGTAGACCATGAAGGAGGCGTCGACCAGCTGCTAATGCAGGCGCCTCTGCCTGCCCCCGCCTCCACCCTGGCCCCAGCTGCCGTTGCCCACCGCCCACGCCCTCAGCAGGCCCATGCCCACTGTATCATACTCACAGCACACACAGGCAGTACACTCCTGGCACGCTCTCGCTGTCCCTCAGCAAATAGCTGCCATCCAGCCCAGTGGCAAGCAGGAGCTTCTCGCCGGTTTCCCTGCTGATTTTGCCATGATACACAGCCACTGCGTCCATGGCCTGGTGGACTGTTGGGCAGGCCGAGGAGGAGAACTGTACAAGGGAGATGCCACTGCTACTGCAGCCAGGCACAAGTCAACCACCTGACTCCCAGTTCAGCCAGATGTGCAAAAAAGAGAGAAGCACCCAAACAACAGGATGTTGTCTACTTGCCTTAAACCTCCTTCTCACACTTCAACTAAAACGAGCTCAGCAATTTAGTAGCGTAGTTCAATCGAGCTTGCCAAGGGCTTCCATCTCCTGCCCCCCAACACAGGGTTCATACAGAGCGGGGAGGAACATTGGAAGAAGGATTTTGCAAGATTGGGGCTGTACTGCCAACACACACCCTTGCACTCAGAGAGGGATGCTTAGTAATGCTTCTGTTCTTGCAGTTTACTCAGAGGCCACCAGGAATAACTTAGCTCAACTAGCCGGTAAGGAGCTGATGATAGAGGCAAGTTGTACATGTCTCTGTCGGTACGTAGACCCATCATGTAGGGCAAAAACATACTAACAAAATGAAAGGACCAAAAGCTCTGAGAACAAAACACTGATAGTTTTATCAGTACTGTCAGTATGCAATCATTACTGAACATGGCCATGAAGACTCCTACAGAATCGGACATAGTAGATGAACAGTGAACTTTGGGCAGGTTCTTCTTCTCCCTCTTCCTTCTACCTCACGCAGTCATCTTGAAAGTCTTGGTCCTGAGTAAATATTGATTTCTTTCCTAACACCTTGTCCAAGGTCCCAAAGTGCTAGTTGAGATACAAAAGTCACAATGTACATCCAAAGATTTTCCAGATTTATCTATTTGATGGGCTTTACATGAAACTGTGAATCATTTAACTGGTGCTTTGCCTTTACGTGGATTTGTATGTGCCCTTTGGTGTACAGGGCCCACCTTTCAGCATTTTGGCCATAAAATCTGTTTTGAATCATTTGCAAGTTGTTGATAATATTGTTGTAACTTTTATTCTCTGTTGTTTCTAGAAAATGTTATTTCTTCAATTGATGCTAAACTGTCTTTAATATTTTAAAACCTTTCAACCTGCATTTTCTTCTCTGAAATAAAGCATTGCTTCTATTTCAAAATATGCTAGGTAATATTTCCCCAAAACTTCCTGCATTTTCACTAGAGTAAGACTTTATTTATTGCTGAAGCTGAATGGTCTTATACATGTACTTTTAGATTATGTAAAGTACTTTTAAAATTGGAATTTAAATAACTGAAGCTATGTCGTCTATTATATGCTTTCTGCAACTTCAGTGTGTAGTTCTTGGAGAATATGGCAAGCCTGGAAACTCAATAGGGAGAACGACACTTAATTCCTCACATGGCTTACCAATGGATTGGATGTACAGAGCTGACTTGCACCAAAGGCAGATATTTGCTCTTCATCTACTAGGGTTAAGAACAATCCTCTAAGATTTCAGTGGTAGCTGGTAACAATTTTTCTCCTTGATTGAAGAGTGTCCAGCCTTAGTGTGCAAAGTATAAACATAAGTCTCCTACTAGTCATTTTCAGCATTAAGAATTTTTTTTAAAAGCATTCAAGGTGACATTTGGGGATGGTTCTGGGGAATTGGACCAATATTATCTTATCATCTTCCTTCCTCACATGTTTTTGACCAACTCCACCTCTTACCCCTTTTCATGCTTCATATTAAGGAAGAAATTAATCTGATATATGAATGCATACTCCAACATTAAGGATTTGAAAGGTTGTCCACCTTGGGCTCTCCATATATTAAGCAGGCAAATGGTTAGCCCAGAGGAATTAATCAAAAAAGTGGAATTTCAAATAGAAGGGAGGAGACAGAGAAGTGGATCCCTTTGTATCGGTCCATATGAGCAACAGCCGACCTGTGAGGTGAACTGTGAGAACATTCGATGTCACATAAGTGAAAACAAAACCTAACCTTTTTTGTCTCTTAACAATTCTGAACAAATCATCCATAAACTTAGGAACAGAGCAACCTGGATCTGACAGCACAAGCGTACCGTGCATTCTTCTTTTCTTTCTGTTTTGTTCCGTGTTGTTAAAATAGCACACCTGTCAAAGTACCCAGGTACGACGGGGTTCAGTACAACTAAAATTGCATTTAAAAACAGATAAATTATAAGGTAATAGTACAACTTTCACATCCAATACCTCATTGTCATTTTACAAGCAAGCTGACAGCTGAGCCAGCCCACTAGTGCCATGTTGATGAAAAATACTGACATCTTCACTATAATCCTACACCAGTACTAAACCTGACTTTAGCAAACTCAAAACTTCACACTGAGCTTGAAGTGTTTAGAAAAGAAGAATTGAAATGACTCTCTTCCTTCTCTCTCCCCATACACACGAGAGGAAATGGGAGAAAATGAAAGAGGGGAGCAATGAAGATAGTAGAGGCAGCAACAGAGAAAGAGTTAGGAAGAATGGACCCCAAATACAAGTATAAACCACTTAGGAGCAGAATTATTTAATTATTTGTTGTCTGTCTCCCCCACTTGAATGTAAGGTCCATGATGGAGGGATTTTGTGTACTTTGCTCACCACTGTATCCTGAGTCTGGCAAGTAGTAGATGCTACATATATTTGTTGTGTGAATGAAAGAATGAAATTAATGCTCTCAATAAAAGAAAAAATACTGAAATTCTCTTTTACACACACACACACACACACACGGACACACACACACAATATTGGTTCTACATGCCTATGGTCATCTTTGAAATGACAAGATGAATTGGAAGGAGCAGTAATCCAGTAATTAGGAGAGTTTAAATATACGCCATGTTTTGCCACTAAATCACTTCTTCTGAGTCTCATTTTCTCCATCTGTCAAATGGAATTTAACCAGATGACCCCTGAGGTCATTTCTAGGTTTAACATTCTATTCTCTAAAAAAAAGCCATATGTGCTTTAGAGAGAAACAGAGGGGAAATGAATTGAACTTATTTGTGTACAAGAATAAAGACCTATTTCCTTAATCTCCCTCAATAAAGGAAATATTTTCATTCTTGGCATTTTACAGTAACCTAAGGGGAAGAATCATAGAATGGAGGAAGAAAGCTTCCCAGTTACAACCTTTTAGAATATAGATGCCATTTAAATCAAATATAAAAGCATTGAATTTTTAGAAAAACTGCCAGCCAAGGTTGAAAGTATCTTCTTATCCAAACTTGTCAACTCCTGAGGTCTCTGAGAGGTGACAGGATTTTGCATGTGGGAGCCCTGTCTGAGGTGCTAATTGTCTTCATTTCAAATGCCCTAGGCTATTCTCAAACCCAGGTAGATTAAAGGAATGATGCCAAGGGTGGTCAGTTTTATAGAGTGGCTCTGACATTTCAAAATCCTTTTCTCTGACCTTTCAAAACTAACTTTATTCTTCCACTAGCTCATCTATAGGTGTGAATTCTCCTGTGACAGTGTTATGATAGTGTTACCTGTGGTGAGTTTACACATTCTCTCAGCACTTACTAAAATTCACTTCCTTTACAAAAATGATTAAAGAAAAGAATTGGTTTTTTTTTTTTTTTTTTTTTGTTAAAGAGCACCTCCTTTTGATAATCTCTGGGTTTACCTATGAGGCCAATCTTTCTAAATGCCCTTTTTAAGTGAGAAGCCAGAGACAGGTTGTTGTGTGTGTTTATTTAAGCCTGTCTTAAACATTTTTATTATTTCAACCAACACTTATGAGCATCTACCATATACCAGACATTATAGTAGGTACTTAGGTTACAGAAAAGTACAGTATCTGCCCCTAAGTAGCTCATAGTCCAGTGAAGAAGACAGACAAGCAAAGAGACACATAATTCACTTAACAAGAGCTAAGATAGAGGAAAGGATGGGGCTCTAGGGACATAGTAGTGGCATATCTAACTTAACTTATATTCTAACCTGCACAATCTATTTGAGAGGGCAAGTGTTTTTATCTTTCTGTCTGCTATGTACAGGTTTTTTTTTTTTTAATTGCACTAATTTTGCCTCCTTCATGACTCAAAGGAAGTTCCCTCATTCTAGCTGAAACTCTGCCTGCTTCTGAGGTTTCATTCTTGGAATAACAGCAACAGCTAATATTTGTTAACTGCATACTACATTCCAGGCATCCTTCTAAGCACTTTGAACATATTATCTCATTTATTTATATCAACAACCCTGTGAAGCAAATACTGTTATTAGTCTCATTTAACCGACAAAGAAACTGAAACCCAGAGAACCTAGATAGCTTATTCAAGGTGGCATAACTGGTCAATGTCAGACCCAGGATATGAACACAGGCCACTGACTGCAGAGCCTGTGCACTTCACCACTACCCTCTTCTGCCTCCCAACATTAATTCAGGGGTCACTGCACTGGATTGCTCAGGCTTCAGTCTCCTATCTAGCAACTGTAATCTGGATTTCTAGAATATTCTTCTTACATTTCAAGTGTCAACTGGTCCCATGCCCTGACGCATAGCGTATCTATATATAACTATATGTCTTATCAAATCGGATATACTAATTTAGCCTCGTTCTCTTTATTTACTGTCTAGGAAGGGTCTTCAGTTCAGAGTCAAGGTTTGTTTCCTGGGTTTATGGGTCTGGAATCAGGATCATAAGCTCATCCATCCAAAGTAACAGAACACTGAGTAGTCTGGGGTTGGTTGGTTTGTTCTGTTTTGTTTTTAAAGTGATAAGGATATTTTCTCTCCTGGGAAGACCTGGATATACAGATAAGGTCTTATTACCCCATTCTCCTTTTTGAACATTTCCTAGACCAAATGAAGGCCACTCCTCACTAGTTTTTATCTTTTTCCATGAAGATAAATGTGATGGTATATGCAGAGTGCCTGGAGCCTAACAAATACACAACATTATTTTCTCCTACTAGCCTGTGAACTCCCGGAAGACAGAGATGATGTCATATTCCTCTTAGCATACCCAGAACCTAAAAGAGTACCTGGTACCTAGTTAGCTGCCTTCCTTTCCCCCTCTTCTTTCCCTTTATAGAGAGAACCCTCTGCAGAGAGT
This sequence comes from Rhinopithecus roxellana, assembly GCF_007565055.1. Classification (NCBI taxonomy): domain Eukaryota; kingdom Metazoa; phylum Chordata; class Mammalia; order Primates; family Cercopithecidae; genus Rhinopithecus; species Rhinopithecus roxellana. The sequence continues at coordinate 118,808,973 of NC_044555.1, read as the reverse complement.
GTGGCTTCTAAGTTGCCTCAAGAAGTGTATCATTTCTGACATTGACTTCTTTCACATTCATCACTTACCAACGTCTACCCTGTGGTCTGCCTCATTTTGGTTTATAGATACAACTCTTCACATCCCACACCTTGGCACCTGACACACAAATAAATCATCATGTACTTATTTGGCCTCATCAACCAGTTGCCTTTGGGTCGTGACAGAATCTTCTTTCCGCCTCTCTTTACCCTGGGTGGGGGCTCTCAGGGTATGCTATCGGCACAAGAAAATACTACGTCTTTGTAAATGAGTCTGCATCTTTTCATCTAAAAAATCTGTTCTCTTTCTTGAAAGTTCAAGAATAAAATTCCACCACTGGAGCTTTAATCGAAAAGATTAAAGTCCAAGAGACTGTTATTTTGTCTATATATTTTTGCCTGAACATTTTTAAAGAAATCTCTGATGTTTTCAAACATAGATGACCACTTTGATCTGTACATCACAAATACCAAAATTTCGCAAAGCAGTGGAATGAAATGAACTATAAACATTTCCTTAAGCAGTTTTATAAATACAAATGAAATATTATAACCCAGCAAACAAAACAGCTAGTGGTGAATTGTGAATTTCTAAATGCATTTTGTAGTTACATATGCAACATTGACATTATTTTGCTTTTCCTTCTCAGTAATAAATATTTCATGAAAAAAATGCTAGAATCATTGATCAGTGAGGAGTTAAATACTACGAGTCTTTTATAAAGCAAGTCATAAATGTTCTGAAGTTTCAAAACTGTCTAGACAATATCAGGAATTATAGTGGTAAAGGTATGAAATTTTCAATACTTGCCCAATCTTTTTCCTTCCTAAAACCAATATGGTTCACTGAAACTACCAAAACAAATATATATATATCAAGCAAAAAATAAATGAGATTAAATCTCCTAAAACTTTTAAATACAGACAAAATCCTCAGATAGCTCATTGTCATCATTTTATAAACACTGGGGTATGGTTTACTGCTGCCTACCACAAAAGTAATCATAGGTTTTGGCCTTGTGTGAAATTATTTTTATAATGTAGTGCAGAATAAAGAGTAAAATCTAAAATAGTATATACAGACATAAGCAACAAAGTGCTGGAAAATGTCTCAAGTGAAGCTGTAATACCACATATTATTTTGAAACAAAACAAAGCCAATTTTCCTAGCAACCTTTTTGTAGACTGTGGACACAATTTGGAACCATCTGGCTATCATGGAAGCTTTGGAACCCAAAATGGTATATACTGCACTTGTCAAAAATCCTTTAGCACTTACTGGCATTTAACATGTATTAAAACTACTGGCTTTCTACAGAGGTTGTTCCTAACTTATGTTCCCAAGGTTCATAGAATTTTAAGAAGGTAATATTGATTTTGAGACATTGTCAATATTACAAAGAGCCTAGTAAAATGGTCCATTTGCCTGGGATTAGGCTGCTTGTAATAATAATAAGAGCAATAATAAAAACAGTGGAATTCATTGAATCCTCACCAAAATCCTAAATGAAAAATGGCAAGTGGCTGCTTTTTGGTTATAATTATATTTGATTAGAATTTGTATGAGAGAACTTTATAGTTACATAGGTTTTCTTAATTTTAAACAAACAAGTAATCTTTTATTAATTGATGTCATTTGACATGCATATAGAATCTTTTAAAAACTGGCATCTACAAGCGAAAAAATATGATGGAACAATTGATGAAAAGACTGAAACTGTTTGTTGCATATTTACCTTATTTCTTGTAATAGAATACAAGGTCACTGAGGGTAACAAAGATCACTTCCACAGAGTAAAGCATATTGCCCAGCTTATAACAATCCTGCCCTGAATGCATGCTGTTTACTTGATGTGTAAAGTAATAAAACAAGCTAGAGATTTCTAGTGGCATTGCTTACCTTTAAAATTATCACTCAGGATGATATGGTGTTTTTCCACAATTGCTTTATGCCCCAGAGAAGTTAGCCTAAATGGACCAGGATCTGACCTGCTAGAGCAATTCTTAAGTCCATTGAAGAGAGTGCCTCCAACAACGAACCAAATAGGGAGTTGTACTCAAAAAATTTTGCTAGGTCTCCTGGGGTTATTAATACCCAGTGCAGCAACACTTTCTATGTCTATTTCACTATTTCTGAACGCTTTTCTGAAACACCAAAGAATAAACAGTATAAAGAATGAGAAAAATCTGTTCAACAGCAATCTCTTAAGGTCACAGGCTAGGGCAGTTGAGTATCATTAAGTGTATGTGAGTTTTAGTGCCAGTGGATGCACTGACTCTATCACATGCTAGAAGTGAAGAAACCACTGAAGAGTGTTATGCAGCGCCTGTACCACATAAGAAGCAGCCGCTACCATTCTGTGTTGAGTCTTTACAAAGCATGTGATAAGGAAGTTATGTGTTTATTTGCCATTCTGTCGTAGATTTAGCACCATAATGTAAAAAACATCCCCGTTTGGCAACATGAGTCTGAAGTTTTCAAAATCTAATTTTCCCCTCCTTCCTCACTGAAAAATATTATATATATATATATATATATACACACACACACACACAGAGTATATTGGACTTTTACAGCTGGCACCTTATTCACTTAAAACAAAAACTGAATAATTCAGACAGACTTTAGGTAAGCAGTCAAGATGTGTCCTATCTTAATATTGAACTCAGATATAAACTTTTCATAAGTCCAGTCTGCTGAATCAACACAAGTCATGCCTGCTGCCTAAATCATTGCCCTTATTTTGCAGTCTTGGTGACTAAGATAATAAATGGCCCTACTCAGTGGCATCCTGGGTTATCGATCACATATCCCAAAATTTGGGATTTTTTTTTTTAAATGGGACTGAGTCTTGCTCTGTCACCCAGGCTGGAGTGCAGAGGCGTGATCTCAGCTCACTGCAACCTCCAGCTCCCGGGTTCAAGCAATTCTCCTCTCTCAGCCTCCTGAGGAGCTGGGACTACAGGCACACACCACTACGCCCAGCTAATTTTTGTATTTTTAGTAGAGACGGGGTTTCACCATGTAGGTCAGGCTGATCTCAAACTCCTGACCTCAGGTGATCTACCCACCTTGGCCTCCCAAAGTGCTGGGATTACAGGCTTGAGCTACCATGCCCAGCCAAAATTTGAGATATTCTAAAAGAGCAGCTCCACAACGACCAGACTGCCACTATACCTCAGAGTCCCTCCATCACAGTCATTTCTTTGGGTTTAGGTATTATGATCCCTGTTAAAATGCACGGTATCCCTCAGTAAGGGTAAAACCTTAGGTGGTGTACAGACATTGGAACTAGTAAATTTCATTTTGAAGCCAGGCTTCACTAAGTCCCAAATTTGGGTATTACCACACTTGTAAATTGGACACAATAGTACCCACTTTGAAAACTATTAATATAGGTACCTATAATACCTTACAGTCATCAAAAGTGACAATGTCCTTAAAGTACCTAACACATAGTAAACACTCTAATGGTATCTCTTACTATGATTGATAATCTCACACACTCATGACCACAGGATCCAGAGCGGAACCCTGAAGATAGAGAAAGGGAACTAACACTTGTGGGGCTCAGAGACTTTCAGTAAATTCTTTGGGGTCACACAGCTACTGAATAATAGATCAAGTAGTTGAACTCAGTTTTCTCTGTCTCCAAAGCCCAGGTTTATGCCACAGAAACCTGCTGCCTTTTCTTGCATGTATGCAGCCTGGAAGAGAGTAGTGATCTGACAGCCTCAATGATTCAGATTGTTTTGAAAAAGGTTGACCCTGAAAGACTGTGTAATCATATTAAAATATATAAAAGCTATACACAGGGTGAGTCTGTTTTATAAAGACCTAAAAGCATGCCAATTAACAACAGAGTCCATTTTGAAGCCATAAAAGAAACAACTATAGTGAAACCTAGAATGACCTGCTGGTATGTGAAAATGGATTATGCTGAAACATGTCCAAGTCTTATCTGTGGCCCATCTTCCCAAAATTCCAAGGAGCTATCAGCCCACATAAGTATCATAAAACCAGCCTCCAATCCAGAAAACCTAGCCTTGGGTCTGACATCCCTAATGGATCCCTTCCTCTGAAGTGCTCCCCTCCAAAGTAACCAAGGCCCTCCCAGTAATCATGATTCTGAGGAAGGTGAGAATGCTGGTGGGGCAAGGTCACTTTTGTTCTCCTCTGTCCCCATTCCTGTGCCCATACCAAGCAGGTAGCCGGCCTCCACTCCCCTTCACCTCAGGGAACATTTGTCTTGTGAGCAGACAGGCTACAGCCTGGCTGTTTTCCAGAATTCTAAACAACTTGATAGGATTATGCATAGGGGAAAGGGGATGGTGACTTGGAAGGCAGAAATGCAGGAGGGAAGTTTTCTGTTCATGGGACATCAGGGGACCTCAGGGAGACAGGATCTCAGGGAAATGGCTTCTTGGTACACAGCAGGCTGGACTCCAGGCATCAGAGCTCCAAGCCTAGGTAGAAACACCCTCTCCAACTCACCCCTCCTGCCCCACCACCCTGGAGCAGAAGACATGCTACCCTTCACGGGACCATATGGACTTGGACTGTGAGGATAGAAAGGACAATCATGATGGATTGAAGGTCCTATAGAAGTCCCCCCAATTCTTGGGTAATTCCTCGTAAGAGGAAGGCCCCTCCAGCAGTAAATGAGATTGAACTTCAGCGGGATGGAGGAAAGATGCAGATTTAAGCTTTCACCTCTGAGAAAACTTGCCATGAGATACACACTACGCAGAAGACACAGCAGTCAAGTGCACACTCTTTATTACTAGTTAGAATCAGAAAACCCCTGACAAAGGTTGATTTTGGTGAGCTGGGCTGGATCTCACAGGGAAACTTGAAGATATCTTTAGCTTGTACTGGAGGCAGATCTAACCCACCACCCCTGAGCTTCACCCTGGATCCCTCCTTGCCTTGCAGCAGCTGCTTTGGGGGAGCCTGCAGAGAACACACCAAAGAGGAAGAGTCCAGGGGCATTCCCAAGAGTGCTTGCCCCAGTCCAGTTTTATTTTTAACCCAGTTAGACCTCCCAAGAGAAACACAATCCATAGCCCACAGCCCTTATGTCTGTCTGTCTGTCCTTGAAATCCATTTTGTTCTTCATCCACCTATTGACTAGAAAGGGACTTGGAATGGGGGCAGCCCAAGGCTGAGGGCTGGAGTGTGTAGTGAATACTCCTCAGAGCACTGTCTTTCTTCAAGACACCCCAGTGGTCTTTCAGGCAGGCTTATGGGCAGCCAGGAAAATATCTGTCCCTCTCGAAGGAGGAAATCAGCAGAAAATCAGAAAAGCCCTGCCTGCACTTCTGTAAGACCACTTTCCTGAAGTTTGCCACTGCTTATTTGTCTCACCTGCAAACCATTGAGACTAGCAGTTTGGTTACTCAAGACCTCTCATGCAAGTCTCTTTCACATTGCCCACACAACTGCAAAAATGGATCTAGATGTTATTTAAATTGGTTTTACCTAAGGCAACACTACATGCAAGGCAAAGAAGATACCCCTGATCTAATTGGTATCCCAAATTACGCTCTCTCCTATCTTCTAACCAACTCAGCAACAAGGATTATGATCTGTGCACCAAATAATAACCTATAAGTCTAGCTCCTAACACATATTAGACAATAACCATTTAACAAACTAAATGAAATTCATCTAAATGAAATGAAAATCATAGATGACATGCTATCATCTATAGAATTGAACATTGCAACCCCCCAAACTCTTCCAAGTTAATTCCTTGTCCCAGTGGAAAAATTCAATTCTAACAAAAAAATTCTGCTCTTCCTTTTCCCCCTAATGAGTATCAAATCATCTCTTCTTCTCTGACTTCCTCTTACTCCTCTCTGCTGCATATAGTAAGTTTGCAGTCAGTCTCACTGAGGTGTGGGTCCATTAGGAGTGAAGTGTTATTTCTTTTGGCCTAGGAAGATCTTCTAATGGGACAGGTTCAGCTTCTTCAGCAACAAGCAAGTTTGGTGGGGCTGAGATACAAAAACAGAACCTCACCTATAAAGCCAACAAAGCAAAATGAAGAAAACATGAACATTGCAGTAGTTTCAAAAGGATTAATAGCATTTTCAAGGAAGTGTGGTGTTTCTAAAATTTGTTTCCAAAGGAATAATAGCATTTTAAAGGAAAATACTGTTCCTAAAATTCAACATAGCTTCTAACTCTAAAATCACACAACTGCTCCCAGCCACATACATGGCATTTTCAGGAAAAGGAATGAAACAAAAAGGAAAAGAAAAGGCTTCATGACTTCAGCTTCTCCAGGGTATAAACAATCAGCATCAGCCATCCAGAATCCACCACCTGCAAAATTTAAATGCAATCAGGAGAAATCAAAAGTAGTCCATCTCTGTTCAAGTAAATGAATAAAATTAGAATATAAATACATATATATTTGTATGTATGTGTATCCAAAACAATTTTTAAATAGCTAATTTGGGTAATGGGATAATACATTATTTTATTTAATTTTCTCCATAATTTTGGTTTCAATTTTTCTGTGAAGTAAATAAGTTATACTTTAATCAGAAGAGGGTCTTAGGAAATTGGTTTCTCTTTGAAGTGTGTCCATTCTTACTTACCTTCCTGAAATCAGTGAGTTTGTCCTCCACTCTCAAATGGCACACAGGCTTTCTTGCATTTATAGCAGGCTGTACGCCATGAAAAATTAATGGCTTTACACCATGGGCATTTCCAATTCACTGGAATTGGAAATGAGGCAGGCTTCTCCTGTTGCTGGGATCCTGAGACTTTATTCACTTTTGGTTTCTTGGCCTTCCGCCTCCGACGTTGCCATTTCTTTGGGCTTTCTCTGACACCATGGCTCCTGCTGTCCCCCAGGGGAGTGCCCTGGGGTCTCTCTGGACCTTCTTCTGGTTTGCAGCTCCCGCTAAGCACCGGGGTGGCCATCCCCTGGGCCCTCTCTGAACAGCCTTCCTGGCTGTAACTTCTGTCTTCCTGGAGGACAGTCCCCTGGGGCCTCTCTGAACCTTCTGGTTTGCGACTCCTGCGAAACACCAGGGTGCGCATCCTCCAGGCCCTCTTTGGACCTTCTTTCTGATTTTGTCTTTCTATGTTCCCCAGGGGAACCATCCCCTGGGGTCTTTCTGTACCTTCTTCCTGGGAGTGGCATCCGCTGCTCCCCAGTGAGGTTGTTCCCTGGGGACTCTCTGACAGCGGGTTGTGGCACCCACTGTCCCCAGGGAGGGGCATTCTTTCGGACCTCTCTGAACCTTCTCCCTGACTGTGGCTTCTGCTGTCTTCTAAGGGGAATGACCCCTGAAGGATTTTGGAACCTTCCTCCTGGATGTAGCTTCTCTGGTACCACCGAGGGGTCATCTCCTCCTGGAAGCCTACTGCAGGCCACGGGCAAGGTGGGTGGATCTCAGTAGGAGGCATCTGAAGTGGGACTGCTGCTGCTTCTGCCCCCATGACTACAGCAGGTGGTAGAGGTGGCAAAAATGGGAATTTCATTGGAAATCGTGGTGGGAGTGGGGATGGATGTGGCACTGGCAGAGGAGGTTGCATGCCCTGGGCCCAGAGACTCAGAGGTCCTGGCACATAAAGAGCATCTGTTGGGGTTGGCATCTGGGCATCAGCCTGTGTCCCCATGGCCACCGTATCTCTCTGCTGCTCTGTAGCCAGGGGACATGCCGCAGCCCCATTCTGCTCTGCTTGAGGCCCAGACATTATTTCATGGGCCAATGAAGCAGCCTGGGGAAACCTCTCGACCTGGAGCAGCCTCCCGTACAGCCCATCACGCTCATTCAGCGCCTGCTGCAGGGCAGCCTGCGCAAGGTGCAGCTGTGTTGTCGCCACCTCATGCTCCAGGCGCAGCTGCTGCAACTGGGACGTTAGAGCCCAGGAGGTCACCTGGCGCTCCTCCACACGCCTTTGCAGCCGCCGAACGTGATACAGCATCTGCTCTCGCTGCCTCGCGGCCACTCGCACACTCAAAGCCAACGCGCTCCAGGTGCAGGCCCTCTTGATAGCGCGCGGCACCTGCGAGTCAGCCACAATGGCCCGAAGCCCGTCCTCTACCTCGTTCCATGGCCGCGAGCGGAAGGCCACGTAAAAGGCTGGGCCGCTGCCGTCCGTGTGGACTTCATTGTTAATGAACCTGATCACGTCACTGTGGCGGAACCCGCTGGCACGGTCCCCAAAATTCATCGCCATGGCGGCTGCGGCCTAGTCAAGCAGCTGCCTCACAGTGCGTCGCCTCGGTTGCCGCCGACGCTTCCGGTACAGGCTGCTGCCACCAACCAGTCCGCCCCTCACCTCCCCTTTCAGTCTTACTTTAGTCCTTGCTCAGTCCTGGCCTCCTCCTCGGCCTCCTTCCTCCCTCACTCCCTTGTTCTCACAAAGAGAGAAGCAGGCCCCCCTCACCACACCAAACCCTATGGGCGACTCCGCGACACGTCACAGAGAAAAGCTGAGTCGTGCCGCAAGGCTGGCTGGGACCCGCAAGGCCTGCTGGGACCAGCTTCATTTGGCACAGCGCTCCCTACAGGGAAAAAGGGTGTGCTGCAGAGTGTAGTGTCCCAACAGAACCTGTTTCCAATAGCTTAGGAAGGACAATATCCAGTATCATAGAATGAATCCCTAGCCAGGTGATGGAGTTGGATAGGTGTATATACGGGTGCTGTTCTTGTCTCAGCTCCATCTCTTGTACTCTCCGTTACTACTTCAAACATTCCATAGAGTCAGTCATGCTATCTGCACCCTTCCCTTAGCTCCTGAACAGGTGAACTTATAGTCCCTGTCATCAAGAAAAACAAGTAATTGAGCCATGAAGTCCTTGTAAATTCACTCCCATATTTATCTGGTCAACCCAGATCTCAGAGGGTATCTCTTTTTCCTTTTGACTAAATGCTCGTCCATGATCTGGATCTTCCCTAGGAGAAATGCTAAAGGGAGTCCTCTGGGCTGCACTAGACAGTAACTAGAATTCAAACAAAAACCACATGGTAAAGATAACAGTGTAGGTCAATACACAAGACAGGATTAATGTATTTTTGGCTTGTAACCTCCTTTTTTTTTTTTTTAAGACAGAGTTTCACTCTTGTTGCCCAGACTGGAGTACAGTGTTCGGGACCTCAGCTCACCTCAACCTCTGCTTCCTGGATTCAAGCAGTTCTCCTGCCTCAGCCTCCCAAGTAGCTGGGATTACAGGCACCCACCACCACGCCCAGCTGATTTCTGTATTTTTAGTAGAGATGGGGTTTCACCATGTTGACCAGGCTGGTCTCGAACTCCTGACCTCAGGTGATCCACCCACCTCAGCCTCCCAAAGTGCTGGGATTACAGGCTTGAGTCACCGCTTCTGGCCCCAAAAAATATTTTTTTAAGAAAAGAGAAAGAAGGCCGGGAGCATTGGCTCACGCATGTTGTCCCAGCAGTCTGGGAGGCTGAGGTGGGTGGATCACGAGGTCAGGAGATGGAGACCATGCTGGCCAACACAGTGAAACCCCATCTCTACTAAAAAAACATACAAAAATTAGCTGGACGTGGCAGCGAGTGCCTGTAATCCCAGCCAGTCGTGAGGCTGAGGCAGGAGAATCGCTTGAATCCAGGAGATGGAGGTTGCACAGTGAGTCAAGATCGAACCACTGCACTCCAGCCTGGATGACAGAGCTAGACTCCATCAGGAAAAGAAAAAAGAGAAGAGAAGAGAAAAGAGAAGAGAAGAGAAGAGAGAATTTTTTAAATGTTCCCAGTCTTTAAGGATTGACTCTGTTTTGGGAAACTCCTTTAATGCTTACCCAGATGATTTATAATGCTGCCTTTGCCTTTACTTCCTGCTTGTGGCGAATCTGAAAGTCAGCAACAAGTAGAAGTATGGGGTCTTCTCAGGCCTTTTCTGAGCATGTCCAGTCTTGGGCATATACAAGGTTTTCTCAATTCCCTGATTTACATTAGGGTTTTTAAAGGCCCTCATTCTCCCACATATCTCTTTTTCCCACCCTCTTTCTTCCCAGGATTTTTGGTCTATCTATTGCTTGTCCTGACTGCTATCCCTTGCCCCAGGCTGCTACAGCCAATACTTTTGCCTTTAAATGCTTTTGGTAAATGCCACCTGGAAAGCTGAGTCAGATGGGCAAAACAGAAGCAAGCCCTTACATCTGTCCTTCAAGGAGCTACCAGACAGATTAAAACACACAACCACAATTCTTTGAGAATAAGGTCCATATTGCTCCATCTGGCACATGTCATCCTGTACCAGGAGTACATGCTATTGTCTTCATGGCTGCCTCCAATCTAGTGTGTGCGGAAAGGGAGACAGGCAATTTGAAACACCAGAGAACTCCCTTACTGCAAGGCAGCAGCTTCTTTCTTCATTAAACTTTCCCCTGATTGTTATATGCTTTGACTAGATTCTAGAGTTCTGCAAAAGTTAATTCTGACAGTATTTTCCAGCTCCATTAGATGCTTTTATGAAGGGATAGAGACCCCAATTGCCCTACTCTGCCACTTTTTGTATAAAGAGAGCTATCATACCCCAAAACTATTAGTATCCCAAGTAAGATTCATTTTATCTCCTTGTCAGCTATCACTCATCCTTCCAGCTCAATCACCACCTCTCCCAAGAAGTTTTTCCTGACCACTAAACACCAATACTGTGTAATTAGTTTTTTTATTCTTCTTTCTCTTCATTAGACTTATTCCCTTGAGAACTGAGATTGTGTCCTTTCATCTCTGGATTTCTAGCACCTGATATGGTTCCTGTTACATGTAGTGCTTATAAATGCCAAAAAGAGGGAACAAAGCAATAGAAGATAGTGAAAAAGGAAGGAAAAAGGGAAAAACAGAGACTATTTCATGAGTTCTAGAATCTTGGTTAAAAGTCAGACTGAAAGCTATAAGGGAATATTCTTGTCATATTTTCAATTCAGAGAAAAACAATTTTTTAAAGACACATACTTCCCTAAAGAAAAAAATTGACTGTATCCAAACTGATGTATCTATCTTTTGGGGAAGGGCTTTCATATACTGTTAAACTTTATAACAATTTCAAACTATTTCCAAATTAATGTAACAACACTTCATAAATGCCAACGTGTTTTTAAATTATTAAGTTTAAAGTACTTTTGGCCTTTGAGCCCTTTATGGAATCAATTTCCACTATATTGAGACAGGAAGGTGATATATAATGGCCTATAAAATGAGATTTAAAGGGTAACCTGGCTGAGTTATCATTCTCGATGAAACAATGATAATATCAAAAATACCACCACACTTTACTTTGCAGGTGTGCAAGTTTGCAAAGTGTGAATGTATGTTTACAAGAGGTAGAACAATTCAATTGCATAAATTAATCAATCTGAGAAACCACATTAAAAACATAGCTAATTTTTACATGATTTTCAGTAAGTTCTTATACTTTCAATTTTAGTATAAGCTCTGTCACAAAGCCTTCATAACAACTCTAAATGATAATCATTGATGATAAAGGAAGGAAAATAACATTTTAAAGTTCATAGTATTAGTATGTATCTACGTTTGTGCAGATTTAATCTCCTAGGAATCAAAGGTGGTAAACAGAATAGAGAAAAGGCATATAGAGTAAATATAAGCTATATATGCTGAGTACTGAGGAACAATTTTCATGCCACTTTAGGAAAATTTACACCTTTTATTACATATACTTTCTTTTCTTGTACTTTGTACCCACAGTGACCTATTCAATATAGCTACACAACAGATGCCAAAAGAAAAGAAAGGAGGCAGCTAGGCAGTTAATCTCAAAAAGACTAGAGTCACATCCCCTTAATTTTTGTTTCCATGTGAGCAGAATACATGGGCAGAAGCCCATAGTCAATAATCAACACAAGTGTGAGCACAGCTGAGCACAACGGCACATTGTAAGTGAACATACTTTACAATCAATTTCATCAGACCCATCTTCAAAACAATCATGGTTATTATTGCATATGTGGTAAAATTAGCCATAAAGAGTAAGCAGACATAAATTTGTTTTCCATAGACAAATGGTTTTGTATTTTCTTTCTACTTGTTAGCCCTTTAGTATCTGTAAGTGACATCCCTACTGAACATTTTCATGGAAATCATTCACAAATTTACACCTCCCACCTCCACCCCCACCACAAACATGCCCCTACACACAATCTCTTTTTTTTTTTTTTTTTAATTATACTTTAAGTTCTAGGGTACATGTGCATAACGTGCAGGTTTGTTACATATGTATACTTGTGCCATGTTGGTGTGCTGCACCCATCAACTCGTCAGCACCCATCAATTCATCATTCATATCATGTATAACTCCCCAATGCAATCCCTCCCCCCTCCCCCCTCCCCATGATAGGCCCCAGTGTGTGATGTTCCCCTTCCCGAGTCCAAGTGATCTCATTGTTCAGTTCCCACCTATGAGTGAGAACATGCGGTGTTTGGTTTTCTCTTCTTGTGATAGTTTGCTAAGAATGATGGTTTCCAGCTGCATCCATGTCCCTACAAAGGACGCAAACTCATCCTTTTTTATGGCTGCATAGTATTCCATGGTGTATATGTGCCACATTTTCTGAATGCAGTCTGTCACAGATGGACATTTGGGTTGATTCCAAGTCTTTGCTATTGTGAATAGTGCTGCAATAAACATATGTGTGCATGTGTCTTTGTAATAGAATAATTTATAATCCTTTGGGTATATACCCAGTAGTGGGATGGCTGGGTCATATGGTACATCTAGTTCCAGATCCTTGAGGAATTGCCATACTGTTTTCCATAATGGTTGAACTAGTTTACAATCCCACCAACAGTGTAAAAGTGTTCCTATTTCTCCACATCCTCTCCAACATCTGTTGTTTCCTGACTTTTTAATGATTGCTGTTCTAACTGGTGTGAGATGGTATCTCATTGTGGTTTTGATTTGCATTTCTCTGATGGCCAGTGACGATAAGCATTTTTTCATGTGTCTGTTGGCTGTATGAATGTCTTCTTTTGAGAAATGTCTGTTCATATCCTTTGCCCACTTTTTGATGGGGTTGTTTTTTTCTTGTATATTTGTTTGAGTTCTTTGTAGATTCCGGATATTAGCCCTTTGTCAGATGAGTAGACTGCAAAAATTTTCTCCCATTCTGTAGGTTGCCTGTTCACTCTGGTGGTAGTTTCTTTTGCTGTGCAGAAGCTCTTTAGTTTAATTAGATCCCATTTGTCAATTTTGGCTTTTGCTGCCGTTGCTTTTGGTGTCTTAGACATGAAGTCCTTGCCCATGCCTATGTCCTGAATGGTACTACCTAGATTTTCTTCTAGGGTTTTTACCGTATTAGGTCTAACATTTAAGTCTCTAATCCACCTTGAATTAATCTTCGTATAAGGAGTAAGGAAAGGATCCAGTTTCAGCTTTCCACGTACGGCTAGCCAATTTTCCCAGCACCATTTATTAAATAGGGAATCCTTTCCCCATTTCTTGTTTCTCTCAGGTTTGTCAAAGATCAGATGGCTGTAGATGTGTGGTATTATTTCTGAGGACTCTGTTCTGTTCCATTGGTCTATATCTCTGTTTTGGTACCAGTACCATGCTGTTTTGGTTACTGTAGCCTTGTAGTACAGTTTGAAGTCAGGTAGCGTGACGCCTCCAGCTTTGTCTTTTTGACTTAGGATTGTCTTGGCAATGCGGGCTCTTTTTTGGTTCCATATGAACTTTAAAGCAGTTTTTTCCAAGTCTGTGAAGAAACTCATTGGTAGCTTGATGGGGATGGCATTGAATCTATAAATAACCTTGGGCAGTATGGCCATTTTCACGATATTGATTCTTCCTATCCATGAGCATGGTATGTTCTTCCATTTGTTAGTGTCCTCTTTTATTTCACTGAGCAGTGGTTTGTAGTTCTCCTTGAAGAGGTCCTTGACATCCCTTGTAAGTTGGATTCCTAGGTATTTTATTCTCTTTGAAGCAATTGTGAATGGAAGTTCATTCATGATTTGGCTCTCTACCTGTTACTGGTGTATAAGAATGCTTGTGATTTTTGCACATTAATTTTGTATCCTGAGACTTTGCTGAAGTTGCTTATCAGCTTAAGCAGATTTTGGGCTGAGACAATGGGGTTTTCTAAATATACAGTCATGTCATCTGCAAACACGGACAATTTGACTTCTTCTTTTCCTACCTGAATACCCTTGATTTCTTTCTCTTGCCTGATTGCCCTAGCCAGAACTTCCAAGACTATGTTGAATAGGAGTGGTGAGAGAGGGCATCCCTGTCTTGTGCCAGTTTTCAAAGGGAATTTTTCCAGTTTTTGCCCATTCAGTATGATATTGGCTGTGGGTTTGTCATAAATAGCTCTTATTATTTTGAGATACGTTCCATAAATACCGAATTTATGGAGCGTTTTTAGCATGAAGGGCTGTTGAATTTTGGTCAAAGGCCTTCTCTGCATCTATTGAGATAATCATGTGGTTCTTGTCTTTGGTTCTGTTTATATGCTGGATTACGTTTATTAATTTGCGAATGTTGAACCAGCCTTGCATCCCAGGGATGAAGCCCACTTGATCATGGTGGATAAGCTTTTTGATGTGCTGCTGGATCCAGTTTGCCAGTATTTTATTGAGGATTTTTGCATCGATGTTCATCAGGGATATTGATCTAAAATTCCCTTTTTTTGTTGTGTCTCTGCCAGGCTTTGGTATCAGGATGATGTTGGCCTCATAAAATGAGTTAGGGAGGATTCCCTCTTTTTCTATTGATTGGAATAGTTTCAGAAGGAATGGTACCAGCTCCTCCTTGTACCTCTGGTAGAATTCAGCTGTGAATCCATCTGGTCTTGGACTTTTTTTGGTTGGTAGGCTATTAATTATTGCCTCAATTTCAGAGCCTGCTATTGGTCTATTCAGGGATTCAACTTCTTCCTGGTTTAATCTTGGGAGAGTGTAAGTGTCCAGGAAATTATCCATTTCTTCTAGATTTTCTAGTTGATTTGCGTAGAGGTGTTTATAGTATTCTCTGATGGTAGTTTGTATTTCTGTGGGGTCGGTGGTGATATCCCTTTTATCATTTTTTATTGCATCTATTTGATTCCTCTCTCTTTTCTTCTTTATTAGTCTTGTTAGCGGTCTGTCAATTTTGTTGATCTTTTCAAAAAACCAACTCCTGGATTCATTGATTTTTTGGAGGGTTTTTTGTGTCTCTATCTCCTTCAGTTCTGCTCTGATCTTAGTTATTTCTTGCCTTCTGCTAGCTTTTGAATGTGTTTGCTCTTGCCTCTCTAGTTCTTTTAATTGTGATGTTAGAGTGTCAATTTTAGATCTTTCCTGCTTTCTCTTGTGGGCATTTAGTGCTATAAATTTCCCTCTACACACTGCTTTAAATGTGTCCCAGAGGTTCTGGTATGTTGTATCTTTGTTCTCATTGGTTTCAAAGAACATCTTTATTTCTGCTTTCATTTCGTTACGTACCCAGTAGTCATTCAGGAGCAGGTTGTTCAGTTTCCATGTAGTTGAGCGGTTTTGATTGAGTTTCTTAGTCCTGAGTTCTAGTTTGATTGCACTGTGGTCTGAGAGACAGTTTGTTATAATTTCTGTTCTTTTACATTTGCTGAGGAGTGCTTTGCTTCCAATTATGTGGTCAATTTTGGAATAAGTGCGACGTGGTGCTGAGAAGAATGTATATTCTGTTGATTTGGGGTGCAGAGTTCTATAGATGTCTATTAGGTCCGCTTGGTGCAGAGATGAGTTCAATTCCTGGATATCCTTGTTAACTTTCTGTCTCGTTGATCTGTCTAATGTTGACAGTGGAGTGTTGAAGTCTCCCATTATTATTGTATGGGAGTCTAAGTCTCTTTGTAAGTCTCTAAGGACTTGCTTTATGAATCTGGGTGCTCCTGTATTGGGTGCATATATATTTAGGATAGTTAGCTCTTCCTGTTGAATTGATCCCTTTACCATTATGTAATGGCCGTCTTTGTCTCTTTTGATCTTTGATGGTTTAAAGTCTGTTTTATCAGAGACTAGTATTGCAACCCCTGCTTTTTTTTGTTCTCCATTTGCTTGGTAGATCTTCCTCCATCGCTTTATTTTGAGCCTATGTATGTCTCTGCATGTGAGATGGGTCTCCTGAATACAGCAGACTGATTGGTCTTGACTCTTTATCCAGTTTGCTAGTCTGTGTCTTTTAATTGGAGCATTTAGTCCATAAACATTTAAGGTTAATATTGTTATGTGTGAACTTGATCCTGCCATTATGATATTAACTGGTTATTTTGCTCGTTAGTTGATGCAGTTTCTTCCTAGCCTCGATGGTCTTTACATTTTGGCATGTTTTTGCAATGGCTGGTACCGGTTGCTCCTTTCCATGTTTAGGGCTTCCTTCAGGGTCTCTTGTCAGGCAGGCCTGGTGGTGACAAAATCTCTAAGCATTTGCTTATCTGTAAAGGATTTTATTTCTCCTTCACTGATGAAACTTAGTTTGGCTGGATATGAAATTCTGGGTTGAAAATTCTTTTCTTTAAGAATGTTGAATATTGGCCCCCACTCTCTTCTGGCTTGTAGAGTTTCTGCCGAGAGATCTGCTGTTAGTCTGATGGGCTTCCCTTTGTGGGTAACCCGACCTTTCTCTCTGGCTGCCCTTAAGATTCTTTCCTTCATTTCAACTTTGGTGAATCTGGCAATTATGTGTCTTGGAGTTGCTCTTCTGGAGGAGTATCTTTGTGGCGTTCTCTGTATTTCCTGAATTTGAATGTTGGCCTGCCCTACTAGGTTGGGGAAGTTCTCCTGGATGATATCCTGAAGAGTGTGTTCCAACTTGGTTCCATTTTCCCCCTCACTTTCAGGCACCCCAATCAGACGTACATTTGGTCTTTTTACATAATCTCATACCTCTTGCAGGCTTTGTTCATTTTTCTTCTTTTTTCTTTTGGTTTCTCTTCTTGCTTCATTTCATTCATTTGATCCTCAATCGCTGATACTCTTTCTTCCAGTTGATCGAGTCGGTTACTGAAGCTTGTGCATTTGTCACGTATTTCTCGTGTCATGGTTTTCATCTCTGTCATTTCGTTTATGACCTTCTCTGCATTAATTAGTCTAGCTGTCAATTCTTCCACTCTTTTTTCAAGATTTTTAGTTTCTTTGTGCTGGGTACGTAATTCCTCCTTTAGCTCTGAGTTTGATGGACTGAAGCCTTCTTCTCTCATCTCGTCAAAGTCATTCTCTGACCAGCTTCGATCCGTTGCTGGCGATGGGCTGCGGTCCTTTGCAGGGGGAGATGCGCTCTTAGTTTTTGAATTTCCAGCTTTTCTGCCCTGCTTTTTCCCCATCTTTGTGGTTTTATCTGTCTCTGGTCTTTGATGATGGTGACGTACTGATGGGGTTTTGGTATAGGTGTCCTTCCTGTTTGACAGTTTTCCTTCTGACAGTCAGGACCCTCAGCTGTAGGTCTGTTGGAGATCGCTTGAGGTCCACTCCAGACCCTGTTTGCCTGGGTATCAGCAGCAGAGGTTGCAGAAGATAGAATATTGCTGAACAGCGAGTGTACCTGTCTGATTCTTACTTTGGAAGCTTCCTCTCAGGGGTGTACTCCACCCTGTGAGGTGTGGGGTGTCAGACTGCCCCTAGTGGGGGATATCTCCCAGTTAGGCTACTCAGGGGTCAGGGACCCACTTGAGCAGGCAGCCTGTCCGTTCTCAGATCTCAACCTCTGTGTTGGGAGATACACTGCTCTCTTCAAAGCTGTCAGACAGAGTCGTTTGCGTCTGCAGAGGTTCTGCTGCCTTTTTGTTGTTGGTTTTTTTTTAGCTGTGCCCTGTCCCCGGAGGTGGAGTCTACAGAGACAGGCAGGTTTCCTTGAGCTGCTGTGAGCTCCACCCAGTTCGAGCTTCGCAGTGGCTTTGTTTACCTACTTAAGCCTCAGCAATGGCGGGCACCCCTCCCCCAGCCTCGCTGCTGCCTTGCGGTTAGATCACAGACTGCTGTGTTAGCAATGAGGGAGGCTCCGTGGGCGTGGGACCCTCCCGGCCAGGTGTGGGATATATTCTCCTGGTGTGCCCGTTCTTTAAAGCGCAATATTGGGGTGGGAATTACCCGATTTTCCAGGTGTTGTGTGTCTCAGTTCCCCTGGCTAGGAAAAGGGATTCCCTTCCCCCTTGCGCTTCCCAGGTGAGGCGATGCCTCGCCCTGCTTCAGCTCTTGCTGGTCGGGCTGCAGCAGCTGACCAGCATCGACTGACCGGCACTCCCTAGTGAGATGACCCCAGTACCTCAGTTGAAAATGCAGAAATCACCGGTCTTCTGTGTCACTCACGCTGGGAGTTGGAGACTGGAGCTGTTCCTATTCGGCCATCTTGCTCCGCACACACAATCTCTTATGTCTGCTTACATGCCAATGTGGCCTGGAGGACTCAAGGAAGCAGGAACTCCGGGTCATTTAAGCTCTAGCCAACTAACTGGCTGGCAAGTCAGACTTAGATCACCACTCTTGGAGGGAAAGGCCGGGGCAGATGATTCATCAGCCAAGTGGAGGGGTATGAAACAAAGAAGAATGGATGCTGAATCCCCAAGGATCTGAGAGTCTTAAGGTTAGGGCAGAAGGTAGGAGGCTGAAACATAAAGGAAGTAACTAAGTAGGTTGCAGATCTATGAGCAGTTAGTTACCCCAGGATAAGCATAGACTGACTGGTACAGAAAGGCTGGGGGAAACAACCTTTAAGAAAAATTACTGGACCTGAATTGGTGGAAACTGACAGGCTCCTTTGCCTTAGCAATTATTAGAAATAGCCTATCAATAGTGCCACTTACAAAAATTAATATAAATACATCGATACTAGGAGTATAAAATGACTACTACTCTGGTTTTGATCTAATGGCAAGAGGGTGACTTCTGAAAGCACTGGATACCTGAAGGTCCAGTAGGTTATATCTGATTATTGAATAAACCTGAAGAGGTGAAGTCAGCATCTATTTTGCACTGGTGAGGATAGTACTGACAAGCCCAACCCCACACCACCCTACAATCTCTTTTTGAAATGCCACTTGAGCTATCATTGTCATTTTTCCACCCCTGTCTTGAGCCTTGAGCAATGAAGTACAGATTGCTATTAGACAGTGAGATCCAGTAGGATTTTATCAAAATTTCCTAATCTAAGGAGGACAGGTCCAAAAGCCATTGATAGAAGAAATCAATTTTCCTTTCAGACTTCACTCATGGCTAAGAAGACAGGATGGTGACTTCGTCACCAATTTGTCCAGTGCCTGGAATCCGTACTCCATTATTATCTTGCTTTCCACAAGGCAATGGCTAGAAAGCAGACCACTCTCTGAAGGTGCCATCCCATTCTTTAGAAATTTGGGATTTGAGTTTAGAAGAATCTAGATCACACAGTGCCTTGTGCCAGGTAAAGGCACTCATCACTCATTCCTATAATAAATATAACCCCCGACCCCGACACACACACATACACCACACACACATACAGACAGACACTGCACCCAATAAAGGAGAAAAATAAATAAATAAATCAGCCCTGCTCTCTGCCCAAGGGCACACTCAGAGCTCTGTGCCCTCACCAGAGGCTTTTACTCTAAATTGCCATGTCGTCTCTCTCGGGAATGTACATTTTCCCATCTGCCTTTACTGACCCACATCTGAACGAATGCTTTTAACACTTTCTTGCTCATCATAACAGCCATGATTTAGGGAGTGTTTACTGTGGGGTTATTACACAAAAAATGCCTTTACCTCATTTAATCCTCAAAGCAACTCCATGTATTAAAGGTACACTTATCAACCCATTTTACAGACAGAGGCACTGGGGCTCATAAATGTTAAGCATAAGTAATTTGCCCAAGATCACACAGCTAGGAAGTGGTGGACTTAAGAGGGTTGTGAACACTTTGTCATAGTTGCTTTAGAACTTTTTAAAGAAATTTGATGTTGGTGATACAACTAAAGTCCTCCTGTATCATATTTTCTCCTTCCCTCCCTTGCGCCTTCCATCACCAAAAGTAGCCCAAGCCATATACCTTCCTGTGTATGTTTTTATGGATATGTATTTATCTATAAACAATATGTAGTATTACCTCTGTGGTAAACAATATCAACTTTTTTCAAATTTGCATTGTTACATGATATTTTCCATACCTTCCTATGTTGATAACTGTAGGTTAGTTCATTCATTTTAACTGCTGCTCTCTCTCTGAATGTGCATTTATGTTATTTCCAGTATTATCATCATTAGCAACAGTTGCAATTAACAACATTGTACACAACTGGTGGTATACGTTTGTGAGTATATACTTAGAAGTGGAATTTCCTGATGCATGCATCTACAATTTTATTAGATGTTACTGAATTGTTCTCCAGAAAAGTCTTACCAGATTATACTTCAGTCTGACTACAAATACAGAATTTCTGTATTCTGGGAACTTACTAAACAGAGCCATCTTAAATATGATAGCACAGTTAAGACAACTGATGCTTAAGAGAGAGAAAACAAGATGGTGGTTCCCAAGCCAACTGTCCATGGACAATCAATCACCCAATAGGCTTAGAGAATGCAGATTTCAAGGTGTGGACCCAGACCTACTCAGTTAGGCTTTTTAAGAATGGGACGGCTGGGCAAGGTGGCTCGTGCCTGTAACCCCAGCACTTTGGGAGGCCAAGGTGGGTGGATCACCTGAGGTCAGGAGTTCGAGACCAGCCTGACCAACATGGTAAAACTCCATCTTTACTAAAAAATACAAAAAATTAGCTGAGCGTGGTGGTGGGCGCCTGTAATTCCAGCTATTCAGGAGGCTGAGGCAGAAGAATTGCTTGAACCCAAGAGGCAGAGGTTGTAGTGAGCCGAGATCATGCCATTACACTCCAGCCCGGGCAACAAGAGCAAGACCCCATCTCAAAAAAAAAAAAAAAAAAAAAGAGTGGGACCTCAAAATGCTCACCACATGATCCAGATACAGTTGATCTGTGAACTCAGAGTTCGTATCAACTATATTCTGACCACACACCATGCGCACTATTCCAGATGTTTTCTCTTCTTTAAACATATATTAATTAGACTATTAGAAAGCAATATATGTGGCTGCACTACCATAGAATATGTACTTGGCTTTTACCAAAGGACTGCCAGCTGAGGAGAAGAAAGTAGAAGCAAAGTAAGAAGAATCTGAGGAGTCTGATAATGACATGGGCTTTGGTCTTTTTGACTAATCGTCTTTTATAATGTGTTCAATAAAAAGCTGAACTTTAAAAAAAAATATTGGGGGGGTTATTATGTAATTGTTTTATTTTGTTGTATTCTGTGTTAAGATGTCTAATTAAATTAAGAAAAAAGTACTTTTTTTTAGCTGCCCAAATTTATCAACAGCAGCCAGACAAGGAAAGGAAAACACCTTATGCTGTAAACTTTAAAAAAAGAGAACCAGGAGAAAAAAGTTTATGATGGCTCTAAACCCACCTTCACTTTCATAATTAATACTGAGGAAAGAAGGAGTCTCGACAAAAGTCTGGCAACTTTCAGTAATTTTCTTCCAATTACAGAGATGTAGTCTGCGATAGTGAATAGAAGCAAAATTTCCTAATTTTTCTTGAGTCCATTTTGTTATATATTTTCTAGGAAATTTTAAACTTTATCTAAATTTTCCAATATACTCATTTATAATATACCCATCTCTTCACCATCTGCAGCATAAGTAGTGATACCACATTTTTCATTTCTGATATTGATTAGACGTTTTCTTATTTTCTTCATTGGTCTTGGTAGAGATTTCTCCATTTCATTTAGAAGGAATAACTTTTGCTGGTCCCCTCTGTTGCATTATTATTTTGTATTCTATTTTATTAATTTCAGTTTTTGGTTTTTTTTGTTTTTCTGGGTTTTTTTGTTTTTGTTTTTGTTTTTGTTTTTTTTGAGACAGTCTCACTCTGTTGCCCAGGCTGGAGTGCAGTGGTGCCATCTTGGTTCACTGCAACCTCCGCCTCCTGGGTTCAAGCTATTCTCATGCCTCAGCCTCTTGAGTAGCTGAGACTACAGGCGCGTGCCACCACACCCAGCTAATTTTTGTATTTTTAGTAGTGTTGGCCAGGCTGGTCTCAAACTCCTGACCTCAAGTGATCTGCCCACCTCGGCCTCCCAAAGTGCTGGGATTATAGGCATGAGCCACTGTGCCCAGTCAATTTCTGTTCTTTTTTTTTTTTTTTCTTTGAAGTAGAAATGATTTTTTTTCGCATTTCCATGTACTTTTTTCTGTAAGTTATTGGGGTACAGGTGGTATTTGGTTACATGAGTAAATTCTTTAGTGGTGATTTGTGAGATTTTCGTGCACCCGTCACCCTAACAGTATATACTGCACCATATTTGTAGTCTTTTATCCCTCCCTACCCGCCACTCTTCCCCTCAAGTCCCCAGAGTCCATTGTATATTTTTGTTCTTACTGACAATGTTGAACATTATCTGAGCTGTGTACTCCCACCCTTCTGTGCTCTGGCTAACTTGTAAAGGACCACCATGCTCTCATATATCCCAATAAAACACCCACCTCCACTCTTCCACAATGCAGAAAAGACCCATCTCTATCCTCCTCATGTCCCGTAAGACTTACTTACAATTTCCTTCTTTATCTGCCTCTATTAAAACCTCCAGGCTCCCTTCCTTTTCTTTGAGACATTCGTCACTGAGGTACATTCACTGAATTGCAATAGCCTGATTTAAATCATCTTCTTAATTATCTGGTGTATTTTGTCTTTTACATTACCCTTTTTGTTTTCTTCTTTCTACGATCTTTGGGCTTTTTCTTTTTTAACATCATGAACTTTGTTCATTAAATTTGAACCTTTCTTCGTTTTAATATAGATATTTAAGACTGTAGCTTTCCCTTCAGGTAGTACTTTAACTGCATACCACAAGTTTTAATATGTAATATATCCTTGTCATGTAGTTCAAAATATCTCCTAATTTCCATTATGTTGTCTTCTGTGATACAAGAGTTATTTCGAAATCTATTCCTTACTGTCGAAATTATGGGGATTTTCTTTTTTTTATTATTGATATCTATTTTAATTGCACTGAAGTAGGAAAACACACACCACGATTTCAATTATTTGAAATGTATTATGACTCTCATGGCCCAGTTCGTGGTCATATTTGATAAATGTTTTATGTGTGCTTGAAAACTATTTAATTCTGATGCTTTTGGCATAGTAATCAAATCAAATTTGTTAATTGTACAATTTGAGCAACAAAATTAATAACTATAATATTGGCTTATAACACAAAGAATAAAATAAGGGTTTATACTGATATAACTAAATGATAGAATAAATATATAGATGGGGGAAATGTACAAATCTCCTATGCAAAAGAATTCAAAATAAATTATGTAGATACTCCACCCTAAAGTAAGGGGAGCATAACTATCCATTCCTTGAATGTGGGCTGAGATCAATGACACAATTCCAAAGAATAGAGTATGAAAAGGGAAAAATAGTAACTTCACAGTAGAGAAACCTGGCATGATCAGAGTTAACATCACCGGTGATAAGTCATATTGAAATAATGTACCCCTGATATGATGCGATGAGATGGGTACTTCACCTTTATAGTATTCTTTCCAATAACTCATAACTCTAATCATGAGAAAACATCACATCAAACAAATGCACATTGGGAGACATTCTACAAAATACCTGACCATTTGAAATCAGCAAGATCATGAAAAACAAAGAAAGACTGAGAAACTGTGACAGATCAGAGAAGATAAGGAGACATGACAACCAAATGAAATTTGATATCCTGGATTGGTTACTGGAAAAGAAAAAAGACATTAGTAGAAAATCTAGTGAAATTTTAATAACGTCTATACATTAGTTAGTTTCTTAGTTTTTACAAATGTACTGTAGTTTACTTAAGATGTTCAAATCAGGGGAAGTGGGGTGAAGAGAATATGGGAACTCCTTGTACTACTTTGCAATTTTTTCTATATATTTAGCTATTCCAAAATAAAAGATTTATTTTTAAAACTGTATTCATTATGTTGTTCAGAGAGAGAATTTTTTCTGCCTGTATTGTCAATTACTGAAGGAAGTATACTGAAATCTACCATTATGACTATGGGTTTGTTAATTCTCCTTGTACTCTCAATATTTGCTTTTATATTTTGAAGTTATGTTATTAGGAGCACAAAAAATTTTAATTGTTATGTCTTTCTGGCAAGTCAAAACATTTATTTGTATAAAAATTTCAAACATAGTAAGAATTTTATCTCTAGTAATGATTTTACCTTGAAGTCTACATTATATGTTAATGATGGTGAGCTTCCTTGCTCTTTACCACCTTTTCTTCATTTTTGACATGGTAACTTCTTACTATATTGTCAATCTTCAATGCTTTTGAGAAGCCATCATTAATACTGTATCCAAATTTTTTTGTTGTTTTCAGTGGGAGAATTGGTCTGAATAAACTTATTCACCATTACCAGAAACCAGAAGGCCTAAAGGCAAATTGAAAGCAGCACTCGGTTTCCAAATTCTAACTCCTAGGGAGAAACAAAATTATCCCAGATAAGGTGGGAAGGTTGCCAAGGAGAATGTACCTAGACTCTGTCAGAGCAAATAGAAGAGCTAAGTGAAGCTTTTCACATTAGGCATAACCAAGTTAACTCTGCAAAAATGAAAACAAATATCATGGAAAAAGAATCCAGACTATAAAAATAACATAACTCAAAGAATAGAGGTATATTCCCCATAGGATTGTTGTGCTATAAAAGAACTTAACAACAATATTAATTTAATAAACCAAGAGCTCAAAGACAAATAATATAACAACAGAAAAAGCAGAAAGAGGAGATTACAGAAGAAAAAAATAAGAAAAAAAGGAACCTTAACAGATCTATTAAATAGATCAAAAATAACAAGAAAACAGAATAGATATTACCAAAATTCAAATTATGGCATAAAGTAAAACTTGAGATAACTACAGCAAATGCAAAAAATAATGCCCATGAGATTACAGTAATTAGAAAATAACACATATGTAGGACAAAGATGATCCAACACAAAGATAGCTGGTGTCCTTGAAATAGAAACTCCCACTAAAGGGACAGAAAAAGACTTGTCTTGTTCCAAGACAATTCAATAGGGAAAAACAGTTTTTTCAACAAATGCTGCTGAAACACCACATACTAGAGAATAAATTTGGACCCCCTACTTCATACCATATAAAAAACTAAATTTGAAATGGACCAAAGACTTAAACATAATAGTTATAGCTATAAAACTCTTAAAATCAAGGTCCACTGGAATAAAGATTTCAAAACAGAATGCAAAAAGTTATCATAGAAGAAAATATTGATAAATTGGACTTTGTTCAAATTAAGAACTTCTGTTCAGCAAAAGACACAATTAAGAGAAGGAAAAGACAAGCCACTTGTAATACATATATACAATAACAGACTCATATGTAGACTCTAGAAAAAACACCTCCTATAAATCAACAAGAAAAACACAAGTAACTCAGTTTTTTAAATGGCATTTCACAAAACTACTTGAATAAGCACATCACAAAACATAGCCAAATGGCCTTTAAGCATGTGAAAATGTGTTCAACATCATTAGTCATCAGGGAAATGCAAGTGAAAACAATGAGATACCATTAAACATCTATCAAAATGGTTGAAATTTAAAAGGCTGACAACATCAAGTGATGGCAAGGATGTGGGACAAACAAAACTCTCATACACTGCTGACAGGTCTGTACAATAGCACAACCACTTAAGAAAACTACTTGAGAATGTCTTCTGAAGCTTATTAACCTGCCCTCTGACTTAGCAATTCTACTTCTAGATACATACCCAAGATAACTGAGTACATAAAGCCTTCAAAAGACATGCACAAGAATATTAATGGCAGAATTATTTATAATAGCCACAAACTGGAAACAAGTCAAATATTTATCAATGATAGAATGGATACATAGTGGTATAGTCATACAATTGAATATGACAAGCAAAATAAAAAAGAACTACTGTCACATACAAAAGTATGGTTGAATCTCACATATGTTGAGCGAAAGAAGCTAGACATAACAATACTTTCAGTATGCTCCATTTATATGACATTCAATAACAGGAAACACATATGGTAATTATCTTAGTCTGTTTTGGGCTGCTATAACAGAATACGTGAGACTGGGTAATTTCTAAAGAACGAAAATTTATTTTTTACAGTTCCAGAGGCTGGGAAGTCAATAATCAAGGTGCTAGCTTCTGATGAGGGCCTTTTTGCTACATCATAACATGGCAGAAGGCATCACATGACAAAAGAGAGCAAGAGGTCAAACTCTCAGCCTCAACCCCTTTTATAATTGGCATTAATCCATTCATGAAGGTGAAGCCCTCATGACTTAAACACCTCCCATTAAGCCCTACCTCCTAATAATGTTGCATTGGGGATTCAGTTTCCAACATGCTTTTGGGGGGACCCATCAAGCCATAGCAGTAATTGAGGTGGATTTTTAAAATAACCACATGCTTTTCTGCAGCTCCTGCCATCAAACGAGTTTATTCCCTACCCCTAGAATCTAAAATGGCTTTGTGACTTGACCAGTAGAATGCAGCAGGGATAACATTGTACAACTTCTGAGCATTCTTCTGCTCTTGCCCTCTTGCTGCCCTGAGATTATCATGTAAAGCAGCCCACTCTACCCTCTTGGAAGGTTAAGCACACAAATGGAGGGAGAGAGGCCCAGCTGATAGCCAGTACCAACCACAGTCATACGCATAACACCATATTAGACCATCTAGCCCTAGTCAAGCTGCCAAATGACTGCAGTCACCTAAGTGGCCTCAGGTGAGACCAGTAGATGAATTGCCCAGCTGAGTCAAGCCTATAATTCTGACCCACAGAATTAAAAGCCAAATGGTTGTTATTTTAAGCCACCAAGTTTTGGAATGCTTTCTAATAGGTAACTGATACAGTGATAGAAGACAGAATAGTGGTTACCCCTGGGGGATGGATAGTGACTGAGAGGGAGCACATAAAAGCCTTCTGAAGTACTGGATATATTTCATTCCTTGGTCGAGTTGTGGTTACACAGGTGTATATTTACAAATTAAATAGTTATATATATATGTGAAAATTCATCAAGCTGTACAGTTAAGATTTGAGCACATTTTACATATTATACTCCAATAATCTGTTCTAAAGTCAAGGTCCAGTTTGTCTTGCTTATCTCTGAGTATGGTAGGCAGAATAATGGTCCCCAGAGATGTCTTAATCCTTGGAACCTGTGAACATGTTAGGTTACATGGAAAGAGAAAATTACTATTGCAGATTAAATTAAGATTGCTAATCAGCAGATAGGGAGGCTAGCTTGGATTGTCCAGGTGGGCCCAATGTCCTTAAAAGTGAAAAAAGAGTAGAGTCATGGGGAGATGTGAGTACAGACACAGAGAAATGCAACATTACCGGCTTTCAAGATGGAGAAAAGGAACCTCAAGCTAAGGAAAACAAGTGGGCTGTAGAAAGTGGGAAAGGCAAGGAAATGGATTCTCACCTAGAGTCAACCCTGCAAAAACCTTAATTTTAGCCAAAGACACCTATTTCAAACTTCTGAACTACAGAACTATAGGATAATAGATTTATGTTGTTTTAAGCCACTAAGATTGTGGTAATTCGTTATAGCAGCAATAAAAATTTAAAACATTGGATTGCTGCTGCAAGAAACTGATTTCAATGCATTTTTTTATTTAAGTAAAATATGCATATATAATTTAGCATCTTTACCATTTTTCAGTGTATAGTTCAGTGGTAATAAATACACTTATATTCTTTTTTGTCCCCTTCATCCCCCCTCCCTCCCCTTCCTGGCCTCTTGTAACCACAAATCTATTCTCTATCTTCATGAGATCCATTTTTTTTAGCTCCCACATGTAAGTGAGAATATGTGATATTTGTCTTTCCGTGCTTGGCTTATTTAACTTAACATAATGGCCTCCAGTTGCATCCATGTTGCAGCAAATGACAGGATTTCATTATTTTTATGGCTGAATAATATTCCATAGTGTATATATAGCACATTTTCTTTATCCATTCATCCATTGAATGGCACTTAGGTTGAGTCCATGTTTTGGCTATTGTGAAGAATGCTGCAATAAACATGAGAGTGCAGACATCTTTGATATACTGATTCCCCTTCTTTTGGATATATACCTAGTAGTGGAATCGCTAGATCATATGGTAGTTCTATTTTTAGTTTTTTGAAGAACCTCCATACTGCTCTCCATAGTGGCTGTACTAATTTGCATTCCCACCAACAGTGTTCGAGAGCTCCCCTTTCTCCACATCCTTGCCAGCATCTGTTATTGCTTGTCTCTTTTATAAAAGCCATTTTAACTAGGGTGAGATGGTATCTCATTGTAGTTTTGATTTGTATTTGTTGATGATTGGTGATGTTCAGAATTTTTTCATATACCTGTTGACCATTTGTATGTTTTCTTATGAGAAATATTTGTTCGGATCTTTTGCCCATTTTTAAATCAAATTATTTGTTTTTTGTTTTTTTTTTTTCGTATTGAGTTGAGCTCCTTATATATTCTGATAATTAGTCCCTTGTCAAATGGATAGCTTGCAAATATGTTCTCCCATTCTGTGGTCTGTCTCTTCACTTTGTTGATTGTTTCCTTTGCTTTGCAAAGCTTCTTAGCTTGATGTAATCCCAACTGCTTATTTTTGTTTTGGTTACCTGTGCTTTTGAGGTCTTACACAAAAAATCTTTGCCCAGACCAATGTCCTACAGCATTTCCCCCAATGTTTTCTTCTAGGAGTTGAATTTAGCAGGTCTTAGATTTAAGTCTTTAATCCATTTTTATTTGATTTTTGTGTATGATGTAAGAGAGGGATCTAGTTTTATTCTTCTGCATATAGTTATCCAGTTTTCCCAGCACTATTTACCGAAAAGACTGTCCTTTCCCCCTTGTATGTTTGTGGTGCCTTTGTTGAAGATCAGTTGCTTGTAAATGCATGGGTTTACATCAAGGTTCTCCATTTTGCTCCATTGGTCTATGTGTCTGTTTTTATGCCAGTACCATGCTGTTTTGGTTAGTGCAGCTTTGTTGTAAACATTAAAGTCAAGTATATAGTGCCTCCAGCTTTGTTTTTGCTCAGGATTGCTTTGGCTATTTGTGGTCTTTTGTGGTTTCATATAAATTTTAGGATGTTTTTTCTATTACTGTGAGGAATGTCATTGGTGTTTTGATAGGGATTGCATTGAATCTGTACATTTCTTTGGGTAGTATTGTTATTTAAACAATATTAATTCTTTATTCCATGAGGATGAAATAGCTTTCCATTTGTTTGTGTCTTCTTCCATTTTTTTCCCTCAGAACTTTATAGTTCCTTGTAGAGGCCTTTCACTTCTTTGGTTAGATTGATTCCTAGGTATTTTATATTTTTGTAGCTGTTGTAAATAGGATTGCTTTCTTGATTTCTTTTTCAGATTGTTCACTGTTGGCATATCAAATGCTACTGATTTTTGGGTTGGGCACAGTGACTCACATCTGTAATCCCAGCACTTTGGGAGGCCAAGGCGGGTGGATCACTTGAGACCAGGAGTTTGAGACCAGCCTGGCCAACATGGAAAAACCCCATCTCTACCAAAAAATACAAAAATTAGCTGGGTGCAATGGCACATACCTGTAGTCTCAGCTACTCGGGAGGCTGAGACACAAGAATCACTTGAACCCGGGAGGCAGAGGTTGCAGTAAGCCCAGATCATGCCACTGTACTCCAGCCTGAGCAACAGAGAGAGACTCTTGTCTCAAAAAAAAGAAAAGAAAAAAGAAAAAGAAAGAAAGAAAGAAATGCTACCGATTTTCATATGTTGACTTTGTATCTGGCAAACTTACTGAATTCATTTATCAGTTTGAACAGTTTTTTTGTGGAGTTTTCAGGTTTTCCTAGGTATAAGATCATGTCATCTGTGAACAATGGTAATTTGACTTCTTCCTTTCCAATTTGGATGCACTTTTTTTTTTCTTGCCTAATTGTTCTGGCTACAACTTCCAGTATTATGTTCAATAATAATGGTGAAAATGAAAATCCTTGTTTTGTTTCAGTCCTCAAAGGAAAAGGCCTTTGATTTTTCACCATTCAGTATGATGTTAGCTATGGGTTTGTCATATATGGCCTTTATTATTTTGAGGTACATTCCTTCTATACCCATTTTGATGAGGGTTTTTATCATAAAGGGATGCTTAATTTTATCAAATACTTTCTCAGCATCTATGGTTTTTATTCTCAACTCTGTATCACATTCATTGATCACATTTATTGATTTGCATATGTTGAACCATCCTTGCATCCCTGGATGAATTCCACTTGATTATGGTAAGTGATCTTTTTAATGTGTTGCTGAATTCAGTTTGCTAGCATTTGTGTTGAGGATTTTTGCATCTATGTTTATTAGTGCTATTGGCCTGTAGTTTTGTTTTTTTGTTATGTCCTTGTCTGGTTTTGATATGGTAATGCTGACCTCACAGAATGAGCTTGGAGACAGTCCCTTTTTTTCTTTTTCTTTTTTTCTTTTTTTTTTTTTTTTTTTTTGAGGTGAAGTCTCCCTCTGTCACCCAGGCTGGAGTGCAGTGGCACAATCTTGGCTCACTGCAACCTCTGCCTCCCAGGCTCAAGCAATTCTCATGCCTCAGCTTCCTAAGTAGCTGGGATTACAGAGGCATGCCATAATGCCTGGCTGATTTCTTGTATTTTTTGTAGAGACAGGGTTCTGCCATGTTGGCCAGGCTGGTCTCAAACTCCTTCAAGCTGGTCTCAAACTCCTTCAAGCAATCTACCCACCTCGGCCTCCCAAAATGTTGAGATTACAGGTGTGAGCTACCATGCCTGGCCTCTTTGTATTTCTGACGTCTCAGTTGTTTTGTCTTCTTTTTGTTTCCAATTTCAACTGGGCCTTTTTTTTCTTAGTCTTGCTAAAGGTTTTTCAGTTTTGTTTATCTTTTCAATAAACCAACATTTCATTTCAGTGATCTTCTGTATTGTTTTTTAGCCTCAATTTCATGTATTTCTGCTCTGGTATTTATGGTTCCTTTCTTTCCACTAATTTTGGGTTTGGTTTTGTTCTTCTTTTCTAGTTCCTTGAGATGCATTGTTAGGTTGTTTATTTGAAGTCGTTCCAATATTTTATGTACGTTCTTATGGTGATAAACTTCCCTCTTAGCAGTGCTTTTGTCATATCCTACTGATCTGGGTATGCTGTATTTCCATTTTCATTTGTCTCAAGAAATTTTTAAATTTCTTTCTTAAAAATTAAATTTAAACTTCCTCCTTGACCAATTGATCACTCAGGAGTATGTTGTTTAATTTCCATGCATTGTATATTTTCCAAGGCTCCTCTTGTTATTGATTTCTAGTTTTAATCCATTGTGGTCAGAAAAGATATATGACTTTGATATGACTTTTATTTTTTGTAAGTGGTTCATACTTGTTTTTGAAGCCTAAGATACGGCCTATTCTAGAGAACGTTTCATAGACTGATGAAAAGAATGTGAAATATCAGTTAGGCTATTAGATCTAGCATGTAGTTTAACTCTGCTGTTTCTTTGTTGATTTTCTGTATGATCTGTCCATTACTGAGAGTCAGATATTAAAGTTCCCTACTATTATTATATTACAACCTATCTCTCCCTTTAGATCTATCAATGTTTGCTTTATATACTTGGGAGCTCCAGTGTTGAGTGCATAGATATTTATAATTGTTCTATCCTCTTGCTGAATTGACCCCTTTATCATTATATAGTGACCTTCTTTGTCTTTTTTTTTTTTTTACAGTCTTTGATTTGATTTGATGTAAGTATAGCTACTCCTGCTCTTTTGTGGTTTCCAGTTGCATGGAATATTTTTTTCGACCCCTTCACTCTCAGCATATATTCTTTATCAATGAAGTGGCTTTCTCAAAGGCAGCAGAGTTGGGTCTTATTTCTTTATTCAGTCACTCTATGTTTTTTAAATTGGAAAATTAAGACCATTTATATTCAGTGTTATTATTAATAAGGAAAGACTTACTACGGCCATTTTGTTGCTTGTTTTCTGGTTGTTTTGAGACTCCTCTCTTCCTTTCCTCCTTTCTTCCTGTCTTCCTTTGTGGCTAAGTGATTATCTGTTAGTATGTTTTAATTTGTTGCATTTATTTTTAGTGAATCTATTACAGACTTTTGTGCTGTGGTTACCAAGAGGCTTACAAAAAAAATCTTATAAACATAATAAATTATTTTAAAGAGATGACAACTTATCTTAGATCACAAATAATACAAACAAAGGCAAAAAATACAAAGAAATTCTGCAGTTTAACTCAATTTCCCCCCATTTTGACTTTTAATTGTCTCAACTTACATATGTTTGTATTACCTATCTCTTAATAGGTTACTGTGGCTATTATTGCTTTTGATAGATTTGTCTTTTGGGCTTCATACTAGGGTTATGAGTGGATTATACACCACAAATACAGCAATAGAGTATTCTGGGTTTGCCTGTGTAATTTTTTGTTTGTTTGTTTTTGTTTTTGTTTTTTGAGACAGAGTCTTGCTCTGTCGACCCAGGCTGCAGTGCAGTGGTGCGATCTCAGCTCACTGCAACCTCCACCTCCCAGATTCAAGCGATTCTCCTGCCTCAGCCTCCCGAGTAGCTGGGATTACAGGCACGTACCACCACACCTGGCTAATTTTTGCACTTTTAGTAGAGACGGGGTTTCACCATGTTGGTCAGGCTAGTCTCAAACTCCTGACCTCGTGATCCACCTGCCTTGGCCTTCCAAAGTGCTGGGATTACAAGCATGAGCCACTATGCCGGGTCACCTATGTACCTAATTTTACCAGTGGGTTTTATACCTTGAAATGTTTTATTTTGCACATCAGTGTTTTTTCTTTCGGACTGAAGAAGTGCTTTTAGCATTTCTTGCAAGATGGATCTGTTGGTGGTGAATTCTCTCAGCTTTTGTTTGTCTAGGAAAGACTTTATCTCTCTTCACATTTGAATAATTTTGCTGGATACAATATTCTTGGATGGCAGGTTCTTTTCTTGGAGCACTTCAAAAATGTCATTCCACTCTCTCCTTGCCTATATGTTTCCCTTGAGAAGTGTGATGCCAGAAAAATTGGAGCTCCATTATATGTTATTTTTCTCTTGCTGTTTTTAGGATCCTCTCCTTGTCCTTGACCTTTGAGAGTTTGATTATTACCTGCCTTGGGGCAGTCTTATTTGGGTTAAATCTGCTTAGTGGTCTAAGACCTTCCTGTACCAAGATATTTATATGTTTCTCAAGTTTTGGAAAGTTTTCTGTTATTATTTGAATAAGCTTTCTACCCTTTTCTCTTGCTCTGCTTTCTATTGAATACCAATAATTTTTAGATTTGGTGTTTTGAGATAATTCTCTATATCTTGTAGGTGGTCTTCATTCCTTTTCATTCTTTTCTTTTTTCTCCTCTGTGCACTTTCAAATACCCTTTCTTTGAGCTCATTAATTCTTTCCTCTGATTGGTTTGTTCTGCTGTCTAGAGCCTCTAAAGAGTTCTTCAGTTCAGCAAATACATTTCTCATTTCCAAGATTTTTGTTTGTTTGTTTGTTTAAATTTCAATACCTGTTAAATTTCTCTGCTAAATTTCTGAATTGTTTTTATGTGTTACCTGGGAGCTCACTATGAGTTTCCTTAAAACTGCTATTTTGAATCCTTGGTCAGAGAGCTCACAAATTGCCATCCTATTAGGGTCAGTCATTGGATTTTTGCTTTGTCCTTTGGGGAGGTCATGATTCCCTGTTTGCTATTGTTTTTTGTTGGTATACATTTATGTCTTGGCATTGAATGATTCTTTATCTATTCAAGTTTTCTTTTTCTGGCTTGTTTTGTTTTCCTTTTCAATATGTTAGCAATTCATATTAGCATCAATAGCAATTCATATTAGCATCAATAGCAATACGTTAACAATTTTGAATATGCTTAGCAAATCTTTGCCACTAGGCCACTGCCTTCTTTTCAGTTCTAGGTGGCACCTTAACCCCAGGTTCACCTCAGCTCTAGTAAATGATTGGAGCACTGCCTGTTGCAAATGGGGAAGTCCCAAAGGGATTATCCCAGCAGTATGGGAAGTCTTCATGCCCAGGGGACCTGCAGAATGTACTTCCTACAGTGTGGTGCTGCTGAACAGCTACTCTGATTTGGTATCTCCTTTGGTTGAGTTACAGAGCAGAGTTTCCAGGGCTGAAAATAGTAGCCCCATCTCTCCTGACTCTGCCTGTCTTCAATGATATTTCTCCCTTCAGGCAGTCAAGATGCATCTCTTCGGTTAAGACAAGGACAGGTCTCCTGCCAGGGAAACCAAGAAAGTGAAGAAGCTAGTTCACTACCTCAATTTCACTTTTTCCAGCATAGAAACCATAAGTTGGAGCGAGATTTTCCACACACTTGGTGCCTGGCAGAATTGGGTGGTGGGGAGGAATCACAGATGTGAAAGTCTAATTTTACCACCACTTACTTAGAGTTTTTCCACTACTCGGTGGCCCTGGGAACTGTCTTGTCCTCATACCTGCGCTCTGGATTGTTGCTGGTAAAATCTCAGTGTTTTATATCTGCTTTTGTTTTTCTGTGTGGGAGAGTGAAGCCAGGATGCCTCTATACTGCCGTTTTAGAACCAGAAGTCCCTCAGTGCATCTCATTACACCTCTTAGTGACCAGCAATCTCACTTCATACTCAATTACTTCTGCAGGTCTTAATATAGATCTAGTAGAGCCACTTCCAGACAGTCCTTTTGTGTACAGACTCAGAAAACCCAAGACAACAATGTAGGGCTGGCTTCACGGGTATACAACCTGTGCAGTCATAGAGAGCACTGTGTTTGGAAGGGCCCCATATTTGGCTTAATGCTCCACTATTGCTGTCCTGAAATACTTTTTTTTTTCTTTTGAGACAGAGTCTTACTCTGTCACCCAGGCTGGAGTGCAGTAGTGCAGTTTCGGTTCACTGCAACCTCTGCCTCCTGGGTTCAAGTGATTCTCCTGCCTCAGCCTCCCGAGTAGCTGGGATTACAAACATGCACCACCATGCCCAGCGAATTTTTGCATTTTTAGTAAAGACAAGGTTTTGCCATGTTGGTCAGGCTGGTCTCGAATCCCTGACTTCAGGTGACCTGCCTGCTTTGGCCTCCCAAAGTGCTAGGATTACGGGCGTGAGCCACCGCGCCCAGCCCTGAAATTCTTAATAATTTTTAAACAAGGGTCCCTGCATTTTCATTTTACACTGGGCACTGTAAATTATATAGTCAATCCCACCACCATCCCCTTTCTTCCTCTTTACTCAGTACCAGAGCCAGCCCACCAGACAGACCACACTCTGGTTTTTTGACACATTATTTTATGGATACTATTGTCCTTTCCTGACATTGGGCCTTGAAAAGGATGACCGTCTCTATCTTGATCATTCCTCCTAACTCCAAGTCTCAACAAATGGATTGGAAGTTCTTTCCATGGATGTATGGTGAATGGCCTACCCTCTCTCCAGACATATGCACATCTGTCTGGTGAACACTGGATAACTAAGATGACCTCTTGAAGACCTGTTCCAAGATGCCCTTGTCACTCTGCCTGCATGGAGAGTGACTAGAAATTCCTTTCTCAGAAGAGGACGAAAATAATCATCTCTGATAGGACACCCCACTACATGTAAAACACCAGTGCCTGGGGATATTAAGAAGTGTTACAACAAAAAGAAGTTATGTAGTCAAGGAACTTTGCCAAATTGAGGTTAAAAAATTAAATAGTCTTTTTTTCTGGAGGACTTCTCAGCTTGCTTAATGTACTCAAGGACAAATGACCCTCCAAGGTGGGGTAGAGGGAGAACTTTGTAAACTTATTCAGAAAGGCATCACTTTTCACTTAGGGATCTTGCAGGACTAATTTTCCACAGAAAAGGGTTTAACAAATGCTCTCGTAAACAAATGAAGCTCTTGCCAAGCAAACTGAGGCTTTAGTTTATCTCCTTTTCCATAGGAATTTGCAAGAAAGCCAGCACACACCTAAGTGAGGACACATTCTTTATCACTTTAATTCTCTGCCCCTCTGCTCACACATGTAATCTATATAGAAAGACAACAACTTAGGGTGTATATTTAAATATGCACTTCTTGGGCTGGATGATGATGATGACAATGATGATGATGATAGCTAACATTTATCAAGCACTTGCTCTGTAGCAACAAGCACTGTTCTAAGTACTTGTTGCATATCATTTTATTTAATAACATGGCCTACTTTAAAGAATAGCCCACATTTCATGGGCAAGGACTTCATGACTAAAACACCAAAAGCAATGGCAACAAAAGCCAAAATAGACAAATGGGATCTAATTAAACTGAAGAGCTTCTGCACGGCAAAAGAAACTACCATCAGACTGAACAGGCAACCTACAGAATGGGAGAAAATTTTTGCAATCTATCCATCTGACAAAGGGCTAATATCCAGAATCTACAAAGAACTTAAACAAATTTACAAGAAAAAAACAACCTCATCAAAAAGTAGGCAAAGGATATGAACAGACTTCTCAAAATTTATACATGTGTCTGTTGACTGGACATTTATACAGCCAACAGACACATGAAAAAATGCTCATCATCGCTGGCCATCAGAGAAATGCAAATCAAAACCACAATGAGATACCATCTCACACCAGTTAGAATGGCGATCATTAAAAAGTCAGGAAACAACAGATGCTGGAGAGGATGTGGAGAAATAGGAACACTTTTACACTGTTGGTGGGAACGTAAACTAGTTCAACCATTGTGAAAGACATTGTGGTGATTTCTCAGGGATCTAGAACTAGAAATACCATTTGAACCAGTGATCCCATTACTAGATAAATACCCAAAGGATTATAAATCATGCTACTATAAAGACACATGCACACGTATGTTTATTGTGGCACTATTCACAATAGCAAAGACTTGGAACCAACCCAAATGTCCATCAATGATAGACTGGATTAAGAAAATGTGGTATATATACACCATGAAATACTATGCAGCCATGAAAAAGGACGAGTTCGTGTCCTTTGCAGGGACATGGATGAAGCTGGAAACCATCATTCTGAGCAAACTATCACAAGGACAGAAAACCAAACACCCTATGTTCTCACTCATAGGTGGGAATTGAACAAGGAGAATGAGAACACTCGGACACAGGGTGGGGAACATCACACCCTGGGACCTGTCATAGGGTGGGGGGCAGGGGGAGGGATAGCATTAGGAGAAATACCTAATGTAAATGATGAGTTAATGGATGCAGCAAATCAACATGGCACATGTATACCTATGTAACAAACCTGCACGTTTTTGTGCACATGTACCCTAGAACTTAAAGTATAATAAAAAAAAGAATAGGCCACATTTGTAATGCAAGGAACCTCAATTCATTATTGATAAATCTGAATGGACACAGCTGATGGTAAACCCAACAAATTTTTATTTTTATTTATTTATTTATTTTGGTCACAAGGTAGCAGCATTTCCAGCAGCACATCTCCATCTGATGGATTATGGGAATTCCTTTTCTGGTCATAAAACAAAGCAAAAATTTTTTTTAAACCAACAGCAAACTACTAACAGCTTAATTGTAAACCTGCTGGGGATGAAATTGAAACACCTGGCACTTTTTCCATTCAAATATCCGTCAGTGAGTGACTGATGATACTGCTGTTCATGAAAACTAAGATTTGTTCTGAAAACAGGGAGTTGATTATTCAAGTAAGCTCTAAAGCAAACGCTGGGGGAAATATGCTCTCAACCTCTGAAGTTATTCTCAGGATATAAAATATTTCTATGGACACATGTAGAGGATGTTCAACTAATGGAATATTGAACTTGAAAGAGAGAACTCACTTGTTTTTTTCTCTTTCATATAAAAAGTAATAAAACCAGTATAATCAGGCTGCCACTCCCATAACAAATAGCTTTGGAACCCAAATTTCTTCAGGTTTCTCTAGCCTGTGGATTGTAAAAGGGGTTCTATTAAATGTAATCACCAAATTTTACTGTTTTTTTTTATTGCAGGGACATGGATGAAGCTGGAAACCATCATTCTGAGCAAACTATCACAAGGACAGAAAACCAAACACTGCATGTTCTCACTCATAGGTGGGAATTGAACAATGAGAACACTTGGACACAGGGCAGGGAACATCACACCCTGGGACCTGTTGTGGGTCGAGGGCTTCTTCAATTAAAAGCCCTCTAGAGTGTCTCCAGGCATTCTTAGGAAGTGGATATCATCTGTAAGCACAAACTAGTCTAACCAGCTGTCCAATCACCCACCATGCGGTTCCTACCATTTCTTTCTTCTGCTTCCACCTCCCTTCCCCACTCTCTTAGCTGGACGTTATGGCATCAGCCAGGCATCACTGTCCTCTATTAGGCATTTCATGCCATCTCCTACCAGGCTCCTTGATGTCTTGCTGCAGCTGAGGAGCCTAGAGATGGCAGATCTGCGTGGTGCTCTGCTGAAAAGTGGGGAAGTCCGCTTATGCTCTATTATCTTTTTTTACTGTAAAAAGGGAGAGTGGCTAGTATAAGTTAACAAAAGTCTCTTTCTCATAGGGAGCATGCAGGTATCCCTTTTCATCATCAGCTACTCAGTCTTGCACGTAAGTGGACAAGGAGACAAATTTGGGTGATTCTTTTTTCCTTATACAGGGGTTCCTACCATTTTTTTGTGCCATGCAACTTTTTGGCACTCTAGTGAACCCCATAGACCCTTTCTCAGAATAATGTTCTTAAATGCATAAAACAAAATACATAGGATTACAAAGGAAACCCGTTACATTGTGATACAGTTCTAACTATTTTTAGAACAAATTTTATATAAAATGTATGCTTTTTATTAACACATTAAATGATCCAGCAGCAGATCAAACACCACAATAGCTCAAAGTAATGCATGAGTAAATACTATTTTGAGACATCTGAAAAAAATGCAATGTGATATGAAAATATCTGTGATTTCTATGTGTGACAGGGTCACAGATATGGTTAATGCCACGGTAGTTTTCTGTGTATGTTCATAATTAGGGAAAAACACTAAGTTTCAAAGATGTAATTGTTTTCCCTTCCAAGTTCACAGACCCCATGGATTCTATTTGTGAACCTCAGGTTAAGGACCACTGGCTTAGAATGAGCTCACTTTAGGGGGACCTTATAGGACCTGATGCTAAAAGACATGGCTGCCCATCCCTGCAGTTCATTGAATAAGCCCAGACAGGTCCAATTCCCAGGTAGAACTCAAGCTGGGAATCCTACTATATTTAGATGAAAAAAAAATGTTTAAGGGATGGAATCTTGCTCTGTCACCCAGACTGGAGTGCAGTGGTACCATCATAGCTCACCGCAGCTTCAAACTCTTGGGCTCAAGCAATCCTCCTGCCTCAGCCTCCAGAGTAGCTGGAACTACAGGCAGGCACCATGTCGCCTGGCTTCAAATGTTCTTAAATGTAGGTCAGTCTATTATTAGGATGTTTCTAGATAACCAAGAGCTCTCCTTGTCTGGGTTAACGTGACATTGTTTCCCAGTCTCCACAATTCTCACTATCCCACTTAACACATTGTGACAAAAGTGGCCTTTTAAAATGCAAGTATGACCTCCCTCCCCACCCAACAGCAGTTTACACTACAGTGATTCAGAATCACCAAACCATATGCAATCACCCACATACACTTCCTACTTTTGTGCATGCTGTTCCCTCTTTCTGAAATGTCCTCCCGCCTCATCCTCACCTAAGAAATTCCTTCTTATTCTTTAAGACCCAGCTCAAACACTAACTCCTCTGAGACAAAGTGTCAGGCCTTCCCTGGCCTCCCTGGAAAGAGTTTATTACTTTCTTCTATGTGCTACTTACTCACTGAACCTTGACTATACATACAGTGTAGCACTTATATAAACTAGTTTTTTGAATGAGCTAGACACAGTAGGGTGTAAGCAGAAAGCAATGTAATTCTTTCACATCACAAGCTCTGTG
The DNA here is from genome assembly GCF_007565055.1 of Rhinopithecus roxellana. NCBI lineage: Eukaryota > Metazoa > Chordata > Mammalia > Primates > Cercopithecidae > Rhinopithecus > Rhinopithecus roxellana. The sequence continues at coordinate 118,768,929 of NC_044555.1, read as the reverse complement.
GAATCATTTTTCCCCACCCCTGCATAAAATTTCAGACAGATCTCATACGTTTTTCAGTCACTCTCAGATATTAAAACATAGTTTTGTTTTCAGGCATTAAAGTTTTCAGTTCAGTCTAGTATATTATAGCTTCAATCTGTCACCCATTTCCAAGCTTATCTCCTCCCCAAGCTCAGGTCTAACTCTGCCAAGAAACATAGTAGGGGAAGGGTTTGGAGCATGGTTGGCTTCCCCATTGGTCCATTTCCTCATCTGATCCCTCCTCACACACACCCCACCACACACACTCCCTATGCTGTTCCAACTGTGAAATGATTCCAACAGAGGAATGAACTGATGGAATCCTAGGACAGAGGAGTTGAAAGAAGTCTGCCAGGGAAGGACTAGAAAAAGTAAGGGCCAAAAAAAAGAGCTTTCCTTGACTGGTTAAATTTTAACCTGGCATTGATTGAAGAGTGTGGCATATGTCCAATGCTGACACTTTCTCTAAAGGGTTCCTTGGAGCCTTCCATCACTGTAGATCTCTCACCTGTAGTTTTCCTGGCCCAGGCAACTTCATCTGGCAGGCCCTTTTCAACTCCTCTGTCCCAGGTTTCCATCAGTCCATTCCTCTGTTTAGATCACTGCATACCTCTAAGCAATCCTCTTAGGGGAGACCCCTAATAAGATGACCCAACTCTAACTTTCTATCATGATGACCACCTCTGGCCCCTGGGAAACAGACAGCTTCGCCCATACACTGGCAGAAGTACAGCTCCCTGCAAATGTAACCCTCTCTCTTTCCTCTGTTTTCACAGGCTGCTGTAGCCATAGCCTCTTTCACCTTTAGACTTTGTTTTTAGGTAAGAGTAAGTTGCCAGTTCCTATAAATGTCAATCCCCAGGGAACACATGTCAAGCTCCTGCAGTGATTCTCTTGTAGCCGCCTTCCACTTAAGTGAGTGGGAAGCATCTCCTCCACTCCCCCATGAGCAGGAGAAACTCCATAGCATTCCCATACCTCTCTTCAAAACTATCTTCTCTACCACTCTCCTATCAGTCAATTGCCAGCTCCTTTATGTGCCTTCAAGGCATTTAATGGACACAGATAATATTTTGGAAGTTATTTTTTAGCAAGTTCTGTAAAAATGGTGTGTCACCTCTCTTTAGAATATGTGAGCCCTTAATACCCTTTGTTTTCAGCTTTGGAGACAAGTTCCATTTTAATATCCATTGCATGGGACTGCCTATGCCACCACACTATGAGCTCCTTGATACCATGAAATAAGTTTCATTCATGTTTACACTCCTAGCACCTAGAATAGTACCTGGTACAGGGAAGGTACTCAAAACTATTTGTTGTCCCCCGTTCAAGATGGTGGACTAGCTACATACATTGCTCCCAAAGCCTCCTGATTCCCTTAATATAAAAGTACAGCAAAAATGATTACATAATAATAATAAAAAAAAAGTACAGCAGTACATAAGGGAATAAACCTCCAAGGGCAAAAAGAATTAGACAGAAGTTGAGGAAATTACTAACAAAAAGAGATCCCAACACGTTTCTGGAAAAAGGAAAGTAGATGTGAGCAAGTTGGCAGATGAAACAGATAGATAAAACCACAGCCTAGAAAATGTTATAAGGAAGCTCCAGAGGAGATGGGAGCCAGCCTATTTGGCAGAATCCTGGAGATACTCTGGGCTGTAAGTCAGCAAGTACAGAGGGGAACAGGAATGAGAAGTGGGGCTTTAAATTGGGGAATTGAAGATTTGTAAAACAGAATAGTTGCATCAGTCCCCACCCCATATTCCTTCCAAATTCCTTACCAGAGTACTATTTACTGGCATTTGCTAACAAGAAAAAACAAACAAACAAACAAACAAACAACAAAACAAACAAAAACTAGAAGACTTTTATCTGAAAAGAAATTAATGCTATCAATAAAGCTAAAACTTTTGGTTTGAATATAGGCTTCTCAAAGAAATATCCTTCTCACTAGGCATTTAGAAGGCTAATAGCCAAACAGCCAATTTCCAGCCTACTCACCCCAAAACAAAACTTTCCAAGCAACCAGGCACCATCCCCACCCTACTACATAAAGACATCCCTGTCAGATATCCCAGTCAGTCATCAGTGGAGAGATGTACCTGGAAAACAAAGCTGCTTTATGCAATAGCAAATGGAAAATCCACACCAGCTACCCAGTAATTTTTCTTAAAAAAATAAATGGGGCCGGGCGTGGTGGCTCATCACGCCTGCAATCCCAGCACTTTGGGAGGCCAAGTCAGGTGGATCGCAAGGTCAGGAGTTTAAGACCAGCCTGGCCAACATGGGGAAACCCCATCTCTACTAAAAATACAAAAATTAGCCAGGCGTGGTGGCAGGCACCTGTAATTCCAGCTACTCAGGAAGGTGAGGCAGGAGACTCACTTAAACCCAGGAGGTGGAGGTTGCAGTGAGACAAGATCGCTTCACTGCACTCCAGGCTGGGCAACAGAGCGAGACTCTGAAAAAAAAAAAAAAAAAGAACAGGATTGTTGTGATATCACTGAAAATGGCAAGGGAACTCCAGTGCTCCATCCACAAAAACAACTAACAAACTGTCAAAAACTGTCAGAATCAACTTTTGCAGAACTCTGAAATCTAGTCAAAAATGTACAATCACTAGCGAAGGCATGGTGAAGAAAGAAGTGGCTGCAACATGGGTAAGAGAGGGATGTAGCATTTAAAATGGCCTGCCTACAATCCCCCAACTCTCAGATCAGCAGTTGCTCTAAGGATAGCAGCCCACACTCCTGGTGAAGGTTGTTAGTACCAGAAAGAGCAATACGGAACTTTTTCTCAAATAATTCTGGATGTCCATTTCTACTAATCTGGTGGCCCACTGAAGAACAGGCACATGGGCTTGCCTTTGTTTTACATGACTCAGAGCAATCCCAGGGCTGGGACAACTTGTAAGGCAGCATTTAACATAAACATGTAAAGGTACAAGTATTGGCCACAGTGGACTGTGCCGAGGAACAACAGTGGGGACAAGCAATAGATAGACCAAGAAGCATGGGAAGAGATTAGGAAAGGGGTTATATGTGGGTAAAATGACTTTTTAAAGCTCCTGGATATACTGAATTGGATATACTAAATTGAGAAAACTGTAAGACTATCCAAGGATGGATACATGTACAGAAAAAGCCAGAGAAGACCCTAAGCTTTCACCTCTGGATGACCATTAGGCTCTGCACAAGCATGAAGTGAAGGCTGAGGTAGACTTGTAAGCAATGTGGCTAAGCTATGAATGAGTGCCCCAACACAGAGCTAATATGTCAAGACTGAGAGTAGATTTTTCTTTCTCCTGTTCTAAGCATTTAAGGAAACCCTGTCGAAATAATAACTAACCACCAAGCTAATGGACCACATACTTCAGTGATCACATACAACAAAGAATATCATCTTTACAAAAATAGTTTAGAAAAGGCACTATACAAATAAGCATAAATAAAGCAAGCAGCAACAAAAACTCAAGAGAAGGGGTGAGAATCTAATCTCCTGAGTTACCACATAATAATGTTCAAAATGTCTAGTTTTCCACAAAATATTGTAACTCATGTCTTATGCCTCCAATCCCAGCACTTTGGGAGGCCGAGATAGGAGAATCACTTGAGGCCAGAAATTTGAGGCCAGCCTGGTCAACATAGCAAGACCCCATCTCTAATTTAAAAAAATAAAATAAAGCATACAAAGAAATAGGAAAGTATGGTCTGTTATGAGGAAAATATGAGATCAACAACAGAAACTGTTCCTGAGGGAATCGAAGAAAATGGACTTATTAGACAAGACTTTAAATCAAGTGTGTTAAACATGTTCATGGAGCTAAAGAAAACCATGGACAAAGAACTAAAGGAAACGAAAAGAATACTGTGTCACCAAATAGAGAATAAAAGAATAAATCCAATTAAAACAAAAGAAATTATTAAAAAGGAACAAAATAGAAATTCTGGTGCCTAAAAGAAAGTAACTAAAATGAAAATTTCACTAGAGCTATTCAACAGCAGATTTGAGCAGGCAGAAGAATGAATGACAGAAATTGAAGGCAAGCCCATTGAAATTATCCAGTCTGAGGAGCAGAAGGAAAAAAAGAATTTAAAAAAATGAATAGAGCCTAAAGGACATGTGGGACATCATCCAGTATGTCAACTTAGGCATAATAGGAGTCTCAGAAGGAGAAGATAGAAAGAAATGAACAGGCTGGGCACGATGACTCACGCCTGTAATCCCAGCACTTTGGGAGGCCAAGGCAGGTGGATCGCTTGAGCCCAGGAGTTTGAGACCAGCCCGTGCAACATGACGAAACTTGTCTCTATAAAAAAAAATTGAAAAATTAGCCAGTCTCATAACCCACTCTCAAAATAAATAAATATATTAAAATGTTTTAAAACAGAAATGAACAGAAAGAAAATTTGAAGAAATAATGGCCCCAAATCCCCAAATTTGATGAAATATATGAATCCAAACATCCAAGAAACTCAATTTATATCTAGTAGAATAAACTCAGTAAAACATTTAAACTCACCAAAACACTTAGTAATCAAATCGTTGAAAGACAAAGAGAGAATCTTGAAATCACCAAGAGTGACTCATTACACACAAAAGATCCTCAAAAAGATTAACAGCCAATTTCACTTCAGAAACCATAAAGCCCAGAAGGCAGTACTATGAAATATTTAAAGTGCCTCTGCAACAAAAAATAACTGGTTAATCAATAATTCTGTATTTGGCAAAAGTATCCATCAAAAATGAAGTAGAAATTAAGATATTCTCCGATATGCAAAAGCTGAGGAAGTTCATTGCTTGTATCCCTGTCCTATAAGAAATACTAAAAGGAGTTCTTTAGCCTGAAATGAAAGCACACACTGGACAGTAACTTGAAGCCCTATGAAGAAATAAAGAATACTGGTAAATGCCACTACATAGGTAAATGTAGAATACATATATTAAAAAAGCATGTTGTACACCTTCAATATACTGTATTGAAGTATATTGAAGGTGTATACAATATACACCTTCAAAATAATACTTATTTCTCGATTATATGAAAATAAAACTGGGGAGATCTAATATTATTGTATTTTTGGTTTGTAATGCCTCTTTTTTACCTATGTGATTTAAAAGACACATGCATAAAACAATAATTATAAATCTATGCTAATGTGCACACAATGTATAAGATGTAATTTGTGACACTATTTGCATAAAGAGGGAAGGATGGCCCTATATGGGAGCAGAGATGTATACATAATTTTTTAATACTATTGAAGCCAGGTTAATATTAATTCACACTTGTTTCTTATAAATTTAACATATTAATTGTTATTCTTAGGATAACTACTAAGAAGGTAACTGAGAAATATACAGAAAAAGAAATGAGAAAGTATGGTACACTGAAAAAATCAACTAAACACAAAAGAAGGCAGTAATGGGCTGGGCACAGTGGCTCACCCCTGTAATCCCAGCACTTTGGGAGGCTGAGGCAGGCAAATCACCAGAGGTCAGGAGTTCGAGACCAGCCTGACCAACACGGAGAAACCCCATCTCTACTAAAAATGCAATAATTAGCCGGGCGTGGTGGCACGCGCCTGTAATCCCAGCTACTCAGGAGGCTGAGGCAGGAGAATCACTTGAACCCAGGAGGCAGAGGTTACAGTTAGCAAAGATGGTGCCACTGCACTCTAGCTAAGGCAACAGAGCGAAACTCTGTCAAAAAAAAAAAAAAAGAAAGAAAGAAAGAAAGAAAGAAAGAAAGAAAGAAAGAAAGAAAGAAAGAAAGAAAGAAAGAAAGAAAGAAAGAAAGAAAGAAAGAAAAGAAAGAAAAGAAAGAAAGAGCAGTGATGAAGGAGCTGAGGAACAAAAAAGATATAAGATGTATAGAAAATAAATAGCAAAATGACAGAAGTAAGTCCTTCCTCATCAGTAATTACATTAAATGCAAAGGGATTATACTTAGCAATTAAAAGACAGATTGGGAGAATGGAAAGAATCACATCACCCAAACTATATGCGGTCTATAAGAGATTTACTTTAGATGCAAAGATAAAAATAGGCTGAAAGTGAAAGGATGGTAAAAGATATTCCATGCAAAAAAATATATTCCATGTAAATAGTAACCAAAAGAGAGCTCCGGTAGCTATACAAATATCAGACAAAAGAGTCTTTAAGTCAAAAATTATTATGAGACAAAAAGGGATTTTATATATTGATAAAAAGAGTCAACCTATCAATAAGGTATGACAATTATAAATGTATACATACCTAACATCAGAGTCCCAAAATATATGAAGCAAAAATTAACAGAATGGAAGAAAAAATAGCTGTACAATAAAAAAACTTTTCAATATCCCCCTTCCAATCATGGATAGAACAAGTAGACAAAAGATCGATAAAGATATAGAGGATAACACTATAAACCAACTAGACCTAACAAAACCAACTACACCATGCAAAAATAGCAGAATATATATTCTTCTCAAGTGCAAGTAGAGTGTGCTCCAGAATAAACCATATGGTAGGCTACAAAATAAGTCTCCATAAATGTTAAAATATTAAAACCATACAAAATGTCTTCTCTGACTGCAATAAAATAAACCTAAAAATCAATAACACAAAAAAATGTAGAAATTAAACAACATGCTTTCAAATAAACAATAGTAGATGGAAGGAAATAATACATTTTAAGGCAGATATAAATGAAACAGTATATTAAAAACTATGAAGTAAATCAATAAAATCAAAAGTTTGTTCTTTGAAAAGATCCACAAAATGGACAAACCTTTAGCAACACTGACTAAGAAAAAAGAGAGAAAATAGAAATCGCTAAAATCAGAAATGAAAGTAGGCATATGATTACCAATCATACAGAAAAGATGCTCAACATCATTAGTCATTAGGGAAGTGCAAATCAAAACCACAATGAAATACCACTTCCCACCCACTAGAATGGCTACAATCAAAAAATGGAAAAGGACATGGAAAAATTAGCACCCTCACTCATTCCCTGGTGGGAAAGAAAATGGTGCATCCACTGTGGAAAATTATTTGGTTGTTCCTCAGTAACACTGGACACAGAATTATCATATAACCCAGCAATTCCGCTTCTAGGTATATACCCAAGAGAACTAAAAATCTATGTTCACATAAAAACTTGTAACAAATCTTCAGAGCAGAATTTTTTTGTAATAGCCAAAAGGTAACAACCCAAATATCCATTAGCTGATGAATGGACAAACAAGATGTGCAATAACCATTCAATGAAACATAACCAACTACTAAAATCAATAAAGTACTGATACATGTAACAACATGGATGAACTTTGAAACAATATGCTGAGAGAAAGAAGCCAGAAACAAAAGGCCATATATGGTATTCTTGCATTTATATTAAATATTCAGAGTAAGCAAGTTCATAAAGACAGAAACAGATTAGTGGCGGCTAAGGCTTGGGAGAGTGAGGAATGGGTAGTGACTGCTTTCGTGGGCATGAGGTTTCCATTTCAGGTGATAAAAATGTTCTGGGACTAAACATTGCACATTGCAGATGTACTCAAATATCACTGAATTGAATACTCAAATGACAAATTTTATGTTGCATGCATTTTAACACAATTTTTTAAACTTCTATTTTAGGTTTGGAGTCACATGGGAAGGTTTGTAACATACGTAAACTCATAACAGGGGTTTGTTGTACAGATTATGTCATCATCATCCAGGAATTAAGCCCAGTACCCAATAGTTAACTTTCCTGCTCCTCTCCCTCCTCCCAACCTCCACCCTCAAGTAGACACCAGTACCTATTGTTTCCTTCTTTGTGTTCATAAGTTCTCATCATTTAGCTCCCACTTATAAGTGAGAACATGCAGTATTTGGTTACTTGTTCCTGCATTAGTTTGCTAAGGATAATGGCTTCCAGCTTCATCCATGTTCCTGCAGAGGTCATGATCTCATTCTTTTTTATGGCTGCATAGTATTCCATGGTGTATATGTATGACTACATAGTACTCCATGGTGTATATATGTACCACAGTTTCTTTATCCAATATGGAACTGATGGTTGATTCCATGTCTTCACTATTGTGAATAGTGCTACAATGCACATACACGTGCATGTGTGTTTATGGTAGAACGATCTATACTCTTTTGGGTATATATCGGTAATGAGATTGCAGGGTCTAATGGTAGTTCTGCTGTTAGGCCTTTGAGGAATCACCACACTGCTTTGCAGAGTGGCTGAACTAATTTACACTCCCACCAACAGCATATAAGTGTTCCCTTTTCTCTGCAACCGCAGCAGCATCTGCTATTTTTTGACTTTTTAGTAATAGCCATTCTGACCGGTGTCAGACAGTATCTCATTGTGACTGTAATTTGTATTACTCTAATGATATAATGATATTGAGCATTTCTTCTTTTTTTAATTTTTTTTATGATGGCAAAAATCTAAAATATTGAAGTATTTAAATATTTCTTTATTTCTCTTGCTTTCTTGCTTTTATATATATATATATATACTTTAAGTTCTAGGGTGCATGTGTACAACGTGCAGGTTTGTTACATATGTATACACGTGCCATGTTGGTGTGCTGCACCCATTAACTCGTCATTTACATTAGGTATATCTCCTAATGCTATCCCTCCCCCCTACCTCCTCCCCACAATAGGACCCAGTGTGTGAGGATCCCTTCCTGTGTCCAAGTGATCCCATTGTTCAATTCCCACCTATGAGTGAGAACATGCGGTGTTTGGTTTTCTGCTCTTGTGATAGTTTGCTGAGAATGATGGTTTCCAGCTGCATCCATGTCCCTACAAAGGACATGAACTCATCCTTTTTTATGGCTGCATAGTATTCCATGGTGTATATGTGCCACATTTTCTTAATCCAGTCTGTCACTGATGGACATTTGGGTTGATTCCAACTCTTTGCTATTGTGAATAGTGCTGCAATAAACATACGTGTGCATGTGTCTTTATAGCAGCATGATTTATAATCCTTTGGGTATATCCCCAGTAATGGGATGGCTGGGTCAAATGGTATTCCTAGTTCTAGATCCTTGAGGAATTGCCACACTGTTTTCCACAATGGTTGAACTACTTTACAGTCCCACCAACAGTGTAAAAGTGTTCCTATTTCTCCACATCCTCTCCAGCACCTGTTGTTTCGTGATTTTTTAATGATTGCCATTCTAACTGGTGTGAGATGGTATCTCATTGTGGTTTTGATTTGCATTTCTCTGATGGTGAGTGATGATGAACATTTTTTCATGTGTCTCTTGGCTGTATGAATGTCTTCTTTTGAGAAGTGTCTGTTCATATCCTTTGCTCACTTTTTGATGGGGTTGTTTGTTTTTGTTTTTTTCTTGTAAATTTGATTGAGTTCTTTATAGGTCCTGGATATTAGCCCTTTGTCAGATGAGTAGATTGCAGAAGTTTTCTCCCATTCTGTAGGTTGCCTGTTCACTCTGATGGCAGTTTCTTTTGCTGTGCAGAAGCTCTTTAGTTTAATTAGATCCCATTTGTCAATTCTGGCTTTTGTTGCCGTTGCTTTTGGTGTTTTAGACATGAAGTCCTTGCCCATGCCTATGTCCTGAATGGTATTACCTAGGTTTTCTTCTAGGGTTTTTATGGTATTAGGTCTAACATTTAAGTCTCTAATCCATCTTGAATTAATTTTCGTATAAGGAGTAAGGAAAGGATCCAGTTTCAGCTTTCTACTTATGGCTAGCCAATTTTCCCAGCACCATTTATTAAATAGGGAATCTTTTCCTCATTTCTTGTTTTTGTCAGGTTTGTCAAAGATCAGATGGCTTTAGATGTGTGGTATTATTTCTGAGGGCTCTGTTCTGTTCCATTGGTCTATAGCTCTGTTTTGGTACCAGTACCATGCTGTTTTGGTTACTGTAGCCTTGTAGTATAATTTGAAGTTAGGTAGCGTGATGCCTCCAGCTTTGCTCTTTTGACTTAGGATTGTCTTGGCAATGCGGGCTCTTTTTTGGTTCCATATGAACTTTAAAGCAGTTTTTTCCAATTCTGTGAAGAAAGTCACTGGTAACTTAATGGGGATGGCATTGAATCTATAAATTACCTTGGGCAGTATGGCCATTTTCACAATATTGATTCTTCCTATCCATGAGCATGGTATGTTCTTCCATTTGTTAGTGTCATCTTCTTTTTCACTGAGCAGTGGTTTGTAGTTCTCCTTGAAGAGGTCCTTTACATCCCTTGTAAGTTGGATTCCTAGGTGTTTTATTCTCTTTGAAGCAATTGTGAATGGGAGTTCATTCATGATTTGGCTCTCTGCTTGTCTGTTACTGGTGTATAAGAATGTTTGTGATTTTGGCACATTGATTTTGTATCCTGAGACTTTGCTGAAGTTGCTTATCAGCTTAAGGAGATTTGAGGCTGAGACAATGGGGTTTTCTAAATATACAATCATGTCATCTGAAAACAGGGACAATTTGACTTCTTCTTTTCCTAACTGAGTACCCTTGATTTCTTTCTCTTGCCTGATTGCCCTAGCCAGAACTTCCAACACTATGTTGAATAGGAGTGGTGAGAGAGGGCATCCCTGTCTTATGCCAGTTTTCAAAGGGAATTTTTCCAGTTTTTGCCCATTCAGTATAATATTGGCTGTGGGTTTGTCATAAATAGCTCTTATTATTTTGAGATACGTTACATCAATACCGAATTTATTGAGAGTTTTTAGCATGAAGGGCTGTTGAATTTTCTCAAAGGCCTTTTCTCCATCTATTGAGATAATCATGTGGTTTATGTCTTTGGTTCTGTTTATATGCTGGATTACATTTATTGATTTGCGAATGTTGAACCAGCCTTGCATCCCAGGGATGAAGCCCACTTGATCATGGTGGATAAGCTTTTTGATGTGCTGCTGAATCCGGTTTGCCAGTATTTTATTGAGGATTTTTGCATCGATGTTCATCAGGGATATTGGTCTAAAATTCTCTTTTTTTGTTGTGTCTCTGCCAGGCTTTGGTATCAGGATGATGTTGGCCTCATAAAATGAGTTAGGGAGGATTCCCTCTTTTTCTATTGATTGGAATAGTTTCAGAAGGAATGGTACCAGCTCCTCCTTGTACCTCTGGTAGAATTCAGCTGTGAATCCATCTGGTCCTGGACTTTTTTTGGTGGGTAGGCTATTAATTGTTGCCTCAATTTCAGAGCCTGCTATTGGTCTATTCAGGGATTCAACTTCTTCCTGGTTTAGTCTTGGGAGAGTGTAAGTGTCCAGGAAATTATCCATTTCTTCTAGATTTTCTAGTTGATTTGCGTAGAGGTGTTTATAGTATTCTCTGATGGTAGTTTGTATTTCTGTGGGGTCGGTGGTGATATCCCCTTTATGATTTTTTATTGCATCTATTTGATTCCTCTCTCTTTTCTTCTTTATTAGTCTTGCTAGCGGTCTGTCAATTTTGTTGATCTTTTCAAAAAACCAACTCCTGGATTCATTGATTTTTTGGAGGGTTTTTTGTGTCTCTATCTCCTTCAGTTCTGCTCTGATCTTAGTTATTTCTTGCCTTCTGCTAGCTTTTGAATGTGTTTGCTCTTGCCTCTCTAGTTCTTTTAATTGTGATGTTAGAGTGTCAATTTTAGATCTTTCCTGCTTTCTCTTGTGGGCATTTAGTGCTATCAATTTCCCTCTACACACTGCTTTAAATGTGTCCCAGAGATTCTGGTATGTTGTATCGTTGTTCTCATTGGTTTCAAAGAACATCTTTATTTCTGCCTTCATTTCCTTATGTACCCAGTAGTCATTCAGGAGCAGGTTGTTCAGTTTCCATGTAGTTGAGCGGTTTTGATGGAGTTTCTTAGTCCTGAGTTCTAGTTTGATTGCACTGTGGTCTGAGAGACAGTTTGTTATAATTTCTGTTCTTTTACATTTGCTGAGGAGTGCTTTACTTCCAATTATGTGGTCAATTTTGGAATAAGTGCGATGTGGTGCTGAGAAGAATGTATATTCTGTTGATTTGGGGTGGAGAGTTCTATAGATGTCTATTAGGTCCGCTTGGTGCAGAGATGAGTTCAATTCCTGGATATCCTTGTTAACTTTCTGTCTCGTTGATCTGTCTAATGTTGACAGTGGAGTGTTGAAGTCTCCCATTATTATTGTATGGGAGTCTCAGTCTCTTTGTAAGTCTCTAAGGACTTGCTTTATGAATCTGGGTGCTCCTGTATTGGGTGCATATATATTTAGGAGAGTTAGCTCTTCCTGTTGAATTGATCCCTTTACCATTATGTAATGGCCTTCTTTGTCTCTTTTGATCTTTGATGGTTTAAAGTCTGTTTTATCAGAGACTAGGATTGCAACCCCTGCTTTTTTTTGTTCTCCATTTGCTTGGTAGATCTTCCTCCATCCCTTTATTTTGAGCCTATGTATGTCTCTGCATGTGAGATGGGTCTCCTGAATACAGCAGACTGATGGGTCTTGACTCTTTATCCAGTTTGCCAGTCTGTGTCTTTTAATTGGAGCATTTAGTCCATTGACATTTAAGGTTAATATTGTTATGTGTGAACTTGATCCTGCCATTATGATAGTAACTGGTTATTTTGCTCGTTAGTTGATGCAGTTTCTTCCTAGCCTCGATGGTCTTTACATTTTGGCATGTTTTTGCAGTGGCTGGTACCGGTTGTTCCTTTCCATGTTTAGGGCTTCCTTCAGGGTCTCTTGTAAGGCAGGCCTGGTGGTGACAAAATCTCTAAGCATTTGCTTATCTGTAAAGGATTTTATTTCTCCTTCACTGATGAAACTTAGTTTGGCTGGATATGAAATTCTGGGTTTAAAATTCTTTTCTCTAAGAATGTTGAATATTGGCCCCCACTCTCTTCTGGCTTGTAGAGTTTCTGCCGAGAGATCTGCTGTTAGTCTGATGGGCTTCCCTTTGTGGGTAACCCGACCTTTCTCTCTGGCTGCCCTTAAGATTTTTTCCTTCATTTCCACTTTGGTGAATCTGGCAATGATGTGTCTTGGAGTTGCTCTTCTGGAGGAGTATCTTTGTGGCGTTCTCTGTATTTCCTGAATTTGAATGTTGGCCTGCCCTACTAGGTTGTGGAAGTTCTCCTGGATGATATCCTGAAGAGTGTTTTCCAACTTGGTTCCATTTTCCCCCTCACTTTCAGGCACCCCAATCAGATGTAGATTTGGTCTTTTTACATAATCCCATACTTCTTGTAGGCTTTGTTCATTTCTTTTTCTTCTTTTTTCTTTTGGTTTCTCTTCTTGCTTCATTTCATTCATTTGATCCTCAATTGCTGATACTCTTTCTTCCAGTTGATCGAGTCTGTTACTGAAGCTTGTGCATTTGTCACGTATTTCTCGTGTCATGGTTTTCATCTCTGTCATTTCGTTTATGACCTTCTCTGCATTAATTAGTCTAGCTGTCAATTCTTCCACTCTTTTTTCAAGATTTTTAGTTTCTTTGCGCTGGGTACGTAATTCCTCCTTTAGCTCTGAGAAGTTTGATGGACTGAAGCCTTCTTCTCTCATCTCGTCAAAGTCATTCTCTGACCAGCTTTGATCCGTTGCTGGCGATGGGCTGCGCTCCTTTGCAGGGGGAGATGCGCTCTTATTTTTTGAATTTCCAGCTTTTCTGCCCTGCTTCTTCCCCATCTTTGTGGTTTTATCTGTCTCTGGTCTTTGATGATGGTGACGTACTGATGGGGTTTTGGTATAGGTGTCCTTCCTGTTTGATAGTTTTCCTTCTGACAGTCAGGACCCTCAGCTATAGGTCTGTTGGAGATTGCTTGAGGTCCACTCCAGACCCTGTTTGCCTGGGTATCAGCAGCAGAGGTTGCAGAAGATAGAGTATTGCTGAACAGCGAGTGTACCTGTCTGATTCTTACTTTGGAAGCTTCCTCTCAGAGGTGTACTCCACCCTGTGAGGTGTGGGGTGTCAGACTGCCCCTAGTGGGGGATGTCTCCCAGTTAGGCTACTCAGGGGTCAGTGACCCACTTGAGCAGGCAGTGTGTCCGTTCTCAGATCTCAACCTCCGTGTTGGGAGATCCACTGCTCTCTTCAAAGCTGTCAGACAGTGTCATTCGCGTCTGCTCAGGCCTCTGCTGCTTCCCCTGTTGTTTTTTTAGCTGAGCCCTGCCCCCAGAGGTGGAGTCTATAGAGACAGGCAGGTTTCCTTGAGCAGCTGTGACCTCCACCCAGTTCGAGCTTCCCAGTGGCTTTGTTTACCTACTTAAGCCTCAGCAATGGCGAGCGCCCCTCCCCCAGCCTCACTGCTGCCTCGCGGTTAGATCGCCGCAGACTGCTGTGTTAACAATGAGGGAGGCTCCGTGGGCGTGGGACCCTCCCGGCCAGGTGAGGGATATATTCTTCTGGTGTGCCCGTTTGCTTAAAGTGCGGTATTGGGGTGGGAGTTACCCGATTTTCCAGGTGTTGTGTGTCTCAGTTCCCCTGGCTAGGAAAAGGGATTCCCTTCCCCCTTGCGCTTTCCCGGTGAGGCGATGCCTCGCCCTGCTTCAACTCTCGCTGGTCAGGCTGCAGCAGCTGACCAGCACCAATTGTCCGGCACTCCCTGGTGAGATGACCCCAGTACCTCAGTTGAAAATGCAGAAATCACCGGTCTTCTGTGTCGCTCGCGCTGGGAGTTGGAGACTGGAGCTGTTCCTAGAGTGTTTTATCAATATCAATTTCCTAATTTTGATAATTGTGCTTTTGTTATATGTAAGACATTTACACATATATAAGAATTCATTGTACTATTTTTACAACTTTTTTTAAGTTAGAAATTATTTCAAAAGAAAGGGTTGAAATATTTTGTTTAATTAAACAATGTGAATGAGCAACCAGGAATCCACAGTATCAGGAATCTGGGCTTCTTTCATCCTGTTGTTTTATCTGACCTAAATTGTTCCTCTCATATGCATGTTCCAGGCTGGTATACCCGAACATACATCTATGTTCCAGGCAACAGGATGAAGTGGGTAAGAAGGGCACAATCTGGAAATTTCAAGTGTCACTTCCACTTGTATCCCATTGGCCAGAACTTAGTTACATAGTCACACCTACCTGCAAGAAATGCCAGAACTTATCTTTATTTGCCCATCTAAAAATGAAGGGATTTTTTACTATTTTAGAAAGGGAGAATGGAAATTGAAGGGCAACTTGCAGTCTTGGTCACACCTGATGTAGAAAATAGTGGATTTATCTGAGAAAAGCAAGAGAGGGAAGTTCTGGTATTAAAGCTGTGCAGCAGGCCTCAGGAACAACCGGACCAGATCAGAACAGGAAAACAGAGAATCTAAAAAAGAAATGTGCCTTCAGTGGGATAAATGGCATAGTGATAAGTTTGGGAGAAAGAAAAATCTCAAGATATTACAAAGTTAAATAAAGTTAGAAGAAACTGACAATGCAAGTTTCTTAGTGTGATTAAAGGTGACTTCTATACACACACACACACAAAGACTATGATTACATTGGTTTGTTTAATTTCAATTTGTTTAAATTAGGAAATTTAAAAGCTAGGTTTTCCCTTAACTTTTAATTTAAATTTACAAATATTATTCTACTTATTAGTCAGTCCAATTTCTAACTTAACTAAATTCTCTTAAACATTTTCAGCTGCATTTGTACATTTAATATGTCTAATTTTCTTTTTAAATACTTAAAATGACCCTAGCAAGCACTAAACAATTAAACAAGTACTTAAACAATTCTAGTAAATACAATAAATGAAATTTATAAATATGGGTGAATCTTTAAGTCTGTGTGAACATTCTAATACTGCTTAGAAACTTAGAGCTTTCTTCTTCTTTTCAAGACGAAAATACAAGTATAAAATCAATTACTCAGTTGGAATCATAAAAACTAATCTGATAGATAATTTTATATGTCAAATTATCTTAAACATTACAAATGTTTAAAACACCACATGTACAAATTGCCTCAATGATTACAAAAACACCATTTCTGAACTTAACATGAAAGTACAGGTGTTTTCATTTTCATTTATTTAATGATGTCTATACTCAATTCTAAGCTTCCCCAACATTAAAAAGATACCCACTATGGAAGTAATAATACTTTCCCAAAACTGGGATCACTATCACACAGGATTTAATCTGTTTATTGACCAGAGTTTTTGACTGGGACCTGGGATTCTAATACTTTCTGCAATGTGGATGGAAAACTTAGGTGCTTTTTCTAATAATCATTATGCCAGTAGAAACCCTCATGTTCAGATTTTCCAGTGGTGTGCTCTCATAGCCCAAATACAATAAACTGAATTCAACTTATACACTCCTAATTTTTCCTTCTAATTTGAGTCTACACCCCCACATCCAGGTTGCTTCACCACTTGATTGTCTCATTCTGTCTTCTTAATATTTTCTATCCTCACAGAGCTGCAATGCTTTAGATATTTAAGTAACAACAAATTGGATTTTGTATACTCTCCAATACTTCATCTGGCTTTTTTTTTTTTTTCAAAATTCTAATGACAAAAGAAAGGGGCAGAGGATGAGGAGAGAAATAAATAAAAACAAACTCCAGGAAAAGTTTTTAAATGTACAGAAAAATCGTGATCCAAACATCAAGCAAACTGAAATAGAACAGGTTTTATTCAACTGATGGATTTAAGAAAATACCATAAAACACCCACATAGAGAACATCCATTTCACCTTAAGACTAGGATCCAGGCCAGGTGCAGTGGCTCACTCCTATAATCCCAGAACTTTGGGAGTCTGAGGCAGGAGGATCACTGGAACCCAGGAATTCAAAACCAGCCTGGGCAACATGGTATATTAGTCTGTTCTCATGCTGCTATAAAGAACTACCTGAGAGTGGGTGATTTATGCAGAAAAAAAGGTTTAATTGACTCACAGTTCCACAGGCTGTAAAGGAAGCATGGCTGGGGAGGCCTCAGAAAACATACAATCATGGAGGAGAGCAAAGGGGGAAGCAAGTACATCTTCACATGACTGGCAGGAGAGAGAGAACCAAGGGGGAAGTGCCACAGATCTTTAAACTGCCAGATCTTTTGAGAACTCACTATGAGAACAGCAATGATGAAGTCCACCTCCATGATCCAATCACCTCCCACCAGGCCACTTCTCCAACATGAGGATCACAACCTAACATGAGATTTGGGTGGGGACACGGAGCCAAACCACATCACATGGCAAATCCCCATCTCTACAAAAAATAGAAAAATTAGCCTGGCTTGGTGGTGCATGCTTGTGGTCCCAGATACTCAGGAGGCTAAGGTAGAAGGATAACTTGAGCCTGGGGGGTAGATAATGCAGTGAGCCTTGATCTGCACTCCAGCCTGGGTAACAGAGTGACACATTGTCTCAGAAAAAAAAGAAAAGATTAGGATCCATAGAGGATGTGATGTAATTTTAGTACACTGACTGTCTTGGCATTTCTTGGCCCAACATTACATGACTCAGAATTGAATAATCATATAAACATATACACTGTTTTACTTGGTTTTCAAATTTTACAGTCTACCTTATGGACAAGGCATGAAAGCCTTGGTTGTATTTGCAGGATTGTATTAGTCAGGATTTAGCCAGGAAAACTGAACCATTATGAGTATGATGGAGGAAGATATTTGTTATAGTAATAAAACTACAGTCATCCCTCACTATATGCATGGAATTAGTTTCAGGATCCCCAGTGTATGCCAAAATCCAAATATACTCAAGTTCCGCAGTCAGCCCTGTGAAACCCACATACATGAAAAGTCAGCCCTCTGCATAGGAGTGTTTCACATCCCTGTGTTTGGTTGAAAATTATCCACATATAAGTGGACCCACACATTTCAGACACATGTTATTCAAGGGTCAAACATACATAATTGGGAAAGCGGCTGGGAAAGTAAGGACCAGAGAGAGTTGGAAGATCAGAGGAAAGTCACTAAACAGTCAGACGTATCCAGTTGCCAGAGTGGGAATGGAAAGGATTGCTGATAGAGAAGTCTCTGGAAAGCTGTTTCCCTCTGCATCTAGTGGTGGATCTAGGGTAGGGTAGCCAGATTTTGCACATGCATGCATGCACACACATACTGTATGTGTATATTTACAATGTGTGTAAAATATGTATGTAAATTATATGTGTGAAATATACATAAAACCACACATATGTAAAACAAATATATACATGTGTATATAGAGCATGGGCCATACTTATACTAATAAATATAGTGTATATAAAATTCAAATTTAACTCTGTGTCCTGCATCTTATCTGGCAACCTGTAATACTAGCCTGGGTTTACTCACTCTTACTGGCAATTGGGAAGAAGAGCTGGACTCTGAATGGAGAAAAGCAAGCATAAGCTGGAACCAGCAGGCACCTCTATGTCTAGTTCTCGCTGTATGTAACAACAACCTTCAGAGAGTGAAATAGTTACTTCATTTCTGTCTTCCAAATCTTGCACAAATTTCTCTTTTGGCCAACTCTCACCTGGTGCCATGGAGGGAAGGGGATTCTGGAAAACGTAATTCCAGCTTAGCCAAACTAATAAAAGTTACAAAGGATGGAAACCCATCTAATATGTTTGAATCATATGAACTGTACTGTTGGGTAACCCAATAGTAGATGAGGATAATTGTTCTATATAAAACTATTGCAACTAATGAGTAGGAAACATTATAGAATTAAAATACCACAACTTTACAACCTCCGTGACTTGATAAATATAGGCATTAAGCATTAATATCTGTTCATATCACAAAAAAAGAGACAACCAGACACTATTTGCCTCCCATAGTCTTGCCAAACACCACCTATAATTTTGCCAAAGAAATCAAATCTAAGTCTGATGCAGTCTCTGGATCCACCTGCCAATTTGTCAAAAACACAAAGGACAGAAAAATGTGTTGGACTCCACATAAATGTGAAATTAGCAAAACTCAGATTATGAGAAATTACAGATGCTATTCTCTGAGCTCAACAGCTAAATTATAAAGAAGAGAAAGTTCTGAAGGGTGAACTAACAGATTTTAAAAGACTTAAAAAGATATATCAAAATGTGCAGATTTGATAAGACTATTTTTAAAACATAAGATAGTGATTACACCAAAAATCAGGATAGTGGTTACTTAGAATGGGAATCAGGAAGTCATCATTGGAATGGAGAACGTGGAAGGGCTTCTGGGGTAGTTGACTAAGTTCTGTTTAGTGATCTGGGTGATAGTTAAAAAGATGTTTTCATACAGTCCTTCACTGAGCTATATATGTTTGTTTTGTTTATATTCTGCATCTGTTTTTATCATACAATAAAAATTTTAAAAAAGCAATTTGGAGGAAAGAGATTATTTGGGGAAGACTTTTAAAATGTCGTTAAATATCAAGATAGATAGAGATAAGAAAACAGACAGCATCCGCAAAACAAAACAGGGTTCTAGAAAAGGAACATTTAAAGATTGAAAAATGAAGGGCTCTTAGAAATTAAAAACTGGATAGCATAAATGAATATATATATTATATATCTAAATTATGTATGTGTGTGTGTGTGTGTGTGTCCATTCTTGCACTGCTATAAAAAACTACCTGAGGCTGGGTAGTTTATAAAGAAAATAGGTTTAATTGGTTCATAGTTCCACAGGCTGTACAGGAAGAATGACTGGAGAGGCCTCAGGAAACTTACAATCATGGCAGAAGGTGAAGGGGAAGCAGGCGCATCTTACATGGCCAGAGCAAGAGGAAGAGAGAAAAGGGGGAGGTGCTACACACTTTTAAACAACCAGATTTCCTGGGAACTCACTCACTATCATGAGAACAGCAAGGGGGAAGTCCACCCTCATGATCCAATCACCTCCTTGCAGGCCCCTCCTCCAACATTGGGTATTACAATTCGACAGAAGATTTGGTCAGGGACACAGAGCCAAACCATATTATATACATATAATGAAACTAAAGCTGGAAAATAAAGCTGAAGAAATTAGAACAATAAAAGAAAAAGATAACTAAGTTCTGGCCAATGAGACAAGAGAGGATTAAATCTTTTGAAAAGGAAATTGGCTGTCTGCACTCCTCATTCCTCCATCCCATTGCTGGAGTAAAGTTGTGGTGATTATCTAGCTTGAACCATGTAGACATGGACAACATCCTAAGGTAAGGGTCAGCAAATTATTTCTTTAAAGGAACAGATAATAAATATTTTAGGCTTTGTGGGCAATATAGCCTCTGCCCCAACTATTCAATACTGATGCTGTAATTCAAAAGCACCCCTAGACAATATGGAAATAAATGGGAATGGCAGTGTTCCAATCAAACTTAATTTATAAACACTGAAATTTATAGTTTTCATGTGTTATGAAATATTCTTCTGTTTCTTTTTTAACCACTTAAAAATATAAAGACGACTCTTAGCTCATGGCTGTAAAAAAGTCAAGTGTAGGCAGGATTTGGCCTAAGGACTGTAGTTTGCAGAACTTTGCTCTAGGGAATGTCAGAGCTATATGACGCAAGGAACCTGTGTTCATGTAGCAAAGTCATCTACCTGAACTGGACTCTAGACTATAATACATGGGAAAGCTAACTCTATTTTGTTTGGACCACTGTATTTTGTAACTCTGTCATATTGACTTAGTCTAAACTCTATTACAAGGCACTCATAAACTCTCAGAGAAACTGAAGTTAAATAATTGTTAATAAGCTATGAAAACATCTGGTAAGGAGGATGGGCAGGGTGCACATATCCCAAAACCTAGCAATTCCACTTCTAGGTAAAAACCCAGAGAATCTCTTCCATGTGTATATAAGCAGACTAGCATAAAAATGATAATTACTGGACCGGGTGCGGTGGCTCAAGCCTGTAATCCCAGCACTTTGGGAGGCCGAGACGGGCGGATCACGAGGTCAGGAGATAGAGACCATCCTGGCTAACATGGTGAAACCCTGTCTCTACTGAAAAATACAAAAAACTAGCCGGGCAAGGTGGCGGGCACCTGTAGTCCCAGCTACTCGGGAGGCTGAGGCAGGAGAATGGCATAAACCCGGGAGGCGGAGCTTGCAGTGAGCCGAGATCCGGCCACTGCACTCCAGCCTGGGCGACAGAGCGAGACTCCGTCTCAAAAAAAAAAAAAAAAAAAAAAAATGATAATTGCTGCATTGTTTGTAATAACCAAATTAGGAACCACCTGAGTGGCAATCAATAGGAGAATGGATGAATAAATTGTGACACATTCATTCAGTCGAATACTACAGAGACATTAAAATGAATTAGAACTATATGTATCAGCATGAGAACTTTCACAGACCTAAGGTTAAGCAAAAGAGCTAGCTACAAAATAATAAATGCAAGATAATGCCATTTATATAATGTTTGATACGGAAAAACAATACTAAAAATCATTTATGGATATATATTTATTAAAAGTGTAGATACATACACACACACACACACATATGCATGAAAATGTTACATATCAAATTCAGGACAGTGGTCTTCACTAAGAAGGGGAGAAGGAAATAGAATTATGAAATAGTACGAAAGGTGTTTCAACAGTATCTGAAGTGTGGTTTTTTTTTTACTTATTGTTATTTTTTTAGAGACAAGGTCTTGCTACATTGCCCAGCCTGGTCTTGAACATCTCATCTCAAGCTATCTTCTTGCCTTGGCCTCCCAAAGTGCTGGCATTACAGGTGTGAGCCACTGTACCTGGTCACATTATTTGTTTTTGAAAAATCATAACAAAAAATATAAATGCTTATTAAGTGAATATGAAATTCATAAATATATATATCAAATATCCCAATATCTGGTATATTTTCTATTTTATCTCCAGGTTTACATTCACAAATATTTCCTGGCTAATTACTCAAGACCAGCTAACATAAGAGTGGTAATAAATTCACTCACGGTCCTTCTTGTTTATACTTCAAACAAGGTTTCTAGCTTGAATATCCAGGAATGGCAAACAAGCATTTCTCTTACTACTAAGATTTCCTAACACAATTAATTAATTAGAATATATGATTTGCATCACATAGACCTATAAAGGTTATAACCAGATAGCACTGCCATCAGGAACTAGAACCTCAAATGAAGGAGGGGTTGCTAGGGTCACACCTGCCCTATTTACGATGAACTTTGCTGGATTGTTTACAGTAACTATGGATGATGAATGATAATGGTGATAGGGATGTGGAAAACACCCAAGCTAAAGAAAACAGCAGTGAGTAGAACAGAAAAGCAACTTACTCTTGAACAAAAGCTAACTAAAATCAAAAGCTGGATTTGCTCAGTGATGTGTATGTTTTTTATCGGCATATAACACTACTTTTACTTAAAATTCCTATAGGAAACAATCCCAAAACACCCATCAACAAGAAACTAAGCAGACAAATTGTAGTGTATTTGTAAAATGAAATACTATATGTCAATAAAAAAATAAATGACAGAGATGCACGAGAACATGGATGAATCTCAGAAACATTATGCTGAGTGAAAGAAGGCAGATATAGAAGCATGTATGCTGTTTCTTTCCATTTATATGAAGTTCTGTAACAGGCGAAACTAAACTATGGTAGCATAAATCAGAACAGCAGTTGTGGGTAGGGAAAGATTTACCAGAAAGGAACAAGGAAATATTATTCATCATGATTGGGGTAGTGATTACATAGGCATATACATTTGTTATACATACAAAAACTTCATTAACTTACCTATATAAGCCATATGCATTTCATATTATATAAATTATATGTCAATAAAACTGATTAAAGAGACATCCCTATGCTTATTCCTGCACTATTCACAATAGCCAAGAAATTGAATCAACCTAGCTGTCCAACAACAGATGAGTGGATAAAGAAAATGTGGTACATATGTACAGTGGAATACTATTAAGCCATAAAAAATAATGAAATCCTAGGGCCAGGTGCAGTGGCTCACGCCTGTAATCTCAGCACTTTGGGAGGCTGAGGCAGGAGGATCACTTGAGCCCAGGAGTTTAAGAACAACCTGGGCAACATGGCAAAAACCCACCTCTACAAAAAATATAAAAATTAGCCAGGCATGGAGGTGCACACCTGTAGTCACAGCTACTCAGGAGGCTGAAGCAGGAGAATCACTTGGGCTTGGGAGGTCAAGGCCACAGTGAGTTGTGATCCAGCCACTGCACTCCAGCCTGGGTAACTGAGCAATACCCTGTATCACAAAAAAAGAGAAAAAAAAAGGAATGGAATCCTGTCATTCACAATGTAGATGGAACTGAAGGACATTAAGTGAAATAAACTAGGAACAGAAAGTTAAACACCACATGTGATATGGTTTGGCTCTGCGTCACAACCCAAATTTCATCTTGAACTGTAATCCCCACGTCAAGGGAGGGACCTGGTGGGAAGTGATTGGATCATGGGGGTGGTTTCACCCATGCTGTTCTTGTGATAGTGAATTCTCATGAGATCTGATGATTTAAAAGTGTTTGGTAGTTCCTCCCCTTTCTGTTGCCTGCTGCCATGTAAGATGTACCTTGCTTCCCTTTTGCCTTCTGCTATGATTTAAGTTTCCTGAGGTCTCCCCAGCCATGTGGAACTGTGAGTCAATTAAACCTCTTTTCTTTATAAATTACCCAGACTCAGGTACTCTTTATAGCCATGTGAAAATGGACTAATAAAGAAAATATTCTTGCTTGTGTGGGGAAACTAAAAAAAGTTGATCTCATAGAAGGAAAAAGTAGAACAAAGGATACTAGAGGCCA
Source organism: Rhinopithecus roxellana (assembly GCF_007565055.1). Classification (NCBI taxonomy): domain Eukaryota; kingdom Metazoa; phylum Chordata; class Mammalia; order Primates; family Cercopithecidae; genus Rhinopithecus; species Rhinopithecus roxellana. Next base: position 118,745,228 of record NC_044555.1, on the reverse strand, counting down.
AGAAGAGTAGGCAGAAGGGAGGAAAGGGAGAGATCTCCGAAAGGATTACAAATTATAGATAGATAGGAGAAATAAGTTATAGTATTCTATACCACTGTAGGATGACTATAGTTAATAATAATTTATTCTACATTTAAAAATAGATAGAAGGAGAATATTGAATGTTCCCCACACAAAGAAATAATAAATGTTTGAGATGATGGGATGCTAATTACCCTGATCTGATCACTATACATTATATGTATCAAAACATCACTATATACCCCATAAATATGTACAATTATTATGTATTAATAAATAATATAAAGGAAAAATAATGTAAGCTCTATGACAAAATAAAATAAAGCCAATTATTTAAAACACCTACAGAAAAAAAGCATTAAAACTATTATTCTGGCCGGGCACAGTGGTTCATGCCTGTAATACCAGAATTTTGGGAGGCCGAGGCAAGTGGATCACCTGAGGTTAGGAGTTCGAGACCAGCCTGGCCAACATGCTGAAACCCCATCTCTACCAGAAATACAAAAATGAGCTGGGTGTGGTGACAGGCACCTGTAATCCCAGCTACTTGGGAGGCTGAGGCATGAGAATCGCTTGAACCTGGGAGACGGAGTTTGCAGTAAGCCAAGATCGTGCCACTGCACTCCAGCTTAAGGGACAGAGTGAGACTCTGTCTCAAAAACAAAAACAAAAACAAAACAAAAAACAACCTATGATTCTGAAAACTCTTTGGCACAGAGATTGCAAATTGCTAGCCCATAGGTCAAAATCAGCCCATAGATAGATTTTGTTTTAGACTCATTTTTTTTTCTTTTTTTCAAACCTCAGCACCCACCAGAGGATGGACTCAATTTTTTAAAAACTGAATTAGTTGTAAACATTTGAAAATTGACATTAAAGATGTTTTGTTAATGTCCAGCTTCTCCTGAAAAATCTTGATATCTGGCAATATTGGGCCAATATTTTGCATGACAATAATTTGCTGGTACATACACTCTGTAAAACAAAGCAGGTACTGTCAATCTCCACAGCTCCCACCATGAGACACTGTCTTACATTGTCTTACACCAGACCCATTGAGTTATGGCAGAACACATTGCTACAACTAATAGAAATAGTGAAATTGGGAAGAAGGAAATGAGAGTGGGAAAGTTGGTAAGTTCTGATGTGCACATGGTGAACTTGAGGTGTGAGAAGGATATCCCACCAAAAACATTCAATAGCCAGTTGGAAATTCAAAACTGAGACTAAGGAGTTGTCAAGTCCAGATATATGGATGTGAAACCCAAACTGAAGTAACATTTCTTGATCACCCAATATGTAATAGTCACTATACTAGAAAATTTCCCAGGTGGCATCTGCATAGTCAAAGACACAGAAATGAAATCAATTACTAAGAGTGGGTAAAGAAAACAGTAAAGGCTGAAGACAGGACCTGGAGGAAGAAATGTTCAACTTTAAGGGATTTTAAAGAAGATGAGAATTAAGGGACTATGAGACAGGACTGGTTAAAGATGGAAGAGCAAGAAAGGAGAGTGCACAGTGCCAGAAGCCAAGAGAAGAGAGAATTTAAAGATATCAACGGTGTCAATTACAGAGAAAGCAAGGAACATGAGAGCTGAGAAAAGGCCATCTGGGCAATAAAAAGTCACTGGACATGTAGACCTGAATGGTTCCAATACTGGGAATGGAGGTAAGTTTACAAGAGGTTAAAGAGTAAAGGAGTGGTTAATAAATGAGAAGTAAGTGGGAGAAGGATGGTGGAACATAAAGAAATAACCAATCTTAATAATGAAAGCCCATCACCAGAGTTTCCTGGGTTATGGAATAGATCATTTCCATTATCTTTCCACACAAACAGTAGACCATTTTTATTTATGAGTATAGGCGCAAAAATCCCATCAAAAGTGCCTGCAACATGAATCTAACAGCGTATAAAAAGAACACTATATAACTAAATATGGTTTATTTCAGGAACATAAGGATAGTTCAATATAATGAAACCAATTTATATTGTTCATCACATCAGTAGAGCAAAGGAAGAAAATATTGTGTTTATAAACATAAAAGACAGAAATACACTTGGTTAAATTCAATTTTGAAAAAAAGAAATGAAAAAACTCTTAAACTTGAAATAGAATGATGTTTCTTAATAAAGATAAAACTATATTTCTTAATTCAAATGCCAACATCTTATTTAAGAGTAAAACAAAGCCAGACATGGTGGCTCATACCTGTAATCCCAGCTACTTGGGAAGCTGAGGCATGAGAATCGCTTGAACCTGGGAGGCAGAGGTTGCAGTGAGCCGAGATTGCGCTGTTGCACTCCAGCCATGGTGACAGTGCAAGACTCTGTCTCAAAAAAAAAAAAAAAAAAAAAAAAAATTAAAACAGTAGAGTCATTCCCTTTAAAGTCAGGAACAAAACAAGAATCCCCCCTACAATTAGCATTAGGTATACTTTTCTAAAAGTACTATTAGTAAAATATAAAAAAATAAATTTGAAGCATAACTATTAGAAAGGATACACAATTATAATTCTTACAGATTAAATATTCGTCTTCCAGCCCAGCATGGAAGCTCATGTAATCCCAGCTACTTGGGAGGCTGAGGCAGGAGAATCGCTTGAACCCGGGAGGCCAAGTTTGCAGCAAGCCGAGATAGCACCACTGCACTCCAGCCTGGGCAAAAGAGTGAGACTCCATCTCAAAAAATAAATAAATAATAAATAAATGGTCTTCCTAAAACATCAGTAGAATCAATCAACAGAAAATCCATGAAAACTAATAAGTAACTGTATACAAAATAAATATACAAAATAAGCAAGTTTCCTATACAACAGCAACCACCTGTGAGAAAATATAATGGGGGGAAGATTCTATTTACCTTACCAGTATATTATATGAAATCACTAGAAATAATCTCACTAAGAAGTATGCAAGACCTGTTTGAAGAAAATAACATGGATAAAATGAAAGACACAAAGAAAAAAGACTTGAGTGGATGGAGAGACATACAAGTGCCTGGATAATAAGCACAAGACTGATAACCATAAAGGTGTCAATTATTCCCTTAAGTTATAGCTATATGGCAATTTCAATCAAATTGATATTGAAAAAAATTATTTAACTATTGGAAAGAAAATAAACTAGTTCAACCATTATGGAAAACAGTATGGCAATTCCTCAAGGATCTAGAACTAGATGTACCATATGACCCAGCCATCCCACTACTGGGTATATACCCAAAGGATTATAAATTATTCTACTACAAAGACACATGCACACGTATGTTTATTGCAGCACTATTCACAATAGCAAAGACTTGGAATCAACCCAAATGTCCATCTGTGACAGACTGGATTAAGAAAATGTGGCACATATACACCATGGAATACTATGCAGCCATAAAAAAGGATGAGTTTGCGTCCTTTGTAGGGACATGGATGCAGCTGGAAACCATCATTCTTAGCAAACTATCACAAGAACAGAAAACCAAACACCACATGTTCTCACTCATAGGTGGGAACTGAACAATGAGATCACTTGGACTCAGGAAGGGGAACATCACACACTGGGGCCTATCATGGGGAGCGGGGAGGGGGGAGGGATTGCATTGGGGAGTTATACATTATATATACATGATATAAATGATGAATTGATGGGTGCTGACGAGTTGATGGGTGCAGCACACCAACATGGCACAAATATACATATGTAACAAACCTGCACGTTATGCACATGTACCCTAGAACTTAAAGTATAATAAAAAAAAAAAAAAAAGAAAATAAAGTGAGAACATTTCTTCAAAGTTTATGTCAAAATAAATTCCAAATGTATTCAAAAGTTAATTTAAAAAACTGAAATTCTAGGCCAGGGGCTCACACCTATAATCCCGGAACTTTAGGAGGCCAAGGCAGGAGGACTGCTTGAGCCCAGGAGTTCAAGACCAGACTCAGCAGAATAGTGAGACCCCATATATACAAAAAAAAAAAAATTAAAAATTAGCCAGACATGGTGACTGACATCTGTGCTTTCAGCTACCCGGGAGGCTGAAGTGGAAGGATTGCTTGAGGCCAAGAGATCAAGGCTACAGTGAGTTATGATCATGCCACTGCATACTAGCCTGGGTGACAGAATGAGACCCCTATCTCCACAAAAAAGAAAAAAGTAAACTGAAATTCTAGAAGAAAATTTAAGGTAGATTATAAATGTAAGGTGGAATACCAATCTGATCTCAGGATGATAAAGGACTTTTCCAGCATAATGGCAATGAAAAAAATAACAAAGGAAAGTGTTTATAGATAAATTTATAGGCAAAGTCCTTAATCCTAATGCTTTGGGAAGCTGAGGCAGGCAGATCACTTGAGACCAGGAGTTTGAGATCAGCCTAACCAATAAGGCAAAACCCTGTCTGCATCAAAAATACAAAAAATTAGCCAGGCATGGTGGCACGCAACTGTAATCCCAACTACTCAGGAGGCTGAGGCAGGAGAATCGCTTGAATCTGGGAGGCAGAGGTTGCAGTGAGCCGAAATCACGTCACTGCACTCCAGCCTGGGCAACAGAGCATGTTTTTTTTTTCCGTCTCAAAAAAAAGATTATAAGCAAGTCTGTAATGTTACTTTAAAAGACAATAAACAAAATATAAACAAGAAAATTTTTTCAACAAATATGGTAGATAAAGTGTTCATATACAAAGGACTCTTAATGAGCAAAGAACATAAACAAGCCATAAACTAAGATATGCAAATGGTCACTAAGCATCTAGAAATAATATTCAGGCTCACCAATAACCAAGGAATTAATCAAATTATTAACATACCTTCCTTTTTTCCTATCAAATTGGCAAATGTTAAAAAAGAGAAGGAAGGAAAAAGGTGATACTCAGTGCTGACAGAATTTTGTGAGATGGTCTAACTTGTGCACTGCTGGTTGGAATATTAAATGGGCATAATTTTTAGGGAAAAAAAGTTTGTCAATGTGTATCAAAACGTTAAAATGTTTCTGTTCTTTGAACCAGAAATTATTTTTCCAATAATCTATCTTAAAGATATGATCAGATAAATGGACAGATATTTATATTTAAAGTAAGATGGCCATATAATTTATCCTCTAAACCAGGATACTTTTTAGAGTTAATAAGGCATTATTAATAATTATTTCAGCAAAAAGACATTAATGAGCATGGTCCCAGGTAAACTTGGTCATATGATCATAACTAGTTTAAGGCCATTGATTGTTCCATTAGAAAAAAATATATAGACAAAAAAAGGGCAAAGGAGGCCGGGCGTGGTGACTCACACCTGTAATCCCAGCACTTTGGGAGGCCAAGGCGGGTGGATCACTAGAGTTCAGGAGTTCAAGAGCAGCCTGGCCAACATGGTGAAACCCTATCTCTACTACAAATACAAAACTTAGCCAGGCATGGTGGCGGGTGCCTATAGTCCCAGCTACTCGGGATGCTGGGGCAGGAGAATCACTTGAACTCGGGAGGCAGAGGTTGCAGTGAGCCAAGATTGTGCCACTGCACTCCAGCCTGGGTGACAAGAGTGAAACTCCGCCTCAAAAAAAAAAGGCAAAGGTTAAATGACATTCCATTCATATGATACAATATTATGTAGCTAATTAAAAATCATGTTTCAAAATGTATTAAAATGTAATATGTACATTTTTAAATCAGGATAATAAATTATATGTAGTATAATACAAAGTGGCCAAACATATATGTAGTGAACATTTATTGATTTCCTATCCAATATCCAATTTCCTTTGTCCCTTCTCTAAAAGCATACAGATTTCCCTCCTTGTCATAGTTCATGGGTGGGCAACATTAAGCCCAAGGCAAGAGCCCACAGCAGTCATCTGGCCACAGTTTTTAGTTCATATTGGTTCAATCAGAGTGAAACTTACTAACTTTCATTCAAAGTTTCTGAGTCACAGGAACCTATGTTCCTTTTTCCCTCTAGATTTGAACCACCAGGGACGCTGGCACATTAAGGAGACCTGTCAAGAGAATTTCAGAGAAACTTAGCTGGAGTCCTAATCACACAGTGCCAGAAGGCTTCATTGCCTCTAGACTTTTCAAGTAACAGTAACCAAAAAAACAATCTTTTATTTTTAAAACCAGTTTTATTAGTGATTCTGTTCCTTGCAACCCAAAAATTCAAAATGATGCAACATATAGATATATTACAGTAGTACTCAACTGAAACTGCACACTAAAATCACCTGGGGAACTTCTAAAAGTAACCATGCCTGGATCTCACACCCAGAGATTCTGATTAAAATGGTCTGGGTATAGGATCCTAGCACTAGTATTTTTTAAAAACATTCCCTTGTGATTTTAATACACAGTGAAGATTAAAGACCGTGAATATATGATATAATACATATGTTAGGTATACATAAATGATTGAAAGGAAAATACATTAAAAGTTAAGGATGCTAATTCCTGGGTGTTGATAGTGCATTATTTTTGTTGTTTTTATACCAATGAAACAATTTTTTTTAACTTTATTTTGTTACAAAGTCTAACTCATCTTTGGGTCATTATTTATTACCTAGTGAAAGAATATTAAAATATATATGTTTTTCTTTACTAGTTTTTGTTGTTGCTGTGGTTGTTGTTTTTGTTTAGTGATGGGGTCTCACTCTGTTGCCCAGGCTGGAGTGCAATGGTGTAATCATAGCTCACTGTAGCCATGAACTCCTGGGCTCACGTGATGCTCCTGTCTCAACCTCCTTACTAGCTGAGACTACAGGCACGTGCCACCATGCCTGGCTATTTTTTTTTTTTTTTTTAGAGACAGATCTTGCTATGTTGCCCAGGCTTGTCTTGAACTCCTGGCCTCAAGCAATCCTCCTGTCTCAGTCTCCCAAAGCACTGAGATTACAGGCATGAGCCACCATGCCAAGCCTCCTTTACTGTTTTTTTGGTTTTGTTTTTACTTTATTAAAATACTAAGTTTTATTTTACATGTATATTTTTGTTTCCCCACCATTTCCATGTCTGACCACCGCTAACTACTATGTCCTATCATAACATTCCATACATAAAACCAAGCAAAGGGCCGAGTTCCATCTTTAAAAACTAAACAGGCATTTTGGACAACACATTCTTGGCAATGGAACCTGGACAACATTTATCAAACACAGTAGGGAAAGTTCTCACTCTGCATTATAAAAAGGATAGCCAGATATCAACTGTTACAGAAATGAAATAAGACGGAAAATTTTTAATAAATTGTTTAAACTATTTTCTTCAAGAGACTTCCACCACTGCCAGAGATGTTGAATAGCCTCCTAGTCAGTCATCTGGAAGCAATTCTTCACATAATTGATGAATTTGGCTTCCACTTTGGGAAGAGAACCACCTTTTTCTGTACTTGCTTGCATTTTTGCTTTAATGTCTTCAACAGAACTAGGTCTTTTTGGTGTTTTAGGAGATTTTTTCTGTTTTTTGAAGGATTCTTGTCCTTTTGATCTTGGTGTTGATGGTTTTCAGTCTTTTCCATTCTGGTTTGACTTTTGTGTATTTTTGGCTGGAGTAGCTCGTTATAGATTTCTTCACTGGTGCTTTTTCTTCAGTTTCCTGATCATCAAAATCATCACCATCTTCTTCATTATCATCATCTTCTTCTTCATCATCAGCAGCAAGTTTTACTTTTTTCTGTGGAAACTTGCTACCACCTCTAGGGACAGATCACTTTCCAGATACACTTAAGAGTTTCACATCCTCCTTCACTTCGTCTTCTGACTCTGCATTTTCCTCCACAGCTACTAAGTGCTGTCCACTAATATGCACTGGCCCTGAACCACAATTCAACCATAAGACCAGCGGTGGTGTTATTTCAAAGCCCCCAATGGAAACTATTGACTGTACAGACATTTTCAAAGTTGCCAGTGTTACTTTAATTGGACTGCCTTCATAATTCATTGGCTCTGCTTCAACAATGTGCAAGTCGCCCTTTGCACCAGCCCCTAAACTGACCGTTCTTAAAGATAACTGATGCTCATTTTCATCATTATCAAATTTAAAGTGATAATCTTTGTCCACCTTTAGTTCACAATTAAAAAGATAATTCTGGGGCCTCAGTGGGCTCATGTCCATGTCCATAAAATCTTCCATGGGGTGGTAGCGTGCATTTAGGTGGGAAATGAGGTGGGTGGAGATAAACAACTACTGCTCCAGAGAACAGCTGCACAGGACAGAATCACACCAGGCTCTTTACTGTTTTTAATTACAAAAGTAATAGAAGTTCAAAGTATTAAATTTAAGGAGGATAGAAGTGTAAAATGCAAAAAGTGAAAATTCCTTTAAAAAGCAAAAATTCCCTTTTATTTCTTATGTACTTTTCCTTTTCCTACAAAGAACAAATATAACTTCTATCCTGAGAAACATTTTTAATAAAGAAAATAAAATATGAAAAATAAGTGGTACAGATCGCAAATTATTGCCTTCAAAACAGTTCCCCCTCAACTATACAATTTGAAGATTAGAACACACAGGCTACATTAAAGATAAGAAAATACAACATTTTCAGTGTCTTGTGCTAAGTGAGAACTGGAATCTCCATTAGTCAGGAGTATGAATAAATCTTTACTTACAATAATCTGGTTCTATGGGAAAATTGTCTGTCTAAAAAGTGTGCTCACACCTGTAATCCCAGCACTTTGTGGGGCCAAGGCAGGCAGATCGTCTGAGGTCAGGAGTCAAGACCAGCCTGGCCAACATGCTGAAACCCTGTCTCTACTAAAAATATAAAAAATTTGCCGGTCGTGGTGGCACACACCTGTAGTCCCAGTTATTCGGGAGGCTGAAGCAGGAGAATCGCTTGAGCCAGGAGATGGAGGTAGCAGTGAGCCGAGATTGCGCCATAGCACTCCACCCTGGGTGTCAGAGTGAGACTCCGTCTCAAAAAAAAAAAAAAATTAAAAGTGTTCTGGAGGGGCAGAGCAGGATGGCCAAATAGGAACAGCTCCACTCTCCAACTCCCAGCGCGAGCGACACAGAAGACCGGTGATTTCTGCATTTTCAACCGAGGTACTGGGGTCATCTCACTAGGGAGTGCCGGACAATCGGTGCTGGTCAGCTGCTGCAGCCTGACCAGTGAGAGCTGAAGCAGGGCGAGGCATCGCCTCACCTGGGAAGCGCAAGGGGGAAGGGAATCCCTTTTCCTAGCCAGGGGAACTGAGACACACAACACCTGGAAATCGGGTAACTCCCACCCCAAACCGCGCTTTGGGCAAACAGGCACACCAGAAGAGTATATCCCTCACCTGGCCGGGAGGGTCCCACGCCCACGGAGCCTCCCTCATTGTTAACACAGCAGTCTGCCGCAATCTAGCTGCAAGGCAGCAGCGAGGCTGCGGGAGGGGCGCCCGCCATTGCTGAGGCTTAAGTGGGTAAACAAAGCCGCTGGGAAGCTCGAACTGGGTGGAGCTCGCGGCAGCTCAGGGAAACCTGCCTGTCTCTGTGGACTCCACCTCTGGGGGCAGGGCTCAGCTAAGAAACCAACAGGGGAAGCAGCAGAGGCCTGAGCAGACGCGAACGACACTGTCTGACAGCTTTGGAGAGAGCGGTGGATCTCCCAACACAGAGGTTGAGATCTGAGAACGGACACACTGCCTGCTCAAGTGGGTCACTGACCCCTGAGTAGCCTAACTGGGAGACATCCCCCACTAGGGGCAGTCTGACACCCCACACCTCACAGGGTGGAGTACACCCCTGAGAGGAAGCTTCCAAAGTAAGAATCAGACAGGTACATTCGCTGTTCAGCAATATTCTATCTTCTACAACCTCTGCTGCTGATACCCAGGCAAACAGGGTCTGGAGTGGACCTCAAGCAATCTCCAACAGACCTATAGCTGAGGGTCCTGACTGTCAGAAGGAAAACTATCAAACAGGAAGGACACCTATACCAAAACCCCATCAGTACGTCACCATCATCAAAGACCAGAGACAGATAAAACCACAAAGATGGGGAAAAAACAGGGCAGAAAAGCTGGAAATTCAAAAAATAAGAGCGCATCTCCCCCTGCAAAGGAGCGCAGCCCATCACCAGCAACGGATCAAAGCTGGTCAGAGAATGACTTTGACGAGATGAGAGAAGAAGGCTTCAGTCCATCAAACTTCTCAGAGCTAAAGGAGGAATTACGTACCCAGCGCAAAGAAACTAAAAATCTTGAAAAAAGAGTGGAAGAATTGACAGCTAGACTAATTAATGCAGAGAAGGTCATAAACGAAATGACAGAGATGAAAACCATGACACGAGAAATACGTGACAAATGCACAAGCTTCAGTAACCGACTCGATCAACTGGAAGAAAGAGTATCAGCGATTGAGGATCAAATGAATGAAATGAAGCAAGAAGAGAAACCAAAAGAAAAAAGAAGAAAAAGAAATGAACAAAGCCTACAAGAAGTATGGGATTATGTAAAAAGACCAAATCTACATCTGATTGGGGTGCCTGAAAGTGAGGGGGAAAATGGAACCAAGTTGGAAAACACTCTTCAGGATATCATCCAGGAGAACTTCCCCAACCTAGTAGGGGAGGCCAACATTCAAATTCAGGAAATACAGAGAACACCACAAAGATACTCCTCGAGAAGAGCAACTCCAAGACACATAATTGCCAGATTCACCAAAGTTGAAATGAAGGAAAAAATCTTAAGGGCAGCCAGAGAGAAAGGTTGGGTTACCCACAAAGGGAAGCCCATCAGACTAACAGCAGATCTCTCGGCAGAAACTCTACAAGCCAGAAGAGAGTGGGGGCCAATATTCAACGTTCTTAAAGAAAAGAATTTTCAACCCAGAATTTCATATCCAGCCAAACTAAGTTTCATCAGTGAAGGAGAAATAAAATCCTTTACAGATAAGCAAATGCTTAGAGATTTTGTCATCACCAGGCCTGCCTTACAAGAGACCCTGAAGGAAGCACTAAACATGGAAAGCAACAACCGGTACCAGCCATTGCAAAAACATGCCAAAATGTAAAGACCATCGAGGCTAGGAAGAAACTGCATCAACTAACGAGCAAAATAACCAGTTACTATCATAATGGCAGGATCAAGTTCACACATAACAATATTAACCTTAAATGTCAATGGACTAAATGCTCCAATTAAAAGACACAGACTGGCAAACTGGATAAAGAGTCAAGACCCATCAGTCTGCTGTATTCAGGAGACCCATCTCACATGCAGAGACATACATAGGCTCAAAATAAAGGGATGGAGGAAGATCTACCAAGCAAATGGAGAACAAAAAAAAGCAGGGGTTGCAATCCTAGTCTCTGATAAAACAGACTTTAAACCATCAAAGATCAAAAGAGACAAAGACGGCCATTACATAATGGTAAAGGGATCAATTCAACAGGAAGAGCTAACTCTCCTAAATATATATGCACCCAATACAGGAGCACCCAGATTCATAAAGCAAGTTCTTAGAGACTTACAAAGAGACTTAGACTCCCATACAATAATAATGGGAGACTTCAACACTCCACTGTCAACATTGGACAGATCAACGAGACAGAAAGTTAACAAGGATATCCAGGAATTGAACTCATCTCTGCACCAAGCGGACCTAATAGACATCTATAGAACTCTCCACCCCAAATCAATAGAATATACATTCTTCTCAGCACCACATCGCACTTATTCCAAAATTGACCACATAATTGGAAGTAAAGCACTCCTCAGCAAATGTAAAAGAACAGAAATTATAACAAACTGTCTCTCAGACCACAGTGCAATCAAACTAGAACTCAGGACTAAGAAACTCCATCAAAACCGCTCAACTACATGGAAACTGAACAACCTGCTCCTGAATGACTACTGGGTACATAACGAAATGAAGGCAGAAATAAAGATGTTCTTTGAAACCAATGAGAACAAAGATACAACATACCAGAATCTCTGGGACACATTTAAAGCAGTGTGTAGAGGGAAATTGATAGCACTAAATGCCCACAAGAGAAAGCAGGAAAGATCTAAAATTGACACTCTAACATCACAATTAAAAGAACTAGAGAGGCAAGAGCAAACACATTCAAAAGCTAGCAGAAGGCAGGAAATAACTAAGATCAGAGAAGAACTGAAGGAGACAGAGACACAAAAAACCCTCAAAATTGACAGACCGCTAACAAGACTAATAAAGAAGAAAAGAGAGAGGAATCAAATAGATGCAATAAAAAATCATAAAGGGGATATCACCACCGACCCCACAGAAATACAAACTACCATCAGAGAATACTATAAACACCTCTGCGCAAATCAACTAGAAAATCTAGAAGAAATGGATAATTTCCTGGACACTTACACTCTCCCAAGACTAAACCAGGAAGAAGTTGAATCCCTGAATAGACCAATAGCAGGCTCTGAAATTGAGGCAACAATTAATAGCCTACCCACCAAAAAAAGTCCAGGACCAGATGGATTCACAGCTGAATTCTACCAGAAGTACAAGGAGGAGCTGGTACCATTCCTTCTGAAACTATTCCGATCAATAGAAAAAGAGGGAATCCTCCCTAACTCATTTTATGAGGCCAACATCATCCTGATACCAAAGCCTGGCAGAGACACAACAAAAAAAGAGAATTTTAGACCAATATCCCTGATGAACATCGATGCAAAAATCCTCAATAAAATACTGGCAAACCGGATTCAGCAGCACATCAAAAAGCTTATCCACCATGATCAAGTGGGCTTCATCCCTGGGATGCAAGGCTGGTTCAACATACGCAAATCAATAAACGTAATCCAGCATATAAACAGAACCAAAGTCAAGAACCACATGATTATCTCAATAGATGTAGAAAAGGCTTTTGACAAAATTCAACAGCCCTTCATGCTAAAAACGCTCCATAAATTCGGTATTGATGGAACGTACCTCAAAATAATAAGAGCTATTTATGACAAACCCACAGCTAATATCATTCTGAATGGGCAAAAACTGGAAAAATTCCCTTTGAAAACTGGTACAAGACAGGGATGCCCTCTCTCACCACTCCTATTCAACATAGTGTTGGAAGTTCTGGCTAGGGCAATCAGGCAAGAGAAAGAAATCAAGGGTATTCAGTTAGGAAAAGAAGAAGTCAAATTGTCCCTGTTTGCAGATGACATGATTGTATATTTAGAAAACCCCATTGTCTCAGCCCAAAATCTCCTTAAGCTGATAAGCAACTTCAGCAAAGTCTCAGGATACAAAATTAATGTGCAAAAATCACAAGCATTCTTATACACCAGTAACAGACAAACAGAGAGCCAAATCATGAATGAACTTCCATTCACAATTGCTTCAAAGAGAATAAAATACCTAGGAATCCAACTTACAAGGGATGTAAAGGACCTCTTCAAGGAGAACTACAAACCACTGCTCAGTGAAATAAAAGAGGACACTAACAAATGGAAGAACATACCATGCTCATGGATAGGAAGAATCAATATCATGAAAATGGCCATACTGCCCAAGGTTATTTATAGATTCAATGCCATCCCCATCAAGCTACCAATGAGTTTCTTCACAGAATTGGAAAAAATGGCTTTAAAGTTCATATGGAACCAAAAAAGAGCCCGCATTGCCAAGACAATCCTAAGTCAAAAGGACAAAGCTGGAGGCGTCACGCTACCTGACTTCAAACTATACTACAAGGCTACAGTAACCAAAACAGCATGGTACTGGTACCAAAACAGAGATATAGACCAATGGAACAGAACAGAGTCCTCAGAAATAATACCACACATCTACAGCCATCTGATCTTTGACAAACCTGAGAGAAACAAGAAATGGGGAAAGGATTCCCTATTTAATAAATGGTGGTCGGAAAATTGGCTAGCCATAAGTAGAAAGCTGAAACTGGATCCTTTCCTTACTCCTTATACGAAGATTAATTCAAGATGGATTAGAGACTTAAATGTTAGACCTAACACCATAAAAACCCTAGAAGAAAATCTAGGTAGTACCATTCAGGACATAGGCATGGGCAAGGACTTCATGTCAAAAACACCAAAAGCAACGACAGCAAAAGCCAAAATTGACAAATGGGATCTAATTAAACTAAAGAGCTTCTGCACAGCAAAAGAAACTACCATCAGAGTGAACAGGCAACCTACAGAATGGGAGAAAATTTTTACAATCTACTCATCTGACAAAGGGCTAATATCCAGAATCTACAAAGAACTCAAACAAATATACAAAAAAAAAAAAAAAAAAAAAAAAAAAAAAAAAACCCCATCAAAAAGTGGGCAAAGGATATGAACAGACATTTCTCAAAAGAAGACATTCATGCAGCCAACAGACACATGAAAAAATGCTCATCATCACTCGCCATCAGAGAAATGCAAATCAAAACCACAATGAGATACCATCTCACACCAGTTAGAACAGCAATCATTAAAAAATCAGGAAACAACAGTTGTTGGAGAGGATGTGGAGAAATAGGAACACTTTTACACTGTTGGTGGGATTGTAAACTAGTTCAACCATTATGGAAAACAGTATGGCAATTCCTCAAGGATCTAGAACTAGATGTACCATATGACCCAGCCATCCCACTACTGGGTATATACCCAAGGGATTATAAATTATTCTACTACAAAGACACATGCACACGTATGTTTATTGCAGCACTATTCACAATAGCAAAGACTTGGAATCAACCCAAATGTCCATCTGTGACAGACTGGATTAAGAAAATGTGGCACATATACACCATGGAACACTATGCAGCCATAAAAAAGGACGAGTTTGCATCCTTTGTAGGGACATGGATGCAGCTGGAAACCATCATTCTTAGCAAACTATCACAAGAAGAGATAACCAAACACCGCATGTTCTCACTCATAGGTGGGAACTGAACAATGAGATCACTTGGACTCGGGAAGGGGAACATCACACATTGGGGCCTATCATGGGTGGGGGGAGGGATTGCATTGGGGAGTTATACATGATATAAATGATGAATAGATGGGTGCTGAGGAGTTGATGGGTGCAGCACACCAACATGGCACAAATATACATATGTAACAAACCTGCACGTTATGCACATGTACCCTAGAACTTAAAGTATAATAAAAAAAAAAAAAAAGTGTTCTGTAGGGTAGACACAGTCAAGAACATACAACATACATCATATGTGTGGCAATTCTCTGTGGGCAGGGTTGACTTTTATTTTATGTAAATATTTAATATAACAAGACTTTTTATTGAATGTAATTGTTATAGCAACTAATAATTTTCTTTATATCTAATTCCAAAGCAGAAATTTCCTTACCATACAATTTATTCCAGGGCTGTTTATAAAACATAAATTTCTAATTTATTCTACAAATAAATTCATTATTTTGTAATTTTTAGAAATATAATTTGTGGCCGGGCGCGGTGGCTCAAGCCTGTAATCCCAGCACTTTGGGAGGCCAAGACGGGCCGATCACGAGGTCAGGAGATCGAGACCATCCTGACTAACACGGTGAAACCCCGTCTCTACTAAATGCAAAAAACTAGCCGGGCGAGGTGGCGGGCGCCTGTAGTCCCAGCTACTCCGGAGGCTGAGGCAGGAGAATGGCGTAAACCCGGGAGGCGGAGCTTGCAGTGAGCTGAGATCCGGCCACTGCACTCCAGACCGGGCGACAAAGCAAGACTCCCTCTCAAAAAAAAAAAAAAAAAGAAATATAATTTGTAACATTACAAATATAATTTACTTATAAAATATTTTATTAATATAAATACATTTATAATATAGATATATAAAACTTGCCAGGCGTGGTGGCTCATGTCTATAATCTCAGCACTTTGGGAGGCCTAGGTGGGCGAATCACTTGAGGTCAGGATTTCAATACCAGCCTGGCCAACATGGCAAAACCTCATCTCTACTAAAAATACAAAAAATGAGCAGGGCATGGTGGTGTGTGCCTGTAATCCCAGCTATTCGCGAGGCTGAGGCAGGAAAATTGCTTGGACCTGGGAGGCAGAGGTTGCAGGGAGCCAAGATGGTGCCACTGCACTCCAGCCTGGGTGATAAAGTGAGACCCTGTCTCAAAAAATTTTACATATATATATATAAATTTTACATACATATATATGTATGTGTATATATATAATTATATATGTATATATAAATATATATTATATATATAATTTATTTATAAAGTTAATTTCTGATTATAATATTATTTCTAAAATATTTTCTGAATGTTTGAGGTTGAGGGAAGTGGGAAAAAGGAGGCATTTTGAAGCATTTCTCTCTGAATTCCTGTTTTCCCATTTTGATCTCCAGAAGTCAAAATGAAAGATGAAATCAATAAGGAAAGAATAGCTTCCTCATTGTGTATGCTTCAATGGACTGTTCTAAAGCCAGAGGAACTAGATGCATTTTAGGCACTCACTAAATAACAGATGAATGGGAAACAGGGGAACCTGTTATTACATTTAACTGCTCCGTTCCTTCCACAATAACAGTTGAGCCTCTTTCAGTTGTGGTAACAGAAAGTAGTAATAGCACATATAAAGTAGGATTATGTATCATCACTGCTCTACGACTTTGAGGCTCATTAAAAAATACATTGTACAAACAATCTAGCAATTGTTTTTATGGTGCATCAATGAAGTGAAACGTATTCCAATAGCATGTCAAAAAAGTATTGAGATACCAGGGAATTATTTAAACCATTCTCTTAACTGGTATTTTTTCTTTTGAGTGTTTTTTTAATTCAATCATAAAAGTTAGCTATTTCTAAAGGCTGCTCTTGGTTCATAAAATCATGTAACCAGCAGAGAGGAAGATGCTTGACTTACTGTGTTTATTCAATATATTCAATGAGTATTAAGTTATTAAAATGGAAGATATAGAGAAGGGCATCCAGAACAAAGCCCTGCTTTACACTATGTCCAGTTATAATTTAATCTGTCAGACATTTTTACCTACTCTGATTCTTATAGAACTGTCTCCTTTTTTCCAGGAAATCTAATATACACATAAAACTTCAGAAACTAAGATAACCAAATACCTCTGTTTCCAGTATACAAAACTTAGGATTGTTAATATTGTCATCAATGCTTCAAGTTTTTATACACATACAACACACATATGCACACGCAGAACGTTGTGCTGCGCCAGCTCATACTTGTTCTTGAGAACTGTGTGTTAAATTTTCAGGAATTATGCAAACTGGTTGCTAAACCTTTGGGAGCTTAATGTCAGCCACAGTGGGAGTATTTCAACACAGAAATCCTCAAATGCTATGAATCAGTGTTTTTTATTTTAAAATTCCTGGAGGACCAGTTGTTAAATATTTATCAACATACTACTCTTCATATATAAAAGACAGAAAACCTTATAGATAAAGTCAGATCATCTTGGACCCACTCTCAAACCCATTATCTTTCCCACTCCTCAAAGGCAATAACCATTGTGAATTTTGTGTGCATTATTTCAAAATACCTTCTGCACTTTAAGTGCACTCATATGTATCCATTAACAACACAGAGTTTAGTTCAGGTGTGTTTTAAAGTGTACATACATTGCAACTTGCTTTATTCACCTGGCATTTTGCTGCCTATGGATCTACATCACTCCTTTTACCTACTATATAAAATCTATTATAGGAATATACCTTATTTTGTGTATCCATACTCCTATTAATGGACACCTAGATTGTTTTCATTTTTTTGCCATTAGAAACAATGCCAAATGAATGATCCTTGTCCATATGTACAGGAATATATCTAGATATATACCAAGAAGTGTTAATAGCTGGATTGTATACATGTTGCCAAGTTTACTAGATATTGTCAAGCTCCTCTCTCAAGTGTGTAAAGCCAATTTACATCCTACCCAACAATAAAAGAAACCTCTCTTTGCTCTACCTTCTAGCCAACACTTGGTACTTTCAAACTTTTAATTTTTGTCAGCCTGAGAGGTACAAAATGTCCTCTCTTAGTTCATTTGTATTTCCTTGATTAGCAATGGGGAGCATTTTTTTCTTTTATTTATTGGCCATTTGTGTTTTCTACTCTGAATTTCCTTCCCCCCCCCCCCATTCTTCTATTGGGTTGCTTGCCTTTTTCTTCTTGATTTGCAGGAGTTCTCAATATAGTCTGTATACTAATATTTGTTTTTTCACTTTGTTTATAGTAAGGTGGGTGTGTGTGTTGTTGTTGTTGTGTTGTTGTTGGACAGAAAGACAGGTGGATTGACTCTATGGACTCTTTGAAGATGTAGTCTATGAGTCTAGTGGTCAGAGTGCTTGTCTCACTTGCCTGGGTGATGGCTGACCCAAAATGTGTAACTTCCAAAGCCACAAGTTCTGGCTGGCAGCAGATCTACAACCCTCAGATGTATTTTCTACTCTAGCTAAACTACATTTTTTTCAATTGTTCAAAGATACCTTGTTGTCTTGCCTCCAGGCCTTTGCCTATGCTATTTCCTTTGCCTGGCATACTCTTCAATGCCATAACTGTCTTTGCCCCCAGGGAATATTTTACTTTCTGTTAGCACTCACCACACTGCATTACAATAACCCGTTAGCTTATCTGTCTCCTCCACTGGACAGTGAGCACTGTGAGGGAAGAGAAGGGTCTTTTTCTGCCTTTGTAGCCTTAACGCCTAGCAGAAGGCTTGACACATAACAGTTCCTCAAAAAATATTTGTTTAATCAATGAGCAAATGAGTGAGTGAGTGAGCATGGTAAGGCAAGAGGCAGCCATATTGATGATCAAGGAACATTTCATTCACTCATCCAACAACAAACCCTAGCACTTTTCTAGGCACTTGTTAGTGATATGGTTCCTTTCCTCACTGACCTCACAGATGAATGGGGAAGACAGACTCACACCTATCAAGCATAGTACTGACATCAGTGACTTGATGGAGAGAAGCGCCTAGTACTGTGAGCATGTGAAAGAGGCATCACTTCCAGCCAAGAGTGGAAAGGAATTTGGGAAAATATCCCTCTCACAGATAGAGATAAGCCATGAAGAGACAATTGTTCAATAATCAGCTTTTTGACTGAAAGTATAAGTGAAATTCTCCCTACCAATCCCACGGGCTGCTATCTGGCTTTCTTAGATTATGACAATAAATGAATTTGCCCTGGTGTTTTCCTCCTTGGTTTAGGTTAAAGTGGCCCCTGTCAGTAAAGTCCCAGTACTAGAGCCCAGCCATGTGCTTCAGCTCTGCCCCATGGATAACAGATGAAACCCAAGGGTCACCCACAGTCCCTCTTCTTCTCACTCTGCTCTACACTTGTTGCTTTTACCTACAGAATTCCTCCCCCTTTATCTTCATCCCCATCACCAAACCTGACCTCTCCACCAAACATCTATAAGCCAAAATAAACACAGTTGCCCCACTACTGTCTGCTCCCACTCAGTGTTTCCTTGGTTCCAGGTATGTACTAGGCATTGGCAAGGCCCTGAGAACTGAATAAGAGGAGTAGGAGCTAGTACCAAATCCCGGCTGTATGATAAAGCCTGGAGTGTTCTAGAAACTGACAGAAAGTCAGGGAGCTAAGAGAATAATAACTGGAGGCACAAGATGAATCTAGGGGGGACAAATGTTAGTAGACCACCAGAAGGTTTAAAGCAAGGAAATGATAGGGTTTCTACAAGTATTCTTTTCTTCCATGGCATCTGAAGTCAGGGTTGAATAAAGTGTATAGTCCAGACCTTGTGGAGGATCTATGCACAGCTGGGATTTTCCAGAAGAAATTCATAGATAAGAAAAGCTCTGGGGTCTTATCCAATGGGGATTTCAGTCCAAGGAAAACCATCTAAGAAAGCATAAGGCTGGGAGAGATATAAACATGTTGTCACAGCCCTATCACCACTCCTTCTCTAGCCCTGGTTTTTTGGCTCTTCCTGAATCACATTTTAAAGCTTTTTCAGTCTTTATCCCCAGAGTAGTCAGCATCTAGGAGCTAAGGCCCAGACTGGAACAAAGAGACAAAGAAAATTGAAGCAAGCACAAGTTCATCTGTGACTTGCTGTCTGGGATTCAGGTACCTGCACCTGCATGGGAATCCTCTTCACTCCCTGGGCAAGGGACAGCCCATGCATCTCTGGGAGTCATTTCAATTGAGCATTACATCATCAACACAGCATTACAGCCTCCCAGATCCCTTTGCTGTTACTCAAACATCTGTTTCCTCCTCTCTCCCCTTGCTGTGTCTTGGGGTCAAGAGCCCTCTTTTGCACATGGCTCGCTTTCTGAAAAATCAATCATTCTTATTCATTTTCCTGGAACTGGAGAAGAGTCACAGGGTTTGGCCCTCTCCCTCCTGGGATCTGCCTCTGAACTGTTAAGGCATCTGACACTGCAAAGTTGTTGGAAAAAGTAGAGGCTTCTGCTCTACTCCCCGAGACAAGAAACCTTGTCAGAGTTTCGTTTATGCTTCTACTGTGCTCACAATGCCTACTGTACGCTTGAATATGATAATCCTTGCCCAGGTCCTGATTTCTTTATCTCTGGTCTATTTAGAGATACCAGAGCATATGTCCCTGGTGGCCACATTTTGCAGCCAGCTGAAGTCTCTACTAGACTGGAGTGGGCAGGCTGCAGGGAGGCAGAGCACCCAAGGTTGACCAGCTCAAAGAACCACCCTCCTCCCCTCAAAAGGAGCTGGTGCTTTGCCATGAGAGAAAGTGCCAAAGGACCCTCTGACACATCTTCCTAAGAATAACAAAGCTTACACTATTTACTAATGAAATGTAATGTTCAAATCAAACAATAAAAGATGCTCATCTGTATTTAATTTTAGCTCTCCTAAAATAGAGGCATTATATTTTCATTAGGTGATCTTTAAAGTCAGTTCACAGTTCCCTCCATCTCTCTCTAGATGTGATATGAAGCCAAAACCTGTCAATACTACTAGAGAAAGACCAAGAAAGAGGAAGCCTGAGGGGCAGCAATGGATCAAGTATACGTTTGCTTGTTATTCTGTATACTGAATATTCTACCTCACCTCTCCTAACGCCTCTTGAATCTGCTGGGAAGACAGCATCAGAAGGAGAAACATAATTCCACTTCCAGAACAAAGCACCCCATTTGCCTCTTTCATACTTACATAAAATAACTGGGTCTAATACTAATGGAGAAGATGCATTCCAAAGCCTTTTTGTTTTGTTTTTCATAAAGAGCAGAAAGAGCCACCTAAGTCCAGCGTGGAATTTGAGATAACTCAAGATGCATTCCATTTCAAAGCCCCTTCAACCCATGTTTCTCTCTTCACAGGCACATTTCTTCACATCCCTTTACACACTCACACATACTCATAGTTCCCTCTATGAAACATGTCACGAGTTATGAAGATTGTATTTTAAAGAAGCAGAGTGGGAGTACTAAGCTTTAACCTTGAACTATTTAGGTTTTTCGTTTGTTTCCATGTTCCTTTCAAATTCTCACTAAAAGAGGAACAGCTTACTTCTTTAAATGTCCCTCCCATGTCCAGGACACTGAAGCACTTCTTTTAATTGTTTTTTGAGACAGAGTCTCACTCTGTCACCCAGGCTGGAGTGCAATGGCACGATCTCGGCTCACTGCAGCCTCCGCCTCCTGGGTTCAAGTGATTCTCCTGCCTCAGCTTCCCTAATAGCTAGGCTTAGAGGCATGTACCACCATGTCAGGCTAATTTTTGTATTTTTAGTAGAGATGGAGTTTAACCGTATTGACCAGGCTGGTCTCAAACTCCAGACCTCAAGTGATCCGCCTCCCAAAGTGCTTGAATTACAGGTGTGAGCCACCATGCCCAGCTGCACTTCTTTTGACTAGTCATTGCCTTGTGCCATGTGATTGTAAAACTGGGTGTCATGATCAAGTTTGACCTTCAGCTGGCCCCAAAAGTGAACCTATTTTATGTACCATAGTCAGAGGCATGATTGGTTCTGATATAAATCTGATGAAAAGAGTAGATTCTAATTTACCCAGTGAAAGGAGAGGAGGCATTGCTGGCAAAGAGCTCAAATTAGCCTGTTTTTGCATGGGGGTTGAGGATCCAAGAGGAGAGGAAGATATCTGTCTGCAGAGACCTAAAACTAATAATCACCACTATTTATTGAACACTCTCTATGTGCTAGTCAACTTTAAATACATTATCTCATTGGATTTTTAGAACAATCCTGTGAAGGAAGTTGTGCTTTCAGCTTCAAAAGTCTCCAATAATCAGTAGGGATAGCTTACCTTGATAAAAACAAGAGAGAGGATGGGAACCTGGGACCCCATCTGTTTTCCACCTGCCCCATGGCCCCAGTGAAGCTCCTCAGAACCCTCAGCACTCCATGAAACATAGCTTTAAAAAATAGGCAATTCTACTTCCCATGATTCACTTTGTTCTCCTTAGATTGGGCCTCTGCTGTGTCTGTCTGGCCTCTCTTTTATTTAAATTTATTAAGTTGAAATTCGTATAACATAAAATTAACAATTTTAAACTGAAGAATTCAGAGGCATTTACATTTACATTGTAAATAAATGTAATATACATGTAAATGTATATTACACACACAACATTTACAAATGTTACATACACAACATTTACAATGTTGTGCAACCACCATCTTTATGTAGTTCCAAAACATTCCCATCACGCCAAAAGGAAACACTACATTCATTAAGCAGTATTCCCCATTCCGCCTCTCCCAGTCCTTGGCAACCAACAAACTGCTTTCTATCTCGATAGACTTATCTATTTTAAATATTTCACATAAATGAAATGTCTGGCTTTTTTCATGTAGCATGTTTTCAAGGTTCATCCACATTGTAGCATGTATCATTACTTCATTCCTTTTTATGGATGAATATTATTCAATTTTATGGATGTGCTACACTTTGTTTATCCATTCATCTACTGATGGACTTTTAGCCTGGCCTATCTTCTTGATTCTCCACCTCTTGCAGTCATGAAAGTCTTTGGATTCCATCTGTCAAAGCAATTGTGGCAGAACCATGTAATCTGTAGAGGATTAGAGTCAACTCATGGGAACTCTCGGCCTAAACCTGTACTGTCTTCTAACCCAGTGATTTTTGTTTATTTTTTAACTTTTATTTTAGGTTCAGGGGTACATAGGAAGGTTACATAGGTAAACTCATGTCACAGGGGTTGTACAGATTATTTCATCACTCAGGAATTAAGCCCAGTACCCAATAGTTATCTTTTCTGTTCCTCTCCCTCCTCCCACCCTCCAACCTCAAGTAGACCCCAGCGTTTGTTGTTTCCTTCTTGTGTTCATAAGTTGTCATCATTTAGTTCCCACTTAGAAGTGAGAACATATTGGTATTTGGTTTTCTGTTCCTGTGTTAGTTTGCTGAGGATAATAGCCTCCAGCTCCATTCATGTTCCCACAAAAGATATCTCATTCTATTTTATGGCTGCATAGTATTCCACGGTATATATGTGCCACATTTTCTTTATCCATTCTGTCACTGATGGGCATTTATAACCCAGTGATTTTTAACTGGGAGCTGTTTTACTTTCTCCTTCCCACAGGGACATTTGACAATGTCTGGAGATACTTTTGGTCATCACAGTTAGGATGTACTATTAGCATCTTGGTGGGTAGAGGCCAGATATGCTGTTAAACACTCTATAATGCATAAGGCTAGAACCCAGAGCAAAGGACTATCTGGCCCAAAATGTCAATAGTGCCAGGGTTGATGAACCCTGTCGATATAATCTAATTCAGCTGAGTTGCCAGAGATTCCAGAAAAATTTGATCAGATGAACAACTGTTCATAGATTTGATTACATTGTCTTAAAGCTATAATTATATATAGGACATTCATGGATTTCACATACATGTACTAAGCACCTAGTTATGGGCCAGGCTCTGGCCTGCAGCAAAGTATTGACAAGCTAAGTGTCATATAAAACCATTCATTTGAGTAATGTATAGCATATATGGGATGTTATAAAACTAACAAATTTGTTTCCTATTCAGTTGGTGCAACAGTAATTGCAGTTTTTCGCACTTTAATAGCAAAACCGCAATTGTTTTTGCACCAACCTAATAGAAGTTTCTTATGTTTGCTCTTTAAACTGTGGAAACATTGAGAAACTAGTAACTATAGTTACTGTATCTACGGTGTATTATATTAGTATCATTTTAACTCAATAAACCATTGTATTTAATTTGGCATCCCTAAATTTATCCATGGCTTTGTGCCGCAGACCTTAGCTAATTGTGTAAGAGATTTCACAATGGACTCTAAACCTTAAATCCCATCCTTTTAGACTGAGCAGATTATTTCATTTCCTTTTAAAAGTTAAAAATACATGCTTTTCCTTATCTTTGCACTTTTTTTTGGCCTGGTGGTTGTTTTGTGTGTTTTGAGTTTTCTTGGTTTTTGTTTTGTTTTAATCACAAGAAAGACAAATTCAGTGGCAAGGAAGAACAAGACATTGTATTTATACCCAAAATGTTAGCACAGGGCATTTCAAAACTGCCTCTCCACTCTCTACCCTCTGGGTCCCCATGACATGCGAAATGTCAACATCTACCACCCTCCCTTTGCCCAGACCTGTGCCACATCAGTTTATGATTAAGAGGAATTCTTGCCTGTTTAGGCCATACCCTAAGTGTTATTGTGAAGTAGACAGTCCTGTTGAGATTTATATCATTTATTTTACTGCTGCCATGGGAGATTAAAAATTAAATCATAATTTTAAATATTTTCATAAAGGTTAGGTAGGCATGTTTGATTTCTTTATTGCTTCACTGAATGTCAGAGGCTAGAGTGTTCACAGAGGACTGACAGTGAAGAATGATGGTATTTATGAAACAAATGTCATTAAGTTTACCTTTGAAAAAGATGTATTCTAGACTCCATCTAGAAAATTATGTACAAATTACATCCTATGATAAACATGGTTTTTTCCATACAAATATTGTTGTACTGTACTTTAAAAACCATGACAACAAAATATGTCTAATACAATGAACGAGTCCTATTATGGGATTTCTTCTAAGCTGGGCACATGTGCAAGCAGACCCCGGAACCTCAGAAGGCTCCTGAACAGCTCTGGCTTGCTAACACACCTGAGAATAAGCAGTGAGACCCTCAGGAAGACTATGAAATAATGTTTCTTCAGGGCCCAAATCTTAGGTTTCTGTATTCCTTGCCCCTAGAGGGAAATGCAAAAGTCAGCCAGTACAGAACCTGGCCCAACGACAGAGTCAAAGTATTCGGTAAGGCTGGTCACATGAGGTAAGGATGAGAATCCCAGAGGGAGATAATTCAGTCGGAGAGCATGGAGCCTCAAAACAGAAGCAAATTTGGGGGAAGTATGTATATGCAGGCCTTTTCTGCAGGACTTTCAGCACCTTTAATATCCTAATGTGCACTGCGACTAACAGGGAAGTTTATTCTGTAAATATATTTGACCATTTAAATACATTTGACCATTTATTGGACCCTATGGTTTTATGGAATATGGTTTGGGAAATGTTGCCAGACTCTGACCTGCATCAAAGTACTCACAAGCTAAGTGTCATATAAAACCATTCATTTAAGTAATGTATAGTATATATGAGATGTTATAAAACTAACAAATTTGTTTCCCATTAGGTTGGTACAACAGTAATTCCAGTTTTTTGCACTTTT
Organism: Rhinopithecus roxellana; assembly: GCF_007565055.1. NCBI lineage: Eukaryota > Metazoa > Chordata > Mammalia > Primates > Cercopithecidae > Rhinopithecus > Rhinopithecus roxellana. The sequence continues at coordinate 118,719,635 of NC_044555.1, read as the reverse complement.
ACTGTCAAAACTGCAATTGCTTTTGCTCCAACCTAATTAGGAGTATAAGTCTAGAAGTCAGCAAGGCATCTTGTAAAGTTCTTATAATATCCCTATGAATGATATAGAGTAATGAGAACTGGATGAAAATACTCTTACAGGGTTACCAGATAAAAGACAGGACACCAAATATTGTATGAGGCATATTATACCAAAAAAATTATTCATTGTTTGTCTGATATTCAAAATTCAAATTTAACTAAGCATCTGCTTTAGTTAAATCTAGAAATTTATACTTTTGATGAGGTTTGTGAATCTCCTAACAAATAGATTATTTTTGTCTTCACAAAGTATGTTTTTGTTTGTTTGTTTGTTTGTTTGTTTTGTTTTTGAGATGGAGTCTTGCTCTGTTGCCCAGGCTGGAGTGTGGTGGTGCAACCTCAACTCACTGCAACCTCCGCCTCCCAGGTTCAAGTGATTCTCCTGCCTCAGCCTCCCTAGTAGCTGGGATTACAGGCACCTATCACCACACCTGGCTAATTTTTGTAGTTTTAGTAGAGATAGGGTCCCACCATGTTGGCCAGGCTGCTCTCAAACTCCTGGCCTCAAGTGATCTGCTCACCCCGACCTCCCAAAGTGCTGGGATTACAGGCATGAGCCACCACGCCCAGCCCTATATTTCATTCTTTACCAGCAACTCACTGTTGCACAGTTGAGAAAATTAGATCCTGCTCAACATTATGATTGTAGTCTACTGTTAACTTCCTGTATTTTTTTTTTTTTTTTTTTTTTTTGAAACAGAGTCTCACTCTGTCACCCAGGCTAAAGGGCAGTGGTGTGATCTCAGGTCACTGCAACCTCCGCCTCCTGGATTCAAGAGATCCCCCCACCTCACCCTCCTGGGTAACTGGAATTATAGGCGTGCACCACCACATCTGGCTTTTTTTTTTTTTTTTTTTTTAGTAGAGATGGGGTTTCACTATGTTGGCCAGACTTGTCTGAAACTCCTGGCCTCAAGTGATCAGGCCACCGTGGCCTCCCAAAGTGTTGGGCCTGCAAGCATGAGTCACCTTGCCCAGCCAAGTTCCTGAATCATTCATTATCTGCCTATGTCATTCTTTTACCCTATGAAAGAAATGAAAATGCTACCTGTACTCCCAAGCCCTTCAAGTTTCACATCTAACTTTAAAATCACTAAAGAGACAATTCTGCCTCTTTCACTTATATCATTTGTTCTTGTGTGAACCAGCAGGTGTGTGGAGAGGTTAGTGAGCATGACAAATCTTGGCAGACTCTGTTCTGTGGCTATACCCACCATGAAAAAGAAAAATTATGACAGTCTTGAATTGCACTCTGTTCTTCTTGCTCATTTATTTATTGAACAAATAGCTCCTGATCACTTAGAATGCCCCAGACACCGTGCTAAGCATTGGGTATATACAACAGCTGAATGAGACAGACATAATCCCTACATCAAGGTTATATTCTATTAGGGAGGGAAGAGAGGAAAAATAAGTAAATAAACTAGATCATTTCAGATAGTTAAGTTAGATAAATTACTGTGAAAGAAATCAGAAGAATCCAATATGGACAGTGACTGAGCTTGCGGAGGGGGTGGATACGTTAGATAGGACAGTCAAGGTAGACCTCTTTGAAGAAGTGACATATAAGCTGAGGCATGAAGAATGAGGAGTTAAACACACCAAGAGCCAAGCGAAGAGCAACTTAGACAGAACCCAGACTACAGTGCTTGTTCCTAGAGCCAGCAACAGGACCAATGTTGATATGGCTGAGTGAAAGTATCCAGTAACACACAAGATGTCAGTCTCTATCCTATGCTTCCACACTCTTTCCACTGAGGAATAGCAACCTAAAGGCTGAAATGAAGGAAATAGTTCTGAAAATAGGTCATGAACAAACAGAGAAGCAAATGGCATTTGACCTCTACTGCCATTTAATGTAAGAGAGAAAACAGATGAGGCAGTGGCTGGAAAGCAGTACTTTCATCACATGTAACCTTTATTTTCAAGGAGGTTCTTTCCTGTAAGTTCTTTTCACCTAAAAACCTGCTGTGAGCCAGATATGGTGGCCTCACGCCTGTAATCCCAGCACTTTGGGAGGTTGAGGAGGGTAGATCACTTCAGGTCAGGAGTTCAAGACCAACCTGACCAACATGGTGAGACCCCATCTCTACTAAAAATACAAAAATTAGCTGGGTGTGGTGGCACTTACCTGTAGTCCCAACTACTTGGGCAGCTGAGGCAGGAGAATCATTTGAACCTGGGAGGTGGAGGTTGCAGTGAGCCGAGATCGTACCACTGCACTCCAGCCTGGGCAACAAAGTGAGACTCTGTTTCAAAAAAAAAAACAAGAAACAAAAAACAACTTATTGTGATTTTTCAGATTCCCTTTCCCTGGTTTGTTCCTTGAGGAAAATATGCAGCAGCGTGTTTTGGACTCAGCACACAGACCAGATGATTTGGAAGACACATGCACACGTATGTTTATTGCAGCACTATTCACAATAGCAAAGACTTGGAATCAACCCAAATGTCCATCTGTGACAGACTGGATTAAGAAAATGTGGCACATATACACTATGGAATACTATGCAGCCATAAAAAAGGACGAGTTTGCATCCTTTGTAGGGACATGGATGCAGCTGGAAACCATCATTCTTAGCAAACTATCACAAGAACAGAAAACCAAACACCGCATGTTCTCACTCATAGGTGGGAACTGAACAATGAGATCACTTGGACTCGGGAAGGGGAACATCACACACTGGGGCCTATCATGGGGAGGGGGGAGGGGGGAGGGATTGCATTGGGGAGTTATACATGATATAAATGATGAATTGATGGGTGCTGACGAGTTGATGGGTGCAGCACACCAACATGGCACAAATATACATATGTAACAAACCTGCACGTTATGTACATGTACCCTAGAACTTAAAGTATAATAATAAAAAAAAAAAAAGAATAAACTGTAGATCCAAACAAAAAAAAAAAGAAAATGATTCTCAACGTTTAAGAACCTTTCCCTCTCCATAGCGGGTAGCAATAACAGCAACAGCAATTGGTTTGAGTTTTTTTACACTTATTTTTAAATGACTCCCATATTACCTTCTTTCCGAGGTGATGGAATAACTTTTTTCTCATATTTGGTGTGGTTTACTGTGAGGTTGCTAAAAGTGAAGAAGGTGTCCAACTGAAAACTTGAGTGTCAAATACCACAAGTAAGAGATGCAGACTAACTAATGTAGGTTGTCTCAGAGTGATATTTACAAAATGTAACACAGTGAATGTAGGCAAGATATGGAAAAGAAGACAAACTAAGATTTACTGTTTTCATTATTTATGAAAATTGTATAAAGTTAACTTTAGCTTTCAGATAAGAGGAAAAGGTGTTATCACTGCCAAAAAGTGTTTTTAAAGAAGTTTCTAATAGAAAGGGACAGATTGAGGTCTCTTTGGGAGCCTGGCTAGGTGTTTTCCAAGAATCTTTCAGAGTAGCAACTTAGCGAACTTTCCATTGTGTGACCTTCAGCCTTGTGGTCCCAGGAGCCTTTCTTTGACAGCACACCCAGAGTAAATTCAATTCTCCAGAAGTCTCACTGTCCATTCAACAGAGTCCTTTAAAATACTGCTATATGCCAAATTCTGTGTTCTGGACACTAAGATATAATGGTGAGCAATAAAGATATTAACAAGTCCCTTCTGATGGGCACATCCTTCCTTCAATTAGGCAAATAAATCAACAACCTAAATATCTCTAATTACATGGGTGTGTGAGGTCACACAAAATTGTAATGACCAAATCTGAGCATTCACCCCACTTAAGTGCAGAAAATCTAGTCTTTTATCAAGTTATCCTCCCTGTGAATTTTTGAGAGTCCCTAAAGGATACTTACAAAGTCCTTACATCCATCCTAGTTATCCAGCACAGTAGGTACTCAGTAAATGATTATTATATGCACAGATTAATTTTGATAATCCATGGCTATTTTGGTTTACAAAGCACCTTCACGGTTCTTTCATCTTAATCATTTACTATGTGCTCTGCAAAACACATGGCACAATGGGAAATAACTAAGAAATAAGACCCTCTCCCTGCCGTCGGGTGGGTCAAATCTTTATTGTGGAAAACAGATACACACATGAAACAGAGAGCCAAGAATCCACATGAGGGATATAGCTAGTGAGCAATCTTGAAGAACTCAGTGGGGAGTTAGTAGCCAGGTAAAGCCTCACATTTAGAAATGGGAGATCCTAACCTAGCAAAAGAATACAGTTTGAGTTGTGCATAGTGCTTAGACCCCGGTGGTAAGACTCGCCTGGCTGCAGCAGGCAGCTTTGTAGGAAACAGATTTGGATAGGTCAGATGGGGCCTGGTTAAATGCCAGGCCTTCAGTGCCAGGTTCAGAGTTTGGGCTTCACTAGTAGACAGAAAGGAGCTATTTATGAATAGTTTTATGCAGAGAGAAGCAAAATGATATTGCTAGCATTCTTCTACTGGAATTGAAGATGATAAAGTCAAATATTTCAAACTTCACTGATGAAGAGAAAACTGATATCACTGATGAAAATGAGATTTTTATTTTCCCCCAAAAGGAAGAAATATGTGTAAGTATATGAGAAGAGTTATTGCAATAAGATTTGGGGTTAGAAAAAATTCAGAATGCCTTTCAAAAATAAGTTATTTCCCAAACTATGCATCTGACAAAGGTCTAATATCTAGAGTCTATAAGAACCTTAAACAATTCAACAGGCAAAAAACAACCCCATTAAAAAGTGGCCAAAGGACACGGACAGACACTACTCAAAAGAAAACATATGCCAGGCACAGTGGCTCACGCCTGTAATCCCAGCACTTTGGGAGGCTGAAGCAGGCGGATCATGAGGTCGAGAGATTGAGACTATCCTGGCCAACATGGTGAAAGCCCGTCTCTACTAAAAATACAACCTGGTGTGGTGGTGCACGCCTGTAATCCCAGCTACTCAGGAGGCTGAAGCAGGAGAATCGCTTGAACCCGGGAGGTGGAGGTTGTAGTGAGCCAAGATTGTGCCACTGCACTCCAACCTGGTGACAGAGCAAGACTCTGTCTCAAAAAAAAAAAAAAAAAACACACATACAAGCAGCCAACGAACATATGAAAAAAATGCTCAACATCACTACTTATCAGAGAAATGCAAATCAAAACCACAAGGAGATATCATCTCACACCAGTCAGAATCGCTATTACTAAAAAGTTAAAAAGGCTGGGCATGGTGGCTCATGCCTATAATCTGAGCACTTTGGGAAGCCAAGACAGGAGGACCACTTGAGCCAGGAGTTCAAGACCAGCCTGTGCAACATAGCAAAACCCAGTCTCTACAGTAAAATCAAATATTTAGCTGGACATAGTGGGTGCATAACTGTAATCCCAGCTACTCGGAAGGCTGAGGTAGGAAGATCACTTGAGCCCTGAAGGTCGAGGCTGCAGTGAGTTGTGATTGTGCCACTGCACTCCAGCCTGAATGACAGATTGAGATCTTGTATCACCAAAAAAAAAAAAAAAAAAAAAAAAAAAAAAAAAAAAGTCAACCAGGCACAGCTCACACCTGTAATCCCAGCACTTTGGGAGGCCAAGGTGAGAGGATCATTTGAACCCACAAGTTCAAGACAACCCGGGCAACATGGCCAACCCCATCTCTACAAAAAATTTTAAAAATTAGCCAGGTGTGGTGGCATGTACCCATAATCTCAGCAACTTGAGAGGTTGAGGTGGAAAGATCACTTGAGCCTGGGAGGTCAAGGCTGCAGTGAGCCATGATGGCACCACTGCTCTCCATCCTGGGTGACAGAGCAAGTCCCTGTCTCAAAAGAAAAAGTCAAAAATTAACAGATGCTGGCAAGGCTGTGGAGAAAAGGGAATGCTTATATACTGTTGGTGGGAATGTAAATTAGTTCAGCCACTGTGGAAAGCAGCTTGGAGATATCTCAAAGAACATAAAATAGAACTACCATTCAACCCAGCAATCTCATTACTGGGTATATACCCAAAGGAAAATAAATCATTCTACCGAAAAAACACATGCACTCATATGTTCATCGGAGGACTATTCACAACAGCAAAGAATGGAATCAACCTAGGTGCCCATCAATGGTGGATTGGATAAAGAAAATGTAATATATATATATATATACCACAAAATACTACATAGCCATAAACAAGAATGAATTCACATCCTTTGCAGCAACATGGATGCAGCTGGAGGCCGTCATCCTAAGTGAATTAACACAGAAACAGAAAATCAAATGCTGCATGTTCTCACTTATAAGTTGAAGCTAAACATTGGGTATACATGGCATAAAGATGGGAACAATAGACACTGGGGACTACTGGAGGGGAGAGAGAGGGAAGGGACAGAGGCTGAAAAACTACCTATTGAGTACCGTGCTCACTTCCTGGGTAATGCAATCATTCATACCCCAAACCTCAGCATTATGCAATATACTCAAGTAACAAACCTGCACATGTATTCCTGAATCTAAAATAAAAGTTGACATAAAATGAGTTCGTATAGCAGAGATAAGGAAAGTAAATTAGTTGAAAGTCTCTAATGTCAGATTGCACTAGATTCCTAAATCAACTTTGTCCTGACATATATTTCCCACTAATTCTATTCAGTTCAACAAGTAGTAAATGAGCACGCCTAGTGTATACTTAGATCTCTGTTAGGCATTGTGAGTATAGAAAAATAAAAAGAGCACATAGCATGGTTCCAACCATCAGGAGGTAACAATGTGGTAAATAATGTCATCATTATTAGTACCTGATATATGCCAGATTACTTACTAAATGCTTCCTATGAATTTAATTCTCTCATCTACCCTGAGAGGTAGGTATTAGTATCTTCATTTTGCGGATGAAGAAACTAGAATTCAAAAGAGGTCAGAGCCAGCAAGCAACCAGTGGGACTAGGATTCAAATTAAGGTCTGATTTCTTGCTTTTAACTACTACCACATTATCCAGAGTTTACATGTGTAAAATGATTAAGGAACAAGAGAAGATAATACCATTCAGTGCTTTGTCTTCTTTATGGTCTCGTGTGCTTTGTGTGACTGACTAGAAGCAGGTTCATAAAGGCAATGAGATGTGCTGTAGAGTATTACCTCGGGATGACCTTTCTAAGACCTGAGGTGGGTCAATCTGGAGATGGAGAGTGTCACAAAATTTCAATCCTTCCATACCTTGATTCATTTCTCGTTCTCCAGTTAGTTTATTTTTGTTTGTTTGATTTGTTTTTGAGACAGAGTCTCGCTCTGTCGCCCAGGCTGGAGTGCCCTGGCGTGATCTCAGCTCACTGCAACCTCCACCTCCTGGGTTCAATCAATTCTCCTCCCTCAGCGTCCCAAGTAGCTGGGACTACAGGCGCACACCGCCACGCCCAGCTAACTTTTTGTATTTTAGTAGAGACGGGGTTTCACTGTGTTGCCCAGGCTGGTCACCAACTCCTGAACTCAGGCAATCCACCCACCTTGGCCTCCCACAGTGCTGGAATTACAGGCTTGAGCCACCACACCCGGCCTCTCCTTCTCCAGTTATTGACCCATACTCTCCTTCTACCACCTTGCCTGCTCTACTATTTCACCTTAACCCATCCTTAAACAAGCTAGATATGTAGCCTATCAATGGTCTAGCTTGAGCCAAGGATAGAATGCATAATACCTATTTGAGTCAGTGGGAGGGATAGTTAGCATGTCCCTTACCTAAATTTTAGCTCTCTCAGCCAGGCTCTTGATAGGAACTGTAGCAGATAACTCAAGGCTATGTTCACTATCAAGTGTCTAAAGCAACTAGTAGTGTAGTTTAGTGGCCTCCAAATTTTAACACAATCAGAGTTTTAAAGCCCATGCCACCCCAAAATTAAATATGTTTATTTATTTACAAATTATTTATATAGTACAACTATATCATTGCATACATTATGATATAAACATATACAGAAACATGAACTTTAAAAGAATGATTAAAAATTAGCAATACTTCAGACTTTCTAAATGGTACAAAAATGGTTTTGTTCTCACTTAAAATTAATATTTGACATAATTTATCAAATGAAAGTAATATGACTCAACAATGTTTAGGTTTTTAAATCTTATGTTACAGCAATTTGAAGGACTTGTTCTAAATCAGATTATTTACTAGGTTTTAATAAATATCTTGGTTGAAAAAGAGAGCTCATAAAGATACACAGATTCAAACAGAAGTGTATCATTGTCTATGCTTAATATTTAATCCTGAATGTGTTTTTTATTTCATCCTTCAATTATTCAAACGTGTTGGCTGTAATTTGTCTAATAAATTTTCTTATTTCCTGATGTCAATCACTTGTGCCTGCAAACTAATCACAAGTGTGATACATTGCCATTTTTAACAAATGGGATCAAAATTTGCCAAAATCCTTCCCTTGAAAAAACTTTAAAGAGGTTAGAAATGTTTATTTCCAACTTTTAAAATTATGCAGGTACTAGGGGTTTTTATGGTAGGTGGCAAAGCAACAAAACCACAGAGAAGATAGAAACATTTTTCAGCATCCATTTTTAAGTTATGCTTTTTTAAAGCATTTACTTTTCATTCATTATTAAAATTCACTTTTTAAAAAATAATATCTTCTGAGTATTGCCAACTACTTAGCAAGAAAAGATAAGAAAATTTGGAACACTTGTCTTTGTTTAGAAGAAAAAGATTGTAACTCATCCCTAAGTTGAGCAATTTTTAAAATATTTTCCTCAAGATAACTAGTGAGATCTCAGAGTGGCGCTAAGAATTTTCACAGTCATTCTCCATCTCCTTACAAACCATATAAAAGAGTCTATCAGTTAAGATTATATAAACTATAGCCTTCTCCCTGCAGAGGTAAACCACAGTACTTTACAATATACTGAAAGCAAAAAACAAGTGAGGCCATTGCTGAAAATCACTTTGAATTATGAAACACCTACTCTTTCTGCAGGGTGCTGGCAAACATACATGACACATCTAACACAGGTCCAAATGAATAGCAGTGTCGATTCAAAGATTTAACACTAGGAAGTAAGCCAAGCATGGTGGAATCTACCTATAGTCCCAACTATTCAGGAGGCTGAGGTAGGAGGATCACTTGAGCCCAGGAGTTGCTTTGTTTTGTTTTTCTTAGACCCTGGGCTCTAAAAAAAAAAAAAAAAAAAAAAAAAAAATAGAAAAAGTAAATAGAAATTTTAATGTTTTCTCCACACCCAAATAGATCATCTTGCACAACCCCCAGGGATTCATACATCCCCACTCTGGAGACGACTCTCCTAAGCTATCAATTAAGGACAAGCCATGAGCTTTAAAGCCAAATGAGTAGGTGAGTGGCAGGCAGTGCATTAATTTAATAGTTGAAAAATTAATAGCCAGGCACGGTGGCTCATGCCTGTAATCCCAGCACTTTGGGAGGCTGAGGTGCATAGATCACCTGAGGTCAGGGGTTTGAGACCAGCCTGTCCAACATGGTGAAACTCTGTCTCTACTAAAAATACAAAAATTTGCTGGGCATGGTGATGCATGCCTGTAATCCCAGCTACTTGGGAGGCTGAGGCAGGAGAAACACTTGAACCCGGGAAGCTGAGGTTGCAGTGAGCCGAGATTGCACCATTGCACTCCAGCCTGGACGACAGAGCAAGACTCCATCTCCGAAAAAAAAAAAGAGTTGAGAAACTCATTCTTTGTCCCCAACCAGGGGAAGACCATCCCAAGTCTGCTCAGAGCTTGGGCTGAAGGAGGTAAAATAGGATCAGTGGCTAAACTTTATTCTATCATGTGCTAAAAACAATATTTTTCAATTCCATACTGTGAGACATACTTGGGAAAGTAATAGACCTCGTTTTGAAAGAAAAAAACTAATAAAAATTTCATCTAGAGTACATCTAAAATATAATTATAAGTGATTGCTAACTTTTCTAATTTTTTTTCTAGACTCAAAGCCGTCTCCCATTTAATAACCTGTTTAACCATTACAACCCTATGAGGTATATATGGTCTTGTCCTTACTTTACAAGTGAGGAAACTGAGGCCCAGAGGTAAGATTTAACTTGCCCAAGGTTACACCCCTCCAAAGTGGCAAATACAGGTTTAGGATCCAAGTCTTGCTGCTCTTCCTTCTGCCTCCAGCCCATCATGGCACACAGCAGTGCCAATCTGAGACTGGCAGCTCAATTCCGATACAAAACTAATGAATTCCACTTCAGGAATTCCTCTTCTCTTCCTTGGTTCCTTGTCTTCAAATCTGAAACCAAATGACACATCCTGGATTTCTGAACTTTCAGGCACTATTAAATCCCCTGAAAATGTACACTTCATTCTCTTCTCCAATGCCCAGGAGCAACTCTGAAAATGTACTTAGTACACAGGTACCACATGCAGCATGGTTTGTTCTCATCTACAACATATGCTTATGCCCATTTCTCCTACTAAACTGTAAAGGGCTACAAAGTGGCCTATACAGTAATCCATTCACTTGGGGATATGCAGTGGTTCCTCTTAGCCATCACCTGACAGCCTCTAGGGCTGAGAGGCAATGCACAGAGTAGGAACTGCTGTAAAATTTTATCATCTACAACATATGTGGACCGAATAAAGGTGAAAATATTAAAATTCCTTTGGCTCTAGCACTTTGAAACTTAATGTAGCATCTTTCATAGAACTAATTTGCTCTTCAAGGCAGCTTATTAATGGAAAAGAGAAATGAAATATTCCTAAGGGAATAATTTCAGTAGAGATGAAGGTCAGCTACTCTTTCCTTTAAAGATGTTAGTACCCCAGCATGACACAAAGCAGCATGACATGTATCTAGCAAATTTACCCACACCTATTTTCCCATATGTTTGTGTATATGTGTGTGAGAGTGTGTGTGTGTGTACACAGACATACATGAAAAATAAATACAAAAAAGCCAGAATAATCTCAGTGATCAGGGAAGCCATAGAGCATCACAGAAAGATACTGGTTAAACTTACAGTATGAACCTGGACAAATTAACTCTCACTTTCAAGTTTCTAATCTTTAAAACAGCAAAATAATAACTCATGCCCCCACTGGGTTATCAGGAAGATAAAATGAACCAACACATGTAAAATCCTTAGTACACTGCCTGGCAATTAGTAAGCACTCCATAAATGGACAATTATTAGCTATTGTTATTGCTATCATTATTATTATAAAAGAAAGGAGCCTAAAGACTCATTTCTTCATGAGTGAATTGAGAAAGGCCTACATTATCACTACAGAAAGTTATTTAGCCTAGAGAAGACTTGAGGAGTGTGGTCCAATAGTCCATGAAGGCATTTGAAGAGAACAATGCTGAGAAGTTATTCTCATGTAAATGAAACACTGACCGAGAAGAAATGGGTAGATTTAAGTAGGAGCAGCATTGCTAGAAATAAGAGTTTTTTGACCTCTCTAAAAATGGAGCAGGCTATTGAGAAAGTTGGTAGAGTCCCCATTCCTGGATACCATCCAAAATTTACAAACACAAATTTGACCAGCAGAAAGTAGGTCTCAGGGCCCAAGAAATCTATTTATGAATCTCCAATACATCAAATGCCCACAAGTTGTAATGGGAAATTTCCATTATCAATCTACAGGGAAATTATACTAGAGCCCTGGCTTCCGCCCTTTGACCAAAGCCAATTCACCTGACCTCAATGGCAGCTCTGACCCAGCACCATAAAGCCCCTGATCCTCAGGTACACCTCCCCAGCACCATTATCACTTTCACCTTTAAATGTCATCATCTGAAGAAATTAACAGGCACATTAAATTTTCCACCTGCAAATTAGCAAATCCAATTTTTTCAGATGACTCAGGCTGAGAAGTAGTCTGAATTTTCCATCCAACAAAGAACTCAGAAAAGCCAACGCCATACCCACATGGGGTTTCGTTGATTTTCTCCACCCCAAACCAATCTGCAAAGTACTTGCCTTTTTAATACAAAAGGCTCAGTTATATAATTACCAAAATCACACCGAATTGTGAGATAAATTAACACTTTTTTTTTTTTTTTCTGAGACGGAGTCTTGCTCTGTTACCCAGGCTGGAGTGCAGTGGCGCGATCTTGACTCACTGCAACCTCCACCTCCTGGGTTCAAGCGATTCTCCTGCCTCAGTTTCCTGAGTAGCTGGGATTACAAGCACGTACCACCACGCCCAGCTAATTTTTTTGTATTTTTAGTAGACACAGGGTTAGTTTCACCATGTTGGTCAGGCTGATCTTGAACTCCTGACCTCGTGATCCACTTGCCTTGGCCTCCCAAAGTGCTGGGGTAACAGGCGTGAGCCACCGCACTCGGCCAAATTAACACTTTTATGTCAAAGAGGATCAATGAACACAGCAGACATTTTGGCACTAGATTTTAAGTTTTGTGAAGCTCCTTCTCTTGTAGGTCCAATGCTTTTGCATATTCTAAGGGTTGGACAATCCTCTGAACTGATTAGTCTTGCACATTTCAAATAGTCAAATTCAACATTTAGTGAGATCCTGCACATCTTCATAGCTTCTTAGAATACATTTTCCTTCATTTTCAAAAGAAAAACAAGTTTTACATGCTTTCCCAGATTAGCAAGGTTGGACTGATTGCTAAAAATAGCTTGGAAAGAGGACTCCAGAGGCAATTTTGTTGAGAAGTAAGGACAGTTTTCAGGATGCAAAGCAGGACCATACCTAGGGTGTCAGGTATAAAGGACATAGTCAGAAAGCTCTGCTCTTCATATCATCTCATTTGCTCAGAAAGCGTGGGGCTTCTGGCTCTCATCACATACACACCAGACAGTCCTGCTTGTACCCTAAATATCTAGGTTATTTTTAGAGAAGTGACAACTTCTTTAATAGCTAATCTCTCCATTCATGTCATGGGCTTCACACTCCTGACTTTACCCCCACTTTCTGTGAAGGCTGGCTGGAAGGTGTCTTAAGAGGCCCTTCAAGATATTCAGGCCAAGGGTACCTCAGAAGGTTGTCTTCTTAATCAATTCTTAACAAATCAAATTTCTGCAGTAACCTGTATCCTGGTTGATACCAGGGACGCCCGCCAGCTTGGAGAGTAAACCATTGCAGGCACCCAACATGTAGCAAATGAGCTGGAATATGTAAATGTGCACTAAATATTACCATTCTAATCTGTATGGGGGCCAGGTTTTCTGCAAACACACTGACTCCCAGCATGTGTGTACATGAACACCCATGGGTCCTACTCTTCTCTCCAGTTTCACTAGGCTTATTAGATAAACTGCTCCACATCAAGACTCTAATAGCTGTTTCCAGCTTAATGGGTTGGTGTCCCACCCCCTACCCAGCTCCTTATATTTTAAAGAGGGGCTTTGAAAGACACAATATTTTGTTTCTTTCTCTAATGGAAAGTTCAGGCTTTGAGGCTTGCCTGTAGGGAAAGAATTTGGCAAAGGAAGATCCTTTCTCTACACCCTACAAATCATGAGGCTTGGGTGACTGCCTACTCCCTTGACACAAAGCTGGCTCCAAGTCTAAACATACACACATATGGGGTCCAGCTGCCTCTCACTTTAGAGTCAGAGACTTGGCCTTCCTCTTGTCTTCGCCAACCTACATTCCATCACCTCCTCATAGATCACTGATGGGAGCCATATGTTCAGAATTCACATGCACTGTATTCATAATGGAAAATTCTAGTCAGACTTCTGCAATAGATATCTGGCTGTCAGCTTCATTAAATTTCTCTGGACACAGAGTAAAGCCATTTGGCAATCATCTGTCTCTCCACATCTTATAAAAATAAAATAGTTTTTTGCACTTAGGTAGACTTCCTTGACTATAGATTCTGAAGACTTTTGTAAATACTCTCACAATCCTGTGATTCTCTTTCATCTGTTTAGGCTAATATATCCCTTTTAGAGGTAAAACTTAACTCTACATTTCTAAATACATTTCAGTCTGTCCTCACACAGAAAGATACATACAAATACGAGTAGTGTGTCATTTGCTTGCAGAAGCCTATATTCCAAACAGACAGATGTTTCCCCATCTTCCGATCTGTACCAATTTAGCACTTGCTTATACAGTGTCTTATAGGCTCCTCTAATTGTTTCCAGTGTATTAAGTTGATCTTGCCAACCACATCGTAACATACTTGAAGCCCTGGTCCACATATGATACTCCTTACACAGCTTGCAGAACCTACCACAGTGGTGAGCATACAGTAGGAACTCTATAAAGTGAATGGCTGGATCAAATTTATCTTAATCTATTCTCATAAAATGTTGGGGAGGACATTTTAAAATAAATAAAATCAAGGCATATGTGTGGGAGGAGAGTTTGACTACAAAAGGAGAGCCAGAGGGACTTTTCTGAGGAGATGGAACTGTTCTGTATCCTGCTTGTGGTGGTTATGTGAATCTATACATATGTTAAAACTCATAGAATGCGTACTCACCAAAAAGTCAATTTTACCGTATAATTTTTTAAATTAAAAAAATTAAAAATCAAAGCAAATAAATGAACACATTCTACTTTATGTACTGTTCTCTCACCAATCTAGAAACTTAAGCTAGCTCTGGTTTCTTATCCAGAATTGAGTAAAATCCTCATTTCAAATCACCCTGAATCTCTTAACTGAGAGTCAAGTTCCCCAAAACACTTTTTATATAAGGGGCAGACACAAGGTTTTAGACACTTCTATACTCTTTTAAAAAGGCTGCCTTCTGAATCATACCAGAAGTTACAATATCCAAGCCACTCAAAGAAACTGAAATTCAAAGAAGTCTATTAAAATGGCAGAGCCTAGACTAGAATTTATTCCATGCCCAGTGCTTTTTCACTGTACCACAGAGGTCAAATAATATAGGATTTTTATATTTGTGTCCTTATATCCTTCCTCATACCAAAAAGAATTTGAGGCCACCTATAATATATATAATATATAGTGATATATATTATACATAATGTGATATATATCACATTAAATATAAAAATCATATTAACTAAACATATAAAAATTATATTAACTAAAAATCAAGACAAGAAGAAAAAAAGCAACAAAGCCAGTGGCAAAGGTAAGACATCTATATTGAGGCTCATAGAGACCTACATGGTTAGTAAAGTTAGGGCTGCAAATTTGGCTCTGAACATCCTGGCAGCCAAAGCAAAATGATCATGTTTCCTCATGATCATTTACCAGATTTATATTGTCCATAAGGAATAAAAGCATACCGGTTCCTCGGGTTAGACAAAATTTTTCCTGGCACTTAGTTCTAAAATTTCTCATGTGGGGATGCCATATAGAAGACACTGAATAATAAAGTATATGAAGTCTTCGACAATATCCTTACAATATATTTAATGAATTCTATAGAATTCTAAAAAACATCTTATAAAAAATGTTTCTGAACCAAACAAGTAGTGAATGTACCCAATTTACTTCTCTCTGAGCCTCAGTTTATCATCTGTGAAAATTAAGTATTGAAATATTTGACCTCCTCCTAAGCTCCTACCAGGTCTGACATTCTTTGACTCTGTGACTTCATAAATTAAATTTGTTTTTCCACCAATTTATATAATTTCTTTCAATCTGTTTTTATTGTTTGTATATGTATGTATGCTAAATGTATCTTCAATGGCCTGGGGTATTCAGTGTATCGTCCACATCCTCAAACAGAGTCAACCTCAAATATAGCTATAACAAGTAATTTGCAATCTGATATAATCATTTAATAATTTAAAAAGGTATCCTCACAGTACCCACAGCGCACTCCCCCAATAAATAAATACATAAAATCTTCTCTACAGGCCCTGAGGCCTGAAATTGTGCTATTCCTTGGCCAAAGGGTAGGAGAAAGGAAGAAAAAAATTATTGATTATCTACTACGTGCTAGATACTTTTACGTGGATTATCTCATTTATTCCTCCCAAAAATCCTGTGAATTAGGTATTATTATTCCCATTAAGATATGGATTTGTATACTGTCAACCTAGCTAAGCTAGAACTAGAATCTCTACAATTCCTTTCTCTATTCTAAATAGGCTGGGTTAGCATGGACCAGATATATGTTGCATGAAACTTGGGAGGCAGAAGTGAAGCAGCTGCCTCATCTTCTTAGGCCCAGAAGATCAGAGGAGGGTACTTGGTGTGGTTGCAGCTTAAGTATGTTGTCTCTTCTCTCCTGGCTCTTAACTTTGGCTTGGGGCATGTCTGAGCCCACAGCAACTGCTAAAGCTCCTCTTTCATCTTCTCTGATTTCTTTTTTGGGGCAGTCTTGCTCTGTTGCCCAGGCTGAAGTGCAGTGGCACAATCTTGGCTTACCACAACCTCTGCCTCCTGGGTTCAGCAATTCTCCTGCCTCAGCCTCCCCAGTAGCTGGGACTATAGGCACGTGCCACCAAGCCTGGCTAATTTTTGTATTTTTAGTAGAGACAGGGTTTCACCATGTTGACCAGGCTGGTCTCGAACTCTTGGCCTCAAGCAATCCACCCACCTTAGCCTCCCAAAGTGCTGGGATTACCCACATGAGCCACTGCATCTGGCCAGCTTCTCTGATTTCTGAGAGAACACACATAGGCCACAACTTCTCTCGTTCCCCTGGGATTTCCTCCTTCAGCTTCTCTGACTCAGGGGCCATGCATGTATTTAGCTCTGTGATGAAGCATGCCAGATTCTCCTGTACAATACCTCCAAGTTTGAAGTTGGAGGCTTATAGGCTGTGAGAGGTATATTTGGGTTCCAGCTAATCCTCACAAGTTCTAGTGTGACCTTGCTCTCCTCCCACTTCACATCCATCTTTCTTGATTATCTGCCCTGTTGACTTCAGGCCCAGCATTGGATCCGGAACACAGTCTCTTATTTTTTTTTTTTTTTTTTTTTTTTTGAGATAGAGTCTCACTCTGTTGCCCAGGCTGGAGTGCAATGGCACGATCTCGGCTCACTGCAACTTCCGCCTCCTAGGTTCAAGCGATTCTCCTGCCTCTGTCTCCCAAAGTAGCTGGGACTACAGGTGTGAGCCACCAAGCCCAGCTAATTTTTGTATTTTTAGTAGAGACAGGGTTTTGCCATGTTGGCCAGGCTGGTCTCAAACTCCTGATCTCAGGTAATCTGCCTGCCTCAGCCTCCCAAAGTGCTGGGATTACAGGCATGAGCCACCACACCCAGCCGCAGAACAACAGTCTTACAGGAACTGTTTAATCAGCTCCCACAATTGCATAAGATCTGATCTCCATAATAAACCCTTTGCTTTGTGTCACTCCTAATGGTTCTGCTTCTCTGATAGAACACTGGCTGATACAAGGCTCAATGAAAATTAGTTGCCCAAGGTCGCAAAGCTGGGATACAGTTGCCCAAAGTCACAAATCAAAATAGGTCTATCTAACTCCAAAGTCCATGCTTATTTGCCTAGGTAAGAAATGTCCTGTTATCCATGCCCTGATTAAAAAATAAAAAATAAAAAATAAAAAAAAAAATTTTAAAAAACTAGCACTGATTTTCCCAAAGACATAGTAAGCAATTGTACCGAGCACTCCCAAGTCCCTCATTCTGCTCTATTTTCTACCATAGAATTTATCACCATTTAACATACTACTGTATACTGAATGACTATCTTTCATTCATTGCCTATTCACCACACTAAAATATAAGCTCCATGAGGGCAGAAATATGTGCCTATTTTATTCATCGATGTATCCTCAGTGCCTAGAAAAATATTTTGCACATAGCAGACACTAGATAAATATTTGTCATTGAATGAATGGAACTCACAGGGACAGCACTTTGGGGCAATAAGAAGCACTGAAAGAATCCAAATTTAGTCAGGGAAAAATTACAATAAATGGTCTGGGTTTCCGTCTTTCTCAAGACAGAAGTTAATGATGAGAACGAAGTGCTTTAACAGCATCCAGAACTCAGATCAAGGTAATGAAAAACCAACAACAACAACACAAAAACTCAAACAAATGTATTGTCCGTGGTACCCTGCTGTCTGTGACTACACTGTGAAATATCCCTACTAGAAAGTCAGTCATTGTTGACTTCCGACCTTTATCTCCTTAGGAAACAATACCCAGAAAACATAGGAAGCAGCCGAGAAACGTAGAATCTTAGACTGTCAGAGCCAGAAGTATTCTAAAGACAACCTTTCATTTAACAGATGAGGAAACTGACGCCCAGAGAGAGATATAACTTGCCCAAGGTCACACAGCTAGATCTGGCTCTCCTGTTACCTAGAAACAAATTTCCATTCTACTGTGACCTTGAGCAAATTACTTAACCTCTCTAAGCAGTAAAAGGAGAATAATAGTATCTACCTCAAAGTCGACATGAGAGTCAAACAAAATGGTTCCTGAAAAACACTTAGTGTAGTTCCTGACAGGTAGTAAACATCAATAAATGTTGGTGATCTCTACCTGCCAGATACATATGCATGTGTACACACCATAGCCCATCAACACAAATCTTTCCCCTTCTCTCCTCCTTTGTCCATATATGCATATAACTCACCATCTAAATCAGCTTGTCTACTTAGGTTAAATATCTTTTGTGATAAAACTTTCTGAAACCACTTTAAGAATCTAAGAAACCTCAATAAAAAGGCAAACTTCAAAAACAGGGAGACTTATTTGCTGAACAAACAGATTCATTCCTGGATTTCTTTAGCTGGCATATCCCACTGGCACATTTAAAATTGGAATTGTTTACCAGAAGTACATTTACTGACTACCATTTCAAGATGAGGAGCAATGGCAGAGTTCCAGGCACACCTGCATTCATTTCAAGCCTTCTGGAAAGTTTCTGATATCCTCATTTCCCCTCAGTGTAACTTTGATGGTCCCCATGCTGTTGACTGCTCTCCAAAAGTTGATGAAAAGGAAAGAAAGTCACTTTTCAGGGGAGTCTACTCTGAAAGGGCTTTAGTAGAACCCACACCAAACTTGGCATTTTGCTAGGAGTTTCTTGAAGGCACAAAAAATTGAGAAATTGTGGAATGACTGGCAGTGAACTTAGAGGGAGAAGTATACTGCCAGCTGCTTCCTCAAATCTCTTTCTGTAGATGACCACATCTTCAGTTGGGGTTAACTTGAAAATGTTACTAGAAATCTGAATATGCTTTCCAGAGCCTGTGAAAAGTTTGCCCATTAAGCCACAATATGAGCTGTACTACAAGAAAAGATATGAGATATACTACAAGGGAAAAACTGATTCATGTTTCCAACTACTTCCAGTCATCAATTGCTAATTGCTTTCCTAAATGGCTATCCTTCTCCACTTCTATTGAACACAAAAGTGCATCTTATCTTCTCTATATTCCTAGGGCCTTGTGATAGACAAGAGAAACTAAAATTCAGAGCATGCTGTGGTGTACTCCAGTGGCAGGGCCGGAGGGAAAAAAAATGAGGCTCAAGTTCAATTTATGGCCCAATCTCAGACCACACAAGCACCAAAGCCACATTGGTTGGAGGTGTGTAGATCTTCCTGGATACCTCCCACAAAGACCACTCCTGCGATTTCCCATAAATGCTCTTTGGACTTGAGATTTGCTATATAGCAGGCTTCTAAAAGGACCAAAGGCAGGTAGTGAAGCAATCTAACTACATTCTACTTATGGGCCAGCCTCCAACCATAAAGAACATTTGGCATTCAGAAATTTCTTTTAAAAGTATTCTTGGCTGGGCGCAGTGGCTCATGCCTGCAATCCCAGAACTTTGGGAGACTGAGGCGGGCAGATCACCTGAGGTTAGGAGTTTGAGACCAGCCTGGCCAACACGGCAAAACCACGTCTCCACTAAAACTACAAAATTAGCCAGGCATGGTGATGCATGCCTGTAATCCCAGCTACTCGGGAGGTTAAGGCAGGAGAATTGCTTGAAGCCAGGAGGTGGAGGTTTCAGTGAGCCAATATTGCACCACTGCACTCCAGAAGAAAAAAGTGATTGCCTTACGGTAAAAGAGCACAGTGCTATTTTAAATTGTCTCCCTACCATTCTTTACACACCAAATTGGCAGTGGCCATGTGAACTAAGGCCCATACCTCTGATGCCAATAGCCAGTACCAGTACCAAAGGGAGCAATATGGACCTTATTCTCAAAGAATTGAGTCTTGATTTGTCTGGCATTTTTCTCATGGACCAGAACAAAGGCTACCTTTTATTTCGTCCAACTCAGACAGTTCCCAAAACTAGAGTAGTTTCCTAGACAAAAGCATATAAAGGCACCAGCTACAACAGCCTGGGGCAAGGAAAAATATTTGGGACAAGCAACAGGCAGATTAATAATCCTGGAAAGAAAGAGGTTAGGAAAGGAGCCACATGTGGGAATAAGGGCCTTAAAAAGCTCTCGTGTATACCAAGGAATCAAGAAATACATATACATGCCCTGTATGGGAAACATACTCAGAAAAGGTCCGAGGAGACTCTAAGCTTTAACCTCTGGCTAGCCCTAAGTTCTGTGAAAGTAGAAAGTGAAAACTAAGACAGAGATAAATGGCCTGGCTAAGCATTGAAGGAACAGCCCAACACAGAACAAATCTGCAATGACAGACTGGGAGAGTCATTCTTTTTCTTTTTTCTCTTCCTTTTATCTTTTATTTGCTCCAGACACTTAAGGTAACTCTATCAAAACACCAGCTGACCACTAGGGTACCAGAACAGAGACTTCAGGGACTACATAAGACAAAGAATATAGACTTTACAAAAACAGTATTGAAAAGTCACTAAAGAAATAAGAGCATCCCACAATCGGTAACAAGAATAAATTTTGGGTAGGGTGGAGAATCTGGTTTCCAGAATTGCTATGCTATAAAATTCAAAATATTCAGTTTTCAACAAAAAATCCAAGAACTGCAAAGATACAAGAAAAGTATGGCATATCTATGGAAAAGGGGAAAAAAAAAAAAAGAAAGAAACTACTCCTTAGGAAGCCCTGGCATTGGGCTTACTAGACAAAGACTTTAAATGACTTCTCAACTATATGCAAAAATCTAGAGGAAACCAATAGAACAACATCTTGGCAAAGAGAAAATATTAATGAAGAGATAGAAATAATTTTTAAAAAGAAACAAATAGAAATGGAAATTAAAAATTCACTAGAGAGGTTTAATAGCTGACTAAACAGGTAAAGAAAAAGCAGGGAACTTAAAGATATGTCAGTTGAAATCATTCAGTCAAGGGAGCAGAAAGAGAATAGAATGAAGAAAAATGAGCAGAACCTGAGACCTGTGGGACATCATCAAGTATACCAACATATGAATAAGCAGGTTCCCAGAGGAAGAGGAGAGACAGAAAGGAGCAGAAAGAATCTTGGAAGAAATAACAATGAAAAACCTCCCAAACTGGATGGAAAATATGAATCTACACATCCAAAAATTATGACAAAATCTGCGCATGAAAAACTCAAAAATATCCATACCAAGACACATAATAGTCAAACTGTAAAAAACGACAAAGAGAGCATCTTCCGAAAACCAAGAGAGGAGTAATTCATCACATGTGAGGGATAAGACTAACAGTTTATATTCAGAAACCATGGAGACAGTTGGACATTTAATTTTTTTTTTAAAATGCAAACCAATAATTATATATTCAGCAACACTATCCTGCAAAAAATGAAGGAAAATTTAAGACATTCCCAAATAAACAAAAGCTTGAGGAAGTTCATCACAAATAGACTTCCTGTACAATAAATGCAATAGGATAAGAATCCTCTAGGTTGAAATGAAAGCACACCAGACAGTAACCCAAATCCATATGAAGAAATAAAGAACAAAAGGAAAGGTAGTTGCACAGGTAATTGTAAAAGCTGGTGGTGTTGCATATACAGTTTGTAATGCCTCCTTTTTTCTCTTTGTCATTCTTTTTCATTTCCATATGATTTAAAAGGCAAAGGAATAAAACAATAATTACAAAACTGTGTTAATAAACATACTATACATATGGAATTTGTGAAACAACACAAAATGGGAAGACAGAGCTGTAAAGGAGCAGAGTTTTTGCATACTATTGAAATCAAGTTAGTATTAATTCAAATTTGATGGTACAGAGTTAAGATCCCAATTTTATCCCCATGGTAACCACTAAGAAAATAAAAACTAAAAACTATATTTCAAAAGAGACGAAAAGGGAATCAAAATTATACACTAGAAAAAAAATCAGTTAATCACAAAAGAAAGCAGCAATGGAGGGATTGAGGAACAAAAAGAGTACAACTCCATGACAAAAGGAGAAACAATACAATTTTTAAATGGGCAGGCCAGAGGCCAGGTGTGGTAGCCCACACCCATAATCCCAGCACCTTGCAAGGCTGAGGCAGGCAGATTACTTGAGCCCAAGACTTTGAGACCAGCCTGGGCAACATGGCAAAACCCTGCCTCTACAAAAAAATTAGCCAGGAGTGGTGGCATGCACCTGTGGTCCCAGCTATTCAGGAGGCTGAAGTGGGAGGATTGCCTGAGCCCGGAAAGTCGAGGCTGCAGTGAGCTGTGATCATGACACTGCACTGCAGCCTGGGCATCAGAGTAAGATCCTATCTCAAAAAAAAAAAAGGTGGGGGCAGGCTGGGCATGGTGGCTCATGCTGTAATCCCAACACTTTGGGAGGCCAAATTGGGAGGATTGCTTGAGGCCAGGAGTTTGAGACCAGTCTGGGCAACATAGTGAGAGTTCCATCTCTACAAAATATTTTTTTTAAGTTAGCCAGGCATGGTGGCACATACCTGTACTCACAGCTACTTGGGAGGCTGAAGTGGGAAGATCCCTTGAACCCAGGAGGTTGAGGCTGCAGTGAGCCATGATCATACCACTGCACCCCAGCCTAGGTGACAGAGCAAGACCATGTCTCAAAAATAAATAAATAAAAATAAAAATAAGCAGGCCACGTGTGATGGTTCATGCCTGTCAACCTAGCACTTTTGGGAGGCCAAGGCAGGAGTATCACTTGAGGCCAAGAGTTTAAGGCCAGCCTAGGCAACATGGTGAGACCCCATTTCTACAAAAAAATTAAAAATTAGTTGGGTATGGTGTGTGTATTTGGGAAGGTGAGGCAAGAAGATCGGTTAAGCTCAGGAAGTTGAAGCTGCAGCAGTGAGCTATAATTGCACCACTGCTCTCCAGCGTGGGCAACAGAGTGAGGCACTGTCTCTTAAAAAAAAAAAAAGAAAGAAAGAAAGAAAGAAAGTTGAGGGCGGGTGCAAAGGATCTGAATAGACATTCTCCAAAGAAAATATACAAATGGTCAATAAGTACATGAAAACATGCTCAACATCATGAGTCATCAGGAAAATGAAAATCAAAACCACAGTGATATACTTTATACCCACTAGGATGGCTATTTAAAAAAAAAAAAAACAAAAAAACAAAAAAACAAAAAAGAAAAAACAGAAAATAATACATGTTGTTAGGGATGTAGAGAAATGGGAACCCCCTACACATTGCTGGTAGGAATGTAAAATGTTGCAGCCAAGTAGAAAGTAGTTTAGCAGTTTCTCAAAAAGTTAAATATAGAATTACCATATGACCCAGTGATTCTGCTCCTAGGTATATACCCAAAATCATTGAAAATTAATCAAACAAATATTGTGCATGAATATTCATAGCAACCTATTCATAATAGCCCAAATGTGGAGGCAACCCAAACGGCCATCAGTGAATGAATGAATTTTTTTAAATGTGGTATGTCTATAGAGTGGAATATCATTCAGCCATAAAAAGGAATGGGCTGGACACGGTGGCTCACACCTGTAATCCCAGCACTTTGGGAGGCCAAGGTAGGTGGATTTCTTGAGCTCAGCAGTTCAAGACCAGCCTGGGCAACATGGTAAAACCCTGTCTCTACCAAAAATACAAAAAAATTAGTTGGACATGGTGGTGCACGCCTGTGGTCCTAGCTACTCAGGAGGCTCAGGTGGGAGGATGGCTTAAGCCCAGGAGGCAGAGGTTGCAGTGAGCCTAGATCACACCAGTGCACTCCAACCTGGGTGACAGAGTGAGACCCTTGTCTCAAAAATAAAATAAAATTTTTAAAAATAAAAAGGAATAATGTATTCATAAATGCTACAACATGATAAACCTTAAAAATATTATGCTAAGAGAAAGAATACAGTCACAAAATCATTCTCTGATTTCATTTATAAGAAACTTTTAGAATAGGTAGCTCTGTATAGACAGTAAGTAGATTAGTGGTTGCCAAAGGTTAAAGGAGAGGCAACGGGGAGTCACTGCTTAATAAGTACGAAGTGTCCTTTTAGGATTAAATGTTCTGGAATTAGATAGTGGTGATGCTTATACAACATTGTGAATGCAGTCAATGCCACCAAATTGTACATTTTAAAATGGTTAATGGTTCATTTTATGTTATGTGAATGTTACTTCAATAAAAAAAAAAAGTATTATTTTGGGGACGGTGTCTCACTCTGTGGCCCAGACTGGAGTGCAGTGGCGTGATCTCAGCTCACTGCAACCTCTGCCTCCTGGGTTCAAGTGATTCTCCTGTCTCAGTCTCCCAAGTAGCTGGGATTATAGGTGCATGCCACCACAACCAGCTAATTTTTTTGTATTTTTAGTAGAAACGGGGTTTCACCATATTGGCCAGGCTGGTGTCGAACTCCTGACCTCAAGTGATCCGCCCGCCTCGGCCTCCCAAAGTACTGGGATTACAGGTGTGAGCAATGCACCCAGTGAAAAACAAAATTTTTTTTAAATTCTGCTTCTAAAATGTGATTGTGCCTTCCTCCTGTGACTCATCAAGGTATGTTTTGGTCAAAGCCTTTAAAAGGACAGAGAGCTTGGACTTCATCAAGCTTAATATACTGTTTATATGAACTCTTTCGTTACTGCTATTAATCAATGTTCATTTAATAAATGTTAATGTGTAAGACAAAATTTGGTCTGAGACTTGCTTTCATTATAGCTTCATAGGGAGATTGAAATAAAGTAAGTAACCCCAATTCATCTCGAACTTTTTTTTTTTTTTTTTTTTTTTTGAGGCGGAGTCTTGCTCTGTCGCCCGGGCTGGAGTGCAGTGGCGCGATCTCCGCTCACTGCAAGCTCCGCCTCCTGGGTTCACGCCATTCTCCTGCCTCAGCCTCCCAAGTAGCTGGGACTACAGGTGCCCGCCACCTCGCCCGGCTAGTTTTTTGTATTTTTAGTAGAGACGGGGTTTCACTGTGTTCGCCAGGATGGTCTCGATCTCCTGACCTTGTGATCCGCCCGTCTCGGCCTCCCAAAGTGCTGGGATTACAGGCTTGAGCCACCGCGCCCGGCCCTCGAACTTTTTTAATGACTACCATTATCTCCATATAAATAAACATAGATAAAATCAAATTGACTAAGGCCAGTTTTTAATACATGGTAAAGTGTTCAGAGAATGAAAATTATATTTCAAAATAAATTTAATTATGAATCATTAAAACCCACAAGAACCGTGGAAGGGGGATTACTTATAATGCAAATAAGAATTTTCATATAAACCACATATATATGACGCTATGATAAGGTAAAATCATATGGAATACAGTTTTCGGAAGCCTGCCACCACCCCCACACATACATAAGTATAAACACTGGAAGAAGGGTTGGAAAACCATCAAATACCTTTAGACAATAATATAAGTGTTAGCCTTAATAACAAAAGCAAAATCTATCAACTCCCAGTGGTTAAAGAATGTTCCCTTGAAGCCAGATTTTGTTTAAATGCCATTTAAAAGAATACATCTGGCCGGGCATGGTGGTTCATGCCTGTAATCCCAGCACTTTGAAAGGCTGAGGTGGGTGGATCACAAGGTCAGGAGTTTGAGACCAGCCTGACCAACATGGTGAAACCCCATCTCTGCTAAAAATATGAAAATCAGCCAGGCGTGGTGGCACACATCTGTAATCCCAGGTGGCTAAGGCAGGAGAATCGCTTGAACCGGGGAGGCGGAGGTTGCAGTGAGCCAAGATCGCGCCACTGCACTCCAGCCTGGGCAGCAGAAAGAGACTCCATATCAAATAAATAAATACATACATACATCCTTACATTTGTAAAGGCTTTTCACTTTCCTAAGCATGCTTATGCAACTGGTCATCTTTTCTCTCCACATCAATGTGAAATAGGCAGGGCAGGCATTATTCCTATTTTACAAATGAGGAAACTGAGGCACAATAAGAAGAACTAACTCTGCTAAAGCTGCAAACAAACTCAGGTCTTCTGATTCTCTGCCCAAGGCTTTTTTTTCCAACTCCCAGTGATGTAGATTCCAATTCAAATGGGTTACAGGGAAGAAGAAGATCACAATTTGAGAATCAAACAAGTAAACAAAACAATAACAACAAAAACACTCAAAACCATGTGAAGCCACAGAGCAAAATATATACCTTTTTCTCCAAGAAAGAGTTACACTTTTCTTTATCCTCATTTGCATTATCACCTTGCAACAACTTTGGTAACACTTAGAAGGCAACACCCAAATGGAGGTTCCAATGAGAAAATCACCCCACCCTACCAGAAGACAAAGACATTGGCCTTTGCTGATATGATGAACAGGCCATTGAATGCAAGCTTAGTGCCACAGAAATCAGATCTCCACCTTGCTCCGAGAGTGAAAGCAATGAAAACTGGGATGGAGATTCTTCTATCCAAATGAGATCACCTGAAACTCAGTGCCAGGAACCAAGCATGGAGGCTGCTGACTGAAAGGGAGACAGCAAGAAGTAACTCTGAACAGAGGTTCCATCTCCTTAAGTTGCAGGTTTGTTCTCCCAGCTCCCATTTTACTTTTCATTTGTGCTACCTAAAAAGTGGACAAACATTGTGGAATACCTTCTATATGGGCTCAGCACACAATAGGAGAATTCAGGAGGGCACACAAGAAAAGTGACAAGTGGCCGGGCGCAGTGGCTCACGCCTGTAATCCCAGCACTTTGGGAGGCCGAGGCGGGTGGATCACGAGGTCGGGAGATCGAGACCATCCTGGCTAACATGGTGAAATCCCGTCTCTACTAAAAATGCAAAAAATTAGCTGGGTGTGGCAGCGGGCACCTGTAGTCCCAGCTACTAGGGAGGCTGAGGCAGGAGAATGGCGTGAACCTGGGAGGTGGAGCTTGCAGTGAACCGAGATGGCGCCACTGCACTCCAGCTTGGGCGACTGAGCAAGACTCCATCTCAAAAAAAAAAAAAGTGACAAATACAGTGCCTTTCCTTAAAAGAACTTGTCTGTCAAGTTGTAGCAAAAAGATATTTATATGCAAAAAACAATGAGCCCAGGGTACAGGGCATTAGATAATAAAAGTCTACATTATGTACTAAAAAGTAGGCAACATAAGATGTCAGAAAAAAGGCAGGGAGAAAAGGAACTCATTTAATCCTGATAATAACCATATGAGATAAAAACTAGTGGCCTGGGGCATTGGCTCGCGCCTGTAATCCCAACACTCTGGGAGGCCAAGGCCGGGGGGAATCACCTGAGGTCAGGAGTTTGAGACCAGCCTGGCCAACATAGCAAAGCTCCGTCCCTACAAACAATACAAAAATTAGCTGGGCATGGTGGTGTGTGCCTGTAGTCCCAGCTACTCAGGAGGCTGAGCCACAAGAATCGTTTGAACCTGGGAGGCGAATTTTGCAGTGAGCCGAGATCATGCCACTGCACTCCAGCCTGAGTGACAGAGCAAGACTCTGTCTCAAAAAAAAAAAAAAAAAAAATGTAAAAACATTTTTAAAAAATACCTAGTATTATTCCCACTTTACTGATGAGGAAACTAAAACTCAGAAAGCATATGCAACTTGCCAAGGAAACATAGGTAGTTACGTAACAGTCAGGAGTTGAACCAAGATCTGTGCAAATCTAAGAGGTCTGGAGTAAATGGAAAATGCTTCCTACAAGAACTAGGGCTTGAACTAGGCCTTAATAGATGGGAAAACTCTGAAATTTGGAGGACCCTGAAAACAGGTAGGATTTGGAAACCATCAAAAGGCATTGTGCAGTGACATAATGAAAGCAATACCTTAGCAATATGTCTACAGTGAGGTCTACGATATGTCTAAACTCATTCAGGTGATATGCGGAATCACCTGAAAGAGTTTAAGGCTAGAATCAGGAAGCCAGCTAGGAAGCTGTTACAGAATGCAGGTATACAATGCTGCAAGGGCAGCCTGAACCAGTCTGGAAGAGGATATAGTGGAATAAAAACATCTCCAGAAAACAAAATGAAAACAGGGTGAGGTGACTTTTTAAATAGTAGTAAAGGAGATGGAGAAGAAAAGATTCCAAGAATTTGAGCCTGAAATTCCCTGAGAATGCTAGTAGTATGTTATGAAAATAATGTCATCAGGAGAGGGAGCAGGCTGCAATGCTTGGTTTGGAACAGGTTGACATCAAGGTGTGGACGAAAAAATCCAAGTAGAAATGCCAGGAAACAGTTGAAACTCAGACGAGGTCAGAGCTAGAAGCATCAGTCTCATAGAAATGCTAACTGAAATTATGAATGTTGATTAGTCACTGTGGCAGACATTGTGATCTGCCTACCAAAAAGCTATTCCTCATTTCTTCCTTGCTTATAGAATCTCAATTTTCTCCTATAGCAGTCACTCCATTCTTAAAGGGAGACTGGGAGCTTTTCCCTCTCCAGAGACACAGATTAGAGGGATTGGTCTAAACCAATAGTTCTCAACCTTGGCTGCACAGGGGAATCAGATGGGGAGTTTTTAAAATGTGGATTCCTGGATCCACAGTCAGAGATTCTGATTTAATTGCTCTAGGATATGCTTGGGCATGAGTTTGTTAAAAGCCCTCCAGGTGTCTCTCACGTGCAGCCAAAGCTGAGATCCCCTGATCTAAACCAATCAATCAAGGCATCTTTATTCCCTTTCCCAGTAATTGGTAATCCTAGTTAATGGGTCCTGTACCCTAGAACTTAGAGTATAATAGAAAAGAAAAAAAAAATACAAAAAACATAAAAATAAATAAATAAATAAATGAATAAGAAGTTGAGTGGAGGCTTCAAAAAGAGATTTTTCAGCAGGGCGCGATGGCTCACATCTGTAATCCCAACACTTTGGGAGGCCTGAGGCAGTCAGATTGCTTAAGCCCAGGATTTCGAGACCAGCGTAGGCAACATAGCAAAACCCCATCTCTATAAAAAAAAAAAAATTTTTTTTTTAATTAACCAGGATGGTGGCATGCACCTGTAGTCCCAGCTACTTGGGAGGCTGAGGTGGGAGAATGACCTGAGCCTGGGAACTCATGGCTGCAGTGAGCCATGATCATGCCACTACACTCTAGCCTGGACTGCAGGGTAAGACCCTGTCTCAAAAAAAAAAAAATAGGTTTTTCATAAAATCAAATTCACTGCAAGTAACACCTTTTTCTTTGGTGAACATTGTCATTTCTACATGTGATGCCTGCAACCACTGCAGCTTTCTTGCAATCCTGAAAGGGATATGCTAAAGATAGCAGATGAGAAAGATGAAAAGATGGAAAACATTTGGGTTCTTTTTTTTTATTTCTTATTATACTTTAAGTTCTAGGGTACATGTGCATAGCGTGCAGGTTTCTTACATATGTATACTTGGGCCATGTTGGTGTGCTGCACCCATCAACTCGTCAGCACCCATCAATTCATCATTTATATCAGGTATAACTCCCAATGCAATCCCTCCTCCCTCCCCCCTCCCCCTTCCCCATGATAGGCCCCGGTGTGTGATGTTCCCCTTCCCGAGTCCAAGTGATCTCATTGTTCAGTTCCCACCTATGAGTGAGAACATGCGGTGTTTGGTTTTCTGTTCTTGTGATAGTTTGCTAAGAATGATGGTTTCCAGCTGCATCCATGTCCCTACAAAGGACACAAACTCATCATTTTTTATGGCTGCATAGTATTCCATGGTGTATATGTGCCACATTTTCTTAATCCAGTCTGTCACAGATGGACATTTGGGTTGATTCCAAGTCTTTGCTATTGTGAATAGTGCTGCAATAAACATACGTGTGCATGTGTCTTTCTAGCAGCATGATTTATATTCCTTTGGGTATATACCCAGTAGTGGGATGGCTGGGTCATATGGTACATCTAGTTCTAGATCCTTGAGGAATTGCCATACTGTTTTCCATAATGGTTGAGCTAGTTTACAATCCCACCAACAGTGTAAAAGTGTTCCTATTTCTCCACATCCTCTCCAACACCTGTTGTTTCCTGACTTTTTAATGATTGCCATTCTAACTGGTGTGAGATGGTATCTCATTGTGGTTTTGATTTGCATTTCTCTGATGGCCAGTGATGACGAGCATTCTTTCATGTGTCTGTTGGCTGTATGAATGTCTTCTTTTGAGAAATGTCTGTTCATATCCTTTGCCCACTTTTTGATGGGGTTGTTTGTTTTTTTCTTCTATATTTGTTTGAGTTCTTTGTAGATTCTGGATATTAGCCCTTTGTCAGATGAGTAGATTGCAAACATTTTCTCCCATTCTGTAGGTTGCCTGTTCACTCTGATGGTAGTTTCTTTTGCTGTGCAGAAGCTCTTTAGTTTAATTAGATCCCATTTGTCGATTTTGGCTTTTGCTGCCGTTGCTTTTGGTGTTTTTGACATGAAGTCCTTGCCCATGCCTATGTCCTGAATGGTACTACCTAGGTTTTCTTCTAGGGTTTTTATGGTATTAGGTCTAACATTTAAGTCTCTAATCCATCTTGAATTAATCTTCGTATAAGGAGTAAGGAAAGGATCCAGTTTCAGCTTTCTACTTATGGCTAGCCAATTTTCCCAGCACCATTTATTAAATAGGGAATCCTTTCCCCATTTCTTGTTTCTCTCAGGTTTGTCAAAGATCAGATGGCTGTAGATGTGCGGTATTATTTCTGAGGACTCTGTTCTGTTCCATTGGTCTATATCTCTGTTTTGGTACCAGTACCATGCTGTTTTGGTTACTGTAGCCTTGTAGTATAGTTTGAGGTCAGGTAGCGTGACGCCTCCAGCTTTGTCCTTTTGACTTAGGATTGTCTTGGCAATGCGGGCTCTTTTTTGGTTCCATATGAACTTTAAAGCAGTTTTTTCCAATTCTGTGAAGAAACTCATTGGTAGCTTGAGGGGGATGGCATTGAATCTATAAATAACCTTGGGCAGTATGGCCATTTTCACGATATTGATTCTTCCTATCCGTGAGCATGGTATGTTCTTCCATTTGTTTGTGTCCTCTTTTATTTCACTGAGCAGTGGTTTGTAGTTCTCCTTGAAGAGGTCCTTGACATCCCTTGTAAGTTAGATTCCTAAGTATTTTATTCTCTTTGAAGCAATTGTGAATGGAAGTTCATTCATGATTTGGCTCTCTGCTTGTCTGTTACTGGTGTATAAGAATGCTTGTGATTTTTGCACATTACTTTTGTATCCTGAGACTTTGCTGAAGTTGCTTATCAGCTTAAGGAGATTTTGGGTTGAGACAATGGGGTTTTCTAAATATACAATCATGTCATCTGCAAACAGAGACAGTTTGACTTCTTCTTTTCCTAACTGAATACCCTTGATTTCTTTCTCTTGCCTGATTGCCCTAGCCAGAACTTCCAACACTATGTTGAATAGGAGTGGTGAGAGAGGGCATCCCTGTCTTGTGCCAGTTTTCAAAGGGAATTTTTCCAGTTTTTGCCCATTCAGTATGATATTAGCTGTGGGTTTGTCATAAATAGCTCTTATTATTTTGAGGTACGTTCCATCAATACCGAATTTATTGAGCGTTTTTAGCATGAAGCATTGTTGAATTTTGTCAGAAGCCTTTTCTGCATCTATTGAGATAATCATGTGGTTCTTGTCTTTGGTTCTGTTTATATGCTGGATTACGTTTATTGATTTGCATATGTTGAACCAGCCTTGCATCCCAGGGGTGAAGCCCACTTGATCATGGTGGATAAGCTTTTTGATGTGCTGCTGCATGCGGTTTGCCAGTATTTTATTGAGGATTTTTGCATCGATGTTCATCAGGGATATTGGTCTAAAATTCTCTTTTTTTGTTGTGTCTCTGCCAGGCTTTGGTATCAGGATGATGTTGGCCTCATAAAATGAGTTCGGGAGGATTCCCTCTTTTTCTATTGATTGGAATAGTTTCAGAAGGAATGGTACCAGCTCCTCCTTGTACCTCTGGTAGAATTCAGCTGTGAATCCATCTGGTCCTGGACTTTTTTTGGTTGGTAGGCTATTAATTATTGCCTCAATTTCAGAGCCTGCTATTGATCTATTCAGGGATTCAACTTCGTCCTGGTTTAGTCTTGGAAGAGTGTAAGCATCCAGGAAATTATCCATTTCTTCTAGATTTTCTAGTTGATTTGCGCAGAGGTGTTTATAGTATTCTCTGATGGTAGTTTGTATTTCTGTGGGGTCGGTGGTCATATCCCCTTTATCATTTTTTATTGCATCTATTTGATTCCTCTCTCTTTTCTTCTTTATTAGTCTTGCTAGCGGTCTGTCAATTTTGTTGATCTTTTCAAAAAGCCAACTCCTGGATTCATTGATTTTTTTGGAGGGTTTTTTGTGTCTCTATCTCCTTCAGTTCTGCTCTGATCTTAGTTATTTCTTGCCTTCTGCTAGCTTTTGAATGTGTTTGCTCTTGCCTCTCTAGTTCTTTTAATTGTGATGTTAGATCTTTAGATCTGTGATTTTAGATCTTTCCTGCTTTCTCTTGTGGGCATTTAGTGCTATAAATTTCCCTCTACACACTGCTTTAAATGTGTCCCAGAGATTCTGGTATGTTGTATCTTTGTTCTCATTGGTTTCAAAGAACATCTTTATTTCCGCTTTCATTTCGTTATGTACCCAGTAGTCATTCAGGAGCAGGTTGTTCAGTTTCCATATAGTTGAGTCGTTTTGATTGAGTTTCTTAGTCCTGAGTTCTAGTTTGATTGCACTGTGGTCTGAGAGACAGTTTGTTATAATTTCTGTTCTTTTACATTTGCTGAGGAGTGCTTTACTTCCAATTATGTGGTCAATTTTGGAATAAGTGCGATGTGGTGCTGAGAAGAACGTATATTCTGTTGATTTGGGGTGGAGAGTTCTATAGATGCCTATAGTTGATGCAGTTTCTATATATATATAGTTGATGTCTATATAGATGCTCGTTAGTTGATGCAGTTTCTTCCTAGCCTCGATGGTCTTTACATTTTGGCATGTTTTTGCAATGGCTGGTACTGGTTGTTCCTTTCCATGTTTAGGGCTTCCTTCAGGGTCTCTTGTCAGGCAGGCCTGGTGGTGACAAAATCTCTAAGCATTTGCTTATCTGTAAAGGATTTTATTTCTCCTTCACTGATGAAACTTAGTTTGACTGGATATGAAATTCTGGGTTGAAAATTCTTTTCTTTAAGAACGTTGAATATTGGCCCCCACTCTCTTCTGGCTTGTAGAGTTTCTGCTGAGAGATCTGCTGTTAGTCTGATGGGCTTCCCTTTGTGGGTAACCCGACCTTTCTCTCTGGCTGCCTTTAAGATTCTTTCCTTCATTTCAACTTTGGTGAAGCTGGCAATTATGTGTCTTGGAGTTGCTCTTCTCGAGGAGTATCTTTGTGGCGTTCTCTGTATTTCCTGAATTTGAATGTTGGCCTGCCCTACTAGGTTGGGAAAGTTCTCCTGGATGATATCCTGAAGAGTGTTTTCCAACTTGGTTCCATTTCCCCCTCACTTTCAGGTACCCCAATCAGATGTAGATTTGGTCTTTTTTACATAATCTCATACCTCTTGCAGGCTTTGTTCATTTTTTCTTCTTTTTTCTTTTGGTTTCTCTTCTCGCTTCATTTCATTCATTTGATCCTCAATCGCTGATACCCTTTCTTCCAGTTGATCGAGTCAGTTACTGAAGCTTGTGCATTTGTCACGTATTTCTCGTGTCATGGTTTTCATCTCTGTCATTTCGTTTATGACCTTCTCTGCATTAATTAGTCTAGCTGTCAATTCTTCCACTCTTTTTTCAAGATTTTTAGTTTCTTTGCGCTGGGTACGTAATTCCTCCTTTAGCTCTGAGAAGTTTGATGGACTGAAGCCTTCTTCTCTCATCTCGTCAAAGTCATTCTCTGACCAGCTTTGATCCGTTGCTGGCGATGGGCTGTGCTCCTTTGCAGGGGGAGATGCGCTCTCATTTTTTGAATTTCCAGCTTTTCTGCCCTGCTTTTTCCCCATCTTTGTGGTTTTATCTGCCTCTGGTCTTTGATGATGGTGACGTGCTGATGGGGTTTTGGTATAGGTGTCC
Organism: Rhinopithecus roxellana; assembly: GCF_007565055.1. NCBI lineage: Eukaryota > Metazoa > Chordata > Mammalia > Primates > Cercopithecidae > Rhinopithecus > Rhinopithecus roxellana. The sequence goes on along the minus strand of NC_044555.1, from coordinate 118,685,453 downwards.
TTCCTGTTTGATAGTTTTCCTTCTAACAGTCAGGACTCTCAGCTATAGGTCTGTTGGAGATTGCTTGAGGTCCACTCCAGACCCTGTTTGCCTGGGTATCAGCAGCAGAGGTTGCAGAAGATAGAATATTGCTGAACAGCGAGTGTACCTGTCTGATTCTTACTTTGGAAGCTTCCTCTCAGGGGTGTACTCCACCCTGTGAGGTGTGGGGTGTCAGACTGCCCCTAGTGGGGGATGTCTCCCAGTTAGGCTACTCAGGGGTCAGTGACCCACTTGAGCAGGCAGTCTGTCCCTTCTCAGATCTCAACCTCGGTGTTCAGAGATCCACTGCTCTCTTCAAAGCTGTCAGACAGAGTCCTTTGCATCTGCAGAGGTTCCTGCTGCTTTTGTTGTTGTTGTTGTTAACTGTGCCCTGTCCCCAGAGGTGGAGTCTACAGAGACAGGCAGGTTTCCTTGAGCTGCTGTGAGCTCCACCCAGTTCGAGCTTCCCAGCGGCTTTGTTTACCTACTTAAGCCTCAGCAATGGTGGGCACCCCTCCCCCAGCCTCGCTGCTGCCTTGCGGTTAGATCGCAGACTGCTGTGTTAGCAATGAGGGAGGCTCCGTGGGCGTGGGACCCTCCCGGCCAGGTGTGGGATATATTCTCCTGGTGTGCCCGTTTGCTTAAAGCGCAATATTGGGGTGGGAGTTACCCGATTTTCCAGGTGTTGTGTGTCTCAGTTCCCCTGGCTAGGAAAAGGGATTCCCTTCCCCCTTGCGCTTCCCAGGTGAGGCGATGCCACGCCCTGCTTCAGCTCTCGCTGTTCGGGCTGCAGCAGCTGACCAGCACCGATTGTCCGGCACTCCCTAGTGAGATGACCCCAGTACCTCAGTTGAAAATGCAGAAATCACCAGTCTTCTGTGTCGCTCGCGCTGGGAGTTGGAGACTGGAGCTGTTCCTGTTTGGCCATCTTGCTCCGCCCCCAACATTTGGGTTCTTAATGAAGTCCTTAAGCTACTGAATTGACAAACTCTGGAACCTCTGTGGCTTTACATTTCTTGTTATCAGAAATATTTATCCTCATTGCTTAGATTATTTTGAATTTTCTGTTATTTGTAGATGAAAGCAACCCAATTGGAAACATATAGATGCCCCTATCATGAAGTTCCATAAAGCATGTCATATATGTTTCATACTAAATACTACACTATACTATTTTCATTGACTTTCTGTCTCCTTCCCCAGTTTTTGAGATCCCAGAAGGCAAGGATTGTGTCTAATACATTTAGCTCTCCCCAGAGCACAATACAGGTCTCCAAACATAAATATTTAAATATTTTTTAAATGTTTAATGGATGGATTGATGAAAGAGTACACAAAGAAAAAGAGGAGAGTGTCCATTAGAGTGTCTTTAGGAGAATCCAGTTATAACGAAGAAGAAAAAAGAAGAGCCAGGAAATAAAGCAGAGATGTGCTCAAAAGAATAGAAAGAAAACTAGTATAAGGCCGGGCCACTGAAGCCAAAATATTAAAAAAAAAAAAAAAAAAAAAAAAAAAAAAAAAAAAAAATTAGGGTAGTCAGTGTCAGTGGGGATGAGAAAAACATGGGAGTGAAGAAAAGGCTATTGAGATTTGGTAAGAGATGCCTGGAAAACTCTGGTATGTATTTTCCCAAGCAGATCCAAAACCACATGAGGAATTATTTCTCAATCTAAGTTACTTGTACTCTGCAATAGAATCTTCAGCATAATTGAGCACTTAAGCCGAAATTACTGTTCTTAGTCAAGGCAGTATTTAATGGAATCTCAATAACCCCTATCTAGTCTTCAGTTTTATTTCTGGTGATGTAGTCAGTTCTGAGGACCCCAGACCTAGCAGAAACTATATCAAAGTCAAGAGTTATTATTATCATATCATGAAATACAGTTAAATATCCTTAGAGAAAGAAAGAAGGGATCACATATTCTCTGCAGGAAAGCTGAGAACAGTGGGTGTCAATTTCTTCAAACACAGCAGAGCACCTGTCATAAATACATTAGGTGGCATAAAAAGGTCACCTGCTTTCAGCCTTACTTTCTTGCTCACCAGTCAACAGGGGGTTTCCCAGGTTGGTAACACTGTCAGTTAAGACATTCTGGAGCCCAGGTTTCCATTTGAAATGAAAGTGATAGGTTATCTCTACTTTCGATTAAACAGGTAACTTTAACCCACTGCCATGGAATTCTTCTGCATGACTTTGGTCTTTTTGAGAAGGGTATGTTTCTGAGAAGAAGCCTTGGGGAAAATCCCCTTCTTCAGTGCACAAGCCCTTGCTCCTTCTCCCTTCAGGAGCTTCTGCCACTGCCCCAACAGTAGAGAACATTAGATCTTGTCGGTAGTATCTGTGAGATCTGTAGAAGCCAACTCGAGCCCCTAAATAGGTATCTGAGAAATGTCAGGAACTCCCCAAATCTGATCAAGTTTGATGCTAGCATAATCCTAGAAGAGTATGATTGTATTCGCATGTTTAATATCATACTCCAGTATTTTCCATTGCTCCCTGTGGTAGGTCAAATAATGACTCTATCCAAAGAGGCTCACATCCTAATTCCTGAAACCTATCAACATGTTACCTTACATGGCAAAAAGGACTTTGCAGATGAGATTAAGTTAAAGATCTTGAGGTGGGTGGGAAGATTATCTGGATTATCTAGTAGGACAGATGCAATCACAAGAGTCCTTATAACAGAAGGAAGCAGAAGTGTCAGAGTCAGAAGGTAGAGATATGATGACAGAGCAAAAGGGAGGGGAAGAGAAGTAAGAGGTAGAGAGGGGGCGAGGGGAGGAGAGAGAGAGATTTGAAGATGCTATGCTGTCACTGGCTTTGAAGATGAAGAAAGGGGCCATAAGCCAAGAAATGTGGGTAATCTCTAGCAACTGGGAAGAGCAAGGAAATAGATTCCCCTCTAGAGCCTGCAGAAGGAACACAGCTCTGCTGACTTCTTGATTTCAGGACTTCTGAACTACAGAACTGTAAAATAACAAATTTGTGTTTTAAACCATTAAGTTTGTGCAGCAGAGATAGGAAACTAAGATATTCTCCCTCATACCTTTTTAAAAATGTTTACTTTTAATTGACAAATAACAATTGTATATATTTATGGGGTACAAGGTGATGCTTTGATATATGTGTACGCTGTGAAATGATTACACTAACCTACTTAGGATTTCTATCACCTCATATATTTTTTGTAGTGAGAACATTTAAAATTTATTATTTTGGCAATTTAAATGTGCATTATTATTGACTATGATAACCATGTTTTACCATAGATCTTGAAAACTTATTCCTCCTGTCCAATTGAAATTTTGTATCCTTTGACCAACATCTCCCCATTCTAATGCCAACCTATCCCAACTTCTATCCCTGCCCCCTATCCCAACCTCTGGTAACCACCATTCTACTCTCTGATTCTGTGAGCTTGACTTTTTTAGATTCCACATGTAAGTGAGATGATGCAGTATTTGTCTTTCTGTGCCTGGCTTGTTTCACTCAGCATAACTTCTTTTGAAAAATACAACTAAGTGGTCAAATAAATTTGCAGGCTCTACCCTTCTTTTGGAAAGTCACAGTATACATTGGTTCACTAAAGGCTCTGAGACATCCTGTGGGAAAGAAACCTATTTAACTCAATGTCGACCATGTAAAAAACATTTTTAACTGAAAAACATCAATTATCATCTTGCAGAACAATGTTCCTTTCTCAGAACTCTGGTTTTGAGGTAATGCTGCTAATAGCTTGATAATCTGAAGCTTAAGATAGATGTGTTAACCAAAGTAGAGGCAAGTGTAGATAGAGATCTAGAAAATGAGTCAAAGAACAAGAAACTCTCAACATGTTGCTCAACTAGTCCAGGAGAGCTCCTCTTCACATACAAATATGAGTATTTTGTCTCTCCTCTTTGATCTATCCCAAGGGTGGGGCTGTCACAGGTGAATGGCAGACGCCATTAAGATCATCCAAGGAACTGCCCCTAGTTTTCATTCCTTGCTCCATAAACAACCTTCTGCTATCATTTAGCTTTTCTTTCAGGTCTAGCCTGACCAGCTGACGTGCCAACTCCAGCCTGATTAACAGTGCTCTGTGCCCCTGAAAATAAGCTGGAATTATAGCTTCGTATTAATATATCTATCCCTTGTGATTTACATTGGTTAGCATGAGTTCAGGCCCAGGAGATTACAGATCTCTAAGTATCTCTGACAAAATTCAGCTTCTGGATCTAACCAGTACCCTGTGAGGTCCTGCCTAAATTGTCAGACAAACTTTCTTGATGACACAGCCATCCTGCCTCACTCCTCTAACTGCCACATCTTCCTCAAGGGCAATTTCCTTGTCCACAACAGCTCTGGCACCATGTCTAGAAAAAACTTCTTAAAAGTGCAATCAGTTGACTGAGTTCTTCTACAGGATGATACAGGATGAGGTCAAGAAGTAGTGGATAAGAGCAGGAAGGGGTTACAAAGGCAGGGAAAGGGGGTTGGGGGTAGGGTGTGCAACTTGTACAGATATAAGGATCTTCTCCTTGGACCAACACAGTCAGTACAAATGAGAATACCACATCAATTCCTATACTGATAGGAGGAAGTCAGGGCAGAAATGACAAATAGTAGCGTGTCTCAATTCTGATCACTTGGCAGAAGCCAGATGGAATGCTGTGTTAAGGTGTTATGGGCAGCTCTTTTATTCCCAATACTTATTTCAAGGGTTTTTCCCTTCCTTTCTAAATCCATGCTGTGCCTGAGGGAATGGCATGCTTCTACAAGGAGATTCACAGCCCTCTGTCCATGGTTTTGTACATCCCTTTTTCACAAGTTGCATTGGGTCAGCAAAGGTTGATCCCTAGGAAAATGCATCCAGGGCTGCACACCTAACACAAATTGAGCCAAGAAATATCTTCCCAGGGGATTTTTAAATTAAGAAATACATTTCGGCCAGGCACGGTGGCTCACGTCTATAATCCTAGCACTTTGGGAAACTGAGGCGGATGGATCATCTGAGGTCAGGAGTTCAAGACCAGCCTGACCAACATGCTGAAACCCCATCTCTTCTAAAAATACAAAAATTAGCCAGGCATGGTGATGTGCAGCTGTAATCCCAGCTACTTGGGAGGCCGAGGCAGGATAATCACTTGAACCTGGGAGGAGGAGGTTGCAGTGAGCCAAGATGATGCCATTGCATTGCAGCCTGGGCGACAAAAGCAAAACTCCATCAAGAAAGAAAGAGAGAAAGAGAGGAAAGAAGAAAGGAAGGAAGGAAGGAAGGAAGGAAGGAAGGAAGGAAGGAAGGAAGGAAGGAAGGAAGGAAGGAAGGGAAGTTTTTCTCTCTCTCTCTCTCTCTGAGAAGATAAATACCACCTGATCTCACTTATCAGTTGAATCTAAAAAAGTTAAACTCATAGAAGCAGAGAGCAGAATGGTGGTTACCAGATGCTGGGTGGTAAGGTATTGGAGAGATGTTGGTCAAAGGATACAAAATTTCAGTTAAATGGAAGGAATAAATTTAAAAGATAAATTGTACAACACAGTGACTATAGTTAATAACAATGGATTGTATACTTAAAATGTTTTAAGAGAATAGATTTTAAGTGTACTCATCTCAAACATATGTGTGTGAAATAATGGATATATTAATTCAATTTAGCCATTCCATAATGTATACACATTTCAAAACATCATGTTATATGCCACAAGTATATACAATTTTGTCCATTTAAAAAAACTTAAAAAAATTAAAATACTGTGAAGGTACTGTAAAAAAAAAAAAAAAAAAAAAAAAAAAGCCATTCTCTCTGTGGATGGTCAAATCTATAACATGTAAAACCCAGGTGATGTTAGCTACCATGTTTTTCTCCATATGGACAAGAAAAAGCTGCTCTAGACTGGGCGCAGTGGCTCAAGCCTGTAATCCCAGCACCTTGGGAGGCCGAGAAGGGCTGATCACAAGGTCAGGAGATCAAGACCATCCTGGCTAACATGGTGAAACCCCATCTCTACTAAAAAATACAAAAAAATAGCCGGGCATGGTCATGGGCACCTGTAGTCCCAGCTACTCGGGAGGCTGAGGCAGGAGAATGGCGTGAACCTGGGAGGCGGAGTTTGCAGTGAGCTGAAATCCTGCCACTGCACTCCAGCCTGGGTGACAGAGCGAGACTCTGTCTCAAAAAAAAAAAAGAAAAGAAAAGAAAAAGCTGCTTGCGGGGGGAGCAAGATGGCCGAACAGGAACAGCTCCAGTCTCCAACTCCCAGTGTGAGCGACACAGAAGACTGGTGATTTCTGCATTTTCAACTGAGGTACTGGGGTCATCTCACTAGGGAGTGCCGGACAATCGGTGCTGGTCAGCTGCTGCAGCCCGACCAGCAAGAGCTGAAGCAGGGCGTGGCATCGCCTCACCTGGGAAGCACAAGGGGGAAGGGAATCCCTTTTCCTAGCCAGGGGAACTGAGACACACAACACCTGGAAAATCGGGTGACTCCCACCCCAATACTGCGCTTTAAGCAAACGGGCACGCCAGGAGAATATATCCCACACCTGGCCGGGAGGGTCCCATGCCCACGGAGCCTCCCTCATTGCTAACACAGCAGTCTGCGATCTAACCGCAAGGCAGCAGCGAGGCTGGGGGAGGGGCGCCCGCCATTGCTGAGGCTTAAGTAGGTAAACAAAGCAGCTGGGAAGCTCGAACTGGGTGGAGCTCACAGCAGCTCAAGGAAACCTGCCTGTCTCTGTAGACTCCACCTCTGGGGACAGGGCACAGTTAACAACAACAACAACAAAAGCAGCAGGAACCTCTGCAGATGCAAAGGACTCTGTCTGACAGCTTTGAAGAGAGCAGTGGATCTCTGAACACCGAGGTTGAGATCTGAGAAGGGACAGACTGCCTGCTCAAGTGGGTCACTGACCCCTGAGTAGCCTAACTGGGAGACATCCCCCACTAGGGGCAGTCTGACACCCCACACCTCACAGGGTGGAGTACACCCCTGAGAGGAAGCTTCCAAAGTAAGAATCAGACAGGTACACTCGCTGTTCAGCAATATTCTATCTTCTGCAACCTCTGCTGCTGATACCCAGGCAAACAGGGTCTGGAGTGGACCTCAAGCAATCTCCAACAGACCTATAGCTGAGAGTCCTGACTGTTAGAAGGAAAACTATCAAACAGGAAGGACACCTATACCAAAACCCCATCAGCACGTCACCATCATCAAAGACCAGAGGCAGATAAAACCACAAAGATGGGGAAAAAGCAGGGCAGAAAAGCTGGAAATTCAAAAAATGAGAGCGCATCTCCCCCTGCAAAGGAGCACAGCCCATCGCCAGCAACGGATCAAAGCTGGTCAGAGAATGACTTTGACGAGATGAGAGAAGAAGGCTTCAGTCCATCAAACTTCTCAGAGCTAAAGGAGGAATTACGTACCCAGCGCAAAGAAACTAAAAATCTTGAAAAAAGAGTGGAAGAATTGACAGCTAGACTAATTAATGCAGAGAAGGTCATAAACGAAATGACAGAGATGAAAACCATGACACGAGAAATACGTGACAAATGCACAAGCTTCAGTAACTGACTCGATCAACTGGAAGAAAGGGTATCAGCGATTGAGGATCAAATGAATGAAATGAAGCAAGAAGAGAAACCAAAAGAAAAAAGAAGAAAAAATGAACAAAGCCTGCAAGAGGTATGAGATTATGTAAAAAAGACCAAATCTACATCTGATTGGGGTACCTGAAAGTGAGGGGGAAATGGAACCAAGTTGGAACACACTCTTCAGGATATCATCCAGGAGAACTTCCCCAACCTAGTAGGGCAGGCCAACATTCAAATTCAGGAAATACAGAGAACGCCACAAAGATACTCCTCCAGAAGAGCAACTCCAAGACACATAATTGCCAGATTCACCAAAGTTGAAATGAAGGAAAAAATCTTAAGGGCAGCCAGAGAGAAAGGTCGGGTTACCCACAAAGGGAAGCCCATCAGACTAACAGCAGATGTCTCGAGAGAAACTCTACAAGCCAGAAGAGAGTGGGGGCCAATATTCAACATTCTTAAAGAAAAGAATTTTCAACCCAGAATTTCATATCCAGTCAAACTAAGTTTCATCAGTGAAGGAGAAATAAAATCCTTTACAGATAAGCAAATGCTTAGAGATTTTGTCACCACCAGGCCTGCCTTACAAGAGACCCTGAAGGAAGCCCTAAACATGGAAAGGAACAACCGGTACCAGCCATTGCAAAAACATGCCAAAATGTAAAGACCATCGAGGCTACGAAGAAACTGCATCAACTAACGAGCAAAATAACCAGTTAATATCATAATGGCAGGATCAAGTTCACACATAACAATATTAACCTTAAATGTCAATGAACTAAATGCTCCAATTAAAAGACACAGACTGGCAAACTGGATAAAGAGTCAAGACCCATCAGTCTGCTGTATTCAGGAGACCCATCTCACAGGCAGAGACATACATAGGCTCAAAATAAAGGGATGGAGGAAGATCTACCAAGGAAATGGAGAACAAAAAAAAGCAGGGGTTGCAATCCTAGTCTCTGATAAAACAGACTTTAAACCATCAAAGATCAAAAGAGACAAAGAAGGCCATTACATAATGGTAAAGGGATCAATTCAACAGGAAGAGCTAACTATCCTAAATATATATGCACCCAATACAGGAGCACCCAGATTCATAAAGCAAGTCCTTAGAGACTTACAAAGAGACTTAGACTCCCATACAATAATAATGGGAGACTTCAACACTCCACTGTCAACATTAGACAGATCAACGAGACAGAAAGTTAACAAGGATGTCCAGGAATTGAACTCATCTCTGCACCAAGCGGACCTAATAGACATCTATAGAACTCTCCACCCCAAATCAACAGAATATACATTCTTCTCAGCACCACATCGCACTTATTCCAAAATTGACCACATAATTGGAAGTAAAGCACTCCTCAGCAAATGTACAAGAACAGAAATTATAACAAACTGTCTCTCAGACCACAGTGCAATCAAACTAGAACTCAGGACTAAGAGACTCCATCAAAACCGCTCAACTACATGGAAACTGAACAACCTGCTCCTGAATGACTACTGGGTACATAACGAAATGAAGGCAGAAATAAAGGTGTTCTTTGAAACTAATGAGAACAAAGATACAACATACTAGAAACTCTGGGACACATTTAAAGCAGTGTGTAGAGGGAAATTTATAGCACTAAATGCCCACAAGAGAAAGCAGGAAAGATCTAAAATTGACACTCTAACATCACAATTAAAAGAACTAGAGAGGCAAGAGCAAACACATTCAAAAGCTAGCAGAAGGCAAGAAATAACTAAGATCAGAGCAGAACTGAAGGAGATAGAGACACAAAAAACCCTCCAAATAATCAATGAATCCAGGAGTTGGTTTTTTGAAAAGATCAACAAAATTGACAGACCGCTAGCAAGACTAATAAAGAAGAAAAGAGAGAGGAATCAAATAGATGCAATAAAAAATGATAAAGGGGATATGACCACCGACCCCACAGAAATACAAACTACCATCAGAGAATACTATAAACACCTCTGCGCAAATCAACTAGAAAATCTAGAAGAAATGGATAATTTCCTGGATGCTTACACTCTTCCAAGACTAAACCAGGACGAAGTTGAATCCCTGAATAGATCAATAGCAGGCTCTGAAATTGAGGCAATAATTAATAGCCTACCAACCAAAAAAAGTCCAGGACCAGATGGATTCACAGCTGAATTCTACCAGAGGTACAAGGAGGAGCTGGTACCATTCCTTCTGAAACTATTCCAATCAATAGAAAAAGAGGGAATCCTCCCGAACTCATTTTATGAGGCCAACATCATCCTGATACCAAAGCCTGGCAGAGACACAACAAAAAAAGAGAATTTTAGACCAATATCCCTGATGAACATCGATGCAAAAATCCTCAATAAAATACTGGCAAACCGCATGCAGCAGCACATCAAAAAGCTTATCCACCATGATCAAGTGGGCTTCACCCCTGGGATGCAAGGCTGGTTCAACATATGCAAATCAATAAACGTAATCCAGCATATAAACAGAACCAAAGACAAGAACCACATGATTATCTCAATAGACGCAGAAAAGGCTTCTGACAAAATTCAACAATGCTTCATGCTAAAAACGCTCAATAAATTCGGTATTTATGGAACGTATCTCAAAATAATAAGAGCTATTTATGACAAACCCACAGCTAATATCATACTGAATGGGCAAAAACTGGAAAAATTCCCTTTGAAAACTGGCACAAGACAGGGATACCCTCTCTCACCACTCCTATTCAACATAGTGTTGGCAGTTCTGGCTAGGGCAATCAGGCAAGAGAAAGAAATCAAGGGTATTCAGTTAGGAAAAGAAGAAGTCAAACTGTCCCTGTTTGCAGATGACATGATTGTATATTTAGAAAACCCCATTGTCTCAGCCCAAAATCTCCTTAAGCTGATAAGCAACTTCAGCAAAGTCTCAGGATACAAAATTAATGTGCAAAAATCACAAGCATTCTTCTACACCAGTAACAGACAAGCAGAGAGCCAAATCATGAATGAACTTCCATTCACAATTGCTTCAAAGAGAATCAAATACCTAGGAATCCAACTTACAAGGGATGTCAAGGACCTCTTCAAGGAGAACTACAAACCACTGCTCAGTGAAATAAAAGAGGACACAAACAAATGGAAGAACATACCATGCTCACGGATAGGAAGAATCAATATCGTGAAAATGGCCATACTGCCCAAGGTTATTTATAGATTCAATGCCATCCCCATCAAGCTACCAATGAGTTTCTTCACAGAATTGGAAAAAACTGCTTTAAAGTTCATATGGAACCAAAAATGAGCCCGCATTGCCAAGACAATCCTAAGTCAAAAGAGCAAAGCTGGAGGCATCATGCTACCTGACTTCAAACTATACTACAAGGCTACAGCAACCAAAACAGCATGGTACTGGTACCACAACAGAGATATAGACCAATGGAACAGAACAGAGTCCTCAGAAATAATACCACACATCTAAAGCCATCTGATCTTTGACAAACCTGAGAAAAACAAGAAATGGGGAAAGGATTCCCTATTTAATAAATGGTTCTGGGAAAATTGGCTAGCCATAAGTAGAAAGCTGAAACTGGATCCTTTCCTTACTCCTTATATGAAGATTAATTCAAGATGGATTAGAGACTTAAATGTTAGACCTAATACCATAAAAACCCTAGAAGAAAACCTAGGTAGTACCATTCAGGACATAGGCATGGGCAAGGACTTCATGTCTAAAACACCAAAAGCAACGGCAGCAAAAGCCAAAATCGACAAATGGGATCTAATTAAACTAAAGAGCTTCTGCACAGCAAAAGAAACTACCATCAGAGTGAACAGGCAACCTACAGAATGGGAGAAAATGTTTGCAATCTACTCATCTGACAAAGGGCTAATATCCAGAATCTACAAAGAACTCAAACGAACATACAAGAAAAAAACAAACAACCCCATCAAAAAGTGGGCAAAGGATATGAACAGACATTTCTCAAAAGAAGACATTCATACAGCCAACAGACACATGAAAGAATGCTCGTCATCACTGGCCATCAAAGAAATGCAAATCAAAACCACAATGAGATACCATCTCACACCAGTTAGAATGGCAATCATTAAAAAGTCAGGAAACAACAGGTGTTGGAGAGGATGTGGAGAAATAGGAACACTTTTACACTGTTGGTGGGATTGTAAACTAGTTCAACCATTATGGAAAACAGTATGGCAATTCCTCAAGGATCTAGAACTAGATGTACCATATGACCCAGCCATCCCACTACTGGGTATATACCCAAAGGATTATAAATCATGCTGCTATAAAGACACATGCACACGTATGTTTATTGCAGCACTATTCACAATAGCAAAGACTTGGAATCAACCCAAATGTCCATCTGTGACAGACTGGATTAAGAAAATGCATGGAATACTATGCAGCCATAAAAAAGGATGAGTTTGCATCCTTTGTAGGGACATGGATGCAGTTGGAAACCATCATTCTTAGCAAACTATCACAAGAACAGAAAACCAAACACCACATGTTCTCACTCATAGGTGGGAACTGAACAATGAGATCACTTGGACTCGGGAAGGGGAACATCACACACTGGGGCCTATCATGGGGAGGGGGGAGGGATTGCATTGGGAGTTATACCTGATATAAATGATGAATTGATGGGTGCTGACGAGTTGATGGGTGCAGCACACCAACATGGCACAAGTATACATATGTAACAAACCTGCACGTTATGCACATGTACCCTAGAACTTAAAGTATAATAAAAGAAAAAAAAATTAACCAAAAAAAAAGAAAAAGCTGCTCTACAGAAAGAAGAATGAAACACCGACCAAAGAGGTGCAGAAGCAAGCAGTAGAGAGAGAATTCACATCATGTTTATCCTATGGTCCAGTTCATCTTTGAAGGTCACCTATATTCAGGAACTTGGGTTTTTTGAGACACCCTGCATCTCTACTAAAAAGAAAAAAAAAGGTTGGGCTCAGTAGCTCACACCTGTAATCCCAGTGCATTTTGAGGCCGAAGTGGGCTAATCACTTGAGGCCAGGAGTCCAAGACTAGCATGGCCAACATGATGAAATCCCATCCCTACTACAAATACAAAGATTAGCCAGGTGTGGTGGTGGGCACCTGTAATCCCAGCTACTTGGGAGGCTGAGGCACAAGAATCACTTGAACTTGGGAGGCAGAGGTTGCAGTGAGCCAAGATTGCACCACTGCACTCCAGCCTGGCCAACAGAGTGAGACTCAGTCTCAAAACAAAAAAAAAAAAAGAAAAAGAATAAAAATCCCCTTTTTGTTTAATATGTAAAGTTGGGATAACTACTCTACCTTCTACGGCTGGTTTAAAAGGATCTGTACATTTTGTCAATGTATAAAGGCTTTAGTCCCCTGCCTGGCACATAGTAAATGCTAGGTAAGGATTTATTTACAAGTTTGTCTTCTGTTACTTGCGACCAAGAATATCCTAACAGAAGGATTCAAAGGGCACACCCAAACTCTGTGGGAAAGGCTGTGAACAAATAACAGTGTCCACTATGGATGCAAAAAAGGGAGACAACAAGGGTCTTTTTGCCTGCTGCCAAGATAGAGCTGGTTTACTGAGACAGGAGAATTGCAATAAAAAGTTTAATCATACACATAGAGCCAACTAAACAGGAGAACAGAGTTTTTTGTTGGCGGTGGTTTTGTTTGTTTGTTTTTGTTTTTCGTTTGAGACAGAGTCTCACTCTGTCACCCAGGCTGGAGTGCAGTGGCACGATCTCTGCTCACTGCAACCTCCGCTTCCCGGGTTCAACGGATTCTCCTGTCTTAGCCTCCTGAGCAGCTGGGACCACAGGCACACGCCACCACACCTGGGTGATTTTTGTATTTTTAGTAGAGATGGGGTTTCACCATGTTGGTCAGGCTGGTCTTGAACTCCTGACCTTATGATCCGCCTGCCTTGGCCTCCAAAAGTGCTGGGATTACAGGCGTGAGCCACCGCGCAGGGCTGGAGAACAGAGTTTTGAGTAACAAAAGACTGATTTGAATAATCAGTCTCCCTGAAAATTCAGAGACTAGGGTTTTTTAAGAATAATTTGGGTCGGGCGCAGTGGCTCAAGCCTGTAATCCCAGCAGTTTGGGAGGCCAAGGCAGGTGGATCACCTGAGGTCAGGAGTTCAAGACCAGTTTGGCCATCTTGGTAGAAACTCCATCTCTACTAAAAAAAAAATACAAAAAATAAGCTCCTGTAATCCCAGCAACTCGGGAGGCTGAGGCACAAGAATCTCTTGAACCCAGGAGGCAGAGGTTGCAGTGAGCCGAGATGGCACCACTGCACTCCAGCCTGGGCAACAGAGAGAGACTCCGTCTCAACAATAATAATAATAATAATAATAATAATAATAATAATAATTTGGCAGGTGGGGGACTAAGAAGTGGTGAATACTGATTGGTTGGGTTGGGGATGAAATCACCTGGAGTCAAGGGGTTCTTCTTGCTGTCCTCAGTTCCTGAACTAGTTGAGCCAGATTTCTGCTCTGGGTGGCGCCAGCTGATCCGTCAGAATGCAGTGTCTGAAAAGCATCCCAAACACCAATCTTAGGTTATACAATAGTGATGTTACCCAGAAGAGCAACTGGTGAGGTTAGGAATCTTGTGGCCTCTGGATGAAAGACTCCTAAACCATACTTTCTAATCATGTGGCTAATCTGTCAGCTTTACAAAGGCAGTCTCGTCCCCAGGCAGGGAGAGCCTTTGTTTGGGCAAAGAGCTATCATCTTTGTTTCAAAGTTAAACTATAGACATGAAGTCCTTGCCCATGCCTATGTCCTTAATGGTATTACCTAGGTTTTCTTCTAGGGTTTTTATGGTATTAGGTCTAACATTTAAGTCTCTAATCCATCTTGAATTAATTTTCGTATAAGGAGTAAGGAAAGGATCCAGTTTCAGCTTTCTACTTATGGCTAGCCAATTTTCCCAGAACCATTTATTAAATAGGGAATCCTTTCCCCATTTCTTGTTTTTCTCAGGTTTGTCAAAGATCAGATGGCTTTAGATGTGTGGTATTATTTCTGAGGACTCTGTTCTGTTCCATTGGTCTATATCTCTGTTGTGGTACCAGTACCATGCTGTTTTGGTTGCTGTAGCCTTGTAGTATAGTTTGAAGTCAGGTAGCATGATGCCTCCAGCTTTGCTCTTTTGACTTAGGATTGTCTTGGAAATGCGGGCTCATTTTTGGTTCCATATGAACTTTAAAGCAGTTTTTTCCAATTCTGTGAAGAAACTCATTGGTAGCTTGATGGGGATGGCATTGAATCTATAAATAACCTTGGGCAGTATGGCCATTTTCACGATATTGATTCTTCCTATCCGTGAGCATGGTATGTTCTTCCATTTGTTTGTGTCCTCTTTTATTTCACTGAGCAGTGGTTTGTAGTTCTCCTTGAAGAGGTCCTTGACATCCCTTGTAAGTTGGATTCCTAGGTATTTGATTCTCTTTGAAGCAATTGTGAATGGAAGTTCATTCATGATTTGGCTCTCTGCTTGTCTGTTACTGGTGTAGAAGAATGCTTGTGATTTTTGCACATTAATTTTGTATCCTGAGACTTTGCTGAAGTTGCTTATCAGCTTAAGGAGATTTTGGGCTGAGACAATGGGGTTTTCTAAATACACAATCATGTCATCTGCAAACAGGGACAATTTGACTTCTTCTTTTCCTAATTGAATACCCTTGATTTCTTTCTCTTGCCTGATTGCCCTAGCCAGAACTTCCAACACTATGTTGAATAGGAGTGGTGAGAGAGGGCATCCCTGTCTTGTGCCAGTTTTCAAAGGGAATCTTTCCAGTTTTTGCCCATTCAGTATGATATTAGCTGTGGGTTTGTCATAAATAGCTCTTATTATTTTGAGGTACGTTCCATCAATACCGAATTTATTGAGCGTTTTTAGCATGAAGGGCTGTTGAATTTTGTCAAAGGCCTTTTCTGCGTCTATTGAGATAATCATGTGGTTTTTGTCTTTGGTTCTGTTTATATGCTGGATTACGTTTATTGATTTGCAAATGTTGAACCAGCCTTGCATCCCAGGGATGAAGCCCACTTGATCATGGTGGATAAGCTTTTTGATGTGCTGCTGAATCCGGTTTGCCAGTATTTTATTGAGGATTTTTGCATCGATGTTCATCAGGGATATTGGTCTAAAATTCTCTTTTTTTGTTGTGTCTCTGCCAAGCTTTGGTATCAAGATGATGTTGGCCTCATAAAATGAGTTCGGGAGGATTCCCTCTTTTTTTATTGATTGGAATAGTTTCAGAAGGAATGGTACCAGCTCCTCCTTGTACCTCTGGTAGAATTCAGCTGTGATTCCATCTGGTCCTGGACTTTACAGACACATGAAAAAATGCTCGTCATCACTGGCCATCAGAGAAATGCAAATCAAAACCACAATGAGATACCATCTCACACCAGTTAGAATGGCAATCATTAAAAAGTCAGGAAACAACAGGTGTTGGAGAGGATGTGGAGAAATAGGAACACTTTTACACTGTTGGTGGGATTGTAAACTAGTTCAACCATTATGGAAAACAGTATGGCAATTCCTCAAGGATCTAGAACTAGAAGTACCATATGACCCAGCCATCCCATTACTGGGTATATACCCAAAGGATTATAAATCATGCTGCTATAAAGACACACGCACACGTATGTTTATTGCGGCACTATTCACAATAGCAAAGACTTGGAATCAACCCAAATGTCCATCAGTGACAGACTGGATTAAGAAAATGTGGCACATATACACCATGGAATACTATGCAGCCATAAAAAAGGATGAGTTTGTGTCCTTTGTAGGGACATCGATGCAGCTAGAAACCATCATTCTTAGCAAACTATCACAAGTGCAGAAAACCAAACACCGCATGTTCTCACTCATAGGTGGGAACTGAACAATGAGATCACTTGGACTCAGGAAAGGGAACATCACACATCTGGGCCTATCATGGGGAGGGGGGAGTGGGGAGGGATTGCATTGGGAGTTATACCTGGTGTAAATGACGAATTGATGGGTGTGACGAGTTGATGGGTGCAGCACACCAACATGGCACAAGTATACATATGTAACAAACCTGCACGTTATGCACATGTACCCTAGAACTTAAAGTATAATAATAATAATAAATAAATAAATAAAAAGTAAAAAAAAAAAAAAAGTTAAACTATAAACTAAATTCCTCCTATAGTTAGCACAGCCTACACCCAGGAATGAGCAAGGGCAGGTTGGAGGTTAACCGCAAGATAGAGTCGGTTAGGTCAGATCTCTTTCACTATTATAATTTTCACAAAGGTGGTTTTAAACATATATGTCAAATGTAGTGTGCATCCCATCACTTGGACACATATTTTAGCATTTCTTTTAACGTTCAAAATGACTTTTTTTGGGTTTTTTGGTTTTTCTTTTTTTCTTTTTTTTTTTTTTTTTTTGGTTTTTTGAGACGGAGTTTTGCTCTTTTGCCCAGGCTGGAGTGAAGTGGCATGATCTCGGCTCACTGCACCCTCCACCCCCCAGGTTCAAGTGATTCTCCTGCCTCAGCCTCCGAGTAGCTGGGATTATAGGCGTCCGCCACCAAGCCCAGCTAATTTTTGTATTTTTAGTAGAGATGGGGTTTCACCATGTTGGCCAGGCTGGACTCAAACTCCTGACCTCAGGTGATCCACCAGCCTCAGCCTCCCAAAGTGCTAGGATTACAGGTGTGAGCCACCACACCCCGCATGACTGAGTTTTCGCAAACCCATATTGATGGGAAATTCAGCCTTTATATTAGGGTCCCTTAGAATATAGGATATCAGATATACACTCTGATACCACCACTCAGCTATGGTCCCTGGGGTACACTATCACTCACAGGAATGCTGGGGCATGGTTGCCCCAAATGTTTCAAGATAAAGTCATCCTGAGGTTTTCCAACTTTCACACACATGAATCCTTTCTTGTGGCTTAAACCTGCCCACTGGAGGGGCTGTGTTGAGGACTGGGAGTCCTGAGGTGCAGGGAGGATTGGAGGATGTTTCTGCCAAATCTCTGCACCTCAGGACTCCCAGTGTATGGACCAGTCACTTGGTCCTGTCTCCTTCTATCTCAAAAGTTTTATTACTTTTTCCCAACCCCTGGAATTGGCCAGGACCAGCCTAGACCATCCCAAACATGTTACAATAACTTTGGGCCTCAAATAGAAATTCAGTCTGAAATTCAGGATCTCGATCTCAATTTAGTAAAAGGCCATTCTGGTGACTTGCCCGGAACAAAGAAAGAGAGCCACAAAGGGAATCAATGCATTCACTAAAAGTGGCCAACAACCTCCAAAAGCTTGCTTCCCTACTTAGGAAACAAGTAGAGTCCTTCTTCAGCAGTACTCACAACATGTAGGTTTGCCATCCCTAAGTTAGAGACTAAAAAGACATTGGCACCTGAAGAGGCAGGGAGGAGGGTAGGAGAGTTAAAATTGATGGAGTGAAAACAAGACTGGATGCAACAAAGACAAACCACAACTTTGCCTATTGCCAAGTGAATGCAAATCAAGAGAGATTACACAGGCAGGGAGCTGAGGTTACCAGAGCTAAATAGATGCAACATTGCGGGAACATTGCCAGGGAACCCACAAACCCTGCTCCGAGGTCTGTGAGGCGTTCTGCTCGCTTAATATCAACTTAGGAACAAGAGCCTCATCCCCACTGGACCTATTTATTAAGCGTATACTAGAGCATCAGTTCCCAAAGTGTGGTCCCCAGATCAGCTGCAGCATCACCTGGGTACTTGTTGGAAATGCACATTTTCAGGCACCACTCCAGACTTGCTGAATCAGAAACTCCGGGGGTGGGGCCCAGCAGTCTAGGTCTTACTCACCTCCAGGTGATTCTGATTACATGCTCAAGTGTAAGAACCACTGGCCTAGTTCTATTTTAATCATGAAGCTCTGCGCTTTGTGCCAGGGTGGGGGTGGTGTTGCCAAATAAAACACAGAACACCCAATTCAATTTGAATTTCAGATAAATGGCCATTTTTTAGTATAATATGTCCAAAATATTGCATAAGATATAATTATGCTAAAAAGGCTTTTTTTTTTTTTTTTTTTGAGACAGTGTCTGTCACCCAGGCTGGAGTGCAGTGGCGCGATCTCAGATCACTGCAGCCTCAACCCCAGGGCTCAAGTGATTCTCCCACCTCATCCCCCTGAGTAGCTGAGACTATAGGCACAGGCCACCACACCTGGATAATTTTTTTTATTTTTTGTAGAGACAGTGCCTCCCTATGTTGCCCAGGCTGGTCTCGAACTCCTGTACCCAAGCGATCTGCTCGCCTTGGCCTCCCAATGTGCTGGGATTACAGGCATGAGCCACTGTGCTCAGGAAAAAAAGCATTTTTTATATATCTAAAATTCACATTTAACTGGCATTCTGTATTTTTATTTGCTACATCTGGTAACCCTAGGTGGGAGGACTTCAGAGAGGATTATGATGGCACAAGCCTAGCCCTCAAGGGTCCCTCAGATCAGTTGGGTTTGCAAAGCTTTGACATAAATCAGACATAGAACAATTCCAAAAAGAGTGTACCATGTAGATCACAGATTCTATGAGCACCTTGAACTCTAAGCAATTCTAAGCAAGCACAGAACACTGGGAGGTAGGATAAACCAAAAAAGACTTTAGGAATTGGATTTGAGTTCACAGTTCAGAATCAAGGGGTCCCAGCTGCTGTTATTTTTTCTCTGTGACCGAACTCCTGCCTTGTACCCACAGCCACTTTTGTGTGAATTAGGAAAAGGAGCCCTTTCCTGGGGTCAGAGACGGCATTGCTTCTGGTGCACAGCTTGGAGCATGAATTCCAGGCTGGAGTTCAGCCCCCACTCACCCTCTCAGTTGGGCACAAGCTGCACAACCCTTTCTGGCAGCGCTGAGCCTACTGCCCTTGTGACAGGTCTGCTTTTTGCCGACTAACTTGGACCCATTCCAATTGCTTACACTCTATCTGCTTTGTTTTGGGATCTGGCCATCAGTGGGGAGGGCTTTCCCCCCACCACCAAGGCTCAGTTTTCTAAAGCCATGTTTGACAAAAGCATCCGCGTGCAAATTCCTTTGTTCATAATGGTGGCATTCAAGTTGAATTGCGCATGAAATTGTCTTGCTAAAGAAGCGGCTTTCTCTATACAAAAGAGGGCAAGAGAAATTGAAGGATCTGATTAGTTAATAAGAATTCTGAGTGGTGGAATTCCAGATTAGCATAAAACAATTTCTTGTTCAGAGCACGTGCAGCACAGAGCAAAAGAATTTTTTTGTTAAAGCATTTAGTTCTAAAATAGTATAATCACAATAAGACATTCCAATGTGTGAATTATAGTATATTAAGTCATGACTAATTGCATCGATTTGCATTCAGGATTTTTAACATCTGTGTGGTAATTATCCTAATCCAATTTGTTATGCAGAATACAATCAATGTTATGTATGTTAGTGTTTAGGGCCCCGACACAATTTCCAGTAATAAAAGGGAATGAAATACAAAGGTAGCTCAGGTGGAAAGACAAGCACATATATTATAGATATCAAGCTCCCTTTCTTGATCTCCAAAATTAGCTGGGGGAGCGGGGAATGGAGATCAAGCAAATTTAATTAGCATCTTAAAAGGAGGCCCAAGAAAAGAGAGAGCGATCGAGCGAGAGCGCTCCTGAGAACTGAGAGCAAGCTGTATTAAACCCTCAGGAAGATTTTTTTTTTCTAACGGGCTGTGGCTTTCAGAAGCTGCCAGAAATAATGTCCTGACCTCACCTGATAATGAGCCAATGAGACCATGTTTTGCTGACATAGTGCTATTTCAGTAAGGGTTGCATCTTACCTGGGAGTCAGGGTTTAGTTTTAAACCTTTCATTTTTCTGTCCTTTTAGGAAAAAGAACTCTGCCTAACATCTCCCAGAAAGTCCTAGGAATCTGGGGCATAGCAAAGTAGCTGAGCCGACTTTAGGCATAGGCAAAGAAAGCTATCTATGTCTGTGTCATTTGTAAGATACTAAAGAGCCCTCCTCCACCTCCATACAAGCGCACACGCATGCACATGCACACACACACACAACCTTGTGGCCCCCTCTCAGATGCCTGAAATTCCTACTTTGAGGCATCTAGTCTTTTAATTTCTGGATTTGTCCCATTTTAAAATGCCAGTTTTCCTTAACGATGCAAATATTAGCAATACTTAACCAGCCTATTGCAAGAGAAAAGCTTTTACTTTTGGGGGGGTTATTTTATTTCCTCAAATAACTTTGTATCAGAGAGCAAGTTTTAGTTCAGAAGAGAGTAGAGAGAATGTGAGGGTCTTAGATGTCTGAGGGGTGGTCAGGTGTGGTGGCTCACACCTGTAATCCCAACACTTTGGGAGGCCGAGGCGGGCGGATCACCTGAGGTCAGGAGTTCTAGACCAGCCTGACCAACATGGAGAAACCCCATCTCTACTAAAAATACAAAATTAGCCAGGCATTGTGGCACATGCCTGTAATCCCAGCTACTCGGGAGGCTGAGGCAGGAGAATTGCTTGAACTTGGGAGGCAGAGGTTGCAGTGAGCCAAGATCACGCCATTGCACTCCAGACTGGCCAACAAGAGTGAAACTCTGTCTCAAAAAAAAAAAAAAAGATGTCTGAGGGACCAAAGAGTTCCCAAAGACGGGAGGGCGGGGGGAAGGGAGGGGAGGCCTGAGAAGCAAAGGTGGTAGATATTCTAGACAGTATTCACTTACTTTGCCATTTTTATGAGTAGACAGACAAGTCCTGATAGCCGCACTGCCTTCCCTCTGCGTCCCCCAAGGGTGGAACCCATGTCTGTGGGAAAAAGGAGCAAAATAAACACTGGATCTGCTCCAGCCTCCCCTATTTCTCCCTACTCCTCTCTATCCCCTCCCAATAGCCAGTTCCCATTCCCTCTCTATTATCCTCTTGGTCAATGCATAGCATAAAGCTGTGGGTCCCAAAGCTGGCTGATAATAAGAATCACCAGGGAGCTTTTTAAGCATATAGATACCTCGTCCAATTCCTCATTAGTTCGCATTTAGTAGGTATGGGAAAGAGCCCAGGCATAGGTATTGTTCAAGCTGCTTCCCAGGTGATTTTAATGGGCAGCTCTACTGTGCAAACACTGGCATCTACTTCAGTTTTCCACCAGGTGTGCCTGCCTATGAGTAGAGCATGCAAGTGGAGGTTAGAGTGGTATGGCAAGTGCCAGACATAATCAAGCTTCTCTTAGTCATTTTCCATCCATTGACCCCTTTACTCTGTAAATGGATTGGCTATAAATCCCCACTGGTCCTTGTTGTACTTAGAGTTGAGTTCAGTCTCTGTCCCTTATTGCAGCAGCCTTGAAGAAAGTCTTCCTTACCACTTTAATAAGTGTCACAATAATCTTTCTCTAACAGGCCCTTAGGGAGAAATTACCTCTGCCAGCCACCAGGGTTTTATTTAACCAACTGCTTTCTAGTTAGTCAAAGCCTGCTCCAGCACACTAAACAGGACCCCATTGGTTCCACCCAGGTGCCTAATATACAAGCAGGAAAGACTCTGCTAAGGACTGGCAGTCCTTGTTGGGAATTTGTTGCCAGTTTCCATGAGCAAAGTTCTAAAATTCCCATCATTCAAACAAGCATTTACTCTGAGTCTTTCTGTGCTCGGAACTGGGAAATAAGACTAAGCCTCTCTGCCCCTAACACTCACAGAAAAGCAGGGAAGAAGATAAATAAATAGGCCAGGCACAGTGGGTTACACCTGTAATCCCAGCACTTTGGAAGGCTGAGGCGGGTGGATCATCTGAGGTCAGGAGTTCGAGGCCAGCCTGGCCAACATGGCGAAACCCTGTCTCTACTAAAAATACAAAAAATTAGCCAGGCATGGTGGTGCACGCCTGTATTCCCAGCTACTCAGGAAGCTCAGGCAAGAGAATTGCTTGAACCTGGGAGACAGAAGTTGCAGTGAGCCGAGATCGCGCCACTGTACTCTAGCCTGGGCGACAGAGTAAGACTCTGTCTCAAAAAAAAAAAAAAAAAAAAGAAGAAGATAGGTAAACAGACAATTACAACACATTTGGGGACTGTGATCAGCTTATTGTAACCATCTGCTAGAAGGTGAGAAGCCAGCTATAACAATTAATCTGTTTAAAAAAAAAAGTATTTATTAGATCACATCTAGGAGGTAATTCCTTCACCTTGTTTAGCTCTGCAGAGCTCCCCCTGCTTCCTACTTGTCCTTCTGCAATAACACCCCAAAACACACAGCTTGTTCTCAGGGTTTCCTTCTAACCCTTAGCACACTGACTCATCCATAGCTAACGTCAGCCTACAAGATAAACTCAAACTTGTTAACCTGCCATTTCAGACACACCATGGTCCTGAAAGGATGGCTTCATCTGCATGAACATCATCAATCAGCAAGGCATACTGGACATCTATATCAGGAAGTTAGAAGACAGCACACTGCAGAACATTCCTTGATTCCTCTGTCCACACTCCCTGTTCTGGACCTTGGTCAGTGGGAAAAAAATTCTGGAGGGGCTTCCTGACTCCAGAGAAAAGAACAACACTGGGCTCTGAAAAGTGAGGCACAAAAAAGCCAGAGAAGCTGCTAGGACTATCAAGTCCTCTAACCAACTCGACCCCATGAAAGAGCTCATTGTGACAGCTGTGGTGTCTCCCCTTTTGGGCAACAAACTATTCCCTCCCAAAGGCCCAACAAAGGAGACAGAGGATGAGGTACTAGAAGTTTCAGGTTGCAGAAGGGTAACCAGATATCTGGGATTCCAGTCAGGTGCCACTCAAACACTACTTTGCATAGAAACCTTGAGGCCTCTCTCAGCCTCCATCTCATCATCAAAATGGAGATGATACTGCTTTCCTGAGAGATGTGATCAAGGATTTTAAAATGCTGTACAAACTGCAGCCAGCTATTCAAACACAAGGACTTGTTATTACTATTATGATGGACCCTGAAAGGCATATTGAAAAAGTTTTACAACAGCCAGGCACAGTGGCACATGCCTGTAATCCAAGCACTTTAGGAGGCCAAGGCGGGTGGATCACTTGAGGTCAGGAGTTTGAGACCAGCCTGACCAACATGGTGAAACCCCGTCTCTACCAATAATAATAATAATACAAAAAATTAGCTGGGCGTGGTGGCGCATGTCTGTAATCCCAGCTACTTGGGAGGCTGAGGCAGGAGAAGTGCTTGAACCCACGAGGTGGAGGTTGCAGTGAGCCAAGATTGTGCCAAAGAAAAAAAGAAAAAGTTTTATAACAGCACATGTGTGGGCAACAGGTTGCTTTCAGGAATAGGAACAAGAAGAAAGGACAGCACTAACTCAGACATGGGTTGTCCAAGTCACCTCTCCCCCAGGGCCTGGGTGCTTGGTGGAATAAATAGTCTCTGTTACCACTCTTTCACACCCCTTGTCAATATGGCAATATGGCAGCAAAGCACCTGCTGTATCAACCACAAATGCCAAGACCTAACTACAAATAACCACTCAGTGGCCTCCCCTTCTCTTTTTGAAAGCTCATTATTGCGGGGAGCAGTGGCTTATGCCTGTAATCCCAGCACTTTGGGAGGCCAAGGCTGATGGATTGCTTGAACCCAGGAGTTCGAGATCAGCCTGGGCAACATGGTGAGACTCCGTCTCCACAAAAAAAAACTTAAAATGAGCCAGGTGTGGTGGCATGCTCCTGTAGTGCCTGCTACTCAGGAAGCCTAGGCGGGAGAATCGCTTGAGCCAGGAGGTCGAGGGTGCAGTGAGCTGTGATTGCGCCGCTACTCTCCAGCCTGGGTGACAGAGTAAGACCCTGTGGGAAAAAAAAAAAAGAAGAAGAAAGAAAATAAGACAGGGAGAAGAAAGAAAGAAAGAAAGAAAGAAAGAAAGAAAGAAAGAAAGAAAGAAAGAAAGAAAGAAAGAAAGAAAGAAAGAAAGAAAGAAAGAAAGAAAGAAAGAAAGAAAGAAAGAAAGAAAGAAAGAAAGAAAGAAAGAAAGGGAAAGAAAGAGAGAGAAAAAGAAAGAGAGAAAGAGAGAGAGAGAAACATCGATCCTGGTCCTGGCGTGCCCTGAGAAGCATCAATTTAGGGGCACTGTGGTGATGGAGAGTCTTTGCAAGGCTTCCTTCCTGAATTTGAACCTGCAGACAGGGCCACAGGCTAACGAAAGAACTAACTGAAGTATGTCTGGTACATCTGCAACTTTTCAGCAAATGACTCCCCACCCATCCAGAATGTCCCCACCCTGCCCTTGTCTTGCTCAGAGCCGTAGGGGGAGAATGAGCAATACTGTGTCCCTCTGATGTGATATGTTGACTAACAAGTCATACGCTCCCTCTGAAGAGAAGGAGACATTACAGACTTCCTGGAAGGCCTAGAGGGAGATTTATCTTAGGGGTGGAGGAGCATAGAGCCTTGTCAATTTCCCTAAAACCCCACCCTATAGATAGACACCTTCTGGTAAGGAGTACCCCACTTTGTTACACCTCTGAAAGCCCCACAAAAATCTCTTTCAGTTATCATCATCAATCACATGTCTGCTTGTCCCAGCCCTGGGGAATTTTGTCGTAATGCCTATATAAGTCAGTGTAGCAGAGGAGAACTGCTGCAGACTTCTATTGTGTGGTGCTTATTTGGAAGCTCCTTAATTTTTTTCTTTCCTTCTAGGCAACATATCAGACGGATTTGATAAGGGGCAAAGTCTGGAGAAAGAAGTAGCAAGGGGCTATACCTGCTTGGCATCCTTTCCCCTTTCCTTCCCTGCCATGACTTGGGACTTCCAGACAGAGCCTGCGAGGCTAACACAAAATCCTGAGTAGAGGTTGTAGCTCTTTGGACATGAAAGTATCAGTAGGAGTCCGAGGTCTGGGAGGTGGGGAAGGGGTAGGTTAGTAGAAGAGGCTCAGGTCACAGTTTACAGCCTGGTTTTCAAAGGGTCAAAAATTCTATTCTATCTTATCACTCAGGCTAAAAAAGAAGAGGGATAGAAAATTGGAGAGAAAGATAAGTGGAAACCAACTCAACAACATAGGGAGATATACTCAGATTGTACTCCGAGAGGGCCACACCGTGTAAATTAAAAGAACAGACTCTAGCCCAGCACTGTACAATAAGAATTCTCTGTGATGATGGCAGTGTTCTATATATGCACCATCCCATACAGTAGCCACTAGCCACATGTGGTTGTCAAGTACTTGAAATGTGGCTGGTGTGATTGAGAAACTGAATTTTTAATTTAATTTCATTTTAATGTATTTAAATTGAAATTTAAATAGTCACCTGTAGCTAGTGGCTACCTTATGAACCAGCACAGGTCTTGGGTTACTACATTCTCTGGGTTCAAAGCCCCATTCTGCCTCTTGTTGGCTTGGGGACTGTGCTGAATTACTTAACTTCTCTGTGCTTCAGTTCAACCATCTGTGAAATGGAAATAGTAAGAGTTCTCACAGGATGGTTGTGGGGATCATATGAGTTAATAGACTTGTGTGTGTATGTATAAAGTGATTAGAGAAGTACTTGGTATATAACAAGTGCTATACATAAATTTTTTCCAATTAGAGACACTCAGTGTAGAAACATTCCCTACCCACTGTGGGACCTCTGCAGAGGGAAAGAAGCCTCTCACTGCTACAGAGACAGCAGACAGTAGTCTAACACTCTTCTTAAGCCAGATTTTAGGAGAAATGCAGTTCAAATCATTACCCTTGTCAAGGAAGGCTGAAAGCAGTGTATGTGGCAGTATGCAGAAGGAGGCACTCAACCCTAGCCACTGTCTGGTTGTAGCTCTTCATCACAGACACACAGAACACTCCTCATCTTTTCAAGCTCATCCAGTTACAGGTAAGTGAGATAATTCTCACAGACAGATGCCCCCAACCTCAACAGTGAGAAAGACAGTGAAGCGTCATGATAAGAAGAGTTTGGGGGCAACAGTCATGGAAATCTGAATTTGAATCCCAGTCTAACCACTAACTGATAGAGTGAGATTAGGCAAGGGACTTACCTTCTCTGTGCCTCAGTTTCTCCACCTGTAAAGTGGAGCTATATTAATTCATATCTTCCAAGATTGGTGTGATGATAGAAGGGAGTAATATGAGCAAAGCACTCAGCACCGGTGCCTGGTAGTTTCTACTTTTATCATCCTTATCTGTATGTTGGAATGAGAACCAATCCAAGGTGAATGGGTGAGTGGAGCTATTTTGCAATCCATCATCAACAACTCTCTGAGCTTAGATGGGGGGATAAGGAAGTCTGCTTCCTAATGCCCAGAGAAGCAGAAACCAATTGTAAAACCAGGGCTAAACCCCAGTCCCACTGCCTTTTAGCTCCAGGCCAGGCAGCACCAGTGGGCTCTTCCAAAGAGCCTGCAGGCTACTAATTTCTGATGGAGTTGTAGTGGTTTTATTTTATTTATTTATTTATTTTTGATAAATCACTCTCAATGTAGGAAGCAGAAGTGCAAGTTACTTCATTAAAAGCACTCACACATAACTGGATACATTTACATATTAAGCAGGCAACTGAGACACTAATCTTCCTATTTTATGTACAGCTGTAATCATTACTCAGCATCAGAATGCTTGTTAAATACTCAGCCTACTACAGAGAGCTCTCAAATCTTTGCAAAGTACAGGTGACAATGTGAAAGTACTCCCATTCACAAGCTGGATGTAATCCCCTCATCATCCCTTAGACCCTGGCAACAGTGTATGCAGGCGCCTCAAGCTCACCCAAGTCAGCTCTAAGCATAGACAAAGATATGACTGCAGGTCTTTCAGCACGAGTTTCAATGTATCTGATTAGCTGACTCACACGTACAGGAAGCAGGTCTCTGTTGTTTTGTGCATTGTGTTGTTGGTTTGGAAGTGGAGCAAAGAAGAAAGACATAAAAGTTCAGAGCTCGTGGCCGGGCACAGTGGCTCACACCTGTAATCCCAGGACTTTGGAAGGCCGAGGCGGGCGGATCACGAGGTCTGGAGATCGAGACCATCCTGGCTAACACAGTGAAACCCCGTCTCTACTAAAAATACAAAAAATTAGCTGGGTGTGGTGGCGGGCGCCTGTAGTCCCAGCTACTTAGGAGGCTGAGGCAGGAGAATAGCGTGAACCCGGGGAGCGGAGCTTGCAGTGAACCGAAATCGCTCCACTGCACTCCAGCCTGGGTGACAGAGCGAGACTCCGTCTCAAAAAAAAAAAAAAAAAAAAAAAAACTAAAACAAAAAAAAAAAGTCCAGAGCTCTGAGCAGCAGGGGGACTATTTGAGGGTCCAGCGCCATCTGCAGTTGCAGGAAGAAAGGTCAGTAGTGTGGCTTAGAGTAAAGGAAAGCAAAAGAAAGGAAAGCCTAAGAGAAAGTTGGCCTTCATAAAGCACTGTTGCTTCAAACCAGCCCTGAATTCAGCCCCACTACTTAAAAAATAACTTCAGTCCAAAACCCAATCAATACCAAACCAGACAAAAGCATAAGAAAACTACAGACCAATATTCTTCATGAACATAGACAGAAAATATCTCCCCACCAAATGTTAGCAAATTAAATATCTCCCCACCAAATGTTAGCAAATTAAATCCATCAATACATAAAAGCAGATAATACCTCATGATCAAGTAGTGTTTATCCAAGGAATGATCTCAATAGATGCATTAAAAATTTTTGATAAAATGCAGATCCATTTATGATTTTTAAAAAACTCTCAATAAACTAAGAATATAAAGAAATATCCTCAACCTGATAAAGCACATCTATGAAAAACCCACAGCTAACATCATACTTAATGGTAAAAGACTGAAAACTTTTCCCCAAGAAGAGGAACAAGATGTCTTCTCTTGCCACTTCTATTCAACATTGTAGTGGAGGTTCTAACCAGAGCAATTAAGCAAGGAAAAGGAAATAGAAGACATAAATATTGGAAAAGAAGAAATAAAACTGTCTTTATTCACAGACATCATGATCATTTAACTAAAGAATCCCAAAGAGCGTACAAACAAGCTCCTAGAACTGAGTTTGGCAAAGTCATAGGATACAGAGTCAATATACGAAAATTAATTGCATATCAATTGGAAACAGAAATTTAATAACAGTACCATTTATAATAACATAACATATATGAAATACTTAGGAATAAATTTACAAAATATGTGCAAGATGTGTATGCTGAAAACTACAAAACATTGATGAAATAAAGAGGACCTAAAAAAACTGGAGAGGCATTCTGTTTTCATGGATCAGAGACTCAATAGGGTCAAAATGTCAGTTCTTCTCGAATTGGTCTATAGATTCAACACAGTCTCAACCAAAAAGACAGCAGGCTTCTTTGCAGAAAATGACAAGCTGATTCTAAACTTTCTATTGAAAAAGCAAAAGACATAAAAGAGCCAAGGCAATTTTTCAAAAGAACAAAGCTGGAGGACCTACATTTTAACTTCAAGACTTATTACAAATCTACAATAAACAAGGCAGCGTCGTGTTGGCATAAGGCTAAATATATAGATCAGCAGAACAGAATAGAGGTCTATAAGTAGACCCATATATATGTGGTCACTTGATTTTTGACAAAAGTACAAAAGCAATTCAGTGAAGAAAGGATAGTTTTTTCAACAAATGTTACTGTGACAATTTGACATCTATATGCAAAAAAAAAAAAAAAATGAGCCTCAGCCCTTACCTTGTATCATATACAAAATTAACTCAAAATGGCTCATAGACATGATGTAAAAGCTGACACTATAAAGCTTCTAGAATAAAACATGAGAGAAAACGCTTCGTTTTCAAGAGTTTGCCTCTTTGCCTCTCTTTGCCTCAAGTTAGGCAAAGATCTATTAGATATGACTCCAAAAAACATGAACAATAGAAGAAAGATCAACAAATTGAGCTTCATGAAAATTACAAACTCTTCAAAAGATAAGACTAGAAAAATGAAAAGGAGAGCCACAGACTGGAAGAAAATATTTGCAAATCACATATCTGATAAGAGGCATGTATCCAGAATATATAATTAACTCTCAAAACTCAATCATAAGAAAACAAACAACCCAGTTTAAAAATTGGCAGCAAGGATGAATAAGTTCTAGAGATCTACTGTACAACATAGTGCCTATAGTTTACAATACAGTATTGTGCACTTAAAAACTTAAGACAGTAGATCTCATGTTAAGCATTCATACCACAATAAAAGGCAGGGAATGCAAGAAAATTTTTAGTGGTGATGGATATGTTTATTACCTTGATTGTGGTGATAGTATCATGAGAGTATGCATATGTCCAAACTCATCAAGTTGTATACATTAAACATGTGCAGTTTTTATATGTCTATTACACCTCAATAAAGCTTTTAAAAAATGGGCAAAATATTTGAATAGACACTTCACCAAAGAAGAGATACAGATGACAAATAAGCACGTGAAAAGATATTTCACATCATTCATCATTAGGAGAATGCAAAGTAAAACTACAATGAGTTAAAATACACATCTGTTAGAAACGCTAAAATTAAAAGGAGTGACATTATCCAAGTATTAGCAAGGATGAAGAGCAACTAGAATTTTTATGCATTTCTTGTGGGAGTTCATAATGGTACAACTGCTTTGGAAACAGCTTAACAGTACAGAGGAGGAAAAATAATCTCTTTCCTACCAATTCTAGTTTCATGGCTGAGACCCCTGTAACAAAAACCAGATTAACAAGAGAAAAGCAAACAAGTTTATTTAATATAAGTTGTACGTGACAAGGAAGGCTTCATCAAGAAATGAAGACCCAAAGAAATAGTTAAACCCGAGTATATTTCATAGTAGGTTTGATGAAGAGTGGACAATCATGGAGAAATATGATAGAAAGACAAAAGGGTATGATCTAATGGTAATAAACTGGGGGAAACTTAGCAAGGCCTCTTTGTTCAGATTTCATTCTGTGTCCCTTTGTCTTCAGAGATAAGGATGTTCCTTTCTTCCAGGTATAAGGAAGGCACCTCTCACATGAAGGTCCTATGACCTATTTCAGGGGAAGGTCCGAAAACCTAGGAAGGATTTTGTTCAAAACAACAAAGTTGGAGGACCTGCAACTTTGGATTTCCTTCCTAGGTTTTGTGACCTGCTTCAGAGGAGAAGGGCAGGGGGAAGATGGGAGTGACTTTCCTGCTTCTGCTGTTTTCTCAAATGCATAGATGCCGTACTTTGAAGTAGCATGTACTGAACCCCATTAGCAGTTTTTTATAAAGCTAGAGATACACTTACCATATGACCCAGTAACCCAGTGTCTAGGTATTTACCCAAGAGAAATGAAGATACACATTCACACAAAAGCCTGTAAGTAAATGTCTATAGCAGCTTTACTAATTATCACTCAAAGCTGGGAAGAACCCAAATGTCCATCAGCTGGTGAATGGATAAACAAATTGTGACACATCCATACAATGGAATATTACTTGGCAATACAAAGGAATGAACTAACACATGGATGAATCTCAAAACACTGGGAGGCTAAGGCAGGAGGATGGCTTGAGCCCAGAAGTTTGAGACCAGCCTGGGCAACATAGCAAGACCCCATCTCTACCAAAAAAAAAGTTTAATTAATAGGGCATGGTGCCATGTGCCTGTAGTCCTAGCTACTCAGGAGGCTGAGATGGAAGGATTGCTTGAGCCCAGGAGTTGAAGGCTGCAGGGAGCTATGATTCTGCCACTGCACTCCAACCTGGGTGACAGGGTGAGACCCTGCAGAAAAGAAGAAAGAAAAGGAAAGAAAGAGAAGAAAAGAAAAAAGAAAGAAAGAGAAAAAGAGAAGGGGAGAGAGAGGAGACAGAGAAAGAGAGAGAAGGAGAGAGAAAGAGTGAAGGAGTGAGAGAAAAAGAGAGAAAGAAAGAAATGACAGAAAGAAAGAAAGAAGGAGAGAAAGGAGAGAGAGAGAGAAAGAAAGAAAGGAAGGAAGGGAGAAAGGCATTGTGCTAAATGAAAGAAGTCAACCTAAAAGGTTATACATTCTATGATTCCATTAATATGACATTCTGAAACTGCAAAACTGCTGGAATAGAAAATAGATCAGAGGCTGCCAAAGGTTGTGTATGGAGAGAGCAGACTGACCACAAAGAAGCACAAGAGAACTTATTGGGGTAATAAAAATATCCTGTCTTGATTGTGTTGGTGATGACATAATAGGACATGTTTGTTGAAACTTATTTGCATTTTAAAAAGGAGAATTTTACTGTATGAAAATTATACCTCAATAATCCTCACTTAAATGAAGTTAATCCTATATGTGAGCCTAAGGTAGAGAGGAGATCTACGAGGCTTTTCTTCCTTAGCTTGCCTTCCATAATGATGGTATGCATGGTTGAGAGGAGTGTCTCACATTCACGAAAGACCTCCGTCCTTGCTTTGCTTGCCGGAATGCCAACTACGTGGGAAGTTTGCCTTTTGGGTAACAGTAGGGCAAAGTTGATGTAGGGAAGAATGAGGGAAAGGGAGGAGAGTTAGCATTGCATAGTAGTTTAGAGCACAAATGTTGATATCAAGACCAATGTGGGTTCAAATCCCAGCTTGCTATTTCTGAGCCGTGTGACCTTGGGTACCTACTTAGTGTCTCTGAGCCTCAGTTTCCTCATTTCTAAGAGGATCTGTAATACCCAGCTATCTCCCAGCATCCCTGAGCAACTCAAATAAGCTAATATATGTGAAAGTATCTGGCACACATGTATAACACATGTGAGAGGGGATAATAAAAGAGGTAATGAATGTGAAAGTACTTGATAGATGATAACCATTCTTATTCCTAAATCAAAAGATGATCTGGGGTAGAAGGAGAGCGGTCTGGCTGATAGGAAAGATATGTGGGCGGTGTTGATGCCTCCCACCTGCAACCACATACAACTCTACTCTCCACTTCTGGCATTACCCATTTAGTGGGTGACCTATATTCTGGAATTTCCAGGACAGCCACAGATCTAGTCCTTCCCCTCAGGGGACCACGTGTCAGAGTTGGGGAAAGAGAGGGACTGTGGTCAAAGAACATATTCCTGGCCTCCCCGACCTGCATCCTCTGCATTTCTCTCCTTTCCTATCCTCCTCTTCAGTGGAGATTTGCTCAGACTTCTTTCATATGAAATCAAACAGAACTAGAAAGGTAAATCTCCTGGGTGGAAAAAAAGGAAACAAAAAATCACCGGCTCCGTACAATACATTTGAACACCAAATAGAAATGGTTGAGAGATCACTGCTGTTCTAGTTATCTGTGACACCCCTCCTCTCCCCGCCACATCCCTTCTCCCGTCCTCCCCCATCCTCTCTCCCCTCCTCCCCCATCCTCTCTCCCCTCCTTTCTCCAGAGGTGGCTAGGGTTGAAAAACATTTGTCTCTCAGCTGATCATCTGGGACTGAGGAGAAAGAGGAGAAAGTGAATGAATTATTTAAGTTCTGCAGCGTGTGTCTGTGTGTGTGTGTGTGTGTGTGTAGGGGGTTCAGCCCCCCCTCTTTAATTAATGAAAAATCTGGCCCATTGCTCCTCCCATAAGTATGCAAAATAACTTCATTTGAAATCCCTGATGTTGAATGTACTCCATGGGGCACAATCACATTGCTGCCCCTTGTTTTGCATAAGAAACCGCTGTTTCCAAGATAAGAATCTTTTCATTTAGCTGTCATGAGCTCATCCTTTTTCCTGTGCATTGTGGCTCCTTCTCCTTTGAGTCAATACCCAAACAATGACTGCCTGTGCTCCGGCACCCTTCTACCCCCAGCCCCGGAAGACAGAAGGCTGAGGCCTCCGGAAGCCTGCCTAGGCAGGCAACCCAAGTTCTTTTCAGGCCTCAGATGTCAAGAGGGCAAGCAATAAGAAGATCTGAGACCCCTGAAAATCTACTGGCTTTAAAGTAGACCCTGGGAAAGAAATTCTGAATAGCATGGTGTGTGTGGTAGGGGGCGGACAGGCACTGCCCTGAGATCATGAACTTAAACAGTCTGGAAAATCTAAGGAGAGGGAGTAAGGACCCACAAATGTGCAAAGCTGCTGTGTCTCTCTTCCTCTGTCCCTGACCACCAGACTGCATCCTGTTCCTGCCCTTTGGTTTGGAACAACCACGCCCACAGCAGAAACCACACAATGGCACTTGCACTTCAGTGAGAAACTAGAGAGGCCTCAGATTCTCTGGAGTCCAAACCCTTTCCTTGGTCTGTATGCGGGCAAATCAAGACTTAGGGAGGGGAAGCAGCTTGCCTAACAGCACTCAGATCGTTGAAGAGGTGGGTGCTAAAACTCCAGAGTCATGCTGTTTATTCTACCACACATGGCTGCCTCTGGAGAGAATCAATAACATTTGTGTACAAAGCACTGAGGAAAAAGACAAGATAGGAGATTAAATGAGATCACAGTAAGCTACAAAGCCTATACAAACAGTAGGGGTTTTATTGCTAGCTTCCTCATTTATAGGCAATATTTTCAAAAGATCCAGGAGAATAGCAAAACTTAACCTTTACTAGTGAAAAAGGACTCTGCAGAAGGCAGTGAGTTTCCAAGACAAAATGTATGTAGTCTCTTTACCTTGGGGAAAGTGCCTACGTGGTCACATCAACTCAGCACTCACTCATTATTTCCACTTTGGGGAGAGGAAATAATACACCAAAGAAGCTTTAATTAAGCTATAGGTAACTAACACTTGTCCAGCAGGAGGACTGGGGCACTGAGGCCCACAAGAAATAAGAATAAGAAAGGTCCTGCCTTTAGAGAGGTTATAAGCTGTTCGATAAGCTGTTTGGTCTCTGCAATTTGATCAGAAGCCCCTTCAGGGCCAAGCCCATGTATCCCTGGTAACTTCCAGCAGAGGAAAGAGGTCCCAGCAGGCGCCCCCTTACTGATTGGCTGGTTAAGTAGGCTAGAAAAGACCTCTCACACTGATTCTGATGTGTTCCCAGTGCAGCTTTTTCTCCATGTTTGGTGTAAAGGAAGCTTTATTACATTTCAAACGAACAGTTCCCCTGTGACCCTGAGAAAGTTCCAGTGATTCCCAGCGTGTCTGGCCACCTGTGGCCTTCAAGGTGGCGGAGAGCATTTTCCTCTTAACCGCCAGAAGTAATGTTTCAATGCCAGTAATGATGTTGCTAAGAAAAACCACAGTCAGAAGGAAAGTTTTCCCTCACCTTCCCATCAGTTTGGGGGCAGTCAGAAATCTCACATCCTAGATAGAGAAGCAGCAGTAGAAGAGGAAGTAGGAGACCTGGGTGCCCATCCTAACTTGGCCCCTTACTAGTGGTAAGACTTTAACAAATCACGTCTATCTCTTGGCCTCAGTCTTTTCATCAGTAAAACAAGGTCATTGACTTGAGCAAAGGCTCCCAAACTAAGGTTTGGAAGTCTGAATCTTTTCAAATGTTGGGTTGGAGTGAGGGGTAGATATAATGTAATAAAAGAGATACCTGGTAGCAAAAAGACAAGAAACAATGGACTGGATGAACATTTTTTTGTTCTAATATTTCATGATTCTAGGAAATCCAGTTTTTGTTCATGAGATGGGCTTTAAAATGAAACAGGTGTTTGTTATTTAAAACAATTTCACTTCCAATTAAATTGGGCAAATTGAACACATGCACTTATCTGAGCTCCTTCCTAAGATCCCACAAAAAAAGAACAGGGGATTAAAAGGCCAAATGTAGTGAGTACAAAGGAAAAAGGAGGAGAGGCTACAATAGGCAAGACAGCACACACACACACACACACACACACATACACACACATACATGCATGTACATGTGCAAATATGGAAACTAGAAAATGGCTAAATGAGTGGTTTAGCAGATTTAAAAAAGCCAAAACCCAAGGATGCGGTTTATACTCCAAACCTCAAAAAGCTCAGGTTTTGAGGGTACCAGTTATCTCTGAAAGTGGGAGTTTTGGTATAGAGTTGAAAATAGGATGATTGATTGAACATATTGATAAGAAACACTTAGCCCCCAGATCCCTCCCTCCATCCCAGCAGGGGAGAAAACATTTAAACCAAGCACAGCTGAGGGCCCACTGAGAAGCCATGTTGAAAACTGCGATTAAGTTGAAGTCTGCCTTCTGAACATTGAGACCTCCAGTCCCCATTCTTGACTCAGTTCCCAAAATACCGACAGCCAGGTTACACATGCCAAGTGGAAGATTGAAAGATTCCACTCTGGGAAACTGACTGAACCCAGAGAAATAATTCAGATGATACTGAAGAAGCAGGCAGGATGTCAAATGATGTAGGGTTTTGTAGGCTGTATTATAGTTTTTGGATTTAGCCTAAGGACCAGAAAGTCATTCGGGGGTTTTAAGCAGGGGAACATTATCAAATTTGCATTTTTTAAAGATGAAAAAGGAACTAGTGTGGATATTCAAAAAGTGAAGACCCTGTACCACATCTTGACCAGTTTCAGAGAGGAGAGGAGCTGTACAGAGATGTGCTGGAGGAGTGCCTGTTGGTGCCCAAAGACATGGGATGCTGAAGCAGTGCAGAATGCCACCTGGAAGCTTGTTGGTAATGTGCCTGATCCTGTTTAAGAATGTGGATCACTGGTGGTGGGGTGTTGAAGTGGCAGGTGGGAGAGGAGACTCATGTAGTTTAGAGACTATTTACATTAATTGAGCAAATAAGTGAAGATTATATTGTAGATAAGTGGCAGGTTTCTCACTGTTGGAGAAGATACTAAAAATAGAAAGGAGGAAGACCAGACCGAATGTTAACATTCTTGGCTGAAAGTGGAGGTTTGGGTATAAATTCATGTTTTAAATATACATATTCAGAGAGATATAAAAATAGTTATAGATGTATGTATGTGTATATATGTACATGTATGTATTAATATATACATACATATATTTTCCAGCCCTGTCTGCTAAGAGCACCTGCAAGCAATAATAGCCCAGCAGCAATGAGCCCAAGAGCTCAGATAATAGTTTTCATATACCACCCTCCACTAAAGAAAGTGCTCAAAGAATAATGGGAACAAGTCAAAAGGACACTGAGACCACCTTGAAAGGGGCTCCCAGTGGTCAAATCTGGGAAAATTTGAGCATCAAAATAAACATTGATAGTAATGGATCACAACCAATCATACAAAATATGAATCCATGAGTCCATATTGACATAAATAAATAAATAAATAAATAAATAAATAAATAAAGGATAAGGCAGACTGTATCTACAAAGATACCCACCACAATATATTCTATCCTACAGACTGTTCTTACAATGTGATGCTAACAATCTTCCCATCAAGTGATAAGAGCTATGTCCCCATCCATTGACCCTATATGGATATTTATGACTCCCTCAACCAACAGAATACAATGGAAATGAAAACTGTATGACTTCTGAGGTTGTATTAGAAAAATGCCATGCACTTCCACCTTGCTCTCTTGGGATACTTGCTGTTGAATCTCAACCCCAATGCTGGGATGAAATTAAGCAGCTACATAGCAAGGCCTCATGTGAGGGTTCTGGCTGGCAGCCTCAGCTGAGGTCCCAGCCAAAAAACAGCACCAACTAGTCAGTCATGTGAGTGAGCCACCTTGGAACTGGATCCTCTAACCCCCGCTCACTGCCCCAGCCAAAATATCACCTTGCCCAGATTGCAGATTCATGAACTAAATTATTGTTTTAAGCCAGTAAATTTGGCTTGATGTACAGCAATAGATAACTGAAACAGAGGAGAAGCCCTTCTGTTCCATACAACAGAATGCCAACTAATAAGTGTAGAAAGATTGATGGGAATGAGAATCAACATTTGGCCACCATAACAGCAATGGTTGATTCAGGCAGTTAAGGGTGGTGGGTAGAAGATCGATGAGAAACAGGATGTTGGCATAATCTGGGAATATCTCCCCACAAAATACTGATCAATTGCAAAGAGAAAAAAAGGGACATTGTTATGCTAGAGAAACCTGCAGACAACAATATACCCTGTGATTAGAGTTAACACTACCAGTGACAGGATGGGTTGGCACTGTGTGCCCTCTGATGCAATGCACCAAGAAGAACACAGCATCATTTCTAGGGTATTCCTGCCAAGAAAATGTGGCCTGAGTCTAGTCATGAGGAAACGTGGCTCATCCTACAAAATGTAAAATCAGTAGTTGTTAAAACTGTTGAGGACATGAAAGACAGGAAAAACCTATGGAACTCTCTCCGACTGAAGGAGCCTGAAGAGATATGACAACTAAATACTAGATGGACATTGATGACAACTAATTGCTGCTAACTAAGTGTTCCTGGATGGAACCATGGACCAGAAAGGAAAAAGAGACATTGTTGGGACAGTTGGCAAAGTTTTAATTGGGTCTGCAGATTGAGTGGTAGTGTTGTACCAATGTGGATTTCCTGACCTGGAGAGCTGTATACTGGTAGGTTAGGAGAGTGGACTTGCTAGGGGAAAGACACACTGGAATATTTAAGGATCACAGAACATCATGTCTTCAGCTTACTATCAAGTGGTTCAGAAAAAGACTAATGTGTGTGTGTATATATATATACACATTAATATAATAATGTTTATATATTTATATATGTAATAATGTTTATATATATATGAGAAAGAGGGAGCAAATGCAGTAAAATGTTAAGAATCTAGGTGAAACAGATATGGAAGCTATTTGCACTGCACTTGTAACTTCTCTGTAGGTTTGAAAATATTTCAATATGCAGTATTTTTTAAAACCACACAATTGCTTATTTTACCAAACCATTTCAGATCAAAGACTCATTGCTTAATTTCAACTACTCAACCAATTTTATTCTTCAGGGCAAAGGGGTAAATATACGGCATGCATAACCCCAAACCACAGATATGCAAATCACATTGCAAACCAGGCCCCAATTCATACTAATTCATCAACATTTCCATGCCTAGTGCTACATCAGCACTCTCAACTCCAACCAAGATACCAGGGTTCACCAACTTCACTTGCAACATTGCAGGTGCTCATTGCACAAAACAGCCCCACCCTCCATATGATGTAACAAAAAGGTTCTCCTTTGTGGTAATAGTCTTTATCTGTCATCTGTAAGTTTGGCAAAACTGTAACATCTGTCTCTTATGCCCTTCCCTTTTATTTTCTGCATGGCTCTTCCTTCTGTCACCTCATTTTCTGCTCCTGATGGCTCAGGTGGTTATTTTGTGCTCTTGCAGCTAACATCTTACATAGAAGTCCTGCCCTGTCTTCTCTCGAGTTTGTCCTGGTCCACAAACAGATAAGTTTGATTACAGGGATATTCAAATAGTAAGTAACTATACAAAAGAAATTCAACAATATTAATAATTAAATAATACAAATTAAACCACAATGTAGTTATTAATTTTAAATTAGTACCGGTCTTTACAGCAGCATGATGGTAATATAGAGAGAGGATTATGAAACTATTCATGCCTTGTGTCATGCATTTTGATACAATAATCCTACTTTTAAAGCAGTTACCAGAAACATTATTCAGAAAATAAAGTGTTATTTATAATGTTGAAAAGACGCAAGTAATGTAAGTGTGTAATGTTCATGCATTTTTTCAACAAATAATTACTGAGAACTTTCTATGACCAAGTATCTGATAGAATAGAGCAATGTTGAAGTGTTATGACAAATCAACACAATGAAATGTATAACCGTTAAAATACTAAGTAGAATCACCCATAGAAAAATGTTTATGGAATGATGTCAAATAGAATTCAAAACTTTATAAACACTACATAGACTATGTACAGACTGTAAATTATAATAAATAATATAATAAATACAACTTTGTATGGACTGTAAAGTATAATAAAATTTAAAAATTTTATAGGCACTATATGAAACTGTACAAGGTATAAATTAAAATACAATAAACTTTGTTAGTTGCTTAAGTGTCTCATTTAAATGCTCCAGTGTTATTGTCCCCATGGTACAGATAAAGAAACTGAGGCTCATGGGGATTATAATACAACACTAGACTGCAAGTTCCACAAACTAACGTTTTTGTCTGTACTGTACCCCAGTGTCCAGAACAGTGCCTCACATATACCAGACACTCAGTAAATAGTTCTTGACTACCCGAAGTGGCTGAGTCATGATTGGGACCCAGTTCCCTATCAGAGCTAATACTGTATTTCAAATAAACTAGATCCACCAGGACCTCAAAATGGATTCAGAGATGGGCTTAAAGAGCTTCAATTCTTTGTTGGACTGCAAGAGCCGCATGTCCTTCCCTCTTCTTTCCTTTCTCTTTTACCGCCTGCCCTCTGGTGGAGATTCTAATGAGTAGCAGGAGTCAGGGAAGCAAGGGCCAGGGTCATCAATGACTGCACAGATTCCCCTATGTCTTACCTGTATGTAATTAACACCTAGTTTTGTCTGTTCTCTAGCTGTAAAAACAAGTGGACACATTTTCACCAAATTTGAAGGTTATTTTCAAGATGGTCTGGCTTAAAATACATCATATTAGCACAGTTTACTTTGGGGATGCTGTAGGGCACATTGATTATTTTTTTCCTTGCATTGAGTTTTGTGGCCCATCGTTTTATGGATTTGCATGAGTTGAGTTAAGAAACTTACACTTCTTGAATTTTTCTAAAATATCACAGATTAAAGAGAATATTCAAAAATTTCATCAATTTTTCAAAATAATTTTGTTTTCTCCACACAATGAGTAAATTTAAATGCTTACAAAATTTGTCCCAAAGATGAAAAAATCTTAGTTTCAAATCACCAAGAGTATTTGTTTTCTTTTACCAAGAATAGGAAGTCATAATCAATAGTATTTTAAATGAGAATTTTTATGGAGCTGGAAACTCAATTTTAAAGGGACACCCATGCAAGGGCCAATTGCAAAGACAGGCTTTTTCAAGGGCAAATGAAATTGCAGTAAGAAGAATGCTTGGAGAAAGATGAGAAGAATCGTGTTCTTTCACAGGCAATTGAAACCAAAGTTTAGTTCAAAGAGACATTTGGCTGCGGATCAGGAGATACATGAGATGTGAATTCAGATGCTTCTGTAAGAGAAAATAGTGCTTTTACATTTGAACTCCAAATCAATTATGCCAAAGAATCTATACTAGTTCTATGTCTGGAATCTGAAAGGAGAGTCTAAATGTTTCTATAGAAAGGTCATGTTGAAACCAATTACTAAGCCCCCAAAGTTACTAAAATTGTTATTAATGGAGCAGTTTTCACAATTCCAATTATTTAAGACAAGATCAGAGCTTAAACTGTGTATGTCAACGGGGTACAATAGGAATCAGTATTTAATTCTTGCAAACCACTGGTTCCTTCAAACTACTGCTTCATCTTTTAAAGGCCGTAAGTACCAAGTGAGTATCTTTTTCACCCATGGCTATTAATAAATCCCAAATGCAAATGCCTCAAATAATTGGCATTGGTTTTTGACAGAGTTGCTTCTCACATAGGCAACACTACGTAATGTGTGCCTGAGAGGTGAGCAACAAGGATTTACTCAAATCTACTCAGGAGAATAACAATAACTATGACCTCTAAAGAAACTTGTTACAAAGTTGGAAATTATTAAAGCTCTGAATTAATTCAGCTAGACAAAATCATTATAATGTTAACATTAGTGTTTTTATTGTTTCTATTAAACTTTATTTAATGATAGTTAATTTTTCTCCTGTGGAGCACTGGGAGTCTCCTAGAGTCTCTTTTCTTTCTTGGCACTTATAATGAAGGCAGAGAGTTAACTCCCAGTTTTCTTTCTTATTGACAAAAGAGATCAGCACATTAAACACTTGGAAAGCCCTTCCCAGTGACTAGCACAGCCCTTGGCAAATAGTAAGTACTTAATAAATATTTGCCAAGTGATTTAATGAACCACCCTTATATGAGTTGGAGTTTTTTGGTTGTGACAAAATCCAACTCTGGCTAACTTAGGAAAATAGGGAATTTATTTGAAGGCTACAGGGCAGCAAATAGGTTTAAGAAGAGACTGGAAAAACCAACTCTTCGGAAGGCTACAGAGCAGCAAACAGGTTTAAGAAGAGACTGGAAAAACCAACTCTTCGGAAACCAAAGGAGAAACCAGGGAGATCCAGAAGATGTAGAGCAAGAACTGCTTAACACTTTATGTGGACTTTTTATTACTCCATTCATAAATCAAATTCAAGAGGAAGCTTCTAATTGGCCTAGCTTGTGTCCACATCACTACTCCTACACTAGGAGAGGGCAGGGTATCTTGATTAATATTCCTACCAGAATTTATCCAGTGTCAAAAAAGAATCTTCCCAAAGGAAATTGGCATGCTTCTGCCAAAAGAAGGTAGAATGGATACAGAAAAGGAAGGAAGGAAGGGAGGGAAGGAGGGAGGGAAGGAGGGAGGGAAGGAGGGAGGGAAGGAGGGAGGAAAGGAGAGAGGGAGGGAGGGAGGGAGGAAGGAAAGAAGGAATTTTTTTCTTTTTCTTTCTTTCTTTTTTTTTTTTTTTTTTTTTTTTTTTGAGATG
Organism: Rhinopithecus roxellana; assembly: GCF_007565055.1. Taxonomy (NCBI): domain Eukaryota; kingdom Metazoa; phylum Chordata; class Mammalia; order Primates; family Cercopithecidae; genus Rhinopithecus; species Rhinopithecus roxellana. Next base: position 118,643,415 of record NC_044555.1, on the reverse strand, counting down.
GAGCCTTGCTCTGTTGCCCAGGCTGGAGTGCAGTGGCTCGATCTCGGCTCATTCCAACCTCCACCTCCCGGGTTGAAGAGATTCTCCTGCCTCAGCCTCCCAAGTAACTGGGATTACAGGTGCCCACCACCAGGCCTGGCTAATTTTTCTATTTTTAGTGGAGATAGGGTTTTACCATGTTGGCCAGACTGGTCTCGAACTCCTGACCATAGGTGATCCCCCTGCCTCAGCCTCCCAAAGTGCTGGGATTATAGGTGTGAGCCACCACACCCAGTCAGGAATTTTTCTAAGTATTAAGTAAGAAGGTACTTAAAAGAAAATACTTAGAAAGTAAGTACTTAGTAAGAAAAATTACTAAGTAATATATTAAAGTATTGTCTTAGAGTTGATCCAATCTGATAGGATTAGTGTCCTCATAAGAAGAGACACCAGAGAGTGCTCATTCTCCCCACTCTTCTCCCTCCTTTCCACTCCCCCTCTTCTTTCCTCTTTCCACACAAGCACACCAAGGAGGCCATGTGAGCACACAGAGGGAAGGCAGCTTCCCTCTGCAACCCAAGGGAAGAGCACTCATCAGACACCCACCCTGCTGGAACTTGATGGATTTCCAGTCTCCATAACTGTGAGAAAATAAATTTCTGCTGGGAAAGCCTCCCACTCTATGGTAGTTTGTTATGGCAGCCTGAGCAGATGAATATATCCACCATCAAAATTGATGAGACAACCAAATAATTTCACAAAAATGCCTTCCAGGGAAAAATAGTTAAAATAACTGCTTAGAGATAAGTTGCATTATTTTAGTACATTTATAATTAAAATAGAATAGGCTATCATAACCATCAATCATTACACATGAATCTCTGAAAGACCTAACTGCCAAAGACTGCTGCGTTTTCAATGTTATTATCAAAATATAATACTAGCAATAGTTCAAATTGGTAGGGAAAGCATGAATTATTCAATAAATTGTATAGCACTACTTGGAAAAAAACAGTTAAACTCTCACTTCATGCCCAAAGCACAAAAAATTATAGATGCTTTTAAAACCTTCATTTAAAAATAAAAGCTCAGGCCAGGCACAGTGGCTCACGCCTGTAATCCCAGCACTTTGGGAGGCCAGCACGGTCAGATCACTTGAGCTCAGGAGTTCAAGACCAGCCTGGGCAACATAGTGAAACCCTGTCTCTACAAAAAATTAGCCAGGCATGGTAGCGCACAATTATGGTCCCATCTACTTGGGAGGCTGAGGTAGGAGGATCACTTGGGCCTGGGAAGCAGAGGTTTCAGCAAGCCAAGATCATGTCACTCTACTCCCAGAATGAGAGACACAGTGAGACCCTGCCTCAAAAACAAAATTTTTTTTTAATTAAAAAATAAGAGCTCAGCAGCATTAGAGGAAAACATTGAAAGCATTTTTATCATGTTGGAGCGGGAGATATCTACTTAAGATTCAAATTCAAAAGCCATAAGAAAAAACATTAACACATCACAGTATGTAAAAATGTTCAACTTCTGTACAGAAAAAAATAACACAAAGAAATTTAGTAGACAGGCAAAAGACTGAAAGAAAATATTTGCAGCATATAAAAAAAGAATTTGATATCCACCATATATAAAGAGTTTCTACAAATTAATAAAACACCAACCATGTAACAGAAATATATACATTCACAATATTATGCAACCATCACCACTCGCTAATTTCAGAACATTTAATCACCCCCAAAAGTAACTAATACACATTAAGCAGTCACTCCCTTTCCTCCCCACCTCCAGCTCCTGGCAACCATGAATCTACTTTCCAAATAAATCTACAATCTCCATAAATCTATGGATTTACCTATTCTCAATATTTCCTGTAAATGGAATCATACAATATGTGACCTTTCATTTCTGGCTACTTTCACTTACTGTAATGTTTTTAGGGTTCATCCACATTGTATCATGTATCTGTATTTCATTCATTTTTAGAGTTGAATAATTGAAATTTCAGTTGCCTCCCCTTTTTGGATGCTATGAATAATGCTGCTATTTGTGTACAAGTTTTTGTGTGAATACATATTACCAGTTCTCTCAAGTATATATCTAGGAATGGAATTGCTATATGGTCATTCTATGTTTAATTTATTGAGGAACTAATAAACTTTTCAACAACAACTGCACCATTTTACATTCCCACCAACAATGTGTGAGGGTTCTCATTTCTCCAAATTCTTGCCAAAATTTATTTTCACTTTTTAAAAAATTATAGCCATGCTAGAGAAGTAGTATTTCATTATGGTTTTTATTCATATTCTCCTATTGACTAGTGATGTTGAGCATCTGGTCATATGCTTATTGTCCATTTTTATATACTTTATGAAAAAAATGTCTATTTCTTTGTTCATTTTGATTTGGTTGTTTTTTGTTGTTGCATTGTAATTTTATATGTATTTGGGATTCTAGACTGTTATCAGATTTCCAAATATTTTCTGTGATTCTATGGGTTGTCTTTTCACTTTCTTGATGTGTCCATTAAAGCATGAAGTTTTAAATTTTGATGAAGTCCAATTTATCTTTTTTTCCCCTTTTTTTCCTTGTGCTTTTGGTTTCATACTTAAGAGACCATTGCCGACTAGGTGTGGTGGCTTCATGCCTGTAATCCCAGTACTTTGGGAGGCCGAAGCAGGAGGATCACTGGAGACCAGGAGTTCAAGACCAGCCTGGGCAACATAGTAAGACCCTGTCTCTACAAAAAAACAAAAACAAAAACAAAAACAAAAAACAGCCCAGTGTGGTGGCACCCACCTGTAACCCTAGCTACTCAAGAGACTGAGGCAGGAGGATTGCTTGAGCCCAGGAGTTCAAAGCTGGAGTAAGCTATGATCATGCCACTGCACTCCAGTTTGGGTGACAGAAAGACCCTGTCTCCTAAACAAACAAACAAACAAACAAAAAAGACAACAAGAGTTGGTGTGGATTAGGAGTAATTAAAAGAACCTTTGTGTACTGTTGGTGGGAATGCAAAATGATGCACATGCTACAGAAAACAGTATGAAGGTGTCTCATAAAACTAAAAATAGAACTACCATATGATCCAGCAATCCCACGTATGGGTATTTATCTAAAAGAATTGAAATCAGAATCTCAAAGAGATATTAGCACTCCTGTGTTCATTGCAGCACTATTCATAATAGCCAAGATGTGGAAACAACCTAAATGACCATCAACAGATAAACAGATAAAGAAATTGTGGCATATACATACACTGGAATACTATTCAGCCTTTAAAAAAGAAATTCTACAATATGTGGCAACATGATTAGACCTTGAGGACATTATACTACATAAAATAAGCCAGTCACAAAAGGACAAATAACAAATAATGCATGATTCAATTTATATGATGCATGTAAAATAGTCAAATTCACAGAATCGACGAGTGAAATGGCTCATTGAACATGGTGGTAGCCTTGGAGATTCGTGCATATTCTTTGCAAGCCAAGCCAAACCTACATGCAAGTAACTGTGTCTAAGGGTATTGATCTTGGCACCACCCACTCTTGTGTGGATGTCGTTTAGCACAGAATATTGGAGATAATTGCCAATGATCAGGGAAATTAGCCAGGCTTGGTGGTGTGCGCCTGTAATCCCAGCTACACGGGAGGCTGAGGCACCAGAATCACTTGAACCGGGAGGCAAAGGTTGCAGTGAGCTGAGATTGTACCACTGCATGCCAGCCTGGGCAGCAGAGCAAGACTCCATCTAAAAAAAAAAAAAAAAGAAAAAAAAATTATCAATGAGTCAACTGTTGCTGCTATTGCTTATGGCTTAGGCTGCTATTGCTTATGGCTTAGACAAAAAGGTTGAAGCAGAGAGAAATGTGCTCATCTTTGACCTAAGAGGTGGCACTTTTGATCTGTCAGTCCTCACTACTGAGGATGGAATCTTTGAGATCAAATATACAGCTGGAGACACCCACTTAGGTGGAGTTAGATGGAGAAGACTTCGACAAGCAAATGGTCAACCATTTTATTACTGAGTTCAAGCACAAGCATAAGAAGGACAATGATGAGGATAAACAGAAGACTCTTGACAAGTGTAATGAAATTAGCAACTGGCTCAATAAGAATGGTACTATAGAGAAGGAAGAATTTGAACATCAGCAAAAAGAGCTGGAGGAAGTCTGCAACCCCATCGTTACCAAGCTCCACCAGAGTGCAGGAGGCGTTTGAGGGAATGCCTGGGGGCTTCCTTGGTGGCAGAACTCCTCCCTCTAGTGTTGCTTCCTCAGTGATCGAAGAGGTTGATTAACCTAACCCAAGTATAGATATAACATTGTTCCACGTAGTTAAAACTTTAAAGGACCCAAATTTGCAGCAAATTCTATGGCAGTATTAAAGTTTGGCTGCTATAGTAAATTACTGGATATTCTCAATACTTGAATATGGAACATGTGCACAGAGGAAGGAAATAGCATTGAACTTTATAAGCAGTGTATTGTAAGTGGAAAATGCAATGTCTTGAATACAGCTGTATCTAAAATTGGCACCAAAAACAGAGTGAAATGGTGGTTCCCAGGGGCTGGGGGAAGGCAGAAGTAGGGAGTTACTAATCAACAGGCATAAAGTTTCAGCTAAGCAAGATGAATAATAAGCTCTAGAGATCTGCTGTACAACATTGTACCCATAGTCAACAACAATGTATTGTACATTTAAAAAATGTGTCAAACAGGTAGATCATGTTGTGTTCTTACCAAAATAAAATAAAAAATTTAACTTAAAAAAAACCCTTGCTCTTATATAGCTCCATCCCACCCTGAAGCTGTTCTCACGAATTACACCTTTATATGATATGTACTCACCAACACAGATTATAATTTATACTTTAAGCATTTGTCTTTTAAATCATATAGGAAAAAAGAGGAGTTATAAACAAAAGACACATTAATACTGACTTTTATTTTTGCCCATGTAGTTACATTTAACAGTGTTTTTTTTTTTTCATGCAGTTACTGAGTTACTATATATGGTAATTACATTTCAGCCTGAAGGATGCCCTTTAGCATTTCTTGTAGGGAAGGTCTAACAGCAGTGAACTCCTTCAGTTTTTGTTTAACTGGGAATGTCTCAGTTTCTCCCTTTTTGAAAGGTTGTTTTGCTGAATATAGAATTGATTGGCATGGTTTTATTTTCTTTCTACACCTTAAATATAACATCCCACAGTCTTCTGACCTCCATTGTTTCAGATGAGAGATTAGCTGTTAATCTTTATTGAGGATCTTTTGTGTATAATGAGCTGTTTCTCTTTGCTGCTTTCAATATTCTGTCTTTGACTTTGTACAATTTGATGATGATATGTGTTGGTGTGGATGTCTTTGAGTTTATCCTTCTTGGAGTTCATTGAGCTCTATAGAGGCAAAAAGTAATGTCTTTCATCAAATTTTCAAAGTTTTGGCCATTGCATCTTTAAACATTCTTTCTTTGCCTTTCTCTTATTCTCTCCTGGAGCTCACATTATGCTTATGTTGGTATTCTTGATGGCATCCCACAAGCCCCTTAGTTCTGTTCATTTGTCTTCATTTTGTTTTTCTTTCTGGTCCATGGACTGGATTATCCCAATTGACAAACCTTGAAGTTTGCTATTTCGTTGTTCTGCCTGCTCAAGTCTGAGGCTGAACCCCTCTTAGGAATTGTTTTGTTTCAGTTATTGTACTTTTCAACTGCAGAGTTTCTATTCGATTTCTTTTTATAATTTTCATTGGATATTCTCCATTTGGTGAGACATCATTCTCCTGATCTCTTCTAGTTCTTCACTCATGGTATCCTTAGATCTCTAAGCATATTTAAAATAGTTCATTAAAAGGCTTTATTGAGTAAGTCTAATATATGGGCCTCCATGTGAATAGTTTCTATTAATTTCTTTTTTCCTGCATACAGGCACACTTTCTTGTTTTGTTGCATGCCTCTTTTTTTTAAAAAGTGGACATTTTGAATATTATAATGTGGCAACTCTAAAAATCAAATCCCCCTCCTCATGGTTTGTTGTTGTTTGTTTAATGACTTTTATAAGCTAATTTTGTAAATTCTGTATTCTTTGTCATGTGTGGCTGCTGGATTCCTTCTTCCATGCACTTAGTAGTCAGCCAGTGATTCAACAAAGAATTCCTAACATGCCTGGAACCAAAAAACACACACACATATTATTTCAGTTTTTACTGTGAAGTTCTGTTTATATTGGGGTACATCTTCAACACTCAGTCAGGCAGTTTAAAACTCTGCCTGAGCCTATATTACCTTCTTGCACAGAGCCTGGAGGTGAATCAGAGGTGAGAGCTTATGGCTTTCTCAGTTCTTTCCTGAGCATGTGCACAGCCCTGGACATATGTATGGCCATTCAGATTCCCAAGAATATGTAGGAGTTTTCAAAGCCCTTATTCCCTAAAGCATCTCACTTTCCAGCTTCTCCTCCCAAGTTTTTCAGTTTTCTATTGTTTGCCTCAAGTGTTATCCCTCCCCATGTGGGAGCACCTAAAACATTTGCCTTTAAATATTTTTGGCTACACTCCCAGAGTAGCCATCTCAACCCTGGGAGATTTTCAAGTTAGATAAAATAAAAGCAAGTCCTTTGAGTCTATCCTCAAGGGAGTCACCAGTCAGGTCAAAACAATCCACTAGAATTCTTTGAGAATAAGCTCTGTTCTACTCCCTCCAAGGCTGGGTACTTGTTCCAGGAGTGAGGGCTCTTGTCTTCAAAGCCACTGCCAAACCTGGGTTTGGGAGATAGTTTAAGTTTAAGTGCCACAAAGTTCTCTTACTGAGATCCAAATATATTTTCTTGATTAAGGATTCCCCTGGTTACTGTAAGATTTTTATTAGTTTCCAGAGTTCTGAAGAAGTTGATTCTGACAGTTTTTGCCAGTTTATTTACTGCTTTTATGAAGCAATTAATTTTTGAAGTTCCTTATTCTGACTTTTTTATTTTTTGAGACAGTCTCACTCTGTCACCCAAGCTGGAGTTCAGTGGAACAATCTCAGCTCACTACAACCTCCACCTCCTGGGTTCAAATAATTCTCGTGCCTCAGCCTCCCCAGTAGCTGGGCTTACAGGAGTGCACCACCACACTTTTTTTTTTTTTTTTCGTAGAGACAGGGATTAGCCATGTTGGTCAGGCTAGTCTTGAACTCCTGACCTCAAATGATCCGCCTGCCTCAGCCTCCCAAAGTGCCAGGATTACAGGCATGAGCCACCATGCCCAACCTCCTTATTCTGACATTTCACTGATGTACTAATATAATCTTTTGGCTTCCCTGGGCCATATTGGAAGAAAATGAATTGTCTTGGGCCACACATAAAATACACTAACACTAACAATAGCTGATGAGCTAAAACACACACACACACACACACACAACTCACAATGTTTTAAGACAGTTTACAAATTTGTGTCAGGCCACATTCAAAGACGTTCTGAGCTGCATGTGGCCTGCAGGCCATAGGTTGGGCAAGACTGTACTAGGCAATTCTTAAGATGAAAAAAGATGACCAATTGTCATAAATAGCTGTTCAACCTACTAGTTATTGGTGGAGATGCTGATTAAGATGAGATTATTATTGGTCCATCAGATAAGCAAAAATTGAAAAGATTGAGAATATCTAATATCAACAATGTGTGAGGAAATAGGCATTCATATGCTACTGGTGGTAGCTAAAATAAGATCTTTGAGTGCGCAATTGGCAGAGTCTCAAACTTTTCAGTGTTTACTCCTTTTGACTTTTTCACTTCAAGGAATTTAACTTATGAACACACACATGCATAATATGTATTTACAAGGATGTTCTTTGCAAGACTGTAATAATGAAAAATCTGAAGACAAGCAGGTGCTCAATAGGGAGGTGTTAAGTAAATTATGGCACCACAAAACCCTGCAATATACATCCTGTAGTAACATTTCAACCTTACGTAATTCACAATTGGCTTCTTCCTCCACTCAAATCTCAGATGTGAAAAGCTAATGTTCTTATCTTATAGCGTTGGGGACTGAGGGAGTTTGGGGCTTGGAGGGAAGGGCAAAATCAGACAAAAACACTGCTGGTAGCCACATACAGGGAAATGGGGGAATTGGGGATGAACCCCCTTCTTCAGTATTATTCTGGCTCAGTCTTCTCAGATTTAGCCCATGAAAGCAAGTCAGAAGTCAAGATAGGTAGTATGATCCCATTTACCCATGAGTGTGTACTATATTCACGTATATGTATTTATGTATATATGTAAATGTATTTTAAAAGACCTGAAAGAAATACACAAACTAATAACCACAGCAACCTCTAAAAAGGGAAATGGGAATGGGGCAGGAATGACAGACTCTCACATCTTACTTTGTGATATTAAACTTTTGAAACAGGAATGTTTCTCAAAAAAATCATCTAATTAAAAAACTTATTTAAGAAAAAGGTTTGTTCACTTGTTTTCTAGATAGGGCCTCCCTCTGTTGCCCAGACTGGAGTGCAGTGGGCAATCATAGCTCACTGTAACTTTGACCTCCTAGGCTCAAGCGATCCTCCCACCTCAGTCTCCCAATCTGCTGGGACTGCAGGTATACCACCACACCTGGCTGATTTTTTTATTTTTTGTAGAGATGGTGCCTCCCTATATTGCCCAGGCTGGTCTCAAACTCTTGGCCTCAAGTGATCCTCCTGCCTTGGCTTCCCAAAGTGCTGGGATTACAGGTGTGAGCCACAACACTGGACCAAGAGGGTTTTAAACAACATTAAAGACAACTGGGATAAGGGAATCAATGGTAGTCCCATCACCCTAGCAACAACAACAATAGGCATAGAGAATGCCAGAGCCCAGAGTGAATTTGTGAATCACAACTTTAAAAGATAAGACTTGCCCAAGTTGATGTAGTGAGTTAGTGACAGAGTGTACAACCCAGGTTCCCTTAATGCCAAAAGAAAACAGGATTCTAAAACCAGAGGAAATCTGGTTTGTTTCTTGTGGGTTTTTTAAGAAACATTTTTTAAGAAACATTTTATTGTAGAAAATTCACACAAACACACACACACACACACACACACAGAGAGAGAGAGAATAGTATAATGAATCCTCATTCTCAACAATTATCAACTTGTGGCCAATCTTATTCTATCTACATTTCCACTCTTTTTCTTAAGGAAGAAAAATATCACAAGAAAGATCAGAAGAAAGATCAATAACAGTCTCAACAGTTAGGACTCTTATTTGGAACTGGAATAACCTGGTGATACGGTTTGGCTGTGTTCCCACCCAAATCTCATCTTGAATTGTAGCTCCCATAATTCCCACACATTGTGGGAGGGACCTGGTGGGAGATAATTGAATCATGGGGCGGTTTCCCCCATACTGTTCTCGTGGTAGTGAATAATTCTCACGAGATCTGATGATTTTATAAGAGGAAACCCCTTTCACTTGGTTCTCATTCTCTCTTGCCATCACCATGTAAGAAGTGCTTTTCACCTTCTGCCATGATTGTGAGGTACGTGGAACTGTGAGTTCATTAAACCTCTTTTTCTTTATAAATTACACAGCCTCAGATATGTCTTTATCAGCAGCATGAGAACAGCCTAATACACCTTGTAAAATAATAATGGCTACAATTTTAAGAGAAACTATGTGTTATGTGCTTTACGTAAAGTATCTTGTCAGATCTTCACAACAGCCCTGCTAGGTTGGCATTATTATCTCAGTTTTCAGATGGGAAAATTGAGGCTGGAAAAATTAAACACTTGCCCAAGTCAAAAAGCATTGGCAGAGTCAGATTCAAACTTAGAACATAAACTATGTTGTACCCAAAATGTTAACAGTCATTGCCTCAGGACTGTGGAATTATGATTTTTTTATTTGCTTTTAATAATATTCCTTCTTATATGTATGAAAACTCATACTGAGCAGTGAGTTCTGAGTGGCAAAAGATTATTTTTTTTTTTGCACCCATCAATAAGTCTTTGTCCACAAGTTATATGTGTTTTTATTATCTTTTTCTCTCTCTCTCTCTCTCTCTCTTTTTATTTCTCTATAATTGGCATTGCTGGGCAGCATATCCATCCAGATATGCTGGTGTGGGCTATGATGTTCTTCACAGGCCCAGGCCCAAGTGGTTTGCTGCTAGTGTACCCACCCTGAAACAGCTTCAAGAAAACCCTGTTAAACAAACATCTAGACTTTTTTGTGGGGTTAGTGAGGCTCTGGGTAGAAGTGAGCCCAGCAGTCATCATGAAGCTGTTGCTGCCATGTTCCTAAATGTGGTCTGAATTCACTAGACTGCATTCAGATAAGCATACCATCCAAGCCAAAGAAGTGATCAGGCCTCTCTACTGCACCAGTGTTTATTCACTATTGTACCCAATGCTAATCTGACTATATCCAGTAGACTCATGAAGATGGTGATTAGTGTAGAAACCATGATAATGGGTCAATTACTAAACACCTACTCTGGATAGCAAAATGGCTGCTGTTTCACTTCTGCCTCTCAAATCTCACACAAGAATCCCTCTTGTGGCCCACATTAAGAGGAAGCATATAAGGAAGACAGTTCCAGGAAATGTAGTTCAACCTACCCAAGCTAACTCCACAGGGAAGACAGAAGTAGAGGCTGGAACCCAAGAAGAGCCTCATGGGTAGAACTAGACCTAATAGAAAGAAATTACTGGGATGCCTTTCAAACAACTTGAGTTGTCTAATAATCATATTGATGGCATCATAGGCAGGAAGCTCCTCATCTCTGGAAGTATTAAAGCAAAAGTTTATGGACAAACTATGGAAGGTCTTATACCAGCTAGGAACCATACTTTGTTTTTAGAGAGCTACTTTAGTAACACCAGGTAAAGGTGATGAGAGCTTGAACTAGGGCAGTAATGGTAGAGACGGTAAGGGGAGAATTGATCTGGAAGACATTGTGGAAGCAGACTTAAAGGACTTGGCAACTGATTTGAGGGAGGACTATGTATTAACTTCCTATGACTGCTATAATAAATTATCATAAACTTAGTGGGTTTAAACAATAGAAATATTTTAAAATTTCTATCTCTAAAAATAGAAATTTATTATCTTACTGCTCTAGAGGCCAGAAGTCCAAAATGAGTCTTATGGGGCTAAAATCAAGATGTCAGCAGTGCTAGTTCCGAAGGTTCCGGGGGGAATCTATTCCTTGCCTCTTTGAGCTTTAGTAGCTACCAGCACTCCTTGGCCACATCACTCCAGTCTCTGCCCCCATAGTCACATTGTCTTCTCCTCTTCCATGTCAAATGTCCTTACCTCTCCCTTATAAAGATGCTTGTCCTTCTAAGGGACACTTGTCCACAGGCCTATCCAGAATAATCTTTCCATCTCAAGAGTCTTAATCACATCTGCAAAGTTCCTTTTGACATATAAGGTAACATTCACAGGTTCCAGAGATTAGGATGTCAATATCTTTTGGAAAGCCATTTCAGCCTTGTACAGACAGTAAAACTAAGGAAAGCAGTTATAACTCTAGGATATCAAATATCAGTGGCTCAGACCATGATAGAATCATTAAACAAAGTAAGACTATCAACAAGAAGAAAAAATAGTTTGGTGAGAAGAGTTTAATTTGGGATATGCTACAAATGATATGAGGGATTGATGGGACAACCATATGGAGATGACCAAAAGAAACTTGTAATACTACAGTTAGAAGGTTTGGAAAAGTATCTAAGCTGAAGATAAAGATTTGAGAGCATCTGCAGAGATATTATAGAGGAAGAGTATAAACTCTTGAATAGTAGGGATTAGATTTGCCTATAGTTCTATTCTGGGTACCTAGCATAGCATCTGGCACATGGTAGGTGCTCAAAAAATAATTGTTGAATGAAGGGATAAAGGTAAGATCCCAAAGGAAAACAGAGAGGAAGGGCAGGAATTTTTCTTCTTTGAAACAAGAAGTAATAGAAGACAGAAGAGGTGGCTATGCAAAACAATTTAGAAAGGGACAGAATATATTGCAAGATCTCACTTTGGGCAATTTGGATATCATCGAAGTGGAAGATAAAGTCATCAGTGAGGAATGTTTTGAATCAACTGAGAATGGGATTCTCATTTGAGGAAAGTAAACCATAAAATGTCAGTACTGTAAAGGACCTTGAAGAATATCTACAGAGCCCTCATCTTACAGATAGGGAAACTGAGGCTTAGAGAAAAGAAAACAATTGCTCAAGTCCCCAAGCCAAATAGAATTTTGTTTATGTATGCGACAAATATTTACTGACTGCTGGCTCTATGCCAGGCAGACCCTGGGCTAGATGTTAGGGACATAGTGAAAAACAAGGTAGTCAGGGACCCTGCGCTCATGGAACTTTTAGTGTAGTGTGAAAGATATTAGAAATAAGCAGGGTGCTAAGTGCTATGGTGGGAAAAGCTTCAAGTGCTTAGGGGAGCATAGAGGAGGAAAAGTAAGAGTTAACAAGAAATGAATAGCAAGATTGGTCAGCTGAAATGCCAGCACAGCTGCGGGTAGACAGGGACTTGGCTGTTAACACAGGCAGCAGTTTCATGACCTAAATGATATTTTTAATTCCAGGGAGAAGAAAAGAAGGCAACTCCCAGGGCCTGACCCTGGTTCCGACATTCCTTTGTACTTGGCTCTTGTCTTCATGTTCCTCAGGCAAACCAGAGGCATAGGAGGAGGAGCACTTCAGTAAGCTGAGTGATTTACTACAAATTTGAACAGACGAACAAATGTGAGAAAAACTCAGAAGTTTTGTTCACTTTTCCAAGGGCACCCAGGATTAAAGAAGCTGCCAGAGCAGGAATTAGCAGAGCACTTCCTCAGGAAAGTGAGCTTTGGAATGAGATTTGAAGTCTACAACAGGCAAGATTATCAGAGAGAACAGCCCACTTTGTTTCACTAGTTTAATATGTCATTACATTTATGTTAAGGCCACTTGTGCTAGAAGCCAATAATAATTGGAGGCAATTGCATTTTAGGAAAGAACAAATGTGAAGTGTAAAAATATATTTGCCACTTACCTAGCTTGAAGTAAAACAAATTTCGGTTATTTTTCTAATTAAAATTATCCCTAGCCCTTTGCTTAGCTATCATTAGAATATGCTTCTTCCCTGTCTAGAGCACACTCTCTCACAAGAGTTCTGTGAATCGCAGGGGTGCATACTCATTACAGAGGGTCATTACTGGCTTCTGTTGCCTTAAGGAGAAAAATCTGGAAGCCTACTCAGTCCACCTAGGAACTGTTTCCTTCAGCTGTTGTCACTGTTGCTACAACACAGTGTTGCTAGGAGTCCAGGAGTCCAGCCCCATTTCTGATGTTTTAGTGAGTGAGGCTTGTGTTGGCACAGCGGAAGGTTCTAGAGGTGGTAGGGGTAACCACAGGAGGAATGGCAGACCACGACACCCACAGGCCTCAGCCCCAAAGCCCCCAAGCCTAGGTAGCAGCAAGCCTCCCTCTACCTCTAGACAAAGAAACCAGAACACACTAGAGTTCTTTCTCTTGAGGAGAAGACTAGACTATAGCTTCCCGAGGAAGAGAGTGGGAATGCCAGAGGGACTTTAGAGAGAGAGGTTGAGGGAGAGTGACTGTAAGTGAGATGCCCCTCTTGCGAAGGCCTAAAATGGTAAGCCTTTCTCCCATCCCATTGTGTAGTTCTAGTGAAAGATTTAATAAAGCAGAGCTTCCCAACTGATGGACCTTGAGACACTGGGGTGCTGCCAATGGATTATAAGTAGGGCAAGAATTATTGATTCCCTCAGGGTTTGGGGCAGTTAGGCAGAGCTTGAGGGAGCCAGAGCCTTCATGCCAGTCGCCACCAGCTGCTAGCAACTTAGCTGAGCGTTTTTGCAGAGGGTAGGTTCTGTAGAACAGAATCTAGAATTTTGCCCTCCCGTCTCCACAACCAGCCAGCACTAAAGGAACTTCTGTCCCTCACTGCTTCACTGTTTCATGCTGAGTATACCCAAGGAAGTGATCAACCACCACATCATCTATTTGAGACTAGAGGAGGGAATGAGGAGAGAAAATGCCAGTAGGCCCAGCTCCGGGTACCAGCCCCAAATTCATATCTTCACATATGTCCGTCTGCTGTTGATATGCTGTCTTAGAGGCATCCAAGCTAGCCACATGGTGACTGCCCTTGTGTTCTGAAAATTACAGCATCATCATTATTTTGAAATACTGTGCTTGACAGTAAAAAATTTGGATTGGGTCTGGGCGCAGTGGCTCATGCCTATAACCCCAGCACTTTGGGAGGCTGAGACAGGCAGATCACTTAAGTTCATGAATTCAAGACCAGCCTGGGCAACAAGGCAAAACCCCATCTGTACAAAACATATAAAAAATTAGCCGGGCATGGTGGTGTGCACCTGTATTTCCAGCTACTTGGAAAGCTGAAATGAGAGGATGGCTTGAGCCTGGGAGGTGGAGGTTGCAGTGAGCTGAGATTGCACCACGGCACTACAGCCTGGGCAACAGAGCCAGACACTGTCTCCATAAAAAAAAAAAAAAAAAAAAAATGGATTGAATTTGGAATCCATTTGTGTCATCACAAGATATTTCATCATAGTGCTTATCAGTGAAAGAAAAGGAAGAGCTGTTGGACTTTTAAAATATACTTCAACTATTGCCAGGACTGGTGGCACGTGACTGTAGTCTCAGCTACTTGTGGAGGCTGAGGCAAGAGGACCACAGAAGCCCAGGAGTTCAAATGCAGCCTGAGCAAAAGGATGACAGAGCAAGACCCCGTCTCTAAAAAAATAAAATTTACAAAAAATTAAACTGTTCTTTATTTTTTTACTCTAGCCACCAGTTGTCTAAAAAATTCAACTGTTGTAAGTTTTGGAAAATTTGTTTTAAGTTGTTTTTATCACCTACTTGTGGGAACAAAGTTTGTTGTCAATGGTGACAATAAAAAATTCAAAAAAATCATCAGTGGGCTGGGTATGGTGGCTCATGCCTGTTATCCCAGCACTTTGGGAGGCTGAGGCAGAAGATTCACTTGAGGCCAGGAGTTTAAGACCAGTCTGGGCAATAGAGGGAGACCCTGTCGCTACAAAAAAATTTAAATTAAATTTTAAGAAATAAAAACAAATAGTCATAATTAAAACCTTGATAGGGAACTATGTGAAATCATTTTGAGCACAATACTTGATAGAAAAAGTTATATTGACAGAAGCAAGCTCAGGTTTTTCATTAAACATTTTTGAAAATATTTTATTTATAAATTTAACACAAATATTGAATATCTTTTAAAATATCTTGGGCCGGGTGCTGTAGCTTACACCTGTAATCCCAGCACTTTGGGAGGCCGAGACAGGTGGATCACTTGAGGTCAGGAGTTCGAGACCAGTCTGGCATACATAGTGAAACCCCGTCTCTACTAAAAACACAAAAATTAGCTGGGCATGGTGGTGGGTGCCTGCAATCCCAGCTGCTTGGGAGGCCAAGGCAGGAAAATTGTTTGAACCCAGAAGACAGAGGTTGCAGTGAGCGGAGATTACGCCATTGCACTCCAGCCTAGGTAACAAAAGCGAAACTCCGTCTCAAATAAATATCTTTTATTTATTTTAATTGTCATAATTACAGATACTTACTGTGGGGTAACTTACAGATACTTAAATCCCCATAAACCCACCATCAGTTAAACATAAGTCAAAAATGCATTTAATACACCTAAACAACCAAACATCATAACTTAGACCAGCTTACCTTTAACATGCCCAGAGCACTTATATTAGCCTATCATTGGGCAAAATCATCTAACACAAAGGATATTTTATAATAAAGTATTGAATATCTCATATAATTTATTAAATACTGTACCGAAAGTGAAAAACAGAATGGTCATATGGGCACCCAATTGGAGACTGTCTGTATACGATGCAAAAAAGGAATGGATGTTGTCAGTGAGTCCCATATAGACACCCACAAATCCCCTCCAGTTTACCCCCAGGTGCTGTAAAAATATCATTTTCCATTTGTGTCATGATATAAAAGAGCTGAGAAACACTGAGATAAGGATAACAATTTAAAAAAGAGTTGCTTAAACCACTTTATTACTCAGGACTCACTTCATTGTAAGTGGCAGAAGTCCAACCAGAACTAGCTTAAGCCAAATAAGCAGTGGGAGTGGGTGAGTACATTGATGGACTCAAGAACCAAAAATGTATAAATGGCAAGGATGGTACTGGCCTCAGTGATGACTGGATGAAAGGACAGGAATACAACTACCTCACTCTCACTCACTATCTCTACATCTCCATTTCTCATTGCTGCTCTCAGAATATTTACTTTCCCACCTCCTCTGCCATCACATTTTCTTTCTTTCTTTTTCTGCCTTTATGTGTGTGTGTGTGTGCGCGCGTGCGTGCATGTGTGGTTTTTTGTTTGTTTGTTTTGAGACAGGGTCTCACTCTGTCACTCAGGCTGGAATGCAATGGTACAATCTTGGCTCACTGCAGTGCCGCCTCTACCTCCTGGGCTCAAGCAGTCCTCCCACGTCAACCTCCTGAGTAGCTGGTACTACAGACATGCACCACCACGCCAGGCTAATTTTTGTTTTCCAAAATCGGCATGTAGTTTAGTGTGCCTTTGATCTGAAAGAGAAAGGATTGGAAGGTTTCTGGAAGGGAATGCTATCAGCTTTCTGATTACCTTCCAGGACTCCAGATGTTATAGAACTCAGGGGGCACCAGTCCTTCCCAAGTAAATTATTAACTAGAGCCATCAAATAGCCTTGGAAATCTGTAGATTGACAGATGTATTCTCTAGCATAACAGACTTTAACATCCCTGACTTCTCTTCCGTGTGTGTGTTAGTCCGTTTTTCATTGCCACAAAGAAATGCCTGAGTCTGGCTAATTTATAAAGAAAAGGACTTTATTTGGCTCACAGTTTTGTAGGCTGTACCAGAAGCATAGCACCAACATCTGCTCTGCTTCTGGTGAGGCCTCAGGAAACTTACTGTGATGGCAGAAGGTGAAGGCAGAGCATGTGTGTCACATGGAGAGAGAAAGAAAGGAGAGAAGTACCAGGCTCCCTTAAACAACCAACTCTCTCATGAACTAACGGAGGAAGAATGCACTCATTACCAAAGGGAGGGCACCAAGCTATTCATGAGGGATCCACTCCCATGACTCAAAAACTTCCCACTAGGCCCCACCACCAACATTGGAGGTCATATTTCACCACCAGATTTGGAGGGACAAAACATCCAAACCACATCAGTATGGAAACAAGGAACACAAGTTGTGAGACAGAAAAAGATGGCTCATGCTATACCGATGTGTATCAATCAGGATAAGCTAGGATCTGCCAGGGTAACAACCTTCAAATCTCAGTGGCTTAAGATAATAAAAGTTTCTCATTTATGCTTCATGTCCATCATGAGTTGGCATACTCATGGGTCATGATCACTCGTAGACCCAGCCTCATGGGAAGAAAAGGTTCCAGAAGGTCTCACATTGGTAATGAAATGCTCTGGCCTAGAAGTGACATATTATTACCACTCACAACTCACATGGCCCAACCCAATCCCAAAGAGACCAGAAAGTGAAATCCTACCATGAGCCCAAGGAGAACAAGAAAAACTTGGTGAATAGCACTACTGTCTACAACATTGATTTACAACTGTATATGTTGGAGAGAGGGTGAATGAAACTTACAAAAAAAAATCATATGGATAGGTGATTTCTCAGTATTATCGTCCTTGATCTTAGAAAAATCCAGTATGGGCCGGGCGCGGTGGCTCAAGCCTGTAATCCCAGTACTTTGGGAGGCCGAGACGGGCGGATCACGAGGTCAGGAGATCGAGACCATCCTGGCTAACACGGTGAAACCCCGTCTCTACTAAAAAAAAATACAAAAAGCTAGCCGGGTGAGGTGGCGGGCGCCTGTAGTCCCAGCTACTCGGGAGGCTGAGGCAGGAGAATGGCGTAAACCCGGGAGGCGGAGCTTGCAGTGAGCTGAGATCCGGCCACTGCACTCCAGCCCGGGCGACAGAGCGAGACTCCGTCTCAAAAAAAAAAAAAAGAAAAAAAGAAAAATCCAGTATGAAAATGTAAATTATTAAATCAGATCAAGTATGGGTTACTTACTCACAGTGCATGAATTATTTAATTTATAAAACGATTCAGCTTAGGATCTTTTTAAAATTTTGAATTTCTTAAACATCTAAATATTTATTTACAGATCATTTACCAAATAATTCTACAACCTTTGTGTTGAACCTTAGGTTAACTCTTAATACATATGACTTTGAGTTTTTAGTGTATCTTGCCTATCTGTGTGTCTAGGCAAAACATATACATTAATCCATAGTTTCCCTAGGTCAAGGTGTAAAGGTCCCATGGTTAGTCAAACCCAAGAAAAAGAAGACTAAAATGCACAGTATAATCAGAACTGTGACATCAGTTCTGCAGAATAAGAAATTCAGCCTCAAGAACAGGACAAGAGTAGTCTCTTCTGTGACACCTAAAGCCCCAGTTTTTCTTTCAGAAGTGGCTGGTGGGGTTTTCCAACAAAACTCAATTGGCATGTTCACATGCTAAAATGAACAACAAAGGCCTGGGAAGCAACTTTTTTCTCACAGCAATAATCCAATAGTAGTATATGGCAATGCCTTCACCCAAGGGTAAACCCCTTAATCCAAGGGCCAGAGCACACTTCTAGTCCTGTTATCTTTCCCAGTACGCCTCAAAATCATGGGCAACCAATGCATAGCCAAATTTTGCCACCTCTGATAAGGTGAGCTAAACAATGCATTCAGTCTCCCTGCCCACAAACTGTCCATTGGTCGCTGGGGCTGCTGCTTACCAAGTGTTAAGCACTGGGCCAATGAGCTTGGAGATCTTCAAAAGTGGTAGAAAACATGGCACCAGAACTCACGGAATTTATGGCCCACTTGAGAGGGAAAAATCTGATATTTTTTAAATTATAATTGCAAATATGAAAAAAAAAATAGGCCAGGCATGGTGGCTCATGCCTGTAATCCCAGCACTTTGGAAGGCTGAGGCAGGCAGTTTCTCTGAGGTCAGGAGTTTGAGACCAGCCTGGCCAACATGGTGAAATCCTGTCTCTACTAAAAATACAAAAATTAGCCGGGCGTGGTGGTGGGCATCTATAATCCCAGCTACTCAGGAGGCTGAGGCAGGAGAATCGCTTGAACCCAGGAGGCGGAGGTTGCAGTGAGGTGAGATTGTGCCACTGCACTCCAGCCTGGCTGACAAGAGAAAAAAAAAAAGAAAAAGAAAGAAAAAGGAAGGAAGGAAGGAAGGAAGGAAGGAAGGAAGGAAGGAAGGAAGGAAGGAAGGAAGGAAGGAAAGAAAGAAGGGAGAGAGAGAGAGAGAAAGAAAAAGAAAGAAAGAAAGAAAGAAAGAAAGAAAGAAAGAAAGAAAGAAAGAAAGAAAGAAAGAAAGAGAAAAAGTAAGAGAAAGGAAAGAAAGAAAGGAAGCCTTCAAGTATGCAGACAATACCACTAGCCCACTAGAAAAAACTGCCCCTTCCTCCAACCCCTTAATTTGCTGCCTTGCCCTAAGTGTTGATGGAAAATAGTGCTGCATGCTTAGGACATATCAAAGAAGACGATAGGTGCAAGTTCCTTCTCAGGAAAGACAGGCAAATTTACTGGAGGCCAAGGCACCAGGAGAATCCTGACACCAGAAGATACAGAATTTCTGACATTCAGTCATTCTTTTACTTAGTTTTTTGTTCACAAATATTTTGCTAAGCCATGTGCTGGCCATTGGACAAGACATAGTCCCTTCTCATATGGAGCTCACATTGCAGTGAGGGAGATAATAAACTATTAATTATGATATCACCAGGTCGTGCAGAAATACTGATGGCCATGGAAGCACAGAGGAGGGACCCCCAGCATGGTTGAGGAGGCAAAGAGAGAGATTCTAGTGACATGTAAGCCCACAGGACAAATAGGAGTTTGCCAGACGAATGAGGTGGAGAAAGACTCACAGGCAGAATGAACAGTATGTGCAAAAGCATGGAGGTAAACCACTCAATTCAAGAACCAGAAAAAGAATGCATAGCAGGATCGTAGAGTGCAAGAGTGCAATAGGGGACTAATGGGGAGTGAAGCTAGAGAAATAATCCAAAAATAGGTGTTGGGGAATCTTACAAACCGTGGAATCAGAATTTGGACTTTATCCTAATGGCGGTGGAATTTGTAAGCAAGGGAGTGGCATGAACCAGTTTGCATTTTAGAGAGATGAGTCTAGTTGCATTGAGAAGAAAGGTGCCCAGTTAGAGGGTAGCATGTAGCCGAGCCTCAAACTCTTTCTTCCCATGTTACATCAAGCAAGTTTAAAACAACCATGGTTTTAAAATGGTACAATTGCCAGATGGTAAAGCCTCCCTCAGGCTGACTAGCTTAGTTGATGCATAGAGATACAGTCATGCTAGAAAGTCCCTCAGACCTACACTGGCTATGAGAGACAAATAAATATTTCTTGTGTTAAGCCACTAAGATTTGGAGTTATTACTACACCATAACCTAGTGTATCCTCAACTAATTGTCCCTACAAACTTGTGGGGACAGGAAGAGGCAGATGGCCAGGTTTCAATAAATTAGTCCTTCTGTTCCTCTGCCTGAGGAACAAGCTGTCTCTCACCCTCCATCCCTTCCACTTCCTGGTGCACTTTATATTATACACAGACACTTTCATTCCACTTCCCATTCACATGCAATATACATATTTCCTGGTGGAAAGCAAATTGTTCTAAAAGGTGATGTTTTAAGACACTTTCTTGAGATATCTTGCATTTCTGTAAGATCATAAAAAAAAATTTGCTGGACTATAAGTAACAATTTTCACATTTAAAAACCAATAGACAGTTTCTTCAAGCACTACTCTCCGCCTTCTTCATAACAGATTCAGTGTCTCACTGATGTGTTAAAATATCTCAGCTTAAGGTTCTTAGCCAGTCAAAACGCAGATCAAAGTATGCTGAAGCTGAACAGTTGAGTTCATGGTACTAAAGACCATCAACTAAAATGGTCACATTTCTGGCATGTCCTGATAGAATGGAAAAAGCATCATAGGAATAAAATATTGCCGCAGAGGTGCCTATTTTTATAAGCAAATATGTTGGCAAGATCTATTTATTAGCAAGCAGCTTTTATGAAAGGCAGCATTGTAGGCTGTTAACTCTTGTTCCATCTAAACTATCCAAGGTGATGAAGGGGAAAGATGGAGGAAAGAGGCAGTTGGAATCCGCTGTTTTGATGGAAAGTTAACAAGATGTCTAGGATGAATTGTGAGGTCTGAAAATTGGGGGGAAAATATTGATGGATAAAAGTCGAGAAAGCTGTTATTTAAAAAGTACAAGCACCAAGATTGGGAAGTAGAAATGTGAATTCATCTTTAGTTCCAACTGCTGCTTTTATGGGATAGGGTTGGAGAGAACCCCTAAATGAGCCCTTCAGTTCCATACATGCAAAGAAAGTACCTGGCCTTTGTTTTTGTTTTGTTTTATTTTTTGAATGTTCTTCAATCCTATCATTCGTTCTTAATGGAAACCATGGAGCAACCTGAATGAAGATGTTTTTAGATTGATGAACCGAGTTTTGATTTGTAATATGAAGTGTTGCAAAAATAGCTGTGTGCAGTTGAACTAGAGTTACTTTATGTTTCTGCAGAACTTATTGCCCTGAGGAAGTGTCCTGTGCCTTATACCTACTGCTTATTCTTCTGGAGATATGTCTTCTCCCATTTGAGTGATCACACACAGAAGATGAGGAATTAAGCCAAGAAGAGGGCATGGTGGCTCATGCTTGCAATCCCAGCACTTTAGGGGAGCCAAAGAGGGAGGATTGCTTGAAACTAGGAGTTCAAGACTAGGCTGAGCAACAAAGTGAGCCCCCATCTCTTTAAAAATTTTTAAAAACTAACTAAGCATGGTGGCACACACCTGTAGTCTTAGCTACTTGGGAGGCTGAGGCAGGAGGATTGCTTGAGCTCTGGAATTTGAGGCTGCAATGAGCCATGGTCATGCAACTGCACTCCAGCCTAGATGACAGAGTGAGATCCTGTCTCTAGAAAATAAAAGTAAATAAATAAGCCAGAAGAAAAAGTAGGAATGGTCTCCACCTTAAACAGAAGAGACAGGAGAGCCTGAATTAAATGCTAGCTTTCAGTCGGACTCAGTGGCTCACGCCTGTAATCACAGCACTTTGGGAGGCCGAGTTGGTTGGATCTCTTGAGGTCGGGAGTTCGAGACCAACCTGGCCAAAAGGTGAAACCTAATCTCTACTAAAAATACAAAAATTAGCCAGGCGTGGTGGCAGGAGCCTGTAATCTCGACTACTTGGGAGGCTGAGGCAGGAGAATGGCTTGAACCCCGGAGGCAGAAGTTGCAGTGAGCCAAGATTATGCCACCGCACTCCAGCCTGGGCAACAGAGCAAGACTCCATCTAAAAAAAAAAAAAAAAAAAAAAAGCATAAAAACTCTGACAAAATGGTAAGGAATTACTAGGCCAGAATTGAAGGTTTAATATTTACCAGTGAGGTGAATAAGAGCAAAAGAAACTTTTTCTCTGAGGGTTCTTGACAATCATAAATTTTTGAACTTTCACTTTGAATAATTCACAGAGCAAGTGGCATCAGGACAGAAGTCAAAACCTGGAGCCTCCACAAATAGTAGAGCCTTCCCTCAATAAACTAGGACCCTACACCCTCAGGAAAAGGATGAACCAGAGTTGGGACACTCCTCACATGGGATTAAAACCCAAGTCTATTTCTATGGGTTGATCACGGAACCTCCAGCCTTGAATGAGGTTTAAGGAAATGCCATATTGCTGGTACCCCCAAGTACCTGAGAGAAACGAACACATATGTTTGGAGAAAGATACCTTTATCCTTGATCTCAAATTATTCTTACAAATAATTTTTAAATTCAGTGAGGAACACATGGTCAAAGATAACGAAGCATGGGCATGGCGGCACACATCTGTAGTCCTGGCGACACACATCTGTAGTCTGAGGTGAGAGGATCACTTGAGCCCAGGAAGTTGAGGCTGCAGTGAGCCATGATCATGTCACTGCACTCCAACCTGGGCAAGAGAGCAACATCCTGTCTCAATACAAGATGACCAAGCACACAAGAAAACTAGACCCCAAGAGCAAGAACCAGTGGCTACAACCAGCACAAAAACAGACCGTCAAAAACTTCAGATAGTGAAGACTATTCAGATAATGCTAAGTTCAGATAATACAGACTATTAAATAACTGTAAGGTATGCTTACCATTTTTAATGAAATGAAACATAAGCTAAATCAAATCTACAGAGAATAGGGAACCCTAAAAAGTGACACTGAAGACTTAAAAAGAAACCAAATAAAACTTATAGCAAAACAGGCCGGGCGCGGTGGCTCAAGCCTGTAATCCCAGCACTTTGGGAGGCCGAGACGGGCAGATCACGAGGTCAGGAGATCGAGACCATCCTGGCTAACACGGTGAAACCCCGTCTCTACTAAAAATACAAAAAACTAGCCGGGCAAGGTGGCGGGCGCCTGTAGTCCCAGCTACTCGGGAGGCTGAGGCAGGAGAATGGTGTACACCCGGGAGGCAGAGCTTGCAGTGAGCTGAGATCCAGCCACTGCACTCCAGCCTGGGAGACAGAGCCAGACTCTGTCTCAAAAAAAAAAAAAAAAAACTTATAGCAAAACAAATAACTGAAGTTTAAAACTCAACACTTACCAGTAGTCATATGGTACAACTGAAGGGCAAAAAATGAACTGGAAATTAAGTCAAAATAAATTATCTATTATGCTACACAGAGAGATAAAACAATAGAAAATAAAAAAAGAGAGGCTGGTCAAGGTGGCTCACGCCTGTAATCCTAGCACTTTGGGAGGCCGAGGCGGGTGGATCACAGGAGGTTGGAAGTCCGAGACCAGCCTGGCCAACATGGAGAAACCCCATCTCTACTAAAAACACAAAATTAGCCAGGCGTGGTGTCACAGGCCTGTCATTCCAGCTACTCAGGGGCTGAGGCAGGAGAATCACTTGAACCCAGGAGGCGGAGGTTGCAGTGAGCTGAGTTTGAGCCATTCAACAAGAGTGAAACTCCAGCCTGGGCAATAAGAGCAAAACTCCATCTCAAAAAGAAAGGAAGAAAGGAAGAAAGGAAAGAAAGAAAGAGAAAGAACGAAAGAGAAAGGAAGAAAGAAAGAAAGAAAGAAAGAAAGAAAGAAAGAAAGAAAGAAAGAAAGAAAGAAAGAAAGAAAGAAAGAAAGAAAGAAAGAAAGAAAAAGAAAGAAAAGAAAGAAAGAGAGAGAGAGAGAAAGAGAAAGAAAGGAAGGAAGGAAGGAAAGAAGGAAGGAAGGAAAGAAAGAGAAAGAAAGAAAGAAAGAAAAAGAAAATAAGAAAAGAGAAAGTGAGAAATAAGATAGAAGATGTTCTAACACAGTCACTTCTCATTGTTGACAAGAGTTATGTTCTATAAAGTCATTGTGAATAGTGGATTAGTGAATACTGAACCATTGTTCCTAGGAGAAATGAAAGGTTAAGTTCCTGTGAGCATCTGTTCACAATTATTTCATTAATTAATCAATATACAACTTTGTTTTATGTGTGTTTTTGTTTAAAGGCAGCTTACTTAACATACCCATGGCCAACAGCACTTTAACTCATGTTTGAATGAAGCTTATTTAACACACGGATTTTCACAGCCTTCTTGTACCAAGAAAGATGCTTGGGGGACATTTTAAACAGAGAAATCACCAACAAAAAGCACAAACATCCAAAAACCAAAACCAAAACACTAAACAGATAGCAAAAAGGACATGTGTGTACAGTATGAGAGCTGAAGCAAGTAGGCAGAGCATCACCTTGTTTGACCTCAGCTGGGAACATCTACATCAGGTGACTCCAATTTTTTGCCACTCTGAGCATGTCCATGAATGACCATGAAAATAAGATTAATTTGGGGATACAAATAGATTTTAGCAAGTAGGTGAATCTGCACATATGCAGTCCACAAATAATGAGGATTGATTATACTCAGAGTTCCAGAGAGACAAAGAAGAAAGAAAAATGAGAAAAAGGCAACATTCAGAAACATAATGACAGAATTTCTTAGAACCTGTGAAAGACACCAACTGACAGATTGAAGAAACCCAAAGCAGAATAAATGAAAAGAAACCCACTTCTTGATACATAACAGTGAAAGTACAGAAAGACAAGGAGAAAATCTTAAAAGCAACCAGAGAAAAAGACAGAAAATCATCAAGTAACAATGATAAGACTGACATGCAACTTCTTATCAGCAACAATGGAAGCCAGGAGAAAGTGAAATGTTGTGGGAAAAGAAAATAACTCCCAAGAGTGTTCAAAACCCAGTGAAGGTCAGGAAAGGGGGAGAGGAAAGGGGGAAAAAGAAAAAGGAAAAAAAAAAGAACTTTGGGATACTGAGGTTGGTGGATCACTTGAGGCCAGGAGTTCGATATCAGCCTAGCCAACATGGTGAAAACCCGTCTCTGCCAGGTGCGGTGGCTCACGCCTGTAATCTCAGCACTTTGGAAGGCTGAGGCGGGCGGATCACAAGGTCAGGAGATCGAGACCATCCTGGCTAACACGGTGAAACCCCGTCTCTACCAAAAATACAAAAAATTAGCCGGACGTGGTGGCAGGCGCCTGTAGTCCTAGCTACTCAGGAGGCAGAGGCGGGAGGATGGCGTGAACCCAGGAGGTGGAGCTTGCAGTGAGCCAAGATCACGCCACTGCACTCCAGCCTGAGTGACAGAGCAAGACTCCGTCTCAAAAAAAAAAAAAAAGAAAAGAAAGAAAGAAAGAAAGCCCGTCTCTACTAAAAAACACTAAAATGAGGTCAGGTGCATTGACTCACGCCTGTCATCCTAGCACTTTGGAAAGCCAAGGTGGGCAGATTGCCTGCACTCAGAAGTTCAAGACCAGCCTGGGCAACATGACCAAACCCTGTCTCTACTAAAAATACAAAAAATTAGCCGGACTTGGTGGCACACCTGTAATCCCAGCTACTTGGCTGGGCACGAGAATCGCTTGAGCCTGTAAGGCAGAGGTTGCAGTGAGCTGAGATTGAGCGACTGCACTCCAGCCTGGGCAACAGAGCGAGACTCCATCTCAAAATCAATCAATCAATCAATCAATCTAACCGTGATTGTAAAAATGTCATTATATGAAATAGGAATTTCAGAAATGGTAAATATTATTGAAGCTACTAGTAAAATATGCTCTTTAAAGATATTAATCACCATATATCCTTTCTTAATGCCTCATTGTCAACATTATGAACAAGTAAGTTCTATGATGTCTTGTTGAGATAGCCATAGATCTATGTAGTGTCAAATCTGAGCTCAAATATTTGTCAATACCGCTGGCAGCATTAAAATTGTGCTTTTCTGAAAACAAACCATAAAAAGAATGGAGGTGAGGCTGGGCACCTTGGGTCATGCTGTGATTCCAGTAGTTTGGGAGGCTGAAGCAGGAGGATCCCTTGAGGCCAGAAGTTCAAGACCAGCCTGGGCAACATAATGAGATCCCATCTCTACAAAAAATTTTAAAAATCAGCTGGATGTGGTTGTACATGCCTGTAGTCCCAACTACTCAGGAGGCTGAGATGGGAAGATCACTTGAGTCCAGGAGTTCAAGGATGCAGTAAGTCATGATCATGCCACTGCACTGAAGCCTGGGCAACAGAGCAAGACCTTGTCTCAAAAAAATAAATAAATAAAATAAAATAAAGAAAGAAAGAAACAAGAAAGAATGGAGATAAATAATGGGACAAACTTGTGTCTCCTGATAAGATGCACAAAGGACATAACATTACCTATGTAGTATTCTGCCAAGTATTTTTAATTTGGATTTAATCAAAATAAGACAATCAGACAAATATAAAATAACTAGCTTGGACTTTTGAAAAAGGCAATGTCATGAAAGACTGAAGAAAAAAAGTACAGGGGAACTGCTCTAGATTAAGGGAAATTAAACAAACACTGACAACTAAATGTATTTTATGATCCTAAGTTGGATCCTGGATTTTTGTTGTTGTTGTTGTTGTTCTGAGACGGAGTCTCACTCTGTTGCCCAGACTGGAGTGCAGTGGTGCGATCTCAGCTGACTGCAACCTCCGCCTCCTGGGTTCAAGCGATTCTCCTGCCTCAGCCTTCCAAGTAGCTGGGATTACAGGCCTGTGTCACCATGCCCAGCTAATTTTTGTATATTTAGTAGAGATAGGGTTTCACCATGTTGGTCACGCTGGTCTCAAACTCCTCTAAGTATAAAATCTTGTGGGATTTACCCACTAACAAAATTAAACAGATGTTACTATTCTGCCTTATTTGCTATACATGTTTATTCATATTTTAATGCTGTATTTGTATGAAATGAAATGTTACATCTATATTCCTTCATAATCCCTTCCTTCTCTAAACTAACTACTATCCTAAAACTGGTGTGTATCTTTCCCATGCATGATTTGCACTTTTACTATAAATAAATGCACTCATCAACAATAAATAATTTTGTAATATCAGTATTTTAACTTATGGGAAATACCAGTGCTTACAGCAAGTTTTTAGCCTTAAATATTAGGATAAACCATATAAAGTTGCCAATATTTGATCATTATTTACCTATACAAAAGAGGCCGGGTGCAGTGGCTTATGCCTGTAATCCCACCACTTTGGGAGGCTGAGGTGGGTGGATCACCTGAGGTCAGGAGTTTGAGACCAGCCTGACCAACACGGTGAAACCCCGTCTCTACCAAAAACAGAAAAATTAGCTGGGTGTGGTGGCGGGCACCTGTAATCCCAGCTACTTGGGAGGCTGAGGCAGGAGAATCGCTTGAACCCAGGAGGCAGAGGTTGCAGTGAGCCGAGATCGTGCCATTGCACTCCAGTCTGGCCAACAGAGCGAGACTCTGTCTCAAAAAAAAAAAAAAAAAAAAAAACAGGTATTGCTCCAGTGGCAGTCATTTTAGCAGCTCTTGAGTCCATCCAGGACATCCGAGCTTTGGGAGCACGTTGTTTGGCGAGAGGGCAGGAAGGGGCGAGGGGAGGGTTTCTCCTGCTGAACAGTGGCGGGTATGGGGGTCGGTGGCGGCGGGGGTGACAGCTTTACTCGGGTCCCCGCGCTAGTCTTGGTCCTGTTCCCAGCCCCGCACTGCCCACAGGCTCCTATGGCAGCGGCAGAGCTGAGGGCCCTGACTCAGGTTACCGTGACTACAGAAGCACATATAAATCTCACAAAGGGCTGTTTGAACTTTGAGGACATCGCCATTTACTTCTCACAGGAAGAGTGGGGACTTCCTGATGAGGCTCAGAGACTCCTATACCTTGAAGTAATGCTGGAGAACTTTGCACTTGTATTTTACCCAGGATTTTGTACAGAAATACTGGGTGTGGTGGAGCCTGCAGCAAGCTAGTTGGAATGTGCCTCTTGTAAAAGTAGCCTCACTGGGTTGTGGGCATGGTAAAGAGGATGAAGAGACACCTTCTGAGCAGAATGTTTCTGTGGGAGTGTCAGGGTCTAAGGCAGGTTCATCCGCACGGACGACTGAACCCTGTGAGATATGTGTTCCATTCCTGAAAGATATTTTGCCTCTGGCTAATCTCTTTGGGAAGGAACCATACTTGGTTGGAGCACGTGCAAACCAGTACCAGCACAGAAACGTCACAGTGCAAAGAAATCCTTGAAGAGGAGCATGGACAGAGCCTCGTATGTGAAGCGCTGCCTTTTCCGTATGTCAGGGAAGTCCTTCCTCAAATGCGAGGTTCGGAAGGACCTCCCAGTCATCTTGGGGCTTCTAGATCCCTGGTCTTTCCTAAAATTGAGAAGCCCAATACGATCACCAAATGTGGAGAGGACACTCAACAGTCAACAAAGTTATTACAAGTCAGGTCAGTGTGGGAAGCTTCCAGGCACAAACACTCCTGTTCACTGTCTAAGAGTCGACACTGGAAAAAGCCTTTATGAGTGTATCAAATGTGGGAAAGCCGGCCGGGCACAGTGGCTTACACCTGTAATCCCAACGCTTTGTGAGGCCGAGGTGGGCAGATCACCTGAGGTCAGGAGTTCGAGACCTTCCTGGCCAACATGGTGAAACGCTGTTTCTACTAAAAATACAAAAAAAAAAAAAAAAAAATTAGCCAGACGTGGTGGTGTGTACCTATAGTCCCAGTTACTTGGGAGACTGAGGTAGGAGAATTGCTTGAACCCAGGAGGCAAAGGTTGTAGTGAGCTGAGATCACGCCACTGCACTCTAGCCTGGACAACAGAGTGAAAGTCTGTCTCAAAAACAAAACAAAACAAAACAAAAAATGGCAAATGTGGGGAAGCCTTCTGTGGCAAGTACTCATTTGTTTAGCACCAGAGAGTGCATACTGGGGAAAGACTCTCGGAATGCAATGAATGTGGAAAATTCTTTAGCCAAACCTCCCACCTGAATGACCATCGGAGAATCCACACTAAAGAAAGGCCTTATGAGTGCAGCAAATGTGGAAAATTATTTAGACAGAGCTCCAGCCTTGTTGACCACCAGAAAATACACACTGGAGCAAGGCCTTATGAAGGTAGCCAATGTGGGAAATCCTTTAGCAAAAAAGCCACTTTTGTTAAACACTGAAGAGTTCATACTGGAGAAAGGCCTTATAAGTGTGATGAATGTGGGAATTCCTGTAGTCAAAGTGCCATTCTTAATCAACACCAAAGAATTCACACCAGAACAAGCCTTAAGAGTGTGGCCAGCGTGGGAAATCCTTTAGTCAGCAGAGAGTTCACACTGGAGAAAGGCCTCCATCCTTATCCAACACAAGAGAATTCATATTGGAGCAAGGCCTTATGAGTGTGGCCAGCGTGGAAAGTCCTTTAGCCAAAAGTCTAGCCTTATTCAACATCAGGTGGTTCACACTGGACAAAGGCCTTATGAGTGCAACCAATGTGGGAATTCCTTTAGCCAGTGCTCCAGCCTCATTCATCACCAAAAATGTCATAACACGTGGCGGCCTCATGAATACAGCAAATGTGGAAGAGCATTTACCTTCAAGATCTATCATCATTTAGCTCCTGAAAGTCCACACTTCAGAAGAGCCTTAGACCTAGAGAGAATGTACTGTCTCTGTAGTATTGTGGCAGTGGAGAGCATTTATGAGGGAGCCACCTGCCTGAAGTTGAACCTTATGCTTCCAAGTTTCTCTGATAGAAACCATCTCCCTTCTACTACCTTGCACAGTAGGAATTGATCACCCTGATGTTCTGAGGCAAGGCAGACATCTATGTGTTCTCTTCTTTGGAGGAAATCTCGAGCAGTCTGAGCCTTTAGGGGAAATTCATTCCCTTTTCTGACTGATCACAGCATACATCTGACCCAGTTTTGGTCAGGAGGGCCCAGCCTGTGTTCTGCTGAAGGCTTATGTGGAAGGCCTCCCTTCATGGAAATTCTTGGTCTCACACAACTCTTGGTCATTCTTCCAGCCTCCTAGTCACCACCTGGCAACTGACTGCCTCACATTGCTCCAGTTTGTGCACTAACAAAGGCTATATATATACATTTTTTTGAGACAGGGTCTCCCTCTGTCACCCAGGCTGGAGTGCAGTGGTGCGATCTCAGCTCACTGCAACCTCCACCTCCAGGGTTCAAACGATTCTCATGCCTCAGCCTCCTGAGTAGCTGCGACTACAGGTATGCACCACCACTAAAGACCTTACGTTTGAATCTACCTGTAATCTTGGGGTTTTGTTTACTATGTGCAGTGGGTGGCAAACAGACTTGAACTCTATATGAAGGAGTGGACAGCTTTTGTGGGCCTCTACAGAAAAAGTAAAATGACAGAGTAATTCTCATTCTGGTTTTGGTCATATTTGTTTTGCTACCTAAGCTCTCCTAGGAAACAATGCAAGGTTTTGGTTATTCTAATTTGTGACCTGGATGCCTATACTTTCTGTGAGACTAGAGGTTATCCTGAGGAAAGGCCAGCTGTTATGACAAGCACCTGTGCTTCGGAGAATAGGACAAATTTGTTCCATTGTTCCCAGAGGATGTCATATGATGCCCAGGACTGTTGAGAAGTTTTTCACGAGATTCTATAAGGAGACATGCCCTGATATTCAAACATTCCATAGGCTGATGTCACTCAGAAGATGATGGGAGTCAGGTGTGAACTATAATTGGTACAGAAATACTGGATATGGTAGAGACTGCAGCAAGCTGCTTGGAATGTACCCCTTATAAAAGTGCATTTACAAATCTTCCTGTGACTGTAGCTTTGAGCAAGTGACAGGACCTAGAAATCTGTGTATCACCAATAGCTGAGGTCATTGTCAGCAAAAATAATTAACTTTTTTTTTTTATTCTTGTTGACTTTCTAGGTTGTTTACATCAAGTCTGTTGCTGTAGAAGCATGAAAAGGATAAAGATAATAGAAATCTGGCTGGGCCCAGTGGCTCACACCTGTAACCCCAGCACCTTGGGAGGCCAATGCAGGAAGATCACTTGAGGCCAAGAGTTCGAGACTAGCCTGGCCAACATGGTAAAACCCCATCTCTACTACAAAAATTAGCCAGGCGTGGTGGTGAACATCAGTAATCCCAGTTACTCAGGAGGCTGAGGCACAAGAATCGCTTGAACCCGGAAAGCACAGGTTGCAATGAGTTGAGATCACACCACTGCACTCCAGATAATAGAAGTCCTACAGGATGGGGATGTAGGACTTGTGATTTCCACCAGTGTTGCTATTGTCTCAGACCACAACAGCCTACAGTGCTTGCCGATATTTCCTGCAGTTATGGATGCAGGGTTGCCCTTCCTCCAGCCTGAAGGAAAAGAGAGTTCAGTCAACATGAGGTTGCCAAGCCTTCTGGTTTCTGAAAAGTGGGAGATCAGGCCAGGCGCAGTGGCTCATGCCTGTCATCTCAGCACTTTGGGAGGCCAACTGGGGCAGATCACCTGAGGTCGGGAGTTCGAGACCAGCCTGCCCAACATGGTGAAATCCCATCTCTACTAAAGATTAAAAACAAAATAGCCAGGCATAATGGTGGGTGTCTGTAATCCCAGCTACTTGGGAGTCTGAGGCAGGAGAATCACTTGAACCCGGGAGGCGGGGGCTGCAGTGAGCCAAGATAGCACCATTGCACTCCAGCCTGGGCAACAGAGTGACACTCCATCTCAAAAAAGAAAGAAAGAAAGAAGGAGAGAAAGAAAGAGAGGAAGGAAGGAAGGAGGGAAGGAAGGAAGGAAGGAAGGAAGGAAGGAAGGAAGGAAGGAAGGAAGGAAGGAAGGAAGGAAGAAAAGTGGGAGATCAGGTATTTTATTTTGAAACGTTTTACAAACTTCCTTGACGTATAAGTGACATGCCATAGTATATATGTATTTATGGTGTATAATTTGAAGAGTTTGTCATATAAGCCCATGAAACCACCTGATATGGTTTGTCTGTGTCCCCACCCAAATCTCATCTTGAATTCCCATGTATTGTGGGAGGGACCCAGTGAGAGGTAATTGAATCATGAGGGCAAGTCTTCCCCGTGCTGTTCTCATGATAGTGAATAAGTTTCATGAGATCAGATGGTTCTATAAAGAGGAGTTTCCCTGCAGAAGCTCTCTTCATTTGCCTGCCTCCATCCACATGTGACTTGCTCCTCCTTGACTTCTGCCAGAATTGTGAGACTTCCCCAGCTATGTGGAACTGTAAGTCAAATTAAATGTCTTTCTCTGGTAAATTGCCCAGTCTCAGGTATGTCTTTATCTGCAGTGTGAAAATGTACTTATACACCACCCTAATCATGATCATGAACATATTCATGATTCACCTCATGCTGTTTTACAATCTGCCTGCACTTTCCAAGGCCTTCAAGAGTCCAGTGATTTACTTTCACTACAAGAGAATAGTTCAAGTTTTCTAGAATTTTACGTGAATGGAATAATAAAATATTTACTCCTCTTTTCCTAATGTTTTTCATACTGCATAATTATTTTAAGATTTAGCAATGTTGTTTACATGAATCGTTCATTTGTATTGCTGAGAAATATTTATTCTGTGGATATGCCACAATTTGGATAAATAATTGGATGATTTCCAGTTTGGGGCTGTTATAAATAATGCTACTATGAACATAGGCATATAATTCTTAAGATGCATAAATGTTTTATTTCTCCTGTTCCAATAGTACAATGTATGTGAATGCTTCATTTTTAAAGAAACTACCAAACTATAACCTAACTATACCATTTGCATTCCCATCAACAGTATGTGAGCCTTCCTGTTTCTCTATATTCTTTTTTTTTTTTTTTTTTTTTTTTTTTTTTTTTTTTTTGAGACGGAGTCTTGCTCTGTCACCCAGGCTGGAGTGCAGTGGCTGGATCTCAGCTCACTGCAAGCTCCGCTTCCCGGGTTTACGCCATTCTCCTGCCTCAGCCTCCGGAGTAGCTGGGACTACAGGCGCCCGCCACCTCGCCCGGCTAGTTTTTTTGTATTTTTAGTAGAGATGGGGTTTCACCGTGTTAGCCAGGATGGTCTCGATCTCCTGACCTCGTGATCCGCCCGTCTCGGCCTCCCAAAGTGCTGGGATTACAGGCTTGAGCCACCGCGCCCGGCCTTCTCTACATTCTTACCAATACTTGGTATGGTCAGTCTTTTTAACTTTAGTTGTTTTAATAGCTGTATAATAGCATCCTTCTGTGATTTTATTGCATTTTTTTGGTATTTTATGGTATTGACCATTTTTTGTGTGTCTATTTGCTACCTGTATATCTTCTTTGGGAAAAGTGTTTGTTAATGTATTTTGCCTATTTTTAAGTGAATGTTGGTGATAGTTCCTTTTTCATTAATAAATAGACATGTATAACAAAAAAGACAAATTTATATTGCCTGGCCTAATATATATAGAGAGAGAGAAAGAAGAAAGGCTGAAAATTAGTGGATTAAGCATCCACCTCAAGAAGTTATAAACAGAAAAACAAAAATCAAAGGGTGGAGGAAAAAAAAGCAAAAACAAATAGAAACAAATGGCATCGTAACCATACATAAAACAGAGAAAATCAACAAGGCCAAACTTTGTTTTGTTTTGTTTTGTTTTGTTTTGTTTTGTTTTGTTTTGTTTTTGTTTTTGAGACGGAGTTTCGCTCTTGTTGCCCAGGCTGGAGGGCGATGGTGCGATCTCGGCTCACTGCAACCTCCCAGGTTCAAGCTATTCTTCTGCCTCAGCCTCCCAAGTAGCTGGGATTATAGGTGCCCACCACCATGCCCGGCTAATTTTTGTATTTTTAGTAGAGACAGGGTTTCACTGTGTTGATAGGGCTGGTCTTGAACCCCTGACCTCAGGTGATCCACCCACCTCGGCCTCCCAAAGTGCTGGGATTACAGGAGTGAGCCACCATGCCCGGCCAAAAATTTTTTTAAGAGTAATTAATAAAATTGGCAAACTTTTGGTGAGATTATTTGAGAAAAGAAGAGAGAAAAAGAGAACATACAAATTACCAAAACAGGATCAGAGATGAAAAGGGTACTTCATCCATATGTTGAAAACATATTTTTAAATGAATAAGGCACAGATTACCAAAACTGAACTAAGAATAAATTTTAAAATATGAACACATTTATAATAAGTAAAGAGAATCAGTAATCACCTTCCAACACCTTCTAACAAAAACAAGTCCAAGAAGGCTACCAAACATTTAAAGAATTTAACATTGATCCTTCTCAAATTCTTCCAAAAACTAGAAGCAAAAGGAATACTTCTTAACTCACCCTATGAAGCCAGCATTACACTGAAGCCACAGCCAAAGACATCACAAGAAAAAACAATTACAGACCAATATCCTTTATGAATACAGATGTAAAAATCCTCAAGGAAATACTAACAAACCAGATTCTCCAGCATATTAAAAGGATTATAAACCATGACCAAGGAGGCTTTACCTACAACAGCAAGAGTGGTTCACATAAGAAAATTAATCAATGTGGTAAACCACAACATTAGTTGAATGAAAGAAAAAATCCACATGATCATCTCAATTGACGCAGAAAAAGCATTTGACACTCTTTCAGAATAAAAACTCTCAGAAAATTTAGAAGCAAATTTTCTCAACCTGATAAAGGACATTTATGAAAAACCCACAACTGATTTCACCCTCAATAGTGAAAGATTGAAAGCTTCCCACCTAAGTTCAGGAATAAGACAAGGCTCTCTCTCTTTCCACGGTCATTCAACATTGTACTGTAAGTTCTAGTCAGGTTAATGGGACAAGAAGAAAAAACAGCATCCAAAGTAGAAAGGAAGATATAAAATTATCTCTAATCACAGATGACATAATCCCATATACAAAAAGTTCCAAGATTCCAGAAAAAATTTACTTGAGCTAACAAATGAATGCAGCAAATTCGCAAGATACAAGATCAATATACAAACATCAATCATATTTCTATACACTAGCAATGAACAATCCTGAAAGGAAATTAAGAAAATATTTCTATGTACAATAGCATCCAAAAGAATAAAATGCCTAGGAATAAATTTTACCAAGGAAGTCAAAGACTTGTACACTGAAAACTACAAAACATGGCTGAAAGAAATTAAAGAAGACCTAAACAAATTGAAAGACTTTCTGGGTACATGGATTGGAAGACATATTATTGTTTGAGATGGCAATACTACTCAAAGTGATCCACAGATTCAAGGCAATTCCCATCAAAATTTCAATGGCCTTTTTAGCAGATAAAGAAAAGTCACGGCACTTTGGGAGACCAAGGCAGGAGGATCACTTGAGCCCAGGAATTTGAGCCCAGTCTGAGCAACATAGTGAGGCCTCGTCTCTACTAAAAGTAAAAATTAGCTGGGTCTGGTGGTGTGCATCTGTGG
This sequence comes from Rhinopithecus roxellana, assembly GCF_007565055.1. Lineage (NCBI taxonomy): Eukaryota > Metazoa > Chordata > Mammalia > Primates > Cercopithecidae > Rhinopithecus > Rhinopithecus roxellana. Next base: position 118,607,581 of record NC_044555.1, on the reverse strand, counting down.
TCCCATCTACTTGGGAGGCTGAGGTGGGAGAATGGCTTGAGCCAGGGAGGTTGAAGCTGCAATGAGCCATGATCATGCCACTGCACTCCAGCCTGGGCAACAGAGTGGGACCCTGTCCCCCCACAAAAAATAGAAACAAAAAAAAAGAAAGAAAAAGAAAAAGTCACTTCTTGAGTTCATATGGAATTGCATGGGACCCTGAAAAACCAAAACAATCTTGAAAATTAAAACAAAGTTAGAAGACTCACACTTTTCTATTTTAAGTCATAATACAAAGCTACAATAATCAAAAACAGTGTGGTACTGGCATAAAGATATACATACAGAGCAGTGGAATAGAATTAAGCATATAGAAATAAGCCCATACATCTATAGCCAATTAATTTTCAACGAGGATGCCAAATCATTCAATAGCAAGACAACTGTCTCTTCATCAAATGGTGCTGGGGCAAGTGGATATTCATATGCAAAAGAATAAAGTTGGACCCCTACTTCAGAATATATACAAAAATTAACTCAAAGTACATCAATGACCAAAAGATATTCTTGCTATGTAGCCCAGGCTGGAATGCAGTGGTAAGATCATAGCTCACTGCAGCCTCAAACTCCCAGGCTCAAGCAATCCTCCTGCCTCAGCCTCCAAAGTGCTGGGATTACAGGCATGAGCCATTGTGCCCAGCCTTAAAATCTTAAAACTCTTAGAAGAAAGCATAAGGGTAAATGTTAATGTTCATTGGCAACGGTTTCTTAGATGTGACACCAAAAGCACAAGCAACAAAAGAAAAAATAGATAATTTGGACTTCATCACAGTAAAAAACTTCTGTGCTTCAAGGGACACCATCAAAAAAGTAAAAGGAGAACCTGTTAATATTAAATGGAAAAAGCATATATTTTTGTTTTTGTTTTTGTTTGTTTGTTTGTTTGTTTCACTCTTGTCACCCAGGCTGGAGTGCAATGGCACAATCTCGGCTCACCGCAACCTCCACCTCCTGGGTTCAAGCAAGTCTCCTGCCTCAGCCTCCCAAGTAGCTGGGATGACAGGCACATGCCACTGTGTCCAGCTAATTTTGTATTTTTAGTAGAGACAGGGTTTCTCCATGTTTGTCAGGCTGGTCTTGAACCCCTGACCTCAGGTGATCCACTTGCCTTGGCCTCCCAAAGTGCTGGGATTACAGGTGTGAGCCACCACACCCAGCTGAAATATATTTTTTAATTATATGTCTGATAATAGTGTAGTATCCAGAATAAACCAAAAAAATGCTTAAACCTCAAGACAAAAAGAAAAAAAACTCAATTAAAATTGGACAAATTAGCCAGGTGCAGTGGCTCACTCCTGTAATCCCAGCACTTTGGGAGGCTGAGGTGGAAGGATCACTTGAGACCAGGAGTTCCAGACCAGCCTGGGCAATACAACAAGACTGTGTCTCTACAAAAACTTTAAAAAATTAGCCATACATGGTGATGTGAGCCTGTAGTCCCAGCTATCATGAGGCTGAGGTTGGAGGATGGCTTGAGCCCAGGAGTTGGAGGCTGCAGCGAATTGTGATCACACCACCGCACTCTAGCCTGGATGATAGAGTGAGACCCTGTCTCAAAATAAATAAATTAGCAAACAAATAATTTTTAAAATTTAATTTTAAAAAATAAAAATGAATTTTAGGAAAAAGATAAATTAACCTCAGTTGATAGAATGCTTTAAAAAATGAACAAAGAACTTGAATAGACATTTATTCTGAGAAGATATACAAATGGCCAACTAGCACATGAACAGATACTAGTCATGTACATGCAAATGAAAACCACAAAAAGCTATCACAACACACCCACTAGAGTTGCCATTTTAAAAAAAAAAAAAAAAAGGAAAATAAGTGTTGGTAACGATGTGGATAAATGGGAATTTTATACATTTCTGGTTGTAATATAAAATGGCACAACTGCCACAGAAACAGGTTTGGTGGTTCCTGAGTAATTTAAACAGATACTATATGACCCATCAATTACCCTCCTAGGTATATACCCAGGAGGAGAAATGAAAACATCCATTCACACAAAAACTTGTAACAAACCTTCATAGCAACATTATTCTTAATAGTCAAAAAGTGGAAACAATCCAAATGTTCATCAACTGATGAAGGGAGAAGCACAATATGGTATATCCATACAATGAAATATTTATTCAACCATATAAAGGAATGAAGTACTGATATACATCACAACATGGATATTCCTTGAAAACATTATGTTAAGTGAAAGAAGCCAGACAAAAAAAGGCCATATATGGTATGATTACATTTATATGAAAGGAAAAGGCAAATCTATAGAGATAGAAACTAGATTATTACTTGCCAAGGGCTTTAGGGGAGGGGCAATGAGATATGACTGGTTAATTGGCACGAGGTTTCTTTCTAGGGTAATGAAAATACTCTGAAATTAGATCATAGTGATGGTTGCACCACATGGTGAATCTACTAAAAAACACTGAATTGTACATTTTAAAATTGCTGAAGTGATTACTTTTTCTCAATTTTCAAAAATAAAAAATCCCTAAAACTGTTAACTCTGATTCTACTGGACTTAACTCCTGATCCAATATAGTGTCTGATAGCTAGTTTATGCTCAATATACATTTATTAAGTGAATGCTCAAATTAGTAAATTAATAAATAGAAACACTCATCAAACATAGTCGACTGTAAGCTCCATCAGGCAAAGATTTTTGTCTGTTTTGTTCATTGCAATATTGAAACCTCGTTTGCAAAATTTATAACAGTTAGAAAACTAAGACAGTGAAAGAGATCCGACCTAACAAATTCCATCTAGACTTTAGCCTCCAAACTGCCCTTGGTCATTCCTGGACATGGGCAAAGCTAATTTTAGGATAAAAGTATAGTTTAACTGATAAGAGCCATTCCCAAAACTAAACTGCCTTTGTAAAACTAATGAAAGGGCAACCAGGCTAGGAGGATGAGAGGGACCTGAACTCTGCTAAAACATAGGGATAGTTAAATGATTACCAGCCATTTTTCTGGAAGTCACAAGACTTGAAACTTCCCCAATTATTCCTGTAAATAACATCACTATAGTATAACCTGAGATTGGCCTTTTGAGATGTCTTTTCAGGCTTTCACATTTCTGATGACCAGATGGCCCCAACCAGACCAGCAACTCCTCTGTGGCTGCCACACAGAAGTAGACTCAGTGCACAAGGACCATTTTCCACACGGCTATGATTTGCATCCCCAACCAATCAGCAGCACTATTCCCTAAACCCTGCCCACCAAACTATCATTGAAAGACTCTAGCCTCCAAATTTTCAGAGAGGCCGATTTGAGTAATAATAAAACTCGAGTCTCCCATTTAGCTGGCCCTACGTGTATTAAAGTCTTTATTGCAAATTTCCTGTCTTGCCCTATCTGGGCAGTGGGCAAGAAGGACCCATTGGGCAGTTACAAATTTAGGAGTTCATCTGGGATAGCCCTTGTGGCTACTTGCCCACAGTTTGGCAGCCCTTCACTCGCAACAGATCCGGAGGCCAGCCCAAGCAGCTACTTAGTGCTCTTGGACCAAGGGCTTCCCCTGGCACTATCTCTACTGCTGGGGTGCTGTCAACCCATAGTGTATGCATCTAATTGCAATGGAGAAATAATTTCCAGAAGACGTCTTGTAACCTGGTTTGGTGAGTATTCCAGGATCTGGCAACACTTGCTTCCTTCTCCTCATCTGTTGGCCTCCCTAGGGGCCCTATCTGTAGCCCCATCCAAGGGACTATTTGGCTGTCCCTAGGTTGTAGAAAGAGTCTTGGTTTGGGGAGATTTTTCCCCAGGTAGATGGAGAATATGGGACCTATTTGGAAGAATACTCTTCCGGTTTGGAATCTAGTCTGGAATTTTGGTTTGGAAGTCCTTTTGTCCATCTTTACCTCATTGTGCATATTTATAAGCATAGACAGGATTCCTCAAAGGAATTGCTGATGGAAGTCCAGCAGGCTCTCCTAGTTTTGTCTGGTTGGTCACATTTGGTGAGCCCTGAAGGAAATTCTGCAGTCCTAACTCAGGGACCATCTGCTCTTCCATCTTGCTCACAGACCATCTCTTGAAACTTCTGGTTGGAGGTCATCCTACCCTACTTTGAATGAATCAAGGATGTCAGGGACCAATGAAGGCAAGTTGGAGCCTTGGAAGGTTGATATTGAGTGCTGAGCAGGGTGACTAGTGTCTGTGTTTCATCACATGATTTTTCTCTGGTCAGAAGGGAAAATGTTAATTTGGTTCCCCCCATGCAGTCTGTTGGGCTGTTGGGCTGCATCCTGCAAAATTGAGAGGCTTTTGTTTATGCTTCCATAAAACAGAAAAGAATTATTTTTTTTTTTTTTGAAATGTTACTTGGCTCCATGTCACCCAGAAACCTGGCATGCCATTAAAAGGGTAAGAATTTCTTACCAGCCAGGTTTCTGGCCTCTCTCTCTGTGCAAACCAGTTGAGTAAATGCTAGAAGTCACTGTTTATCTCCTCTGCAAGATTTTGTTTAATAAGAAAAAGGATTTGTGAGGCTAATCTTAGGTTCCAGTTAATCTTGTGTATTTTGTGCCATAATTTTTCTTTCTGTATTGTTCCACGTGATGGTTAATACTGAGTGTCAACTTGATTGGATTGAAGGATGCAAAGTATTAATCTTCGATGTGTCTGTGAGGATGTTGCCAAAGATTAGCATTTGAGTCAGTGGGCTGGGAAAGGCAGACCCACCCTTAATCTGGGTGGGCACCATCTAATCAGCTGTCAGCACGGCTACAATATAAAGCAGGCAGAAAAACGTGAAAAGACTAGACTGGCCTAGCCTCCCAGCCTACATCTTTCTCCTGTGTTGAATGCTTTCTGCCCTCGAACATTGGACTCCAAGTTCTTCAGTTTTGGGACTCAGACTGGCTCTCCTTGCTCCTCAACTTGCAGACGACCTATTGTGGGACCTTGTGATTGTTTGAGTTAATACTTAATAAACTCTCCTTTATATCTATTCTATTAGTTCTGTCACTCTAGAGAACCTGGACTAATACAGATTTTGGTACAAGGAGTGGTTCTAGAGGAACAGAATATTAAGGATGGAGTTCTTTCATTGGTTTGGGTGTTTCTGGAGTTGGCTGCTTAATATGCTTAGACCCAATGCTAAGGACTCTACTTCTAGTAGTATGGAGAACACTGATAGTTGTTGGTGTGAACTGTTTAGAGAGTTATGCAAAATAAATGCATTTGACACTCCTAATTCACTGCTTGTGAGAGACAAGGAGTTTAGTGACTTTATACATAATACCTTTGACCACATTTGGAGAACCAAGGAACATAATGAAGCTGGTTGGTTGCTCCTAAGTTCAGTGGACAAAGTGATGACAGAAAATAATGAACTCGGGGATTCTAACTCCCGGCTTCAGAAGCAGATACTGAGCCTCAAATCTGCTAAGATTGCCCTGAGTGAGAGTCTTATCTCCTGTAGAGAAAGAGCTGAAAGTGTAGAAACACAGACACAAATTCTTATCATGTGAGTAGCTGACCTGCAATGAAAACTGCATGCACAGCCTTGCCAGGTGTCTACTGTTAGAGTGAGGGCATTGATTGGAAAAGAATTACACCCTGAAACTTGGAATGGGGACATGTGGGAGGACTCTGATGAAGCTGGGGACACTGAGTTTGTAAACTCTGATGAACCTTTTTTGCCTGAAGGAACAGCTTCCCATTCTCAGTAGTGGCAACATCTCCTCCCCAATTCATGCTGCCATCAGCCTTTCCACATTTGTCTGAGGAGATAAACCCTGTGCTGCCTGAGGCAACAGTGATGGCCTCCCCTGAGGCAATTGCCAGGCAAGATAATGTTGATTCTCCTCAGGAGCCACCCCCAATACCCTTATTTGCTTCTGGACCTATAACTAGACTAAAGTCCTGGTGGACCCCTAGAGGTGAGGTTGAGAGTATGACCCATGAGGAGGCACATTAGACTTGAAAAGAACTGCTTGTGTTTTCTAATTTATATAAACAGAAATCTGGAGAACAGGCATGGGAATGGATATTAAAGGTATAGGGTAATGGTGGAAGGAACATAGAGTAGGATCAGCCTGAATTTATTGATTTGGGTGTACTAAGTAGGGACTCTGCATTTAATGGTGCAGAGTCAGAGTTAAAGAAAAGGTTCTAACAGTTTATTTTCTTGGTTAGCTGAAATATGGATTAAAAGATGGCCCACTGTGAGCAAGCTGGAAATGCCTGATCTCCCTTGGTTTAATATAGAGGAAGGAATCCAAAGGCTCAGGGAGATTGGGATGGTGGAGTAGATTAATCACTTCAGACCTACTCATCCCAGCTGGGAGGGTCCAGAAGATATATCCTTGACCAATGCCTTGTGAAATAGATTTATGAGAGCACCACTTGCATCTTTGAAGAGCCCTGTAATTGCTCTTCTCTGTATATCAGATCTAACAGTGGGAACTGCAGTTACTCAACTACAACATTTAAATACAATGGGAATAATTGGATGCCAAGGTGGCAGAGGCCAAGTGGCAGCACTCAATCATCAAAGGCAAGGTGGGTGTGGCTACTGTAATGGACAGCAGAGGCAAAGCGGCAATCAGAATAGTCTGACTTCTGTAGAGCTCTGGCATTGACCAATTAATCACAGTATTCCTATAAATGAAGTTGATAGGAAGCCTACTGCATTTCTACTTAATTCATACAAGCAGAAAACTTCTAGGTCTAATGGACAAAAGACTAATTTGAATTATAAAAACAGAGAATCATGGCCCCTCAATCAATTTCCAGACTTGAGCCAGTTTACAGACCCAGGACCCCTTGAATGAATGGGAGGCCAGGTCCCCTTGAGGAAAGACCCCACTACATTACTGACAATTTATGCAGTTAATCTTTCTTCCATCCTTCCCCAAGGAGACCTCTCGCCTTTTGCCAGGGTAAACTGTGCACTGGGGAAAGGAAAATGATCAGATATTTCAGGGACTAGTGGACACTGGCTCTGAGCTGACGTTGATTCCAGGGGACCCAAAACATCATTGTGGTCCTCCAGTTAAAATAGGGGCTTACGGGCTGGGCGCGGTGGCTTACACCTGTAATCCCAACACTTTGGGAGGCCAAGGCAGGCGGATCACGAGGTCAGGAATTCAAGACCAGCCTGACAAACATGGTGAAACCCCGTCTCTACTAAAAATACAAAAATTAGCTGGGCATGGTGGCTCGCACCTGTAATCCCAGCTACTCAGGAGGCCGAGGCAGGAGAATTGCTTGAACCCAGGAGTCAGAGGTTGCAGTGAGCCGAGATCATGCCACTGCACTCCAGCCTGGGTGACAGAGCGAGACTCCATCTCAAAAAAAAAAAAAAAAAAAAAAATAGGGGCTTATGGAGGTCAGGTAATTAATGGAGTTTTAGCTCAAGTCCAACTGACAGTGGGTCCACTGGGTCCCCAGACTCATCCTGTGGTTATTTTCCCAGTGCCAGAATGTATAACTGCCATAGACATACTTAGTAGCTGGCAGAACCCCCACATTGGCTCCCTGACTGGTAGGGTGAGGGCTATTATGGTGGGAAAGGCCAAATGGAAGCCATTAAAGCTTCTTCTACCTAGAAAAATAGTATATCAAAAACAATATTACATCCCTGCAGGGATTGTGGAGATTAGTGCCACCATCAAGGACTTGAAAGATGCAGGGGTGTTGATGCCCACCACACTCCCATTCAATTCTCCCATTCAGCCTGTGCAGAAGACAGATGGATCTTGGAGAATGACAGTGGATTATCATAAGCTCAACCAAGTGGTGAATCCAATTGCAGCTGCTGTACCAGATGTGGTTTCATTGCTTGAGCAAATTAACACATCTCCTGGTACCTAGTATGCAGCAATTGACTTGACAAATGTCTTTTTCTCCATTCCTGCCCATAAGGCCCACCAGAAGCAATTTGCCTTCAGCTGGCAAGGCCAGCAATATATCTTTACTATCCTACCTCAGTGGTATACAAACTCTCTGGCTTTGTGTCATAATCTTATTCAGAGAGACCTTGATCACTGTTCACTTCCATAGGATGTCACACTGGTCCATTACATTGATGACATTACACTGATTGGATCCAGTGAGCAAGAAGTAGCAAACACACTGGACTTGTTGATGAGACATGCCAGAGGATGGGAAATAAATCTGACTAAAATTCAGGGACCATCTACCTCAGTAAAATTTCTAGGAGTCCAATGGTGTGGGGCCTGTCAAGATATTCCTTCTAAGGTGAAAAAGAAGTTGCTGCATTTGGCCCCTCCTACAACCAAAAAAGGGACACACCACTTAGGGGGCCTATTTGGATTTTGGAGGCAACACATTTCTCATTTGGGTGTGTTATGCCAGACCATTTATTAAGTGACCCAAAAGGCTACCAATTTTGAGTGGGGTCCAGAACAGGAGAGGGCTCTGCAACAGGCCCAGGCTGCTGTGCAAACTGCTCTGCCACTTGGGACACATGACCCAGCAGATCCAATGGTGATTGAGGTGTCAGTGACAGATAGGGATGCTGTTTGGAGCCTTTGGCAGACCGCCATAGGTGAATCACAGCAGAGGCCTCTAGGATTTTGGAGCAAGGCCCTGCCATCTTCTGCAGATAACTACATTCCTTTTGAGAGACAGCTCTTGGCCTGTTACTGGGCTTTGGTGGAAACTGAACGTTTGACTATGGCTCATCAAGTCACCATGTGACCTGAGCTGCCTATTATGAACTGGGTGCTTTCTGACCCATCTAGCCATGAAGTGGGTCATGAACAGCAGCAATTCCATCATCAAATGGAAGTGGTATATACATGATTGGGCTCAAGCAGGTCCTGAAGGCACAAGTAAGTTACTTGAGGAGGTGGCTCAAATGCCCATGGTCTCCACTCCTGCCACCCTGCTTTCTTTTCCCCAGCCTGCCCTGATGGCTGCATAGAGAGTACCCTATGATCAGTTGACAGAGGAAGAGAAGACTAGGGCCTGGTTCACAGATGGTTCTGCACTGTATGCAGGCACCACTCGACAGTGGACAGCGGCAGCACTACAGCCCCTTTCCATGACATCCCTGAAGGACACTGGTGAAGGGAAATCTTCCCAGTGAGCAGAACTTCGAGCAGTGCACTTGGTTGTGCAATTTGCCTGGAAGGAGAAATGATCAGATGTGCGATTATATACTAATTCATGGGCTATAGCCAATGATTTAGCTGGATAGTCAGGGACTTGGAAGAAGCATGATTGGAAAATTGGTGACAAAGAAATTTGGGGAAGAGGTATGTGGATGGACGTCTCTGAGTGGTCAAAAACTGTGTATCCCGTGTGAGTGTCCACCAACGGGTGACCTCAGCAGAGGAGAATTTTAACAATCATGTGGATAGGATGACCCGTTCTGTGGACACCACTCAGCTTCTTTCCCCAGCCACCCCTGTCATTGCCCAATGGGCCCATGAACAAAGTGGCCATGGTAGCAGGGATGGAGGTTACACATGGGTTCAGCAACATGGACTTCCACTCACCAAGGCTGACCTGGCTACAGCCGCTGCTGAGTGCCCAATTTGCCAGCAGCAGAGACCAACATCGAGCCCTTGATATGGCAACATTCCTCTGGGTGATCAACCAACTACCTGGTGGCAGGTTGATTATACTGGACCTTTTCCATCATGGCAAGGACAGAGGGTTGTTCTCATTGGAATAGACACTTACTCCGCATATGAGTTTGCCTATCCTGCATGCAATGCTCCTGCCAAGACTACCACCCATGGATTCATGGAATGCTTCATCCACCATCATAGTATTCCACACAGCATTGCCTCAGATCAAGGCACTCACTTTATGGCTAAAGAAGTGAGGCAATGGGCTCATGCTCATGGATTTCGCTGGTATTACCATGTTCCCCATCATCCTGAAGCAGCTGGATTGATAGAACGGTGGAATGGCCTTTTGAAGTCACAATTACAATGCCAACTAGGTGACAATACTTTGCAGGGCTGGGGCAAAGTTCTCCAGAAGGCCATGTATGCTCTGAATTAGCGTCCAATATATGGTACTGTTTTTCCCATAGCCAGGATTCACGGGTCCAGGAATCAAGGGGTAGAAGTGGAAGTGGCACCACTCACCATCTCCCCTAGTGATTCACTAGCAAAATTTTTGCTTCCTGTTCCCATGACAGTACGTTCTGCTGGCCTAGATGTCTTAGTGCCAGAGGGAGGAACGCTGCCACCAGGAGACACAACAACGATTCCATTAAACTGGAAGTTAAGATTGCCACCTGGACACTTTGAGCTCCTCCTACCTTTAAGTCAACAGGCTAAGAAGAGAGTTACAGTGTTGACTGGGGTGATTGACCCGGATTATCAAGATGCAATCAGTCTACTACTCTGCAATAAAGGTAAGGAAGAATATGCATGGAATACAGGAGATCCATTAGGGCATCTCTTAGTAGCATCTCTTAGTATTACTGTGCCCTGTGATTAAGGTCAATGGGAAACTACAACAGCTTAAATCCAGGCAGGACTACAGATGGCCCAGACACTTCAAGAATGAAGGTTTGGGTCACTCCACCAGGAAAAAAAAAAAAATGACCTGTTGAGGTGCTTGCTGAAGGCAAAGGGAATACAGAATGGGTAGTAGAAGAAGGTAGTCATCAATACAAGCTACAACCACGTGACCAGCTGCAGAAACGAGGACTGTAATTGTCATGAGTATTTCTTCCTTCTTTTCTTAAAAATATGTTTGTGCATTTATACACTTGTATTAAGAAAATATCTCCATTTTATTTCCTTTTTCCTTTATCATGTGCCCTAATATTTATTGACTTCATATTGGCATTTAAGTATTGTTAATTTTATGTAATAGTATCTGGGTTGGGAATTGGTGCATTTCTGGTTGTACAAAGGATAGTTGTATTATGTCAGGCATAATTATGACCTTACTATTGTCTTTATTTGAAGATTATGTATGATCTCAAGAGATGTGTATGAGTTCAAGTTGACAAGGGGTGGACTTGTGATGGCTAATACCAAGTGTCAACTTGATTGGATTGAAGGATACAAAGTATTCATCCTGGGTGTGTCTGTGAGGGTGTTACCAAAGGAGATTAACATCTGAGTCAGTGGGCTGGGAAAGGCAGACCTACCCTTAATCTGGGTGGGCATGATCTAATCAGCTGCCAGCATGGCTACAATATAAAGTAGGCAGAAAAACGTGAAAGGACTAGACTGGCCTAGCCTCCCAGCCTACATCTTTCTCCCATGCTGGATGCTTCCTGCCCTTGAACTGAACTCCAAGTTCTTCAGTTTTGAGACTTGGATTGGCTCTCCTTGCTCCTCAGCTTGTGGATGGCCTATTGTGGGACCTTGTGATTGTGTGAGTTAATACTTAATAAACTCTCATTTAGATAGATAGATAGATAGATAGATAGATAGATAGATAGATAGATAGACAGACATATATATTTATAGAGAGCGAGAAAGTGCAATGTTCCACAATATATCTCATTGAAAGGATGTTTCCCTGAGGCTGCTGTGCAACCTAATGCCAATCAGCCCACTCTGTAATCATATCTCACTCTGCCATTCCATAGCTCCTAAGTGTCCAAGAGCATGCATTTCTTATTTAAATGAACAAAGATAGGAGTATCGCCCTGTAGTAATAATCACTCACTCTAAGCAACTTCTATTAAACATTTTTAAAAGTATATGTTTTATATAGCTATTATAAATCAAGGTTAAAATTTTCTCATAATGCAATGTAATTTCTGGTCCCCCTAAAAGTCAAAAAGATTAGATACAAGAGGAAGAAGGAATAGACAGGAGGAACCAGAGAATCAGACAGAATTCTGTTGACTGAGTTTTTACAGAGGCAGAGCAGGGGCTCTAAAACAGTATCTGTATGCACATAACCCAAACATAGGCCTTAATTAAGTTGATTTTTAACAACAGAGATCTCAAAAGGAAAATACTTTTAAATCTTTTATTACTAGATTTTAGCTGAGGCAAACAGCCTATATTTCTGGCTTTTCAAATTTTTTTTACCAAAGGTAACCTCGTATGTGAAACCAATAAGCCTTAACTAAACTTGCGAATAACCACAGACGCATAAGATGGCAAGTCATTTTTACAAGATCTGGAATTGCCCCAAAAGTAGCTCAAAGAAAGGCAAATTCAAGACAGGATATAAGAAGCTGTCCCTGGAGGGGAAAATAATCACTAAACAGCAAAAGCTGCACAAGTATCAATCCAGAAAGGGCTCATTCCCTATCCAGGAATTGAACCCAGGCCATGATTAGTAAAAGCTCACTAGCCTTAGCTAGTGAGTTACAACATGGGGAAGTCACCATCCCTTTTCCCATAAGGAGTCTAGAGTAGTCATTTTTGAGCTTGGAAAGGATTTTAACTGCTCAAGAGAATTCTTAAGGCTAGCCATGACATGAACCCAAAAATTCCCACCCTCCAGATGGTGGAGACTAAGAGAAAGCACTCCCACATGGCCACAAAAAGAACTTTATGTACTGTCTCATCCCATAGTGTTTCCCTCTTTTGGGGATTCAGGATTTTGTGTAAAAATGGGATCTTTAATTTTGGGGGATCTGTTCTGCCACCCAGCTATGCTCTCCTATTAGGCCCTAGCAACTGCATGCCTTCCTGGCCCTGTTCCTTAAAAAGCTCCACCCTAAAGCCAGTAACCCAATTAACTTACATCTTTAAGGAAATCTCCACCTATAAAGGTGTCTGCTTTTCCTGGCCATCTTTTTTTTTTTTTTTTTTGAGACAGAATCTCACTCTGTCACCAGGCTGGAGTGCAGTGGTACCGTCATGGCTCACTGCAAACTCTACCTCCCGGGTTCAGGTGATCCTCCCACTTCAGCCTCACGAGTAGCTGGAACTACAGGCACATGCCACCATGCCCTGCTAATTTTTCTATTTTTTGTGAGGACAGGGTTTCTTGATGCTGCCTTTTGAGTAAACTACAGGAACAAAAAGAGGTGAGAGAGAAAAGACAGATTCAATTTGTCTCATGCCATCTTTATTGGCTCTTGTTTGAAAATCTGTCTCCTCTCTATCAAAGTAAAGGTTTTTGCCTTTTCTTAAATTTTTGATGCCGGACACAGTGGTTCACGCCTGTAATCCCAGCACTTTGGGATGCTGAGGCAGATGGATCACCTGAGGTCAGGAGTTCGAGACCAGCCCGACCAACATGGGGACACCCCATCTCTACTAAAAATACAAAATTAGCCAGGCGAGGTGGTGCATGCCTGTAATCCCAGCTACTCGAGAGGCTAAGGCAGGAGAGTCTCTTGAACCCGGGAGGCGGAGGTTGCAGTGAGCCGAGATTGCACTATTGCACTCTAGCCTGGGCAACAAGAGCAAAACTCCATCTCGAGAAAAAAAAAAAAAAGAAGAAGAAAGAAAAGAAAACATTTTTGAGCTGTCACTTCAGCTAAATGAATGACTCATGATCCTATTTTGTGATATCAATTATTTTAAACCTTTGATATTCGACAAACTTTCCAAAATAATATTCTAAATTATGTCTTTTTTTTTTTTTTTTTTTTTTTTTTTTGCCTCATTAACCTTTTTAAGTGCAAAAGAGACATATTTGGCTGGGCACAGTAGTTCATGCCTGCAATCCCAGCACTTTGGGAGGCCGAGGTGGGCAGGTCACTTAAAGCCAGGAGTTTGAGACCAGTTTGGCCAACATGGCAAAACTCCATCTCTACTAAAAATACAAAAAAATTAGCCAGGTGTGGTGATATATGTCTGTAATCCCAGCTACTCAGGAGGCTGATGCGTGAGAATCACTTGAATCCAGGAGGCAGAGATCGCAGTGAGCCAAGATCACGCCATTGCATTCCAGAGAGAGACTCTGTCTTAACTTTTTTTTAAAAAAAAGAGAGAGACAGAGACATACCTGGCTTATTTGGTATATTAAAATCATACAAGGACCATTGTCAAATATAAAATGGTATTTAACTTTCCTTGGGTTATATTCATATACATATGTTACTAGTATGTGCTCAAAGTTATATGATTCCTATAATTCTGATATGCCTTGGTATATGCTATCAGTAATAATTATGACTGTCGTATTAAATTATTATGTGCCACAAAGATGACCAGATTTCCTTGTTGACTGCATCTTTAACTGTGGCTGTACTAAGACTTGTCATCCACAGACAATTGTCATCATATTTTGATCCTTTTCAAAAGGCAGTTTATCTATAGGACTCTGACAAGTGTTTGTTTTTTGTTTTTTGTTTTTTTGAGATGGAGTCTTTGCTCTTGTTGCCCAGGCTGGAGTTCAATGGCACGATCTCAGCTCCTTGCAACTTCCACCTCCTGGGTTCAAGCAATTCTCCTGCTTCAGCCTCCCAAGTAGCTGAGGCCACCACCACACCTGGATACTTTTTGTATTTTTAGTAGAGATGGGGTTTCAGCATGTTGGTCAGGCTGGTCTCAGACTCCTGACCTCAGATGACCCACTCACCTTGGCCTCCCAAAGTGCTGGAATTACAGGTGTGAGCCATTGCACCTGGCCTTGACAAGTGTTCTTGAACATAAGTCTTTGGAAAGTATTCATGAGTATTTTTAACTTTTAGCAATATAGTTATTTGCATAATTGCAATAAAAATCTGTTTTCTTTTGTAACAGGACAAAATTGGAGATACTGGTTATATTACCAAGGCTTTGACTGGAATGATATGCTTTCAGATATAAACAGATTGCTTTAAGGAATCAAAGTTGACTTATAGAGCAGGTAATAGTCCCTTGGGAAAACTGGCCTCATACCTTGTGTATACAGTCCCTGTACACGGTTCCTGACCTGTGGTAAGTAAAGAATATTACTTTCTGACGGGCCCAGGAGCCCCTAGTTATCTTGAGACTGAGAGGAGAGGAATTCAACTAATTAATACAAATATTTGCAGGCACAGATAAATCCATGGCTGAGCTCGAGGATTTTAAAAGTCCAAGCTGAGATTCCTTATGAAAAAGCAGTTCCAGTAAGCCAATTTTATTAAAAGAGCCTACATGTCAAATAATTATTATTGTTGCCCTTTATGCAAACAACCAGGCAAAGTATAATAAGACTAAAACTTATTTTGCAAATAAATTTTTCCAATTATGATTTGTCTTTAGTAAAAATGGGGACTGGAGAGAGAAAAATTATGTTTCAAAAAATACTATAAGGTCAGGTGGTGGCTCATTCCTGTAATTCCAGCACGTTGAGAGGCTGAGGCAGGTGGATCACTTGAGGTCAGCAGTTTGAGACCAGCCTGGCTAACATGGTGAAACCCTGTCTCTACCAAAAATACAAAAAAAATCAGCCAGGTGTGGTGGCTTGTGCCTGTAATCTCAGCTACTTGGGAGACTGAGGCAGGAGAATCACTTGAACCCCAGGAGGCAAAGGTTGCAGTGAGCCAAGATTATGCCACTGCACTCCAGCCTGGGCGACAGAGTGAGACCCTGTCTCAAAAACACAAAAGGAAAAAAAAAAACGCTATAGTACACCTGTTAGATTCTAGTCTTGTCTGTTTTTAGTTGTTGTTGTTTTTATTATTTTCGCAATTTGAACTAAATCCTGAATTCTCTCTGAGCTACAAGTCTCCAAACTCATGCTTTCCAATTTTTCTTCCATTTTTCTGACTTGGACTCAATGAAATTGCTACTACCTTTTTCCTGAGGCCCTGCAAGCTGAAGCTTATTCTTTGTAATACAGGCAAGAAAAAATGTGTCAGATTGCCACTGCCTTCTTCCTATATAACTAAAGATGCTTTGAGACCAACATCTGGATAAATTGTGACCAACACTAACCTTTGTTTTTCTTCTGTTTCCATAGAAATGTCTCATATTAAAAATCTGTTTGCCTTCATCACATATAGAGCCCCAGCCCATCTGCAATACTACCTCCTGAAATAGGACAGAGCTGTTTAACTGAACTGATCTATTCTCTGAACTAAAAACTGACTAAAAAAGATATGGCATGGTATATTTAAATTTACTCTTTCCTGTGCATCCCAATTTGTCTACCAACAACCTCTAACACAAATCTTTCTCGACTAGTGACCCTGTGTCTGACTGGTTCTCAGAGCTATTCACCTGGATCCCTTAGGGCTTTAGATAAATTCTACAAGGACTTCTGACGCTAGGACTTTCACTCATTATATTAGGACTCATTATCTTATAGTTTGCTGTCAACCTCCAACCAGGCTGTGAATACATCCAGACAGCTACAAAGCAGTTTCACTATGCTTACACTGGAGCCAATCCTATCCCAACAACACCCCCTGTCAGCAGAAAGAAGTTAGAGCAGTTGTTGGCCTTTTCCCATCTTCGTAGCTCACACCTAAGAATAAGGTGTGGTGAAACCCAAAACGGGATTGAAACCACCTTTGCAAAACTTATAACAGTTAGAAAATTGTAACAGTAAAAGAGATCTGACCAAACCAACTACATATTGCCTTTAACCTCCAAACTCCCTGGCCATGGGCCAAGCTAATTTTGGGAGATATTTAGTTTATAGTTTAAATGATAATAGCCATTCCCAAAACTAAACTACCTTTGTAAAACTAATGAAAGGGCAACCCAGTTAAGAGGATGAAGGGGGCCTGAATTCTGCTAAGATGTAGGCATAAAAGATTACCAGACATTATTCTACAGGTCATAAGATTTGCAACTTCCTCAATTACTCTAGTAAATAAGATCACTATAGTATAACCTAAGATTGAGATGTGTTTTCAGGCTTTTGCATTTCTGATGACCAGATGACTCCATCCAGACCCACTGCCCCAACCTGTGGCCTTCACCCAGAAGTGGACTCAGCACAGGAGGACTGTTCTCTGCACCCCTATATTTCCATCTGCAACCAATCAGCAGCACCCATTCCCTAGCCTCCTGCCTGCCAAACTATCCCTGAAAGACCCTAGCCTCTGAAGTTTGGAGGAGGCTGATTTGAATAATAATAAAACTCTGGTATCCTGTTTAGCCGACTCTACATGTATTAAACTCTTTCTCTATGGCAATGCCCCTGTCCTGATAAACTGGCTCTGGGAAGCAGGCAAGAAGAACTCATTGGGCAGTTACAGTATTCCCCAGTGCCTGTAACAGTGCTGACCACATAGCAGGTGTACAATAAATATTTCCTAAATGAATGGATTAATGAGTTCTGCTGGTTTCTTATAAGGGCTATTGCCTGGGTGGGATCACAATGGTCCAGGATCTGCCTCACGAAACAGTTCAGTCAGTGTACCAAGATTTACTTGTCTCTGTGGAGCTACCACACACTTACTCAAACTGGCAGGAAGTTCTTTTGTAGTGGAGTAGCTGCTGAGGGGAGTAATTTGAACAAACTATTATTTACTTAAATTTTTAAAAACTGCCATCTTCTTCATTGTAGAGAAGATACAAAAAATTCTCTTGGAGCATATTTATTCAGTGCAAAGGTTTTGAGAGTTTCTCTTGTTCAAGGGAGAGGTGTGTAAGTAGTTATTGCCCTGAGTAAATTGGTAACAGGAGGATCTTTCAGGTCTTCACTAAGTCCACCCCTCTAGTATGCAGATCTGGGAAGAAAACTGTAGAGCATAGGGTCTTCTGTGGTGAAGATGAATGAAAAGAATGAGAAGCGAACCTCTCCCTTCAGATTCCAAGCTAAGATACCTGTCAACTTGAACTCAACCACAAAAGTCCTTACCAAGGCAGGGACCTGGAAGAGAAAGCAGATCCCAGAAAAAATTACCAAGAAAATAAAAAGAGATAACCCAATGGGTGAGCTGACACTTGAATCATTGTGGAAAATGAGAACCAGTAGTTCTGGGTTAATGAGCTGATGAACCTCAAAATTGATCCTGCATGGTTCCTCCTGAAGGTAAACCATGCCCTGGTCCTGTAACTTTGTGAGGTGCTTGGACTGTTTGTCTTAAAGCACTCATGTGTGGCTGGTGCTGGAATCTGCCAACACCCATGACAATGACGGGAATAGGGGGTATAACACTGACTTTATTATTTTGGGTACCATCCACTGAGGCACCACTGCTGTATGAACTCAGACAATTTTTAGAACTTTATCTAGAGAGCTTAGGCCAATGGCTGAACAAACCTCTAGAGAATTCAATACATTTCAGCCCTAATCAAGTGGTTTCTGGTAGCAATATTATCCAGGATCAAAGGTTCCCATTTCAGCACAAGGAGATGAGTAAGTGAGATGCTTTAACACACAATGCCCACCCCCAACCTCAGGTTAGTAAACACTTTGGAGTCAGAGGCCTACAAAGGGGAACATATGGGACTTGAAGAGAAAAGACAGGTTTTACACTAATTTATCCAGGTACTTTATAATTGGGAGTGGGCTAGCTTATTATTCATAACTGAATCAAAATCCAATCATACTATAATCAAAGTAGCTCTATTACTTTTTCAAAATAAAAATTTCTTACGGTTGTCTCTTGATTGTAAAAATGCTTCATGGATATGGTAGAAACTTTAAACAATACAGAAATGTATTAAGAAACTAAAAATCACTTCTGAATCTCACCACACAGAAGTGACCACTGTTAACGTTTTGGTAAACATATTTCCAAAAATCTTTCCTTGTATACCGTCACACACCCCACCCCCAACCCCATAATCCCCTTGTATACAACAACACTCCTTCCCACCCCCACACACTCTTTGCCTTTCAGTGACTGGTACACATCACCATGTTTAACCAATACTTAGTGATCCACTAAATGGATGTATCATAACTTATTTAACCAATCCTCTATCAATAGACATGCAAGATATCACCAATATTTTGACATTATAGATAGCACTGCAATAAACAACTACTTATATCATTTTTTGCATTTTTAAAATTTTTATGTATTTATTTACCTTTATTTTATCTGTTCTCACGATCTATTTATTGATTTATTCATTTACTTTTAGAGAGACAGGGTCTCACTCTGTCATCTTGTTATAAATAAAGTTTTGGTGCCACAAAAGAAATAGCACTAGAATACAAAATTTTCTTTTTAATTCTTAGCAAGGCAAGTTACTCCTGTAGAAGGGTGCACCCTTACAGATGGAGCAATGGTGAGCGCACACCTGGACAAGGGAGGGAAAGGGGTTCTTATCCCTGACCCACGTGGCCCCTGCTGCTGTGTCGTTCCCCTATTGGCTAGGGTTAGACTGCACAGGCTAAATTAACTCCGATTGACTAACTTAAAGAGAGTGACAGGGTGAGTGGTTTGGCGGCAAAAATGGTTATGGCAGAGCAGGAAATCAGAATGAGTCAGGGTGGAGAATGAGTCAGGGTGGAGCAGGTAATTGGAATGAGTCAAGGTGGAGCAGGTAATCGGAATGAGTCAGGGTGGAGCAGGTAATCAAAAAATGTTGCTTTATGAGGAAGTTAAGTTTAAAAGTAGAAGGCAAGAATTAAACATACTGACATATTGATTCTCTGAAGATAAATTTAGAACTCATATCTAATAATCTAGGCTGGAGTGCAGTGGTGCAATCATAGCTCAGTCTAACCTTGAACTCCTAGGCTCAAGAAATCCTCCCACCTCAGCCTGCTGAGTACCTATGACTACAGGTGCATGCTAACCTGCCTAGCTAATTTTTTTAAATTACGTTTATTTATGTTGCCCAGGATGGGAGGTTTGCTGCACCCATCAACCCGTCATCTACATTAGGTATTTCTTCTAATGCTATTCCTCCCCTAGCCCCCAACCCCCCAACAGGCCCCAGTGTGTGATGTTCCCTTCCCTGTGTCCATGTGTTATCATTGTTCAACTCCCACTAATGAGTGAGAACATGCAGCGTTTGGTTTTCTGTTCCTGTGTTAGTTTGCTGAGAATGATGTTTTCATGTTTCTGCAAAGCTTCATTCATGTTTCTGCAAAGGACATGAACTCATCCTTTTTTATGGCTGCATAGTATTTCATGGTGTATATGTGCCACATTTTCTTTATTCAGTCTGTCATTGGTGGGCATTTGGGTTGGTTCCAAGTCCTTACTCTTGTGAATAGTGCAGCAATAAACATATGTGTGCACGTATCTTTATAGTAGATTGATTTATAATCCTTTGGGTATATACCCAGTAATGGGATTGCTGGGTCAAATAGTATTTTGGGTTCTAGATCCTTGAGGAACTGCCACACTGTCTTCCACAATGGTTAAACTAATTTACACTCCCACCAACAGTGTAAAAGCGTTCCTATTTCTCCACATCCTTGCCTACATCTGTTGTTTCCTGACTTTTTAATGATTGCCATTCTAACTGGCGTGAGATGGTATCTCATTGTGGTTTTGATTTGCATTTCTCTAATGAACAGTGTTGATGAACTTTTTTTCATATGTCTGTTGGCCACATAAATGTCTTATTTTGAGAAGTGTCTGTTCATATCCTTTGCCCACTTTTCGGTGGAGTTGTTTGTTTCTTGTAAATTTGCTTAAGTTCCTTGTAGATTCCAGATATTAGCCCTTTGTCAGATGGATAGATTGCAAAAACTTTCTCCCATTCTGTAGGCTGCCTGTTGACTCTGATGATAGTTTCTTTTGCTGTGCCAAAGTTCTTTAGTTTAATTGGATCCCATTTGTCAATTTTGAAAGCCTCTGCTTTTTGATGCTCACTTGTGGTTTTGTGTATTGGCTTCACGGTACCAAACAAGGATAGACCCCATTATGGGGGACCAGTTTTTCTGGTAACAACCCTTCTTATTCCCTCTTCCAGGAGGATTGTTGGCAGGCCTGAAATCTCCAACCCTCTAATTACTCGGTCTTTGTGGTGTACATCCACATCCTGTGGCTACCTAGGGGCTCCATTTTAAGTCACCTCGTTAGCATAAACTCAGGTGCAATTGAAAGGGCTTGTTCAAACTAAGCTTCATAAGTGAAGGAGAAATAAAATCCTTTACAGATAAGCAAATGCTTAGAGATTTTGTCACCACCAGGCCTGCCTTACAAGAGACCCTGAAGGAAGCCCTAAACATGGAAAGGAACAACCGGTACCAGCCATTGCAAAAACATGCCAAAATGTAAAGACCATCGAGGCTAGGAAGAAACTGCATCAACTAACGAGCAAAATAACCAGTTAATATCATAATGGCAGGATCAAGTTCACACATAACAATATTAACCTTAAATGTTAATGGACTAAATGCTCCAATTAAAAGACACAGACTGGCAAACTGGATAAAGAGTCAAGACCCATCAGTCTGCTGTATTCAGGAGACCCATCTCACATGCAGAGATATACATAGGCTCAAAATAAAGGGATGGAGGAAGATCTACCAAGCAAATGGAGACCAAAAAAAAGCAGGGGTTGCAATCCTAGTCTCTGATAAAACAGACTTTAAACCATCAAAGATCAAAAGAGACAAAGAAGGCCATTACATAATGGTAAAGGGATCAATTCAACAGGAAGAGCTAACTATCCTAAATATATATGCACCCAATACAGGAGCACCCAGATTCATAAAGCAAGTCCTTAGAGACTTACAAAGAGACTTAGACTCCCATACAATAATAATGGGAGACTTCAACACTCCACTGTCAACATTAGACAGATCAACGAGACAGAAAGTTAACAAGAATATCCAGGAATTGAACTCATCTCTGCATCAAGCGGACCTAATAGACATCTATAGAACTCTCCACCCCAAATCAATAGAATATACATTCTTCTCAGCACCACATCGCACTTATTCCAAAATTGACCACATAATTGGAAGTAAAGCACTCCTTAGCAAATGTAAAAGAACAGAAATTATAACAAACTGTCTCTCAGACCACAGTGCAATCAAACTAGAACTCAGGACTAAGAAACTCAATCAAAACCACTCAACTACATGGAAACTGAACAACCTGCTCCTGAATGACTACTGGGTACATAACGAAATGAAGGCAGAAATAAAGATGCTCTTTGAAACCAATGAGAACAAAGATACAACATACCAGAATCTCTGGGACACATTTAAAGCAGTGTGTAGAGGGAAATTGATAGCACTAAATGCCCACAAGAGAAAGCTGGAAAGATCTAAAATTGACACTCTAACATCACAATTAAAAGAACTAGAGAGGCAAGAGCAAACACATTCAAAAGCTAGCAGAAGGCAAGAAATAACTAAGATCAGAGCAGAACTGAAGGAGATAGAGACACAAAAAACCCTCCAAAAAATCACTGAATCCAGGAGTTGGTTTTTTGAAAAGATCAACAAAATTGACAGACCGCTAGCAAGACTAATAAAGAAGAAAAGAGAGAGGAATCAAATAGATGCAATAAAAAATGATAAAGGGGATATCACCACTGACCCCACAGAAATACAAACTACCATCAGAGAATACTATAAACACCTCTACGCAAATCAACTAGAAAATCTAGAAGAAATGGATAATTTCCTGGATGCTTACATTCTCCCAAGACTAAACCAGGAAGAAGTTGAATCCCTGAATAGACCAATAGCAGGCTCTGAAATTGAGGCAATAATTAATAGCCTACCCACCAAAAAAAGTCCAGGACCAGATGGATTCACAGCTGAATTCTACCAGAGGTACAAGGAGGAGCTGGTACCATTCCTTCTGAAACTATTCCAATCAATAGAAAAAGAGGGAATCCTCCTGAACTCATTTTATGAGGCCAACATCATCCTGATACCAAAGCCTGGCAGAGACACAACAAAAAAAGAGAATTTTAGACCAATATCCCTGATGAACATCGATGCAAAAATCCTCAATAAAATACTGGCAAACCGGATTCAGCAGCACATCAAAAAGCTTATCCACCATGAGCAAGTGGGCTTCATCCCTGGGATGCAAGGCTGGTTCAACATTCGCAAATCAATAAACGGAATCCAGCATATAAACAGAACCAAAGACAAGAACCACATGATTATCTCAATAGATGCAGAAAAGGCTTTTGACAAAATTCAACAGCCCTTCATGCTAAAAACGCTCAATAAATTCGGTATTGATGGAACGTACCTCAAAATAATAAGAGCTATTTATGACAAATCCACAGCTAATATCATACTGAATGGGCAAAAACTGGAAAAATTCCCTTTGAAAACTGGCACAAGACAGGGATGCTCTCTCTCACCACTCCTATTCAGCATAGTCTTGGAAGTTCTGGCTAGGGCAATCAGGCAAGAGAAAGAAATCAAGGGTATTCAATTAGGAAAAGAAGAAGTCAAATTGTCTCTGTTTGCAGATGACATGATTGTATATTTAGAAAACCCCATTGTCTCAGCCCAAAATCTCCTTAAGCTGATAAGCAACTTCAGCAAAGTCTCAGGATACAAAATCAATGTGCAAAAATCACAAGCATTCTTATACACCAGTAACAGACAAACAGAGAGCCAAATCATGAATGAACTTCCATTCACAATTGCTTCAAAGAGAATAAAATACCTAGGAATCCAACTTACAAGGGATGTAAAGGACCTCTTCAAGGAGAACTACAAACCACTGCTCAGTGAAATAAAAGAGGACACTAACAAATGGAAGAACATACCATGCTCATGGATAGGAAGAATCAATATCGTGAAAATGGCCATACTGCCCAAGGTTATTTATAGATTCAATGCCATCCCCATCAAGCTACCAATGAGTTTCTTCACAGAATTGGAAAAAACTGCTTTAAAGTTCATATGGAACCAAAAAAGAGCCCGCATTGCCAAGTCAATCCTAAGTCAAAAGGACAAAGCTGGAGGCGTCACGCTACCTGACTTCAAACTATACTACAAGGCTACAGTAACCAAAACAGCATGGTACTGGTACCAAAACAGAGATATAGACCAATGGAACAGAACAGAGTCCTCAGAAACAATACCACACATCTACAGCCATCTGATCTTTGACAAACCTGAGAGAAACAAGAAATGGGGAAAGGATTCCCTATTTAATAAAGGGTGCTGGGAAAATTGGCTAGCCATAAGTAGAAAGCTGAAACTGGATCCTTTCCTTACTCCTTATATGAAGATTAATTCAAGATGGATTAGAGACTTAAATGTTAGACCTAATACCATAAAAACCCTAGAAGAAAACCTAGGTAGTACCATTCAGGACATAGGCATAGGCAAGGACTTCATGTCTAAAACACCAAAAGCAACGGCAGCAAAAGCCAAAATTGACAAATGGGATCTAATTAAACTAAAGAGCTCTGCACAGCAAAAGAAACTACCATCAGAGTGAACAGGCAACCTACAGAATGGGAGAAAATTTTTGCAATCTACTCATCTGACAAAGGGCTAATATCCAGAATCTACAAAGAACTCAAACAAATATACAAGAAAAAAACAAACAACCCCATCAAAAAGTGGGCAAAGGATATGAACAGACATTTCTCAAAAGAAGACATTCATACAGCCAACAGACACATGAAAAAATGCTCATCATCACTCACCATCAGAGAGATGCAAATCAAAACCACAATGAGATACCATCTCACACCAGTTAGAATGGCAATCATTAAAAAGTCAGGAAACAACAGGTATTGGAGAGGATGTGGAGAAATAGGAACACCTTTACACTGTTGGTGGGATTGTAAACTAGTTCAACCATTATGGAAAACAGTATGGCGATTCCTCAAGGATCTAGAACTAGATGTACCATATGACCCAGCCATCCCACTACTGGGTATATACCCAAAGGATTATAAATTATTCTACTACAAAGACACATGCACACGTATGTTTATTGCAGCACTATTCACAATAGCAAAGTCTTGGAATCAACCCAAATGTCCATCTGTGACAGACTGGATTAAGAAAATGTGGCACATATACACCATGGAATACTATGCAGCCATAAAAAAGGATGAGTTTGCGTCCTTTGTAGGGACATGGATGCAGCTGGAAACCATCATTCTTAGCAAACTATCACAAGAACAGAAAACCAAACACCGCATGTTCTCACTCATAGGTGGGAACTGAACAATGAGATCACTTGGACTCGGGAAGGGGAACATCACACACTGGGGCCTATCATGGGGAGGGGGGAGGGGGAAGGGATTGCATTGGGGAGTTATACTTGATATAAATGATGAATTGATGGGTGCTGATGAGTTGATGGGTGCAGCACACCAACGTGGCACAAGTATACATATGTAACAAACCTGCACGTTATGCACATGTACCCTAGAACTTAAAGTATAATAATAAAATAAAATAAAATAAATAAATAAATAAACATAAAAAAAAGAAAATAATTATATTATTAAACATGTCAGCTATGGAAAGATGACATGTAACAAAAGGAAAAGAAATAGTAAAACAAAAATCACCTCATTAAAGTGTATGCGTTTTCAGAAAGAAAAAAAAAAAAGAAAGGGCTTGTTATGAATAACAAAAGACATTCCTGTAATTCAGGAAATTTTTAAAAGAGCTCTGTGCCAGGAACCTGGGACAAACACCAAATATATTATTATACCACAATGATAATGAGCTCTGAATTGAATTTGTAATAAATAGCCTACCAAATGAAAGATGAATTCACAGCCAAATTCTACCAGATGTTCAGAAAACAGCTGGTACCATTTCTACTGAAACTATTCCAAAACATTGAAGAGGAGGGGCTTCTCCATAACTCATTCTATGAGGCCAGCAGCATCCTGATACCTAAACCTGGCAGAGACACAGCAATAAAAGAAAACTTCAGGCCAATATCCTTGATGAACATCGATGCAAAAATCCTCAACAAAACACAGGCAAACTGAATCCAGCAGCATATCAAAAAGCTTATTCACCACAGTCAAGTATGCTTTATCCCAGTGAGGCAGGAAAATAGGGTCTGGAGGCAGGCAACATAAGACCGATTCACACTTCAACTATGACAGGAAATACCCTCTCCATAGGGTGTAGGCCAAAGAACTTTGAAACTTTACTTCATCCTCTTCATTTACATAGGGAATACCCCAAGTAGAGGGTATTTAAACTCACAAAAAACTCTGTAACAGGGCCTTTGAGCCTCTATGCTCAGGCCCGCTCCCACACTGTGGAGTGTACTTTCATTTTCAATATATCCCTTCATCCCTTCCTTGCTTTGTGTGTGCATGTTATCCAATTCTTTCTTCAAGACACCAAGAACCTGGACCCCCTCCACTGTTAATATATTTTGGTAAGCCAGCCAGGAGGAAGAGGTAAGCCCAAATTGTTGAATATAAAATGCTCCAGGAATAAATGCTCAGTGCCATAAAGTAAAACCACCACTCAGGCAAAAATTTAATTCTCTCAGCAAGGCAATTTACTGCTGCAGAAAGGTACCATTTGCGTCAATCAAGATCACAAGAGCACAGAGAACAAAGGAGACCAGGGGGTTTTATCCTTAATGCAGTCCCTCTCTCTGTGTCACTCCTCCATGGGCCGTGGTCGGACCACACAATCTGAGCTGACCCAATGGGCTACTTGTACATATTTTCCTAAATATAGAAGGGAAGGGGGACATAAGGTACAGAGGCGGAGCATGTGAGATGTGCAGTTTCGGGGGAACAATGGGTGCAGGTAACCAAGGGAACAGATGTGAATTATTGATTAGAACTGATGGGAAGAGGCTGTTTACAGTAACTAGGGGGCAAGGAAGAACAAGAAAGTTGAGTTTGAGAACAAAGGATAAGGAAGTTAACAGGCTAAACCCTTTGAAGAGAAACTCGGAAAGATTTATTGTATCTTACAATTCCTCCCTTTTAATTTTCTTATGATTCCTTCTCTTCAAACTTTTTTAACATGTCTTGGCTTTGCCATTCGATTTGATCTTCTAAAAGGAAGAGCTTACTTGAATGAGGCGGAGGAGAACTAAGGGAGGTTTTCGTAAGTGCTGTTTGTACAATCCTTTGTATTAACCCACGAATGCATGGTATAACACAACACCCAACGAGAATGAGTACGCCTATTACGACTGCAAGGGAAATAAGAATTGAGACCATAATTCCTTTCCATTTACCGAATCACTTTCTTAGCCATCCTGAAATTGGGTCATCGACTCCAGAATTTTTAGTTAATTCATTGCATAAAGTGGTAAGTCCTTGCAAGGCCTTTGTTATGCTCCCATCGGGGACAGTGTTGCTTGGGATGAAGGTACAACATTGGGTTTTAATCATAATACAAACTTCACCTTTTTTGGCTAATAACATGTCTAGAGCTATTCTGTTTTCCCAAGCCATTTGACTAGTAGGCCCTAATTGGTCAGCTATTCCTTTGATAGCATCCCTGGTGTAATTAATAAACCGCTGCTGATTATAATAGATGTAATTTATCCAAGCTACATTTTTATTAATAGTTACCCATGGAAATATGGATTCAAATCCTCCAACTATTTGGTCTTGGGCCTTGAACCTGTCAGGCACTCCCCCGGGACTCCAGTGGCATCTCTGTAAACTTGAGAGTAAAAAGACCCATAAGGGGCTCCTCTTACTTTTCAGTGTTACGGTTTTTCTTTTTCTGGTTGATGAAATGCCAGGGTGAAAGGGATAGCCAACTGGACAAGAGCACAAGTGCTGCTCCAGTTACTTGGTAGAGTGTCCAGTACAGGTCCACCACAATACCACTATACATCTGCTCGAGGATGACTAACGGCAGACTGATGGGTAAGCTCTTGGAAGGACTTAAGCTCACTGCATCCCGTTAAGCCTCCAAAGAACGCCAGATTCTCCCCGTGAGAAATACGAGGTGAAATTGATGTTGGAAGACGGAAGCTGGATGGCCCTTGGGGGCTGACCCTTAGGGTGTTGGACTTTGGGATATAGCAGAGAGACAGCTTGGCATGATTTGTTGCCCCGGGCTGTGGAATCCTGGAAAACAGCTACCATACAGCCCGTGCCTGGTTGATTGAAGAACCATCCTAGTGGAAAGGGGACAATCTGGGCCTCTGGTCTGCCGTGCGCACAAGCATAACAATTGCTTTTGTTTAACATGCGGATGGAATATTGAATCCATTCCAACCAGGCATTTACATCTTGATATCCTGTTTCAATTGTTAGGGTTTGTCTTAAATATTTTACTTCTACAATATTTACTTTGGCATTGTTGTTAGGTAGGGTAGAAGGTTCAGATGGAGAAGAAGAAGGGGAATCAATAAAGATTATTTTAAAGAAGCCTATATGGTCATATCCATTGGCCTCTGCTCCTAAGAAATACAAGCATTCTAAAGGAGGTGCACGGTTGGTGGAGGTAGGGACATTAATAGAGATAGTTACTGGGTTACAATAGTCAAGTTGACAATTAGAGGGTGTGGTTCCTTTGGTAAGGCGAAGGTAAGATTTTAGGTCAACACAGCCTTCTGGGAAGGTCCTGCCATGTTCTCTGGTAGTTAGGATGACATCTGCCCATTGAGAACATATCTCCCAACTTGGGGTGCATTGGTACCCCTGCCATGAGCAAGGCACGGGCTCAGTGACTTCTTTGAAGGGGCAGAGGTATTTTTCTAAAGTAGAGACATATCTTTGCCAGTATTCATCCTTTTGGCAAGGCATGACAAGGCAAGCATCAAAGGTAATGATTTGGGGTGTGTCTGACCTAGTTACACTGCTAACAAGGTCAGCAATAAAATGAGGAAAGAAGAAAGGGTAATAGAATACATAAAAGAGTGTTAAACTTTTCTTAACCTTAGTTTGAGGGGGGTTTTCCGTGACTTCGGGGATGGCCGTGCTTTCTTGACTTGGGTGTGACGGGTCCATCTTTTCTTGCTGTTTGGACTGCAGTTTCAGTGGTTAGAAGCACTATGCCAGCTCCTCAAGCTGGTATTGATGTACTGGAAACTCTAGGGGTGGTGCCTGTACTGGAAAATTGTGAGTTCTGGGGGAAGAGAAAGTGGAAGATAAACCAAGTATGTACGAATGTTGGCAGTGGATTGCTTTGAGAGGTAGTTTGGATTCTTACTAGAGTAATAGGAAGACAGAAGACATTTGATTTATGGCAACCAAGTCTCTAGACTTGTTTGGCTAAGGGTATAAATTCCTATACACGTATAAACTTTGTGCTACACATGGCTTGGGGTCTTTAATGGGTCCTCTAATGTATGTGGGATAGGACTTCCTTCATAAGAGGTTTGAATAACATTTCTCTGAGTTCCCTTTAGTGCCTACAGGAGAAATGGCAGCTGGTCCAGCTTATCTGATTTGTTAGGTTATTTTCTTGACTCTTGAAAGACAGGCTTTTTGGTGCCTGGGGACATGGACAATAGCTATTTTTTTTTCTTTTCTGGTAACTGAAGGTTATTTAACACGGGTGATTAACTCCTCATAAACAAGACTTTGACTTTTACTATTAATTCTGTCTGAAATTTTCTAAATGTATGAGCCACCATAAAGGCATATTTAGAATTAGTATAGATGGTTCTTTCCAGGTCCTGCAGGTACCTTAAAGCTTGACTAAGTGCAAACAGCTTACAAATTTGGCGAGACTAATTATTAGACAAAATTTTGTGTGTGTGTGACTTTATTTCTCTACGAACTTCTCTATGAATTACTGAGCAGCCGTTGAGTCCTTTTTCCCTTAATCACTTTTGAAAGGGGTTTCTCTTAAGTTTGGCCAGACATTTGTATGGTAATCAGTTAAATCTAAACATGTGTGCTTTCTTTTTAGATTTGGATCTCTCATTAATAAACTTGTTAGGTTAAGGAAATTATCAATAGTTAATGTTAAACCATCCTTTTTAATAGAATAGCCTCATACTTATACACTTTTAATACTTTTCTGGTGGTACATTTTAATATAAGTGACCTTAAAGAATGGAAGTTCTTTTCTGGTGGATATTTTCACTTTTAACACTGGCCTGACCATAATAAATGCTAGTGGATATACCAGCTGAAAGATTATCTACTACTTGCTCAGGAAACTTAGCTGCGGGGATGCCTAGCTGCTTGGAGCCATGGCTGAAGCCCTGTATTACTCGGCCTCGGCAAAAGTAAGGCAAATGTCCTATAATGTAGTCTGCTTGGAGCACAGGCTGCGGCCTAGTCTGTGTGTCCTGCAGAGCCGCCGTCAATACGGTGCCAGGACCCTGTACCAGCTGAGGGGCAGGAGCATGGGCTTTGCCTGCTGCAGGGGCTCACTATGGGCCGGACAACACCGACTACATGTTGCGGCGGATCCTTGATGTTGCTAGCCCAGCAAAAGCCACCTGGCGAATTAGGAGCTTGGAGTTCTTTCAGGGAGGGGGACTTAGGCTGAGAAAGAACAGACTTATGGGGCGATGCCTGAGGGTAAGGGTTGAGTGTATTAGGTGGGGGATGGTCTAGGCGATCCTGCGTGCTGTTCTTTTTGCTAGGATTCACTGAGCCCTTTCCTTCACTGTCTTTTTCATTCAAGATGGTTCTATCTTAATGGGGTGCGTGTGCAACTAATTTTCCTCCAAAGATTAGTTTTTGACTTGCTCCTTTCAATCCTTGGAGGAGGAGAAAGGACAAGTCCTTGCCACCAACATAGGGCATAATCTATTTCCTTTCGGGAGGCAGGTCTTCTACTAGCAACATTTTCTATTAGAAGCTCACAAATCCATTCTTCA
The DNA here is from genome assembly GCF_007565055.1 of Rhinopithecus roxellana. Lineage (NCBI taxonomy): Eukaryota > Metazoa > Chordata > Mammalia > Primates > Cercopithecidae > Rhinopithecus > Rhinopithecus roxellana. The sequence continues at coordinate 118,577,092 of NC_044555.1, read as the reverse complement.
TTCGACCCAAATTCTGGCCAGAAAACTAAGGGTTCAAGGATTGGTTCTTGAGTCCAGATGGACTCATTTGTTGCTTTTTCCTATGTTTAGTCTTTTCATTATCTTTCCAATGTTTTAACATGAGACCTAGGGGACTATCGGGGGGATATCTTTGTTGCTAACTTTATCTTTTTTGCTTGTAATATTTCCCATACTGGGTCCTGACTAGGCTCAATCCCTGGTATTATGAATCCCTTGCCTAGCGGGAGCTTGCTGTAGCTCAGCCCCTCATATTAGGCATCTCTTGCCTATTTGGGGGATTCCTTGTGGCTCAACCCCTCATATTAGGGGGTCTTTTGCCTATTCTTCGCTGGAACCGTTGCTAAGGTTCAATTCGCCTATCCTTTAGCTCCACCTGCTGGAAGTTCCCTGCACCTTTCTTTCGCTTCGTGGGCTCTGGCTGCTTCCCTCGCGGGAATGTTTCAGGTTCCTCTTAGCAGTGATGGCGGGTCAGTATAAACGCCTGATGGGGCCCCCGAAGGGCCACCCTAAGCCATATGAGATGACCACGAAACCTCACATTGGACTCATTCACTCCGCAGAGCAGTAGTGCTTGTTACCATTCACACACTTTCAACCTCCAGAATGCCCCGACCTCCCACCCACTGAGACCACCAAAGAAGTACTTTGTCAACCCTATGACGTTTCCTACATTGGTCTATGCGCAGAGTTTACCTGGTCGCCATGGTATTTCAAGCCTTTCTTCACCGCGTTGCTGAGAATCTGGGTTTATTCGTCACAATGGGTGGATCTTGATCTCCCGTCCCTGAGGCCACCGCAACAGGGCAGTGGGACGCGTCTCCCTTGGGTAGGGTGAAGGAAGACCCCTTCCCGAAGGAGAATGGGGATCCCAGATGAGCCCCCAGAATTGTTGGATATAAAATGCTCCAGGAATAAATGCTCAGTGCGACGAAGTAAAACCACCACTCGGGCAAAAGTTTAATTCTCTCAGCAAGGCAATTTACTTCTGCAGGAGGGTGCCACTTGCATCGATCAAGATCACAAGAGCACAGAGAACAAAGGAGACCAGGGGGTTTTTATCCCTAAGGCAGTCCCTATCTCTGTGTCACTCCTCCATGGACTGGGGTCAGACGGCACAATCTGAGCTGACCCAATTGACTACTTGTACATATTTTCCTAAATATAGAAGGGGAGGGGGACATAAGGTACAGAAGTGGAGCATGTGAGATATGTAGTTCCTGGGGAACAATGGGTACAGGTAACCAAGGGAACAGATATGAGTTATTGATTAGAGCTGACAGGAAGAGGGTAGGCTCTTTATGGTAACTAGGGGCAAGGAAGAACAAGAAAGTTGAGTTTCAGAACAAAGGATAAGGAAGTTAACAGGCTAAACCCTTTGAAGAGAAACTCAGAAAGTTTTGTTGTATCTTACAAAAGTTTAGGATTTTTTTCTTCTCCTTTCTCCTTTTCCTTTCTGCTCCATACAGGGGAATCTCTTTCTCTCTCTCTTTTCCTTTCCAACCCAGGACCCTTGATGGGTAGCACCTAAACATGGTAGCAACTGCAGGTTTCTGGTCATAGTCGGTGAAACTAAGGGGTTTCCATGTGAAGAAGCCTAACTGCCACCAGTTGGTCAGCTTAAGGAATCTGGGTCTTTTTCATTTTTCCTTTTCCTCTCTTTCTTTTTCAGTTTTTCAGCGGCTGTTTCCTAATAGCTCCTTGAAAATTGAGGGCAAATTGACTGGGGTCACTGCCCAGTATTGCCTGAAGGCCAAGGAATGAATGGGAATAATTGCCCTGCCCCAAAGGGCTAATGATTTTTTAAAAAATCTTTTCCACCCGTGGTCCCTGATCCCTATGTGCAGGGCAGCTCGGAGCAAACTCACACGTTTCAGATGACTTAAACCTTTTTTTATGCTAAATTCTTCCCTTCCACTATTCAACTGGCTAAAGACAAAGGAAACCCATGCAGCCTCCAGTTCCTATCATTAAAGTTCATGGAATAGGAAGCATGGGAAAGCTTGGCCTTATTAAATTATAAAGAGGCTAAAAGTTGGGGATTATACCCAGGTTCCAAAGGAAAGCACATAGCAGGCTCTGGAGGGAATGCATGCGAAGTGGCACCAGTGCCCACCTAAGGCCAAAGACGTCTGGAACTCTAAGATTGAACCCCACAGCAGGATGCTCTGGGGGATACTCCAGACCTCAAACTCTCCAAAGAGGATGCTCTCCACAGAGGTTCTGAGGTGTAGTAATAAGCCCTCCATAGAATTTTCTGTCGCAGTTGCAGTGCTGCTTGGCCCCAAAATTGTTTAGAATCTGAAGTTTACTGTCTAACGGGAAAGTGGGATGGCATTGCATGTATCCAGGCCTTTGTGCTGCTGTTCTAAGCAGGGGGCGTGGTTAACGTGTGACACCCTCATTTGGTACTGTTTGGCTCAGTGTTCCTTGGAGTCTGGGGAGGTTTAGTTTTTGAAAATCAAACTGCCATGGAGACTGCTTTACCCAAAATTTTGGTTCACAGCCTTCCTTGAATTATCTATTGGGGCAAAGTAAAACTGGCAAGCTTGCTACCTCATGGCTAAGGTTCCAAGCTATTGGATCTTTGTTTATGTGTGTGTATACATGACTAGATGTGTTCGTGTGTACACTTATTGTTATATGTTGTGTCTACCAAATTAGCTTATAAGTAAAAGAGCATTCATAAATTAAGTAAATAAGTCTATTTTCAAGTCAATTTTCAAGTTCACGTGACCTAAGTATAACTCTACTAAAAAAGCTAGCTTTAAAATTATTGGTGGAATAAAAATAGCAAGGCCTTCAGAACTGTCAGCATACATTTTATCTGAATGTTATGTTAGTCTTTGTTAGATATTTTAAAATGTCAGTGTTAATTCAAACTGGGAGCTGCTTGTAGGGAGCCTGCCTCCCCTTCTATTCAAAGTCTCACTGAGATAAATGCATATCTGATTGTTTCCTTTGGAAAGGCTAATAGAAACTCCAAAGAATGCAACCATTTGTCTCCCACCTGTGATCTGAAAGCCCCCAAGCCCCCTCCTTGCCTCGAGTTGTCCCACCTTTCTGTACCAAACCAATGTTCATTTTATATATGTTGCTTGATGTCACATGTCTCCCTTGTTAAAAGTAAAAATTAACTACAGTGAATGAGATACATGTTTTAGGTAAACTTTTTGTGTAAATTAAAATCTTAAAGTTATTTTTGATGTTCATTTAATATCTGGGTCATTTCCAATTAAGAAAGGATTGTGATATGGGGAAATATGTTTCTAAAATTGTGGAATTGTTCTTATCTATAAATGCCCATTTCTGACAGTTCAGAATTTCTTGCTTTTAGGGTTTCACTAAAGTTTTAGGTTACTAAGGATAACATTCTAGTTAACATGTAATTTGGTATACAAAATGTGCCAGAAAGGGTTATGTTATTAGTGAAAAAAAGAATAATTTTTGTCTAATTCAGAAGTTATCTAAAAGTTAGTTCAAATTACAGATTTGAAAAGGTTATTTATGAAACAATGTAGTAAGGAACCATTACGTAGGGGAGAAAGATGTGGAAAAAGTTTAAATAAAATATTCTTTAAAACCTGATAAAGAATTGGAAATATTTGGCTAATTAACATTTTCATAGTTAAAGCTCTTAGTCTTGATTAAAGTAAAAAAGCATTGGCAGTTTGGCAATTTGTTTTAATATAGTTAACCATGAAGCTGGATTTAGTGTGAAGCCAAATTTCACATACATGCTTACATTGCTTCACACTATGTTTACTGTTTTTCTTGGAAGGTGCTGGAGTACTGACTGGTCATGTGCCTAAAGTGGATTTCCTGATTGCTCAGAATGTATAATGATATTGGTGAACTTAAGGATATTTAATTGTGTTTCAGGAATAAAATATTCATTATGTGGGGTCTGGGGGGGCCCTAGGTAAAACTGTAGCCTCCTTGATAAATTGAGTAGGAAAATTTAGGGTTGATTTTTTGTTTATTTGTTTTTGCTTCTAGTTTTCATTTGTTTGCTATTTATTTTCCTCTGGCTTTGCTTGCGTATCCATATACATAAAACAATGCTAGTGGAAGCCTTTTATTTGGTTCTGTGCATAGTTATTTTGTTTCCATTGCATTTCTAGCAAGTTATCATCCGTTCTATTTATCTGGAATTCCTATGCCACCTTTGTCGGGCTGCAGGAATTATTGGAGCACACCAGCTTTTTACCCTTCAACTAGCTTTTTGGATTTTAGGCTTCCTGACACTTTACGCTTATTGAGTATATGCTTTCAAATAGAATTTGAGTCATATTTCTCTTTCTGCCTAGTTTCTCCAAAATTTGTAAACTATCTATGAATATTCTTAATTCATAGCAACGTGTTTGTTTACGTGCAGTCAAGCAGATTCACTAGGGTCGCTCAGGGAGAGAAAACCCAGAAACCTGGCCTGCCAGCAAAAGGGTAAGAATTTCTTACCTGTCAGTCTCTGGCCTCTTTCTCTCTGTGCAAACTGGTTAATCTCCTCTGTGAAGTTTTTAATTAATTGGTTTAATAATAATAAGAGCTTAAATCAAATATTTTGTCAGAAAAGTAGAAAGTGTAATGTCTTTTAGTTCATGTGACTTTAGCAATCCTTAAAAAATAAAGATGGTTTTCAAGATTCTTGGTAAAATATAAATGTCTTCAAAATGTAAACATGTGGTCTGAATTATGTTCAAATATTAGGTTTGCTAAATGCTTTAAGATCATAAACTGCGTCTTTGGCTTTTGAAAATTGTTTAACTTGCCTGCTTTCCAGCTAGGTAAGGCCTGGGGACATGTGAAGTTAGCCACGCACCTAGCTATGCTGGAAATAGTCAAACCTTATCAGAACATAACTTACCCAGTCTTAGATTATAATTCGCTATTATAACATGCGATTAAGACTACTAGAAACAGTTTTACATGAGAGGTGTGTAAGAACAGTAGAATGTGTGGGTTTTTTTTTTTTTTTTAAGTTATAAAAGGTTTTTGCTTCTTTAAAATTTCTGAGTCATCATTTTGGCAAAATAAATAATTTATGGTAATCTGGAATTCCAAAATCAAACTTCAGTTTCAAAATTGTCTTTCCTAATGCCTGACTTTCTGGATGAATCATAGGGCCCCTGAAAACATCCAGAAAAGAGGTAAACAGGATTATTTGACATGTTTAGATACACAGGATTGCCAAAATGATGTTCAATCTTCTTTAGGCTATATTTTTGTGAATAATACTAATATATATTCCTAAATTGTATGGGATTTCTAAAATTCTAATGTCTAAGTATATGCTATAAATTATAATTATGGTTATTATGTTAAGTTATTGTAACCCACAAAATTAACCAAATTTTCTTGTCAGTGCTATGTGCTTAATTTGGAAAAACAACTGGTATCCAAGAGGATATAAGTCTAATGTTAATTAAGCATGGAGACTCATGGAGAACGAGGATGGCCACCTTGTCCACCCTGAGTTCTTAAAGCTTTTGTTAAAAAAGTTCTGCATTCCATGACTCATCATGGAAAAGATGTAATGATCCAAACTGAACACATTGGTGTAGTGACTTACAAATTACTAAAATAGTTTATAACCAATACTTGATCCCATATTCCTGGGAAAATAATTAAACCTTCAGATATATCTGGTCACCTGGAGGGTCATTTAAACATTGTATAAAGGGATTTCTTTCCATTGTTATTTCCAATGCATGTTTTCTGATTGTAGAAAAGCTTTCCCATGCAAGAGGCTGATGTTATAACAGTAGATTATTATGCTACAGTGTATTTTCACTAGGTAAAAAAAGCTTTTCATGGTTTGGATCTTCTGAGAACATCGGAGAAAGACTCGCTCTGCCATTTACACTACAACAAAACTTCAGGACCTTAGGTTTTGGGTTCATGGTCTCGCAACTGAGAAGGGTCCCTCCACACTTTTGGAACTGTGCACCCACTGGACCCCTTGAGGTAAAGCTAACCAGGGAAATTTCTCCCAAGAAGAAGATGATATCTTTGATGTGAACAGCTTTTCCCAGGTTCACAGATCAAGACTTCTACTGTCGTGAAACTCTTATCTTTCAAGGTTTTTTCTTGCTTATGCCTCTATGAACAATAGAAGTGGAAAGGGGATCTGTTGTATGCACTTATGGGGTATACTTTTATTTGTGAAGGAGTTTGCAGCCACCCTTATACATGGATAACCTTATACTTTGATAGATAAAGTCCCATTGTAGGTAAGAAACTTTAATGATACATGCGTTGCCTCATAATCGGTCAAAAAACAAAACATTGGTTTACTCCTCTTAACCCACATCATGGGTTAAAAAGAACATTGCCAGAAGGCCTTCACTCTTCTAAAAGTGCATCATTTGTTAGGTCCTTTCTCCATGGTTTAGAATAAAAGAAGCAATGATTAGAAATGTATCCCTCATGATAGGTTCTATAGGAAATTCTACTGTAAAGGCTACAGTTACACAACAGACTTTAGATTCTCTTGTGAAAGTTATACTAAATAATAGAATTAGCTAAACAGAAAAGTACCTGTGCAGCTGCTGGCACTTGTGGCCTATGGAGAAATACATCAAATGAAGATTATAGAAATTCAGTGGTAGAGGATTGATGAAAAAATTGCTTAGCCAAGTGAGTAAACTCTTTATCTAGCTCATTCCTTGATCTATTTAATTTTAGGAGGTTTGGTTTATGGGAACCTTGAGTAAGGAGAATACTCCAAACTCTTGGTATTTTCCTCACAATAGTCATAATAATAGTCTCTCTGATGCGTTGTATTCTCTCAAAGGTTTTAAATGCTTGCACGCAGCCATTTCCAGAATGTCAAATGGTCTCTCTGCAACTGGAATGACAAGAGCTAAAAGAAATGTGCAACCAAGATGGCCGAATAGGAACAGCTCCAGTCTCCAACTCCTGGTGCGAGCGACACAGAAGACTGGGGATTTCTGCATTTTCAACTGAGGTACTGGGGTCATCTCACTGGGGAGTCCCGGACAATCGGTGCTGGTCAGCTGCTGCAGCCCGACCAGCCAGAGCTGAAGCAGGGCAAGGCATTGCCTCACCTGGGAAGCGCAAGGGGGAAGGGAATCCCTTTTCCTAGCCAGGCGAACTGAGACACACAACACCTGGAAAATCGGGTAATTCCCACCCCAATACTGCGCTTTAAGCAAATGGGCACACCAGGAGATTATACCCACACCTGACCGGGAGGGTCCCACGGCCACGGAGCCTCCCTCATTGCTAGCACAGCAGTCTGCAATCTAACCGCAAGGCAGCAGCGAGACTGGGGGAGGGGCGCCCACCATTGCTGAGGCTTAAGTAGGTAAACAAAGCCGCTGGGAAGCTCGAACTGGGTGGAGCTCACAGCAGCTCAAGGAAACCTGCCTGTCTCTGTAGACTCCACCTCTGGGGACAGGGCACAGCTAAAAAAACAACAGGGAAAGCAGCACAGGCCTGTGCAGACCCGAATGACTCTGTCTGACAGCTTTGAAGAGAGCAGTGGATCTCCGAACACGGAGGTTGAGATCTGAGAACGGACACACTGCCTGCTCAAGTGGGTCCCTGACCCCTGAGTAGCCTAACTGGGAGACATCCCCCACTAGGGGCAGTCTGACACCCGACACCTCACAGGGTGGAGTACACCCCTGAGAGGAAGCTTCCAAAGTAAGAATCAGACAGGTACACTCGCTGTTCAGCAATATTCTATCTTCTGCAACCTCTGCTGCTGATACCCAGGCAAACAGGGTCTGGAGTGGACCTCAAGCAATCTCCAACAGACCTACAGCTGAGGGTCCTGACTATTAGAAGGAAAACTATCAAACAGGAAGAACACCTATACCAAAACCCCATCAGTACGTCACCATCATCAAAGACCAGAGGCAGATAAAACCACAAAGATGGGGAAGAAGCAGGGCAGAAAAGCTGGAAATTCAAAAAATAAGAGCGCATCTCCCCCTGCAAAGGAGTGCAGCTCATCGCCAGCAACGGATCAAAGCTGGTCAGAGAATGACTTTGACGAGATGAGAGAAGAAGGCTTCAGTCCATCAAACTTCTCAGAGCTAAAGGAGGAATTACGTACCCAGCACAAAGAAACTAAAAACCTTGAAAAAAGAGTGGAAGAATTGATAGCTAGAATAATTAATGCAGAGAAGGTCATAAATGAAATGACAGAAATGAAAACCATGACACGAGAAGTACGTGACAAATCCACAAGCTTCAGTAACCGACTCGATCAACTGGAAGAAAGAGTATCAGCGATTGAGGATCAAATGAATGAAATGAAGCGAGAAGAGAAACCAAAAGAAAAAAGAAGAAAAAGAAATGAACAAAGCCTGCAAGAAGTATGGGATTATGTAAAAAGACCAAATCTACGTCTGATTGGGGTGCCTGAAAGTGAGGGGGAAAATGGAACCAAGTTGGAAAACACTCTTCAGGATATCATCCAGGAGAACTTCCCCAACCTAGTAGGGGAGGCCAACATTCAAATTCAGGAAATACAGAGAACGCCACAAAGATACTCCTCGAGAAGAGCAACTCCAAGACACATAATTGCCAGATTCACCAAAGTTGAAATGAAGGAAAAAATCTTAAGGGCAGCCAGAGAGAAAGGTTGGGTTACCCACAAAGGGAAGCCCATTAGACTAACAGCAGATCTCTCAGCAGAAACTCTACAAGCCAGAAGAGAGTGGGGGCCAATATTCAACATTCTTAAAGAAAAGAATTTTAAACCCAGAATTTCATATCCAGCCAAACTAAGTTTCATCACTGAAGGAGAAATAAAATCCTTTACAGATAAGCAAATGCTTAGAGATTTTGTCACCACCAGGCCTGCCTTACAAGAGACCCTGAAGGAAGCCCTAAACATGGAAAGGAACAACCGGTACCAGCCATTGCAAAAACATGCCAAAATGTAAAGACCATCGAGGCTAGGAAGAAACTGCATCAACTAACGAGCAAAATAACCAGTTAATATCATAATGGCAGGATCAAGTTCACACATAACAATATTAACCTTAAATGTTAATGGACTAAATGCTCCAATTAAAAGACACAGACTGGCAAACTGGATAAAGAGTCAAGACCCATCAGTCTGCTGTATTCAGGAGACCCATCTCACATGCAGAGACATACATAGGCTCAAAATAAAGGGATGGAGGAAGATCTACCAAGCAAATGGAGAACAAAAAAAAGCAGGGGTTGCAATCCTAGTTTCTGATAAAATAGACTTTAAACCATCAAAGATCAAAAGAGACAAAGAAGGCCATTACATAATGGTAAAGGGATCAATTCAACAGGAAGAGCTAACTCTCCTAAATATATATGCACCCAATACAGGAGCACCCAAGTTCATAAAGCAAGTCCTTAGAGACTTACAAAGAGACTTAGACTCCCATACAATAATAATGGGAGACTTCAACACTCCACTGTCAACATTAGACAGATCAACGAGACAGAAAGTTAACAAGGATATCCAGGAATTGAACTCATCTCTGCACCAAGCGGACCTAATAGACATCTATAGAACTCTCCACCCCAAATCAACAGAATATACATTCTTCTCAGCACCACATCGCACTTATTCCAAAATTGACCACATAATTGGAAGTAAAGCACTCCTTAGCAAATGTAAAAGAACAGAAATTATAACAAACTGTCTCTCAGACCACAGTGCAATCAAACTAGAACTCAGGACTAAGAAACTCAATCAAAACCGCTCAACTACATGGAAACTGAACAACCTGCTCCTGAATGACTACTGGGTACATAACGAAATGAAGGCAGAAATAAAGATGTTCTTTGAAACCAATGAGAACAAAGATACAACATACCAGAATCTCTGGGACACATTTAAAGCAGTGTGTAGAGGGAAATTGATAGCACTAAATGCCCACAAGAGAAAGCTGGAAAGATCTAAAATTGACACTCTAACATCACAATTAAAAGAACTAGAGAGGCAAGAGCAAACACATTCAAAAGCTAGCAGAAGGCAAGAAATAACTAAGATCAGAGCAGAACTGAAGGAGATAGAGACACAAAAAACCCTCCAAAAAATCACTGAATCCAGGAGTTGGTTTTTTGAAAAGATCAACAAAATTGACAGACCGCTAGCAAGACTAATAAAGAAGAAAAGAGAGAGGAATCAAATAGATGCAATAAAAAATGATAAAGGGGATATCACCACGGACCCCACAGAAATACAAACTACCATCAGAGAATACTATAAACACCTCTACGCAAATCAACTAGAAAATCTAGAAGAAATGGATAATTTCCTGGACACTTACACTCTCCCAAGACTAAACCAGGAAGAAGTTGAATCGCTGAATAGACCAATAGCAGGCTCTGAAATTGAGGCAATAATTAATAGCCTACCCACCAAAAAAAGTCCAGGACCAGATGGATTCACAGCTGAATTCTACCAGAGGTACAAGGAGGAGCTGGTACCATTCCTTCTGAAACTATTCCAATCAATAGAAAAAGAGGGAATCCTCCCGAACTCATTTTATGAGGCCAACATCATCCTGATACCAAAGCCTGGCAGAGACACAACAAAAAAAGAGAATTTTAGACCAATATCCCTGATGAACATCGATGCAAAAATCCTCAATAAAATACTGGCAAACCGGATTCAGCAGCACATCAAAAAGCTTATCCATGATCAAGTGGGCTTCATCCCTGGGATGCAAGGCTGGTTCAACATTCGCAAATCAATAAACGTAATCCAGCATATAAACAGAACCAAAGTCAAGAACCACATGATTATCTCAATAGATGCAGAAAAGGCTTTTGACAAAATTCAACAGCCCTTCATGCTAAAAACGCTCCATAAATTCGGCATGGATGGAACGTACCTCAAAATAATAAGAGCTATTTATGACAAACCCACAGCCAATATCATACTGAATGGGCAAAAACTGGAAAAATTCCCTTTGAAAACTGGCACAAGACAGGGATGCCCTCTCTCACCACTCCTATTCAACATAGTCTTGGAAGTTCTGGCTAGGGCAATCAGGCAAGAGAAAGAAATAAAGGGTACCCAGTTAGGAAAAGAAGAAGTCAAATTGTCCCTGTTTGCAGATGACATGATTGTATATTTAGAAAACCCCATCGTCTCAGCCCAAAATCTCCTTAAGCTGATAAGCAACTTCAGCAAAGTCTCAGGATACAAAATCAATGTGCAAAAATCACAAGCATTCTTATACACCAGTAACAGACAAACAGAGAGCCAAATCAGGAATGAACTTCCATTCACAATTGCTTCAAAGAGAATAAAATACCTAGGAATCCAACTTACAAGGGATGTTAAGGACCTCTTCAAGGAGAACTACAAACCACTGCTCAGTGAAATAAAAGAGGACACAAACAAATGGAAGAACATACCATGCTCATGGATAGGAAGAATCAATATCGTGAAAATGGCCATACTGCCCAAGGTTATTTATAGATTCAATGCCATCCCCATCAAGCTACCAATGAGTTTCTTCACAGAACTGGAAAAAACGGCTTTAAAGTTCATATGGAACCAAAAAAGAACCTGCATTGCTAAGACAATCCTAAGTCAAAAGAACAAAGCTGGAGGCATCACGCTACCTGACTTCAAACTATACTACAAGGCCACAGTAACCAAAACAGCGTGGTACTGGTACCAAAACAGAAATATAGACCAATGGAACAGAACAGAGTCCGCAGAAATAATACCACACATCTACAGCCATCTGATCTTTGACAAACCTGAGAGAAACAAGAAATGGGGAAAGGACTCCCTATTGAATAAATGGTGCTGGGGAAATTGGCTAGCCATAAGTAGAAAGCTGAAACTGGATCCTTTCCTTACTCCTTATATGAAAATTAATTCAAGATGGATTAGAGACTTAAATGTTAGACCTAATACCATAAAAACCCTAGAAGAAAATCTAGGTAGTACCATTCAGGACATAGGCATGGGCAAGGACTTCATGTCTAAAACACCAAAAGCAACGGCAGCAAAAGCCAAAATTGACAAATAGGATCTAATTAAACTAAAGAGCTTCTGCACAGCAAAAGAAACTACCATCAGAGTGAACAGGCAACCTACAGAATGGGAGAAAATTTTTGCAGTCTACTCATCTGACAAAGGGCTAATATCCGGAATCTACAAAGAACTCAAACAAATTTACAAGAAAAAAACAAACAACCCCATCAAAAAGTGGGCAAAGGATATGAACAGACATTTCTCAAAAGAAGACATTCATACAGCCAACAGACACATGAGAAAATGCTCATCATCACTGGCCATCAGAGAAATGCAAATCAAAACCACAATGAGATGCCATCTCACACCAGTTAGAATGGCAATCATTAAAAAGTCAGGAAACGGCCGGGCGCGGTGGCTCAAGCCTGTAATCCCAGCGCTTTGGGAGGCCGAGACGGGCGGATCACGAGGTCAGAAGATCGAGACCATCCTGGCTAACATGGTGAAACCCCGTCTCTACTAAAAAATACAAAAAACTAGCCGGGTGAAGTGGCGGGCGCCTGTAGTCCCAGCTACTCGGGAGGCTGAGGCAGGAGAATGGCGTAAACCCGGGAGGCGGAGCTTGCAGTGAGCTGAGATCCGGCCACTGCACTCCAGCCCGGGCGACAGAGCGAGACTCCGTCTCAAAAAAAAAAAAAAAAAAAAAAAAAAAAAAAAAAAAAAAAAAAAAAGTCAGGAAACAACAGGTGCTGGAGAGGATGTGGAGAAATAGGAACACTTTTACACTGTTGGTGGGATTGTAAACTAGTTCAACCATTATGGAAAACAGTATGGCGATTCCTCAAGGATCTAGAACCAGATGTACCATATGACCCAGCCATCCCACTACTGGGTATATACCCAAAGGATTATAAATCATGCTGGTATAAAGACATATGCACACGTATGTTTATTGCGGCACTATTCACAATAGCAAAGACTTGGAATCAACCCAAATGTCCATCTGTGACAGACTGGATTAAGAAAATGTGGCACATATACACCATGGAATATTATGCAGCCATAAAAAAGGATGAGTTTGCGTCCTTTGTAGGGACATGGATGCAGCTGGAAACCATCATTCTTAGCAAACTATCACAAGAACAGAAAACCAAACACCGCATGTTCTCACTCATAGGTGGGAACTGAACAATGAGATCACTTGGACTCGGGAAGGGGAACATCACACACCGGGGCCTATCATGGGGAGGGGGGAGGGGGAAGGGATTGCATTGGGAGTTATACCTGATATAAATGATGAATTGAGGGGTGCTGACGAGTTGATGGGTGCAGCACACCAACATGACACAAGTATACATATGTAACAAACCTGCACGTTATGCACATGTACCCTAGAACTTAAAGTATAATAAAAAAAAAAAAAAAAAAAAGTCAAATTCTACCAGAGATACAAAGAGGAGCTGCTACCATTCCTTCTGAAACTATTCCAATCAATAGAAAAAGAGGGAATCCTCCCTAACTCATTTTATGAGGCCAGCATCGTCCTGATACCAAAGCCTGGCAGAGGCACAACAAAAAAGAAGAGAATTTTAGACCAATATCCCTGATGAACATTGATGCAAAAATCCTCAATAAAAGAAATTTCATTAATAAAAATCTACTTATTAATTAATTAATTTATTATTATTATTATTTTATTAATAAATTTATTAATTTCATTAAAAAAAAGAAATGTGCAGCCATGAGGACACTGTAACCTATAAATGATGCACTGAGACTGGAAATCCAAAATGATGGCAACTGAGAGTGGCGCTAAGGCCCTAAGTTTTGGTCACATGCTCACCTAAGTGAGAACCTGACCAAAAAGGGAGAATGCTTTTAAGCAAAATTCTGGGAGTCCATCGTTTTGAATTAAGTTCATGCACTAGGCCCCAACAAATCAAACCAAACCAAAATAGAGTCACTCGTGCTATGATTTGTGCTAAGGAAACACATAGATTCTAGAACAGACCAGGTTTTGTTTTTTCTCCTGCAAATCTCTGTAACAAACATTTCTGACAGCATAGGTATCCACCCCCTGAAGTTCCCATTAAATATTTTAACCTAATTCATTTCCTCTCACCTAGAGACCATCAAGCTTCAGATGAGGTGAAGACACCACCCCTGGTCATCAAGAAGCTGCCCTGCCTCAACTAGATACAGCAGGACGAGTTCTGTGATCCCCAATAGGTAGGGACTACGCTCCAAGCCAGCATGAAGCAGTTACAGAAAAAGGACCATTAGTCCCTCTTCCTCCCATAAAGATTTATGGGGATCATATCTCTCTGGGGGAGATGAGGCAGGAAAATAGATAGGGTCTGGAGGCAGGGAACATAAGGCCAGTTCACACTTCAGTTATAACAGGAAATATCCTCTCCATAGGGCATATGCTGTAAATGACTTTGTAACTTCACTTCATGCTCTTCATTTACATAGGGCATTCCCCAAGTAGAGGGCATTTAAACTCATAAAAACTCTGTAACAGGGTCTTTAAGCCCCTATGCTCAGGTCTGCTCCCACATTGTGGAGTGTAATTTCATTTTCAATATATCTCTTCATCCCTTCTTCGCCTTATTTGTGCATTTTGTCCAATTCTTTGTTCAAGATGCCAAGAACCTGGACACCCGCCACCGTTAACACCAGGGATGCAAGGTTGGTTCAACATATACAAATCAATAAATGTGATTCATCACATAAACAGAACTAAAGACAAAAACCACATGATTACCTCAATAGATGCAGAAAAGGCTTTTGATAAAATTCAACATTCCTTCATGTTAAAAACTCTCAGTAAGTTGGGTATTGAAGGAACACACCTCAAAATATTATACTAATAGCCATCTATGTCAAACCCATAGCCAACATCATACTTGAATGGACAAAGGCTGGAAGCATTCCCCTTGAAAATTGGCACAAGACAAGAATGCGCTCTCTCACCACTCTTATTCAATACAGTATTGGAAGTCCTGGACAGAGCAGTCAGGCAAGAAAAAGAAATAAGGGGCATCCAAATAGGAAGAGAAGAAGTAAAACTATCCCTGTTGGCAGAAAACAGGATTCTATACCGAGAAATCCCCGTGGTCTTCAGCTGATAAACAATTTCAGCAAAGTTTCAAGATACAAAATCAACATACAAAAATCACTAGTATTCTTATACAGCAAAAAAAAAAAAAAAAAAAAAAAAAAAACCGAGCTGAGAGCCAAATCAGGAAGGCAATTCCATTCACAATTGCCACAAAAAGAATAACATATCTAGGAATACAGCTAACCAGGGAGGTGAAAAATCTCTACAAGGAGAATTACAAAACACTGCTGAAAGAAATCAGAGATAACACAAACAAATGGCTAAACATTCCATGGTCATGGACAGGAGGAATCAATGTCATTAAAATGACCATATCACCCAAAGCAATTTACAGATTCAATGCTATTCCTATCAAATTACCAACATTCTTCACAGAACTAGAAAAAAAACTATTTAAAAATTCATATGGAACAACAACAACAAAAAAAGCCTGAGTAACCAAGGCAATCCTAACCAAAAAAAAAAAAAAAAAAAGCTGGAGGCATCACATTACCCGATTTCAAACTATACTACAGGGCTACAGTAACCAAAACAACATGGTACTGGTACAGAAACAGGCACATAGACCAATGGAACAGAATAGAGAGTCAGAAATAAGGCTGCACACCTATAACTATCTGATCTTTGACAAAGCTGACAGAAACAAGAAATGGGGAAAGATTCTCTATTCAATAAATGGTGCTACTCATATGCAGGAAATTGAAGCTGGACCCCTTCCTTACACCATATACAAAAATCAAGTCCAGATGGATTAAAGACTTAAATATAAAACCTAAAACTATAAAATCCTGGAAGACAACCTAGGCACTACCATCCTGGGCACAGGAATGGACAAAGATTTCATGACAAAAATGTCAAAAACAATTGCAACAAAAGCAAAAATTGACAAATGGGATCTAATTAAACTTAAGAACTTCTGCACAGCAAAAGAAACTATCAACAGAGTAAAAAGACAACTTACAGAATGGGGGAGAATATTTTGGAAACCATGCCTCTGACAAAGGCCTAATATCCAGCATCTATAAGGAACTTAAACAAATTTACAAGAGAAAAACAAACAACCCCATTAAAACATAGGCAAAGGACGTGAACAGACACTTTTCAAAAGAAGACATACATGCGGCCAACAAGCATATGCAAAAAAGCTCAACATCACTGATCATTAGAGAAATGCAAATCAAAATTACAATGAGATGCTATCTCACACCCCAGTCAGAATGGCTATTATTAAGAAGTCAAAAAAATAACAGATGCTGACGAGGTTGTGGAGAAAAGGGAACACTGACACACTGTTGGTGCAAGTGTAAATTAGTTCAACCATTGTGGAAAGCAGTATAGCAATTCCTCAAAGAGCTATAAACAGAACTACCATTCAGCCCAGCAATCCCAATACTGGGTATACACCCAGAGGAATATAAATCATTTTACCTTAAAGACACATGCGTGTGAATGTTTATTGCAGCACTATTCACAATAGCAAAGACATGGAATCAACCTAAATGCCCATCAATGTCAGACTGGATAAAGAAAATATGGTACTTACACACCATAGAATACTATGCAGCCATAGAAAAGAATGCAGTTGTGTCTTTTGCGGGAACATGGATGGAGCTGGAGGGTATTATCCTTAGCAAACTAATGCATTAACAGAAAACTAAATATTGCATATTGTCACTTTTATGTGAGAGCTAAATGATAAGAACTCATGAACACAAAGAAGGAACAACAGACACTGGAGTCTACTTGAGGGTGGAGGTTAGGAGGAGGGAGAAGAGCAGAAAAAATAACTATTGGGTACTAGGTTTTACACCTGGGTGATGAAATAATCTGTACAACAAACCCCTGTGAAATGAGTTTACCTATATAATAAACCTGCACATGTACTTCTGAACCTAAAACAAAAGTTTAAAATAAAGATTTTCACAGAAGCTTCCCAGGGACTGAAATTGCTAGGGGAGCTTTCAGAACTCTTGGCCTGACGTAAGTGAGGCAATTTCCAGTGTCCTCTCCCCATTTTGTTCTACACCTCATCCTTCACTTTCACAGTCCATCCTTGGTACTCAAGGTCTTTTCTGATTTCTCATCAAAGTTAACCAGTCTTCCCAGGCATGGTGGCATGTGCCTACAGTCCCAGCTACTTGGTAAACTGAGGTGGGAAGATACCTTGAGCCCAGGAGTTCAAGGCCAGCCTGGGCAACATAGTGAGATCCTATCTCTAAAATAAATAAATAAATGAGTAAAAAATTTACCAGTCTCTAGGATGAGATAAACCAATCTATGCTAAGGTATTAACGCCTGAGAATACAGTATTCCAAAAAGTGGTTGCACTAGAATAGGATAATCGAAAAAGCACATGGAGTACATACAAAGGGAATTTGGGGAATATTATTATAGGGCCACTAATACCATTCATTAGGGCTCTGCCCTAATGGAAACACTCCCACTTTGGGGATTAGGCTTCAATATATGAATTTGGGGGGACACTAACATTCAGACCATAGTACCTTTTATCAGCTATGTAGTTTGCAAGTATTTTCTCCCATTCTGTGGGTAGCCTTTTCATTTTGTTGATTATTTAGTTCATGATTGGGAAGACTTTTAGTTTGATATGATTTTACTTGTTCATTTTTTAAGCGGTTTAATTTTTTAATGCAGAATTTAAAACTATGAAACAACATGGTAAGAAAAAATATTGAGCCATCTCACTCCAAAACCACGGTTTAACCACAGTTCACATCTGCATGGAGGAAGAGAAAAAAAAAAAAAATCTGGTTCCTTATAACTCTCACCAAAGGTGGCAGATGTCAATTCCATGTGAATTGAACACTGACTAAACACTAAAGGATAATCTGTGTGAGAGAATGAGTTTGTATTAGACCCTTGCTATCTCATTATAATATACATGTTAATATTGAGATCATTTTCTCAAAATTTACACGAAGTATCCTGATGTGAGTCTATCCTCTACTTATTTTCCCTCAGTTGTGTTTCATTACTTTACTTTCTAGTCCATATTTGGAGCAGTCATTACGTTCTTCCCATTTAACCTTCTCTGTGGGTGCTGCCTAGCCCTGAAGGAAAAGCCTCCCTATAAAAACCCACTAGCCTGCTTTCAAATTCATGCCTTCTTATTTTCCCTCAGTTTTAGGTGTTTTCTTTTTGTTTGTTTTTCACTTTTGGAATAAATTTAGATTTGCAGAAAATTTGCAGAGATAGTACAGAGAATTCTCATATATTCCCATCCAGTTTTCACCAAGGTTAACACATTACATTATCCTGGTACATTTTCTTTCTTTCTTTCTTTCTTCTTCTTCTTTTTTTTTTTTTTTTTTTTTTTTTGGAGAAAGAGTATCACTCTGTCGCCCAGGCTGGAGTGCAGTGGTGCGATCTCAGATTACCACAATCTCTGCCTCCTGCGTTCAAGCGATTCTCCTGCCTCAGCCTCCCAAGTAGCTGGGATTACAGGCGTGTGCCACCACGCCCAGCTAATTTTTGCATTTTTAGTAGAGATGGGGTTTCACCATTTTGGTCAGGCTGGTCTTGAATTCCTGACCTCAGGTGATCTGCCAGCCTCCCAAAGTGCTGGGATTACAAGCATGAGCCACTACACCCGGCCTATCCTGGTATCCTTGGTTTTCTTTTCAAAACCAAGAAACTAACACTGACACATTGCCATTATCTAAACTCCAAACTTAGATTTCACTAGTTTTTCCACTAATGTCCTTTTTCTATTGCAGGATCCAATCTAGGATACTGCATTGTGCTTAGCTGGCCTTCCTTTTAATCAGCAATAGACAACCAGAAGTTTAAGGGCAACCCATCTCTTGTTCAGGATATCCCTTGTTAGAGAAAGGCTGTTCTTACTTTTTACAAAACCATAAAGAGCATTAAAACTGGGAAGTCTGCCTAGTATGTTTGCTGGTTCTGAGGACATCATTGCTCCACTGGTTCTTCTTCCACCCAACTCTTGAGATCCTGCCTCAGCAACTTTCTCCAACATTTAATGTGGCTTCTTCCATCCAAGAGTGGTTTCCTGCAATTTTTACATCCATGCTTAGGGGAAATTAGAAACAATGCATAATCTCCAACAATCATTTAATGATTCCAGTGATGTTTCACCTCTGCAGCCTCTTCTTTTCTAAAGAAAACCGTGGTCCTCTCTGGCTCTTCTCATGTTCGGTCTCCTGATCAAGTTCTTTCTTTCTTTTTTCTTTTTTTCCACATCAGATGGATAATGTGCCAAGATGCCATGACAAGGTTTGAGGGAGGCACATCTCACATAAGAGCATGAAAATCCAATCATCACACTTATTAACTACAAAAGAATCTGGTCAAGTTCTTTCATCTTTTTTCAGTTATCTCCCTTTTTTCACTGCAGGTGCACTCTCCACTTAACTTGCCCACCCTAGTAATTTTAAAAGGACCCAGCTCACAAAAGGAAGAGATGTATGTCTTCTGGGGCAGGGGTGGGGGTGGTATTAGTGAAGGCATGGGATGCTATGTGGAAGTGAAGCCAAATGAAGCAGGATGTTATAATGTTCCTCTGTGTGCTCTTATGGATTAAAATCATCCCAGATTTTATTATGATACTTTCTAAGTCACATCATCTAGGACAGTTCTGGAGCAGGGGAAAAAGTAAGAGTCAGCTGTAGGGATGCATTGAAAGTTAGCTTTGGGGCCGGGTGCGGCGGCCCACGCCCGTAATTCCAAAACTTTGGGAGGCCAAGGTGGCTGGATCACTTGAGGCCAGGAAATCGAGACTAGCCTGACCAACATGGTGAAACCCCATCTTTGCTAAAAACATAAAAATTAGCTGGGCATGGTGGCAAGCGCCTATAATCCCAGCTACTTAGGAGGCTAAGGTAGGAGAATCGCTTGAACCTGGGAGGTGGAGGTTGCAGTGAGCTGAGATCGTGCCACTGCAATCCAGCCTGGGTGACAGAGCGAGACTCCGTCTAAAAAAAAAAAAAGAAAAGAAGAGAAAAGAAAGTTAGCTTTGGCCTTAATATTTGGCCAGAATCTGCTCTCACCTTTGGCCTTACCCTTTGGAAGCCCAAATGTCTACCTCAACACTACTTCTGCCATCCCAGAACTGGTGCAAGACGTGATCTTATATGTTATCATCATATATAATCAGTACCAAACTGTCGGTAATATGAACAAAGAATATAATTTAGGTTTATTTTTAATATCTAAGCATTTTCAAATGTAGGTAAGCATTCTAGATGTCAACTGGGGTGAAAACCTCCCCACATGCCTTATATGTTGAAATGTTTCAGTCATTTGAAGTATAAATATATATTGATTATGGCAGGAGTTAAATGCTACAATACTTAATGGGGATTATGAAAGTATCTAATTTTATGTACAAACATAGGAACTTACAAAAAGTTATTAATAAATAGGGAAATAGGTGAACAGTCAATACAAATATTAAGGGCCAGACATTGTGGCTTATGCCTGTAATCCCAGCACTTTGGGGGGTAAAAATGGGAAGATTGCTTGAGGCTAGGAGTTTAAGACTACAAAAATTTGTTTTAAACTTAGTCAGGTGTGGTGGCACACATCTGTAGTCCCAGCTATTTAGGAGGCTAAGGTGGGAAGACCATTTGAGCCCAGGAGTTTGAGGTTACAGTGAGCTATGATTGCACCACTGCACTCCTTCCTGAGGCATAGAGTGAGATCCTGTCTTAAAAACCAAGAATAAAATAAAATAAAATATAATATTAGGATAATATGCAGTAGCCAAATACATTTAAGACAATCATATTCTTTTTGAGCAAATACTTTTTTAAATTATAAAACAAAAATAAAAATTAGATATAATTCTAATCTTTGTAGAATTGTTTTTTGTATCAGCATTTGGAACAATAAACAAAATAACCTTTAAGAATTGTATTGGCTGGGGGCAGTGGCTCACGCCTGTAATCCCAACACTTTGGGAGGCTGAGGTTGGTGGATTACCTGGGGTCAGGAGCTCGAGACCAGCCTGGCCAACATGGCGAAACCCTGTCTCTAATAAAAATACAAAAACTAGCCTGGTGTGGTGGCACATGCCTGTGATCCCAGCTACTCGGGAGGCTGAGGCAGGAGAATTGCCTGAACCCGGGAGGCGGAAGTTGCAGTGAGCTGAGATCAAGCCATTGCACTCTGAGTGAGACTCTGTCTCAAAAAATAAATAAATAAATAACTTTATTTAATTTTCAATTGTTTAATTATAAGGCCATGAGTGTTTTAAGAAAAAGTCTTATTCGAAAATCCTTCACAGCTTATGAAGACAAAATAAAAGCTAAATGTCAACTTTTCTGCCTCCAAATTTCATGAGGAAAAAAATCCAAAATCACATGCAACAGCCATGAAAAATCATGTTTCATCCAAATATAGTAACAAAGAATGTAATGACTATAAAGACAAGAAAGTGTTAGAGACAAGTAAGGTAACCAAAGCTCATTTGATTCTCATTAAGCAAGCTTCAAAAAAACAGACTTTACAGGAATCCTTTAAGGCAATTCCTTATCGTGTTGAGTCTATGGAGTTTAAGAATCTAAACAAAACTTCTTGAAATGATGCTTATAGACTGCCAATCATTTTCAGTAGTTGAAATTGAAGGATTTTTGAAATGTGCCCAAGCTATGAATCTCAGGTACAAAATTCCTCCTAAAAATTAAGTTACTGAAAAATGTTTTGTCTGAATTATATTCTACTGTGCACAAAAATGATTAGCAATACTATTAGCTATGCTACTTTTAAAATTTTGTGCATTGTACCCTTGGAAGTGCAAAATCAACCAGAAATCCTTTTTAAAATCACAGCACAATGGATTAATGCTTTTGTTGTACTTTGCTTACAGTAGCAGTTAGCTATTGCTATGTTATTTTAAAAACCACCCAAAAACTTAGTGGTTTTAATAAAACACCATTTATTTGGCTAACAATTCTGCAGGTTGTCAGTTTAATTCGGCTCAGCTGGGCAGTTCTTCTAGTCTTAGCTGGGCTCCTTCATGCGTCTGTGGTCAACTGTAGATGAGCTAGGCAAATCCGCTCCTGGAGTTTGACTAGATGCACACATGCAATGAATGCTAAGACACAGGTGGCAATTTGTATATATATATATATATTTTTTTTTTTTTTTTTTTTTTTTTTTTTTTTTTTTGAGATGGAGTCTCACTCTGCCACTCAGGCTGGAGTGCAGTGGTGTCATCTTGACTCACTGCAACCTCTGCCTCCCGGGTTCAAGAGATTCTCCTGCCTCAGCCTCCTGAGTAGCTGGGATTACAGGCATGCACCACCACACCCAGTTAATTTTTGTATTTTCAGTAGAGGCGGGGTTTCACCATGTTGGCCAGGCTGGTCACAAACTCCCAACCTCCAGTGATCTGCCCACCTCAGCCTCCCAAAGTGCTGGGGTTACAGACGTGAGCCACCATGCCCAGCCAGTATCTTAAGAGTCTATTACATTGCTCTATTAACACATCTAGGTCCACTGTTCAAAGACAAATTTCTCTCAAAAGATTGTATAAAACATCAAGAGCTGGTTTTCTAGTTAAGTTGTAGAAGCACATTCCACTCTGCCTCTCCCACTGAATGCAGCTATAATACCTGGATAGAATGCATGGAGCATCTACTTGAGAACTCCATAAAGTATGTGGTAGCAGACATATTGGAAAAGAAGACAAGAATTCAAAGTAAACTCGCAGCCCTATCACAGCGTGGACAGCAACAGTGGCTGCAGTAGTCAAAGCACCTCACAGGGGCCTAAAACTGAGGAGTTGTGGTAACAAGACAGGGGAGCAAACACCCATTGGTTTATTTCCCTCTCTCTCGTTCCTTCCAGACAGGAGCACAGTCACAAGAAGTATTAATATATGGCAGAATGAACTAACTAAAAATCCCAGTTTTCTGGTCAGAGGACTGAATATGGAAGCCTTAGAAACCTGAAAGTATCAGAAAGACAGCAGAGAGGGAAAGAGGGGAAGTTCCGAAAAACAACACCATAAAATTGTTTATGAACTCTTTAGAGACCTGTACACCAAAAAAAAAAAAAAAAAAAAAAGTCATTTAAAAGTATGTTATATTGACTGGGCATGGTGGTTCATGCCTGTAATGCCAGCACTTTGGGGGGCCAAAGAGGGCAGATCACTTGAGGTCAGGAGTTCCAGACCAGCCTGGGCAACATGGTGAAACCCCATCTCCACGAAAAATACAAAAGTTAGCCATGGGTAGTGGCGGACAACTGTAATCCTGACTACTTGAGAGGCTCAGGCATGATGAGAATCGCTTAAACCTGAGAGGTGGAGGCTACAGTGAGCCAACATCTTGCCACTGTACTCCAGCCTGGGTGACAGAACAAGACTCTGTCTCAAAAAATATACCTATTAATAAAAATGTTCAATGTAAAAACTTTTTTTTTTCTTTTTGAGACAAGGCCTCACCCTGTTGCCCAGGCTGGAGCCCAGTGACACAGTCACAGCTCCCTGCAGCCTAGAAATGCCAGGCTCAAGTGATCCTCCTGCCTCAGCCTCCAGACTAGCTGGTGAAATGAGAGAGTTCTCTTATTGCCCTTGCAGGGCATGCAACAGAGGTGTGGTTCCCTTATTCAGTGCCCTGCTGCTCAGACCCCTAGGAGGAGCATGCAGACAAGCAGGTGCAGAGGCTGTGAAGAGTGCTTTTAGGCTCTGGCCCCACAGCAGGACTCCCGAAGCCCAAGTGGGCGTGTGTTCCACGGCTTGTGTTAGTCAGCTCAGTAGACCCTCTGCCTTATCTCAAGGACAGGGGGCGAGTGTGACAGCCTGAGTTCTTGCCCAGTGTACCAGAAGAATCAGATCACACATGGGCTGGAAGGTTAAGTGCAGGGTTTTATTGAGTGGTGGAGGTAGCCAGATGGACGGGGAGCCGGAATCAGGGAATAGAGTGGGAAGGTGGTCTTACCCTGGAGTCGGGCCACCCAGCGGTGGGACTCTTCTCCAACCGCCCTGGGCAGAAGTCCCCTTGGCATCTGCACCATTCCACTGTTGCTGGTCTGCCAGTATCTGCTGGTATGTTCCTCTGCTCCTCTCAATGTCCGGCTGCTTGTGTCTGTGCCCACTAGGTGTTGGGTTTCTATGGGCACAGGATGCCAGCAGGGGTGGGGGGCGGTGGCCAGCCAAAAGGCAACTTTTTGGTTGTGAAAACAGAAATACCTGTCCTCATTCAGGTCCATGGGCACAGGCCCGAGGGTGGAGCCCTTGGCCAGGGACCCCACCCTTCTCTACCCAGCACTTGCCTGCCCAGCTCCCATATCACTGGGACTACAGGCTGTGCTACCACACCTGGATAACTTTTAAAATAATTTTGTAGAGATAGTGTCTTGCTTTGTTGCCCAGGCAGCCAGTTTTGAACTCCTGGCCTCAAGTAATCCTCCTGCCTCAGCCTCCCGAAGTGTTGGGATTATAGGCGTGAGCCACCTTGTGCAGCTGAAAACCTCATTTTTAAACAAAAGACATTTAATAATGCTTCAATACAATTTTGGATTTACTGTTGCATTCTAGAAATTTTCTGATAGCATTATTTAGTTTAGGCCTTGGCTTCAGGTAAATATTGATTTTAACACTTGACCATTTAGCATTTTGCCTGAATGTATTTTCAGTCACTCCTAGTTGCCAATCAAATAAGAATGGCAGGATCAGTAGGACTCTGCTCCATTTAACCTGATGGGCATTTTCCGATTCAGTCAACAAGTTACGTGTACTGGCTTTTCCTCAATTTCTGAGGAAATTCTGAGATAAAGCATCTATCTACTACTTCAAAGTGATATTAAGTTATGAAAGTCCTGCTGAAATTGAGCAGTACTTTCATAACTTAATATCACTTTGAAGTAAGAAGATAGATGCTTTACCTATCCCCATTAGCAGAAAGTTTTATTGTCACAAGCTAGGCATGACAGCTACAAAAGAGAAGCTTCAGGCTGGGCGCGGAGGCTCATGCCTGTAATCCCAACACTTTGGGAGGCCGAGGCGGATGAATCACTTGAGGTCAGGAGTTTCAGACCAGTCTGGGTAACATGGCGAAACCCATCTCTACTAAAACTACAAAAATTAGCCGGGTGTGGTGGTGCATGCCTGTAGTCCCAGCTACTCGGGAGGCTGAGGTGGGAGGATGAGCCCGGGTGGTTGAGGCTGCAGTGAGCTATAACACTGAACTGCAGCCTTGGCAACAAAGCAAGACCCCACCTTGAAAAAAAAAAAAAGTCAAAATCACCATTCTGAGTAGACATTCCCCAACATTTATCAAGTTCGGCAATAACAATCCTGTACAATACGTTGATTCATTCAGTTACCTAGACATATCTTTTAAACAAGTTTCTCTTTGGTGGCTGGCTCATTAGGAAGTTTCATTGTTCAAAGCTAGGTCTTTCCTGAGCTTTTTCATGACTGAAATTTCGTTGCTGTTTTAAATTTTTGCTGCCTAAAATCACTATGGTGATGCTCTCTAATTTAGAGTTTAGGGGTCTGGTTCATCTCTGTGCTAAACCAGACCACAACTTGCTTCCCAAGAGTTATATTGGCC
Organism: Rhinopithecus roxellana; assembly: GCF_007565055.1. NCBI lineage: Eukaryota > Metazoa > Chordata > Mammalia > Primates > Cercopithecidae > Rhinopithecus > Rhinopithecus roxellana. The sequence continues at coordinate 118,551,450 of NC_044555.1, read as the reverse complement.
CTGTCAGTGAATATTCCCTTGGCCTACCTCCACACAGAAGGGCAGTGGCTTTCAATTCAAGGACTGGTTCCTGTTTGGCTCATCCTTCATTTGGGTTGACTTTTAAGACACATGGCTCTGTGCTTTGGCAAACACAGAATAGTTGTGTTCTAAGGATTTGTCAGAGGACATACCCTCAAACCCACAGTTGCTCAATACTTATGGAAAGCTCAGCTGAGAGTATAATATTTATAGAGGATTGCCTGAAGTCTAAGAAGGCTCTATTTCTCTAGTCAAACATGTATCCCTGGATAAAAGTGAGATCAGCAAGAAAACTGTATTTGTGGACTGAACTGACTTGTCTACCCCTCCTCACACACACAAACACACACACACACACACACACACACAGAATTACTTTAGGTGTAAAGACTTTATATTTTTTAGAGAAATTTTAGAATCATGGCAAAATCAACAGGAGGGTAAAGAGGCTGGGGGCGGTGGCTCACACCTGTAATCCCAGCACTTTGGGAGGCCGAGGCAGTTAGATCACCTGAGGTCAGGAGTTCGAGACCAGCCTGGCCAACATGGTGAAACCCCATCTCTACTAAAAATACAAAAATTAGCCGGGCATGGTGGTGCGTGCCTGTAATCTTAGCTACCTGGGAGGCTGAGGCCGGAGAATCACTTGAACTCTGGAGGCAGAGGTTGCAGTGAGCCGAGATCGTGCCATTGCATTCCAGCCTGGATAACAATAGTGAAACTCCATCTAAAAAAAAAAAAAAAAAGAAGAGGGTATAGAGATTTCCAATACACTCCCTGCCCCTATACACCTATACATACATAGCCCTTCCCATTATCAATATCACCAACTAGAGTGGTACGTTTGTTACAATTGATGAACATACACTAGTACACTAACACATCACTATTGCCCAAAGTCCATAGTTTACATAGGGTAACACTTGGTGTTGTATTTTCTGTGGGTTTGGACAACTGTATCCACGTGTAGCCACCATTAGAGTATCATACAGAATAGTTTCACTGCCCTAACAATCCTCTGTGTTTCTCCTATTCATCCTTCCCTCTCCACCAACCCTTGGCAACCACTAATCTTTTTTACTGTCTCCATAGGTTTGCTTTTTCCAGAATGTCATATAGTTGGAATGATACAGTATTTAGCCTTTTCAGACTGGCTTCTTTCACTTAGAAATATGCGTTTAAGGTTCCTCCACGTATTTTCATGGCCTGATATCTCATTTCTTTTTAGCATTGAATTTAACATTCCATTGTCTGGATGTACCATATTTTGGCCATTCACCTACTGAAGAACATCTTGATTGCTTTCAAGTTTTGTAATTGGGAACAAATGTGCTATAAATAAACATGTGCAGGTTTATGTGTGGATGCAAGTTCTCAATTCCTTTGAGAAAATACCAAGGACCATGATTGGTATTGGTACCATATGCATCATATGGTAAGAGTATATTTAGTTTTGTAAGAAATGGCCACTGTCTTTCAAAGTAGCTGTACCATTTTGCATTCCCACTAGCAATGAATGAGAGCTCCTATTGCTCCACATCCTCACCAACATTTGGTGTTGTCAGTGTTCTGGATTTTGGCTATTCTAACGTATAATGTTCATTTTAACTTAGATTTATATTTCCCTGATGACATATAATATGAAGCATCTTTTCATGTGCTTATTTACCATCTGTGTATCTTTTTTGGCAATATGCATATTAAGGACTTTGGCCGATTTTTTTTAATTGGGCTATTTACTTATTGTTGAGTTTTAAGAGTTATTTATGGCCGGGTGTCGTGGTTCATGCTTATAATCTCAGCACTTTGAGACGCCGAGGTGGGCAGATCACCTGAGGTTAAGAGTTCGAGACCAGCATAGCAAACATGGTGAAACCCCTTCTCTACCACAAATACAAAAATTAGCAGAGCGTGGTGGTGTGCACTTGCAATCCCAGCAGAAAATTGCTTGAAACCAGGAGGTGAAGGTTGCAGTGAGCCGAGATTGCACCACTGTACTCTAGCCCGGGTAACAGAGAGAGACTCTGTCACAAGAAAAAAAAAAAAAGTTATTTGTTTACTGTATTAGGCCACTCTTGCATTGCTATAAAGAAATAATTGAGACTGAATAATTTGTAAGAAAAGAGATTTAATTGGCCCATAAGTTCTGCAGGCTATACAGGAAGCATAGGAGAATATGCTTTTGGGGAGGCCTCTGAAAACTTCCAGTCATAATGGAAGGCAAAAAGGGGGCAGGCAAATCACATGGTAAGAATGGGAGCGAGAGAGAGTCGGGCGTGGGAGAGGTACCACACATCTTTTAAACCACCAGATCTCGTGAGAACTCACTCACTATCATGAAGATAACACCAAGCCATGAGGGATCCGCCCACATGACTCAAGTAGGCCCCACCACCAACACTGAGGATTACAATTCAACATGAGATTTGGGCAGGGACAAATATCCAAATCATATAACATATTTTTTATAAGAGTCCTTTATCATAAATGCCGTTTGCAAATATTTTCTCTTAGTCTGTGGATAATTGCTTTTATTTTTTTCTTTTTTTTTTTTTTGAGACAGAGTCTCACTCTGTCACTCAGGCTGGAGTGCAGTGGTGCGATCTCGGCTCACTGCAACCTCTGCCTCCCAGATTCAAGTGATTTTCCTGCCTCAGCCTCCTGACTAGCTGGAACTACAGGTGCAAGCCACCACACCTGGCTAATTTTTGTATTTTTAGTAGAGACAAGGTTTCACCATGTTGGCCAGGCTAGTCTTGAATTCCTGACCTCAGGTGATCCACCCGCCTCAGCCTCCCAAAGTGCTGGGATTACAGGCATGAGCCACCACACCTGGCCGAGAATTGCTTGTTTTAATTGGGATATAACCAACATACCTTAGATTTCAGCTATTTTAAACGTACAGTGGTTTTTAATACATCCTCAGGGTCATGCAATCATCACCACAGTTATTCTTTGAAACATTTTCGTCACCCCCCTCCAAAAAACATACGCATTAGCAATTGTAGCCCCTTTTTCTTCAACACCACCCTCATCCCCTAGAACACTAATCTCTTTTGGGTCTCTGTAGTGACTGGATTCTTTCACTAAGCATAATAGTTTTCAAGTTTCACCCATCTTGTAGCATGAATGAGTACTTAGTTTTTTGTGTGTGGTTGAATAATGTTCCATTGCACAGATACAATACATTTTATTCATTCATTCATCAATTGATAGATATTTTGGTTGTTTCCACTTTTTGGCTATCCTTTAATGAATTCCACTTTGGCATTACACTAATGGCCTATACTAAGGGATATCATAAGAAATACTAGAAACATAAAGTTTTACTTACTGTCACGTTCTTTCTTCCATTGCCAGGATACTATTTTATGACAACCCATAAATGGTAGGCTTAGTCTGAAAAACTGTTTTTGTTTTATATGCTCAGAGACAACATGACTGCTGTAACTAATTATTTTTCATTCTTGGTGTTCATCTTGCTTCTTTTTATATTGTATTTTTTTTAACAAAATGGGGATAAACATTAGTGGCGATTTAGCTCACTCTAAAGTTATGGCAAATGGGCTTTCCAGTTGATCCATCTTGTCTGATCTTTACTGTACATGTGGCTGACAAAGAGAAGGGAATATGGACCCGTCATCTTGAACATGTCTAGTACCTAGTTCCTGCTGGTGTTCACCCTTGCAAGCTCCTAGCTGGTTTGCCTATGCCTGTGGCTTGACCTTACAGGCTGTTCTTTGTTAGAAAATGATTTGGGGCTGCTTTTCATGAAAAACAAAAGCCTTGCCGAGGGCTCCCATGCCCTTGCTATCTGCCTAAGTAATTCCTTCTTAACTCCTATATCATCACCTCACATAGTTACATGTTTTGTGGTGAGAACACTTAAGACTTATAGTAAAATTCAAGTATACGTTATTATTAACTATACTCACCATGCTGCACATTTGATCTCCGGAACTTATTCATCTTATTACTAAGAGTTTGTACCCTTTGATCAAAATCCCATTTCTCTGCTCCCTCTCAGACCATAGCAACCATCTTCCCACTTTCTGTTTCTATGAGTTTGACTGTTTTAGATTCCACACATGAGTGAGGTCATGCAGTATTTGCCTTTCTGTGTCTAGTTTATTTCACTTAGCATAATATCCTCTAGGTCCATCCTTGTCACAATGGCAGGATTTGCTTCTTTTTTAAGGCTTTTGTTCTTTTTTTTTTTTTTTTTTTTTTTGAGATGGAGTCTTGCTCTGTCACCCAACCTGGAGTGTAGTGGCCCGATTTCGGCTCACTGCAAGCTCCACCTCCCGGGTTCACGCCATTCTCCTGCCTCAGCCTCCCGAGTAGCTGGGACTACAGGCGCCCGCCACCACGCCTGGCTAATTTTTTGTATTTTTCCAGTAGAGACAGGGTTTCACCGGGTTAGCCAGGATGGTCTTGATCTCCTGACCTTGTGATCCGCCCGTCTCGGCCTCCCAAAGTGCTGGGATTACAGGCGTGAGCCACCGCGCCCAGCCAAGGCTTTTGTTCTTGTTGCCGTTGTTGTTTAAGCTCTCTAATTACAACTATACATATTTTTTCTTTCTTTTTTTCAGCACAGCTGTGAAGAATACATATTTTTCCTCCCTGGCTCGAGGACCTAGAAATGTCTTTTAAACAATAGTAAACTAAGTAGTCTTCCTAAACCACCACATACTGTCTGTGTATGATCACAGACTATTTATTTGGTAGCAGAAAAAGATTGTTAGCCTGAAAGGTGTGTTTCCACAGATCAAATCCTCTTAGCTTGTAAGTAATTTTCTTTCCTTTCTTCATTTTGTCCCTTTCTCCTCTCGTCCTCCCATCCACTTTTTTGCTTTCAATATTTTGATACGGAAATTTTCAAACACAAAAGTTGAAAGCATTTTACAATGAACATTCATATACCCACCACCTGGAGTTCTGGAGTTTACAACTTACATTTTATCTACACATATCTATTCATCTCATCCATAAACTAATCTTATTTTTGATGCATTTTGAGATAAGTTGAAGACATCAGTGTATTTCACACCAAATATTTTAGTATACGTATCAACTAAAGTTAAACTTTTACTTGTGGTTCTTGTTATTAGGTAAAATATAATGTGAAATGCACAAATCTTTTGTGTAAGGGTTTGAGTCACGTAGGCCAAAACTTATCATGTTATAGGATAGTACCATCATCACAGCAAGTTCCCTCATGTTCTCATGTCAATCCTGGCCTCTACACTCCTAAAACAATGTCTATCAGGAGTTTTTCAACCACAGAGCAGTTTCATCTGTGTTAGAATTTCATATAAGTGAAATTACACAATATGTATACTCTTTTATATCTGGATTCTTTTAGTATAATGTTTTTGATATTTGTCCTCCTTGTGTGGATTGGTAGTTCATTCCTTTTCCTTGCTGAGTTGCATTCCACTGTATAAATATACTTATTTATCCATTTTTCTGTTGATAAAACTTGGGCTATTTCCTGTTTGGAACTACTATCAATAAAGCTGCTATGAACATTCTTGCACAAGTCTTTTTGTGGACTTTCATTTATCTTGGATAAACACCTAAGAGAGGAATTGCTGGATCACAGGGTATGTGTGTGTTAAGCTTAATAAGAAATGGCCAGCCCTTTTCCAAAACAAAATGTGAGTTTCACTTGTTCCACATCCTCGCCAATATCTTGTGTTGTCAGTCTTTTTAAATTTTAGTCATTCTAGTAGATGTGTAGTAGTATGTCTTTGTGATTTTTAATTTTCATTTCCTTTATGACTAATGCTGTTGAACATGTTTTTCAAGTGTTTATTGTCTACTCATCTTTTTTTTTTTTTTTCTTGAGACAGGGTCTCGCTCTGTCACCCAGGCTGGAGTATAGTGGCGGCTCATTGCAGCCTCCACCTCTCGGGTTCAAGTGGTTCTCCTGCCTCAGCCTCCTGAGTAGCTGGGATTACAGGTGCGTGCCACCATGCCCAGCTAATTTTTGCATTTTTAGTAGAGATGGGGTTTCACCATGTTGGTGAGGCTGATCTCGAACTCCTGGCCTCAGGTGATCCACCCACCTCGGCCTCCCAAAGAGCTGGGATTACAGGCGTCAGCCACCGCACCCTGCCTATTCATCTATCTTCTATTGTAAAGTGTATATTCAGATCTTTTGCCCATTTTATTGGGTATTTATTTCACTGAGTTGTCAGGAGTTCTTTATATATCCTTGATAACAGTCCTTTTTCAGATAAATGTTTTGTGAATATTTTCTTCCAGTCTATGGCTTGCCTAAATATTTTCTTAATGGTGTCATTTCTTTGGCAGATGTTTTAAATTTTGATGTTTTGCTTTCGTTTTTGTTTTTGAGGCAGAATCTTGCTCTGTCGCCCAGGCTGGAGTGCAGTGGCACAATCTCAGTTCATTGCAACTTCCGTTTCCCAGGCTCAAGCGATCCTCCTGCTTCAGCCTCCTGAGTAGCCAGGACTACAGGCCTGCGCCACCACGCCTGGCTGATATTTTTGTATTTTTGGTAGAGAAGGGGTTTCACCATGTTGGCCAGGCTGGTCTTGAACTCCTGACCTCAAGTGATCCACTCGCCTCAGTCTCCCAAAGTGCTGGGATTACAGGCCTAAGCCACCATGCCCGGCCATTGATGAGGTCTATTTTATCGGGTTTTTCTTTGAAAGTTATTTACATCCTAAGAAATTTTTTGCCTACTGTCAAATCACAAACATATTCTCCTATGTTTTCTTCTAAAAGTATTATAATTTTGTCTTTTACATTTAGGTCTGCGACAACATAGTGAAGAGACTCAGTCTGGCAGGGAAGAGACATGGTAACCAAAACCCCAGAGGCCTCACATGCCAGGGCATAAGCCTTCCCCTACTTTCTTGCCTCCCTTAAAGGGGTTGACCCAAGTCACATAGCAGATAGCTGCTGTCTCCTCTGAGTTCCCAACCATAAAAAAAAAGAATCTAACCATTTATTTCCTTGAGTTACTTCTCCCAAGGCTATTAAAGTGAGACTCTAGCATTCCTGATAAGAACCTGACTAGATACACCCAGCTAAAGACAAGATGGACTCCAGCGCTGACCTTTCATCAAGGTTTTCCTCCTTACAATGTCATTATAATGCTAAAAATCACACCCAGGGGTGGAGATTTAACATGCTAATGAGATGTACAATACATGAAGCAGCATATTATCGAACTGTGCAGGTGGTACATGCCTATATATCACCCTTTTTCACCTCAGCTTCCTTAAAATGGCAAGAACAAAAGCCCTTCAGGGAGCTAGCACCAGGACCCTTTGCCTGTATGCTGCTCGCTTGCTTTGCTTGAGCCGCAAACCTATTAAACCTTATCTGTGAAAAATTTGTTTGGCCTGGTGTTAATTTCTGGGTTTTGTTTTTGTTTTTGAGACAGAGTCTTCCTCTGTTGCCCAGGCTGGAGAGGAGTGGTGTGATCTCAGCTCACTGCAACTTCCGCCTCCCGGCCTCAAGGGATCCTCCCTCCTCAGCCTCCCGAGTAGCTGGGACTTCAGGCACGTGCCACCACGCCCGGCTAATTTTTGTATTTTTAGTAGAGATAGGGTTTCACCATGTTGGCCAGGCTGGTCTCAAACTCCTGACCTCATGTGATCCACCCACCTTGGCCTCCCAAAGTGCTGAGATTACCGTCGAGCCACCACGCTCAGCCCCATCCTGGCACTAATTTCTGCTTACACGAAAGGCAAAAGAACTCGGAGCACAAACTGTGGTGACAGATCTATAATGTGCCTCAAACTGACTTTGTGTATAGTGTGAGATAGGAGTTGAGCTGAATTTTTTTTTCATATGGTTATCCAGTTTTTCCAACACTATTTTACTCAGTAAGCTAGCAATATATAAAATTAAGATACAGAAATCAATAGCCTTCATGTACACTAACAATAACCAGTTAGAGAAGATAATGGTTGAGGAAAACCACCTTCAAACAGCAATAATGAAGATAAAATAAACTTAAGAAATGTGCAAAACCCATTTGAGGAAAAGTTTAAAACACTTCTGGAAGACACAAAGTAGACTTGAACAAATGGAAAGATATCCCTGTTCTTAACTAGAACAACTCACCTTTGCAAGGACTAATGAGGAGGAGATATCAGTCCTCCTGTAGCTAATTTTTTGTTCATATCTGTGTGTCTGTCTACCTATCTAGTAGAGACGGGGTCTCCTTATGTTACCCAGTCTGGTCTCGAATTCCTGGGCCCAAGTGATCTTCCCACCTCAGCCTCCCAAAGTGCTGGGATTATAGGCATGAGCCACCATTTCTGGCCAAGTTAATTTTTAAATTTAACACAATCCTAATAAAATACTAACAAGGTTTTTAATGGAGCTAGACAAGTTGACACTTTCCATATAATAAGCATGGAACAATAACTTGCAAAACACTGAAAAATGAAATAATACATGGAATGTTAAAGCCAACTAAAAAGCATTATAAATAAAACAGTGTGGTACTCCCTACATGAACAGACAGGCTGACAAGTGAAATAGAAAAGAAAGTCCAGAGATGTATGCTAAGTACACAGGGCAATTTATTGTCTGATAAAGGTGAGAGCTCAAACCACTGGGGCAAAGATGACCATTTTAATAAACAGGGCTGGATAGCCATTTGGAAAAAGATTAAAATATAGATTCATACCTCACACCTTACACAAGAACCAATTTCAAATGGATTAGAAATCTGAATAAAGAAATTAAACCATATAACCATATAAATCCTAAAAGAAAATTTGGGTGAATTCCTGTATAACCTGGGTTTCTAACTATGACTCAAAGTCCAGATGAAATAAAAAGTTAATACATTTGACCACATAAAGATTTTTAAAATATTTTGCATGGCAGAAAAATAGCATAAGCAAAGTCAAAGACAAATGACAAACTCAAGGAAAATATTTGCAACATGTATCACAAAGGGCAAATATTTTTTTTTTTTTTTTTTTTTGAGGCGGAGTCTTGCTCTGTCGCCTAGGCTGGAGTGCAGTGGCCGGATCTCAGCTCACTGCAAGCTCTGCCTCCCGGGTTCCCGCCATTCTCCTGCCTCAGCCTCCGAAGTAGCTGGGACTACAGGCGCCCGCCACCTCGCCCGGCTAGTTTTTTGTATTTTTAGTAGAGACGGGGTTTCACTGTGTTGGCCAGGATGGTCTCGATCTCCTGACCTTGTGATCCGCCCGTCTCGGCCTCCCAAAGTGCTGGGATTACAGGCTTGAGCCACCGCGCCCGGCCAAATATTTCTAATATCTAAAGAACTCTTAAAAATTGAGGAGAAGCTAGGCAAGGGTGGCTCACGCCTGTAATCCCAGGACCTTGGGAGGCCAAGGTAGGAGGATCACTTAAGCTCCGGAGGTTGAGGATGCAGTAAGCTGTGATTCTGACATTGCACTCCAGGCTGGGTGACAGAGTGAGACTCTGTCTCAAAAACAAAACAAAACAAAGAAAAAAAACCAAAAAGCTGGGCATGGTGGCTCACGCCTGTAATCTTAACACTTTGGGAGGCTGAGGTGGGCAGATCACAAGGTCAAGAGTTTGAGAACAGACTGGCCAACATGGTGAAACCCCGTCTCTACTAAAAATACAAAAATTAGCCAGGCATGGTAGTTGCACGCCTGTAATCCCAGCTACTCAGGAGGCTGAGGCAGGAGAATCACTTGAACCTGGGAGGCAGAGGTTGTGGTGAGCCGAGATCATGCAACTGCACTCTAGCCTGGGCAGCAGAGCGAGACTCTGTCTCAAAAACAAACAAATAAACAAATAAACAAAAACAAAAAAAAGGAGAAAACACCAAAAACTTGATAGAAAAATAAGCGAAATACATGAACAGACAACAGAAAAGACATAAAATGGCTCTTAAACAATATAAAAACACTCAGCCTCACTTAGTAACAGAGATGCAAGTTGAAACTACACTGAGATGTGTAGTTCAATTCAATTCAGTTATTGAATTGGCAAGAATTAAAAAACAAGATCACACATTCAGTCAGAGCGGCTGTGGAGAAGTAGGCACTCAAACATTCAGCACCATATGCTGGTGGGAATGCAAATTGGTTCAATCCTTTTAGGGGGGAGAATCTGGCAGTATCTAACAGAAATCCACACACATTGCCATTTGAAGAACATTGGAATTTGCCCCGAAGATATATCTTCAACAATACAAAAATATCTATACACACAGTTATTCAGTGTAGTATTTTCTTTGTAGATGCAAAACAACGAAAACGACCTAAATGCCCATACATAGAAGAGTGGTTAAACTATAGTGTACTCACACAGTGAAGTAATATGAACTGCAAAAAAGAATAAGAATCTATGAATAATATGAAATGATTTCTAGGACAATGTTTTTTTTTTTTTTTTTTTTTTTTTTGAGACGAAGTCTTGTTCTGTCGCCCAGGCTGGAGTGCAGTGGCCAGATCTCAGCTCACTGCAAGCTCCGCCTCCCAGGTTCACGCCATTCTCCTGCCTCAGCTTCCCAAGTAGCTGGGACTACAGGCACCCGCCACCACGCCCGGCTAGTTTTTTGTATTTTTTAGTAGAGACGGGGTTTCACCGTGTTAGCCAGGATGGTCTCGATCTCCTGACCTCATGATCCGCCCGTCTCGGCCTCCCAAAGTACTGGGATCACAGGCCTGAGCCACCGCGCCCGGCCTATGTTAAGTTTTAAGAAAAGTAGAATGCAGGCTAGGCGTGGTGGCTCCTGCCTGTAATCTCGGCACTTTGGGTGGCTGAGGCAGAAAGGTCCCTTGAGGCCAAGAGTTTCAGACCAGCCTGGGCAACATAGCAAGACCCCATCTCTTCAATAAAATAAAATGAGTGCAAAAGAGTAATAAAGGGAAAACAAGAAAATGTATACATATCTGCTCATTGTGCAGGAAAAAACACAGAAAATGTTAAGCAGGAACTAAAGAGATTGGTTACCTACAGGGGGTGAGTGGAAATAGGATGGAAAGAATGGAGGCTAGAAGGCCGGGCACCACGGCTCATGCCTATAACCTCAGCACTTTGGGAGGCCAACGCGGGTGGATCACCTGAGGTCAGGAGTTCAAGACCAACCTGACCAACATGGTGAAACCCTGTCTCTACTAAAAATACAAAAAAAAAAAAAAAAAAAAAAATTAGCCAGGCGTGGTGGCTCATGCCTGTAATCCCAGTGACTTGGGAGGCTGAGGCAAGAGAATCACTTGAACCCGGGAGGCAGAGGTTGCAGCGAGCCGAGATCATGTCATTGCATTCCAGCCTGGGCAACAAGAGCAAAATTCCATCTCAAAAAAAAAGAATGGAGTCTAGGAATGGGATAGAAGGAATCAAGGGTGGGAGTCAGACTTCTTTGAGTATATATTTCTATACAGTTTTGGCTTTTAGAATCTTGTTAATAATTCCTCACATATTCATAAATAAAATCAACAAAAATGGGGGAGGACCCTAAAATGCAATATAAACAAAAACAAACCTAACTATATGTCAAATGAATAACATAACTACATCGTGGTGGTAGCGGCAGTGAAGGAGGTAGCACAGAACATACAGACAAATATATATAGAAGTATGCGTATGTATACATACATATATTTCTCAGCTTAGTCCTCTAAGAAAGCCTGTAGGAGCAATTAAAACCAGTACCAATGAGCATATGTAGTTGCCAAATTCTGGCCTCTAAATATCATTCTCTAATAAAAAGAATAAGAGAGGGGAGGGGAGAGAGGAGAAAAATACAGGATAGGATCCAATATCTTAGAAACAAGGATAGCTTGTCCACTATAACAGAATGAAACACAAACTATACGAATACAGACACAAGTAGGTGCATACATTTAGTAGCAGGAAGATGAAGAGAGAAAGTTACATTCATAGACTGCAGAATCAGAAACTGTGAGTTAAAATCTAGACCACATCACTTACATGTTATGCATCCTTCGGCAAATTGATTTAACCTGTGCATCAGTTTCCTTCTCTGTAAAATGTAGATAATATCAACTATAATTTGCTGGAGAATAGTGCTTGTTATACAGTAAACACAACACATATTAGCTATTATTTTTTCAATGTTAGTTACAATTTTGCTATAAACACTATAAAATTGTTTAAAAGCTAACTTGCCCCAGGTTCACTAGAGTAAAATCCTCAGGCATATCCTAAGCAAAAGATAGTAGAGGATAAATAAGTTAATGTAAGAAAACAATCAAGGTACAAGTTCGGATGTAAGCAAGAGCAGAATAGAACTTTCCAGTGCTTGTCTCCCCACAGGAACATAAATGTGAACAACTATCCACACATAAAAATACGTTCACAAGAGCTAAAGAAAGCAGATGAGAGCTTACAGCACCTGAGTGTAATGCAGAAATAAGAAAAACTGCATTGAAGAGGGTAGGAAGGACAGTTTTATATTATCCTCATAACCCCTTCCCCAATCCCAGTGTGGAAAGAGACCCTCCGCTTGGGGGAAGAGGAAAGCGAGCACCAGACTTTGTCCATCCCAGTAAAACCAACATTGGGCCCATCCCAGTAAAATCCTGTGCCCCCATGGCGTCAAACTCTAGGTCAGTATCCCCAAACTGTGCCTCCAGACTTGCCCCAGTGCTAGGTCGGCCCCTGCCGGCCCCATGAATTTGGTCTCTGGGCCTACCCTAGCATCAAGCCAGCCCCTATAGACAGGTCCATCTGAGCAGCCTCAGATTCTGGACCATCTCTACAGCCACAGGCTTCAGGCCCACCCCAGCACTAGGCTGCCCCCACCCTTAACCCTATTTATCAGGCTGGAATCCATGGTCCAATTGCCAGGTTGGCATGAGGACAGCACCTGTGGACACAAGTTGCAGGCTTGCACAATGCCAGGCCAGCCACTGTAGCTCCACCCTCCAGCAGACCCAGGGTCCAGGTTCATCCCAGTAGAGCCTAGCACTGAGCCAGCCTCCATGGACTCAGGCTATAGCACTGCTCCTATGGACTTAGCCTCCAGACCCATTCTAATGCCTGGCAAGCCCCTGAAAATTGAGGCTCAAGGCCCCACCCTGTGGACCCAGGTGCTGGGACCACCCACCTCCTTAACCAGGTACCTGGCCAGCCTGCCTAAGGACACCAGCAGCAAGCTCACTCATTAACCACATCAGACTACCTGCTAAGAATCTCTGGACAGGCTGAATGTGGAAGGGCTTTCCAAGACAAAGCCAGTCTACAAAGGCTGAAATAAGTTCCAACTTCTTCAAATGTACAGAAACCAATGCACAGCCATAAGGATAAAGAACAATCAGGGAAATATGACACCATCAAAGGAACAAAGGAAAGCACCAGGAAGTGAACCTAAAGAAATGGAGATTTATGAACTGCCGGCCAAAAACTTTAAAATAATTGTTTTAAGGAAGTTGAGTGAACTTCAAGAAATACAAAGAAACAATTCAACAAAATTAGGAAAAGAATAAACAAAACAAGAAATTTCAGGAATTGAAATTTAAGAAAAAAAATTCTGAAACTGAAAAATATAGTGAATAAAATGAAAGAGAGAGTGGCAGAATTAATGAAGCAGACAAATACGTGAACTTGAAGACAGGCTATTTGAAAATATAGTCAGAAAAAAGAAAAAAGAATAAAAAGAAGTGAAGAAAGCTTACAGGATTTATGGTACAGAATCAAAAGAGCATTATATAAATTATAGGTGTTCTACTTGAAGACAGAGACAACAGAACAGAAAGCTTACTTACGAAAATAATTGCAAAAAGCTTTCTAAACCTGAGAAAACATAGAAATACCATGTAAAGGAAGGTCAAAGGTCTGAAATCAAATTCAGTCCAAATAAGACTACACCAAGACATATTATAATCAAACCATCAAAAATAAGACAAAGTGCAGATAATGAAAGCAGCAAGAGAAAAAAATGTGTATCACATATAAGGGAGATCCGGTAAGGTCAGCAGTGAATTTCTTAGCAGAAACCTTACAGGCGTGGAGAAAGTGAGATGATTATATTCAAAGTGCTAAAGGAAAAACCTGCTAACCACGAACATGTACCTGGCAAAGCTGTCCCTGAGAAATTAAGGAGAGATAAGACTTTTCCAGACAAACGAAAGCTGAGTGAGTTCATTACCACCAGACCTGTCTAACAAGGAATGCTAACGGGAGTTCTTCAAGATAAAAGATAATGCTAGGCCGGGCGCGGTGGCTCAAGCCTGTAATCCCAGCGCTTTGGGAGGCCGAGACGGGCAGATCACGAGGTCAGATCAAGACCATCCTGGCTAACACGGTGAAACCCCGTCTCTACTAAAAAAATACAAAAAAACTAGCCGGGCGATGTGGCGGGCGCCTGTAGTCCCAGTTACTCGGGAGGCTGAGGCAGGAGAATGGCATAAACCCGGGAGGCGGAGCTTGAAGTGAGCCGAGATCGCGCGACTGCACTCCAGCCTGGGCGACAGAGCGAGACTCCGCCTCAGAAAAAAAAAAAAAGATAATGCTAATTAGTAACACAAAAACATATAAAAGTATAAAACTCACTGGTAAAAGTAAATATACAAATTCAGAATACTCTAATACTGTAATGATAGTGTGTAAATCAATTATATCTTTACTATGACGGTTAAAAGATAAAATAATTAAAAATGATAGAGTCGGGCGCAGTGGCTCACGCCTGTAATCCCAGCGCCTGTAATCCCAGCACTTTGGGAGGCCGAGGTGGGTGGATCACCTGAGGTTGGGAGTTCGAGACCAGCCTGGCCAACATGCAGAAACCCCGCCTCTACTAAAAATACAAAATTTGCCGGACGTGGTGGCATGTGCCTGTATTCCCAGCTACTGGGGAGGCTGAGGCAGGAGAATCGCTTGAATCCGGGAGGCGGAGGTTGCAGTGCGCTGAGATGGCGCCATTGCTCTCCAGCCTGGGCAACAAGAGTGAAACTCCGCCTCAAAAAAAAAAAAAAAAGAAAAGAAATAATAATAGTAACAATAGCTACAATTATTTGTTAAAGAATGTACAATATAAAAAGATATAAATTCTGCCTTCAAAAACATAAAATGGGGGGAGTAAAAGTGTAGTTTTTAATGCAAAGTTGTTATCACCTTAACATAGCCTGTTATAATTGTAAAATGTTTTATGTAAACCTCATAGTAACCACAAAGCAAAAAGCTATAGAAGATACACAAAAGATATAAAGGAATAAAAATATCACTGAAGAAAATCACCTAATGACTAAGGAAGGTAGCAAGCGAGGAAGAAAGGAACAAAGGATCTACGAAACAACCAGAAAACAATGAACAAAATAGCAGTAATAAGTCCTTACCTATCAATAATTGCCATGAGTATAAATGGAATAAATTCTCCAATCAAAAAACCGGTTGAATGGATTTTTAAAAGTAAAACCTAACTACTGCCTAAAAAAGACTCACTTCACCTTTAAGGACACACAGAGACTGATAGTGGAGGGATAGAAAAACCTATTTTATACAAGTGAAAACCTGAAGAGAGCAGGGGTAGCTATACTTTAGATAAAGTAGAATTTGAGTAAAATCTGTAAGAAGACACAAAGAAGGTCATTATATAATGACAAAGGGGACGATTCATCATGAGGATATAACAATTGTAAATATAGATGTATCCAACATTGGAACACCTAAGTATATATATTGCAAATATTAATAAATTTGAAGGGAGAATACACAATACAGTAATAGCAAAAGACTCCTCTCCACAAAAAATGTGTGAGGTAATGCATGTTACCTCGATTTAGTCTTTCCACAATGTATACGTATTTTAAAACTTATACACATGAATAGTTCTTGTCAATATGTAACACACACACACACATATATAGAGTCAATTAAAACAAGTAAAAATAAAAAATGAAAAACAAACTTATAGTAGCTGGCCTTTCATTTTCCTCAATGGTAGAATAAGGCCTGATGTGATGAAAACACCTATATTATTAAACAAATCAAGTTTTCACAAGTCATTTAAAGGCACCCTGCTACCATTTTGGATCTTCGCCAATTCTGAGCACATCACACATAAAACAAAGACACTTAAATTACCAAAGGTATCACTTGTGAATGTCTTTTTTCATTTTTAAAGCTGATGTGAGGTACTGGATAGTCAACTATCCTTTCCAGTCTTGCCCCATCCACCCTTAAGCAATTACTAAATAGTTCTCACGTCTAAGATGGTCATTTATGTTGTCTCCTTTGCCTGAAATTTTCAGCCCTCGTCATGCAGTCCTCCTTTCACCTATCCCACCTCTGGGCTTTTAAAATGCAACTCAGGTATCAGCTTTATTCATAACAGCCAAAAAAGCAGAAACAACCCATAACAAATTGTAGTATATTTTTACAATGAAACACATTTAAAAGAATGAACTGTTGATATATGAAACATGGATCTCAGAAACATGCTGAAACCTTGCACAAAAATACTGTTATGATTCTACTTATATGAACTTCTAGAACAGCCAAATTTAATCTATGATGGGAACATAATAGCTATTGTTTCTAGAGGATAGATGAACAGATTGGTTAAGGAGAATAAAGAAACTTTCCAGGTTCATGGTAATGTTCAAATAGGGATTTGGGTTAAGCAGTCTAAGCATTTGTCAAAACAGCAAATATATATAGTTTGTGTATTTACGATATATAAATTATACACCAAAATAGAGAACAGTAAACTTTTAATGATATGCACACTGAAGTAGTTAGGAGGTAGTGTGCCGGTGTTTGCAATTTACCTTGAAATACATAAATGAGAGACGGATATGTGGTAAAGGCAAGTACAACAGTGTATTCAAAGTAAAATTCTTTCAACTTTGTTGTGTGAAAATTTGCATAAAATGTTGCAGGGGAGAATTCAAGTATCAGCCTTACAGGAAGCCTCCCTGAGCATATCCACTGTTTGTGCCCCTCCTCTGTGCTCCCCTAACACCCAATACAAACAATAAACTTACTTCATTTTATTCTTTCGGCATCTGCATCCTAACCCCCAGTAGAACTGTTAAGTACAAAATCTGTCTTGGTCTCTGCCTTCTCACCAGCTAGCACTAGGCCAGGCACACATCAATCACTAAGATTTGTTGACCTGAAGTGACATTTATCTAGTGGACTTCAACACCGAGTTTCCTCATAGCCAAAGGCATGGTGCTTTATTGGATCATTTTCTTTTGCTGAATCATTACTGCTACCAGAGTAATTTGTCTGATCTGTATTCATCCATGTGACCCCTTAAAGTTCCCTTTGTGGCAGAATATTGAAGACATCTCAGTTATCCTACTCTTCTTCCCCAGTCTCTCAGCTTTATTAACTAAACCACTGATAAGTTCAGGACTCAGATTCAGCTTACATCTTCTTGATGAAAGCCGGTTAGGTAGCATATTAAGGACAATATTTATTTACGCCTACCAAATCCATAACCAGTTGAACTCTTAAGGAGATAGATGCACTATGACAACGAACAATGTACCATTTTATGTGTATGCAATTACGAATGTTTCCCTTATCTATCAAATAGTTTCAATGCTTTCTAGGACTTAATACGGCCAGACTGCCTGGGCTGGAATACCAACTCCATTATTTACTAGCCATATAACCTTGTCTTAGGCAGCAGTATCCAACCTTCCTGGCACCAGCGGCCAGTTTCATGGAATGTAACTTTTTCCATAGACTGTGGGGGTGGGGTGGGAGGTGAGGTTCAGGATGAAACTGTTGCACCTCAGATCATCAAGCATTCTCATAAGGAATGCTCAACCTAAATCCTTTTCATGTGCAGTTCACTTTAGGATTTGCGCTCCTATGAGAATCTAATGCCAAGGCTGATCTGACAGTAGGCAGAGCTCAGGTGATTAATGCTTGCTCACTAGGCTACCACTCACCTCCTGCTGTGCAGCCCAGTGCCTAACAGGCCAAGTTCTGGTACCCCTGGTCTAAGGTATTTAAACTTCTTTGTACCTCATTCTCACCTCCGATTTGTTTTAAAAAAAAAAAAATGGTGGGGGAATAACAGCATCATCAACTCGTCATGAAGCTTAATGAGTTATTACACATAAACTACTTAAAACAGCACCCAGCTGTTTTAGCTATCATTTTATACGTTCAGTTCTGAATCACTAATGATAGAAGACAATTCTAGTATGATATACAAACTAGCCCAAATGAACAATGTGCTAGTGTTACACTGACATGAACCTCTTAAAGAGTACAATGCAAATCTTGTTAATACTTTCTTTGATGAGTTTTCAATATGAATTCAATTAGTAAATTCTTTTTCAAATGTTGGTTTTACCTCCATGTCATGAGCCCCTTATTTAAGACCGGTTTCTCTCTTACTCTCTCTCTCTCATTCTCTACCTCAGCATATCCTGCCTGTTTCCTTCCTGGCATTTATTACAAGTTTATTATTTTGTTTTCCCCAATGGATCTATGAAGGAGAGATCTCTTAACACATGCCTAGCACACAGAAGGCACTCAAATGTACCCTGTATAAACAATGGAAACATTTGTAAATGTGTTTAACCTATACCAGATGAAAATTAAAGCAATAATGGTTACAGATTCCTATTTTAAAGTAATAACCCAATTAGGGATTTGGTTTCATTGTAAATACATATGATTTATTAAAAATATAAACTGATGGCATTCTCTATAAATTATTCCTCAAACACATGAAAAGATGTGATAATAGATATAATTTGCAAACCATTTATAGTCACCCTCCCCCTCTGAGTACAAGAGAAAACATACAACATACTGTAGGTTTATTTTTATTCAAAAAGTTACTGTCTCAAGACATAAATACAAATCAGAAAACAGTACAATTAGGACAATAGAATGTGGAGGACAACAGGTTAGAGTAATATATAAAACATTTTTAGCTGGTTGAAAACAAAGCTGTAAGAACTGCTTTCACAAAGAAGTACTCCTTTCAAGAGTGAGAAAAAAAATCAACTTAGGTTTAAAATCATATATACAGTCCTCTCAGCAGTTCTAGTTAATGCAGTGGTGTGTAAAACAACATAGGCAATACTTTTGCACATAACAATATTTGTTGATGGAAAATCTGTTAGACAAGTCTGGATTCATTTGTTATTAACCATGACTTAATAAAATAATTGTATCATGATCTTTTTAGCTAACCTATGGTTTTTGGCTACCACAGCCCAATGCTTGATTTCTGACTAAAAACTGAAAGCCTTTTGGTATTCACCCATCTGAAGATATTCTTGTATTGCAAGCATATTAAGGCATGGAATGATTAAAATAATATACCTCAAGAACTGAGAGACGACTGACAAAAGATAGATACACATGTAATATAAGTTAATATTTTGTTTTAAACGATGTCTAGCTGCCTAAGCCTCGCAAAATGAGTTGATGTCAAAATGGCAAGTAGCCACTTTCTGTTTTAAACTAATTTATTTGTGAAAGGACATAAAATGAAGTTTAAAGCTTAGCTTTCAAAGAATATTATGGGTTATGAATTCTATTATCCCATCTAATTTACATACAGAGGAAATGTACTGTAACCTGTTAGAAGTATCTTTAACCTGAAGACTGCTTGCAAAGACAGATAGATAAAACAATATAAAATACAAATTTAAAAATCATTTTAAAGCATGAACACTCATGCTTTTCTATTTTTAAACATTGTTAAACTTTCAATATATTTCTGAAACCTCATAATTTTAAGTTGGAATTTAAAAGTAAGAAAAAACTAAACAAACTGCGCAATTATAAAATCAGCACCAATTTATATATATATATAATTTTATTTAAAATTTAGATCCCTATTCCCACACTCTAATAAGCTGTATAATTTTTGTTTAGAATTTTTCTGCAAACATACTACAATAAGCTTCTTTTATTTGGAGACAAAATACAGTGGCACTACTGGAAGGAATATCACAACATTACATTTTTATCTTAAAGGACAAGCAAACTTTCAGGGTTGATAATGGGATAAGCATGTTTGAGACTGGTTACCTTCTGGCAGTTCACTGCATCTGGATATTTCTGAAAAGTATAGAGAAGCTCTTGGATTTTAAAAATATCTTAAAATACTTTTAGATGAAAAAATTGTAAAAGTTCTGCTTATAAGTTTACTTTTCTCCACAATTACAATATTTAAAACAAAGTTTTGTTGATTGATGTTTTAAGCATTAAATTTAGAATGCTAAAAACAATTCTATCCTACACTTTCTTCAGGGTAGGGGAATAAATACATCCTTAACATTGTTTTCTGGATGTAAACAGAAATCCAGCAGAGGTCATCATTATTTAGTACAACCAGTAAATAAATGTAAGAGAATTCGTATCTGTACCAAATGCCTCTTCAGATTGTTATTTTGTTTTTTTTTTTTTTTTTAAAAAAAGCATGAAATAATTGATTCAAAAGCCAACTAACAGCGCATAAATAAAATATTTACTTTCTAAGAAAAACTGTAGCTTATCATCAAATTGTTTACTTGTCCTTTACTTTTATTCAGGCAAACAAAACTGCCCCTCAATGCACTTGATCTTGGTAAGCATAAGCATGTCATATTCTCCTTAGAGAAAAATCTGTACAGAATTTCACTGTATCTACCACACTTTAAAATTTCCTCTTCCACTTAGAAAATGACTTCACCACAGATTTAATTGTGTACTGGTATTAAAACATTGACACTCCAAGAACCTAATGAGAGAGAGAGGGGGGAGAAAATCTCGTTAAAAGTCATTCACTTATTTAAATATATCTGTAAACATTACATAAATGCTTTATTATGTTAAATAACATGCTAATAAAACCACTTTGAAAACTTCCCTTCTCTTCAGATGTATAATTCTAAAATTAAATTGACCATGATATATAATGAAATAACATCAGGACTGATCAAGATGCTACTTACCTCACAAATATAATTAAAGTAGGAACCTTGGATTAATTATGTTTATATATACCCCTGATGTCCAGATAATGCCCTAAACATAGGCACTCAACATAGGTATTTGTTGAATGAATAAATGAATGTGCTTCTTCACATATATTTCTGGCACAGGTTCCTTGGAAAGAGGTTAAGAAAGTCTTGCAAACTTGGCTATTTGTGCTGGAAGTGGATACGGTTTTTCAAAAAGGCATTTGAATATGCAGACCAAAAACAATCTAAGAACAATTCAAGTATGTAGAAAGCAGGAAGCTTTCTTTAGAAAATATGGCCAAAGTGAATAGAACAGAACTACAAATTTTAAGAAATCAAAAAGGTGGCCGGGTGCGGTGGCTCAAGCCTGTAATCCCAGCACTTTGGGAGGCCGAGGCAGGCGGATCACAAGGTCAGGAGATCGAGACCATCCTGGCTAACACGGTGAAACCCCGTCTCTACTAAAAAGTACAAAAAACTAGCCAGGCGAGGTGGCGGGCGCCTGTAGTCCCAGCTACTCGGGAGGCTGAGGCAGGAGAATGGCGTGAACCCGGGAGGCGGAGATTGCAGTGAGCTGAGATCCGGTCACTGCACTCCAGCTTGGGCGACAGAGCAAGACTCCGTCTCAGAAAAAAAAAAAAAAAAAGAAATCAAAAAGGTAAGGTAAAATCAGGGCAAAATGACTTATATTGATGCTTTCTATATACTCCAGCTGAGAAAGGAATGTTAGGTAAAATCTAATAATTACTTGTCTAAAAGTAAAAGCAGATGATGAATGGAGCAACTCTCCCTTGTTCATTAAACAAGAATGGCATGTGACTGTTAGTATATATACTAAAAGTTAGGTTGTTCAATTAAAATTCTAGCACTGGCCGGGCGCGGTGGCTCAAGCCTGTAATCCCAGCACTTTGGGAGGCCGAGACGGGCGAATCACGAGGTCAGGAGATCGAGACCATCCTGGCTAACACGGTGAAACCCCGTCTCTACTAAAAAATATAAAAAATTAGCCGGGCGAGGTGGCGGGCGCCTGTAGTCCCAGCTACTCGGGAGGCTGAGGCAGGAGAATGGCATAAACCCGGGAGGCGGAGCTTGCAGTGAGCTGAGATCTGGCCACTGCGCTCCAGCCTGGGCGACAGAGCGAGACTCCGTCTCAAAAAAATAAAATAAAATAAAATAAAATAAAATAAAATAAAATAAAATAAAATTCTAGCACTTATGCCCATTAAGTAATATTTTAGAATACTATAATGAGCTAGTAAGAACTCATATCAAAGCCAGATGTAATGAGCTGAAATATTACAAAGAGCTCTTACTTACAAGTTAAATCTCTCATAAGTTCTATGAACAAAAGTCATAGAACTCATGTATAAACATAAGCTGAAGAAACTGTGTATTGTCAGACCCAGAAACAAGTATCTGATTGCAGCCTCTTTATAATGAATTATCAAGTAGTGTTTGGAATCCCAAGTAATGAAAACAAAGAGGACTCGTGCACCCAATTTCTTACCTGTCCATTCACAATAACTACCACACTACTAATCCCTTGTCCTCTCCCCTTCCCGCATGCTTCAGGGTTCTCCTTTTTTGGTTAAAGACAAGAGTTTGGGTGGTTAGAATGTTTCCACCAAAGAGACCTAGATAATGTTTAAAAGCCAATTCTTGCCATAACAATCTATGAATCTCGGTAGGGAAAGGTTTGATGATGAATGAAAGTATAAAATCTTAATCAGCAATTTAGTATAGAGTATGGGACGAAGATGAACTCAAGTTCTTTACAAACAGAGTGCCTGACTAGAAAGCACCCGAACACCTGAAATTCTTTTTGTTTTGTACAGACTAGGTTATAACTAGATTCTCTTACTAGAACATTAAATTAGTTCCATTACATGGAGCCCTTCTTTACAATTTTATACTATAAATAATTCTAATAAGAGAATCTCAACACAGGGGAATGAGAGTAGTGACACTCTTTTCTGTGCCAACACAAACTCTGCCTGTTTCTGATGTTAACATTAATAAATACTTTAACATATTTTTAGAAGTACAAATATCAAACCAGTATATTTTGGCAATTCTGGCAGAAAACGACTGTTATCAAAATGTTATAAACCAATTTTGTGTCCAAATATAAAACTAGCTACACCATAAATCTAGAATTTTATGTATATGCAACACAAAATGATAGGTTCAGAGTTTTTATATTACCACTTCTTAGAATTGGACATTAAAGAATTTAAATCCCAATTTTGCTACTGTTTTGATGACTCCATTATTACGGGCTTCAGTAAGAACAGATGTGGGGCATTGTATAAAGGCAAACAGAATTTTACATTTAAAATTTTCCATTATTCCATTTCTTAAGTTATGGTTGAGACAGTATGGAGTATAGTGCAGTGTATATTTTTAAAATAAACTATTAACTTTAAAAAAAAATTACATTGTCAAAGACTTCTAAAGAAACCTAAGCCTTTAAAGATTATTGAGCATTCAGTTATGTGACTGCTGCCATCATGTGGTAATGCTATAAAACTACAGTTATAAGTACAAGTGCTCATTTTCCTAATTTTAGTAGCAGAAGCAGCTAAACTATTATCAAATTAAGAATAAATAAAAGCCTCTCAGCTGTAACATTCAATGTACACGAGAATGCTATAAAATCACTATAAATAAAAAATGACTATTAAGACCCTACTTTTCTCTAAATGTTAAATATCAAAAATAGATACACATAGTTAATATTGTTTCATTATTTTAGTAATCTGAAGAACACCTGTTTGCAAATCTAGTCTGTAACTAAGAAAACAAATGTTAAAAGTTCTCCTGACATTAGACAAATACATTTAAAAATGGTGATCCTAACTGCCCATATTAATTTTGATCATAGTTAACCATTTCAATTTCTTAATTACTTCTGTTGGTGTTTCATCCAAATGGGGATTTTAGTTTTGGGAAGCACAACAGTAGAGACAGCAGGAGATTATTAAATCAAAAGGAACTGGCATCAAATTACTACTTGGACACTTGCTAACTGTATAACTGAGCAAAGTCACTAAACCACTTCTTCAGTCTCAGCTTACTACGGCATGAAAGTGGAAATTCCCATTACCTTTCTCACAAGGTTGCTGAGAGGATCAAAATAAATCACACCTAGCATAGTGTCTGTCACCCAAGCTCTCAGCTACTACCTTCCATACTTTTCATTTCAAAGTGATAGTCAAGGTGCACTAGAATATGAATTCCTTAAGGACAGGGAGAGTGTCTTATTCACTTCAGCACCAACTTCTGATGTAATAAATTGTTGAATAAATGCATTTCATCACCTGCTTGAAAATATTCCTTTACCCCTCATCACAATCACTACTTTCATGTTTAACAAACTAAGATGATACATACTGTTAGATTAATTATCAAGAAAACCATAAACTTCAGACTTATGAGTGGGATAGGTCACTTAGGTACTCAAAGTATGGTCTTGCTACTCAAAGTATGGTTTGCAGACCTGAAGCACCGACAGCATGTTAGCAATGCAGAATGTTAAGGCCACACATAAGACCAATCGAAGCAGATTCTACCTTTTTTTTTTTTTTGAGACAGGGTCTCGGCTCTGTCACCCAGGCTGGAGTGCAGTATTGTGAACACAACTCACTGCAGCCTCAACCTCCTGGGCTCAAGCGATCCTCCCACCTCGTGCTCCTGGGTAGCTGGGACCGCAGGTACGCATTACCATGCCCAGCTGATTTTTTTTAGTTTTTGTAAAGATGGGGTCTCACTGTGTTGCCCAAGTTGGTCTCAAGCTCTTGGGCTCAAACAATCCTCCTACCTTGGCCTCCCAAAGTGCTGGGATTATAGGCATGAGCCACTGAGCCCGGCCCCTTGGCCTTATTAATAAACATGTTAGTGTGAATTAGTTTGTCAAAATAGTTCTAAAAGCTATGTGAAAGCAGATTATGAGGTAGGAGAGGGCAAGGAGGGAATGGTAGAAATTGGACATAGAAGGGAGGCCTTAGAAGATGGTATAACCACTTGAGGCAGTAGGTGTGAGGAACGAGGAACATAAAATGGGTAGATACCTAAAAGGGAGATGACAGGGCATTTAAATGATTTATTCATTTGACAAAACTAAATATCTACTGTGCTGGGCAGAACTAAAAATGAATAACATCATCACTGCCTCAGGGAGTTCAATCTAGTGAAGGACCAGAGCATGTAATATCCTATCTCACTATGCAAGTCTGGTAATTATTACAATAAAGTGTGTACAAGGAGTTAAGGAAGAAGAGAAAAAAAAATCTGGAAATCAGCAAAAATTCCACAGGTAACGTCAAAATTAGTATCAAATAAAGACTTTACTAGGAGGAAAAATAAATGGGAATTTCTGGTAGAAAAAAAGCTTATACAAAGTTATGGAGTCAGGAAAGAGCATAGTGTATCTGAGAGGAACTACAAGATTTGATATGGCTAGAGCATAGAATACATGTAAGGAAAAGGCCAAGGTTAAGGTGGCAAGGGAACCAGATCATAAAAGGCTTTGTTTGCTAGGCTGAGGAGCTAGAATTTTCTTCCTAATGGCAATGGGGGAAAAAAATCAATAAAAGAATGGTAAGTGATCCTGGCTAACACGGTGAAACCCCGTCTCTACTAAAAAAAAAACACAAAAACCTAGCCGGGCGAGGTGGCGGGCGCCTGTAGTCCCAGCTACTCCGGAGGCTGAGGCAGGAGAATGGCATAAACCCGGGAGGCGGAGCTTGCAGTGAGCTGAGATCTGGCCACTGCACTCCAGCCTGGGCGGCAGAGAGCGAGACTCCGTCTCAAAAAAAAAAAAGAATGGTAAGTGAGAATATCACATCTGCATTTTTAGAAAGATGACCCCCACAAGAGGTATAAAGGAGCAGGGGGACTGCAATATCAGCTTAAAGGCTTTGCAACAGCCCATGTGAAAACTGAGGAGGACCTGAATCAAGGCACTGTCAAGAAGAATATGGCACAGGGGACTGATAAAAGAGGTACTTAAGAAAAAGAACTGACAAAGCCCAATAATAACCAATTAAGGATGGTGGGAGTGGTAACTGACTCTCATCTTAGACAGCTCAATAACCTTCTCTTCATTATCAAAGCCTTTGTTCAAGTTCTCATTATTTTTCACCATGCCTTTATATTACGCCCCTCATTCATCCTGTCCCATCCATAAATGTCAAGGAAATCTTTCTGAAACACAATTCTCATCATGACATTACCTTATTTAAAATCCTTCAATGGGCAACCCATTGAAGAACAGTACAAACCTGGAAGAACAGTCCAAATTCCTTAATATTCAAGTCCCAGTCAGCCAGGATTCAAAAGTACTTTTCTAATCTGTCACCACTATTGCATCACTCTCCTCCCCTCCCACTGAAATCCTGCCTGCCTGCCTCTTTTTCTCACGTCCAACTGTTTTCATCTATTCTCAGTATGCTACCCCAGGTTTTCAACCTCAAACTGAGAGACTGCCTATACTTTTGATTTTGTAATCCTGGGGTACATTTAAATTAAACCTACTGATTCATCCATAATTGAAGCTGGATCAAAGAAATCAGGCTTCAGTTCTGTTCTCTCTCGTCTGTTCTTTGATGGTGGCTAAAGGAAAAAAGGAAATAAGTTGACATTAGCTATATCTACAAACCAGATAGTAACTGAAAATATCCAAGTTAAATGTTCACATGGCCTATGTGATTCCAAGTGTACCTGACACAATATTTTAAAAACTCATGGAAAATGATTGGCCGGGCCCGGTAGCTCATGCCTGTAATCCCAGCACTTTGGGAGGCCAAGGTGGGTGGATCACAAGGTCAGGAGATCGAGACCATCCTGGCTAACACAGTGAAACCCCGTCTCTACTAAAAATACAAAAAATTGGGCGCCTGTAGTCCCAGCTACTCAGGAAGCTGAGGCAGGAGAACAGCATGGAGGCAGGAGAACAGCATGAACCCAGGAGGTGGAGCTTGCAGTGAGCCGAGATCGCGCCACTGCACTCCAGTCTGGGTGACAGAGCGAGACTCCGTCTCAAAATAAAAACAAATAATAAAAAATAAAAAAACTCATGGAAAATTATCCTGAGAGACAAAAACCGGAAAACTCATTTTTCATTTTACTTTAAAAATCATTCTCTCAAATCCATTTTCCTTTTGAGGCACCTTTATACCATTCTAAAAATTTAATTATTTCTTTAAGAATACACAATATACTAAAAAGAATCATAAGACTTGACTTATAAGTATCAACTTTACTATTTGCTAGTTTTGCCTCTTTGGAGAGAGTAAGTTTCAATATTTTCAATCCTCTCAACTTACTTCACAAAGGTGAATGAGATATGTAGCAAAATGAAATATGTAAAACCATTTTGTATATGATCAACCCTAATCACATATTTAATTATTAATAAAGAATACACTCCTTCCTGTATTTAACTTCCTTCAAGTTTAAGTAATTTTACTTCATTATCTGATACGGAATTTGTCTCAACAAGTAGTATTAATATATTGTTTTGATAATGGTATACTTTTATACTCATGTTTAATGCATAATTAAATAACAATTGATTTTCATAGTCAAATTAGTATTAATCAAAATATACCCTTTAAACCTATATATTCCTAAATTAATCTCAGAAGCAAACAGACGATTTTTATCATCTTAATCTAGGATCTACCACCTTCACCAACCTTACTCTCTTCTAAATCCCTTCCCATATATCTAAACCCCTGGCAACTATTTTATTTAATATTTTTGCAAAACTTATTTCTCTTGGTAAGTATTTCTCTACTCTAATAAATATCCAACATAATTTTCAAAAGATCTAAATTGAAAATCTTACAGAAATCATGAAGTTTCTTACCAAATCTATATCCATGGTGTCAAAATCCATTCCCTCATTAAGATCCTCAATCCTCCCTTCTGAGGACATCATAACATCTTCAACAATTGGCTCTTCATCATCTTCCATTAGGCTTGTGCCACGCCGACTAGAGAAATATAAAACAAAGTCAAGATCTGAACTCATGTCATGACTATTAATATATAGGCAGCAGTATGTGGCTCTCTATATTCAAGTATAATGGAAAATGATGGAATTAAAGGTCAGGGAGAATGATTAGGCATTATGTCATCAATGATGTCAAAACCCAATGTTCACTTGTCTAAAAATGCTAAGGAGTTATGTTTATTCTAATTACTTCAGTACATTTAGCTTTATAGTTCTGATATGCCATATACAAGATTCAATGAGAATTTCCCACATGGGAACATACAAGATACCTCAAATCCTTTTTGAAAGTAGGCAGGGTACAAATTAATAAACAAACATAAAACAGAGACCAAAGAAATGACATTTTCAGAATACACATATTTTCATCAATATATAATGCTACTTTTACCCATCACTCCCTCATTCATTCAGTACCTAATGTGTACCAGGCATGTGCACACTCACTCACACAATGCCTACTATGTGACAGGCTTCTACTGTGTCCTATGGATGTTTAAAAAAAAAAAAAGATGAATAAGACTAAGACATGATTCCTGCCCTCAAGGAGCTTACAGTCTACTATGGCAAACAGAGATAAACAATTAATTATGACAAAATGTGATAAAAATTACAAGAAAACTATGCATCAAATGTTATAAGGACATACTAAAATAAGGGATTAATTCTGCCTTAGGAAGAAATGAGGAACACTCATGCTGAAACTTAGATTCGTGTGCCCTATGAAACTCAAAACTAAGACATATATAGAAATTTAAAATGAAAAACTAAGACCAAGAGTTATATATGTTATTACATAATTATGAGGAATAAATTAAGTTTACAAATTAGCCCAGATCAGCATAAAGTAGCCAACATAATTGTGAAACTGAGTAGGACTTGTTGTTTTTCCCCAGTTTGGCCACCATTACCTTCTTTTCTCATCCAAAGACACCCCCATAGTCAAGAAAGTTGCCAAAACCCCAGCAATTATTTACCGAATGCTTACAATTTACACAACACTATGCTGGTTCTTAAAAGATATAAAGATAACAAGATATGATGTCTGATCCATGTTACCTGGACAAATATGTTTATAATGGTCCTTACTTCCTAACAATTCTAGGTAGAAAGACAATTTTACTGTATTTTGTGGAGGCAACCGTGAAGGGAATATATGTGCTGTATGAACCATGTGACAGAAAATCAGAAAGCTATTCTGCATTTTGTTTGAAATACAAGGAAGATATATGTGATACAAGCTATGAAAAATAAGATAATTTGGAAGTATTTTTATTTATAGGGCAGATACCATTATAGAAAAATCATTGTAAGATGAAAATGCTTTAGAGTCCCATGCAATAGATGACTTACGGTACAATCACCAAAGCATCCTCTGGTAATAGTTATTTAACTGAGATAATTTATTGTAGTTGCCGGTGGGGAGGGAGGGGGAGGCAGGGGGCGGTTAACTGTAATTGGGAATTAAAATGGTACTCAGTAGTGACATGCTATATAGGATCTTAGGAACTGGTGTAATGTTTTATGGGGAGAGATACAGACCAAATGATTGCATGGCAGAATTCTGGAATATATGGACCAGTGACAAGTTGGAAGCCAAGAAATTAGTTGTAGGATCCAGCATAAAATAAGAACTTATATTAGAAGGAATGTGGTGACAGAAACAGAGAAAAGGGGATAGAATCATGTGATAATATAGATGATGACCATATTAACCAGGATCAGAATCTATACGTGTAATAGAGTATACCTTGTGTCTCTAGAGGTTAAGACCACTATGGAGATAACTAAAGTGAATTTATGCAGGCCACCACTCATAGTAAATGATCATTTTGTAAGAAAAACAGGTAAAATTCTTAACATCTAAAAACCAACAAAACAGAACAAAATATAAATTAAAAAAAGAAGAGGGTAACAACTACTATCTCCCAATAGTAAAACATACATACAGCACATTATAAATACAATGCTTTCAAACTCAAAAACTTAACCATAATCATCACACTTTTCCCTGTATACTAATCAAGACATTTAAAAAAATTATCTAAAGACTGCTTGTCTGCCATTTATTTTAGAGCCAAAACTAATGAAGATTTTATAAAGATTTATAAAGTTATCATACATAATCCAGTAAAAGCAAAGTATTTAAAAGATAAACTTCAATTTTTTTAGCATTGAACATTTATTCATTCAATGAACATTTACTTAGCATCTTTTATGTGTTAAGCACTGACAGGCAATGAATGTAGTCCCTGCCCTTGAGGAGCTCACAGTCTAGACAAACGGGACAAACTCATAAACAAATATTTACAGTACAACGTGGCAAGTGCTATAAGAAATATGGATATACATAGTGTTATGGGAGCATAGATGACCAAAGCTTCAGTTAAAGTGACACCTGAGCTTGTTCTTTTATGATGACTTTACCAGCTGCCAGGGAATAGGAAATCATACTAAAATGTGGCAGGGGCCATATTTTGAAACATCTTGCATGCCATGAGCTAAGGAAGTTTGGAGTTTATCCAGCAGGCAATGGGGAGTCACAGAAAGGTTTTAAGTAAGAGTTACATGGTAAGATTTTTATTCTAGAATAGTAATTCTAGATGGTAGTGTGAATGATGGAGTGGGGGGTGAAGGGAGAGGTTTGGTGAGAAGATAAATGGGAGATTTGAGGGAAGAAACCCAGTTAGAAAGCTAATATAATAGTTCAGGTGAGAGATGAGGGCCTGAACTAAGTTGGGAAAATCAATTAGGATGTAACAGAACTGTATTTTTAATGCTGTGTACCAAAATAAACAAGGATTGATATTTAAACTTTTCCAACAGATCAACCTAAGATTGGTCCTTTGGCTAACTGGGTAGTATTTTAATTAAAATATTTTGTTTTTCTGTTGGAAAGACCAATTTTTAGTTCCTTGATTATTTCAGCTCAAGTTACTCTAGAGAGTTTGCTGAAATTTTTAGATAAGGCACACATTAAAATGTTAAAATGAATTAGTGAACTTCCTAGACTCAGACAATAAGGCACTCTCACTTACATGGCATGCTGAAGATTAGTTCGCAGTTTAACATAGCTCATTGCTGCTCTCTCCTGCTGTTGCCTTGCTTCCTCTTGTTGTCTTTGAGCTAACATCCATGTTACCTGCGTGCTTCAAGGAGAATTTTATTCTTCTTTTAACTTAACTTTTTCTATGTAATTAATAAAGTTATAGTACAGAAAATGATCAAATGTACTTACTTATAATCAAGAGGTGTTTGATGATGTTCAGTCTGCATTGGATAAACACTCATGAAGCTATCCTCAGGCCGTAATCTTTTCGGCTCTCTCATAATAGTGGAGGTGAGTTGTGGTGTCTGCATCATAACAGGGGTGTGCAGTGTTTGTTCTCTGCTTAACCACATACTATCACTACTACTACTTTCTTCAGCTGGAAAAGAAAATTAACGACGAGGTTTAGTCACTAATTTTGACTATTCAGGTGTCTAATACAACCTGTTCAGGTCAATAAACATCTGTTGCTTTCCACATGCAAGTCATAGGAACAGGGAGACACAAACCTATGCAAGGGGCAGTCCCTGACCTGGCCTTAGAGTCTAGTTGTAGACACAGAAAAACTAGGCAATTAAAACACAATGTGGCAAATGCAAGCAGAGAGGGAAGCATAAGGGGAATGGAGGCAGTGAAAGGGGTCAGAGCCAGCTATCCAGAAGCAACTTCTAACTAGAGTAGGTTTCAGCTGGGCTAGGAAGGCTTTTTATTCTAGGCAGGGAGAAGAACATAAAGCAAGAATTAAGGCAATTCTCGGCTCACTGCAACCTCCACCTCCTGGGTTCAAGCAATTCTGCCTCAGCCTCCCAAGTAGCTGAGATTACAGGAATGTGTTACCACGTCTGGCTAATTTTTGTATTTTTAGTACAGACAGGGTTTCACCATGTTGGCCAGGCTGGTCTTGAATTCCTGGCCTCAAGTGATCTGCCTGCCTTGGCCTCCTAAAGTGCTGGGATTACAAGTGTGAAACACTGCACCCAGTCGACTGAACCCTATTAATCTGCTGATACTTGACCTACAAAAAGGGCAATTTCGTACGGTTCAAAACTAACAGTTTGCTACTCCTGGGGCATAAAGATTGAAAGAGTAGTAAAAGACAAGGCTAGATAAAGAAGCAGGAATCAAATTGTGGAAAATCTTGTGAGCTCTGCTAATGTAACAAGGAACTGCTGCTGAAGGTTTTAAGGTAGGGAAGTAATTTGGTGAGTTACATGTTTTAGTCAATGTAGTGGCAGTGTGGGAAGTAAACTTAAAAACAGAATACTGGTGAACAAACAGACCAGTTAGGAGGCTAATTGTGTGGCCTAGGTGAGTGAGACATGGTAACAGGGATGGAAGTAATAGGAGACTGGTTCCCAATCTATTGGATGCAGACTGCTGAGCAGGTAGTAAGAGCAACTGCAAGGGGGCCACAAATCTACACGAATATTAAGCACTGGACTAAAAAGAAAAAAGGTTTCACACCTGCAAAAGCTACTTTTTTCAAATGTCTGTAAATGTTGCCATAATTAGTAAGTCAAATTTGTGTACAATTGTTACTGAATTAATAGTAATTTTTAAAATCACTGACTTGGGAGAAAAAAATTAATAGCACTTTGTGGTTGTGAATTTAGAAAAAAACTATTTCATTAGAAGATTATACATATGAGGCCAGGTGTAGTGGCTCACGCCTGTAATCCCAGCACTTTGGGAGGCTGAGACAGGTGGATCACAAGGTCAGGAGTTTGAGCCTGGCAAAGATGGTGAAATCCCATCTCTACTAAAAATACAAAAATTAGGCGCAGTGGCAGGCGCCTGTAATCCCAGCTACTCGGGAGGCTAAGGCAGGAGAAGAAAAGCGAGGGGGAGGTTGCGGTGAGCCAACATCACACCATTGCACTCCAGCCTGGGCAACAAGAGTAAAACTCCATCAAAAACATAAAAAAGATTATGCATATTTGCAAATGTGTGTAAGGTTTATAAGGGATAAGAGTGGAAAGAAAATGCATGAATAGCTAATACTCTAATAATAGATTAAACATAAACTCCACATTTTGCAATATAATTACATCAGCCTTTAAGTTCTACTGCATTCAGGCTCCAATATTGTCTTCAAAACTGCATTGACTTGGCAAACGTATCAGTATTCAAACTTCCTTAACTTATTAATGCCTCAATTTCTATGGTTCTCCCCAAAAACCTGAATGAGAGCACTGACTCTTCCTGTAAAAATTGAAGTATCTGATTTAATAATCTATTTGTAAAATGTAATATAAATACCAATTCATATGTGTTTCCATGAGGTCTTAAAAAACAAAAGAGAGAGAGAGAGAGAGAGAGAGATTTCTGTAATATGAATACCCATTCATGTGTTTCCATGAGGTCTAAAAAAAAGAGAGAGAGATTTGATGGCCCAGCACATACCTATTAACTATTAACGACTAGCTCAAATGATAAAAACTTTCAAAAATTTAGTGATATGAGAAAACATCATCTTTTAATTTGATAACATTGTTTTTAAAAAACAGAAAAGTTTCTTTTAACTTATAAACCATGGGCCCTAACTACTTTAACTGGTCCAGGTTAATAAAGAGATTTCCCCATCAACTGTGATGTTGGGACTATATAACTAACCAGTGTAAAATTGTACAAGTTAGAAATACAAGGTTATGCCTTTATACTACTGGACAAAAGATACTAAAATTCACAGGACAATCAAGTTTTAAACACTAAGCACTTGATGATAAATGAAAGCTGATGAGATATGTGGCAATTTTAAAATATGGCCCCAAAATTCTTTGACATTTCTCACATTAAGAGGTGGAGAATTATGTCCTCTCCCCTAGAATCTCTGTGATTGCTTGGCCAATAGAATATGGCAGAAATTACACTATGCCAGTTTTTGGGCCCAGGCCTTAAGAAATTGGCAGCTTCCACTTCTGGTCTTTTGGGACACTTGCTCTTGGAGCCTGGTGATATGCTGACATGGAGAAGTAACAGGTAGGTGTCCTGGCAGATAGTACAGCTGAGGTCCCAAGTGACAGCCAGCATCAGATATGTAAGTGAAGATGTCTCCGTATGATTTCAGCCACCAGCCTTTGAGCCTTCCTAGCTGAGGTACCAGACACCATGGTCCTGGCTATGTCTTAAGTTTTGAGGTAGTTTGCTATTCAACAATAATAACTGGGACAAATGTTGACAACTATGCTAATTTGTTTAATAATTCCTAAGAAAAAAGTCCCCAGGCCCATTTTGAACCAACTCTGGAGTGCTAGGAGTATAAGAGTTTCAAGTACCATAATGCATTCCTACCTCTAATATGATTGCACTCTATTTCTATGAAGTTCTTCATGATTAATGGCCTCTTCATAGAAATTCAGAAGTTGCAACCTCTCTAAATCTGTTGTTCCACTTTAACTAGATGATCTGATCTCTTGGGTAATAACTAGCTCCATAATACTGAGTCCATTTCCCTATGCATACAGTGTAGCACAGAATTTAAAAAGCAGGCACTCTAAAGTGAAACTGCATGGCTCTTCTACTTAATAACTGTGTGACATGAGTATGTTACTTAACCTTTCTGTGCCAAGTGCTGTCATCTGAAAAATGAAGATGTACCCAAAACGTTGTGAGAACTGAGTTTATATATCTAAAATGTTCACAACAGCACATTTACACATAACGAACACATTTTGTAAGCTATTACTGAACACATCTCAAATAAAAAATAAGGTGAACCTTAATGACAATTCAGTTGGTAAATATTAGGGATAAATATAAAGAAAATAAATCATATCCTTACTGAGTGAAAGCTGCATGCCTTCAACCACTTTCCGTTTTCCTGTAGATGGTTTTGATTTTTTACTCCGCACAGTTGACCCCCGGCTGCTGATTCCACTAATGACTGACATGGTGTCATCATCACCACCAGCTAGCAAAGAATTTCGGTAAGACATCAGTGGAAGCCACACATCCTCTCTTCGGAGTGACATCTGAAAGGTCATGAACTTTTCCAAGTAAACATACCTTGAAAAGAAATCAAAACTGTTAGCTTCGATACAGAAATCTGCAGGTTACATTAACTCCTAGTTGTGTGAGCATGGGCATATTACTTCACTACTCAAAACTCAGCCTAATGAACAATGTTGTCTCTGCCAAGATTTTCACATCAAATGAAATAATTCAGAGCATTCAGTTTAACATTTGCTGAGTACCTATTACATACCAGGCACTATGAATAGATACAAAGATGGATATGATATGATTCCTACCTGCAAAAAAGTTTCAGCCTGGTGGAAATCATAAATCTACCCCTGGATCCAAGTATCTCAAGGCTTATATGTAATTTTGCAATAAAAATTCAACTAACGTTCATGTGACGACTATGTGCTAGGTATTTTTTTTCCTCAGGTTCCTTAACTATTCTTAGAATTCTATGAGCGAAATGTTTTCCCAATTTTACAGGTGATGAAAGAAAGGTTAATAAAAATTAAGAAGTAATCCCACAGTAATAAAAATGAGTAGAGGCAGCATAACCATGATTCAAGTCCAAGGCTCTGACACCAAGAGTTCAAAAAGGCTAAATTATGCTTCAAATAAAGACAATTATTTGTCAATTAACTGTAAAGTGCAACTAAAATATTTGCTGTCATTGTAATGACTAATTTCTATCAATTCAGATTTACTAGTGTGAACAGCATTAAACAGAATAGGAGACATCAGTTATGAAGCATACTGCTTTGTTAGCTGTTCAGTATGCATTTTTCTTTTTTCTTTTTTTTTCTTTTTTTTTGAGACACAGTCTCACTCTGTTATCGAGGCTGGAGTGCAGTGGTGCCGTTTTGGCTCACTGCAACTCCATCTCCCAGGTTCAAGCGATTCTCCTGCCTCAGCCTCCTGAGTAGCTTGGATTACAGGTGCACACCACCACACCTAATTTTTGCCTTTTTTTTGTAGAGATAGGGTTTCACCATGTTGGCCAGATTGCTCTCAAACTCTCTGCCCGCCATGACCTCCCAAAATGCTGGGAAGACAGGTGTGAGCCACCGCACCCAACTCCCAGTATGTCTTTCTATATTACAATACACTTCAGTCATATATAGTAGTACAGTACTCCTCCAAGCGTGGCCTGTGAACTGACTACCACTTCAAAAACTGTTAAGTCTGCAACAAGATGCAAACCTTGAGCCAAAATATACTCACTGGCAGAGAGATTTACAATTATGTACCCACCACATACCTAAATAGGACATTACAGATAAGTAGCCTACACTAAAGCTATCCCCATTTTGCTTCCTCGTTGTGCCCAGAGATTACCACTATTTATCACCTCCATGCACATTTTGTATGTTCAATACATAGTTGTCTGTAAACATCATAGTACGGTTTTGTATTTTGCTCTTTGTACTCAATGAAATCTAGCCATTTTTACTATTGTATGGTATTCCATTATATATAAATCTATTGATCCATTTTCAGTTGATGGATGTTTAGGTTGTTTTGAGTTTTCCACTATTTCAAACAATCCAACAGCCATTATTCTTTTATCAGTCTCATTGTGCATGTATTCAGGAGTCTCTGTGGGGTATCCACTTATGAATGAAACTACTGGATCATGAGGTAGAGAGAATCTTAAACTTTACTAGGCATTGCCAAAAAGCTCCACAAAATGGTCTTGTACTGCCATCAACAATGTATAAAAGGCTCTGCTGCCTCACATCCTTGGCAATATTTATTTGACACTATCAGACTTCTTAATTTTTCCTAATGTGCTAGGTGAGAAATGGTATTTCATTGTTTTAATTTTTTACAACTGAATATAGACCTGTGTGACCCACATGCCTAACAAGATACAGAACTTGGCAGGGCATGGTGGTTCACGACTGTAATCCCAGCACTTTGCGAGGTCGAGGCGGGCAGATCACCTGAGGTCAGGAATTCGAGACTAGCCTGGCCAACATGGTGAAACCCTGTCTCTACTAAAAATACAAAATTAGCCGGGCATGGTGGCACATGCCTGTAATCCCAGTTACACAGGAGGCTGAGGCAGGAGAATCTCTTGAACCCGGGAGGCAGAGTTTGCAGTGGGCCGAGATGGTGCCTGAGGGACAGAGCTAAACTTCGTTTCAAAAAAAAAAAAAAAAAAAAAAAAAAAAAAAAAAAAAAAGGTACAGAATTCTAGTACCCTAGTGTTCCCATTCAAACTCTCCAATACTAGAAGTAACTGTTACTGTAATTTTTATCACCATACATTAGTTTTGTCTGCTTTAGAATTTCATATAAAGTCTATAGTCTTTAAAAACAAAATACTAGTGGGTTTTCAGACAAGATTATTTACAATATGAGGTATCCATATGCTTCTGCCCTTTTACACCTCAAAGCCATGGGGAAAGGTAGAAGATTTTTGAGAATTTAAATCCATTTTGGGAGCTCTTTTATAAGTCACCATTATAGGAGACTAAACCAGAAAAGTGCCCTGTTTGAGAATTAAAGGATGTTCCTGATGGATTGCCTTTATTATTGGTTTTCAAATGCTCCCTCCTTAGTTGGGTTAAGACACTAATGCAAATAAGAACACAAAAAGCAGCTAGGCACAGTGGTTCATGCCTATAGCCCCAGCTACTCAGATTAAGGCAGGAAAATCACTTAAGCCCAGGAGTTCAAAGCCAGTCTGGGCAACATAGTGAGTCCAGTCTCTTAAATAATACATAAAGTATTCAAATTATACCTCAAAAGCTACAACTATACTGGAGGAAAACTCACAATATTAAACTAGAGTATTACGCATAAAACATAGTTTAATCCTTAAATTATAAAGTTGCTGAAGTATAAACTTTTTTGTGTATTAATGCAATCCTACAATTCTGTGTGTGAGTAGAAAGGAGAGAAACCAAGTGTAACAATTGCCCTTAAGAATCCCAAAATGAAATTAAATAGGACATTTCCAGCAAATACATACACTGTTCTTTTGTCTTGTCGGAGTAGTTTAGAAGAAAATTCACTCAGAATATCAAGAAATGCCAAATTTAAAGGTGGATGGCTCTCCCCTTGCGGATTAGGCTCTTTAAAAGCAAATTCTATGCCATCTCTGCAAAGAAAAAAAAAATTGAAATAAACATTTGAGGGACTATAATAAAAAAGTCAATAACTTAGAAAATTTCACTCACTACTTCCTTTGCCAAGCTTTTAATTTGAGGAACAGAAAACAAGGAGGTTGTAAAGAGTGCAGATATATTAACATTTTATGTTACTGTTACTTTCTTTAAAACAATACACACACACACACACACACACACACACACACACACCACTTAGCTTTCAGTCTGAACATGGTCTGGTATATCTACATTCTTTAATCGGTACCTTTTTCCATAGAAAATAACGTAAATTCTCTCACATAATGATCAATACATTATCTGTATTTTTCAAGACATAAAAGAGACCTACTCTAACATATAGAACGTTAAAAAATAATTCACAAATATCTGTAATGAACAATTCAAGAGTAAAGTTTAAAATTAAACTCCATGTAAGGCCCATTTTAACTACATTTGTGTGACAATAAATACCTCTATTCATCAAAGTAACAACCCAACATTATAACTCTATCAAATATATAACTGAGTAAAAAACAATCCAGATGGAATCAAGGAGGAAACGAAGGAAGGATATTACATGAAAAAAAAGATATCATTTCTGAAAATAACATATAGGTAGTCCTTAAATATTATGTACAATTACCATCTAATGGATTAACAGGCATAAAAATAAACTTCAGTTTTAGAACAAAGTGAAAGTTGTTGAGGGAGGAAGCCAGGTGTGGTGGTTCATGCCTATAATCCTAATGCTTTCGGTGGCTTAAGTGGGAGGATCTCTTGAGGCCAGGGGTTCAAGACCAGCCTGGGCAACATGGTGAGACCCTATCTCTACAAAAAACAAAATAATAATAATTAAGTTGAGGGAGTATAAGCAAAACTTAAACAAGAGCAGCAAATTTTCCTCAAAGAGACAGTTAACACTTTTATAACTAAATGAGCAAGAGGATGAAGGAGAGTCCAAGACTCTAAAAGCAAGGTTCTTTAACCCACAGGTAATAGATAAAGGGTTTTAATACACAAATGTTGGTTATGTTAAAGGTCTAAAACGTATCCATACTTTGAAAGTGCAATTGATCACTAAATTATATGCCCAGTATAAAATAAAATGACTTCCAACTTTGATAAGGGGAACAAAATATGCAGATGGAAAGAAGGCTGTGGATCAAAACATGGGAAAAGGTCACTACAAAATAAGAGTGCAGAACCAAAGAAAAAACTGAGACAAAGGAATCAAACCTCAAAGATTTCTCTATCTGACAATGAGATCATGACAAACGTTGATAAAAGATGTGTAATGCTTGATGAATTTATGCTGCTTTGATTCACATAATTTATAGACTTTGTATGGTTTAAATTTAAACAAAGGCTTACAAAAGGAGTTTTAATCCTAACTCATTTTGCTGTTGTTTTTGAGACAGACTCTCGCTCTGTCACCCAGGCTGGAGTGTAGTGGCACAATCTTGGCTCACTGCAACCTCTGCCTCCAAGATTTAAGCCATTCTCATACCCGAGTAGCTGGGACTAGAGGTGCACACCACCACCCCCAGCTAATTTTTCTATTTTTAGTAGAGACAGGTTTCACCACGTTGGCCAGGCTGTTCTCAAACTACTGGCCTCAAGTGATCCACCTGCCTCAGCCTCCCAAAGTGCTGGGATTACAGGCATGAACACCAAGCCTGGCCCAACTCATTTGTTAATTGAGATAGCACTGTAAGTGGTTCTTTAAAATTTAGAAAGGAGATAGGGTAGAGATTTAGAAGCTAATAATAAGCATAAATTTAATTTAGTTATGCCAAATGAAAGCGCTAGATTAAAAAAAAAGTTTCATGACTAAAAAATATGAGAGCTGAATAAAATATCTGGAAATTACTTGTGTAGCATGGCAATGGCTTCTCTTGTTTTCAACTGATCAAGTCCAAAAGTTAAAGCAAAACGTCGAGCAAGTTCTTTTATGCCACTAAATGTAGAGGATGATCTATCAAAATTATAGCCATTTTCTTGTATCATTTCATTAAAAAGCTGTTTGGAAAGAAAGAAAGCACATTAAAGTTCTTAATACCTGGAGATTAACATCTTTTAAAATATTACATTTTCATTTAAAATACAGGTGTTCAATAAATGAGGTACTGTATTTTATTGTAAAACACTAAAACATGATACAAATGACCAAAAGTGTAGTACTTCGTATATTTAAACTGGAGGTTGTTATCAACATCAGAAACTCTTTAGGTTAGTTTTGGCAGAATGCTATTCTGCTGGTATTAATTGGATATTAACACAGCATATAAAAATATAAAGAAAAAACCCCCAGCAAATTATTAGGCAACCATGCTCTGTTATTTACGTTTAAGTGGTGAATCTTCACATCAAGAACTCTTAACATGAAATAGCGAAAGCTTAAGAATTTTAATCTTCTTTGACAAAGTAATTCTAATTACAGGACTTGAACCAAAAGAAATAATATTTATGCACAATACTACGTACAAAAATGTTTTAGTGCTATTTATAACAGCAAAACTTGTTTAAAAGAAAAAAAAAACCCTCAGCATAAACAAGGAGACTTTGGTTAAATTGTGGTCCATCTACAAAATGGAATATTATATAGTCGTCAAAATGGATATGCTAATCATCCTGCTTTGGTTAACTATACACTGTGTCAAAACATCACTATGTACACCCCATAAATATGTACAATTATGTGTCAACTTTTTCTTTTTTTTTTTGAGACAGAGTCTCGCTCTACCACCCAGGCTAGAGTGCAGTGGCATGATCTTGGCTCACTACAACCTCCACCTCCCGGGTTCAAGCGATTCTCCTGCCTCAGCCTCCTGAGTAGCTGCCATTACAAGCGTGTGCCACCAAGCCCAGCTAATTTTTGTAGTAGAGACGGGGTTTCACCATATTGGCCAGGCTGCTTTCGAACTCCTGACCTCGTGATCTGCCCACTTCGGCCTCCCGAAGTGCTTGGATTACAGACGTTAGCCACCACACCTGGCCATGTGTCAACTTTTTAAAACGAGGAAGACTTCTGGGTATACACCCAGAGAAAATGAAATCCAAATGTTGAGGAAATATCTGCATTCATAGAAGCAGAGAATAGAAAGGTGGTTGTCAGGGACTGGGGGTTGGGGGAGGCTGAGACTTTGGTCAAAGAGAACAACGTTTCAGTAGGACAAGATAAGTAAGTTCTGAAGATCTATTGTATAGCACGGTGACCATAGTTAAGAGTAATGTACTGTTTTGTTTGTCTAAAAACTGCTAGGACAGTTGGTCTTCAATGTTCTTAACACAAGTAAGTAAGTATGTGATGCAATGTTTATGTTAATTAGCTAAATTTAATCATTTCACAATGCATACATATCAAAACATGCTGTACACCATTAAGTATACAGAATTCTTACTTTTCAATTATACCTTCACAAAAATCTAAAAAAAAAAATAAATGAACCCCTCCTGCTCCAAAAAAAAAAAGATGCTGAGGAAATTATTTAATGGCATAAACGTGTTCAGTGTTTATTAGTATTAAAATGCAGTCTTACAAAATGGAATGCACAATTTAATTTTTGTTAAAAAATCAGATTTCATGTGGGCATAAAAAAGAGTAACAAGGCCATTAAAAAATAAAAAGGTTATTGTAAAGTGAAAACATTAAGGATAATCTGCATTTGTTCCTTTTTTAT
Source organism: Rhinopithecus roxellana (assembly GCF_007565055.1). Classification (NCBI taxonomy): domain Eukaryota; kingdom Metazoa; phylum Chordata; class Mammalia; order Primates; family Cercopithecidae; genus Rhinopithecus; species Rhinopithecus roxellana. The sequence goes on along the minus strand of NC_044555.1, from coordinate 118,509,721 downwards.
ATTTTCTAAACTTTCTACGGCTAGCAGCTATTACTTTATAGCAAAAGTTATTTTTTAAATGCCATCTTTCAACCTTTTAAATTTTATTTATTTTTCTTTCTTCATTTTCTGTAGAGATGGGCTCTTGCTATGTTGCCCAAGTTGGGCTCGAACTCCTGGGCTCAAACAATTCCCTACCTTGGCCTCCCAAAGTGCTGGGATTACAGGCATCAGCCACTACACCCAGCCTACATTTTGTTAATTTTAATAGAGAAAATTCAAATTCTCAAATAAAATTAAGAACATTCCTATCTATATTTCTTAAAAGAAAGTTCATTAAGTTGGAATGGGTTGGGTTATCTTTTGCATGCAAATTTTGTCTACAAAGACAAAAGCATACTAAGTGAATAATTTTACCTAATTAAACTGCTTCAACACGGCCAAAATGAAAACTATTGGTTTTTTTGTTTGTTTGTTTTGAGACAGAGTCTCACTCTGTTACCCAGGCTGGAGTGCAGTGGCACGATCTTGGCTCACTGTAACCTCCACCTACGAGGTTCAAGCAATTCCCGTGTCTCAGCCTCCCAAGTGGCTGGGATTATAGGTGCACACCACCGTGCCCAGCTAATTTTTGTTTTTTTAGTAGATACGGGGTTTCACCATGTTGGCCAGGCTGGTCTCGAATTCCTGACCTCAGGTGATCCGCCCACCTCGGCCTCCCAAAGCACTGGGATTACAGGCATGAGCCACCACACCTGGCCAAAACTATTGTGTTTTAGTTATAACATTAATATAAGCTCACAAAAATAAGTTTGGAAATATACAGAGAAAAAATTAGAATTCAACATGAAATCTACCAAAGCAAGTTAACCACTGTTAATATATTTTGTGATTATGAAGCTCTTTATACATTAATGAATATAGATCTACACTAATTTTAAGTACTGTACAATAGTCATTGCAGAAATGTACTATACAGTGTATTTATCTAATATCCTGATAGACTTTTAGATTATGTCTTACTTGCTATAAACAATGTTGCAATATATAACTTTGTATATCAACTTTTGCAAACTTGTCTTTTTATCACCTTGGATAAAAGAGTAGATTTAAAAAGTAGAATTGCTGCCTCAAATGGCATACACATTATAAATTTTTACATAAATTGCCCAATTGCCTACCACATCTATATTTCCTCCATACCTTAGACAGCTATAGGTTTTGCCAATCTTGACAGTTTGAAAGCAAAAAAATAATCTCACTTGTACTCTCTTGTATTTCTACTTTTATAAACTGTCTATTGCACCCTTTGCCCAATTTCAACTGCTACCTTATTTTGCTATTAGGTGTTAATTGTGTTAGCTAAAGTTGGTACCCTTAATGCTTACCTGTTGCAGACTGAGAATAAGGGTCTTAGCACACTGAATTTTGTCTATCTGCCTTGTTTTACTCATTGTTTCTTTGATGATATCTCCATAGTCATTATAATACTGAAAAGAAATTTGTACAAATTAGAGCTTTATCTCTTAAAACCACTGGACAATAAGACTTTAGGTCTAATTTTAGGTTAGTCATGTAAACACGTCACAAAGTATGTATTTGGCCAAAATTATGCCTTTGATGGCAGGAAAGAATATTACTGAAACCTAAAGATCATTTCTAAGCATACAATCCCTAACTTCAGTAAAATCATATATACAAAACCATTAAGATCTAATCAAATTCAGCTCCAGACTTGGTTTAAAACAAAGAAGGTATAGTGACTAAAACAACAATTAGGTTATGCAGATTTTCAGAAGTAACACAAAATATACAAACAAAATTCTCTTTGTAAAACAATGAATATAATCTCAGTTATACTTACAACTAATTCATTGATACTGGGTACAGGCCATGAGTAGTTTAAAACTTTATTAATTTGGCTTATAGAATCTAAGTCTATAAACAACTTTTAAAAGGAAAGCATATAAACAACTTTTAAAAGTTATAACTTTTAAAAGAAAAGTTGTTTATATGACACTTACAATACACATGGCACATGAAATTTTTTCCTAATTTAAGATCGTGTTTCAAACACGTACAGTAACAATTATCAAAGATAACAGAATAACCATGTCCCTATGACAAATAAGTGACTTTAGAATACCTAAAACTTTAAAATTTGTTAAATAACTTCATAAACAACCTTAGTTTAAAAACAAAAACAAAAACTGGTAATTATCATCCCAAATGATTTAAGTTCCAAAATAATTTTCAATGATATTAGAATTCAAGTAGCAAAATATTCCAGAGAGGATTAACCAAGTTTTAATATATTACATATTTTATTTATTGAAAGCAAAGGCTTTAAAAAGTTTACATTTATAATTAGATTTTAGTTGAGGAAGGATTTTTAAAGCTATCTTACCATATTTAGTCACATTCTCTTAGTATAATCAACAATATCCTGTTTATTATTACTTTTAACTTACAAAACCTCACATACAGTTACGAAAATTATGAATAACCTATGGTGCATCAAGTCAGACTTTGAGAACCAAAGGGGGGAACCTCAACAATCACAGTGGAACAGATAAAGGTAGTCAGGATGCAAAATATTTGGAGTTATTCAAGGTTGCAAAATGCATAGTAACCAAGCCAAAACTACCACCCAAGTCTTCTGATTCCTGAAACTCTTTTTAATGCTACATCAAGCAGAGGAGGATGCCATCCTATTATCTTAAACTGAATCATAAATGCTATTTCTGATAGTGACAAATTAAGAGAGGCCATCTCCAATATTCCAAATGCAAATGAACATAATAAACCCAAAATGTCCATTAATTGGAGGAGATGTATAAGGAAATGTTACTGAAAACATTAAATATTTTAAAATACAACTCTTCTACACTAGAAATGTAATTTACCACTTAAATAATTCATTGGCAGCCATGCATAAAAACCAGTGTTGCATTTTATAACTATCTTGCTATCCATTTTCAACTTTACCTTCATATACTGTTTGAAGATATCTGCAGCTGTATTCATCTCCACCACAGTATATACAATTAGCTTACAAAATGCTGCAAGTAAATTTCTTCTCTTGTGCAGAGCTTCAATTTTACTGGCTTCATCCTCTTGCTGACCATCTGCAGAAAAAGGCCCAAACATTAAGCCATCTTGTATTTTATTTCAACCATATTTTTTTTAATTCTCACTATAAAACACGCTTTTGTAAGAGAATTTGAAAAGGGAAAAACATTAAAATTAAAATTATAACCATTCATAATTTATTCCAATAGACTAAAATTTTTGTGACGTCAAATAATGATCAGAACAAATGGAACTGAATCACTCCATTTGTTCATATTCTACATTCACCTAGTGAAGTCAGGCTAAACTTGCCTAACATTCATCTACTTCCCTAGCAGGATAGTTTGTTAACAGAATCTGTACATTCAATGTCTGTTAGTTAAGGCTCCTAGATTCCTGAACACTGCCAACCTCAGAATTTCTCCTATCCCTTACAAGGATGATCCCACTTACTTCAAACCCCAAAAATCTGGCTATAAGAGTCCTCCTTTGTACATATATTCTGCTAGACAGGCCCCAGAAACCATTTTGTCTTTTTAAAATAATCTTGTATATTTCTATTCTGATCCATTATGTGAAATCTTGACATTCAATTCTCAAGAAGACAAACTTATTTCCAAATTCATAGTCAGGGAAGCCTCACTGCAGCCTCCAAGTAATGCCAAATAATTGTTTTTACTTATTGGATACTGTAAATAAAACTGGATGAAGCTTTTTATATTTAAAAAAAAAAGCTGCATAAAAAAATTTTTCCCTCTGGAGAGATTTTACAAATGAAATTACTTGTAAAAAAAAAAAAAAAAACCACTATACCGGGCCGGGCGCAGTGGCTCACTCCTATAATCCCAGCACTTTGGGAGGCCAAGGCAGGTGGATCATCTGAGGTCAGGAGTTCGAGACCAGCTTGGCCAAAATGGTGAAACCCCATCTCTACTAAAAATACAAAAATCAGCTGGGTGTGGTAGCATGCGCCTGTACTCCCAACTAGTTGGGAGGCTGAGGCAGGAGAATCGCTTGAACCCAGGAGGTGGAGGTTGCAGCGAGCCAAGATCACGCCACTGCACTCCAGACTGAGCAACAAGAGTGAAACTCCATCTAAAACAACAACAACAACATTATCCCATGTTAAATGAAGTTAAAATTGTTTATGTTTATTAGCCATTTATAATTCCTCTGGTGAACAGTCTGTGCATATCCTATCAGCTCCAACATAAGGTTCCCAATATCAAAAACTATTTTATGTATAGTAAGAATGTTCTTTCATTTAATTAATTTTTCATCTTGTCTCTGGTAATCTTTGATAACTTCTAGTAAACTAAAACCAAATTTTAAGAGTAAGAATTTAAGACAGACCATCAGAGAAAGTTATATCTCAAATATATGTCCCAAGATGCAACACTATTTGCTTAGAAACCTAAGACAGGCCGGGCGCGGTGGCTCAAGCCTGTAATCCCAGCACTTTGGGAGGCCGAGATGGGCGGATCACGAGGTCAGAAGATCGAGGCCATCCTGGCTAACACGGTGAAACCCCGTCTCTACTAAAAAATACAAAAAAACTAGCCAGGCGAGGTGGCGGATGCCTGTAGTCCCAGCTACTCGGGAGACTGAGGCAGGAGAATGGCGTGAACCTGGGAGGCGGAGCTTCCAGCCTGGGTGACAGCGCGAGACTCCATCTCAAAAAGAAACCTAAGACATATCATTACACTGAATACATAAAGTAACCTTTTCTTAATAGCTCTGTCACTATAATGGACAATTTCTACATGACATTGTTTCCAATGACAGACATTTTCCCTCTAAAGACTAAACTATCCTATGATATTAAGAGTTTTTAAGTCCTGATTTTTATTTTCCTCCACTAACTGCTTGTCAAGAATTAGCCAACTTTTTCTCTTGTGGATATTAAGGAATGCAGAGAAGTACCTAACACACTGGGCCTTTCATTAAGTGTCAGCTGCCATTATTATTATGTATTGTCAATGAAATGCCTCTAGGAGCATTCCCTATTTTACTCTCCCTTTCTAATCTGATGTGGGCTAACAAATACAATATGCAAGGGTCTACAATACCAGATGTTAGGTGAGGATGGAAACTATCATATGCTGCTGGAAGGAGGATAAAATACTACAACCACTTTGGCAAGATGCACACACACTATATAATCTAGCAATTCCATTCAGGTATACACTAGAAAAGTAACTACACATGTGCTCAAGGAGCTAAGCACTGAAATATTTGTTGTAACACTATTTTAATTGAGGAAAAAGTAGAAATAACCTAAATGTCTAAAAATAAGAAAATGGATAAACTCTTGTTAACTTGTATCGTATAATATTGAACAGTCAGAATGAATGAATTCTAGCCACATGTCAACACTGTTTTATCTCAGGAATGTAAATTCAAAAAGGAAAATTGCACTGGGTGCAGTGGTGTGTGCCTATAATCCCAGATACTGAGGAGGCTGAGGCAACAGTACTGTTTGAACCCAGGAGGTTGAGGCCAGCCTGGGCAATATAGCAAGATCTCATTTCATATTTTAAAAAGAAGACAAAAGGCAAATTGCAAAAGGTTCAACATAATATCATTTACATGGAAGTTAGCAAGAATAAATGAACTATGTATTTTTAACAGATACAAATTCTTAGTAAAATAAAACCGAAATGCAAAGGTTAAATAAACAACAAATTTGGGGTAGCAGTTATCTCTAGGGAAAAGGGGAGGATAACAGGATAAGGGAGGAATACAAATGAGGGCTTCTTTTGTAACTGTGCTTTTATTTCTTTAAAAAGACCTAAAACAAATACAGCTAAATTTGACAAAGACTGATGGAATGGTTATGTAAAAATCTGTTATATTTTCTACTCTTCCATTGGACTAGAATGCACTTCATTTTAAAAGTGAAAATAGTGCCAGGTGCAGTAGCTCACATCTGTAATCCCAGCACATTGAGAAGCCAAGATGAGAGGATTGCTTGAGCCCAGGAGTTGGAAACCACCCTGGGCTACACAGAGAGACCTCGTCTCTACTAAAAATTAAATAAATTAGCCAGGCAGAGTGGCACACACTTGAGTCCCAGCTACTCCAGAGGCTGAGGTGGGAGAATCATTTGTACCTGGGAGATTTAGGCTGCAATGAGCTATATGGAGTCCACACCAGAGCCTGGGTGACACAGTGAGACACACACACACACAAAGTCCAAGGAGATAAGATGCTGTGGGTAATTCTAGGAAGCTCCTAGGTAAGTCAAGAGTTTTGGCAAGCATACTCTAATTCAATTCCCCATGGACTAAATGAAGCTAAGGCAGCCCCAAATTAACAAAAGGGTTATGTACCAAAACTTATTTTGTATCAGGTTTTAGAATCCAACTGTGCTTTCTCATAGATGTTTTAGAAGTTTAAAAAAAAAAAAAAAAAAGACGTTTTATAAAGTCCTATTCACTTTTTGGATTAATTTCAGATGTTAGCTCCTCAAAAGATGCTTCAATACCTGCAGATCAGTGAGAACTTACTCTACATGCCCAAAACACTTTGTACATGTCTCCATTACTTATCAAAAATTGCACTATAGGCCAGGCACAGTGGCTCACACCTGTAATCCCAGTACTTTGGGAGGCCGAGGCGGGCAGATCGCCTGAGGTCAGGAGTTCAAGACCAGCCTAACCAACATGGTGAAACTCTGTCTCTACTAAAATAAATAAAATAAAATAAAATAAAATAAAATAAAATAAAATAAAATAAAATAAAATAAAATAAAATAAAACAATAAATTAAATTTAAAAAAAAGAAGAAAAAAAAGAAAAAGAAAAATTAGCTGGGCGTGGTGGTTGACAGGAGTAGCCTCCCAGCTACTTGGGAAGCTAAGGCAGGAAAACCATTTGAACCTGGGAGGTGGAGGTTGTAGTGAGCCAAGATTGTGCCACTGCACTCCAGCCTGGGTGGCAGAGAGAGACTCCACCTCAAAAAAAGAAAAAAGAAAAAAAAAATTGCACTATAATTACTTGGTCCTTTTCAACCTGAATTTAATTCTTGAAGGATAAGACCTTGTTTCTTTTCATATCCATACCATCTAGTAAACTGCCTGCTGACCAATAAATGTCAATATTATGAATAAAAGCATAACTAAGCCAATAGCTTAGAGTAACAGATGAAAAACTCAAAGTATATAACCTTTACTACATGGATTCTGACAACTGTTTGGGCAACTCTGGGTTTCTCATTTGCGTTCAGAGTAAGTTTTTAGTATGTGAGCACAAAGCTCTCCATTGCTAAAAATAAGCTACATGCCATATACAGAATTACCTGTTTATTTACACCCTGATATGCAGTGATACATCAGTATGGATACACACATGTTGATGTTGTATTTTCCTTTAAGTATAACTTCACACTTTAGGAGGCCAAGGCAAGAGGATCACTCGAGGCCAGGAGTTCAAGACCAGCCTGGGCAACATATCAAGACTCCATGTCTACAAAAAATTAGTCAAGCACAGTGGCACACCACCTGTAGTCCTAGCTACTCAGGAGGCTAAGGTGGGAGGATTGCTTTGGTCAGAGTTTGAGGGTGCAGTGAGCTATCATAATGCTACTGTACTCCAGGCTAGACAACAGAGTGAGACTCTGTTTCTAAAAAATAAACAAAAAATATACCTTCAAACTAAAAACAAATCCAGAAAGACGCCACCAAATATCACTTCTTTTCCATGACCTCATGCTCAAGTAAGGCAATTAGGGTGTGTAAACAACTAGGGTGTGAAGAGTAACTTAACACTAGGTGAGGCTGGTTTGATTCTTTTCCTGTGAACATTCTATACTGCCCCAGACTTTTACATAGCAGTTTCAAACATTTTTCTAACATTCAGAAATCACATTAATACTCCCAAAATTAAAAAAAAAAGACCTACGGTATACAAGTACACAACAAAAAGTAACATACTTGATTCTTCCCAAATTATCTGCATACTGGTATTACCAATAAATAAGGGCAAGAGGGAGTAAATTTTATTGAGTACCTGCTATATGTCCAGGCACTGTACTAGTCATTTGGCTCGATTTTTAACAGTTTTATGAGGTAGGTAGAAATTAGAAAACAGGCTCAGTGCTAGTGAGAAGCAGAGATCTGACTTGAAAGCCTATACTCTACAACATCACATTTTCTTCACAATAGTACAAAAAATGAACATAAATGTGCTGGAATATATACCTGTGTTTCACGTTTTTAAGGATAAAATATATTCTAGTACACTGGAATATACACCTGTGTTTCACGTTTTTAAGGATAAAATATATTCTAGTGCACCAATGTACATTATTGTTACTTAAGTTTGATTTTATGGTGGACACACAGATTTAATAAAAAGATGGCAATAAAATTACCTGCACTATTATTATCATCATCCTGTTCAATGAAGACATGATCCAAAATAAAGCTGAGCAACTCAGACTGCAATGAAGAATCAGGGGTATAAACTAACGGCTCTAACATGTCACGCCCTCCTGACATAATCTGATGGCTGAAGATCATCAAAATATCACACAGAATAGTGAAGGCCTATTTAAAAAAAAAAAAAAAGAGAGAAAAGCATGCTATAATCCAAGGTTTCTCACTAACTGCCACAAATAATTTACATATTTAACACAGAAACAGAATCCAACTTTCTATATTTAAAAATCTTAAGAGAAATCAATGTTTAGTATTTTCCTAAGATTCTAAAGCTGAGAAGTATATATATTTGTATAATGCTTTACTAACTGCAAATTTCACAAATTTTTTTTTAATTTTCAGCAACATTAAGTGACTTGTACAATATGTTACACACTACCAAAACATGCAGGGTCAGGACTCAAACTCAGGTTTTCTAACTCCAAATCCCCTACTTTGCTCTATATTGCAATGCCCCAAGGTATTCATTCTCAAACATGAAATAATGTATAAACTTGGTACCATTCTTCATTCTACAGAAGAAAAAACATTAAAGAGATAAGCATTCGAATAGAGATCACAAAATCTATGGTACTTACTAAGCACTCTCATTGTTCACACGTGTACTGATTAAGTAGCGAAAACAACCAGATACGGGGCTGCTTACTATTTATCAGGTAAACCTGAACATATTATAATAAACATAAGGCTGAAGTTGTATCTCAAGGAGCTTAATAAAAACTCTGCCACGGGTTTTAAATGGAGTCACAGACTAGTTCCTTATTTGTTGGGAAGGGGTAATGAAAACAGAAATTTAGGGTCACAAAGTAAACCAGAAAATACATTTAAAGGAAGCCCATTCCTGGAAAGAGAATATAATACAGAGCACAAAGTAGATCTTACTAACAGTTTTGCCATTTTGGAACCAACCATATTTACTTTTTCTCTTTATGTTTTTACCCCTTCCTTCAGTCTCTTCTCCTAACTACTATAGTAGTAATTTATACCTATTAGCATATTTCAGTTTACAAAAACTTGCAACATAAAGAGTAAGGATATAAAGTATTAAGTATGATGATATTTACTAATTAGCTGAACTGGCAAATCAAGTGAGCTGACCAGGACACATTCTGAGAAGCTGTTGGGAAGACTGGGCACACAAGCTGTTTAATAACTAAATAATTAACCTCTATGGCCTGAGCAAGGGATTATATAGGCGGCTACACAGGATAACCCACAAGGATTATGTGTTAATGCTGTAAAAATAGGGATTATTATGCTGAATAACTTGGTGTCCCATGCAAATATAAAGTAATATTTCATGCATTAGGTTTGGATCCGTGCATGTCATTAAAATCCTATTCCAAGAGTTTAAATCTAAATTCAATTTACTACCATCAGAAATCTTGTTCCTTTCATCTGAATTATAGAGATGAAAATTAAAGTACCACACCCTTTATTGCTATAGTTCAAAACGACACACATAAAATTGGAGAGAATTCAGCAATGTAACAGTTATGGCTATATACTTCATATTTTTGGAAAAAAGAAAAAAAAGCAAAATTCAGTAACTGCATCTTGGCCATTGAATACCTTCTAATTCATGTGTGACCAAGCATATATGTATGGTAGGGACGAGAGAGATGGAAATATGAAAAAAAGAGACTAACAGCTGGGTACTGAATGGACATTTTAAACTACAGAAATCCAAATATGTTTTATTAAAATTAGCTTCGGTATTTTTAAATTAAATAAAAACAAGTGCCAAACAAAAGGGCTGGTATATTTGAACATATCACAGTGTCCAAAAATCATAGGTTGACTATTGGGATTCTACCTGAAAAAACAAAGGTTAAGCTGTATGAAATGGTTGCAAACCTTGATTCACCACATAATCATTTTGACTATACCATATTAATAGTTATTATGAAATGCTTGTGAAAACATCTTCCCATAAAAGCATTTGAAAAGCATGTTTCCAACGAAGCTTAATCCTCTCAATTAGAGAATGAGAACTGAACATGACGTTAGTTCTAAGATCAAACCAGGTAACAGTCTATTTCCAGAACTGAAAAGGTTGGAAGTAATGGAAGCATGAAGGCATATGGGTTGGGAAGGTTAACACTTGGAAGAGTGACTATAAATGTTTATTTCAGACAAGGTCCACAGAAAGATCAGGATGAGCAAGAATGCCAACATTTGATATTCTCAGAGAACAAAACCTCGTGGACTTTTCTACCCTGGAGCAAACTTGTTATATTAGTTGCTTTCAGGAATGACTTTTTGTTAATTTCATACACCTATAATTTGTATGAAGAAGTCTGTTTACCATGTGTCATAAAGGAACAACAACATAAATTAACTATAAGGGTAATCTATAATGCAATTATAAACCCCACATGAAATTAATCCATTTTATTATGCACAAGTCCAATATAATAACCTACTTTTTTAGTATAGTATACATAGGCAGATACAAGATATTTCTGCTTTGCTCAATCTTAGTATTATTTAAACTTTCTACATTAGTTCAGATTTTATAAAAGTTGCTTACAAAAAGATTACCATCTATAGTAATTACTAACCTGTTCCTTAACAGTAGTATTCACGTTGGTCAGGTAATGTTGACATATCTGACAAAATACTCTCATTTGTTTCTTTAAACGCAGCAAGTCCTCCTTGAAAAAATTTAACATTAACTTTTAAAAAATATTGTATAAACAATTCAGCATTTCTTTAAAATGTTTTCAATTACGTAAAACATTATCATATATATAGCTTTATTAACTCTACTTGTGCATTTGATTTAAATTTCTTCTTTATAATTTACAAGAAATGAAAACAAAGAGACAGTTTGTCTTACAACTCTCACCAAAGTGCAGCCTTAAAAATATGAGGTACACTAATAGATAATATCCTAAGGCTTTAGCCACTAGCACAGAATGCTAATAAAGATTTACGCTCCGTGCTCACATCATTTCAAGGGTGGTCAACCCATAAATGGAAGAAAATAATAAAAAAGAAATGGCATCTTCCATTTCTTGTTAGAAGGATACTGCTGTACTTTATAAAAACTCAGAATGGAAAACATTTTGTGGTGTTACTATAAACTTTAAAATTTTATTTATTTATTTGTTTGTTTGTTTGTTTATTTTATTTATTTTCAGATGGAGCTCATTCTGTAGCCCAGGCTGAAGTGCAGTGACATGATCTCGGCTCACTGCAACCTCTGCCTCCCAGGTTCTGGCAATAATTCTCCTGCCTCAGCATCCTGAGTAGCTGAGATTACAGGTGCACACCACCACGCCCGACTAATTTTTGTATTTTTAGTAGAGACAAGGTTTCACCATGCTCGCCAGGCGGGTCTTGAACTCCTGACCTCAAGTGAGTGGCCTTCCTCAGCCTCCCAAAGTGCTGGGAGTACAGGCGTGAGCCACTGTGCCTGGCTTACCATAAATAATTTTTTATTCACTCCTTTCCTATACTAAAAATACTTCCTTTTTTCCAGTTTATTTTTTAACTTTCAACATAGGTGAGCAATTATATATGGTAATATAGTCACCGTTCCTACTACAAGCTTAACATTTAGTTAAATTAACTTTTTCCTAAGTGTTTGATAAAAAGCACACAATGAGTGGGGCACAGTGGCTCATGCTTGTAATCCCAGCACTTTGGAAGGCCAAAGTGGGCAGATTAGTTGAGGCCAGGAGTTCATAAGCCTGGTCAACATGGTGAAATCCCATGTCTACTAAAAATGCAAAAATTGGGGTGGAGGTGCGTGACTGCAGTCCCAGCAGCTCAGGAGGCTGAGGCACAAGGATTGCTTGAACCCAAAAGTCAGAGGTTGCAGTGAGCCAAAACTGCACTACACTGAGCCTTGATGACAGAGCAAGACTCTGCCTCAAAAGGGAGAAAAAAAAAAAAGCACATAATGTTAACAATACTATATTGATTTTTCAAGAGGAAAAATCCATTTGTAGATATAAACAGCATCTTAAAAGCCCAGAGAAATTCTAAGTATTTAACATTATTCTCTGGGTTTAGGCAACACAAACTTATTATCAAGAGGATTACTTTTGGAAGAAAATGCCTACAAACACCTAACTCCAGAACTCTCAGAAATTGCGTGATATTTCTAAAAATGAGCTCAAACAATATTTAAGGCAATATCCAGCACTACAAGTACAATGTTTAAGCTTCCAATTTACAAATGGAAAAGGCAGTCCTGTTTAGTTCAATTACTGAACACATTAAGGATTATCATTATGGGTAAAGCTGTAAAAGCTCTATATGTACTAATAGCTGGCACTAGCACATTATATATTCAATCAGAAAATGATTGATCATGAATTTGGAACATCACTAGAGAGATCTTGAATATGAATAAGGTTATCTCAAAACAATACCAGAGCATAAGAAGATCTAGGGGCAGTTGGTTTATTATCTTCAATTTATGTAATCTAATACTTATATCTGTTTCAAAGGCTCTTGGTCATCAACTTTGAGAATACAGAAAACCACAGATTATGCAACCTTCAAATGTGAACAACAATTTTTAATTAAAAATCATACCTTGAAACAAACCATACTGATGTCCTCCACTGAATATACATCAAACTATAAATAACAGTACATTAGAAACAAGCAACATTTCACTGAAATAACTGATCTCATTAAATGTGTAAGTTTGCTGAAAACCGTTAATGATATTTAGTCTAACAAAAACACTATCGAACCACCACAAACCTTTGTAGAGCTGCTTTCAGTTATCTTAGCAAGTTGCCAAAGGATTACATAGTGAGTACACTGCAGTGCGTGAATAACAATCTGTAAAAAGAATCAAAGGATACAGTTAAAATTTAAAAGCCACAAGACTTCACTTTTCAAAGTTATATGTGTAACTAGTAAATAAATAAAAACCTGCTCAGGCATGTCTCCATTTTCGATTCCAGTTTTCAAGAGTTTGTAATTACAAGCAAATAAATCCCACTTTGAAAGGTCATGGGCACTGTAAAAATAAATAAATAAATAAATAAATAAATAAGCTTTATTAAAAAGCTAAACTTAATGACAGTTGTTTTGGACTTGACTGTTAACAGAATGCAGTAAATGCAGTAAACTTTAAAATGCCCCCACAACAACAACAACAAATTAGCTTAGAAATTAACATTATAACCCACAAAACATGCAAGTTTATTTCTACAGATTTAAGAAAACAGGAACTTCAAAATTCAACTTACTTATGAAAAGCAGTAATCCTCTTCAATGTTGACAATACCTGATATGCATCATCTTCATCAGGTTCTTCACCCTATGAATATTAATTATACTTAAGAATCATCAGAGTGAAAAATCCTAGGCTATCAAAATGTTACTATCACCCTGAAAAATAAAGAATAACGTAACAAAACCCACAAACAAACTTTGTCATTCAATACCTAGATCTGGCCAAATTTAAGAATATGGCTGGGGTAATAAGTCAACACAAGCTTGTTATCATAGAAACACCATAACTAAGAGAAAAAATGAAAATGACGTTCTTCTTTTTCTTCTAAGTAAACCTGACACAAAATTATAAAGGCATCTATTTTTTCACAGTAATAAATGCACTACGACAATAAAATACTTAAATGACAAGAAGATCAGAAAGACGATACCTAAAGGACAAAATCTAAGTACCTTAAATATATATCATCATGAAGACATATGACACTAATCACAAATAAATAGGGAAAAAAACCCTGAATAATGACTAGATATGCTGGTCCTATTTGGATATCAATATTTATTAATTTCATTCATTTTCAACTTAGGGTAACTTAAGTTTTGAAAAATTTTATCAGTCTTACTACAGGAAACATAAAATGTTTACACACTACTAAATCTACTGTGTTGAACTCTAGTTCTCTCAAAAAAGCACTTGTTTTTAAACTATAACTCTTCTACAAAGTAATTAAATTTAATTAACAAACCATTGCTTGATTTTAAATGAATTTGTCCTAATCAAAATCATATTCAGCCAAGAGTAGAGCTATTAAAATTTTTAACTAAGAATGTAATAATTGTACATCAAAATATTTGCACAAACCTCCAATTAGTAAAACTTAATAAGCCCGGAATAACGATATACACCAAATAAAAGTTAAATGAGTAGTTAATAAAACAACAAAACTAGAAATTACAAAGTCCATATGATTTTACAACATTAATGATAAAAGTGATGTGGAAAAGGCTAACAGCATTAATTTGACAATAACGAATTTTTATTTTATTCAAAAAATTTAATGTAAATATTTCCAGAAAAAATGACAATCACAACAAAAATACAAATGTATTTAAGTGCTATGCACTAAGCCTCTTTGGAAATACAAGAGAATAACACAGGAAACTGAAAAGGTTTTATAATATCAAAACCCAGACCAGGTGTGGTGGTTCATGCCTGTAATCCCAGCACTTAGCGAGGCCAAGGCAAGTGGATCACCTGAGGTCAGGAATTCGAGACCAGGCTGGCCAACGTGGTGAAACCCCATCTCTACTAAAAATACAAAAATTAGCCTGGTACGGTGGCACATGCCTATAGTCCCAGCTACTCGGAAGACTGAGGCAGGAGAATCGCTTGAACCTGGGAGGCAGAGGTTGCAGTAAGCTGAGATCGCACCACTGCGCTGCGTCTCAAAAAAAAAAACAAAAACAAAAAAACAAAAACACATAATGTCCTTCCCTAACCTACACTGCCAAAACACTTAGAAATACTCCACTTTTTTAGGCTATCTAGTCTAAATCCAGCTCTCCTTTTCTGTTCCATTAACACCCTATTCCTTAACAGCCCTGGTTTAACCAGGTAACTGTCCAGACCATTTCTCAAAACAAAAAAGATGTTAGTTTTGCTTTCACCTTCTCTGAGTCACAGATTCTTAACACTTTCTTATTTTGGTGAAGGAGTAGCCTGGTGAGTCATAGAACGAAAAGCCTGAACATCTTTTCAAAATTCTGCTAGGGACTATCACCAAGACTAACACTTGGGTGACTAATTGGCTTACTGGAGTAGAGGTGCTCAACTGACAAAATACTTGTAATAGTTATAATATATACCTCTTGCAGAAAATCTTCAAGAAGCCGGTTAAATTTATCTGCCAATTCATCTATCAGTTGACTTCTTGAAATATCTACCCTGTTGAAGATTGTGAACTCTTCATTACAGAGTGCATGGTAAGTTTTAGAACATGCTTCCAAAACATCTGTATCTGTGTGCTTCTCTACAATATTCCGGATCTGTCGCAATAAGGCATCCAAATGCTGCAAAATAATAATATTTTTCATCAAAACTAAGGCATATGTGATAGGTATAAGGTGACTACATCACCACAGCACCATGGAAAAAACTGTCAAATACAGTAACTCTACAACACAGAGCGTACATTTTAAGGTGCTTTTCTAATCATGATAAATAAATACACTGATTCATCCATACTTATTCCTCAACTTTAAGGGAGATATTACCTACCTCATAGGGCTGTGGTGAGAATGCTAACATATATTAAAAGCTTACATTAATTCATAGAACACAGCACAAGTGTTCAATAAATATTAGTTGATTTTGTCTTATAATTGTTACTATTGTCTATGGCCATACCACCCTGAATGAACCCAATCTCATCTAATTGTTACTATCTAGTTATCCGCCCCTAGTCTCCATAAATGATCAGTGACACAGTCACATAATAGCTAAGAATGAAGGTACAGTTGTCGGCATGAAGCAAAGGGAAGCATCATTACCACCATTCTGAGTCAAACTAATCTAAAGTACAGAAGACCTAAGCTATAGGTTTCCTTTCTTAAAATATGTCCCAAAAACATATTTTAAGAAATATAAACAAACGTTATGATGAAATGAACTAAAAAATTTTTCTTAAAGGTTTTTTTAACACAAAATAATCTTACCTTTTCTAATCGTCCAGTGGTATATATTTCCAAATCAAAGTACTGAGGCAACTGCAACAAGTTAGTCACCTTTTCTGCATCTACAGAGTACTGTGAAATACAAAGATCACGTTAAAAATATCACAATAAGGCCGGGCGCGGTGGCTCACGCCTGTAATTCCAGCACTTTGGGAGGCTGAGGTGGGCGGATCATGAGGTCAGGAGATGGAGACCATCCTGACTAACACAATGAAACCCCGCCTCTACTAAAAATACAAAAAAAAAAAAAAAATTAGCCGGGCGTGGTGGCAGGTGCCTGTAGTCCCAGCTACTGGGGAGGCTGAGGCAGGAGAATGGCGTGAGCCCAGGAGGCGGAGCTTGCAGTAAGCCCAGATCATGCCACTGCACTCCAGCCTGGGAGACAGGGCGAGAATCCATCTCAAAAAAAAAAAAAAATATATATATATATATATATATATATATATATAACAATAAGCATTATAATATTCTGTGAGGCATTTAGGAAAAAAAAACTGTGATTTCTTAATAACACTATGATATCGACACAAACTTACTTTTGCTAATAACTGAGGAAGGGCCACGGCAAAAAGTTCAGTGATTTTTGTCCTATCATCCAACTGTGTCTTCTTCTCCTTTGCTGTAAGCACCTGAAGTAACAGAAAGACTTCTATATTTATTAAGCCGATTAGCACTGTTAAGTGTTCAAGTTTTAATTAAAACATACAAAATGATTACTAAAAGTAAACTTCAAGAGATGGACACAAAAATTTCACTATAAAACATTAACCCTAAAAGTGACACGAAAGAGAAAACTACACATTATAAAAACACAAAGCTACCTGAAATAACAAAAAAAATTTTACATAGTCCTAGAGGGAAAATCAGTATCCAATAAGACTCATCAACTCTATCTTCAGATGGTAGGAGAATCAGTTAAAAATAGGAAATATAGTTTAGGAGCTTATATATAAAATATTGGGATTGACCAGCATTTCTGCTTACTCTAGGCTGTGGAACACAACACATAAGTAACAAATTCAAAACACTAAATTGCTATCAGCAATTAGCAAAAAGAAACAGAAATTTTTAAACGCAGAAATAGAAAATATAGAAAACATCACCTTGTCTTTGATAAAATTTTGTTTCAGTTATGCACAAACACAAATATATTCATGTGTAATACATCACAATATAAAAAAGAATTTTAATGCTTTATAGTCAAAAGTTTGAAAGCCTGTGGAATTGTTGGTATAAAATGCAAATTCATGTAAACTTTACAAAAATGCATTAAAATATGATCCCAGTAAATAGAAATTTCCCTATTTTAATAACAAATTATCTCGATTTTTATTTCCGATTTTATTTTAGAAGAAAAAGAAACCAACTCCATAAATAGAACATACAACTGCACCATTCCCAATGGTGTACACTACATTCAGTCATGAAGGCAGGGACTGTCAATCATATCTCCTGCAGTTAACTAAAAAAGTATCTTATAGAGAACTCAAATTTCTCAAATTGCTAATGCTTTAAAATTTACCTTTAACATATTTATAAGCAAAGGTTGTCTGAAAAATAAAACAAAATTTTTAAAAATTTTGTTTCATGGCTAAAATGGAATTTTTAAAAGATTCTGAAAAAGGAGAAATGGAGTTTAGAATATTGAAAAGACATTGATTGGCATACCCTTTTTCCTGTCCCTCTTCCCACGGGAGGATGACATTCAGCCGCTTGTCTAATGGTACAAAGCATTATTTCAATCAGAGCACTCTCTTGCCTATCTGTTAGTGCTAAAAAAAAAAAAAAAAAAAAAAAAAGTCAAAAAGTCAAAAAGAGCCTATTTCTTCTCCCTATACGCTACTTGCATTATTACATAACAGTTTCTTCTGCCTGTAAACAGAACCTGCCCTAAGGTACTAAAGAAAATCCCATTACTGTATCACAGAAAAGACAACCTTCCTAAAACCCTCAGCATCCCAAATCTATCCACCACAGATTCATACATTTGGGTAAAGAAAATAACCCAGATTAAAAAAAATAAAGAATGCTGACAGCAATTACATCTTTTTACATAGCATAATATTTACATGAAAACAAAACTATGCACCAAGTAAGACTTTCTATCAAATTGTCTTGACTAAAAAGGATAAACAAATGGAATGAGTAAAAATCTACTTACAAAACTGTCTAAACAAAAATATCATAATTAAACATCCTTACCTTCCTCTCCACTAAGTGGCTCTTCCAGCAACAAGCTATTCATACATTCCCAGTCTTTCAGCAGCTCAGTAGCACAGTCCCACATGCTATCCACAAGGTATGCTGCATGCTCATGTAACTAAAATTTAAAAAGAGCAACATGGTCTTAGACAATAAGCACACTAGCCTTAACTCAAAAGAATGGAAACTTTATTGATACCATCTACAAACTCTCAAACAGCTGTCTATTTTTTGAGGCCAAATAGATGAAAGGACAGAGAAGAAACTGCCTTAGTCTGCTTGCTATAAGAAAGATGTGTTAGGTAGCATCATTACACATTAACAATTATCATTAAAACATTAATATGAAATATATATATTTTTAAATATTTTTATATATTTATAATAAATTTTATATATTTGGTGGGGCAGAGACAGAGTCTCACTCTCGCCCAGGCTGTTGGGAAGTGGTGCAATCTTGGCTCACTGCAACCTCCGCCTCCCAGATTCAAGTGATTCTCCTGCCTCAGCCTCCCAAGTAGCTGGGACTACAGGCATGCACCACCACATCCGGCTAATTTATGTATTTTTAGTAGAGATGAGGTTTCACCATGTTGGCCAGGCTGGTCTCAAACTCCTGACCTCAGGTGATCCGCCAACCTCAGCCTCCCAAAGTGCTGGGATTACAGGTGTGAGCCACCACATCTGCCCTGAAAAGTATTTTATAAAGAAATTACATACATACTGCTTATTTGGACCTAATATTATATCAGTTAGCTACTCTCAATTCTTAGGTATGCTATGAATTTACTTTACCTGAATGGGAGTGATAATGGTTAATTAAAACACAAAATGTATGTTTGTCAATTCAATGTATAAGCAAATCATTCTCTTCATTATGTGAAGCTTAAAAGACCCTTAAAAGGCCCAGCTTAAAAGCTGGGCATGGTGGCTCACACCTGTAATCCCAGCACTCTGGGAGGCCAAGGCAGGTGGAAAACCTGAGGTCAGGAGTTCAAGACCAGCCTGGCCAACACGGCAAAACCCTGTCTTTACTAAAAATACAAAAATTAACCAGGTGTGGTGACGCGTGCCTGTAATTCCAGCTACTTTGGAGGCTGAGGTGGGAGAATCGCTTGAACGTGGGAGGCGGAGATTGGCAGTGAGCCGAGATCACACCACTGCACTCCAGCCTGGGCAGCAGAGCGAGACTTTGTATCAAAAAAAAGGAAAAAAAAAACCCTACTGTTTTCCAACTCCTTTGGCGGGGGGAGGAGGGGGCGTGCAAATCATAATAATTATACAAAAAAAAAAATCTGTCAAAGCAATTACAAATAATAAAAAAATCTAAATCTAAATGCTTTATGAACATGGAATATCCTCAAAAACTGGCAAACCGGGCCACGTGCTGTGGCTTATGCCTGTAATCCCAGCACTTTGGGAGGCCAAGGAGGGAGGACGGCTTGGGCCCAAGAGTTGAAGACTAGCCTGGGACACGAGACACCCCCATTGTCTACAAGATTCTAAAATAAACTAGCTGGGTGTGGTGGCACACAGTTGTAGTCGGAGCTACTAGGGAGGCTGAGGCAAGAGGATCAATTGAGCCCAGAAGTTCAACGCTGCAATGAGCTATGATTACGCAACTGCACTTCAGGCTGAGGGACAGAGCAAGACACAGTCTCTTAAAAAAATAAATAAAGTATTTGCAAATGGAATCCAACAATATATAAAAAGAATAACATCATGAACAAGTAGGTTGATCCAACATTTAAAAAGTCATTCAACATAACTCAACACATTAACATAGTAAAGGATAAAAATAAAACAATCACCTCAAGGAATGCAGAAGCATTTTACAGAATTCAATTTCCATTCATGTTAGAAACTTTCAGCAAAGAAAGCATAAAAGGAAATATTCTCAATCTGATTATAAATAGCTACAAAACACCTATAGCTAACAAGGTAATTAATGCTGAAATATTGGACACTTTTCCCAAAAGATCAGGAACAATCCAAAGATGTCTACTTGAGACAGAGTCTTGCTCTGTCACCCAAACTGGAGTGCAGTAGCACGATCTTGACTCACTGCAACCTCTGCCTCCCTGGTTCAAGCAATTCCTGTGCCTCAGCCTTCCAAGTAGCTAGGATTACAGGCATGTACCACCACGCCTGGCTAATTTTTGTATTTTTAGTAGAGAAGGGGTTTTGTCATGTTGGCCAGGCTGGTCTCAAACTCCTGGCCCCAAGTGATCCACCCGCTTCAGCCTCCTAAAGTGGTGAGAATACAGGCGTGAGCCACCGCACCTGGCCCTACTCAACATTCTACTGAAGGTCTTAGCCAATTCAGTAAGGCAAGAAAAAAAAAATGAAAAAAATGCTGGAAAGGAAAAGGAAAATTATCTTTCTTTATAAATGACCTGATGGTATAACGTAGAAAATCCTAAAGAATAAAAAACCAATTATATATCCATATATAGAAATAACTAGAAAATTAAAAGGCCCGATCACTAATCAAATAATATGTAATATGAACACCAAAAATAAATTTTGAGCCCTCTCAAAATCTGGCTAACATTGTAGGTTTCCAACTTTAGGGAGACTAGTTTAAGTCCACATCTACAATTGCAATGGCAGTTACCAACATTTGAGATCTTACAATGTTCTAGATCTGTGTTAAGTTTTATACAGATTATTTCAGTGTTAACTCAGAATTTATTACTCATCTTTTTACTAGGAAACTGAGGCTTAGAAAGAGTAAGTAGCTAAACCAAGATCACACAAATAGTAAGCAGAGTAGTCCAACTGACAAATAGGATTTTGAACTCTAAAATTAATATTCTCAGCACTATACATAAATCCGACCGTTTGAACATCTTACTAAAAGTAGAAAGCGGCCGGGCACAGTGGCTCACACCTGTAATCCCAACACTGGGAGGCCAAGGCAGGCGGATCACCTTAGGTCAGGAGTTCAAGATCAGCCTAGTCAACAAAAAATTAGCTGGGCATGGTGGCACACACCTGGAAGCTCAGCTACTCGGGAGGCTGAGGCAGAAATGCTTGAACCTGGGAGGGCAGAGGCTGCAGTGAGCCGAGATGGCGCCACTGTATTCCAGCCTGGGTGACAGAGCGAGACTCCGTCTCAAAAAAACAAAAAACAAAAAAAGTAGAAAGCATATTTTTAAAGAAATTTGGGGAGTGGGTAGATCTCCATTCTATTCACAATTTACTGTGCTACAAGGAAGGAATATATATTTTCTTAATGTGCCTCATTCTAACCCCTTTTCCAAAATTTTTTGAACCTAAGTATAAAATAAATACTATCAACTAACCTCACTTTCTAGAAAGAAAAAAACCAACGTCTTAACAAGGTTGGCATTTGGACCTTGTCTTCCTCTTCTTTTCATCATTCCATCTTCCTCTGGATCTCTACGACTGAAGAGCCTGTGAAAAAAGTAAAGTATTTATTTTATGACAACAACAACAAAAAATTCCTAATCAAAAAAAATTAACTGGATTTCGTATCTAAGGATCTAACAAAGGAGTAAAGGAGAACTGGGTAAGTACGATATCATCCAACATTATGGCACATCACGCAAATAATTGCTATAAACCTTTTTCATTTCACGTTTGATGGTAATTCTAAGTCCTTTTAAACTAATTTCTCAAGTTAATTGTGCCGTCATAAATTATTTGTTTTTAAAAACCTTACTGTATTTTATGTAACTGTTGCCTTTCATAAAAGTAGTACATTGACAAAGCTACACCATTTATGCTAAAAAATCTATGATACACATTCATCTTGAAAACAAAACATACACTTTCCTTCCATCCTTCTTGCAAAATTACAACTTACTGTCCTTTTACCATGGATAGCATGAGCATTTTTCCTCATAATCAACAAGAGAATTAACACTAAACAGCAATGAATAGAAAACTGTAGTGTAAATGTTTTATGCCACCTACTCTTTCTAATAATTGCTGCACCCCCAACAGGCATTTTAATAAAATCATAGCAACAAGAAAAGTTTAATCTATATGGCTCAAAATGGTCTCTTTGAAAGCCATTATATAACAATCTTTGAGTGTTTTCTGTGATCAGATATTCACACTTCTACTCATACTACCTAATCTGAGTTAAATAGGATCATAAAAGTAAAGACACTGTAGAATTCTTGGGATTCTTATGTCAAACTTTATTAAGTACTTGAAGAACCTTTTAATATTTTCTAAAGCAAAGGAAAAATAAGTTTGAAGACGAAATATAGCCTGTAGTCCCAGCTACTCGGGAGGCTGAGGCACGAAAAGCGCTTGAACCCGGGAGGCAGAGGTTGGTTACAGTGAGCCGAGATCGCACCACTGCACACTCCAGCCTGGACAACAGAGAGAGGCTCTGTCTCAAAAAAAAAAAAAAAAAGACTAAATATAGCATAAGCAATATTTAGAAGCTGAAGCAGGTATTAGAAGGGTAAACAATTACGAAGAGGTCAGCCTTAATATTATAATATAGTTAGGTATCTTTCTAACCATGTTCACTGAAAGACATGGGTACATTTCCCTTTAAAGATCTAACTTAAATAAATCAAAGAACTTAGGAGAAATCTAAACTTTTAAAGGAAAAAGCAAAATGTGAAAGCTTCGATATGATCTGTAGTAATTTTTAAAATAAGTTTTATATATATATAAAATCTTAATGTCAACTGTAACATAACAAATTACTGTTATGAAAGCATGCCTCAGAAAATGAGTAACAGAACTATAGATTTACTTTTTGAAGAGAAATTCTCCAGCTGCTACTGCTACTGGCCGGTGAGCTGAATAAACCAGGTGATAGACATTTTCACAATCTTCTGCAGTAAGAACTTCTTCACTACTCCTAAGAAATAAGCAGTAACAGGTGCTTTTAGTAACGTCATAATTCTAAGCATATTAACAGTACCAAAATTTATGCTCATACTTTTATAAAGTTGTAAAGTTTCACAAATTCGTGTTAAAGGAAAAAAAAAAAAAAATCAAGCTTATTTAATCACCATCTACCAAAATCTATCAAAGATAAATGCCAGGTAAACTTAAAAGTGAATGTAGAAGGTAAACTAACATTTAAGAGAATCATGTCACATGGATGCTAACAGAAGAGGAAGACAAAATAATGAAAACTGATATAGAAAGTAAAGGGGCAGCAAGCTAAGAGCTTAGAGTTAAAAATCACAGATAATATAATACTTTGCTTATATTTCATAGTAATATTAAGTCACAACATTACATCAAAATATACTAATGTCTCACTTATATCACATCCATCAAGAATGCTTCATCCACCATGTACTGAACACCATATAAGGCAATGCAAGTGGTTTTCCCAAATAACTAAAATCTAAGTGTCAAAGATCTTTAATTGCAATCACTGGGGAAAAAAAATCTTACTAAAATGTAATGTTCATTTTCTTTTTCTTATCCTTAAAGAATAAAATAAGCCTAACAAAATATTTTCAATAATCATAATCATTATTAAGGCCCATCAACCACAGTACCCCAGGGTAAACGCTGTGAATTCTTCCCTTGCAACTGCATTTAAATTCCTGGCCCCTGGCAGGTCTTTCTCTCCCAATATGCTTCTAGTCTACTGTAATATATAATCTAGGTTTTTACCATTATATATAAATTCAAATTATAGGACCACTGCCAGAGGAAAAAAAACTAAGAAGACTGGATAGTTGAAGCACACAGATCCTCTTTTTGGTTTTCTGTTGTGCTGAAAGCTTCCAGAAGTCTGATGTCTAAGAGGTATTACTTCTTTTTGAGAGAAAAAGATACTAAATTGTTAAAATTCAAGTTTCAAAAGCACATTGATTTCAATTGCTCTTTATATAATATCAGATTGTTCTTGGAAAAATAACTCGTGTGTTTTTAACAAAATAACCCTGAATCAGGCTGGGTGTGGTGGCTCACACCTGTAATCCCAGCACTTTGGGAGGCTGAAGTGGGTGGATCACTTGAGCCCAGGTGTTTGAGACTAGCCTGGGCAACATGAGACCTCATCTCTACAAAAAAAACCGAAAGAAAAAAAAATTAGCCGGACATGGTGGGACTACAGTAGCTATAGTCCCAGCTACTTAGGAGGCTGAGGTGGGAAGATGGATTGAGCCTGGGAGGGCAAGGCTGGAGTGTGAGCCGTGATCACACCACTGCACTCCAGCCTGGGTGACAGAGCAAGACCCTGTCTCTAAAAAACAAAACAAAAAAACACTGAATCAAACAAGTTAAAGTATTGTAATTCTACAGAAGTTCACTCATTTTAACTTTTTGAAAAGGAACGTTTCTAAGAAATTTAAATTATTAGGTATATAGATGGCTGAAAATCAACATGAATGGCTATGTCTATTATCTTTGATAAAAAATATCAGAAGCCGGGCGCGGTGGCTCCCGCCTGTAATCCCAGCACTTTGGGAGGCCGAGGCGGGCGGATCACGAGGTCAAGAGATCGAGACCACGGTGAAACCCCGCCTCTACTAAAAATACAAAAAATTAGCCGGTCGTGGTGGCGGGCGCCTGTAGTCCCAGCTACTCAGGAGGCTGACTCAGGAGAATGGCATGAACCCGGGAGGCGGAGCTTGCACTGAGCTGAGATTGTGCCACTGCACTCCAGCCTGGGCGACAGAGCAAGACTCTGTCTCCAAAAAAAAAAAAAAAAATCAGAAATAAGATGCTTCTAGTGTACTATGGAGGATGGTGGGAAAGAAGCTATAGAAATATATGTAGCATACTTTATTTCAGAATTCTTTCAAAAATTTTATACACAACATGTGTATATAACATTTATGATTTTAAAATATAATTAAAAATTAAAGAAAGAATGCAACAGTTAACAGACTGCTCAAGAAATTCCAAGGTAAGTGAATTCCCTGAATTGTCAATATCTGTAGAACTACCTTCTTTTTAATTACTGCAATATTGTCCGATTCACAGAAATGGGAATAACCACTACCATCTCACTGAGCTATAGTATTAAATGAAATTATCCATATAAAGTGCTTATATTTGCTATTATCTTACATACTAATTTAATTCTTCCTCTATCTTTTTTTTTTTTGAGACGGAGTCTCGCTCTGTCACCCAGGTTGGAGTGCAGTGGCTCGGTCTTGGCTCACTGCACGCTCTGCCTCCCGGGTTCATGCCATTCTCCTGCCTCAGCCTCCCGAGTAGCTGGGACTACAGGCGCCCGCCACCATGCCCGGCTAATTTGTTTTGTATTTTTTAGTAGAGACAGGATTTCACCGTGTTAGCCAGGATGGTCTTGATCTCTTGACCTCGTGATCCGCCCGCCTCAGCCTCCCAAAGTGCTGGGATTACAGGCGTGAGCCACCACGCCTGGCCAATTCTTCCTCTATTGATATGCACCCTTGGTTGTTTTCAAAATTCTGCTATTACAAACAATGCTTTGTTAGAGAACATGAGCATTTGAAAATCTGACAGATACTGTCAAGTTTTTCTCCAAGGAGCTTAGACCAATTTATACTCCCATCGACAATGTAAAAGGGCCTGTTATGGCATAGCCTCAACAATATAGTGTAATTACCAAACACTTTCTATCTTTGCCAAGCAAACATGTAAAAGTCTCACTTTAATATATATGTTTATAAGTGTGGCCCAACATCTTCTCATGTTTAAATTCGTACTTTTCTATCCATGATCTGACCCATAATATTTGACTGTTTTCCTATTATTACAGATTTCTTCAACTGATTTGCAGAAATTAACTCCTTTGATGCAAAAATATCTTGCCCAATCTGAGTTTTCGGTATTTTATGCCATACAGACATTTTTAGGTTTTTATATAGTTAATTCACTGATCTTTTTTTTTTTTTTTTTTTTTGAGACGGAGTCTCGCTCTGTCGCCCAGGCTGGAGTGCAGTGGCCGGATCTCAGCTCACTGCAAGCTCCGCCTCCCGGGTTTACGCCATTCTCCTGCCTCAGCCTCCCAAGTAGCTGGGACTACAGGCGCCCGCCACCTCGCCCGGCTAGTTTTTTGTATTTTTTAGTAGAGACGGGGTTTCACAGTGCTAGCCAGGATGGTCTCGATCTCCTGATCTCGTGATCCGCCCGCCTCGGCCTCCCAAAGTGCTGGGATTACAGGCTTGAGCCACCGCGCCCGACCTAATTAACTGATCTTTTTATATCTAGCTTTTGTGTCATGCTCATAAAAGCCTTACATGGTCATTTTATTGATGCATATGTGTTTATCTCTATTTTTATTCTGCTTCATTGATCTTTTTTGTCTATTCATGCACCAGGACCAAAATTTTTAAATTACTATGATTTTATAATACATGACTTAAAATTATATTGGGCTAGTCCTCACTCATTAGTTTGTATCATACTCTTCTGGCATCTCTTACATGATAAATTTTCCATATGAAATGTCACAATTTGCTTGCTATGGCAAAAAAAAAAAAAAAAATCCTTTGCCTTTACTATATACATTGTGGTAAATATACAGAATAGGAAGATTACAGAGCCTTTAAATACTGAGTTTTCCTAGGTGAGCTTTCCAAATTCAAGGTTTCTTTTATGTCCCTTAGTTGCATTTTATTAATGTTTCTTTGCATATATCTGGTAGATATCTTATTTCTAGATATTTCTATAAAAAATTGTATTATTTTGAAATGAGAAGACTCTGATTTTTAACTCTCTCAACATACTACCCAAGTGCTTGGTTTAGAGACATCACCTGATAAATATTTATCCTGAAATGCAGAAAACAAGTGCTGGTGAGGACGTACAGAAATTGGAAATCTTGCCGGGCGCGGTGGCTCAAGCCTGTAATCCCAGCACTTTGGGAGGCCGAGACGGGCGGATCACGAGGTCAGGAGATCGAGACCTTCCTGGCTAACATGGTGAAACCCCGTCTCCACTAAAAATACAAAAAAAAAAAAAAAAACTAGCCGGGCATGGTGGCGGGCGCCTGTAGTCCCAGCTACTCGGGAGGCTGAGGCAGGAGAATGGCGGGAACCCAGGAGGCGGAGCTTGCAGTGAGCTGAGATCTGGCCACTGCACTCCAGCCTGGGTGACAGAGTGAGACTCTGTCTCAAAAAAAAAAAAAAAAAGAAAAAAAAGAAAAAAAAGAAATTGGAAATCTTGGCCGGGTGCAGTAGATCACGCCTATAATCCCAGCACTTTGGGAGGCCGAGGCGGGTGGATCGCCTGAGGTCAGAAGTTCGAGACCAGCCTGGCCAACATGGTGAAACTTCGTCTCTACTAAAAAAACAAAAATTAGCCAGGCGTGGTAGCAGGCACCTGTAATCCCAGCTACTCGGGAAGCTGAGGCAGGGGAATCGCTTGAACCCGGGAGGTGGAGGTTGTGGTGAGCCGAGATCATGCCACTGCACTCCAACCTGGGCAACACAGCGAGACTCTATCCATCTTAGAAAAAAAAAAGAAAAGAAATTGGAAATCTTGTACATTGCTGGTGGGAACGTAAAACAGTCCAAGCTTTGTGGAAAGTATTATGGCGGTTCCTCAAAAAAAAATTTAACAGAATTACCATATGATCCAGCAATTCCACTTCTGGGTATACATAAAACAACTGAAAGCAGAGACTCAAACAAATACTTGCACATCTATGTTCATAGCAGCATTACTGACAATAACCAAAGGTGGGAACAGTCCAAATCTCCATCAATGCAAAAATTGATAAATAAAATGTGGAATATACATACAGTGAAATATTCAGCTATAAACAGGAGTACATGCTATAATAATGTATGAAACTTGAAGAAATTATGCCAAGTGGCCGGGCGCAGTGGCTCAAGCCTGTAATCTCAGCACTTTGGGAGGCCGAGGCGGGCGGATCACGAGGTCAGGAGATCGAGACCATCCTGGCTAAGACGGTGAAACCCCGTCTCTACTAAAAAATACAAAAAAAAAACTAGCCGGGCGAGGTGGCGGGCGCCTGTAGTCCCAGCTACTCGGGAGGCTGAGGCAGGAGAATGGCGTGAACCCGGGAGGTGGAGCTTGCAGTGAGCTGAGATCCGGCCACTGCACTCCAGCTTGGGCGACAGAGCGAGACTCCGTCTCAAAAAAAAAAAAAAAAAAGAAATTATGCCAAGTGAAATAAGCCAGATGCAAAGAACAAATATTGTATGATTCCACTTACACGAAATATCTAGAATAGGCAAGTTCATAGAGACAGAAAACAAAACAGTGGTTACCAGGATCTGGGGGAAGGGGACAATGGAGAATCAGTGTTTAGTGGGTACAGAGCTCCAGAATAAAGTGATGAAAAAGTTCTGAAGATGGATAGTGGTGGCAGTTGTACAACAACGTAAATATAGGTAATGCCAGTAAACCATACTTTAAAATGGTTAAAATGGTGGATTTTACATAATCTATATTTTACTACCATTTTTTAAAAAGGAAAAATATGAATAACATAACATCACTATCAGATATTAACATAGAATAGGTCTTAAATTCAGATTGTTTAAAAGTGCTATGAGAAGTATAACAGAGACATTCTTATAAATGCTCATACTCTAAAAGTGTAACAAAATATAATAAGCATGTTTTGTAATACACTGATGTGCTTAACTTATTTCAAGAGCATCAGAAACAGAAAAATAGGAAAGAAATCGGCCAAGAGAATGGGAACACATGAATTCCTAACTCGGTTAGAATTTCCATATTCTACGGTTTCTTCTTCCTGTGTTTTCTCAGCTATACATGAAGAAATTCAACTTCTAGCTGTAAAACTCCATTACTAAAATTTAGACCTAGATGAGTTTGAACCAAATACTCTAATGTATTATTTAGATATCTGAACATTGGCCGGGTGCGGTGGCTCAAGCCTGTAATCCCAGCACTTTGGGAGGCCGAGACGGGCGGATCACGAGATCAGGAGATGGAGACCAGCCCGGCTAACATGGTGAAACCCCGTCTCTACTAAAAAAAAAATACAAAAAAACTAGCCGGGCGAGGTGGCGGGTGACTATAGTCCCAGCAGCCTGAGGCAGGAGAATGGCGTAAACCTGGGAGGCAGAGCTTGTAGTGAGCTGAGATCCGGCCACTGCACTCCAGCCTGGGTGACAGAGCAAGACTCCGTCTCAAAAAAAAAAAAAAGTTATCTGAACATTAGTGCAAATATGTAACAAATACATACTTACTGTAAAACAAGAGTGAGTAATTTTATTGCTTGTACTGCAACATCATATTCTTTGTCAAGGGTCATAGACACAATTCTATCCTAAGGACAAAAAAATTAAAATATTTTTAAAAAGAAAGCAATAGAAAAGTGTTTGCAAATGACAAGTTATTTGTAAATTCTTAAGTAATACTAACCTTGAACCGACTGGTAAAAAGTTCCAGTTTGGAATTAAGCTCTTTGTTATAATAAAGCCCTTGTAGAGCAGTAAGACATTTGAGTCTTACTTCACCTTGCTAAAAAAAAAAAAAAGGAGACAATGAATTAAAACTCTATGTATTCTCAACTTCAATATTCAAGATGTATACAATATTTTCTACTTTAAAATTTTAAACGTTTCATACCATAGCATTCCTTCAGAAACTATCATCTTTGATAATGCAAAAATAGTAATCAGTACATACATTTACAACTAAATACCTATGGGGTTACTGTTTCTGAAGTTCAAAGGATAATTTTTGAAAATTTGTTCAGAACAAAACTATTGTGAAAAACAATAGAAGCATGTGTCACAGTATATTTTCCACTATGGAAAGTAATGTTTGGAAAGAATTATATACAATTAACTTCTTCAAGGCAAGTGAAGAGGCAGCCTAAGAGAATGGTAGTTTAATGAAAACATATTAAAAAGGTCAGAAACCAAGCTGTAAGGTATAATCTGGCTAAGATACAGGTTTATCAAAAGAGAAGATCAAAAATGAAGAATTTTTTTTAAGTATATAGCTCTCAGATAACAACAGAGTAATGGTTCTTCTTTGTGCCCTAAGAAATGTCTCACTCCTACCACCTTCATGATTGTAATATTTCAGCAAAAAACTGATTCACCATTAATGTTTAAATCAGTGGCCAGGATTCAAAAATATCTAGCAGACTTCATGTGACAGAAAATAAGTTTTTACAGAGAAGACAGAAAACAATAAAAGGGAGGCTTACAGAAATGTGTCACCAGGTATACAGACAGGCAGATAACTCATGAATGAGAGTTGCAGGCAGCCACGCCGATGTGTAGAAAGAAGCAGTCTGAAGGGCACATCTTACCTTATCATGCATAGTCCAACCAACATATTTTAAATAACTGTCATTAAGAAAGGCATCACTATACATCTTCATCCAAATGCCAATCTCTTCAATGCATATAGCTCGAATTTCAGCTATAGCATCACTGAATGGAGGAAGGAAAAACGATGCATAATTAGTGCCAATATACCACAAAACTTATGGTTTATTCAAAAGATGCCAAGTACTTCAGATCTACTATGAATATGACACTATCTTAAGTATTACTAGAGATTAAAAAAATATAAATGAAGCATGGGCCTGAATGCCAAAAGCTTACAGTCTAGATGGCAAAGCATAATTATCAACACATAAATACTTAAAATTATATAAAACTACAAACAAAATCCCATCCCCACCTTTTATACCATACCATATCCCAGTCTTTGCTCACACCTGCTGGGCACGGTGTGTTCAGAAGACAGCAGGCACATTTGTCTGGCTACAGCATAATTTCCAGGTAAGAATTATTTACACTTTACACTGAGGCCAAGTTCAACTGGGATTTGAATGTTAGAATAAATTATTTTAAATTTATCTTGTAAGTACTGGTGAGTCATGAAAGGCAGAGGAATAACACAATAAAAGGATATTTTGGCAAAACTGCAATAATCTCTAGGCATGAGAATGAGGAAACAGACTAAGGTAATGGTGACAACAGAAGTGAAAAGGTAAGAATGGACATGGAGACATTACAAAGCAAACATTAACCTGATTCAGTAACTGCCAAGTTGAGGATATGTGAAAGAAGCTGAATAAAAATACTACCAAAATTTAAGAATAGGTTACAGCAGAAATTTAATAAGATTACTATTTCTTTCCTCTGTTCATTCGAAACAGCAGAAGAAAACATCTCACTTTAACCTATCCAATTTTTCCCACTGATATTCAATGGAAGGGAAGAGAGTCAAGAGTCAGCATGTGCAGGTTCTACTAACATAGCGCATCCAAAGGCAATTAAGTATTGTGTAGCCTGAATCCAAATAGCAGTAACTTGTATGGGCTAAGCATTATCCACTTTTCAGATGGGAAACACGAAACTCACAGGAGTTAAATAACTTGCCCAGAGTGACTCAGTGGCACAGTTTAGAGTCTAACATTGATTTTACTGTAACATTCTTCCCACTAATTTAGATGCCCTACACCACTAAATATGCAAACTTGCTGAGTAGAAATTATATAGTGCTATTTAAGAAAAAACTGTCACAACTTACCGGTATCTATGTACAAACACTCCTTTAAATATTGCATTCATCATATTTTCTATTTCATCTTGATTTTCCTGAAGCTGTAAAAAACACATCATTTCTTTTCAATTGTAAAGGAAGACAACCAAATGAACACCTGTAAGTTGTTATAAGCACGAGAACAGCAGAATTCCCCAGTATTCTGGTGAATTTTGAATTTTACTAGACAACAGTAACCATATAGAAAAATTAACAGTTATATTATCAGGTAAAGTCCCTTAATACCTGAAATACTTGAATGGGATTTTAATATTTAGCTAGTAGATTAATTTTTTTCCTAATGCTCATAAATTTCCACTAAAGAACCGTAAAGAAGGCCGGATGCAGTGGCTCATGCCTGTAATCTCAGCACTTGGGGAGGCCAAGACAGACTGATCACTTGAGGTCAGGAGTTCGAGACCAGCCTGGCCAATGTGGCGAATCCCCAACTCTACTAAAAATACAAAAATTAGCCAGGCATGGTGGCACAAGCCTATAATCCCAGCTACTGAAGAGGCTGAGGCAGGAGCTTGAACCTGGGAGGTGGAGGTTGCAGTGAGCCGAAATAGTGCCACTGCACTCTAGCCTGGGCAACAGAGTGAGATTCTGCCTCCAAAAAAAAAAAGGCACTGTAAAGAAATCTGTAGTTTATTGTTACTACATATCACTTATTATATAGCATATACATAAATTAAGGGGGAAAGTATCAATACTTTATTTCAAATTATATGAAAAAGATGAGGAATTTAGACATGGGGGAAATATGAGCACAATTTTTCTTAGTTTTCTTGAGTCTGGATATGTTTTAAAGTTATTAACTATTTTGGAAATAACCAATTTAAAATTAGCTACTAATTTCCCCCCTCAAAAAATTTCAGAATCAGGTCAATAATTCATAGATTACCACGATAACTATTGAACTCAACTGCATTCCTAATATTTTTGAAAAATTAGACTTTGCCTATTTGATATGAAAACAAACATCTCCATTATGAGATAGCAAAATAGTTTATCACCAATGAAGAAAGAATTTAAATTACAGCCGCAGCATCAAAAGATTTCATTTACTGTTATTTTGCATAAGGCTGAAAAAATTATTTTCCTCATTCAAAGCTGAATTTGGTGGTCAGTCATTAATGTTAAACAAATGCCTTCTACTGTATAAAAAACACTGATTTAGATAGTAATAAACAGCTTATGCTATTTTTCAAAGTGATTTTATTTTTCAAAGTGATTTTAATTGTGAAACCTCTTTTCATCCTGACAAAAGGTTTTTCACCGTAGAGATGAATAATACTAAAGCTTAAAACAACTTGTCAGACTAACCCCAGTCCCCTTACTTAAAGCCCATTACTCTTAATAGTAGTCCACGCAGACTGAAAATAAGAAAACAGTATTGTTGGCATGGATATTCATCAGAATTTTGTTGGGCAAATAGTTTGAAATGTTATTTACATTTAAATATTTCAAAAACAATTATCTGAGCTACTAGCAAAGTTATATACTAATTAATGGTGACCAAGTTGGTCACACAATAGCCTAAATATTCAATATAAAAGTTTACCTCTTTCCGCTTTTGTAGAAGGAGTTCTAGCCTCTCATTGGCTCGTTTTCCAATCATTTTATTCCGTTCTGCTTCATATTGTCTTTGTGTATTATCCATATTAATGCTAAGATTTAGTGCCACATTCACCAAAGCTGTCATCAACTTCATAGCTATTTTTTAAAGAGTAAAAGTATGGTGAAATTAATCTATCAGATACAAAAATTTACAATTTAAGATCAAATATAAAAATTAAGCAGAAATGAGCTAATCTGCTTCTAACAAAAGAAAAATGCAGCTGCTACAAATGACAACAATAAAATAACAAAAAATAAAACAGCTTTTCAGGAATTATCTCCTAATCCTCACAATGGCCCTCTCAAAAGTATTATACCCATTTCATTCATGGCAAAATTGAAGCTCAGGGAAATTTTAAAATTTGCCTCAGTTCATATAAGCAGTCAAACCAGGATTTAAACCAAGGCAATCTGACTCCAGACTATCCTTAAATTCCATTATTCTATAATATGTTCCCTAAAATAATCATTTTCATAGATCATAATTCACCTTCTAAAGTAAATTTTAGTTCACACAGAAGTTATTTAGCTATCTCAGTAATTAAAAGGAACTTGATGGCTTTACATCAAATTATATTTTATGAAAATGTTGAGGAATTTTATCAGTATTTGCTTTCCTTTCATTTTACTCTATAACATGACTGATGAAATTGTGAACAGATCTCCATGGAAAGTCAAAAGTATAAAGGGCAAAATGTCACTTAATTAAAGTGCTTTTTCATAAAACTTCCTCCAGATCTCTACCTTCTGTTACTAAACTCTTACTCCTGATAAAAGATTCTTATTGCCTGGGATTTAAAATTTATTAACTGAAAGATCTGATCACTTTTTGCTTTCTTTAGCTTACTCCAGACTACTTCTCAGACTTAGTGCATTGCACGATATAACAACAATAAAATTACATCTTAAATTTGTGGCTGTTGGCTCTCTTAAAGAAAGATTTCCCAATTTTCTGCTCTAAGTTAATTTCATGCTCCCAGCAATCCAGTTTGTCACTCTGATCTACAAGTATCCATCTTGCACCATAATCTTTGTTTCAATTTACTTTAGCCATCAAGTTCTTGACATTGCTACCTTAAGTGCATAAAGCAAGATCACATTCATGTTTTCTGACTTCAAACGTAAAAACAAAAACAACATATAGGAAACTGCATTTTCTCTTTAATAATGAAGGACTTAGAAGCATATCTTTAATCATAGATTTAATCATTTGAGAAAATCTTCTAAATGAAAAACAAACCACAGAGTATATGAAGTTTTTTAGTTAAAAATCAAAATATCATTAAGATTCAGAAGATTCAGAATACTATCATAACAGTGCCTATTTTATTTATTGAAACTCAAAAACAACATATTCAAAAACAGTGTATCACCAATTTCACCTTAAGCACAAAAGAGAAACTAATAGATTTTATGAGGTATAAAAATATACCTCATTTAATCAAACTTTAAAGAACAAAGAATTTGCCCCAGCCTAAAGTTACCCAGAAACTAAGAGAAATCAACTTTTTGCAGTGTGACTGAAAGAATAGGCATCATCCAGTAGGGTCTATCCTACCTGGAGAGGCAATGCACACCAAAGACAAACTATATGGTCATCAGGATCACATATCCAAAATGACTGTGATGATATCTCCAAATCTGCTGTCAATATCTTCCCTGGTAACATATCTTTCAAAAACCCAATACATACCTATCATCCAATTTTCCCTTCTTGTGGCATAGTATTTTTCAATAATCCAATGCATACCTATCGTCCCATTCTCCCCTGCTGTGGCACAGTATGCATAGTATACAAGAAAATCACCATGTACTAGTTATAGTATACCTTCACAAAATCGAAACTGAAATTACCATCCCATTACCAGTAATTCGCAGGAGGGATGAGGGGACTGTCCTCTTATTGGTCACTTTATAAATAAAATTAATTAATTTGTATCTCTGTTATTTCCTTTCTCTTTCAATGAGAATCTTTTTCATCTCAAATCTAAGACGAAATTTCTAAATACTGACCTGCCAGGGTGCTTGTATGTCGAAATGCTCTGACTTGTGAGTCAGACAATCCTGTAAGAAGTGAAATGACTGTATCCATCATATACTCATCATATATGATACTATATTGACATTGCCGTACTAACACACCAATGAATTCACAAAAACTGGATTTGAACTTCTTCCACTGAGGACCGGCCATGGTAAGTGGATAATCTCCACTATCCTAAAACAAAAATTTAAAACAGCAATTTCATTTAGAATGCATGACTTAACATACCACTTGCTTTTGAAATACCCTGGACAAAAGCATGAAAAGGTATCTCTCACCTTTCTTCTCCAATAAATCCTCAAAGTAGGCAAGAGAACAATATATAAAGGTAGGGGTACCTCTGAATACTCTGGCTCTTTAAGATCAAAATAGGTATTCTGAATTCACTTTAACCAATGAAAATATATACTAATTACTCAGGTTAAAAATTTTAAAAAGCCTCCCTCATCAAAGCAAAACATCCTTGTGATAAGCACAGATACAAAGCAAAAGCAAACCCAAACCAAACCAAAATTATATTTTTAAATAGATTCAAAATGATGGAAATCATATTCTCAATCTAATAAAATGATGTGATATATAAATCAACAAAACATTAGCTTCAAATACATCACACAGTCAACAGATATAAACAATCATAATTTTTTAAAGAAATGGAAATGTAGCTAGTAATGCCTTGGAAGACTGGTACTCTGGTTTTCCTTTGCACAAGAAGGCATTCTCTAGTCTCAGGGTAAATTGAGATTCTCCACAAATCATTAAAAACAATAAAATACTCAGAAATAAAAGCAGAGACCAATACCATTTAGAACATCTAAAAGTAATGGTCTCTGACAAGAGCATCCTAGAGATGTAAGGTAATTTTATCAGTACAGTTTAGTAAATTTTAAAAATTAATTTTTGTTAACAGAACATTTTTTAAAATCTTAAGTCATGTCACATGTAAGTGCAGTTGAGTCTCATCTGAGAACAAGGTCCTGATATTCCACAAAAGAGTTTTCTTGGTATTTTCTGATTAGCTAATTTAGTGACTATATTGAAATACAGCATCTTAATTGTTAGCAACTTGGTTTGCTGACATTTTCAAATCATATTTCAGGACAATCATCTCAAATAGCTGTTTCCTTTTAGTGAGAAAGTTCTCACTAAAACATTTAATATTAAAAGGGTAAAAAATACCACTATTCAAAATTACTTCTCAACTACTTGGGGAGTGATTAATAGCACATAGGGATCATCAAAGCCATTTTAACTCATCTATCTTTTAGAATAATAGTTCAACGCTCCTTCATCAGAGTAAGCAAGAAAAAAAAGACCAAATATAACTCAAATCAGACAAGGTTTTCTAATTGAAAACCCACAGTGAAAAATTTTGGAAGAGTAAAGCTACTGGCGCTGAAATACAGCAGTGACCCAAACAAGCCCAAATTCCTTCCTTGAAGAAGCTTAATTTATAATAAATCTATACATGTATTTATTGGTAACGATACTTCAAAGAGCTCACTGTAATAAAGAATCAACTCAATCTAGCCCTAGGGAGGTAAGTGGGGGACAACTCAGTCTAAACTAATAGGTAATCTTTGTTGTTCTTAAGAGCTTTTAAACAATAAAAATATCTATATACTCCTTTGCCCTAGCTATCAGGTTCCCTAAATATTGCTGAAATCTTCCTTTTACAACATTCCAGGATATGTTATTATATTCTTCCTTGAAATTTTCATTTTTGGCAATAGTAACTACCATTTATTAAGTTCTTGCTATGTTCTGGGAACTGTAAAATGTTAAGCAATTTTCAAACATTACTCAATTCAATCTTCGTAACAGCCTTATGAGTAAAGTACTATTAGGCCCATTTTACAGATAATGAAATTGATACTGGCCAGACGCAGTGGCGCCTACCTGCTGCAATCCCAGCACTTTGGGAGGCCAAGGTGGGCAGATCACTTGAGGTCAGGAGTTCGCGACCAGAGTGGCCAACATGGTAAACCCACACCACTCAACCCCCATCTCTACTAAAAATACAGAAATTATTCAGGAGTGGTGGCGGGTGCCTGTAATCCCAGCTACTTGGAAGGCTGTGGCAGGAAAATTGCTTGAACCCGGGAGGCGGAGGTTACAGTGAGTCGAGATCATGCCACTGCACTCCAGCCTGGGCAACAGAGCAAGACTCTGTATCAGGAAAAAAGAAAAAAAAAAACCAAAAAACTGATACTAAGACAACAACCTGCCAAAGGTCGCACAGGCATCATTTGATTAAATCTAATGCCAAAGCTCTTATTTACAACATTAATGCTTACAATTTTTTTTTTCTTTTTTTTTTGACGGAGTCTCGCTCTGTTGCCCAGGCTGAAGTACAGTGGCGTGATCTCAGCTCCCTGCAACCTCCACCTCCCAGGTTCAAGCAATTCTCCTGTCTCAGCCTCCCAAGTAGCTGGGACTGCAGGTGCACGCCACGACACCTGGCTAATTTTTTTTGTATTTTTAGTACAGACAGGATTTCACCATATTGGTCAGGCTGGTCTCGAACTCCTGACCTGAGGTGATCTGCCTGCCTCGGCCTCTGAAAGTGTGGGATTACAGGCATGAGCCACCGTGCCCAGCCTAATGCTTACAATTTAATAATACTTTCAAAAATAAGTCAAGATAAACATGTATAAGTTATCAAAACACTTAAGGTAGTAAGTTACCTCATCGAATTCTTCAGTCATTTTACGAATTATCTCAGAGTTCTGCATATGTCTAAACATTTCTGCTGTGACAACTCCTGAAATTTGCAAATGTCAGAAGTTAATATATGATGTGATTAAAAAAAAAATAAAGAAAACTTCCAAGTAAGTCTCTAACACTAAGAAGTCTATGGTTACACAATAAAAGGCATACTTCTTCCACCATCATCTAATGATCTTCACCATGATACTCTAATCTATAAATAAATGCTATCTATTCTCAATATGCACAAGAAAACAGCCCCACACTTCTGACAGATCTTTTTTCCTAACACAATTAACTTTGGCCATTTCTACCTGACTGACTTTACTCATGCTGTAATATTTATATTGGCTTTGTCTCTTTAACATAAACCATATGTTATCAAGAGTGAGATAGCATCTAGTATAACACTTAAAACCTTGGGAATGAAGCTGAAGACAAGGAAAAGAGTTAAAAGCTAGAGTTCACTTTAGTCAAGCTTCTTTATTAAGCGCTATTGCGTGTAAGGTAACTATATCCTAACATCCTCTAAAAGAGTTAAGTAGTAAATTGTAGTTCCCGCCCACCTAGATGCCTGTAATCTACTTAAAAGTTAAAACTAAAGAATACCAAAAAGAAAAAGAAGTAAACTGTCAAAGGTAGTACATAACTGATGCCCTGATGTGTGGAAATGCCAAAGAAATGCTGTAGCTCTGACTCCACTCCCACCAGAAAAACCACACATGTTATAAGCTAGAAAATCAAGAACTATGTCAAAGAGAAACAATTTGATAAGGACCTTTAGAATCTTACACAGGAGGATGGGAGAGGAAAAAAGAAAGGGTGCACATTAGAAGTAGTAAAACATTAGTCAGGTGGAGACCAAACATCAGAAAGGGAATTTCTAGCGTGCAGTAAGAAGATATACACGAACTTCCACTGATGGGGCATCAGACTGAGAAATAGAGAGATGGGGGCAGGGGTAATCAACGTAAATACTAGATTTTCAAAATCCTGTTTTTATTGTTGAATTATTTGCTTACCAGTCTTCTCAGTAGAAATACCATAAATACAGTAATATCTAAGAGAAGAATGTCTTGGTACAGGAAGATGAGATTTATAAATAAGAACTGGATATAATTAACATAGATTTTTTTCAACTGACCAGAGCAATATTTTGTATATGCATGCATGTGTGTGTGTGTGCACGCCTGTGTATATACATAGTTGTAAAACCATAATCCCAGCTTCACAGATGAGGAAACTAAGGCTTAGGATAAAGCTAAAAGAAATTAAATAATTTGTCTGAGACTATTTACCTAAATCATGCTGCCTCCCTCTTATCTGGGTAAGATTAATTTCTAGTGGTACCCTAGAAGAATCCTTACTTACCACAACTTAAAAAAAAAAAAACAAAACCAAATGATTGTTTTAAAAAGTTGATGAACTCAGGAGAAAGCACCATTTATCTGGCTAAAGAAACACACTCTCTGCTGGATGCAGTGGCTCATGACTGTAATCCTAGCACTTTGGGAGGCTAAGGCGGGCGGGTCACTTGAGGTCTGGAGTTCGAGACCAGCCTGGCCAACATGGTGAAACCCCATCTCTACTAAAAATACAAAAATTAGCCGGGTGTGGTGGTGCGTGCCTGTAATCCCAGCTACTTGGGGGGCTGAGGCAGGAGAATCACTTGAGTCTGGGAGGCAGAGCTTGCAGTGAGCCAAGATCACACCTCTGCACTCCAACCTGGGCAACACAGTGAGACTCTGTCTCAAAAAAAAAAAGAGGAGAGGAGAGGAGGGGAGGGGAGGGGAGGGGAGGGGGGGGAGGGGAGGGAGGGGAGGGGAGGGGAGGGGAGGGGAAACACACACTCTCAAAAACCTTTTGAAAGGCTTTTGTTTTTAATCTAGAATCATGTGTATCTCTTCAAAACCTTCCCATACTTCATACCCAGGTGCTGTATACCTGGGAATGCTAGAGAAAGAAAAGTAACTAAAGGCCTGAACATTTCTGTGAAATTAACATTTACATATAAATATATCTCGAAGCAAACATACTGCATACTTTTCAACAATCCCTCATTTCTAAAGCTCCTCCCCCTTCTCATAAACCACAAGACATCCAGAAACCCAAAAACAAGCAGAAAAAGACCTCAAAGCAGAATAGAAAGTAGCCATCACAAATTCCATTCATTTAACTTTTGAGGCAGGTATGAAGCCACCATTAGGACATAAGGCCGGAGCCTGCTGCCTTAAAAATGTGGGGGACTTTTTTTTACCAAGACTGCTAAAATCCGGTAAATCTAAAAGTGATATAGCAAGATCCTGTCACTGTCTTAAAAGAAAAAGAAAGAAAAACAGAAAAGTGACAGCTGACTAGGAAAAAAAGAAGAAAACACTGGCCACAGAATCACCACCGAGCAGTCAGGAGCAGCATAGGGCTAAACATCCCTCCATGCTTCAACAGCTGCAGGAGCCACCACTGTATTATAGAAAAATAACTGATGCTTGTAACAACCTTGGGTCTGCAGGAAATGTTAAATTACAATAACTATACTTAAAGAAGTTTCTAAGTCATTTATAAAAGAATTACATCAAAATAATTTTGTGTGTATAAGTAATTAATGGCTTTATCTTTGATTATATAGTAAATTTCCCTTCATGCAGATTGCCTGATTCCAAGATAAATACTGCAGCAGTGCTCAAATTTACCTTACAATTTAAGTCTTCAATACCTTAAGTTTTTAGAAATCTTGACAAACTCACTTGTGACAAGGTCCAAATGTTGAGTTAGC
Organism: Rhinopithecus roxellana; assembly: GCF_007565055.1. Classification (NCBI taxonomy): domain Eukaryota; kingdom Metazoa; phylum Chordata; class Mammalia; order Primates; family Cercopithecidae; genus Rhinopithecus; species Rhinopithecus roxellana. The sequence goes on along the minus strand of NC_044555.1, from coordinate 118,468,489 downwards.
AAGCTCCTGATTTGTAAACAAACTGATGCCAAAACAGGAATGAATTTGACAAAGGAAACATGCTCTGTGGCCTTGCTTTAAAAACAACTACAACTCAGAAGCCTAATTAAGAAACTCAGGCGGGAGTGGTGGCTCACACCTGTAATCCTGGCACTTTGGGAGACCAAGGTAGGACAACTTCTTCAGGCTAGGAGATCGAAACCAGCCTGGGCAACGAGAAAGACCTGTCTCTACAAAAAAAAAAAAAAAATTAAATTAAAAAAAAAATAGCTCATGCCAGTAAGGTGGCTCATGCCTGTAATCCCAGCACTTTGGAGGCCGAGGTGGGACGACTGCCTGAGGTTAGGAGATTGAAGATCAGCCTGGGCAACATAGCCAGATCTGTCTCCACAAAAAATAAAAATTAACTGGGCATGGTGGTGCACGCCTGTAGCCCCAGCTATTTCGGAGGATGAGGCAAGAGGATAATTTGAGGCCTGGGCAACATGGCAAAACCCTATGTCCACAAAAAATAAAAACAAAAACAAAAAATTAGCTGGGCGTGTTGTCGTGAGCCTATTATCCCAGCTACCCAGGATGTTGAGGTGGGAGATCACCTGAGCCCAGGAGGTAGAGGGTGCAGTGAGCCATGATCACGACACTACACTCCAGCCTGGGTGAAAGAACAAGACTCTCTCTAAAAATAATAATAAAAAAAAAAAATAAAAGGGGAGACTTAAGATTTAAAATTTCAACTCGTTACATTATTTCCGGCCCCTGTTCAGTTGTATGCACTCAACCTTCTATTTGCAAAGAGTTTAATGAGAAAGGACATAGCCCTTGATTTTATGACACAACAAGCAGGTACTTGTATCCATCCTACCCCAGAAAAAAATGACTGAATATAGGCAAAAATAATTTTAGTAGAGTTCATCTTTAAACAGTCAACCTGGTTCAGAACCTTAAGGATACCATAGTAACATCACAACAACATCTCCTCTGAGCAGAAGTCAACTGAATTTTCTAATATTGAAATAAAGCTACTTTTTTTAAGGCAAATGAAGTAAACTAGGCAGCTTTCTATACGCTATAATTAAGACAATTTTTTACATTTCTCAACACCTTAGTGACATTATAAAGATCACAGGCTCAAGAATTTAATATATTTGTCTCTTTCAGGCCTCACAGACAGGTAACATTTAATACACATACTACACTGAATGTCGTGATCAAACTCAAAATGCCAATGTTAGTTGTTTTTCAAAGATATTACGGTATCTTTAAAGGAATACTGCAGAATTGAATTGCTTCTTACAATTCGTTTTCTGCATTTGTTTAAATAAATCATTCTTTACCACCTTAATGTTTTATATCTATTTTTAAGCAACCTTCTCTCCCAATTTCTAATGCGCTAATGTTTTTGATGCCACTTTCATTAAAAAAAAAAAGTACACCCAGAAATCTCCATAAAATGTGTTTGCCTGAGCATCATCTGAAATTTCAAGGATGAGCTAAGTATTAGAAGACACCAGATACATCAGAACCTGCCCGTAATCTTGACTGACTCATTTATTGATCCATGAGGATATATGACTCCCCAACTTACATAATTTTGTCCCCCTGCCAAATGTTTGTCCTAAATACTTCTGTCTTAGGGAAGAAATTTCTGTATTTTGTACTTTCATAATTCCCAGTTCCAAATGTTTTTAAAGTAACACCACTACACACAACGAAATTTCTTTACCTTTTAGAAGAAATGTCAATTTCATCAATACCTTATTTAACTTATTTAATGTAACTTACTTACTTGCTTGCTTACTTACTCACTGTTATTCATGGCACTTTTTAACTCCCTACACTGTATAATTCCCTGTCATCTGAACCTGTATCTCTTCATTATCTTCCTCCTCCCCCCCCCCCTTTTTTTTTTTTTGAGGCGGAGTCTCGCTCTGTCGCCCGGACTGGAGTGCAGTGGCCAGATCTCAGCTCACTGCAAGCTCCGCCTCCCGGGTTTATGCCATTCTCCTGCCTCAGCCTCCCGAGTAGCTGGGACTACAGGCGCCCGCCACCTCGCCCGGCTAGTTTTTTTGTATTTTTAGTAGAGACGGGGTTTCACCGTGTTAGCCAGGATGGTCTCGATCTCCTGACCTCGTGATCCGCCCGTCTCGGCCTCCCAAAGTGCTGGGATTACAGGCTTGAGCCACCGCGCCCGGCCCCTCCTCCCTTCTTAATCCATTTCTTTGTTCCTAAAACCAGATGCTGAAAGTGGGAAATACATCTAATAAAAGTAACATAACAATTATAAACTGCTAAGTTTTCAGATAACTTTCACATATGAATAAAACTTTGTCAATAGACTTTCTCTCTTACTTTGTCCTTTGCTCTTTTTTCCTTATAAATTTTGTATGGATATGATGCAAATAATGCCTTAGCGTTATTTACCATGTAAAGTGCTAACAACATCTCTTTAGGTGGAACAATGAAGTGACTATTTGAGAGCTGCTGATTTCAAAATAAATATATCTTACTTACCTTTACAGCCTGAACACTGAATAAAAAAGTTGATAAGGTCAAGAAGTGCTATATCTCGGTCATGCTTGTATGATTCTATCCAATCATCCACCACCGACTACAGTAGAGGGAAAAAAATAAAATCATTGGCTTCTCCTAATTTTCTCAAAATCAATTAAGTCTGATAAAGTCATAAAATTTAAGATTATATAGTATCACATTACTTTAATATAAATACTTACACACTGAAATTTAAAGTTCAATTTTAACAATAATAAAATAGAATTGAATTCAGTAAAACAACTATCTGATAACACAAAATGACATATCAATATTCTATTTATTTTGCATTGAAAAGAATGTAGAAACTATGGAACTCAATTCTATCAAGTATAATTACTTGTGATTTCTCAGTGACATTAAAGGAAGGAGAGAATTTCAAATAATTAATACAGGCCAGGTGTGCTGGCTCATGTCTATAATCCCAGAACTTTGGGAGGCCGAGGTGAGTGGAAAACTTGAAGTTAAGAGTTCGAGACCAGCCTGGCTGACATGGTACGGTAAAACCTTGTATCTACTACAAATACAAAAATTAGCCAGGCGTGGTGGTGCATGCCTGTAATCCCAACTACTCAGGAGCCTGAGGCAGGAGTATCGCTTGAATCCAGGAGGTGGAAGTTGCAGTGAGCCAAGATCACACCACTGTACCCCAACCTGGGCAACACAGTGAGACTTCATCTCAAAAAAAAATAATAAAAATAAATAAAATATTCTAAAATTATATCCTAATGGAGGCTGTACAACTCTGAATTTGCACTCTAAAGGGTAAATTTTATAGTATGGTAAATATAACTCAATATGGTTATTTCTTTAAAAAGAAAATAGGGTAGAACTAAAAAATAAAAGGAATACTTTATTCATTTGGGGGCAAGAGAGGGAATGACAAAACTGATTTTAAATTTTTAGGCCGGGTGCGGTAGCTCACACCTATAATCTCAGCACTTTGGGAGGCTGAGGCCGGCGGATCACTTGAGGTCAGGAGTTAGAGAGCTCAACACAGTGAAACCCCGTCTCTACTAAAAATACAAAAATTAGCTGGGTGTGGTAGCGCATGCCTATAATCCCAGCTACTCGGGAGGCTGAGGCAGAAGAATCACTTGAACCCGGGAGACGAAGGTTGCAGTGAGCCGAGGTCGCACCACTGCATTCCAGCCTGGGCAACAGAGCGAGACTCTGTCTCCAAAAAACAAACAAACAACAACAAAAAACAATTTTTAAATACAGCAAATTAAATAAAATCAAGATGATAAACAAGAGCTAGCGTAAAAAACAAAAGGTTAGGAGAGGGAAATGTTTCTAAGTTATACACCAATAAATAGGAAATCCAGTACAAACAATGACTAAAATATGTAGAATTTAATGTTCAAAAAAGATACTATGATTACACAATAAAAATAAATCGAGGAAAAATATCTAAGAAATACCTGGTTCAGATAGACTGGAATTATTCTAAAATCTTACTTAATTTCTACTTTTTTGTATTTCCAACAGCTTGTTTATATTAATCAACATAATTAACAAAAGAAATGTGCTCAGTATTTTTCCCAAATATGATATAGGCAATAAACAGCAAAAGAATATATCATAGAGATTATGACAGTTTTAAAACATGGCCCCAAATTATTGGACGTTGCTCCCCAGTAAGAGGGTCTATGTCATCTTCTCTAGTACAGAATGCAGTGATGCTTCCAAAATTAGGCCACAGAACGCCAGGCAGCAACTGCACTGGTCTCTTGGAGCACTAGCAAACTGGACACTACTCTCAGGACACTCTCTCTAAACCCAGACGCCATACTGTAAGAAGCCCTAGCCACATAGAATGGCCATTTGTAAGTATGCTAACAGTTCTGGCTAAGCCCAGACTTCATATCACTACAGACCAGGCACTAAACATGAGTAAAGAAGCTTCCAAATGATTATAGTCCCTAACTGTGTTAGTGCCAGGCACTCAAATGGTCCCAGCTAAGGCCCTTGACATCATAAAGCAGAGACAAGTCATCTCCACTTAGTTCTGTCTGAATTCCAGACCCAAAGAATCATTAGGCATAATAAAATGATTGTTGTTTCATATCACTAAGTTTGGGGTGGTTTGTTATGCATCATCAATAGATAACTGGAACCATGGCTACTCTCATCAATAAAGATGCAAAATATTCAATGAACTCTTACAAAGAGACCACTACATCACACTAAAAAGTAATTCATGAAGATCAAGTAGAGTTTTCACTAGGAAAATGTCTGCTGTAATAAAAATGATGTGAGCTATTGAAATATGCTTAAAATTTTTAATCTAATAGTACGCTGAGAACCTATGTAACAAAATTCAACATCTGTTATATAATAAAATTAGGGGGCACATGCATACTTTCTCCATTCTTAAAACATAACAATTAGTTTTAAACCAACAGCCATTCTTGTATTTATTGACTATCACTTATAATTACTGAGAAAGCCAGCCTGGCCAACATGATGAAGCTCAGTCTCTACCAAAAAATACAAAAAAAAATTAGATGGGCATGATGGCATGCAGCTGTAATCCCAGCTACTTGGGAGGCTGAGGCACGAGAATCACTTGACCCTGGGAGGCAGAGGTTGCAGTGAGCCAAGATCGCGCCACTGCACTCCAGTCTGGGTGACAAAGTGAGACCTTGTCTCAAATGATAATAATAATAATAACAACAACAACAACAACAACTACTACTGAGATAAGTATATCCTGGCAATGCAAAAATAATGAATAATACATGATCCTTGATCAAAAAATTAGCAATCTAACATCAAAGTCAGGCACAGTATAAGTGCTATATAATGAACAGATAAGGGTAAAAAACACATTGGAAAAGAAAAGTAGTAGTGTCTGAGAATGCTTTTCAGAAGACTGACACTTGATTCACTCAGTCCTATTTGATATGCAAGGGGGGAGTAAAAGAAAACTATTGCAAACAACAAGAAAAACAAAAAAGAAAAGCCTAGGGGCTGAGTATATACTGTGACTGGAGGACAGAAAATATAGCATAAGGAAATCTGGGCTAGAAATTTTAGGTAAGAACCCTTGGAAGTTTCTAAACAGAGGACTTCCTCCATCAAATTTGGTCTTTAAAAGGGTAACACAACTGGGAACACATATAACAAAATAAAATTGTCTAAAGGATTCCAGGAAATCAATGGAGAGATAGTGCAGACATTCTCTCTTAAGAGGGAAACACATTTCGAAACAGAAAACCAAGCTGGTCACAATGACATGTGCCTGTAGTCCCACTTACTGGGGAGGCTGAGGCAGGAGGATTGCTTGAGCCCAGGAGTTCAAGTCCAGCCTGGGCAACAGAGTGAAACCCCATCTTAAAATAAAAAAAAGAAAAAAAAAGGCACAGATAGAGGTACAATCTTAATATGATAAGCCATAAGCAACACAAAAATAAAGAAAATATTCATTTTTAGATAAAAATGGAATAGCCTAATAGTGATTATGAGTCACGATTTCTCATAGCTGTGGTCTGCAGGGTTTTGTGTTCAAACTATACGTTGAACTGTAGTCACCAATGTTATGGTATTAAGAAGTGGAGCCCATAGACGGCAATTAGATCATGAGGCCCCTGAGAGCTGCTTTGCCCCTTCTACTATGTGAGGACACAGTAGGAGGATATCATCTATGAACCAGAAAACAGGCCCTCACCAGATAATGAATCTACAGGCACCTAATATTGAACTTCCCAGCCTTCAAAACTGTAAGAAATAAAATTGTTTTTTATAAGCCTCCTAGTTGATGTTGGGTTTTTGTTTTTGTTTGTTTGTTTGTTTGTTTGTTTGTTTGTTTAGACAGGGATTCACTCTTGTTGCCCAGGCTGGAGTGCAATGGCGCGATCTCAGCTCACTGTAACCTCCGCCTCCCGGGTTCAAGTGATTTTCCTGCCTAAGCCTCCCGAGTAGCTGTGATTACAGGTGCTAGCCACCAAGCCCAGCTAATTTTTGTATTTTTAGTACAGATGCGGTTTCACTATGTTGGGCAGGCTGGTCTCAAACTCCTGACCTCAGGTGATCCACCCACCTCAGCCTCCCAAAGTGCTGGGATTATGTGAGCTGCCACACCTGGCCTATGTTAGTTTTTTACAATAGCAGCCCAAATGGACTAAGACACTGATGTTAAAAAGATAGCAGCAGAAAGAAGATTAGTGCATTTAACTACTTAGAACAAACTATTACAGAGAAAAGGTATAATATAAAAATAAGAAGGAAAGTAATGAAATGCAATATAATGTAACTGAAATAATTTATCCTCTTGATAAAAATAACCCAAAAGGAGAACTAGAGAGAGAAAAGTAATTTTTAAAATTGGGGAATGACTAAATAAACCATAGCACAGTAATATAATAAGACATTATTTATTTTTTAAAAGCCAAACATATTCAAAACAGTAATTTAAAACATTAAACAAGAAAAAGAATCCACACTCTAATCATGGTATACAAGCAAACATTAATAAACGGATTTAAAAAGGTGCATTAGAATGGTATGAATAAATCTGGCACCTTTTAAGTTCTTTGCTCCGTAAAATTGGTGAAAGCTCAAACAATTAACAAGTATTTTCACATTTTACATGTAAAACTGTTCTTTATTAGTCTCATTTGATACATTTTATTTACAAAACCACACATATTAAGCTAATTCTGTATTTCTAAACAAGGTTTTTGTGTCAGTTTTTATTAACAAAAAGCCTGAATGGACAGTTCTCAGAAAACCATTCATGTGCACCCATCACTGATTAAAGTTATTTCTATGAAGAAATACTATTCCTCACAGTCATAAAAAAGAATGCAATTGTGTCTTTCACAGCAACATGGGTAGAGCTGGAGGCAATAATCCTAAGTGATTCAACGCAGGAACAGAAAACCAAATACCACATGTTCTCACTTGTAAGCGGAAGCTAAATATTGAGCACACGTGGACACAAATGTGGGAAACATAGACACTGCGGACTACTGGGGGTGGGGGGTGGGGACTGAAAAACTACCCACTGGATACTACGCTCATTTCCTAGGTGCAATATACTCATGTAACAAACCTGTATATGTAACCCCTGTATCTAAAAGTTGAAATTAAACAACAAAAAAAAAAACTATTTCCTGTAGCTTTTATAAATTAAATTAAAACTTTACTAAGCATATATATTCCCTGAGTATAGCATTTAGTCCACTTTTTAAAACCATATGGGCTTAGCCAACATTATAAAGCCTAAATGTTTCTATTGTCATAAAAGTATGCAGAGAAAACATAATTCGAATGATTTGACATTAATATGCCTCCAACTTTTTATTAAGAAACAAGCACAAATAATAAAATTTATAATAGACAACAGTAACCAGAATAATTCAGTTCACTAAAGTGGATAGTAATTATATTAGGTCACTCAACCAGGAATTCCATATAGGTAGAAGACTTCATATTTTAATGGCATCTATATAAATTCAGGGAAAATTGAGACCTCATAGCCATGGTTTACATCAGCATATTTTTGACCAAATTATATTTTACCTTATGCCATTATAAAAAAATAATGTGTTGGGGCCAGGCACGGTGGCTCACGCCTGTAATCCCAGCACTTTGGAAGGCCGAGCAAGGTGGATTACTTGAGGTCGGGAGTTTAAGACCAGCATGACCAACATGGTGAAACCCCGTCTCTACTAAAAAACAAAAACTAGCCAGCCGTGGTGGCAGGCACCTGTAATCCCAGCTACTCGGGAGGCTGAGGCAGGAGAATCGCCTGAACCCAGGAGGTAGAGGTTGCAGTGAGCAGAGATCGTGCCACTGCACTCCAGCCTGGGCAACAGAGTGAGACTCCATCTCAAAAAAACAATAATAAAATAATAATGGGCTGGGCATGGTGGCTTACACCTGTAATCCCAGCACTTTGGGAGTCCAAGGAGGACAGATTACTTGAGGCCAGGAGTTCGAGACAAGCCTGGCCAACATGGTGAAATCCCGTCTCTACTGAAAATACCCACAAAACAAAACAAAACAAAAAAAAAAACACTTAGCCAGGCATGGTGGTTTGTACCTGTAACCCCAGCTACTCGGGAGGCTGAGGCAGGAGAATCGCTTGAACCTAGGAGGTGGAGGTTGTGGTGAGCCGAGATTTTGCCACTATACTCCAGCCTGGATAACAGAGCAAGACTCTGTCTCAAAAAAATAAAATAAAATAAAATAAATAAGAAAAGAAAAAAGAAAAAAAAAATGCAGTGGAAAATGAATCAAGACACAGCATAAAAGTCTTATATATGAAGAAATACATCCCAAGAGTTTTCTGATGATTTTGTTGCTTTTTTCTAATAAGTAGTGTATGTTTAAAATGCAGTTAGAAAAATCAGAGCTACACTCTATATAACTCATTAAAGTTTAAAATGTACAAATGAACTGGGAAGAACAACATAAACCTTACCTGCATAGCACTCTTGCCCATTTTAACAACTTCAAACAACATCATGTTTTCCACTCCATTCTGTTGGTGATGACCATTCATTCGGTTTGGACCAGAAGGAGGTTTTCCTCCTCCATTTCCACCTTTGCCCTTTTCTGCTGGGCCCTTTTTGCCTTTTTTACAAGTCTGCAAAAAAAATATGAGGCGGTTAAGTTACATTACTATCCTTGAGAGTTCAAAACACAGCTACAGTAGAAGTAGCTGATAGGGTATATAATTATAACATGCTTAAACTTGCCCTAAAGAATTCCATCTACTTATAACAAAATGATATAACTGTGACAGCCTCTTTGTGTTGTCCATTTTTTCAAGTATACTACCATGTGTCACACGACATAGTAGTTAGAAGCATAGCCTCTGCAGACAGACAGACTCTGTGGGTGCAAATTTCTGCTACAATTAGCTGAGTGATTTTAGGCAAATTACTTAACCACACTGTGTTTCAGTGATGTTTTTCTAATTTGTAAAGTGAGGATAAAACTGTGCCTACCTCATAGGGTTGCTGTGATAATGAAACCACAAAGTACTTAGCAACATACCAGCATTTAATAAAGTCAAAAAATGTCAGCTATTATTATCACTGTAAAATGAAAAAATTATGTCAAAAGGAGTTCAGTAAATGTTACATGAATCTTAATCTGGTAGGAAGACCAATAGAAACAATGACAAAAAATACAGATTTGAATCTATTTTGAAAAGTAATATAAAATCACAGACTTAAAAGCCCTCAAAATATCAACAAAGTTTGAAAAACACTGCAAAAATATCTCTCAAGTATAATCAGAGAAATCTCAAGGGCATAGTAAATCAAGGTAGTTGTCTCCAAGTTTTATTGCTCCCGTATGCAGCTTTTGGATGCAGACTGAAGTGGGCAGCAAGAATAACCAAACTCGTTATCACATATGTACCTTATACTCAGTTCAACATTTCATTTGCATTGTTAGTCTTAGAAATCATTGCAGTGCTCTGAACAAGGAATTCTGAACATTGGGAGTAGGTTTATCAATCTCATTCTTGTTTTAGGCCTCCCTCCAACATTTAGTCATCATGAAAATTCAATTAATGAAAACTATGGAAATGAAGCCCATTATAACAAAAGTTGTCAGTATTTGGGGCGGGGGAGGGAGATCAAAAAAATCAGGGAAAGGGTTCCCTATATGCCTAAGCTATAAAAATACCTCCCACAGCTCTTATAGTTTAAGAAAACAAGCCATTACCTAACTTGGAGTCCTCATTTCTCAAATGTCAGGGTTGAATTAAAATACTTTACAGAAAGGTATTCTGACCCCTGGATTTGGTGATTTCTTAAAGGTCTCTTTTAGACCAACACATCTCTACGATCTAGAGAGCAAGCATTGGCCAACTTTCTGTAAAGTACTGGATAGTAAATATGTTAGGCTTTGTGGGCCACATACAGTCTCTGTAGCATATTCTTTATTTTTAAAACTATTTAAAAATATAAAAACAGCCCAGCATGGTGGCTCACACCTGTAATCCTAGCACTTTTGGAGGCTGAGGTGGGCGGATTGCCTGAGCTCAGAAGTTCGAGACCAGCCTGGGCAACACGGTGAAACCCTGTCTCTACTAAAATACAAAAAATTAGCCAGGCATGGTGGCGTACGCTTGTAGTCCCAGCTACAAGGGAGGCTGAGGCAGGAAAATTGCTGGAACCCAGGAGGCAGAGGCTGCAGTGAGCTGAGATCATGCCACTGCACTACAGCCTGGGCGACAGAGCGAGACTCCATCTCGAAAAATAAATAAATAAATATTAAAACAGGACCGGGAGCGGTGGTTCCCACCTGTAATCCCAATACTTTGGGAGGCTGAGATGGGAAGATTGCTTAAGGCCAGGAGTTCAAGACAAGTCTGGTCAACAGAGCGAGACCCCATCTCTATAAAAAATAAAATATATATAAACTATTCTTAGCTCCTGGACAGTACAAAAACAAGCCATAGATTGTGGACCTCTGATCTATAGCCATGCCTACAAATTTCTTTCCACTGAAAGCCTGTGGTATTTACATACTTTATTCCTCAGAGGGTCCCTTCTCCCTCCAAGAGTCCAAAACTACTCAACTCTTAACAGTTACTTTAAACCCCTTCCCAACACCTGAAACATATTACTTGTTAATTTGCAATACAGTAGTCCTCCCCTGGGTTTTACTTTATTCAATTTCAGTTACCCTTGGTCTGTTGCAGTCCAAAAATACTCAGTAGGAAATTCCAGAAATAAACAGTTCAAAAGTTTTAAATTGCACGCCACTCTGAGTAGCATGATAGAATCACTCATCATCCTGCTGTATCCCACCCAGGACGTGAATCATCCCTTTGTCCAGCATATCCCCGCAGCTCATTAGTCACTTACTAGCCATTTTGGTTACCATATTGAAAAAATGTAGTATATGCAAGGTTTAGTACTATCCACAGTTTCAGGCATCCACTGGGGGTTTTAGGGTTTTGGAATGTATCCCTGAGAATAAGGGGGACTGCTATATTCTGTAAATGAGATTCAGTCTCTGTGAACCTAATTCATTAATTCCTAATTGTACAATGAAAGGCTTTTGTCCCCAGTAAAAGGATTTTCAGAGATAAGGTTGAAAGAAAAGATCAACTACAACAGAGTAGACTAGTAAAAAATAAAACATTAATTAACATGGAGCTATATATTTGCAGTTTATCTATCAAATAAATGCCTCAATAGTCCCTGTCAGTATGAAAAACTAATTGGGGCAATTAAAATGGCAGAATGGGTATGCTGTGCTACAAAAAAAAAATGTGCAAGGAGTGATAACACAAAGGAAGCATTATACAAAAAGCAAGTATCCTAACCTGTGTACAATCTTGGAGAGAAAAAAATTTCTACATGAAGACTTTAGGAGGTAGTATAGTATACAGGGTTAAGGGCACAGACCTGAGCTCAAATCCTTTAACCATTGGGCTTTTCTGGACTTCAGTTTCCTACCTATAAAATAATGGTGTTTTCTCATCTACGCAGTTGTTCAAATATTAGATTAACATGTGAAACTGTTAGCACAACACATGGAACATACATAGTATAGTGTCAAAATGCAGTTGCTATTATTATAATAAATCCTTGATCTGTCCCAACACCTCACCCACAGTAGTAGCTATACATCCTTAACCAAACTGTGGCACAAAAACTTCAGAGTCCTCTACTCAGGTGCCACCAAGAATCTTATCCAAACTTGTAAATTAAATCAAAGGCAAAAGTAGGTTAATGGGGAAAAAAATGATTTTCTAATAAATTAATGTATGCTGTCCAACAGAATTAAGGTTATCTTTGAATAGCCGTTAACATTTCTATTCATATCCCTCTCTCAAATCTTTTTAAGGAAATAAGAGAGCACACAAAATTATGAAACACATGAATTATGAGCACTCAAAAAATATTCCAAGCATTAAAAATTATATTCCATACATTAAATGTGATGCTGTGCCACAATTAGAAATCAAAGAGAATGGCTGGGTGCGGTGGCTCACACCTGTAAATCCCAGCACTTTGGGAGGATGCGGCAGGAGGACTGCTTAAGCCCAGTAGTACAGGACCTGCCTGGGGAACACAGTGAAATCTCATCTCTACAAAAATAAAAAATAATAGAAATTACAGAGAAGCCAGGCATTGTGGCACAGGCCTGTGGTGCCTGTAGTCCAGTCAAGAGGCTGAGGCAGGATAATTCCTTTAGCCCAAGAGTTTGAGGCTGTAGTGTGCCATGACTGTGCCAGTGAATAGTCACTGCACTCCGGTCTAGGCAACATAGAGAGACCCCATCTCCAAAAAAACAAATAAATTTAAAAATTTTTAAAAAATAAGTTACAGAGTTTTACGTTCACTTATGGGAAAGTTGTTGACAACATAACATTGAGTTTTAAAAGCACGTTAAACTGCATATGATTCCACTTAAACAAAATGTTATAATCATGTTTATACATAGGTGTATGAATAAAAGTATGTGCATCAAAATGTTTAAAGAATAAATTACCTCCGGGTGATAGGGTTATGGAAAAATTTCACTTTGGTCATCGTAAACTTCTGTATTGTTAAGACTTTTTCAAAGTATGTCATGAGACAATATAAATCCAAAATTCATTTTGAAAAACAAATGCTGAACAACAAAAACAAGTTATCTTTTGCATAATGTATTTACACACATGCAGAGTCAAATGTACTTTCCAAAACAACAAAATAATTTAACCATTCACCAAGTTATCTGCAGCTCAGGCTAACTGCTAACCCACTCACACTCTAAACTTACATTATATTGACTCAGAACTTAACTTTGTAATTTTTTATCTTTCATATTACTTATAAAGAGTAAAACTATTGTCAATTGTAACCCATTAGCCTTAAACTGGTTGTATGTTACATTTTTAGAGTGCTTTAGAATAAGAGATTTTATATATTACTTTGCTTGACATGTTATTACTTGTGGGAAAACAAAAAAAAGCCAACAGAACATTGCATTCTGCTTAACATACTGTGCTTTACAAAATAAACTACTGGAAACAATGATGCATTATTATTATTATTATTATTATTATTATTATTTGCAACTTTATAGCAGTATAAATATATCCCAAAGGCTATCTAGTCTAGAAGACAAAAGGACTACATTTATTCAGAAGGCTTACCATACCAATCAGTCCCCACCCCTTTAAAAAGTCATTTTTAAAAGATAAAACTATCTGAGACATAACCTAAATCTGTATGTGTGAGAGCTCTTAGGATACAAAATAAAGTCACATATTTGATACATACTTTGCCTTTGCCTTGCTTTTGGTTTTTTCCTTCGATATCTTCAAAATCTGTGTCAGAAGAAAAATGTGTTTCTGACTCCCTGTGACAGAAAGATAAGCAAGAATTTAAAATCTTCCTTAAAATTTATATAGAGTTTCTAATTTTTGCCATATTTTCTAAAAGAAAGGCTTGGTTAACTTACTAACAAAACTTCATATTAGCCTTATAAGTAATTAAGATGTTTCCCAAAAACATCATACTATATAACTATAGTCATATATAGTAAAATAATAACTAAAGTACAAATATCTAAACATTTTTGTTAATTTTTAACCAAAGTATGAAAACTAATCCAGTGGGTCTTAAAATTTAACCCTAGGAACTGTGGTATTCCATGTAATGGCTGGTTCCATTTCCTACTTCAAAGATCACAGTGCTGTGGAAAAACTGTATTTTAATACTAGGTATTGAAGGAACTTTATTAGGGAGTTTTATGATTATGGATCCTCTGGCCTCTCCTACCTCACTCAAAAAGTATTTATAAATCTAGGTGAGTCAATATACAAAACATGTATTTCTGAAAGGGTACTTATAAAACCTTTTTATAAACTAAATCATTTGAAATACACTAGGGAATTATGCTAAGTGATCAATATTCTTTATGAAGTAAAGAGGTGATGAGCTATAGTCAGGAGAACAGTTTTGGTACTAAGTAACTGTGGGTCTTATACAAGTGACAATCTCAATCTTCTCATCTATAAATAATATATATGCAGGAAAGAATGAAATCTCTAAAGTCTCTACAATCTCCAACATATGAATCTATAGTCCTAAACAACTGTCCCTTGTTCTGGGTGGGGGTAAGGCTAGTTTGTATAATCTGGATTTTCTCACAAACATATGGAAGCACACTGATTTAAATAAATATGTGTGATGCTTTCCAAATGAGTAAACATGAGTCTATCTAAATAGTAGTAACATACCCTCATTTAAATGCTTAAAGCAAGGCATACTTATATTAGTATTTGGGTCACACTGGATTTTAGAATTGAGCCACATCCATAAAAGATAAAGGTTTTTCCATCCTAAATGTGTAAACCTAGCACCAGCTCTGCTTAAAATAAATGGAATTGAAGTGAAAGGCTATCTTTATAAAACTAGTATTCTCAATCTAGATTTCTTCTATTTCCATTTTATTGCTACAGTAACCAGTTGCCCAGAGGCTATGAGGTAGCAGAGGCTGTGAGGTAGGAATACTTCATAAATCTAAAATAATGATTAAGACGTTAGCAGGAAAAAAATTACTATTTACATAGCACTTACATACAAAGTAATTTAAACAATGTATGGAAGGTGATGGCAATCCTAACTATATCCTACAATGTTGAGAGGAAAGGGCCTGTAATAAATACCATTCCCTAGAGTTAATGCACCAAAAACTGAATGACTACTATAATATTAACCCTGAAGCTCATGCCTGTTACATCTTAAGAAGATTATTGTCATCAATAATCTTCTCACATGCCTATATGGCCTTGCAAAAAAAATGAAAATTCACTTATTTATTTTTATTTATTTATTTATTTTTTAAAGTTACACTTTAAGTTCTAGGGTACATGTGCACAACGTGCAGGTTTGTTACATAAGTATACTTGTGCCATGTTGGTGTGCTGCACCCATCAACTCGTCAGCAAATTTAAAATATCTTGATGTATAAGTAATATTTATTTCTTCCCAAGCCTTTTGTGGGACACCAGCTCTCTTGAAGAGCTAAGTAACTGCTGTAAGTCTGAAGAAAATCACTACTCTTCACAATGTTCCAATGGCCACAGTAATCAAGGGCTCAATTATCCTCTTAATACTCATCTCCAAGTTATCGCAGCTAAGAGTGAACCACTAGAGGTTTGGTAACTTACTGAAAAACTTTCTGAAGAAAGCTTGAGTAATCAGAATGAAAGTCTAAAATACTCCCAACCAAAGAAGAAATACTCTCCTAAGCCGTTCTTCAATGCTTTCCTGTGTTTTTAAAGATCAAAAGAACAACAAAACTACCCTAGGTGCAAAAACATTTATGTTTATTAAACATACTGTATTAACCATTCAGTGACCTGAAACATCCTGAGTCATCTATCACACGACTGAATCTTCCATTCCTCTTTACTGTGCCCCCCACCCCACATACCCAATCAAATACTGGGTCTGTTCTACCCCCACAACATCAATTCTCTTTTATTCATTATCCTATTTCAGGTCCTAATTATTGGAGATATTCTAATAGTAAATAGTCTAGTCCATAATATAGACTTTTTTATAGTCTCTAATCAAGTATATAAGAAACTTCATAATCTTCTCTTTATATCTTTAAAATACGAACTCATAAAGGCAGCAGGAAGTACTAACAATTCCTCACAGGATCTAATATAACATCCTGTATACAGCAGACATTTAATATTAACAAAGGTAATAATTAACTTTTACAAAGATATGAGACTTAGAATACATAAAATCCTCACTAAAAATGCTGTTTTGTGGGAACCTGAATGTATTTGGTCCCAGAAGATTCATAATCTCCACTAAAGATAACAATATTATTAAAAGTATGAAAATCTACATACGATCAAAAGTAGACGCTGCTGCCATTATGTACAAAGGTATTGGTCTGTTGTTTTCAAAATTTTTAGCAACTAAACTATCTTTTCAAGTCAGGTCTCATAAAGATCCTAATAAAAAATACAGTGGTGGGGTGGGTAAATAAAGGAATTCAAGGGCAATTTAAAAGTTCGCTTTTCACTAAGGCAACTCATGAAACTGTATCCTAGTATGAAAATCACTGTTACATGGAGTAGTTCAAAATCTTTCAAAACCAAGGAGTAATTAGAATAAAAGCTAAGGAGTACAGTTAACTTTTTAGATGGGGGTAAAGAGGATACCTACGTTGAAACCACTTTCTGGACCAATATACATGTAACTTATTCCTGCAATCATCATTTGATTTTGTAACAGAAATCTGACATTACATCCTAAATATTACCACATGGTATACCTCACTAATAAGAAAACTTAATTTTTAAGAAATGTATGATGCTCTCTCAAAACAGTTGCTATTGCAAAACCAAGTATGGACTCAGAACTACACAACAAAAAATAATAAACTGTGCAGCATGTAAACTAAAAGATAAATTTAAAACGCAACAACAAAAAAGTACATAATAATTATTATTACAGAGCCTTGATGAGTGGTGATATAAACTCTTGCAAAGCATACAACTATTTTATATATTAGATCTTCTCAAGCAGAAGGAAATTTAACTGAAGTTAATGTATTCCCCATTCTGTGGAATAAACAAGTATTTAAAAATTATTAGAATATAATTTACTTACTGTAGTAGATTAAAATCAGTTGGTATTTCTGGAGCTGCTATCATTTCTTTATCATCTTCTGGAACACCTCAATGTCAGAAATATATTCATATATTTACGTGGGTAAAATGATGGCTTGCTTCTTTCTTCTAAGACAATTCCTTTAAAAAGGAGAAAATGACATCTACTATAAACGAACCAAAAATACTGGGAAAGGATATCCATACTCAAAAGCTAAATTCCCCAGTGCCTACCAATGTGTTTTAGTAAATAAGGATTTCGTTCCCTTGCATTTGACTGCTTATTGTTTTTGTTGGTTTTTTGTTTGTTTGTTTGCTTGTTTTTTGAGACATAGTCTCGCTCTGTCACCCAGGCTGGGGTGCAGTGGCGCGATCTTGGCTCACTGCAACCTCTGCCTCCCAGGTTCAAGCGACTCTCCTACTTCAGCCTCCCGAGAAGCTGGGATTACAGGCGCAGGCCACCATGCCCAGCTAATTTTTGTATTTTTAGTAGAGATGGGGTTTTGCCATGTTGGCCAGGCTGGTCTCAAACTCCTGACCTCAGGTGATCCACCCACCTCGGCCTCTCAAAAGTGCTGGCATTACAGGCATGAGCCACCGTGCCTGACCATGACTGCTTAGTAGATATAGATTTGCTGTAACACTCGCAGCCCCATAGTAACAACACACAGGGGAAAAAGAAGCTCATAAAACAACTGTTTTTAAATTTTCTTGTGATTCTCCACCTGGCATTATGTATACATACATTAATACATCCTAAATAGAAACAGGATATGACTCTTACTGGTCCTGAAATCCCTGTGAGAACTTTAAACCATATGAGATGCCTGAAAATACAACCTTTCACTGATATCATACACACACAGTTAAAAGGAGCTAATAAAAAAAAACCTAAGATATAATTTTAAAACAGGTTTTTCTGCCCTGGAAACATACAGTCCAAAGCCTGGCTTATTAAATAAATAACCACTTCATGATAACAAACTGTGTTGAGAAGAGAAAGGGGAAACAATGTTAGATCTGATCTATTCCTCCCCCTCAAGGAACTTATGATCAATTTAAACGCCAATAATGTCATATGAACAACAGATGAATGCCATTTTTGACCAAAGTACATGCAAAAATGGCAGACAGAAAGGGTATTATGTCTATGTTTTGAAAGTCAAGGATGCATTTCCTAAATGAGAAAATGACCTAAAAGCAAACAAGAAAGTCGAAAACAGGCTGAAGCTAAAGTCTAAAGCTCTTAGTCTTATGTATACCTTTCTCTTATAAATTTATGTTTTTCTTTTATTCCCATGTGAATTTAGTGCTCGGTGGCCACCTAAAGAAAAAGCAGGCAAGATTAAACATATCCAATTAATATTAAATGTTCAAATATACTGACAAACTCCTAATGATTTCTCCCAGTAGGTTAGACATCACACAAGAAACAGCTCAGTTTTTCTTAGTAATATTATATCTCTAGGAAACATCATCAATGGCTACTAATACTTAATATATAAAGTTCAAAAGACTGTATTTCCTAGCTTACTTAAGCTAAAACAGCAAAATATTAATTTTATATTTTGTGAACAGCAAAATAACAAAAGTGGCAATACGAGAAACAAGAATGAATAATCCACAAATTAAATCCTGAATAATCAAATAATATATACCATCACTTTATTTTTTTCTGAAAGATACTCAGATTTTAAAATCCTGTTTTTGGCCAGGCGCAGTGGCTCATGCCTGTAATCCCAGCACTTTGGGAGGCCAAGGTGGGCAGGTCACTTGAGGTCAGGAGTTCGAGACCAGCCTGGCCAACATGGCGAAATCCCGTCTCTACTAAAAATACAAAAATCAGCCTCGTGTGGTGGCGCACACCTGTAGTCCCAGCTACTGAGGAGGCTGAGGCTGGAAAGCGGAGGCTGCAGTAAGCTGAGATCATGCCACTGCA
Organism: Rhinopithecus roxellana; assembly: GCF_007565055.1. Lineage (NCBI taxonomy): Eukaryota > Metazoa > Chordata > Mammalia > Primates > Cercopithecidae > Rhinopithecus > Rhinopithecus roxellana. Next base: position 118,449,392 of record NC_044555.1, on the reverse strand, counting down.
CTCCAGCCTGGGTGACAGAGTGAGACTCTTGTCTCAAACATACATACATACATACATACATACATACATACATACATACATAAATTTTAAAATCTTATTTTTGTTGAGACAGGGCCTTACTCTGTCACCCAGGCTGGAGTGCAGTGGCACAAATCATAGCTCACTGTAGCCTCAAATTTCAGGGCTCAAGAGATCCTTCTACCTCAGTTTTCTGAGTAGCTAGGACTACAGGTACTCACCACATCCTAATTTTTTCTTTTTTGAAGTTTGTCATCATATGTAAGACACACATTCACCTCCTAAAATGCTAACTTATTTATAAAAGAAAATTATTTTGTTTCTTTAAAAGGAACTGGAGAGGTACAGAACTAATAAAGTCTAACGAACAGGTCAGGTCATCTAGACGGCAAGATGAAAATAAAAGTGGTCATGTGATCCTTGCTGCATCTGTCTGTCTCTCTGAGCATTTCATAAAAACCAAAGTTGCTGCTTTCCTTCAATATAGTTTCCTTCAATATAGTTTCTAAGCACACTTTGAAGATAGTTCATAAATACAGTCACCTAAGGAATCACAGGTGATGAATATAAAGCTCTGAAAAGCAGAGAATACTAGATAAAATGAATATTGTGTGATATACTGGATTCTTCTAAATAGCACAAAATTAATTTCTACTGTAAAAGAAGTATTCCCAGGCCAAATTATTTTGCAAAGCATAGGCTATACTAACATGTGTTTCGTAATTAGAAACCAAAGCAAACACAAAAGCAAAACCAAAGATGTATCTCTCAAGACAAGTTAGATGCGCGCGTGTGTGTATTATATCTATATAAAAAATAGAGACAGACAGACAGACAGACAAGGTCTTACTCTGTCACCTGGGCTGGAACACAGTGGGGTAATCACAACTCACTACAGCCTTGACTTCCCCAGGCTCAAGTGATCCTCCCACCTCAGCCTCCCAAGTAGCTGGGACTATAGGCACACATTACCATGGCCCGGCTAATTTTTTCTTATTTTGTAGAGACAGGGTTTCACCATGTTGCTCAAGTTAGTCTTGAACTCCTGGGCTCAAGCAATTCACCCACCTCAGCCTCCCCAAAGTGCTGAGATTACAGGCGTGAGCCACCGCACCCAGCCAGGTACATATATTTTTAAAAGAAAAAAAAATGTTGTGTCAGGGTCTGATAGAAAAACTATTGAAATGGCCAATTCCCTATCCTAGTGAAATATGACTTTTTTTAAAGTCTCTAAACTGCGAAAATTCATCCAACCAAGTAAAAGTATCCACCATGTGCCAAATGTAGTGCTGGGCAATGAGAATACAATAGTGAACAGGAGAACAATGATCCTTGTCCTTAATACCTGTTAAGAAATGTGATTATTATTTCTACTAGAAGGTACCTACTTGCTACTTAATATTATTAAATATAAGAATGCTGGCCGGGCACAGTGGCTCACGGCTGTAATTCCAGCACTTTGGGAGGCCGAGGCAGGCGGATCACAAGGTCAGGAGATAGAGACCATCCTGGCTAACGCGGTGAAACCCCGTCGCTACTAAAAATACAAAAAAATTAGCCGGGTGTGGTGGCGGGCGCCTGTAGTCCCAAGCTACTTGGGAGGCTGAGGCAGGAGAATAGTGTGAACCCGGGAGGCAGAGCTTGCAGTGAGCCGAAATCGCACCACTGCACTCCAGCCTAGGCGACAGAGCGAGACGCTGTCTATTTAAAAAAAAAAAAAAAAAAGCTAAATTCCACGTATCCGAGTGTTTCCTAGTCATTCTCTAAATGACTTATTTGCCATAAAAACAGTTCATTATAGCTCAAGAAAAATTACAAATATTAAAGTTGCTTTTAATTGAGTTGGGATTAGTAGTTTCTAAATGTAAACTTTAATCTACAGGAAGAGCTGAGAATGTTTACATCTTCATTTTAAATGTCTACAGCTGCAAATAAATATAATTTGCAGGCCATGCATGATGGCTCACACCTACAATTCCAGCGCTTTGGGAGGATGAGGCAGGAGAATGTCTTAAACCGACGAGTTCCAGACCAGCCTGGGCAACACAGTGAGACCCTATCTCAACAAAAAATTAAAAAATAAGTCGGGCATGGTGGCACACACCTACAGACCTAGCTACTTGGGAGACTGAGGCAGGAAGATTGCTTGAGCCCAGGAGGTAGAAGCTGCAGTGAGCCATGATCACACTACTGCACTCCAGCCTGGGCAATGGGGTAAGACTCTGTCAGTCCGTCCGTCCGTCCGTCCATCCATCCATCCAATTTGTTTCCCCCATAGACTTACATTAATAAATTCATAGTATCTTCAAATGTGCTTAATACCATTTGACTTCAGCTGGGTAACCCAAAACTAGAAAAACATGTAACGCTCAAAGAAAAGTATCAGTTTAAAAATCAAACTCACCACACAATTTCTGTACTATTGCAGGTTATTAACTTTTTAAAAAATATGCTCAAAGATCACAAGGTGGAGCTCTCTCCTAGTGTCTAGAAAAAACTTTTGAGGTTTTTATCATATGTACCAATTCTCTATACCTACTATAAAAGAGTTAACATTCTAACAGCTTTGGAGGATGAAGCACAGAAATAAAATTTGCATTAAGTCTCAATCACTATTTTCCTTCTGGGAAAAAAAACGTATCCAGCTACAACTAGCTTCTGCTTCTCCTTACCGAAAACCAAGCAACTCCGTTTGTAGATAAGCTAAACAATACATATTAAAGTAAAACTACTTTCTTGGGGTCACATGCATAGTGTGCTGCCATTAAAGGCTGCTAATTATTAGATTAAAAAGTAACAGATGATCATGTATTTCTAATTCCAAATATTAAATTCAAGTAACACTGCTTTTAATATAAACAGACGTAAAAGCTGAAACTTAATCACCATAACTTTTCAGGTTATCTATAATTAGTATATGTTTATGGCCTGTTACTCAAAGTTTAGATTACAAGTTAAATTCAATAACAAGAAACACCTGTCAGATACCTATTACTACAGCATATTAATACAAGCAAGTAAAAATTATGATCATGCTTGCATCTTTGCAACTCCAAAAAAGAATGACTTCCTACATTCATCAAAAGTACCCCCCTACAAAATAAACACACACACAAAACATCCTAATATCTTGCTTTGGTATCATTTTTTTCCCCCTAAAAGAATTACTGTTTTAAAGGTCTTTAATTTAGGGACCAGGCACGGTGGCTCACGCCTGTAATCCCAACACTTTGGGAGGCTGAGGTGGACGGATCACGAGGTCAGGAGTTCAAGACCAGTCTGGCCAAAATGATGAAACCTCATCTCTAAAACAAAAATACAAAAATTAGCTGGGCGCAGTGGTGCGCACCTGTAGTCCCAGCTACTCGGGAGGCTGAGGTGGGAGAATCGCTTGAACTCGGGAAGCGGAGATTGCAGTGTGCCGAGATTATGCCACTGCAATCCAGCCTGGTTAACAGAGTGAGACTCCGTCTCCATTTAAAAAAGGTATTTAATTCAATCCCAAGTGGTCTCAAGACAAAAAAATAAAAAGCTACCAACAAAGCCATCACTAAGAAGGTTCCTCAGAATCCATATATTAATAATATATTACTGGAGAGCACAGGGGAGGGGAACACTTAAGTAGCTGGTATTTTAATTCTCTCACTAAAATAAAAATGCAGAAATATTCAACTGCTAAAAGCTGGCAAATTCACACACCACATGCCATACCCTTTACACTCCTCCCAAAAGGGTCCCGTACTTCTACATATAAGGATCACAACCAGGAAATGTACACACCCTTCTAAAATGCCACCATCACTATAATACAAACACTTAAAATTAGAAATTACTGAAATATCCAACTATCCAGACTATAGGCGAGCACCATCACGCCCAGCTAATTTTTGTGTATTTTGTAGAAACAGGGTTTCACTATGTTGTTCAGGCTAGTCTTGAACTCCTAGGGTCAAGCAATCTGCCCACCTCAACCTTCCAGAATGTTGAGATTACAAGTGTGAGCCACTGCGCCCAGACAGGTACATATCATTTTAAAAGAAAAAAATGTTGTGTCAAGGTCTGATAGAAACAGAAAAAATTATTGACCTGGCCAACTCCTTATCCTAGTGAAATATGATTTTTAAAGTTTCTAAATACTAAAAATTCATCCAACCAAGTACCACGGATAGTACATCAATGTAATTAATGTAATATTCATACACTGAAACTATTTATGACTGTGTACCAATGTGGGTAAATGGACATAATAACAACAAAAAAGAAGCAAAGGAAAACAATAACATTTCAGGGTGGGTAATTTCTTAATTTTTTATTTACAATCTTACTGTTAGTACAAAAAAGGAAATTATGAAGGGGAAATTTAGTTTTTAATGTACTCTATTAAAACCTGAACTACCAGCTGGGCAGGGTGGCGCAAGCCTATAGTCCCAACTACTTGAGAGGCTGAGGTGGAAGGATCGCTTGAGCCTGGGAGGTCAAGGCTACAGTGAGCTGAGAACATACCACTGCACTCCAGCCTGGGCAATAGAGTGAGACCCTCCCTCAGGAGGGAAAAAAAAAAAACTGTTTAAAAACCTAAACTACTTGAGGAATTACAAAACTATGCTGCTAAAATCTATTCATATTTCATGTTCATAATCATATAAAATTAAACGTACAAAAACTCGAGTTCTATCATAAAATTACCTTTATTATATTTGCCAACTCAAGATTAGCAGGGAACATAAACTTTCTTACAGGCTCCTGACAACAAGACCCAAAGGTATGTTCCTTTTATTGGCCTATGTACTTTCTTAGGAGACAGCATACAGAAGTCTGTTGTTTAGTTTGAGGTTGTGAATGCTAAAAGGTAGACTACTTCCTGCAGTAGTACATTGATCCAAACAGGAAAGTTACTATCATTTCTATGTCAAATGATGTACATGGGGCAAAAAATGAAAAGCTAACCCAAAATGTGGATATAAATACCCACCTTCAAAAAGAAAAAAACTAATGCCCCTTTGATGAGTAACAATCTTTAAAAAGAATTCGGCTGGGTGTGGTGGCTCCCACCTGTAATTCCAGCACTTTGGGAGGCCGAGGCAGGCGGATCACGAGGTCAGGAGTTCAAGACCAACATGGTGAAACCCCATCTCTACTAAAATAGAAAAATTAGCCGGGCATGGTGGCACACACCTGTAATCCCAGCTACTCGGGAGGCTGAGGCAGGAGAATCGCTTGAACCTGGGAGGCGGAGGTTGCAGTGAGCCGAGATCATGCCACTGCACTCTAGACTGGGCGGATGGAGCAAGACGCCATCTCAAAAAAAAAAAAAAAATTCTTCTTACCTAAAAAATATTTGTCCTCCCTCTGTTAATCTCCCTAATTTATGCTATACTATTTTAAGTAAATGACATGGTGAAAAGTATGTCAAACTAAGCAATGATCACGTGTACTCAGTCCAGTAGCAAAATCTTAACCTAAAAGTTTCTTGATAACACACTCACATTACAGCTACCACATATATCATTCGTAAATTATCTTTTCTTTTACACAAACCTGAATGGAGTCCTGCAGAATTCCTAATGGTAGTCCCTGCTCTGGTACAGGAATAGGTAAACCAGAGAAGGAACGCCTGGAAGAAATCTGCATATGTAGGAAGATTAATGACCCTGTCTATATTTCCTAACTAATAGTAGGAAATCTATACTTACAAACTTTAAAAATAATATAAAGGACAGGCTGGGTGTAGTAGCTCAGGCCTGTAATCCCAGCACTTTGGGAGGCCAAGACAGGCAGATAACTTGAGGCCAGGAGTTCCAGACCAGCCTGGCCAACGTGGAGAAATACCATCTCTACTAAAAATACAAAAATTAGTTGGGCATGGTGGCACAGGCCTGTAATCCCAGCTACTCCAGAGGCTGAGGCATGAGAATTGCTTAAACCCAGGAGGTGGAGGCTGCAGTGAGCCAATATCGTGCCACTGCACTCCAGCCTGGGCAACAGAGCAAGTCTCTGTCTCAAAAAAAAAAAAAAAAAAAATTATACATACATACATATAAAGGACGGAAGGAGGCCAAAGTAAAAGGCCTTTCTAAAATAACTAAGTAGACAAATTGAACAGGCCTAAGGCCACAACAATGCAAAAATAACTTTTATTTTCAGGAAGAGGGGAAGGAGCAAGCTGGGGCAGTCTACAGATATGGCATCACTACACACTGCCAAAAACTAAAATTTACAAAACGGGAAACATCCACCTGTTCCCTTCCTATTTTTAAGTTTATTATAGTAGGTGCTCAGCAATCTTCCCAGTTTTCTTGTCTACTCACTTTCCCCAATACTTTCAAAACATGACTCGAGCCATCACCACAACTGTGATCACCTTGACAAACCTACATACTGGTTGTCCCAGTTCTCGATGACCAGTTTTGATGTCTGTAGAAAACCTAAGGCCGGGCGCGGTGGCTCAAGCCTGTAATCCCAGCACTTTGGGAGGCCGAGGCGGGCGAATCACGAGGTCAGGAGATCGAGACCATCCTGGCTAACACGGTGAAACCCCGCCTCTACTAAAAATACAAAAAACTAGCTGGGCGAGGTGGCGGGCGCCTGTAGTCCCAGCTACTCGGTAAGTTGAGGCAGGAGAATGGCGTAAACCTAGGAGGCGGAGATTGCAGTGAGCCGAGATCGCGCCACTGCACTCCAGCCTGGGTGACAGAGCAAGACTCCGTCTCAAAAAAAAATGGCCGGGCGCGGTGGCTCAAGCCTGTAATCCCAGCACTTTGGGAGGCCGAGACGGGCGGATCACAAGGTCAGGAGATCGAGACCATCCTGGCTAACACGGTGAAACCCCGCCTCTACTAAAAATACAAAAAACTAGCTGGGCGAGGTGGCGGGCGCCTGTAGTCCCAGCTACTCGGTAAGTTGAGGCAGGAGAATGGCGTAAACCTAGGAGGCGGAGATTGCAGTGAGCCGAGATCGCGCCACTGCACTCCAGCCTGGGTGACAGAGCAAGACTCCGTCTCAAAAAAAAAAAAAGAAAAAGAAAAAAAAAAAGAAAACCTAGCACGCTTTGTGAACTTAGCAACCCCCATAGTTAGGAGTTAGAGGGAGACAAGCATGTCCCATTCCCGCAGAGTCAACTTGTACTCAGTACTACTCAGTTGTAACCTGTACCTGAATCACCCAAAGATCCTATCCTGTCTGACATGTTCCTGCTGTAATACATCTACCTTCATTCTGGTACTGGAATCCTGCCCATAAACCCACCCTAAAAAGTCTCCATTTGTCTCGAGTTGCCTTAACCTGAATGCTACAATATTGTCCTCTCATCTGTCTGACCATACTGGCATTGGCTGCTGCCCTACACTGGATACCATATTATAGTTGACATATTGGATATGTATCTGCTATCTAATTTGAAGACTACTATTTCCCCAGTCAGCCCCAATAAGCTGCAGCTGACCAGACATTATCTGGCTCTATCCTAAGACAAATATCAAAACAGATATTTGTTTTATCATATACTATCACCTTAAAATCATTTCTCAGTCTGCCAAGGTCAATAGCTAATAATTGTTTTAATACTGTCATTATCCACTCTTCATCTCACTTATATGTGAATACCACACTCTACAGTTAGCTTTCTGGACTGGTGTGCATGTGTGTGTGTGCGTGCATGTGTATACGTCTTCATCTTATTAACATAACTTTGTGAGGTAACCTGTGATGTAAATTTGCGATGTTAAGACAAAACAAATAAACATGGGTAATTACAACTGGGTGTAGTGGCTATCAACATTTCCAATGAGACCGTATTAGCTGGTATAAATGAATATCCAGATCAAAAAATCAAATTTACAAGACGGGTTAAATAGTATACAGCATGATATAAGCACAATATATTATTGCCATCTAAACCATTTCACACTGGGCATCACTGGCTCACTGGCAAATTTCAAAAAAAGGCAGATTTCATAGAAGAGTAGATGAACACAGGACAATCCTGCTTGATGCTGGGGGAAATCTAAATTTTCATTTCACATACTCTGAATAGATTACATCAAAAGTTTCCACATTTATTTACTCAAGGTAGTAAAAAGTATCTCAATGAATTATTGAATTTTATTAATTTGCATGATAATGAAGATAGAACCGTAACCAAAAAAACAATTCAGTAGATTGAAAACAGTAAAACCAAAATGAAAAAGAAACCACTTTATAGAGAATAATGAAAAATTTTAACCTGATATTTAAAATTGTGGTGACTATTAATATACAATGCCTCTTTTTTCATTTTAGCATGACTATACAACAATACATATATGTCACATGTCCAATTTTTTTGTTCCTTTCACTTCTGATTAGCTGACCTTATTAAAATATTTAGCATTACCAGCCACTTGATATTACCCACTAACCTTTTAGCTAACAACCACAGTACACAATTCATAGGTTTGAATTATATGCATATTCAAGTTCAGAAATCAAATATGCTGTCACAATTCAGTTTGTCAACACACTATAGGTACTTTCCAATTCGTATTTCAGATCTAAGAGTTTGATTCTTCACTTGGTAACTCCATGCAGTGGTAACAATGGGAGACACATATGTGGTACTCTAAAATTATTTTAATTATCTCTAATCTTAAACATTCCTAGACAAAGAGTAAAGCATGCAAATTACATTTTAAAAATTAAATTCAAGCCAGAAAAAGACACTATAAGAAAACTATAGACCAATATCCCTGAATATTAATGCAAAAATTCCTAACAAAATACTAGCAAACCACAATTCATCATTTAAAACATTTAAAATATTATACACCATGACCAAGTGAGATTCATTGCTGAAATGCAAGACTGTTTCAACATACAAAAAATCAATGTAACACAACACATAAACAGAATGAAGGACAAAAACCACATGATCATCTCAATTGACGCAGGAAAAGCATTTGAAAAGAAGATTCAATACCCTTTCACTATAAAAAATACTCAACAAGTGAAAACTAGAAAAAAAATCACCTGCTATGGTTTGAGTATTTGTCCCCTCAAAAACTCATGTGGAAATTTAATCCCCAATGTGGCAGTATTGAGAGGTGGGGCCTTTAATAGGTGATTGGGTAAAGACGGCCCTGCCATCATGAATAGGTTAATCCATTCATGGATTACTGGGTTAATGATTTAATAGTTATGAGAGTGGGACTGGTGGCTTTAGAAGAGAAAGAGACCTGAGCAAGCATGCTCAGTCCCATTGCCATGTGATGCCTTGCAACACCTAGGAACCGTGCAGAGTTCCCACTAGAAAGAAGACTCTCATCAGATGTGGACCCTCAAACTTGGACTTCTCAGCCTCCTTAACTGTAAGAAATAAATTCTTTTTCTTTATAAAGCACCTAATTGGCCGGGCGCGGTGGCTCAAGCCTGTAATCCCAGCACTTTGGGAGGCCGAGACGGGCGGATCACGAGGTCAGGAGATCGAGACCATCCTGGCTAACACGGTGAAACCCTGTCTCTACTAAAAATACAAAAAACTAGCCGGGCGAGGTGGCGGGCGCCTGTAGTCCCAGCTACTCGGGAGGCTGAGGCAGGAGAATGGCGTAAACCCGGGAGGCGGAGCTTGCAGTGAGCTGAGATTCGGCCACTGCACTCCAGCCTGGGCGACAGAGAGAGACTCCGTCTCAACCAAAAAAAAAAAAAATATATATATATATATATATATATATAAAGCACCTAATTTCAGATATTCTGTTGTAAGGAACAGAAAATGGACTAAGATGCTATCTCTATATAATAAAAGTCAAAAGCCCATAGCTAATATTATAGTCAAGGGTAAAAGACTGAAAGTTTTTACTCTAACATACAGAACAAGGCAAGGATGCCCACTCCCACCACGTGTCTATTCAACATAGTACTGGAAGGCCTAGCCAAAGCAATTAGACAGGAAAAATAATAAATAAAAGGCATCCAAGTCAGAAAGAAAGAAGTAAAATTATCTCTGTTCCCAGATGACACAATCTTCTATGTAGAAAATCCCAAAGTTTACACACACATAAAAACTTAGAACTAATAACCACAAATTCAATAAAGTCACAGGATATTAAATCAACAAACAAAATTCTCGTATATACTAACAATCCGTAAAGGAAAGTAAGGAAACAATTCCATTCACAACAGCATCAAAAAGCTTAAAATACTTAGGACTAAACCTAACCAAGGAGGTAGAAGACTTGTACACTGAAAACTACAAAATATTGCTGAAATGGAAGGTGACACAAATAGAAAGGCATCCTGTGTTCATGAATTCGAAGACTTAATATTATTATGAAGTCCATACTACCCAAAGAAATCTACAGATTCAACACGATCCCTATCAAAATCCCAATAGCACTTTTTGCAAAAATGAAAAAATTAAGCTGAAAATTCATATAGAATCTCAAGGGACCCAAAGAGCCCAAACAATTTTGGGAAGAAAAGAACAAAGTTGGAGGACTCACACTTCCTAATTTCAAAGCATTTTAGAGAAAGTCCTCAATATCACCAACAGGTTCTTGGAAACTCCAATGTTAAGCAAAATGACGTGAAACCAATTTTTTTCCTCATAAACATTGTAACGAAACAACATTGAACAAATTGATATTATTCAAGGACCTGCTGTACATCGTTTTGCTTAAAGCCCAAGTTTCCAAGAACCTAAGAATGGCACTAAGTGAGAACTTACTGTACAAAGCTACAGTAATCAAAACTGTGAGGTACTGGCATAAAGACAAACAGACCAATGGAATAGAACAGATATGGATAAACAAAATAGATACATAAAATGAAATACACACCTTTTAAAAGGAAGGAACATCTGTACTACACTACAACACAGATGGACCCTAAGGGCATTATGCTAACTGAAATAAGCCAGTCACAAAAAAGAAAAATACTATATGATTCAACTTATGAGCTATCTGAAGTAGTCAAATTCATAGAAACAGAAAGTAGAATAATGGTTACCAGGGTCTAGGGGAAGAGAAAAATGGGAGTTGTTGTTTAATATGTATTGAGTTTCAGGCTTTCAAGATGAAAAATTTCTGTAGATCTGTTTTCACAGCAGTTGGATATACTTAGCATTACTCAATTACACACTTAAAAAAATGGTTAAATGTTGTTATTTACCACAACAAAAACTTAAATTTGAAACCTCTTTTATCAAGCAAGCTTCTCTCATATGGTATAAACTCACAGTATTTTACTTAAATCATCGATCATTTGAGAACACCTTTCCACTAAATAAGCATATCACATACCATCAACTATTGATCTATTGAGATGTCATTTTGTAAATTAAGACACTAATCATTGATATCTACACTCAGAATATTTTCACAGACTTTCTGTCTCCTGTTTAATAAGGTAAAATGCACCAAAGCTTATGTTAAATTTACAGCAAAATATCAAAAGAAACAATCTAGGTTTTCCAAAAAACATGGAAACACTTGGTTGAACAACCTGAGCTAACTCTACATTTTTTAAGTTGCTCACCATAGAATATGAAAACTGTCACTGAAACCTATTTAACAAACGTTCAACATTTCTTTCGCTTGTTCAAAATATGACGGTACAAGTCAAGTCCCATAATTACCCACAAGAGCACACAACTTAAAGCCAAGGTAAAAAGCAACAACAATCTTCCAGCAGCAATGCAAACAAACTGCATCCAACAGTTAGTATACTAAATGGCCTCATGTGATGACACTAAGATTTAGAAATTAGCCTAAAATGCAACACTTGATTCCATTAAACTCGAGAGGGAGCACACAGCATAAGATCCAGTAAGAAGAGATATCTATCTATCTATCTATCTATCTATCTATCTATCTACCTACCTACCTACCTACCTACCTACCTACCTACCTATCTTATCTATCTACACCCACCCACCCACCTACCTACCTATCTGGTTAGATTACTGGTACCAGATATCATTAGGGGACTCCCACATTTTGTCCTGTAACTGAGCATATTTCATACACTTTAGCACGCCATCCAAACAGACCAACTCAATCTGAACTCTAAGATGACTGAAGTTTTTAAACCTTCCCTAGAACTATGACAAAAGACTACGACAAAAGACTGCCTTATTTCTAAACAACAACAAATACATTAAAGCATCCTGCAAAATCAATATCCCCAAAAGAACTATCGAAATGCTAAGAAAGGAGGTGAAATAATGACTCAATATATATTTAATATTAAGAGCAATATATTATTAAAAACAAATATATACTAGAGCTAACGTTTTTGTTTTGGATAGACTTGAAAGTACACTCTACTACAGAGAACTTGAAACTATCTTAGATTCATAGTTACTGCAACTTTGCTGTTATGATATAATTTGTTGTAACAATGGTTTATTAAGTAATTAGTCAGGAAAGAAAGTTCTCAATTAGAAAACTCTTTCTAAAAAAAAAAAATGTGTTATAATGATCCTCCAGGCAAAGAGTTATCTGCCAAATAACGTAGCAACACTGAGAACACCATGACTGAAAAGATTATTCATATGCAAGGATCTCCATCTTATTCTACGATTATTATTTTGGCAAAAATACTCAAAATGATCTTTTCATCATGAAACACAATCTCCCTCTCCTCTGTCTCCCCCTACCCACCATAAATGACTGTGCTTAGCTATCCTAATTAATAAATTAATTGCAACTAGTGACTTGGCACGGTGGCTCATGCCTCTAATCTAGCACTTTGGGAGACTGAGGCAGGAGGATTACTTGAGCCCAGGCATTTGAAACCAGCCTGGGCAACACAGCGAGACCCTGTTTCTAAAAAATTAATAATAGGGGTGGACGCAGTGGCTTATACCTGTAATCCCAGCACTTTGGGAGGCTGAGGCAGGCGGATCACCTGAGGTCAGGAGTTCCAGACCAGCCTGACCAACACGGTGAAACCCCATCTCTACTAAAAATACAAAATCTACCCGGGTGTGGTAGCGCATGCCTGTAATCCCAGCAACTCAGGAGGTTGAGGCAGGAGAATCACTTGAACCCAGAAAGTGGAGGTTGCAGTGAGCCGAGATCGCGTCATTGCACTCTAGCCTGGGCAACAAGAGTGAAACTCCATCTCAAAAAAAAAAAAAAAAATTAATAATAACAATAACTTGCAACTAGGAAAGGGAAAAACTTTTCTCCTCCAACTTCTACATATAAACTATTCTGAAGATGTTTGCCAAATATGCCATTATCATGTCATTTTACTTGAATGTTTTACTTCATTATGTCCCCTTTCACAGGTTAGTCCTGTGTCACCTACTTTGGCTAACCATAATTTACAAAGTATTCAACTACATTTCACCTGTTTTTCTGCCCAAAGTCATAAAGCAACAAGCAGTTTTTCCAGTGTTATATACTTGAATTTAGTTACTAGTGAACCTACTATCTCATGTTGATCATAACTTATAGATCACAAAATAATGTGGAAGTCAGTGTAGCAGATTCAACTCTCACAACATAAATAACAGCATTAACACAACTCTGAAAGTCTTCTGTTAGGTCTGCTACTTAATATCTAAGTTTACATCAAATTATGTAATGTAAAATGTGACGCCTTTCACAAAATAAGAACATGTATATGAATGGATGTATTTGTTTGCACAAAAAAATACTGAGAGGATTAACAAGAAACACTTTTTCCAAGTTGTCTGTAAGGAGCAGGGGATGATAAAAGAAATACAGGCGGCAAGAATCTGTGGAAGACTTCTATATATACCTTTGCATATACTTTTAACTTTTGAATAAGGAAAATGTCATACTCATTCAAGTGAAACTGAATTTTGTTAGGTTATGTCACTGTCATAAAAACAGAATTTTTTAAATTTCTGAAATTGAAGACAAATTGGAAAAATAAACCTTATCATGTACATCAAATTAATAACACAGGCATACAGAGAAAGTACTTATATAATGTGAGGTGAGAACACACTTTGCTTATCCTTAGTGGGAAGAATTTCAAGGACAAAAAGAAGAAAATTTAAAGCAGAATGTGAAGGCTCACACTTGTAATCCCAGCACTTTGGGAGGCCAAGGTTCGGGGGATCGCTTGAGGCCAGGGGTTTGAGACCAGCCTGGTCAACATAGTGAGAACTGTCTCTACAAAAAAGGAGAGGGAGGGAGAGGGAAAAAAGGGGGAAAGGTAGAGGGGGAAAGGGTTGGGGGGGAAGGGTGGAGGGGGAGGGAAGGGGGAGGGGGGAGGAGGGAGGGGGGAGGGAAGGGGGAGGGAGAGAGAGGGGGAGGGGGAGGGAGAGAGAGGGGGGAGGGGGGAGGGAAGGGGGAGGGAGGGGGGAGAGAGAGGGGGGGGGGGAGAGAGAGAGAGAGAGAGAGAGAGAGAGAGAGAGAGAATGGAGGATCGCTTGAGTACAAGGCTGCAGTGAGCTGTGATTAGGTCACTGCACTCCAGCCTAGGTAACAGAGCAAGACTATGTCTCTATTTAAAAAAAAAAAAAAAAGGAAAGAAAATTAAACTTCTTACTTCTGTTGTCTGCTACACTAATTCTGTTTTTCTGACGTTATTTTCTTTATACTATAGCAGAAAGCAAGCAATTTTGTTAATGACACTAAGAATCAAGATATTAAGTATAAAAGAGATAATTAGCAAACAAACTTTTAAAACACATGTTAAACTGAACAGAAGAAAATGCAAATAAAAACCACAACATGGTATCACTACACCTGTAAGAACTGCCAAAATAAAAAAATAGTGACAACACCAAATGATAGCAAAGATGCAGAGAAACTGATTCTTATACACTGTTGATGGAAATGTAAATTACAGCCACTCTGGTAAAGAGCTTAGACGTTTCTTTAAAAACCATACATGCACGTGCCATAACCACCTTACACCTGAGCATTTATCCCAGAGAAATGAAAACCTATGTCTACGTAAAAACATGTACATAAACATCCATAGGACCTTTGTTTGTAATAGCAAAAAACTGAAAGCAACTCTGCTATGGGTTTAATTGTGTCTCTCAAACATTCATATGTTGAAGTCCTATCCCCAAGTACCTCAAAATGTGACCTTATTTGGAGTCAGGATCTTTACTGAAGTTATCAAGTTAAAATGAAGTCCTTAAGGAGGAATTCAATATGAGATATGAGTGGTATTCTAATTTAAAAAGGACAATTTGCAAAGAGACATGCACACAAGGAGAATACCATGTGAAAATGAAGGCAGAGATGGGAGGTAATGCTTCTACCAGGCAAGGGACACCCAAGATTGCCAGCAAACCACCAGAAGCTAAGAGAGGGGGACAGAATAGATTCTCTCTCAGAAGGAACTAACCTTGCCAACTCCTTGATCTTGGACTTCTTGCCTCCAGAACAATCAATTTCTATTGTTTAAGCCACCTGGTTTGTGCTACTTTTTTAGGCAGCCCTAAAAAACTAATATGAACCCCCAAAATCCCTCAATGAGCACATGGTTAAACAAACTGTGGTACATCTGTACCACAGACTACATCTCAGCAATAGAAAGAAATATAACGACTTGGATGGATCCCAAGGAAATTATGCTAAATGCAAAACCAAACAAACAAACAAAAAAACGTATCAACAGTTATATACAGTATGATTTCCATTTATGACTCCATGAAAATATCAAAATCATGAATAACAGATTAGTGGTTGACACAGATTAGAAACAAAATAGAGGAAGGAGAGAAGGGGTAGGGGAGTGAGTATAACTAAATGAGTAGTGTGAGGGATATTTGTGATGATGGAACAGTTCTGTGTCTTGATGGTGATGGTGATGGTGGTGGTAGTGGTTACACCTATCTACACATGATAAAACTGCACAGAATTATACACATAAAACATGCAAACATAGTTATCTAAATGAGTCCATGTATAACTAGCAAGATCTGAATAAATACAGTTAGCCCTCCATATCCATGGGTTCCACATGCTCAGATTCAACCAACCACAGAAAGAAAATACTCAGGGAAAAAACACAATGAAAAAAAACAATAAAAAATACAAATAGCTGGGTGCGGTGGCTCAAGCCTGTAATCCCAGCACTTTGGGAGGCCGAGACGGGCGGATCACAAGGTCAGGAGATCAAGACCATCCTGGCTAACTCCGTGAAACCCCGTCTCTACTAAAAAATACAAAAAACTAGCCGGGCGAGGTGGCGGGCGCCTATAGTCCCAGCTACTCAGGAGGCTGAGGCAGGAGAATGGTGTGAACCCGAAAGGCGGAGCTTGCAGTGAGCTGAGATCCGGCCACTGCACTCCAGTTTGGGCGACAGAGCAAGACTCCGTCTCAAAAAAAAAAAAACAAATAAAAAATAAAATCAATACAATAACTATTTACATAGCATTTATATTATATTAGGTGTTATAAGTAATCGAGATATGATTTAAAGTATACAGGAAGATGTGTGTAGATTACGTGAAAACACTATGCCATTTTGTCTAATAAACTTAAGCATCCATGGATTTTGATGTCATCAAGGGTTCTGGAACCAATTCCCCACAGATATCAAGGGACACCTGTATGTGGACTGCACCAATGTCAATTTCCCAGTCTTGATGTTGTACTGTAATTATGAAAAATGTTACCATTGGGAGAACCTGAGTGAAGGACACATGGGACCTTGCTAATTCTGCAACATTCCATAAATTATTATACCAAGACAAAACTTTAAGAATAAAGTCCAAAGGAGGGTAAAAGAGAAAAAAAAATGTAAAAAGCAAAGAACCTTAACATTTTTAATAGAATGCAAGAAAGCAAAACAAGGACTCAAAACAGACATTTGTACACCCATGTTCATAACAGCATTACTCACAATTGCCAAAAGGTAGAAGCAACTCAAGTATCCATCAATGAATGAATGGATGAACAAAATATGGTACATATACACAATGGAAAATTATTCAGACTTAAAAAGGAAGGAAATTATAACAGAAGCTACAACATGGATGAACCTGGAAGACAGTGCTAAGTGAAATAAGCCAGTCACAAAAGGATAAATAGTCTACAATTCCACTAAATAGGAATATATATGTGAGGTACCTAGGAGTCAAATTCAAAGAGAAAGTAGAATGGTGGTTGGGTTATCTTGGGCTAGGGAAAATGGGAAATTAGTGCTAAATGGGTATAGAGTTTGAGAGCAGTACATCATGTCCCTGAACTTTTTATCTTCTTTGGACTATGGGTAGGGTTAGGAGGGATTAGGATTGGTGGATTAACAGAATTGAGGAGAGAGCAGGATGCTGATAGTCCTGCCCAGGGCTGCACCTTGCCCATGAGGAAGACTCTTGGTCAAATACCAATAAATATGAACCTCTAGAAAGTTTTTTAAAAAGATAAAGTTCCAGAGATGGATGGTGGTGATGGCTACACAACAAATGTGAAAGCACTTAATGCTACCGAACTGTACACTTAAAAATGGTTCAAATGTATATGTTATCTGTATTTTACCATAAAAAAAGTTAAAACAAAAAATGTTTAATCAGGAATATCAATATAAACTCATCTCTAAAATATGTCAAAAACAAATACACATGACTATAGTGTATTAAAATCTATTAAACCAATAAAAATCTATAATAAACCCCCAAAAAAGATAAAAGAACAAATCTATGTTATCATTATAGCTACTAAATTAACACCTTAATTTGAAAATTCGTAACTAAAGGGAAAAAATTAAGTATTTACCCTACCTTCTCATTAAGAATTATTTTTCAGGCTGGGCACAGTGGCTCATGCCTATAATCCCAGCACTTTGGGAGGCCAAGGAGGGTGGATCACCTGAGGTCAGGAGTTCGAGACCAGCCTGGCCAACAAGGAGAAATCCTGTCTCTTCTAAAAATACAAAGAAAAAAAAAGAAAAGAAAAATTGCCGGGCGTGGTAGCGGGCACCTGTAATCCCAGTTACTCAGAAGGCTGAGGCAGGAGAATTGCTTGAACCTGGGAGGCGGAGGTTGTGGTAAGCTGAGATGGCGCCATTGCACTCCAGCCCGGGCAAAAAGAGCGAAACTTCGTCTCAAAAAAAAAAAAAAAAAAAAAAAAAAATCAGGTGTATGGTTGACGCAGAACCGGCCATCTTTTAGTTCCCAAGTAAAACCACACAGGCAATTTTCTCCTCACAAGGTGAAAACCTAGCAGTACAGTAAGAAAATTGGACAGTCATCACCCTAAGCCAGGAATTAACTTTATCATCACTAGCATATCTACAGGTAAGATATAACATCAAATATACAAAATCACCTAGGATATATTCTAACCAATAACTCCCCAGTGCAAGCAACGCTCCCGCCTTGGCCTCCCAAAGAGTTGGGATTATATGAAGACTGTTGTGTACCTACTACTGTATGATTTTACTTATATGAAATTCTAAATTATAAAAAATGCAAACTAATCTACCTTGACAGAAAGGAGGCAAGAAGAAACTTGAGGGTAATGGAGATGGGGTTTTATTGTTATTGTTGTCTTGAGACAGGGTCTCCCTATGTCACCCAGACTACAGTGCAGTAGTATGATCACAGTTCACTGCAACCTCAAATTCCTGGGCTCAAGCCACCCTTCCCTCCTCAGTAACTGCATCCCACCATGCTCAGCTAATATTTTTGTGTTTTTGTGTGTTTTGTAGAGACAGGGTCTTGCTTTGTTGCCTAGGCCTGACTCCAACTCCTAGCCTCAAGCGATACTCCTACCTCAGCTTCCCAAAGTGCTGAGATTACAGGTGTGAGCCACCCAGCCATGATGTTCTTTATCTTGACTGTGGTGGGTGGTTGCAAGGGAGTATATATCACAGGTGACGTTTATTGTATGTAAATTATACCTCAATATACAGTCATGTGTTGCTTAACAATGGAGATAAGTTCTGAGAAATGCATCACTGGGCAATTCACCGTTGTGCAAATATCATAGAGTGTACTTACACAAGCCTAGATGGTATAGCCTAGGCTTACTACACACCTAGGCTACATTGCATAGCTTACTGCTCCTGGTCTACAAACGTATACAGCATGTTACTGTACTAAATACTGTAGGCAACTAACACAATGGTAAGTATTTGTGTATATAAACATATATAAACCTTAAAAAGGTCCAGTAAAGATACTGTATAAAAGATTAAAAAATGGTATACCTGTATAAGGTACTTACCATGAATGGGGCCTGCAGGACTGAAAGTTGCTCTGAGTGAGTCAGTGAGTGAGCGGTGAGTGAATGTGAACGTCTAGGACATTACTACATGCTACTGTATGCTTTATAAACACTGTACATTTAGGAAACACTGAATGTATTTTTTAAAATATTTTGGCCGGGCACAGTGGCTCATGCCTGTAATCTCAGCACTTTGGGAGGCCGAGGCGAGCGGATCACGAGGTCAGGAGATCGAGACCATCCTGGCGAACACGGTGAAACCCCGTTTCTACTAAAAACACAAAAAATTAGCCAGGCATGGTGGCACGCGCCTGTAGTCCCAGCTACTCTGGAGGCTGAGGCAGGAGAATCGCTTGAACCCAGGAGGCGGGGGTTGCAGTGAGCCAAGATTGCACCACTGCACTCCAACCTGGATGACAAAACAAGACTCCATCTCAAAAAAAAAAAAAAAAAATTTTTTTCTTCTTCAATAATAAATTAACCTTCACTTACTGTAACTTTTTTGCTTTATAAACTTTTACACTGACTCCTAATTATAACACTTAGCTTAAAACACATATTGCACAGCTGTACAAAAATACTTTCTTTATATTCTTATTCTGTAAGTTTTCTATTTTTAAAATTTTTGTTTTGGTTTTTAAACTTTTTTGTTAAACACTAAGACACAAATATACACTAACCTAGGCCTACATAGGGTCAGGATCATCAATATAACTGTCTTACACTTCTACATCTTGTCCTACTGGAAGGTCTTCAGGGACAGTAGCATGTGGAGCTGTCATCTGTCATAACAGTGCCTTTTTCTAGAATACCAATGGAAGGACCTAAGACTGTTTTAGTTACCTTTTTTTTTTTCCCTTCCCTTGAAACAGGGTCTCGCTCTCTCACCCAGGGTGGAATGCAGTGGTATGACCATTGCTCACTGCAACCTTGAACTCCCTGGCTCAAGTGATCCTCTTGCCTCAGTCTCTCAAGTAGCTGGGACTACAGGCACGCACCACCATGTCCGGCTAAATTTTTTGTGTATTATTCTTGTAAAGACAGCATCTCACTATGTTGCTCAGGATGATCTCAAGCTCCCGGGCTCAACTGATCCTCCCGTCTCAGCCTCCCAAAGTGTTGGGATTACAGGCGTCACCCACCATGCCTGGCCACAATTTATTATAAGTAATAGTACATTCTAAAATAATGATAAATAGTATAATAAACATGTAAACCAGGAACATAGTTATTACCAAGTATTATGTACTGTACATAACTGTATGTGCTACACTTCTATATAACTGGCAGGGCAGGTTAATTTACACCAGCATCCCCACAAACACATGAGAAATGCACTGCACTAAGACGTTATAAAGGCTATGACATGACTAGGTGAAAGGAATTTTTAGCTCCATTATAATATTATAGGACAATCATGCTGTACGTTGTCCATCGTTCACTGAAACGTTGTTATTCAGCACATGACTGTAGTTTATACAAAAGGAGGGTGAGCTGTGCTAGGTTATCAGAGTTGAGGCTTAAGAGACCAGATTCACGTGGAAGGATCACTTGAGACTACGAGTTCAAGACCAGCCTGGGCAACATAGTGAGACCCTGTCACTACAAAAAATCTAATATATATATACATACATATACATATACATATACATATATATATATATATATATATATATATGGCCGGGCAGGGTGGTTCACGGCTGTAATCCCAACACTTTGGGAGGCCAAAGTGGGTGGATCACTTGAGCCCAAGAATTCAAGACCAGTCTGAGCAACATGCAGAAACTCTGGCTATACAAAATGTATAAAAATTAACTGGGCATGGTGACACACATCTCTAGTCCCAGCTACTCAGAAGGCTGAGGCAGGAGGATCACTTCAGCCCAGGAGGCGGAGGTTGTTGCAGTGAGCCGAGACAGCACCACTGCACTCCACCCTGAGCGACAAGAGGCAAGATTGTCTCAAACAACAACAAAAAAAATTAGGCATACATGGTGGCATATACCCGTAGTCCCAGCTACTTGGGCAGCTGAGGCCAGAGAATCACTTGAACCCACAAGTTGGGAGATTGCAGTGAGCTATGATTATGCCACTGCACTCCAGCCTGGGTGACAGAGGGAGACCCTGTCTGAGAGAGAGAGACAGGGAGAGAAGGGGGAGGGAGGAGGGGAGGAGGAGGGAGAGAGAAACCAGATTCAATACATGTATGGTTTGGATAAACCAGATATGATAGGTGTTTACGAATACTTGGAGAAATGTGAATGTGGACTGGGCGTTAAAATAAAATGTTATTGACATGAAATGGTGGAGCTAAATAAAAAAGGAAGAAAAGGAGGGAAGAAAAAGACAAGACAAACACAAAGGCACACGTATATAATAATGTCTCTCTGCCTCTACTCTGAAGGGATGTTTCTTTTTTTAATGGCACATAAATGTGTATAGAAAAATGTCTGAAAGATAAAAACAGGATGGTTTTATTTTCTTTCTATTTTTTTAAAGACAGAGTCTCACTGTCACCCAGGCTGGAGTGCACTGTCACCTCAAACTCCTGGGTTCAAGTGATCCTCCTGCCTCAGCCTCCTGAATAGCTGGGACTACAGGTATACATACTACACCACGTATGCCTAATTTTTTTTTTCATTTTCTGTAGAGAAGGGGTCTTGCTATGTTGCCCAGGCTGGTCTTGTGATACTCCTGCCTTGACCTCCCAAAGCACTTGGATTACAAGCATGAGCCACTATGTCCAGCCTGGTTTTGCTTTCTTATTTTTAGTTATCTGTAGTTTCTTTCTATAATGTACATATACAACTTTTATAAGAATATTTAAGACTGTATTTAAAAATCTATTCAAAGCACTTGAAAGAGACTCAGGTCACTAATTATTAGGAAAGTACAAATCAAACCACATTAAGATTTGACTTCACATCCATCAGGACGGCCAGTAGGTAGGTAGGTAGGTAGGTAGGTAGGTAGGTAGGTAGACAGACAGACAGACAGACAGATTTTGAAAAATGTTGGTGAGGAAATGGAGAAACTGAAACTGTGGGGATGTAACTGTGGAAAACAGTATAACTGTTCCTTAAACACACACACACACACACACACACACACACACACACACACACACGGCAGGGCATAGTGGCTCACACCTGTAATCCCAGCATTTTGAGAAGCTAAGGCGGGCAGATTACTTGAGGTCAGGAGTTTGAGACCAGCCTGGCCAACATAGCAAAATCCCATCTCTACTTAAACAAACAAACAAAAAAAATTAGCTGGACATGGTGGCGAGCCACCTGTAATCCCAGCTCCTCAGGAGGCTGAGGCAGGAGAATCTCTTGAACTCGGAAAGCGGAGGTTGCAGTGAACGGAGATCGTGCGACCGCACTCCAGCCTGGGTGACAGAGTGAGACTCCATCTCAAAAAAAAAAAAAAAAATTAAACACAGCATTACCATATGATCCAGTAATTGCACTTCTGGGCATAAACCCCAAAGAATTCAAAGCAAGCACTCAAAAAGATATTTATGTACCCATCTTCATAGCAACATTATTCACAAGAGTCAAGGTGGAAGCAACCCAAGGATCCATCAACAGATGAATGGACAAACAAAATGTGGTATATACATACAATAGATTATGAACTCTGACATATTAAACAAGGGGCCAGGCGCAGTGGCTCACGCCTGTGATCCCAGCACTTTGGGAGGCCGAGGTGGGCAGATCACCTGAGATTAGGAGTTAGAGACCAGCCTGGCCAACGTGGTGAAACCCTGTCTCTACTAAAAATACAAAATTTAGCCAGGCATGGTGTTGGGGGCCTGTAATCCCAGCTACTTGGGAGGCCGAGGCAAGAGAATCGCTTGAACCCGGGAGGCGGAGGCTGCAGTGAGCCGAGATCATGCCACTGCACTCCAGCCTGGGTGACAGAACGAGACTCTGTCTCAAAAAAAAAAAAAAAAAAAAAAAAAACCCAAGGATGAACCTTGAAGATATTGGGCTAAGTGAAATAAAAGCCAGTCACAAAAGGACAAATATTCTATTATTCTACAAATACAGAATGAAGTAACTAAAGGTGTCAGATTCAAAGAGACAAAGCAGAATGGTGGTTGCCAAGTGCTGGGTGTAGTGGAGGAATTGGGGAGTCATTGTTTATGGGTCCAGAGTTTCCGTTTGGGAAAATTTGTTAAGTTGCTAGAAATAGATGGTGGTGATAGTTGCAAAACAATGTGAATATACTTAATGCCACTAAACTGTGCACTTCAAAAGTTAAAACAGAAAATTTCGTTACATATATGCTACCACAATTTTTAGACATCTGTCTAATAAAAATTCTACTAAGATTTTTTTCAAAATCAGCAAGCTGATTCTTAGGTGAAAAGGCAAGGGAGTTAGAATAACCAAAACCATTTTGAAAAAGAACAAAGATGGAGGACTCATACTACTTGATGTCAAGGCTTTCTATAAAGCTACGGTAAGACAGTGTAAATGGTGATCAAGACAGATCAACGAAATAGAATAGAAAGTCCTGAAATAGACCTACACACATATGGTCATTTGATTTTTGACAAAGGTGCCAAGGTAATTCAATAAAGAAAGACAGTCTTTTCAACAAATGGTGCTGGAATGACTGGATATCCATATGTCAAAAAAAGTTAATTCTTTCCATACCTTGTACCATATGCAAAAATTAACTCAAAATGGATGCTAGACTCAAATGTAAAAACCTAAAACTATAAAAACTTCTAGGCAGCTTTATTTGTAGTCACCAAAAGCAGAAACAACCCAAATGTCCTTCGTCTGGTGGTAAATGGATAAGCAAATTATGTTATACTCATACAATAGAATACTACTAAGTAATAAAAAGGAACAAATTTCTGCCAAACACAACACCCTGGATGAATCTCAAATGCATTATGCTAAGTGAAAGAAGCCTGACTCAATTGGCTACTTACTGTATGATTCCATGTATATGACAGTCTGGAAAGAGCAAAAAAAAACATATGAGAAAGAGATCAGTGGCTGCCAGGGGCTATGTTTGGGGAGGAAAGAAGGACTACCAGGGAATATTGGAGGGATGTGGATATAGGGGTACTGGAACTGATCTATATCTTCATTGTAGTGACGGTTAGACAACTGTATACATTGGTCAAAACTCCCACAACTATCTGCCAAAAAGTGTAAATTAGACTGTATGTAAAGATCTTATTTTTTTTTTATTTATGTCCATCAGTGTTCCCCTGGCCATACTCAAATGCTTTCTTCTGACGTATTTCATCAACATCTACATTGGAACCTCAAAGCTATCTGTTTCAGTTACCTGAATAACATTTAATATTTAATTCCATGTTGCTGTGATTGTTTTAACCATTTAACATATAAGTAGTCCCTCACACTGACTGAAACATGATTGAAGGCATTGGCCAAAGGCGATATGCATTTGTAATTTTAACAGATATCAAAATCGCCTTCCATATTTGGGGGTTATATCGAATTATACTTCCACCAGCAATGTATGTACGGATCTGTCAGTTTCTATACAGTCACCAACAGTACTGTCAAGACTTGAGAGATTTCTGCCAATCTGCTAAGTGAATAGTGGTATTTAGGATATAGATTAACCTCCCTACAAATTCTATTTCACAATCTCAGGAACCAAGCATACACTTTCAATAAATCCCTTGTTACTCAAAACATCAACCAAACAGATTTGGATAATGCAGTATTAATCACTATCTGAACTCTTGCTAAGGAAATCAGGAACAAAACAGGTCTAAGAAGGGATATCTGTCATTTTAATAAGCACTTCTCTATTTTTCTTATTTAAGTACCATTCATATCTTTTTCATAAATGCTGTTTGCCTTTTTTTAAACAAGCTAATTTTTTTTTTTTTTTTTGAGACGGAGTCTCACTCTGTCACCCAGGCTGAAGTGCAGTGGCACGATCTCGACTCACTGCAAGCTCCGTCTCCCGGGTTCATGCCATTCTCCTGCCTCAGCCTCCCGAGTAGCTGGGACTACAAGCGCCCGCCACCACACCCAGCTAATTTTTTGTATTTTTAGTAGAGACGGGGTTTCACCGTGTTAGCCAGGATGGTCTCGGTCTCCTGACCTCGTGATCCACCCACCTGGGCTTCCCAAAGTGCTGGGATTACAGGCGTGACCCACTGCTAATGATCTTTTTCTTACTGACTCCAAAGACCTCTTTATATGTCAGGATAAATAGCCTTTCAGGCTTCTTAAGTCAAAAGTTCTCTCCACTGCTTCCACAGAGATGATTCTAAAACGGATTCTTTGTGCAAATGCCCTACCATATCTCCCTAGTCGTAAATAAACCTTTTCTATAAAGGCTTTATCTTGTAGCCCGCTCATCTCTTTACCTGGTCCCATTGTCACATACAAAGGATATTACTGTATTTTGCACTCAAGCTTTCTGAGATCTACCATCTCTGGGCTAGCTCACTATTTTCCACACTTCTTTGATGCACAACCTACCAGCCCATCTACACATTTTTTGTAATCTGCACATTTTATGTCTCCAAGTGTGCTAAAAATAGGAGTTTGCAGTTTTTTTTGTTTACGTTGTTGTTTCTATATTATAACGAGAGGGAAAAAAATGCTTTCATACTACCATGGTAATACCAGAAGTGTTACCAAAATACTTATGCAAGTAATAGCATAAAATGGTTTCTACAGCAAATCAGCTTCCCCTAAATACTAATCAACACTGAATTTTTTTTTAAGTTAAAAGTTTTTCCCAAGGCCACACAGCTAAGAGGCAAAAATCTGGGCTTGAATTCATCTTCTACATGTTTGTCTCACAAATATATAGTTGTCTTACTGAGATAATCCACATAATAGCTCTTCAGAACAAAAATAAAACTACACTCTTAAAGTATTGTGAATCACTCAATTTCAAAACATAAGAGGTCTTAATTTCCTTCCTTTGTACTTAAGGAACTGTCTAAAACTATCACATAGAAACCCCTGAAATATCTTACTCTTCATTCAATACATGCAATAAAAATAATAGTTTCCTTACAATTGTGTACACAGAACGATCTTGAGCAAAATCTTGAGCAGCAGAAAATCCCTAACAGCTGCACTTTACCATCAATCTTATTATAAAGTAATAGGCATTTGCTATGGGTTAGACATGGTTTGTCTGTCCCCACCAAAACTCATGTTGAAATTTCATCTCCAATATGGCGGCGTTGGGAGGTAAGGCCTACTCAGAGGTGTTTGGGTCATGGTGGCAGATCCCTCATGAATGACTTGTTGCCATTCTTTTGGTAATGAGTGAGGTCCTGAGTTCTCACTCTGGTGAGACTGGATTAGTTCTCCTGGGAATGGATTCATTCCCAAGAGAGTGGGGCTGTTGCTTTAAAGCCAAGCTATTCCTCGGGTTCTCTCTTTGAATGTGTCCACTTCCCCTTTGACCTTATCTACCATGTTTTGACCTAGCAAGTAACCATCACCAGAAGCCAAGTAGATGTGGTACAATGCTTATTTTCCAGACTGTAGAACACTGAGCTAAACCTCTTTTGTTTATAAATTACCCAGCCTCGGGTGTTCTGTTATAGCAAAACACAAATGGACTAAGACAGCACTTACTGCCTGTAATTATACTTCCTAAAGAGGAGTAGTAGCTCCCCCATAATGCCTATAGGTAGTTGCTTAATAAATACATTATGGAAAATTCCACCTATATGAGAGCAGTTCTCTTAAATTCCAATATGCACAAAAATCATACAAAATGCTTGTTTAATTGCATGGTCACAGGTCCGACACCCAAGGACTTATTTAGTAGATCTGTACACAGGTCTCAGGTATTTGTATTATTCACAAATCCCCTAATATAGGTGAATCCATACTCCACTTTAAGAAAAGTTATTCTGGCCGGGCGCGGTGGCTCAAGCCTGTAATCCCAGCACTTTGGGAGGCCGAGATGGGCGGATCACGAGGTCAGGAGATCAAGACCATCCTGGCTAACATGGTGAAACCCCGTCTCTACTAAAAATACAAAAAACTAGCCGGGCGAGATGGCGGGCGCCTGTAGTCCCAGCTGCTCCGGAGGCTGAGGTGGAGCTTGCAGTGAGCTGAGATCTGGCCACTGCACTCCAGCCCCGTCTCAAAAAAAAAAAAAAAAAAAAAAAAAAAGAAAAGTTATTCTAAGTCATGGATTCAGCAACCTGTTATATATAGGATTACCCAGTTTTAGAGAAAGAGAAGGTATGAGTAGCTAGGGAAGAGAAGCAAACATGCTCCCCGCTTCCTGCCTTGGGCCACTTAATCATCTGAACATTATTCACTCAAATGCCAGGAATCCACAGCTCCATGATGCATTTCCCCAGAATGTCCTTAAGAAGCTTTCCAGAGACTAAGCCACCAGTGGCCACCACACTGCTCTTCTTTCTACAAGAAAAAAAAAAAAAATGTACCTTTCCTGAAAGGTATTGCCCAAATTTAAGCTAAGCAAGATTGAAAATCTCCAGGAAGTTCATTCCATATAGATTT
The DNA here is from genome assembly GCF_007565055.1 of Rhinopithecus roxellana. Classification (NCBI taxonomy): domain Eukaryota; kingdom Metazoa; phylum Chordata; class Mammalia; order Primates; family Cercopithecidae; genus Rhinopithecus; species Rhinopithecus roxellana. The sequence continues at coordinate 118,421,719 of NC_044555.1, read as the reverse complement.
CAACTCACCCCGGGGATCTTCCCCGATTCATTTTCTTTAAATGCAATTTTTTTTTAAATTGTTTTTTGTACAGTCAAGGTCTCACCATGTTGCCCAGGCTAGTCTTGAACTCCTGGACTCAACCTCCCAAAGGGCTGGGATTACAGATGTGAGCCACTGTGACCGGCTCCTCTGTTCATTTTCTATCTTCTACAGAAACACTAAGCCACCCAGTTTTTAGTCTAAATAACTCAAAACAAAAGTTTACCCAACTAGAAAAATGTATCATTTAAAAAAAATACAAGGTATCATCTTCAGGCACTTATATTTAAATATCATCAATCCCAACAAGACCCCGCAAAAACCAAAGACCTGCTTTTTCTATTAATAAAATTGAACCTACAACTTCAATCCCAATGTTTGTCTCATTATTCCACAGAAAGTACACATTCCCATCTCTGCTTCTCCAGCCTGTAACCATAACCACCTCCTTGTACTCAATGCAGAATCATTCTTTAAGGACCAGTTAAAACCACAGGACGGGCGCAGTAGCTCACGCCTGTAACCCTAGCACTTTCAGAGGCCAAGGCGGGCAGATCTCTTGAGCTCAGGAATTTGAGACCACTTTGGGCAACATGGTGAGACTCCGTCTCTACAAAAAAATACAAAAATTAGTTGGACATGATGGTGTGCACCTGTGGTCGCAGCTACTCAGGAGGGTGATGTTGGAGAATCGCTTAAGGCCGGGAGGCAGACGTTTCAGTGAGCCAAGATTGAGCCAGCACTCCAGCCTGGGAGACAGAGGGAGACCCTGTCTCCAAGAAAAACATAATATTTGTTCCATGAAAAACTCCCCCTACTACAGCCCTCAGTGAATTGATCCTTTCAAGTGCAGTAAACTTAGACTCAAGCGCACAAAGTAAAAAGGCTACAGAAATTAAAAAATAAGGTAAAATTTAACAATTTTAAAAGAGATTTCAATTCAATTAAGCACATCTGTACCAGCACTGTGGTAGGCCTGATGATAAAAATAATACACATTTTCGAATGTAAAAAAGGATTAAAATAAAGAGTTAATAATAAATAAAATCAAGGATTTTAATGCTGAATTCTTCAGAGGTGACATACACGAATGTCTGTACTTACTTTGGAGTGCATTTTTAAAAATGGAGAGCACAAAAGCTAGATGGATGGTACCTGACAAAACAAATACAGTCATCCCTCAGTATCCATGGGGGATTGGTTCCAGCACACCCCGAGGTCACCAAAATCCATAGTTGCTCAAGTCCCTTATATAAAATGGCCCAATATTTGCATGTAACCTACGTACATCCTCCTCATCTCTAGACTAGTTGTAATAGCAAATATAATGAAAATGCTATAAAAATAGTCGTTGGGGCCGGGCATCGTGCCTCACGCCTGTAATCGCAGCACTATAATCCCGCTGAGGTGGGTGGATCACCTGAGGTCGGGAGTTCAAGACCAGCCTGACCAACATGGAAAAACCCCGTCTCTACTAAAAATACAAAATTAGCTGGGCGTGGTGGCATGCCCCTGTAATCCCAGCTACACGGAAGACTGAGGCAGGAGAATCGCTTGAACCCGGGAGGCGGAGGTTGCGGTGAGCCGAGATCGCACCATTGCACTCCAGCCTGGGCAACAAGAGCAAAACTCTGTCGCAAAAAAAAAAAAAAAAAAAGAAAAGAAAAAAGAAAATAGTTGTTGGACCAGGCGCAGTGGTTCATGCCTGTAATCCCAGCACTTAGGGAGGCAGAGGGGGGCAGATCACCCGAGGTCAGGAGTTCAAGACCAGCCTTGCCAACACGGTGAAACACCATCTATACTAAAAATACAAAAATTAGCCAGGCATGGTGGCACATGCTTGTAGTCCCAGCTACTCAGGAGGCTGAGGCAGGAGAATCATTTGAACCCGGGAGGCGGAGGTTGCAGTGAGCTGAGATCATGCCATTGCACTCCAGCCTGGGCGACAGAGCCAGACTCCATCTCAAAAAAAAAAAAAAAAAAAGTTGTTATACCATATTACTTAGGGGAATATGACAAGAAAAAAGTCTGTGTATGTTCAGTACAGATTAAAGCAGGTTTTTTCAAATACTGGCTGAATCCACAGATGGGGAACCATGGATATGAAGGGCTGACTGTAGAGCAAACTGCTAAAAGTCAAATCTAGGTGATAGGTATATGAGTATTCACTATACAATTATGTACATTGGAGTTTTTCATAATAAAATGTTCAGAGAAAATGAATAAAACATACTCTTTCCCCCCACTGAATTTAAAGTACAGTGAAGGTGTCACACAAGTGATTACTATAGGGTACACTGAAAGCACACTGGCATGAATATGCTTAGGAAGCCTCAGGGCACCGGAAAGTAGCTCTTCTGGGAAAGGAAAGCTCAGGTATGGTTTTCAAGTAACCTCAATCTAAATCTGGAAGGGCATGTACTGTTATGCTGGCAAGTGGGTACAGGAATATTCTAGGCATTAGAAACAGCCCAAGCAAAGAAATATCTAGGCATCAAACAGCCCGGTGTCCCCAAGGAACGAAGAGCAGTTAAAGTTATGAGAGATGGAGGTTAGGTGGTTTGGAATGTCATGATAAACTACTGAACCTCAATCACTACGTCTCCTCCTTAAGACACACTCCTTGAAATCTCTGAGATAATCACTACCTCTTTCTGTTCCTATACTTTATATAAGTTTCCATCATTACAATAATGACGCTATTTTAGTATTTTTGTTTCATTAGCTACCTTCTATATTAAGACCGTGGACATTGAGAACAAAAACTGCATCTTAAACACAACTCTGAAAAGACACCATCAAAATACGTACATAGTAAAGTTTGTTCTTTTGAGGCAAGAGAATGGGGTCTGGAGGCAGGTGGAATAAGACCTATTCACCCTGACTTCCTAGAACTAAATCAATGGGAAAACCCCAACTCTCCACACCTAAGTAACTCTCCATACCTAAGTACCTCTGTGTGGCAGAGGGAAAACTGAAAGTACCTTTCTTAGGAGTGTAATTTTGTATAGTTACAAAGCTTGCATAGGAGTGTAACTTTGTAACTTCACTTCAGCCCCTGATTGCTTGCTTTCCACAACCAATCAGACCGATCACAGGCCACTACTTCATTTTCATGGGGTGTACACCACGTGGCCAATGGAAACCCTCTAGAGGATATTTGGACTCCAGAAGATCCTGTAACCAGGGCTCCTGAGCCGCTGCTCCAGCCGCTCCTACTCTGTGGAGTGTACTTTCATCTTCAATAAATCTCTGCTTTCCTTGCTTCATTCTTTCTTTGCTTTGATGTGCATTTTGTCCAATTCTTTGTTCAAAATGCCAAGAACCTGGACAACTTGCAGTCAAGACCCTCTACCAGTAACACTTTTAACATAAAGTATGCCTTAAATCACATCCCCAACACAACAAAGTAACAAATGCTACTACCTTAGCCTAAAAAATGTTTAGGCTAACGTAGTATAAAGAAATAATTGCCAGGCGTGGTGGCTCACGCCTGTAATCCCAGCATTTTGGGAGGCTGAGGCGGGTGGATCACAAGGTCAGGAGTTCAAGACCAGCCTGGCCAAGATGGTGAAACCCTGTCTCCACTAAAAATACAAAAATTACCTAGGCATGGTGGCGGGCACCTGTAATCCCAGCTACTCGGGGGGCTGAGGCAAAGAACTGCTTGAATACGGGAGGCGGAGGTTGCAGTGAGCCGAGATGGAGCCACTGCACTCCAGCCTGGGCAACAGAGCAAGAAAAAAAAAAAAAGAAAGAATTATACAATACCACTTTTTCTGGAAGAAAAAACACTAAGTCACTTACTTATACATATGATATTTTAATAAAATTTTTGCATTTCTAAAAGCCATGGGGATGATTAGATTTATAAATGCAAAGTATATGCTACTTTAAAATATGCTGCTATTTTTGTAAAATATAGGGTAATATAATTAAGTGAAAAGAGCAAGTTACAATGCAATACATATAAATATAATTCAATTCGTTTATGATTAGGACATTTCTAGGATACAAAAAACTATCAGCAGTGGTTACCTCTAAAAACTTGGAATGGAAGAAATGAAATCTTTTGCTTTACACCCCTTTTGTACTAAATTTTTGCCATGGGCAGGGATCATTATTTTTATAAAATTATTAATAAAATTATTCCTTCTTTTGAAGTAGTATACTCTAAACATTCAAAAACTCTTTGAAGATATGAAGACCATGCTACAAAACTCATTAAGCCTACCGGATACTAACTACTTCTGTAAAATACACAACAACTCAAGAAAGGCAAACATTCCAAGGAATTACAGTACAGGGAACTCTCAATAGTTTCACTGCGGACATACTCCCTGAAGATTAGTTTAAAACAAAATGATGGGGGCTGCGGGGAGAAGGTGGTGGGAGAGACAGGCAAGACACACAGAAACAGACAGAGACACACAGAGAGAATGAACCTCATCAGTTTAACAATATGCTTAACTGGAATGAAACAACTGAAAAAGCATTCTGTAAGTTTTCAAACCACCAAGACTATAGTACCATTTACCCAGGCAAATTCTTTTTAACAAGCTTCTTTTAAAATCAGAATGTAAATGAGGAATGCAAGAATCAATGGTGCACTGTGTCTTGCAGTAGTACTCACAGATGAATGGAAAAAGAGAAGAAATCAAACTAACACCTCAACCAGTCTTTTTTACGGAAGCAATGAAACAGAAAAGAACACACATACCATAAAGTATATCAACCATAAAATATATGAAGTAATTTGGAAGGCAGAGAGCAGTAAAGTATTTGCTTTGCTGATTGACAAGACAAGCTACACAAAAAGCAATGGGCATAGAAGATTATAATGGATGATTTCCCTCATAATACTGCAATGGAACATATATTTCGGGCTTAAAAATGCTTCTTTAATGACACCAAGTTGAAAATTCTCAAAAAAAAAAAAAAAGTCCATTAAGATTTACTTACATAATATACAAGTCTACTTATTGTGGCCATAATTCTCAAGAACAAGAAGAAAATAATAATAGTGAAGTTCCATGGTAAAATGCAATGGGTTGAATGATAGTATGCTAAAAGTTTACTAATAAAAAATTAAAAGCCAGTAGTCGAGACTATTAAAATTCCCCCAAAGTATAAGATACAATATACTATAAGCCATATCATCTAAGTGGAACCCCTGAATGTTTTAATGCCAATGCTCTTCAGTGCACACTATACGGGAAATATATCATCTTGGTTTTCGCCCTCTTTATTACACAAAATTATCTTTAAAAATAATCAGAACAATCACATAGCATTCTAATACCCTGATAAATCACCTATTTTCATTTTCCTTCCCAGCCTTTGTCCACATGTATATGCCTGTATGACTCTGTAGATTTTTCAAAACCATAACCACAAAATGGATACAACTGCGCATAACTTTTCGTCTCCATATGCATTTCTAGGCACTTCTGTAATATTCATCATACAAACTTCTAATAGTTTTATGAGATTCCACCAGACGTGATAATCTACTTATTATTAGACATTAAGACTAACCCCAACACTTCATTGTAATAACTAACAATGCTTCCTATGTACAGATTTTATGTTGAATTATCCCTTATTTTCTCTATATTAGACCCAAGTAGATTTATTTTAGTGCTCTTGATTAAAGACAGGATGCATCTCTACAATTTTTTCTATTTGTAAAATGCAGAGATTTGCACCTATTCCTTGCAAAGTTATCAAGAATTTAAAATGACAGATGTCTAGCCTGGGAAACAGGGAAATATCATCACCACAAAAAAATGTAAAGGCCAGGCGCAGTGGCTCATGCCTGTAATCTCAGCACTTTGGAAGGCCGAGGCAGGCAGATCACCTGAGGTCAGGAGTTTGAGACCAGCCTGGCCAACAAGGCAAAACCCCGTCTCTACTAAAAATACAAAATTAGCTGGGCATGGTGGTGCATACCTGTAGTCCCAGCTACTCGGGAGGCTGAGGCAGGAGAATGGCTGACCCTGGAAGGTGGTGGCTGCAGTGAACCGAGATCACTCCATTACACTCCAGCCTGGCGACACCACAGTAGCTCACGCCTGTAATCCCAGCACTTTGGGAGGCCGAGGTGGGTAGATCACGAGATCAGGAGTTCGAGATCAGCCTGACCAACATGGTGAAACCTGTCTCTACTAAAAGTCTCTACTAAAAACACAAAAATTAGCTAGGCACAGTGGTGCACGCCTGTAAAAAAAAAAAAAAAAAAAAAAAAAAAATTTTTTTTTTTTTTTTTTTTATTTTTTTTTTTGAGACGGAGTTTCGCTCTGTCGCCTGGGCTAGAGTGCAGTGGCCGGATCTCAGCTCACTGCAAGCTCCGCCTCCCGGGTTTACGCCATTCTCCTGCCTCAGCCTCCTGAGTAGCTGGGACTACAGGCGCCAGCCACCTCGCCCGGCTAGTTTTTTGTATTTTTTAGTAGAGACAGGGTTTCACCGTGTTCGCCAGGATGGTCTCGATCTCCTGACCTCGTGATCCGCCCGTCTCGGCCTCCCAAAGTGCTGGGATTACAGGCTTGAGCCACCGCGCCCGGCCTTTTTTAAATTTTTTTTAAGTAGCTGGGCATGGTGGCACACACCTCCAGTCCCAGCTACTCAGAAGGCTGAGGTGAGAGGACTGCTTGAGTCCAGAAGTTTGAGAGAAACCTGCGCAGGCCCTGTTTCAAAAAAGATATTCTTTAAAAAAAAAAGGTTCACTAACATTTAAAATCATAACAGTTATTCATATCAATCTGTATGAATGCAGATATAAAACCTTTGGTCAAATGCTTTCCAAAATTTGTTTTCATCTTAGCTGTCCCTTTCTATACTGTAATGAAGTACATTTCATCTCTGTAACATATTCTAAAACAATGGTAACATTATCAAGCACATTCTATGTCAGACACTTAACATAATACACTATGTTTAGTTCAAGGTAGATGACATTCTGCCCATTTTACAGATGAGGAAACAACAGGGTCACATAGTCAATAAAGAAAGGTGTCATAGGTGCTCTTAAATCTACTTGTCTCTAAAGCATAAGTTCTTTCTACTATCCCAAGCTGCCTGAAAATAAATTCAAAGTTTTTGGAAGCTATTCACCATTACAAGTACAAACTTGTGACAGAAAACTATTAAGAAACTCTAGGCCGGGCGTGGCGGCTCAAGCCTGTAATCCCAGCACTTTGGGAGGCTGAGACGGGCAGATCACGAGGTCAGGAGATCGAGACCATCCTGGCTAACACAGGGAAACCCTGTCTCTACTAAAAAATACAAAAAACCAGCCGGGCGTGGTGGCGGGCGCCTGTAGTCCCAGCTACTCAGGAGGCTGAGGCAGGAGAAGGGCGTGAACCCAGGAGGCGGAGCTTGCAGTGAGCTGAGATCCGGCCACTGCACTCCAGCCTGGGCGACAGAGCGAGACTCCGTCTCAAAAAAAAAAAAAAAAAAGAAACTCAAATACCTTTGTTATCAGATATTTCATCAGGTAGCATACACATCTCCAGAATCAAACACATGGAAGGTTAGAAAGATCACAGGACTGATCTAAGAAAGAGACCTGGGTTGGAATCCTGACTCTACCATATCAGCTTTATAATGTTAATTAATTATAGATATTATTAACATCATATATATTTGTAAATATTCACTATATATATATATATATATATATATATATATATATATATATATGAAGTTAGAGTACTACCCTTCAAGGTTTCTTCCTGCTCTAAAATTCTATGGTTCTAAAAAACACAGAACTAGAACCAGAGAACACAGGATATATGTCCTAGTGTTCATATTACTAATTCTAATTGTGTAACTCTGTCCTAGTGTTCATATTACTAATTCTAATTGTATAACCCTGGGCCAAGTTTCTTAGCTCCTCTGAAATGCTAATTCCTTGTTTGTAAAGTAGCATGAATACCACAAGAGGCTGGCTGTGGAGCAGGGAGGATGGCTTAAGCCCAGGAGTTCGAGACCAGCCTAGGAAACATAGCAAGACCTCGTATCTACTGAAAATAATAATAATAATTAAAAAAGTAGCCTGGTGTGGTGGAGCGTGCCTGTAATCCCAGCTACTCAGGAGGCCGAAGAGGGTGGATTACTGGAGTCCAGGAGTTTGAGGTTGCAGTGAGCTATGGTCTTGCTACTATATTCCAGTCTGGGCAACAGCAAAACCCTGTCTAAAAATAAAAAATACCACAAGACCTCCCTCCCTAAAGGATCATTATTATGATGAAGACAGAGTGAAAGTGCTATGTAAACTAAAACTATCATGGAATCATTGCTACTATTACATTTGATTAAAGCACATAATGACCAGCCAGGGGAACAAAGTGAGACACCATCTCTACAGAAAATAAAAAAATATTAGCCAGGGGTGGTGGCAGACATCTGTAGTACCAGCTACTCAGGAGGCTAAGGCAGGAGGATCCCTTGGGCACAGGAGGCCAAGACTACAATGAGCTGTGATCACGCCCCTGTACTCCAGCCTGGATGAAAAAGCGAGACCTTGCTTCAAAAAAAAAAAAAAAAAAAAAAAAAAGGAATAAAAGGTTGTCTTAACCTGTGAAGATAACTCATCAGAAGAAAACAGGCTAATAATGAGTTCAGACATAGTTAAATACAGAAAAAAAAAAAAAAAGTAATGAGCTTCAGACTGTATTTTTTAATCTTAGCTCCAATTTCTTACATTCTATAGTAATACTGACAAGGCTCTCAGGTCTCAAAACTTTTTCCTGCTTCATAGACTCATTTTTAAAAATCTGACTGATAAGTTCAGAAATGTAGTTATATTCACAACTAGGACTAAATTTATTTATAAATATTTTAATCAGAAGTTGGGCACGGTGGCTCTTGCCTGTAATCACAATACTTTGGGAGGCCAAGGAGGGCAGATAGATTGCTTGAGCTCAGGAGTTCGAGACCAGCCTGAGCAACATGGTGAAGCCCTGTCTTTACCAAAAATACAAAAAATTAACCAGGTGGGATGGCACGTGCCTGTGGGCCCAGCTACTCCGGAAGCTGAGGTGGGAGGATCACTTGAGCCCGGGGAGGCAGAAGCTGCAGTGAGTTGAGATCACTCCAGCCTGGGTGACAGAGTGAGACCTCGTCTCAAAAAAGAAAATTAAAATTAAATAAAACATTTTAATCGGTATCCAGATAAAGCACTAAATTAAATCATTCAACAAATATTTCTTGAGACCCTGGTAAATATCAGGCACTATTAGAGACACCACCTTTACAACATTGAAGAGAGAAGTTTTTGCCCCCATAGAGCTTAAAGTCTATTGAGAGGGAAGAAAAATAAGAAAATACCAAGCACTGGTAAATGTTAACATGAAAATAACACAAGATGACTATGCTGAAAGGGGAACAGCGCTCTCCATTCACTACATTTAAATGTAATGTAACGTGCATGATCATTTTCAGCAAAACTATAAATAATACATTCTATCTTCCTAAATAAGTCAATCTATAAAGGATGTTTAAAAATTATTTTTTTGGCCAGGCACAGTGGCTCATGCCTGTAATCCCAGTACTTTGGGAGGCCGAGGCAGACGGATCACCTGCGGTCGGGAGTTCAGGACCAGCCTGATCAACATAGAGAAACTCCGTTTCTACTAAAAATACAAAATTAGCCGGCCATGGTGGCTCATGCCTGTAATCCCAGCTACTCAGGAAGGCTAAGGCAGGCAAACTGCTTGACCCTGGGAAGCAGAGGTTGCAGTGAGCCAAGATGGCGCCATTGTACTCCAGCCTGGGCAACAAGAGCGAAACTCCGCCTCAAAAAAAAAGAGAAGAAAATTATTCTTTTTCTGACACAGGTTAGAGGGAAAAAAAATTAACTGCTGTATAGAATGTTTTCATTTGCCCCAACTCCTCTTTCTACACCTGGAAAACTTTTCACCACTAAGTTGTTAGTGTCTCTTTAACCACTCTAAAGTTAGCTAGTCCAGAACATTCTCAGATATCATAAAGGATATCTTTTTCCATAGGTTCTGCAATGCCTTGGTACTGACAAATCCCCAAAAGGAGAATACTACGGACTTCCTACCCGGAAGTAGTTTATGTAGACTACTACCACCTGGCATAACAATAAAGACAATTATGTAATTATTTTTCAAAAGAATGATGTCAAACAGCCAATTTTACTTTATCCATCCGGCTCATGACTATAAATAACCATTACTATCGAGAAGCAGGCTAAGCTACTAATAAAAATCTCATTTCACTATAGGCTTCACTGCTAAAAAGATTACACTACAGTAAGAAAAAAAAAAAACATCTGGGCTCTTCCCACTGATTCTCTCATACTCTATTTACAAAACACTTGAACTCAGCTCATCCACGAATTGGCTATCCACTGAATGCAACTTAGCACTACTAGGCCAAACAAGAGGATGGATAGATTACTTCAGGTTTCCTAAGCAGTAAATTGAAATGAACTAGGAGAACCACAAATAAGGTGAACAGACATTACAAAATACACAAACTCAATTTAAAAGAATTAGATACATATACTTAATACTAAAAAAAAAAAAAAAAAGTGCTAGTAATTTACTAAAAAACTACTGTATACTCATAATTATAAGGCCCTTTCAGGTTAAACTTAAGTTTGTTGGTCACATTCACAATACCTTGCTGAAAAACAAGGGGAAATATTAATTTCAGCTAGTAATCAGAGAAACGCAAATTAAAGAAATCTGAAGAACTGCACGGACTGTTTAAAATAACATCTCGGAAGCAAGGATAATGTGGTTACCATGTATCACAGCACTGGTGGCACTGTAAAATCAGTACAACCCTATTAGAAAACAATATAACTTCAGTTACCAAGAGCTTTAAAAATGTTCATGCTGATTGACGGCGTGATTCCAACTGCTGGACACAATTAGGGAAAAAGATAAAGCTACTTATAGAAGTATTGCTACCTAAAAATGAGGATAAAGAAACAGACAAATGTACAAGGAAAGTAGTTGGTTTTGGTTTATGATACAGCAAAAAAAAAAAAAAAAAAAAAAGACAAAAGTCTGTATAGCCCTGCCTCACATCATATTCAAAAGTAAATTCGGGGCCGGGCGCGGTGGCTCAAGCCTGTAATCCCAGCACTTTGGGAGGCCGAGACGGGCGGATCACGAGGTCAGCAGATCGAGACCATCCTGGCTAATACGGTGAAACCCCGTCTCTACTAAAAAATACAAAAAACTAGCCGGGCGAGGTGGCGGGCGCCTGTAGTCCCAGCTACTTGGGAGGCTGAGGCAGGAGAATGGCGTAAACCCGGGGGGCAGAGCTTGCAGTGAGCTGAAATCCGGCCACTGCACTCCAGCCTGGGCGACAGAGCAAGACTCCGTCTCAAAAAAAAAAAAAAAAAGTAAATTCGGGCCGGGCACGGTGGCTCATGCCTATAATCCCAACATTTTGGGAGGTCAAGCCGGGAGGATCACTTGGGATCAGGAGTTCGAGACCAGCCTGGCCAATATGGTGAAACCCCATCTCTACTAAAAATACAAAAATTGGCCAGGCGTGGTGGCACTGTAATCCCAGCTACTCAGAAGGCCAAGACACAAGAATCACTTGAACCCAGGAGGCGGAGGTTGCAGTGGTGGGAAAGTTGCAGTGAGCCAAGATCGTACCACTGCACTCCAGCCTGGGTGACAGAGCAAAACTCCATCTCAAAAAAACAAACAAAAAAAAGTAAATTCTGGATGCATTTTTTTTTTAAAGACAGGGTCTCACTCTGTCACCCAAGTTGTAGTGCAGTAGTGTGGCCATGGCTCACTGCAGCCTCAAACTCCTGGGAGCAAGTGATCCTCCAGCCTCAGCTTCTCGAGTAGCTAGGACTACCGGTGCATGCCATTATGGCTTTTTTTTTTTTTTTTTTTTTTTCCTTCAGTAGACAGGGTCTTGCTATGTTACCCAGTCTCTTCTGGAACTCCTAGCCTCAAGCAATCCACCCACCTTGGTCTCCCAAAGTGCTGGGATTACAGGCGTGAGCCACCTCACCCAGCGGCACTGCATTTTTAAATGTGAAGAAAAGCAGCAGAAGACATTTCCATGTGGTAAGCAGCCAGGGGTAGTGAGGTGCTGCAGGGGATTATATTGGAATGGGGAAAAGTATTTGATGTTTTATATTCTCTTTTGGCTTAATATATATAGTATCACAATTATATGAAACATACACATGGCACTCTGTGCTTAACCCTTTTGTAACATTTAACACACTTAACTGCAACACACAGTTGGGGAAAAACTGACACAATTAGGGAAAAAGAAAAAGCTACTTGTAGAAGTACTGCTACCTAAAAATGAGGATAAAGAAACAGACAAATGTACAAGGAAAGTAGTTGGTTTTGGTTTATGATATGGCAAAAAAAAAGACAAAAGTCTGTATAGCCCTGCCTCACATTATATTCAAAAGTAAATTCGGGCCAGGCACGGTGGCAAGAACCAGGGCAAGAACCAGGCCCCTCTTTTTCACTACTACATCCCCAGTGCTTAGCACAGTGTCTGCCATATACTAGGTACTCAAAATTTGTGGAGCAATTCCACTTCTGGGTATATACACAAAAGAATCCACTGCAGTGACTTGAACAGATATATTTGTACACCAATGTTCCTGTCACCATTATTCATGCTTGAATAATGGCTATAATAGCCAAAAGGTATAAGTAACCCAAGTATCTGTCAACTGATGAGCAGATAAGCAAAATATGGTATATATATACAATGGAATGTTATTCACTTTTAAAAAGGAATGAATTCTGATAAACGTTACAACATGTATCACCTAGAACACATGCTAAACGAAACAGCCACAAAGAACAAATATTGTATCATTCCACTTATACTAAATACCTAGAATAGTCAAATACAAAGAAAGTAGAACAGTGATTACCAGGGGCTGGGAGGTGGAAGGCAGCGAGGGAGGGAGGGAGGAACAAGGCCCTATTGTTTAATGGGTACAGTTTTATTATAAGATGGTAAAAAAAGTTCTGGATATGAATGATGACAATGGTTGCACAACAATGTAAATGTTCTCAAAGCCACTGAACTGTATACTTAAAATGGTTACAATGGCAATTTTTATATATATTTTACCAAAATTAGAAAAAAAAAACCTTCTGGAATGAGGAAAGTAGAATTATGAGTGGTTTTTCATATTGATAATAATTTCTCTGTAAAATATTATCTCAAGAAGCAGAAAAATGAAGTGATTTTTATAAGACACTCATCTCCAGCATTATTCCTACCCAAGTTAGCTTTTACACAAAACTTAAAGAAACAAAAGTAGTTGCCTACACACTTATTTCACATGAAGTACAGAAGGAAAAAAGAAAAAAGTTTTCCCTTTCAAAATAGACTCCAGAAATTCCAATCATATTTTTCAGAGCTATTCTGAAGAGGACATCAAATTGCAGTATTGCTTTATCCTAATACTATTTGCATATTTAAGTACAATCAATTCTTTAATCAGCCACACTAACACCAATATCGCACGTAAAATAATTCCAATACAATTTTATTTGACTTTGTAGAATTCAATAAAGCCAAATATGCCTTCCCTTCCTGTCCCTGACCACTTCCCAGCTTAAACCTATTATTTGTAACCTGGGACCCAGTGTGGGAGAAGAACGCAATTTCCATGAGATGTGACAAAGAAAACAATCTACATAAGGATAATTGTTGATTATATCAGCTTTAAAGATAATTTTAACTTGACATAATTGGAAGAACAGTTTTTATACTGTATACAATTTAAAAGCATCTCCCAGATGGGAGAACATGCCATCTGGATTCTTTTCAAATTTGAGATGCTTATGGATTGTATGCTATATTATCCTAAATTTTCTCCTACCTCTTTGACCACTCTTATCAGTGATCCTACTTCTTCCTCCTGCCAAGTTAAGCATGATGTTTTCACCTCTGACCCTTTGGCTCTTTATTTCTAATCACCCTCACCAAAAGCCAATGTACACTATGCATAATGATCCCAAAAAAATCTCCTGCTCTTATCTCTGCTGAACCACAGTTACATAATATCAACTTAAGGTTGAAGTATCTAAAATCCAATGTCTCTTTCTCTCCAAAATCAGCTTGCATTTGGATGCAAGAGTATAGAAAATATTATTACTACTATGTTCCAACTACATACATTATTGCAAGAAATGTTTTGAGAAGCAGAAACAAAGAAAAGGGTACGCATTCCAAGACGTCAGAAAAACTATGTGCTATCAAAATATTAAGTATTAACCAAAACATAATTATTGAAAGTTTCAGTACAACACATTTTAAAAATATACACACATATTTATGTACCTAGAAATGTACATATGTATGTTATCTCCTACAAAATTATAAATGGCAAAGCTAGGATCCCCCTGCTCAAAGCTAACCCTCTGCTTCACATCAAGCTCCATGCTGTGATCATCACAGATACACTATAAATGGTCACTCAAAGAATCTTTAGGCAAAATGAGGGGTTGCAAGTTAAGTAAGAAGCAGCAGCTTTAAGAGACCTGTACTAACAGATAAAAGGCTCTGCAGAACACAGAAGCTGAGCTGAAGGCATATACTCCTCCTGGAACTCAAGGCAATTCATAAGAATAGGCCTCTAAAAACTACAGGAGACTCGATTGCCTCCCAATCCCCAACCAAAACAGGCCCAAACACCTGCCACAGCATTTCCCTTCTAAGGAATGCCCATTTTGGTTGTTAAATATGAAATTAGTTTACTTCAGGATCAGCTTGCAAGTAAGTCCAGTATATCTATCTCTGGATGCCACATAAGCATTAGCTCAACAAATATTAAATACTATACTCCAAGCACTGTTCTAGGTGCTGGAGTTAAAGCAATGTAAAGGCAGCTGACAAATATCCTTCCTCTCACTTAACATTCTAGATTGGGGAAAGAGACAACTCATGTAAATGTATGTTTGATGGTAATATTAAGCAAAATAAACTGAAAAAGGAGGGCTGGAAAAGCAAGGGATATTATTTTATATGTAATGGCCAAAGAATGTTCCACTGAAAGGGTAATACTTGAGCAAAATATCCTGGAGAAATGAGTAACCCAGTCAGGCAGAGGGATCAGCAAGTACAAAGGCCACAAAGTAAAAACCTATTTGAGCAAATTACTGAATTTCTTTAGGTTGTTTTCTCATCCATAAAACGGGTATAATATCCCCTATCATATAATAACTAAGGTAGTATATTACCTCAAGTATCTGACACATGCAATGTACTCAATAAATGGAATTACTGAGCTATCTGGGGGGCCTATCGTGCCAGCAAAACCCTCCTCAGCCTATTGTCTGGCACACAGAAAAATCCCAGAAAAAGTAAAGGTCGAGTATCCCTTATCCAAAATGCTTGGGACCAAAAGTGTTTCAAATATAAATATTCCAAAATCCAAATATTAATATTGTTTGGATTTGGGATTATTTGTATTATACTTAGCAGTTGAGCATCACATATCCACAATGTTCCAATGAATATTTCTTTGGAGCATCATGTGGATGCTTAAAAGGTTTCAGATTTTGGAGGATTTTGGATTTGGGATGCTCAACCTGTATTATTATACGGTCTCTGTAAATAACCTATAAGGCAAATGGGATTACTTACAGCTGGGAAAACTTGAGGCTCAGAGATTTGCCCAATCCTCTGCTATCCCCTAAAATTCCTATAAGGATGCACAAACATACTCCACAATTAAATAGAGGACTTAAAAGTACACTGCCAAGATGAAGAAACCACTCACATTATTGTCCACTGATCAGCAGTATGGTAGTGTAGCATTAAGAACTCAGGAACAGAAAACCAAACACCACATGTTCTCACTTGTAAGTGGGAGCTGAATGAAGAGAACACATGGACATATGGGGGGAAACAACACACACTGGGGCTGTGGGGGAGGGGGAGAGCATCAGGAAGAATAGCTAATGGAAGCTGGGCTTAATACCTAGGTGATGGGATGATCTGTGCAGCAAACCACAGGTTTACCTACGTTAACAAACCTGCACATGTACCTCTGAACTTAAAGTAAAAAAAAAATAAAAAATAACTCAGTAGTGGCCAGGCACGGTGGCTCACGCCTGTAATCCCAACACTTGGGAAGCCAAAGCGGCCGGGTCGCTTGGGCCCACGAGTTCAAAACCAGCCTAAGCAATATGGTGAGACCCCCATCTCTGCAAAAAACATGAAAATAAGCTGGGCTTGGTGGAATGCACTTGTAGTTCCAGTTACTCAGGAGGCTGAGGTAAGAGTATTACTTGGGCCCAGAAAGTCAAGGCTGTAGTGAGCCGTGATCGTGCCACTTACACTCCAGTCTGGGCAACAGAATGAGACCTTATCTCAAAAAAAAAAAAAAAAAAAAAAAAAAAAAAAAAAAAAAAACTTAGGAACCAGATTGCCTGGGTTCACATTAAGGCTCCAACACTTCCTAAGTTTCCTAAGTATGTATGTGCTTAGAAAAAGTTTAGGCTCACTATGCCTCCATTTCCTCACACACAAACAGAAAATAATAATAGCACCAACACCTCACAGGCTTGTAGGGAAATTTAAATGCATTAATTTTTCTATTTTTTTCATTATTTTAAAAGGAAATGTTTCTGAGTCATAAAATGGATTAATTTTTGAAATCACTTCTATTTCAGTGCCTCACAAATAAGGCTGTCTACTGTTAGCAGTAATAGCATAAAAGTAAAATAAGGAAATCACCATCAAAACATTTCTACTTTTTATGAAGAACTATAGAAACTGTAAAGATACTGGAGGAAAAAAACAAAAAGCAGCAGAAAAGGGAGGCTGGAATATGAAAACCAAAACACAAACTGGAATCATAATGCTGCCTGACCTAGACCAGTTTACCTGAACAGATTATTCTTATTAGAATTATTGTTCTTTACTATGGCAATGCTTTAGATTAACATTTTGTTTCAAAGTTTATTTTCTAAAAAGGTTAATTCCTTAAAATTAATTCAGATACCACTTTACTCAAGATTACAGCAGTACAGTATAAGAAACTTTATCATCAGTACAGTGTAAGAAACTTTATCATATCCCTGCCGCTAAGCCTTTTCTAGTTGCTAGTTGATGTTTATTATAAAACATGAAACATATCACATGCAACTTTAAACATCCATCAGCTCTCAGTTGAAAATAAGCTTTTCTCCTACTTAATCCCCCAAAAGGTTCCTGATCACTATGAGAAGTTTAACTTCCTCCTCTGTCTTTTCCATTTAGAGTTCTTGTATCCTTTTTATTCTCTTTCCCCAAGGAAAGTATCACTATGAAATCTATAAATCATCCCACTGGGAGGCAGTGTATCACCATGTAAAGAAGTGTTCTAGAATTAGGCAGAACTGGATTCAAAAAGTAAGCTTGGTCACTTATTAGCTGAGTGATCTTGGGCAAGTCTCTTAACAATTCGGAACCTCAGTAAATGACCTCAACAGGGTTGTTGTAAGAAACAAAAAATTAAATGTTAGGGAACCTAGTACAACTTGTCATATAGTAAGAAAATGCTGTAAGTGGTATCCTGTCAATACAAACGTTATCATTAATGCAAAACCAACTATGGGAAACTATTTTTCTTCCAACATCAGCTTTTAAATATGAATACCAATAATGCAATTATAATGCAGGGTTACATTTCTTTAAAAAAAATCGAAGGTTTCAATTCAATTACCATTTGAGAACCTGTATAATATACACTACAATGAAACAAGGATTCAAAATCAGATGAAAACAGTTCCTAGACTGAAAAGTTTAATCTTGTTATAAGTGATAAATCTGGATATTTGCCAATATTGTACATTCAAACACTGTATATACATACATGCACACATAATTGCCTCAAGTTAGAAATCTTTCTTTTTTTTAATTTAATTTCATCTTTTTTTTTTTTTTAAGAGAAAGAGTCACTGTCACCCAGGCTGGAGTGCAGTGGCACAACCTTGGCTCACTGCAGCCTCAACCTCCTGGGCTCAAGTAATCCTCCCATCTCAGCCTCCTAAGTTGCTGAGACTACAGATGTACACTGCCACGCCTGGCTAATTTTTGAATTTTTGGTAGAGACAGGGTCTTGCTATGTTGCCCAGGCTGGTCTGGAACTCCTGGGCTCCTGCCTCTGCCTCCCAAAGTGTTGGAATTATAGGTGTGAGCCACTGCTCCCGGCAGAAACCTATTTTTCTGTAGTAACTTAGAAAACTGCTTCAGTCTAACTTAAAAGGATTAGGAACAGAATATCCTACTATAGGAACTTTTCTAATAAAATCCCATATTGTCCAAATGATCCCTCTGAAATTTTTCAAGCATATTTAGAATACCCCAATATGAATATAACTACTGAATATTCCTCAATGAATAGTAGCACTTTATGCACTGATATTTAATCAAAACTCAGAAAGTACATATATGGCACGGCACAGTGGCTCATGCCTGTAATCTCAGCACTTTGGGAGGCCAAGGTGGGCGGATCACCTGAGGTTGGGAGTTCGAGACCAGCCTGACCAATATGGAGAAACCCCGTCTCTACTAAAAGTACAAAATTAGCTGGACATGGTAGCACATGCCTGTAATCCCAGCTACTCGGGAGGCTGAGGCAGGAGAATTGCTTGAACCCAGGAGGCAGAGGCTGCAGTCCAGCCTGGGCAACAAGAGCAAAACTCCGGCTCAAAAAAAAGTACATATACTCAAAACTGGAAAAATCCATTTGTCATTGACAAGTTTGCTTTTCAAAAACATACCTTCATGCTCCTGTTTCCCTGCCAGCCATGACTACCACCACTTCCTCAATTCTCCTGCCAGGAGTAAAGTCTGAGGAATGTCTTTTGGCCTGAATGAGTGGTGGAAACAGGGAGGGACATATCCCAAAGGAAAAATATTATGGTTTTGCTAATAATATTTCCTACATTTTATCTTCTTCTTTATAATAGTGTAGAAGGGAAATTCTCAAAGGTTCATGTTCCTATTTTTAATACTATTTCTTTAGACCACAAAAAAATGCCTCTAGTTTTGTAAGAAGATATTAAACACGTTCTTTGTAATAATATTTAGCCACCATAAAGTTTGCAAGTTAGGTACAAGGCAGTAGACACACTGGTGAGTGCAAAAATTCTCCTTGCTTTTGAAAGGAGAAAAAGGAAGCATATATTTAGAATACCCCAATATGAATATAACTACTGAATATTCCTCAATGAATAGTAGCACTTTATGCACTGATACTTAATCAAAACTCAGAAAGTACATATATGGCACGGCGCAGTGGCTCATGCCTGTAATCTCAGCACTTTGGGAGGCCAAGCATATTCTAAATATGCTAAGGAAAAAGATTATCGCATTTCCCAATCCTGAAATGGAAGTACTTCAAGTATACCAAACCTCAATCTTTTTTTTTTTTTTTTTTGAGATGGAGTCTCGGTCTGCGGCCCAGGCTAGAGTGCAGTGGCCGGATCTCAGCTCACTGCAAGCTCTGCCTCCCGGGTTTACGCCATTCTCCTGCCTCAGCCTCCCGAGTAGCTGGGACTACAGGCGCCCGCCACCTCGCCCGGCTAGTTTTTTTGTATTTTTTAGTAGAGACGGGGTTTCACCGTGTTAGCCAGGATGGTCTCGATCTGCTGACCTCGTGATCCGCCCGTCTCGGCCTCCCAAAGTGCTGGGATTACAGGCTTGAGCCACCGCGCCCGGCCACCTCAATCATTTTATATGATGGGTGTGTGGGCGAGTGAATGAAATGAAAATCAACTACTAGGCCAGGTGCGGTGGCTCATGCCTGTAATCCCAGCACTATGGGAGGCCAAGGGCGGGTGGATCACGAAGTCAGGAGTTCAAGACCAGCCTGACCAACATGGTGAAACCCTGTCTGTACAAAAAATACAAAAATTAGCCCGGCGTGGTGGCACGCACCTGTAATCCCAGCTACTCAGGAGGCTGAGGCAAGAGAATTGCCTGAACCCAGGAGGCAGAGGTTGCAGTGAGCCAAGATCACGCCACTGCACTCCAGTCTGGGCAACAGAGCGAGACTCCATCTCAAAAAAAAAAAAAGAGGCCGGGCGCGGTGGCTCAAGCCTGTAATCCCAGCACTTTGGGAGGCCGAGACGGGCGGCTCACGAGGTCAGGAGATCGAGACCATCCTGGTCTACACGGTGAAACCCCGTCTCTACTAAAAAATACAAAAAAACTAGCCGGGCGAGATGGCGGGCGCCTGTAGTCCCAGCTACTCGGGAGGCTGAGGCAGGAGAACGGCGTAAACCCGGGAGGCGGAGCTTGCAGTGAGCTGAGATCCGGCCACTGCACTCCAGCCTGGGCGACAGAGCGAGACTCCGTCTCAAAAAAAAAAAAAAAAAAAGAGCTGCCATCTTGCATCCCCGTGTGTGCGCCTAATCTCAGCTGGTCCACCCAAGACCCCCTAAGCACCAACCCTAGTCCCCTGCGCGGCCCCTTATTCGCTCCGACAAGATGAAAGAAACAATCATGAACCAGGAAAAAACTCGCCAAACTGCAGGCACAAGTGCGCATTGGTGGGAAAGAACTGCTCGCAGAAAGAAGGAGGTGGTTCATAGAACAGCCACAGCAGATGATAAAAAACTTCAGTTCTCCTTAAAGAAGTTAGGGGTAAACAATATCTCTGGTATTGAAGAGGTGAATATGTTTACAAACCAAGGAACAGTGATCCACTTTAACAACCCTAAAGTTCAGGCATCTCTGGCAGCGAACACTTTCACCATTACAGGCCATGCTGAGACGAAGCAGCTGACAGAAATGCTACCCAGCATCTTAAACCAGCTTGGTGCAGATAGTCTGACTAGTTTAAGGAGACTGACCGAAGCTCTGCCCAAACAATCTGTGGATGGAAAAGCACCACTTGCTACTGGAGAGGATGATGATGATGAAGTTCCAGATCTTGTGGAGAATTTTGATGAGGCTTCCAAGAATGAGGCAAACCGAATTGAGTCAATTTCTGAAGATAAAACTTGAAGAAGTCACTGGGAGCTGCTATTTTATATTATGACTGCTTCTTAAGAAATTTTTGTTTATGGAACTGATAAAATCTAGATCTCTAATATTTTTAAGCCCAAGCCCCTTGGACACTGCAGCTCTTTTCAGTTTTTGCTTATACACAATTCATTCTTTGCAGCTAATTAAGCCGAAGAAGCCTGGGAATCAAGTGTGAAACAAAGGTTAATAAAGTTCTTTGCCTAGTTAAAAAAAAAAAAAGAAGAAGGTATCAACCTTTGGGTAACAGTAACTGCATATATAAGATGATCATGGGGCCGGGCGCAGTAGCTCACGCCCGTAATCACAGCACTTTGGGAGGCCAAGACGGGCGTTATCACTTGAGCTCAGGAGGTCAACACAAGCCTGGCCAACACAGTGAAACCCTTTCTCTACTAAAAATACAAAAATTAGCCAGGTGTGGTGGCGGGTGCCTGTAACCGCAGCTACTTGGGAGGCTGAGGCAGGAGAATCACTTGAACTCGGGAGGTAGAGGTTTCAGTGAGCCAAGATTGCACCACTACACTCCAGCTTGGCCAACAGAGTAAGGCTCTGTCTCAAAAAAAAAAAAAAAAAAAAAAAAAAAGATCATGGGCTCTTTTAACTTAGTTTATTAACAACCAACCGCCAAAGACTGAAGCATTCCAAGGCTACGTTAAAGCCCTCAGTTGTTTTGTATGTTTTCTCAGTTGTTATTTTTCCCCTAAAGTTTTTCAGTGAAGCCCTAATTTTTCAGTATTTGTCACTAATCTCAAATTAGGAACACAATGTCAAAACTGCATTGATGGCTGGTTTTAGCCCAATATTCTTTAATGTAGAGTAAACCCAATACACAGTATTTCAATAGGTATTTTTTAACACTTCCGTAGTGACAAAGTCCAACTGACTATATTCCCTAAGGGCAGAGACTGTGTAATCTAGTTTACCACTGTATAGCCCATCTTTCATAGGTACTTTTTTTCTTTTTTTTGAGACGGAGTTTCACTCTTGTCGCCCAGGCTAGAGTGCAATGGCGCGATCTCAACTCACTGCAACCTCCACCTTCCAGGTTCAAGCAATTCTCCTGCCTCAGCCTCCCGAATAGCTGGAACTACAGGCATGCGCCACCATGCCAAACTAATTTTGTATTTTTAGTAGAGACGAGGTTTCTCCATGTTGCTCAGGCTAGTCTTGAATTCCCGACCTCAGGTGATCTGCCCACCTCAGCCTCCCAAAGTGCTGGGATTACAGGTGTGAGCCACCACTCCCGGCCTATTTTTTTCTTTTCTTTTCTTTTTTTTTTTTTTTTGAAACGGAGTCTTGCTCTGTTGCCAGGCTGGAGCGCTGTGGCGCAATCTCGGCTCACTGCAATCTCAGCCTCCCCGGTTCAAGCAATTCCCCTGCCTCAGCCACCCGAGTAGCTGGGACAACACGTGCGCGCCACCATGCTAGGCTCGTTTTTTGTATTTTAGTAGAGACGGGGTTTCACCATGTTGGCCAGGATGGTCTCGATCTCCTGACCTCATGCTCTGCCTGCCTCAGCCTCCCAAAGTGCTGGGATTATAGGCACGATGAGCCACCGCACCCGGTCCCCCATAAGTACTTTAAATACCAGCTGATTTTAACAATGAGCCCTAGAGAAACTTATGAAATGCATGTATACAGTTTGAACATAATTTGAGAGGGTTCACAAATCTCCATCCCACCCATGGACCCCAGCTTAAAAACCACCAATATAGTATTTAAAATCCAACTGTATTTCTTTAATTTTATTTTACTACTGTTTTTTATTTTTTGAGTGGGGGTCTCACTCTATCACCCAGGCTGGAGTACAATGTTACGATCTCGGCTCACTGCAACCTCCGCCTCCCAGGCTCAAGTGATCCTCCCACTTCTGCATCCTGAGTAGCTGAGACCACAGGTGAGCGCCACCGCACCAGGCTGATCGGGTTCTTTTTTTTTTTTTGTATTTTTGGTAGAGGGGGCGTTTTACCATGTTGCCCAAGCTGGTCTCGAACTCCTGAGCTCAAGTGATCCACCAGCCTCAGCCTCCCAAAATGCTGGGAATACAGGCATGAACCACCTAGCCCGGCCCATTAATCTTATATAATAAATCAAATCTCCCCAAAATAACCTTTTGTCTCCCATAGTCACTACACAGGCCACAAATTCCTTCATATGGTCAGAAATGCAGTCCCCCTTCAAGCTATATCTTGTCTCATAATGGTTTCAATTAACTAAATAAAAGACCTTAAAAATTAAACGGACCTATTTAATGATAGTGACACCAACAAAACTTCCAAACGTCAACCAGCTAGAGGGAAAAAAAAAACACAAATTACTCAATGAACTATTAAAATAGCCAAGTATGAAAACAAAACTGGAAGTGCCCTTAAGATCAGATACTACCATTCACTCCCACTCAAAGGAAAAGAAAAAAAAAAGATCTTAGTTTACAATACAGTTGTTTCCACAATTGTGCCAAAATAACTTCTCCACATTTGAATTCACCTTCAGTAATATTTTTTGAGGTGACAGCACAAGCATAAACAGGCCAGAAACATAAAATAGCTTTAAAAATCTCAATAAAAGAGGAATATTTATTTTATGAAATGACATATCAATCTCTATAAGACTTAACTCTCAAACTATGCTACAGAATCAGTTTACCTTCAAAAGTCTCTAAACTGGATCTTTTTCTTTCTTTTCTAGTAACACTTCTCCCTAGTCACAAAAGGATTCATCTTCTTTCTACTGTCTTCTCAGAAAAAATTTCTACAATCCACATTTCTTCCTAAGAAAATGGTAAAGGGAACCTGAATAACACGTATTGCTTATCTTAGAGTTTTGTTTTAACTTAGGTGGCCCTCAGGAAAGTTGCTTTTCAACATTAAGACAATATAATCACCTCAGTCTAACAGCCACTTGAAAAAAATTCAACTGGAAATTCTCCTGGATTTTAAAAAAAACACTATCTTGTCTTTTTACTATTGACCATGTACCAATAAAAACTCCCCCAAAAGGGTAAAAGTAAACAAACTCCCAGAATATGGCAATTTAAAATAATTTAAATCACTTTCATTCCCACGGAAATCCCTACAGGTCCTATTTTATTTTATTTTATTTTATTTTATTTTATTTTATTTTAGAGACAGTCTTGCTCTGTCACCCAGGCTGCAGTGCAGTGACGCGATCTCAGCTCACTGTAACCTCCACCCCCAGGTTCAGGGGGTTCTCCTGCCTCAGCCTCCCAAGAAGCTGGGATTACAAGCACACGCCACCACACCTGGCTAATTTTTATGTTTTTGGTAGAGATGGGGTTTCACCATGTTGGCTAGGCTGGTCTTGAACTCCTGACTCAGGTGCTCCACCTGCCTCGGCCTCCCAAAGTGCTGGTATTACAGGCATGAGCCACCGTGCCCAGCCTCTACAGAGGTTTTAAATCCCTTCTTACTGCTTACTAAGTGGGCAAGTTATTTGGTCTCTCTATGCTTCAGTTTCTTCTGAAAAAGAAGGTATTAATTAGGGTCATCATACATCCTTTCTCTCAAACAGTCCTAGTTTCTGCTATTATCTCAGCATGCCATTCGGTGAGTGCCCCCTTTCACTCACTCTTCACTTGATCTTAGCCAAAAGGCCAAGAAGCAATCCCTTTCAGGCTCAAAAGTATCCTAGATTGAACAACAAATAATATGGTCACCCAACCTCATAGAGTTATGAAGATAAAGTAAGCTAATACACACAAAGCATGTTTTAAGAATATCTGGCATATGGTAAGAGTTCAGTTAGTATTAGTTCTTGTTAATGTTAGTCACTGTCAGTGACTTTTTATAGAAGATTTTGAACTGTATAATGAACAGTGCTCCCACAATATTCCTTCTTATAAATAAAATGATGCACACATTAAATTCTTCCAAAAAACTAAGCAGCACTAACTGCTTGAAATCAACACTAACCAATTTATCCCACAGCAATAGCAGTATCAACAGCATTCACATTGTATCACAAATTGTAATAGAGGCCATATTAGAGTTACTAACAGGAAAGTGACAGTGAAAAGTAAAACTTTATTTAGTGCCAAACCAAGTCCCTTAATATCTAGCAGCCTTTCTCAACCAGTGTTCCTCATGTTTAACTACAGAACTCAGAAAATGACTTGACTACAGAACTCAGAAAATGACTTGAGTGACTATTTCCTGAAGTCTCCCAAGAATGATACCTAACTAATATCTTTCTAGATGTGCAGGGGAGAAACTAATTTATAATATATGATGGATGCCTTGGGGAGTAATTCTGTCATGGAACACCAGTTCTTGATTTTCTTGGAATACAAAGGGGGAAATATGGATGAAAAGACTCCTCAATGAACAAAGAGTCTAAGACTGCTTGCTGTTCATCACCTGAGAAAAAAGTATTTCCTACATGTTAAAGCTTAAAGGAATGATCAATATAAATATATAAATTTGACTCATGGCAATGAAAAGCACAAATAGATGTATTTGGCTTTCCTTGTCTCCACAAATTTATCTTAGGTCAGAAGTCCAACATCCAGAATTCCTTCAGATAAAAAAAACTTCAGTTACAATTAAAAAAAAAAAAAAGAAAAAGAAAAAAAAACAAGAAGACTGGGCGCAGTGGCTCACGGCTGGAATCCTAGCACTTTAGGAGGTGGAGATGGGTGGATCACCTGAGGTTGGGAGTTTCAGACCAGTCTGGCCAACATGGGGAAATCCCATCTCTACCAAAAACACAAAAAATTAGCCGGGTGTGGTGGCACACGCCTGTAGTCCCTGCTACTTGGGAGGCTGAGGCGAGGGAATCGCTTGAACCTGGGAGGTGGAGGTTGCAGTGAGCCCATCGTGCAACTGCACCACAGCCTGGGCAACAAGAGCGACACTCCGTCTAGGGGGGAAAAAAAACAGAAAGGAAAAAGAAAACTAAGACTAAGATACCAATCACTAATGAACCTAGTAACTTGGGGCCCTGATATTAACTATTTATCACCTGATAACAGTAACAACAAGAAAACTTAATAGTGAAAGATGAACTAAAATAGGAAGTATAAGCAAACAGGAGACATTAATAGAATAAAAAAGAATTTTTAAGGTACAATTAGATAACAAAAAATCCCCCTAAAGAACCAGAGTGCTGAATTAGCCTGAACGTTTTACTTCAAATCTAACCACTCAATAAAACAAGCTGAAGGACTGGGGAACATTTCTCAGACACAATCTCCATTTTAAATAGAGCATAAAGGACATAAAAGAAAAAATATCTATGAAATCATTTCATGTCTCATATGATTTCCCCCCAAAAAATTCAAGAATATAATTCATTATTCCAAAAACTTTAATAAGCATAAGCAAACAAAATCAATGCTTAGATTTACTTCAACTACTTCTATTACTATTAGAAGACAATATAGACCTCAGGCAGCAATTCATCTGACTCCGGGTAAAAATCTGTATTTACCTTGCACTATACATGAAAAAGAGTCTTGATTTTGTAAAATTAAAATAAGAATGCACGGTCTCTGATGACAGATAGCCCAAGACCTAAACCCGGTAAGGGAAACAACTGAGTTTTAACAAAAAAGCACAAAAGTTTTGAGGCCAGGCTAATCAGAGTGTGAATCCAAAGCCGTCAATTATCATCCTGTGACTTGCGACAAGGCATTTACTCTCTAAGAGCGTCAACTTCCCCATGTGTAAAATGATGAGGACCGCCTATCTTGCAAAGTGGTTGAGAAGATTAAACAGAAGATTAAAACAAGGTTACTGGTATTCAGTAGGAACTTAAATAGCAGTTAAACTAAGTTTCTTAGAATGCTTCAGGTTTCAAAAGTTATTCTTGCAAAAACGTAAATAGGACTTGCTTTTCCCCCTCCTTGAACAATGTACAACAGAATTTAAACTTTTTGAGATAAGGCCTTACTCTGTTGCCCAGGATGAAGTGCAAAGGCATGATCATGGCTCACTGCAGCCTCAACCTCCTGGGGTTCAAGTGATCCACCCACCTCAGCCTCCCCAGTAACTGGGGCCACAGGTTGCACAACCACACCCAACTAATTTTTAAATTTTTTTGTAGAGACGGGGTCTCCCTATGTTGCCCAGGCTGGTCTCAAACTCCTGGGCTCAACAGATCTTCCCACCTTGGCCTCCCAAAATGCTGGGATTCAGAGGGTGAGTCACCATGCCCAGCCAACTTATTTCTTATAAAGGAATTTTATCTTTGAATTGTCCCTTAAGTTAGACAGAGCTTACTGAAATCTCCCTAGTTTGTCTCATCAAGCCTACTAATGTATTTCCCAATTAAAATACAGTCATGTGCCATATAATGACATTTTAGCCCACAACAGACTGCATATAAGACAGTGGTCCCAGCCGGGCATGGTGGCTCATGCCTGTAATCCCAGCACTTGGGGAGGCCAAGGCAGGCAGATCACGAGGTCAGGAGTTTGAGACCAGCCTGACCAACATGGTGAAAACCCGTCTCTACTAAAAATACAAAAATTAGCTGGGTGTGGTGGCACGCACCTGTAATCCCAAGCTAATCGGGAGGCTGAGGCAGGAGAATCGCTTGAACTCAGGAGGCAGAGGTTGCGGTGAGCCAAGATCTCGCTACTCCACCCCAGCCTGAGCGACAGAGGGAGATTTCGTCTCAAAAAAAAAAAAAAAAAAAAAAAGACAGTAGTCCCATAAGATTATAAGGGAGCTGCCCTATAGAGATGTATTAATTTTTCTTTTCTACCGTATTTTTATTGTATCTTTTTTGTTTTCAAACACAAACACTTACCACTGTGTTATAACCGCCTACGATATTCAGTACAGCAACATGCTGTACAGGATTGTAGCCTAGGAGCAACAGGCAATACCATATGGCATAGGTGTGTAGTAGGCTATTCCATCTAGGTGTGTGTAAGTACACTGTATGATGCTCACAAACCAAAATCACCTAAAGATGCATTTCTCAGAAGGTATGCCCGCCGTTAAGCAATGCATGACTGTAATAAAAAAGAATAGACCGGCTGGGCACAGTGGCTCACGTCTGTAATCCCAGCACCTTGGGAGGCTGAGGCGGGCAGATCACCTGAGGTCGGGAGTTCGAGACTAGCCTGACCAACACGGAGAAACCCCATCTCTACTAAAAATACAAAATTAGACGGGTGTGGTGGCGCATGCCTGTAATCCCAGCTACTCGGGAGGCTGAGGCAGGAGAATCGCTTGAACCCAGGAGGCAGAGGTTGCAGTGAGCTGAGATCGTGCCCTTGCACTCCAGCCTGGGTGACAAAAGCCAAACTCAGTCTCGAAAAAAGAAAAGAATACACCATTGACATTATTCATCCTCTTTCTTCAGCAGGAGGAATGTAAAACAATTTCAATAATCTCTTCTTGGCCAGGCACAGTAGCTCTGCCTGTAATTCCAGCACTTTGGGAGGCTGTGGTGGGTGGATTACCTGAGGTCAGGAGTTTGAGACCACCCTGGCCAACATGGTGAAACCATGTCTCTACTAAAAACACAAAAAATTAGCTGGGCGTGGTAGCGGGCGCCTGTAATCCCAGCTACTGGGAGGCTGAGGCAGGAGAATCACTTGAACACGAGAGGCAAAGGTTGCAGGGAGCCCAAGATCACGCCACTGCACTCCAGCCTGGGCAACAAGAACAAAACTCGTCTCAATAAATAAATAAATCTCTTCTTGACTTACTACAATAACCATATGTAAAGACTCCTTGGTGTCTACTGGTAAGTATCAAAGATCTATACCAAGCATACATTAAAAACACAATTCAGATAGCAGATTACCACAGCTGCTGAAGATGTGTAGATTTTTAAAAGGCACATACACAAAAATTAGACTCCACCAAGCAACACCACTTACAATGAAGAAATATAAAATTTGGGTAAATTAAACGTAAAGCAGGCAACTCAAGAGACTGAAAAATCAAACTGATAATTTTCCTTTCTCACGTATCTTTGCCGATCAGAACACAGGATAACCATCATTTATGATACACAGAAACATAAAGAATTATTACACAGGGACAGTATTGAACCACGAACTAAAGTCCTGAACATATAGCCAATGCAGAAGAATATAAAGAACTTTTTTATTTTGTAGACTGAGTCTCGCTCTGTCACCCAGGCTAGAACGCAGCGGCGCGATCTCAGCTCACTGCAACCTCTGCCTCAGCCTCCCAAGTAGCTAGGACTACAGACACGCACAACCACGCCCAGCTAATTTTTGTATTTTTAGTAGAGATGGGGGTTTCACCATGTTAGCCAGACTGGTCTTGAACTCCTGATCTCGTGATCCGCCTGCCTCAGCCTCCCAAAGTGCTAGGATTACAGGCGTGAGCCAAGACACCCAGCCAAACACTTTTAAAATAGCCTATGTCTTTAAAGTTCCTTCCTTACTCTCCAACAATCAGTCTATACTGATTGCATATACTCCAACATCAGTATATACTGATGCCCACACCTGAGACTATCCCTTTCCCTTGCTATTCTCCCCAACTCCCAAAATGGTACTCCATTATATAGCAAACTGTACGTTTTAGTTTTTTAATTTTTTTTGAGACAGGGTCTTGCTCTGTTGCCCAGGCTGGGTGCAGTGACACAATCATGGCTTACTGCAGCCTCTATCTACCAGGCTCAGGCAATCCTCCTGCCTCAGCTTCCCAAATAGCTGGGACCACAGGTGTGCACCACCACATCTAATTTTTAAATTGTCTGTAAAGATAGGGTCTCCCTATGTTGCCCAGGCTGGTCTTGAACTCCTTGGGCTCAAGCGATCCTCCCACTTTGGCCTCTCAGCTTCCCAAAGTGTTGGTATTACAGGTGTGAGCCACTGTGCCCGGCCGATTTTGGTTTAAGTTCAAAAGTCAACTTGCAGCATCAAAAACTGAAGTCTGCCATCTATTATAAAGAACCCAAAGCAGAAAGATTATGCTATTCTCTGTTTACTACCTTCCCACATATGACTGTGGGTGGTATCAGTTAAACATGCACAATATTAAGCATTACTAAACTGCGTATTTTCACATCTAACCCTAAATTCCCAAAGGAATAGATCTGAGCCTTAGCCTGTCTCCCAAGCCCATCCCATTTATTTTAATC
Source organism: Rhinopithecus roxellana (assembly GCF_007565055.1). NCBI lineage: Eukaryota > Metazoa > Chordata > Mammalia > Primates > Cercopithecidae > Rhinopithecus > Rhinopithecus roxellana. The sequence continues at coordinate 118,391,593 of NC_044555.1, read as the reverse complement.
CATAAGTCCTCAGGTGACCGCAGAAGTCAATAAAGTTGAAAAATAAATGTAGAATTTGATTTCAAGAAAATCTTATTTGAGCGTTTGGGCTTTAAAAAATCCTAACTAAATATACTTGAAAGTTACCAAAGTCATCATGTGTTGGTGTATTAGTTTAGCTATTGCCTCACCACAATAAAATAAATCTGATGCCACAATCCTTACCATCTACTAAGAATATTTGTATATGAATAAAAATTTGAAATATGTCACCTATTTTCCTTTAACATCCTTCTAAAGCTAAAATTCTGAACATGAAATACACAAACAGACTAATGATAACAGTCACAAAATGTCTGTTCCCAGACTGGGGTGAAATTTTGCCATAAATTATATATCCATTATTTTGGATTCCTTTCAGAACTGTGACATATATTTTTAAAATGTATCTCCTAGGGGGGAAAAATAAACCTGACACTGAACGTACAAAACTGCCAAAAAAAAAAAAAGGCACTTACCTTAATAGATTTTAGGAGCAGTTCACGAATACACTAATTAAGGGAGACCAAGGATTTTCATTGCAACACATTTTTACTGTTTGTTAAGAGAATACTGAAATATTTTACATATCAACTTCTAACTAGTTATAGCACCAGATCCTTGGGGCGTGGGGTGATTTAAACCATTTTAAATGTAAACACTCATTTTCATATCAGTTTTAAAAAAAAAAGAATCCACTCCACCCTCTCTGCCAGTCTCTGATACACCTTAGAATACTATAGTTACTTCACAGTGGGAAGGAATAGCTAATAGGTACATTTCTTTTCCAACCCGCTTCTCTACCTAGTCATTAAACACCAAATCCTGAAACTGAATTCAGCTACCTAGATCTTTCTACCAGGAATGTTCCCTGTGGTACCTCAATCCCTTCCACTGTCACTTACTGCAACTGCCAAAGCCCCTCCTATTAATAGTAAATCCCTTTCATACTGACTCACTGTAACTCCAACTTCATGAAATAGACACCAAGCAGAATTTACAAAATTTGCAAATGGAATTTTCCTGTTTTCAAAGAATTAAAAAGGAAACTAAAAGTAGAGCACATTCAGGCTAAATTATAAACATTTAAAGTTCAACCAATTTGTTGAACTTTATTTATGTTGCCTGTTTTATACTAGTTCCTGTTTAAACGTTTTTTTTTTGAAAGTTTTGCCAAGTATTGTGTAATCACTTACACAAGGCTAAACTTCCCATGCAACTAATTTTGACATGTAAATATAAACTTAAGTCATTACCCCCAAGACTGTAAGACAATGTGGAAATTCTTCTGCAAAAAAAAATTTCTCTTAAACTATGGAAATTTTTAACAGCACACACAAAAGTAGAGAGAATGATAGTAACAATGAGCGCTTCTGTATTCATCCAGCTACAATAATCAACTCAAGGCCACCTCTGTTTCACACCTACCTCCTACCCACTCCCTCCTCTCATTATTATCTTCAAAAATAATTAAGAGGAAGATACTATGTTCTCTAAGTACACTTCTACCCAGAGATAGCAAAAGTATCAAAAACTAGGAAGTTAAGAAGTCAAAATCCAACAATGTAACTATACAGCCGCCTTACACAATTCCTTGGTAGGTGATAAATTTAAGAACTCAGTTAAACACAAAGATATAACCATCTTTAAGAATTTTAACAAAGTCCATAAAACCCAAAGGGCATATTTAAAATTATACCTAAAAAGACAAATAGTGAAATGTGATGAAAACGAACTTAAACATTTGCAATTAACTTACTTAACGTGGCACCTTAGTTCAAAACGAAAAAAATCGACTATTTAACATGATGTACCATAAAACTGCAATTCAACCACTTGAAAAACTGCTGAACACTTATATACCTTAAACTGGTCCTTCTGATCCCTAATTATAGATTGATATCAATGTAGAAAGAAAACCAGGCATTTTAACGTTAAGTGGTTGAAAATGTTGAAAATTAACCCCACTGTTCATCGTAAAGTATATGAGAGCAAGCCTAAACTACCTGAATTATATGTCATTAAACAAATGCATCCACTTCCCAGGGCCTTTTTTTAACAAAATAAGTTCACATATACCCTTAAACGTAACGCGCTAGGCTACAGACAGAATTAGGAGACCGCCTCCTGCTTTTGCTCCTAACCAATACGCAGAGAGAGAAGGTTGGCAGAAAAGTGCTGCGAGGACAGTAACAAACACCAGCAGCTCCCGAGCAGGCCCTGCTAGAGCCAGGAATGACGCACTTCGGTAACCCGACTCTTTCTCCCCTCCACCCCCGCCCCCAGCAGCGGTGCTGACACCGCCAACAGCCCGGAGTAGGAAAAAAGACAACAGAAAAAAGGCAGAGGTTGGACCGCACTAGGTTTCATCAAGAAACCTCGATTATTCCTCTTTCGACACTAACCACTAGGACTAAACAGGAAAAGAAGCTTCGTGCTTAAGCAAGTCCCATCATGGTGGTTTAAGAGTCACTAAATTAAGCTGATAATGAGTCCAATCCACAGAGACAAATACAGGGTGTGGCTGCTGTGAAATACGGCGGTCCGTGGGAGAAAAGGGGTATGGAATTTACACTCCAGTGTGAAGGGAAGATGGGGCTTTACGGTGGGAGAAGGGGGTGGCCCGCGCATTTTAAGGAACCATTGCAAACCAACACAAGCGTCTCGTTTACTTAAATCCAACCTTACAGATCAAAAGTTTCCAATACATATATCATGTAAACTGTAAATTAACATTTAATCCAACACCATGGCCCTCAATTTAAAAACTACATCCAAGAGAAAGAAGGAGGGAGAGAGAAGAGGGGTGGTAAGCAACAACATAAAAAACATTCTAGGCCACGGAAGAGAAAGTCTCACAAACCGGATGAAACTACTAATGCAATATTAAAAATTAAAGCCGAGCACTGAAGCACGAAAATCACACGATAACCCATTACAGTTAAGGATTAAAAATAAAATGACATATGCACCAAGGGGGAGCGGAAACTAAATGTCGAAAGTACAGCGGTTTATAAAAAACTAAAGGCAAAACAAGACATTCTCGCGACGGGGGGAAAAAAGGCCGAAATCAACAATACGTTCACAATTCTAGGCCAAAAGAAAATGGGAACGGGGCTCAAAGTTTTGCGGAACTACTTGATGCTGTTTCCCACACCTTCTCTCTCCCACGGCCCATCCGACCCTTTTCGTCCCCAAATCGCCGTCCGCAGATCTCCGGATCCAGGGGAGAAGAAAAAAGAAAGTCGACCCCGAGCAAGAATAAAAGTGTGGAGTGAAAACGCACAGGCTGCCTACCTGGGGCAAGGATCAGCTCAGTTCGTGCCTTGAGAAAGACAGTGCGGGTGGGGGTGGGAATGAAAAGCAGCACTAAAACTAAAACAAAAGTGGCGCCAAAACCCCCCAACAAACAGCCTTCCACTCCCGCCCTTCCCCCCTCCGCCCATGCCAGGCAGGCAGGGCCCCCTTCGGGGCAAGGTCTGCGCGCGGGGGCCAACACCGCCAGACCCCAGCCGATTTAGAAAATTGTTGCCCGAAGAAAACTGACCGAAGTCGGGCCTCGGAAGGGATGGAGAGATCGATGCCAATCGCCTTCCCCAGCAGTTCCCCCACCACGCGCTGGAGATGATGGGGCGGGGGAGAAGCAGAGGGGCCCGTCACATGAATGTTGTTCCCTCTCTAGGAAGGGAGGAAGAGAGGGAGGGAGGGGGGAGGGAGGGAAGGAAGGAGGGGAAGGGAGAAGGGAGGGGGCACGAGGGAGGGGTGTGATCAGAGTAGATTTTCCCTCGCCTCCCTCGGTCCGAGGCCCAAATATACACAACTGAGCCTCCTTTCTCCCCTCCCCCCAGGTTCCCAGCACCACCATTTTGCTCTCTGCCTTCCCCTCACCGCGACACCGCGCTCTCCCCCACCCCAACCACAGCCTCCCGGCTTTCCTCCCCCGACTACGGCTCGCACCCCACCCCACCTCCAGTTCGGGCTCTCCTAGGCTTATGAGCCTGCCGGAGAAAAGGAACCTAAATCTACTGCTACACAGAGAAGCGGAGCCTCCATCTTGCGCTGCTCCGCGTTCTCCATTTTGGGCCACCCATGGGGGGGGGGGGTCTCCGTAGAGGCCCCGAGGGAGAGTTGGGCGAGGGAAGGAAGAGAAAATCTTCAGCGAGGGTAGTCGAAAAGAAGAGCCCTGCGGTAGAAAGCCACTCTAGGAGTAGGAGGTAGGGAGGAAGGGGGGCTGGAAGTTCCTTGTAAGTGTTGGGGTAGCGACTTGGGGGGAGAAGGGAGAAAGGAGGGCTGGGGGCGCCGCGGGAGCGAGGAAGATCCTCCCGCGTGGACTCTGTCCCCCACTCCATGGCTGCCCCCCATGGGGGCGAAGGAAGCAGAGGGGAAATTCAATGGCAACAGAGTGCCCAACCTTTTTCCCTCCCAACTCCTCTCTCTCGCCCTGTTTCAACCATACACACCTCACGGTGGGCCCCGCGCCCTCCGGGTGCCCCTCCAAACTTCTAGAAGCTTCGCCTCCGCCATTTTATAACTTACCTCCCCCCTCAGCGTACACAGAGGCAGCAACGAGACTGTTCGCCTCCCCCACTCCTTCTTTCTCAGGCCGGGGGCTTCTTCACCCCTGGGCTGGTACAAGATATTTTTCCCCTTCCTCTTCTTTACACCCTCGAATTCTACTCAGGGACGGAAGCTCCCGCGGTTCTAGAGCGGTGGGGGGTTTTGAAAGTGGCGGTCGGATCCGGCGGGGTTTTTTTTTTTCTTTTTCTTTTTTTTTTTTTTTTTTTTTTTTTTTTTTTTTTTTTTTTTTTGGTGGCGCTTCGGGATTGTTTGGGGTGTTCGCTCTTCGGCGACTTGGAGGCGAATGGAACGCGCAGGCGCCATCTGTCGGCCACGAACCCGCGCCCGGCTCCCGTTGGGAGGGAGCGGCATCTAGCGGCAGAGAGTTGCCACTGCAACGCCTGGCTCCCAGCCCTCCCACCCAGCGTCCTCCTCCCAGTCACCGACCAATCGTGGCCCACTGACTCTCGGGTTCAGCGTCTCCGACGCCGCCCGCAAACCAGGCGCCCGCAGGGGCGCGCCACCGAGTGGGATAAACAAGGTGCCGTGCCCGCGCCTGACTTACTCAGTCGTTTGGCCGCCCTTCCGCCGCGGACCCGATCGAGCCGCGGTTTTTCTGTCTTTAGTGAGGTGTCGAGGGGAGGGCGGTAAGAATGTCCGGCGGAGCCCCGGGCCGTGGGAATCCAGAGGCTGGCTGGACTCGCTCGGGGACTCGTTCCCCGGGCCCCTGCGCTCCTCGCGCGGCGCTAAGGTGGCAGCCTAGTCGGGCATCACCCTTCGAAGTCCCCTCTTCTGACACACCCCAGCGAGGGGCCTGTGGCCCTAGTTCCCGGACCTTCAATGAATGCCCCCTTGTCCCTACCCTTTCCCACCAGAAGAACCCAACTCGCTTAACTCTGGCACCTGATCCTAAGTGGTTTAATGGGGCTGCTTGGGCTAGATCGGGGGCGGAATAGTAGTTGGTTTTGTTTTGTTTTTTGCTTCGGGTGTGGAGAGAGAGCGAGCTGATTCTCTACCAGGAAGACCTGGCCCTGGAAAAGAAAGAAAAATTGTTTTGCTTTACAGCCCACTGGTCCCGTGTCCGAGAAAACGTGGTCTCCAGGGTCTAGGAGTCCTAAGGAACTGGACTACTAGGCTAGGCCGGGCGCTCGACCAATTTGTTCGCCACTCTCGGGGCAGGGGAAGAGATACGACCGAGCGAAGTGGAGGGAAATCGAAATTTGGGCAAAGGAGTGTGGGGGGACCCCGCCTCACCCGCGCATCCACTGGCTTCCTGGGCGGGGGCAGCAGCGCAAAATTGTTGAGAATTTAGGTTACTTCGCATCCTGCCTTCCCAACCCTCCCCCAAGATGTTTGAAGTGCGAAAAGACCCTTTCTGCTCCTCCGACCCCTGTTAACTAAAATATTTGTCACCCTTATTTTTTTTATTTGTTTCGAATCCAGTGTACTGGACCTTTGACCGCCAAGAGCTCTTTACTCGGGGGAGAAAAACTCGGGGAGGGCCTATCCCATCCAAAGCGCCGCTTTTTCCTTGGACAGGAAGAAGTGACCTATTACAATGTCTCCATTGCTGTTATAGAAGTTCGTAGATTCATAAAATAGTGTTTGCTTAAGAAGTCTTCGTTTCTGTTCCTTTTGTGAAATTTTGGTTAAAATATTTCTTAAATGTTAAACTACATTTCAATTAGAAGAAAAGGAATAAAACGTATTAATAGCAAAACAAATATTCCAACTGAGAAATAGGGTGAGCCCTGTGTAAATCATGAAACCTTCACCCCGATATCACTTCTAAAACATTCCTAATGCAATAAAACGATTATTTTCAGTCCTTAAATTATATTCATATCTCTTGTTAGTTTCTCTCCCATCCTCTGTGCTTATTGTTTTTACTGCAACTTTACAAAAAGAGTTATAGTATATTTAATCAACTGGACAATAAAAGTTAAACAGAAACATCTAAATATCAATAACAAGAAGTAAAATCTGAGACATTTGTACTTACCTCTAAAGCTTTGGAGAGTGGAATACTATTCAAAATAAATTTCCATTTCTTTTATAGACCATCTTTGGTAGAATGCTATACAGTTTTTAATAGATTCAAGTTACAGAATGATGCAGCTAGAACATTAAATAGAGAGTAGTGGAAAATTTACAGTTATATAAGTTAATACAAAATTCCACTTGAAGTAATAGAAAAATTGGGCCGTGTACCAAGTCATTTTTACATTAATTTAGTTCAATTGTGCCAATTTAATCTCAATTGATATTAAATGATTTCCTGTCTTAGTATTAGCTGAAAACTACTGATTTTCTGCTCCAAACATCACATTTATAGTACATTGTACAAATAGTTTTTTATCTATTTTATAAATTTGTGTTCTCAGTTAATTATCTATGTAGCAACTGAGATTTTAAACAATTTTATGCTTAGAACAAAACTGAAAAGTTCTTCTGTTTAGCAAATTAGCTCTCATTTTGTGAAAAATACCACTGAAGATTAATAACAAACTGGTATAACATCAGAAATAAATGTTGTAGCACATTTTTACTAATATTTAAGAATATTTTACAGTAACCTTTTTTTTGTTAGAGCTCTTTCAAAAACATACTTGTCAAGACTTCAATATGTAAAGAATGCTAGGTGCTCCAGTCCTATCATAAGAAATGGAGTTTATTTCATGGGGTACTGTAACACCTAAACAATTCACCCTTTGAATGTGAGGACAAAGGGAGAAAATGCCGTCAGACGAAATATGAAATAATGAAAAATGAAATAACTGATGGAAAATAATGTTAATCTTGTTTGTAACATGTCCTTTATGAGATAATATTGTAAAGGCAGAATCTTTGGGTGCCCAATAAGAAAAAAGGAGAATTGATAGTTAAAACTTACAAACATCTGATACTGTATAAAGGGCAAGACACTATTTGATGCAGAAATGTTCTGGTCACAAGAAATTCATATGCCACAGTATAACAAAGATAATCCTCCAGGTTTACTATAGTCGGACTAAAACATCCCGCAGTTCTCTTTGCTTTAACTCCATGCAAATGGAACAAACTTCTGATTATAAATTAGGTTTTCCAGATAGTCTCCTCCTCTGTACAGCATATGTATGTTTTTTATATTTTCTTTTCATTCTTTTTTTTTTTTTTCTTTTTCTGAGGCAAAGTCTTGCTCTGTCACTCAGGCTGGAGTGCAGTGGCGCCATCTCAGCTCACTGCAACCTCCGCCTCCGGGGTTCAAGCGATTCTCCTGCTTCAGCCTCCTGAGTGGCTGGGATCACAGGGACGCGCCACCACGCCCGGCTAATTTTTGTATATTTAGTAGAGATGGAGTTTCTCCATGTTGGTCAGGCTGGTCTTCAACTCCCGACCTCAGGTGATCCGCCTGCCTTGGCCTCCAAAAGGGCTGGGATTACAGGCATGAGCCACCGCGACCAGCCCATTTTTCATATTTTCAAACACCATTCTAACCATAAAACCTAGAAACCTAAAAGTAGATAAATAAATTTAAGTCCACAGAAATTAAAAAATTATGTATACCAAGACACCAGAAACAAAGTCAAAAGATAAGCTAGAAACTGTGAGAAAATATTTGCTGTATGGATGAAAAAAGCTAATTTCTTCAAGATACGGAGAACTGTCAAAATCAATAAGGTAAAGTTTAAAACTCCAGGAGAAAAGTGGACAAAGGATATGGTCTTGTGGGAGAAGAAGTACAGATGGCTAGGCCAGGCGTGGTGGCTTACACCTGTAATCCCAGTACTTTGGGAGGCCAAGGCAAGCATATCACAAGGTCAGAAGATCGAGACCATCCTGGCTAACACAAGGAAACCCCGTGTCTACTAAAAATACAAAAAATGAGATAGGCATGGTGGCACGCACCTGTAGTCCCACCTACTCAGGAGGCTGAGGCAGGAGAATCGCTTGAACCCAGGAGGCAGAGGTTGCAGTGAGCCAAGATGGTGCCACTGCACTCCAGCCTGGGTGACAGCGAGAATCCATCTCAAAAAAAAGAAATAAGAAATACAGATGGCTAATACATATATAAAATAGTGCTCAACTTCATTTGCCACTAAGAAATGCAAATTTAGGCTGGGCGCAGTGACTCACACCTGTAATCACAGCATTTTGGGAGGCCTAGGCGGGCGGATCACGAAGTCAAGAGATCGAGACCATCCTGGCCAACATGGTGAAACCCTGTCTGTACTAAAAATACAAAAATTAGCTGGGCGTGGTAGCTCACCTGTAGTCCCAGCTACTCGGGAGGCTGAGACACGAGAATCTCTTGAACCCAGGAGGCGGAGGTTGCAGTGAGCCGAAATCATGTCACTGCACTCCAGCCTGGCGACAGAGCGAGACTCCGTCTCAAAAAAAAAATAAAATAAATGCAAATTAAACACAAATTCTCCTACCAGATTGCCAGAGATTTAAAATGTTGATAATACTTAGCGTTGGTAAAGAACTGAGAACTCTCATATATCATTTAGGGGAGAGTAAATTTAAAAAAAAAACAACAACAAAAATAAAAATTTTTAAAAGGTCGGGTGCAGTGGTTCACATCTGCAATTCTAACACTGGGAGGCCGAGGCAGGAGAATCACTCGAGCCCAGGAGTTCGAGACCAGCCTGGGCAACATAGCAAAACCCCATCTCTACAAACATTTTAAAAACTGGAGAAAAAGTTGAAAGTATCTCGGAGCAGTTGAATGTAAAATTGATCTAGCAATTCCATTTCTAGGAGTCTGCCATACAGATATGCTCATACAAATTATACAGAAATATATATAGAAAGATTTTCATTATAGCTTTGTAATAGAAACTGACAACAATAGAAATGGTCATCATCGGGGGGACTGAGTAAAGAAATGATGATACATCCATACAATAGATACATTGGATAATGGTGGGCATACAATAGTCCTATGCCCACTATTAAAACAAGTATATACTTATCTATTAATATTGCAAATATGGGCCAGGCGCTGTGGCTCACGCCTGTAATCCCAGCACTTTGGGAGGCCAAGGCAGGTGGATCATGAGATCAGGAGATCAAGACCATCCTGTCTAACACAGTGAAACCCCGTCTCTACTGAAAATACAAAAAAATTAGCCAGGCATGGTGGTGGGCGCCTGTAGTCCCAGCTACTCGGGAGGCTGAGGCAGGAGAATGGTGTAAGTGAACCCAGGAGGCGGAGCTTGCAGTGAGCTGAGATCGCGCCACTGCACTCCAGCCTGGGCAACAGAGTGAAACTCCATCTTAAAAAAAAAAATTGCAAATATGTCTAAGATATGAGAAAAAATCAAGTTGCAATTACCTGTATACTGTGATCTCATTTTGGAATATATATATTTATATACACATGTATTTGCTTGCATATGCATAAAACTTTTTTTGATAGAGACGGCATCTCACTATGTTGCCCTGGCTGGTTACGAACTCCTGATGTCAAGCAATCCTCCTGCCTTAGTCTCCCAAAGTTCTGGGATTACAGTCATGAGCCACCAGGCCCAGCCAAAACATTCTTGAATATACAGGAAACCTAACAGTTACTACTCAGAAAAGAGACAGTACAGTTCCATGACTTGTCATTTTACTTTTCATTTTATACATTTCTACCTTATTTTATTTTATTTTTTTACAGTGAGCATATATTACTTATGGAAGTTTTAAGAATTTGTACTGGTTGCTCCAGAAAACAGTTTGGCACTTTCCTACAAAGTTAAATACATACTTACCATCTGACCCAGCAATCTCAGTCCTGAGCATTTATCCCAAAGAAATGAAAATTTATGTTTACACAAAAACCTGCACACAAGTACTTATAGCAGCTTTTATTTGTGATAGCCAAAAACAGAAAACAACCAAAATATCTATCACCTGGTGAATGGTTAAGCAAACTGGTTCCATCATGGAATGGAATACTATTCAACAATAAAAAGAAACTATTGGCCAGGCATGGTGGCTCACGCCTGTAATCCTAGCACTTTGGGAGGCCAAGGCGGTTGGATCTCCCTAGGTCAGGAGTTTAAGACCACCTTGGCCAACATAGTGAAACCCCATCTCTGCTAAAAATACAAAAATTAGCCAGGCATGGTGGCAGACACCTGTAGTCCCAGTTACTCGGGAGGCTGAGATGGGAGAATTGCTGAAACCCAGGAAGCGGAGGTTGCAGTGAGCTGAGATCATGCCACTTCACTGCAGCCTGGACAAGAGGGAAACTCTATCTCAAAAAAAAAAGAAAAAGAAACTATTGATACGTACAAAAAACTTGCATGGGGCCCGGCACGGTGGCTCATGCCTGTAATCCCAGCACTTTGGGAGGCCGAGGTGGGCGGATCATAAAGTCAGGAGTTCAAGACCAGCCTGACCAACATGGTGAAATCCCGTCTCTACTAAAGATACAAAAATTAGCCGGGTGTGGTGGTGTGCGCCTGTAATCCCAGCTACTGGGGAGGCTGAGGCAGGAGAATCATTTGAAACCTGGAGGCGGAGGTTGCAGTGAGCCGAGATAGCATTCCGGCCTGGGTGACAGGGCGAGACTCTGTCTCAAAGAAAAAAACTTACGTGGATCTGAAGGGCATTATGCTTAGTGGGAAAAAAAATCTCAGAGTTACAATGATTCCATTATATGATATTATCAAAATGAAAAATTATAGTTATGGAGGACAGATCAGTGGTTGACAAGGATTAGGGTTGGGAAAAGACTATGAGTATTAAGGGGTAACATGAGAGAGTTTTTTGTGGTGATGGAACAATTGTGCATCCTAATTTTGGTGATGGTTACTCAAATCTACAGGTGATAAAATTTTAGAGAACTACAAATACACACACATAAGTACATGAAAAAACCGGGTGAAATCCAAGTAAGGTCTACACGAGTTGATAGTGTTGTATCGATTGTCAATTTCCTGTATTTGACAAGGTGCTATTGGGGCAAAGCTTTGTGAAGGGTACCTGGGAATTCTCTCTACTATTTTTGCTACTTCTTGTAGCAAACTAAACTATTTCAAAATAAAATAGTCCTAAACTGTTTCAAAATAAAAAGTTGTAATAAAAATAATTAACTCGGCCAGGCGCGGTGGCTCAAGCCTGTAATCTCAGCACTTTGGGAGGCCGAGACAGGCGGATCACGAGGTCAGGAAATCGAGACCATCCTGGCTAACACGGTGAAACCGTCTCTACAAAAAAAAATGCAAAAAAACTAGCCGGGCGAGGTGGCGGGCGCCTATAATCCCAGCTACTTGGGAGGCTGAGGCAGGAGAATGGAGTAAACCCAGGAGGCGGAGCTTGCAGTGAGCTGAGATCCGGCCACTGCACTCCAGCCTGAGTGACAGAGCGAGACTCCGTCTCAAAAGAAATAATAATAATAATAATTAACTCTGGGGCTGGGCACGGTGGCTCATGCCTGTAATTCCAACGCTTTGGGAGGCTGAGGTGAGAGGATCATTTGAGTCCAGGAGTTTGAGACTAGCCAGGCATGGTAGCATGCTCCTATAGTCCCAGCTGTTCTGGAGGCTGAAGCAGGAGGATGGTTTGAGCCCTGGAGGTGGAGGATCACTTGAGGTCAAGGCTGCAGTGATCCAAGATCACAGTACTGCACTCCGGCCTGGAAGAGAGAGTGAGACCCTAACTCAAAAAAAAAAAAAAAGACACTGGTAATAAATGAAAAAATTCTCTGGTTAGTGGAAAGATAATTACTCCATTGCAAATTAATAAATTGAATTTCTAGTTTACGAACCAGCTTTTTGTAAACTTGGATATAATAGACTTAATTTCCAATATCCTTATCATTGCCCCTGTGTGAACTTATATGATTAAAGACCTGATGCTGCAATACTTAGAAATAGACCTTGGACCTGTGGCATTAACAGGAAATAGACATACCAATAGGCCTTGTCTAAAACAAATAACTGGCACCTTTTAAGACATCTTAAATACCCTGTTACTAGATTTGCTGATTTTTTTTTTTACTTTGAATGATATGCAATGTTCTCAGTATGAGTTAATGGAACCAAAGGTCTATCTTTTTTTTTTTTTTTTTTTTGAGATGGAGTCTCGCTTCGTCGCCCAGGCTGGAGTGCAGTGGCGTGATCTCGGCTCGCTGCAACCTCCGCTTCTCGGGTTCACGCCATTCTCCTGGGACTACAGGCGCCCACCACCACACCTGGCTAATTTTCTTTTTTTTTTTTTTTTTTGTATTTTTAGTAGAGACGGGGTTTCACCATGTTAGCCAGCCAAAGCTCTATCTTTTTACAAAAGATTCTCTCTCTCATATCCAGCCCCTTCCACTTCTCATCTAACTACAATAATAGTCCCATGTCCAGTTTCTTTCACATCCAAACCAATCCTGATTAGATTACTTCCTTATTTTTATGCATGCTTACTAGCTCTCTTACTTTCTTGCTTACTCTAGCTCATTCATTTACATACTTTTTTCTTTTTTTCTTTTTTTAACTTATTGACCAATGTACATACTCTCTTACTGTCTTAGCTGGCCTACAACAATGCTCCTCTAACACTAATGTGCATAAGAATCTCCTAAGGATCTTGCTGAAATGCAAATTCTGATTCTGTAAGTCTGTGGCTAGGGCAAAACCTAATACTTTGCATTTTTTTCTTTTTTTTCTTTTTTTTTTTTTTTTTTTTTTTGTAGAGACAGGGTCTCACTATGTTGCCCAGGCTGGAGTGCAATGGCACAATCTTGGCTCACTGCAACATCTGCCTCCTGGGCTCAAGCCATTCTCCCATCTCAGCCTCCCAAGTAGTTGGGACTACAGGTGCCTGCCACCATACTCAGCTAAAATTTTTTTGCATTTTTTTAACAGACAAGATTTCTGCCATGTTGCCCAGGCTAGTCTCGAACTCCTGGGCTCAAGCAATCCGCCTGTCTTGCCGTCCCAAAGTGCCGGGATTACAGGCGCAAACCACCATGCTTGCCTGGCTGAGATTTTGCATTTCTAACAAACTTCTGGTACACTCCCACATTGCTGGTCTAAAGTCCACAGTTTGCGTAGTGAGGATCTGAAGAACCAAGTATGAACTCTTTAGGGTAGTTTTCAGTGCATTCCACAGTCTATCCAAATCTCATAACTGTGAACTCTACTGAGATAACGTTCATTGTTGCATCCTCAGCCCTTAGTATAGAGCCTGAAATAGGATAGGTGCTCAAAAAATATTTGTTGAATGATTGAAGGAGTGAATGAACAAACAGCTACTCCCTGTTCATTATGCCATGCATTCAAAGCAAACTAAATTACTTGCAGGCTGGACACTGTGACTCACACCTGTAATCCCAGCAGGAGGATTACTTGTGCCCAGGAGTTCAAGACTAGCCTGGCCAACATGGTGAAACCCTATCTCTACCAAAAATTCAAAAATTAGGTCAGGCACGGTTGCTCACCCCTGTAATCCCAGCACTTTGGGAGGCTGAGGCAGGTGGATCACGAGGTCAGGAGTTCAAGACCAGCCTGGCCTCATGGTGAAACCCCATCTCTATTAAAACTATAAAAATTAGCTGGGTGTGGTGGCGGGTGCCTGTAGTCCCAGCTATTTGGGAGGCTGAGACAGGTGAATTGCTTGAACCCAGGAGGCGAAGTTTGCATTGAGCTGAGATCACGCCACTGCACTCCAGCCTGGGCAACAGAGTGAGACTCCATCTCAAAAAAATAATAAAATAAAAATTAGGCCAGGTACAGTGGCTCACATCCATAATCCCAGCACTTTGGGAGGCCCAGGCAGACAGATCACTTGAGGACAGGAGTTCGAGACCAGCCTGGCCAACATGGTGAAACTGTGTCACAAAAATTAGCTGGGCGCCTGACCAATGTGGTGAAACCCCATCCCTACTAAAAATGCAAAAATTAGGCTGAGCGCAGTGGCTCAGGCCTGTAATCCCAGGACTTTGGGAGGCCAAGGTGGGTGAATCACAAGGTCAGGAATTCAAGACCAGCCTGGCCTCATGGTGAAACCCCATCTCTACTAAAAATACAAAAATTAGCAAGGTGTCATGGCAGGTGCCTGTAATCCCAGCTACTCGGGAGGCTGAGGCAGAGAATTGCTTAAACCCAGGAGGTGGAGGTTGCACTGAGGAGAGATTGCACCACTGCACTCCAGCCTGGGCGACAGAACAAGACTCCATCTCAAAAAAGCAAAACAAAAAAATTAGCCAGGCGTGGTGGCGTGAGACTATAGTCCCAGCTACTCAGGAGGCTGAGACAGGAGAATTGCTTGAACCTGGGAGTCAGAGATTGCAGTGAGCCGAGACCACGCCACTGCACTCCAGCCTGGGTAACAGCGAGATTCTGTCTCAAAAAAAAAAAAAAAAAAAAAAAATTATCTGGGCATGTTGATGCGCACCTGTGGTCCCAGCTACTGGGGAGACTGAGGTGGGAAGATCGTTTGAGCCCAGGAAGTCAAGGCTGCAATAAGCTGTGATTGTGCCACTGCACTCCAGCCTAGGTGACAGAGCGAGACCCTATCTCAAAAAATAAAATAAAATTCTTGCTGTTTTCCATGAACTTTCCCACTTCTGTATATTTCCTCCATTCAAATCCTCTTCATCCTCGAGTGCCCGGTTTAAATGAAAATGTCTCCATAAACCCTCCCCTGCTGTCCCCTTGGGAAATTATCTCTTTCAGTTTGGAAGCCTTCTCCCTACCAGATTTTGACTGCCTTGCAAATAATAATTATAGTAGTAACAATGTTTTGTTCACATTTGCTATAACCACTGTGCCTAGCACAAATGTTGACATATAGAAAATCAGTAACTCTTTTTTATGAAACAGGGTCTTGCTTTGTCGCCCAGGCTGGAGTGTAGTGGTGCGATTGTGGCTCACTGCAACCTGGAACTCCTGGGCTCAAGTGATCCTCCCAGTTCAGCCTCCCAAGTAGCTGGAATTACAGGCACACACCACCGTGCCCAGCTAATTTTGTTTTTAAATTTTTTGTGGAGATGGGGATCTTTCTTTGTTGCCCAGGCTGGTAGTACATGTCTATTATATTGAAATAGGAGAAGAAATAATTATTTAAATCAGCACTTTTAGAACTTTTTGCAAGGATGCAATTTCTATAACCTGTGTTGTCTAGCATGGTAGTCCCATGTAGCTACTGAGCACTTGAAATGTGGCTAGTGCAACTGAGGAACTGAATTTTTTATTTCTTTTAATTTTAACTCATTAAAATTTAAATGTAAATGGCCACATGTGGCTAGTGGCTACCACATTGAACAGTGGCTATCCAAATAATTCTGATTAAAATTGTTCTTCATTCAGCAGTATTTACTGAGTACCTTCTGCCAGCCAGCCACACAGTATTCTATGGGCTGGTCATAGAAAAATGAATATAGTCGTCCCTCCATATCCAAGGGAGGTTGGTTCCAGGATCCCCCCCAGAATATCAAAATGTTCAAGTCCCTAATGTAAAATGTCACAGTATTTGTATATAACCTACACACATTCTCCCACATACTTTAAATCATCTCTAGATTACTTATAATACCTAATAAAATGTAAATACTACATATATATATACACACACACAATACAGTTCTACTGTACTGGTTTTTTTATTTGTATTATTTTCTTTTTGTTTTTGTTTTCGTTTTTGTTTTTAAGAGTCTCGCTCTGTCACCCAGGCTGGAGTGCAGTGGCATGATCTCGGCTCACCGCAACCTCCACCTCCTGGGTTCAAGCGATTCTTCTGCCTCAGCCCCCCAAGTAGCTGGGACTACAGGCACGCGCCACCATGCCCAGCTAATTTTTGTATTTTTAGTAGAGACAGGGTTTTCACCATGTTGGCCAGGATGGTCTTGAATCCAAGAATAGGGAACCCATGGATACAGAGGGATGACTGTAGTTCACAACTCTTGACCTTAAAGAGCTTGCAACCTATTAAGAAAAGATAGTCGGGATCAAAGAAATTCAATCAAGTGTTGTAGGTGCTATTATAGAAGGTTGACAAAAGTCGAATATGCACACAAAGGAGAATGTGGGCAAGAGTCAGAAAAGGATTCTGGAGTCAGGAGTCAGAAAAAGATGGTAAGAGTTAAAATGATGAACTAGACACAGTGGTTCACGCCTGTAATCCCAGCACTTTGAGGGGCAGAGGCAGGAGGATCGTCTGAGCCCAGGAGTTTAAGAGCAGCCTGGGCAAAATGGTGAGACCTCCCATCTCTGCTAAAATTATTTTAAAAATAAAATTTTAAAAAGCATTACAGTGACATAGTATTCATTAGGCAAACAAAAGATAAAGAGCTTTGCCCAGGGAAGAGTATGAACAAAGGAATGGAAAATCAAAACAGAGAGCCTGTCTCCTCCTGGAACTGCAAGTAGTTAATTTAGCTAACACCTAGGAAATGGAAGGCAGGGATTTCTACTAAAAGAACTGAAGCCTGGGTAACATGGCGAAACCCCATCTCTACTAAAAATACAAAAAGTTAGCCAGGTGGGGTGGCACACACCAGTAGTCCCAGCTAACTCAAGAGGCTGAGGTGGGAGAATGACCTGAGCCCAGGAAATTGAGGCTACAATGAGCCGTGATCATGACACTGCACTCCAGCCTGGCCAATGGAAGTGAGACCCTGTCTGGAATTAAAAAAAAAAAAAAAAAAAAATTGGCCGGGCGCGGTGGCTCAAGCCTGTAATCCCAGCACTTTGGGAGGCCGAGACGGGCGGATCACGAGGTCAGGAGATCGAGACCATCCTGGCTAACACGGTGAAACCCTGTCTCTACTAAAAAAATACAAAAACTAGCCGGGCGAGGTGGCAGGCGCCTGTAGTCCCAGCCACTCGGGAGGCTGAGGCAGGAGAATGGCGTAAACCCGGGAGGTGGAGCTTGCAGTGAGCTGAGGTCCAGCCACTGCACTCCAGCCTGGGCGACAGAGCGAGACTCCGTCTCAAAAAAAAAAAAAATTATAATAACTGAGGCTGAGGCAGGAAGATCACTTGAGCCCAGGTGTTCAAGGTTGCAGTGAGGTGTGATCGCACCACTGTACTCCAGCCTGGACAACAGAGCAAGATGCTGCCTCTTAAAAAATAAATAAATAATTTGAAATACTAAAACAAAGAACTGGAGAAGTTTGTGCTGGAGACATAGGCAAGAGCCCAATCATAGAGTGCCCTTGTATGCAGTGCTGAGGAAGGATTTTGGCATCCAGTAGGCAATAGAGAGTCATGGAAGCTACATATTCAGATTGACATTTTAGAAAGATGTCGATCTGCGTGATGCACTGGAAAGGGATACACAGTCTAAGAAGTGATGGGGCCAAATTAAACAGTGGCAGTGAAAATGTAGCCAGGGTTTAGATGAGGTGTATATGCTTTTTAGCCTGGAACAAGATGGTAACTACAGTGAACAACTTCATTTTGTCTTTATTTAATAATCCATTCAGTTTTCCCTTTTTGTGTATTTTTACATATAGAGGCACAGCCTTCACTGAATGGTGGCGTCTCCATGGAAGCAAAGTTGAAACTTATGAATATCTGGAAATTTCAAGGAAAAACTACCTTCTGCCTAAATCATCTGAGAAATACTAGCCGAAATAATTGGTTCCTATCAGGAACTAATTATATGGCAACTTAACACTGCCATCGGTGCTAGTTATCTGTATTAAGTAAACAACATCATAGGGTTTGTTTGTGTAGACAAATGACATTTGCATTATTTTTTCAGTGCACACTTTTTTTTTGTTTTTCTTTTTTTTTTTTCTTTGAGACAGAATCTTGCTCTGTCACCCAGGCTGGATTGCAGTGGCACGATCTCGGCTCACTGCAAACCCCACCTCCTGGGTTCAAATGATTCTCCTGCCTTAGCCTCCTGAGTAGCTGGGATTACAGGCATGTACCACCATGTCCAGCTAATTTTTGTATTTTTACTAGAGACGGGGTTTTACCATGTTGGTCAGGCTGGTCTCAAACTCCTGACCTCGTGATCCGCCTGCCCCGGCCTCCCAAAGTGCTGGAATTACAGGCGTGAGCCACCACACCTGGCCTCAGTGCAAACTTTTAATAAACAACAACAAAACATTTATCAAGGCACAAGCAGACCTATCAACTCAGACTTAGAGAAACAGAAGCATTGTTGTTAAGAGACAGAATAAACCCTACCCCCAACAACAAATATTTTTTGGCTCTTTCCCTATATTGCTGAAAGTGATTTGGTTAAAATTAATATTGCCCAGAACCTCCAACAAGACTCTCTTTTATTGGTACAAATACAAGCTTATAGAGCCAAGGTCATATTAGTAATTAAGGAGGACATTCATATTAATAACAATAAAGACTATTTGAGTTTAAGTGAAGTATTTGTTATTGTAACTACCAACATTAAGTAAAATTCAAACACTATTGGCCTTAGCCATGGTGGTCATTAAAGAAGGAAAATGAGCAAAAGCAAAAAGGAAAAAAAAAATGGAAAAAAGAAACAGAATTCAAACACTATCACCACTGTCAGCATTTGATGTCTATCATTGGTAGCAAGTTTACTGTTATATGCTGATAGCACTTCTAATGTTAGACACTAGAAATTAATGCTAGAACTGCTTGTGGAAAGATTAAGAGGTGTGAAGAGAGGATGAGTGGAGGTTTTCAAAGTAGAAGAGTGCTAAGGATAGAAACTTCTGAGAAAATATATTTATCTCAAATATATAGACAGTACTGGATTAGATTCTGGACCAAACTTTTTTTTTCTGGAGATGGAGTCTTGCTGTGTCACCCAGGCTGGAATGTAGTGACACTATCTCGGCTCACTGCAACCGCCATCTCCTGGGTTCAAGCCATTCTTATGCCTCAGCCTCCCAAGTAGCTGGAATTACAGGTGTGTGCCACCACACCTGACTAATTTTTGTATTTTTAGTAGAGATGGGGTTTCACTTTGTTGGCCAAGCTGGTCTCAAGCTCTTGACCTCAAGTAATCCATCTCCCTTGACTTCACAAAGTGCTGGGATTACAGGCATGAGCCACCATGCCTGGCCTAATAATACTGAACTAGTGTTAATTTCCTGATTTTGACAATTGTGGTTATGTAGGAGGATGTCTTTATTCTTAAGAAGTACATGCTGGGCTGGGCGCGGTGACTCACACCTGTAATCCCAGCACTTTGGGAGGCTGAGGCAGGCGGATCACAAGGTCAGGAGATCGAGACCATCCTGGCTAACACGGTAAAACCCCGTCTCTACTAAAAATACAAAAATTAGCCAGGCATGGTGGCAGGCACCTGTAGTCCCAGCTACTCAGGAGGCTGAGGCAGGAGAATGGCATGAACCCAGGAGGCGGAGCTTGCAGTGAGCCGAGATCATGCCACTGCACTCCAGCATGGGCAACAGAATGAGACTCCGTCTCAAAAAAAAAAAAAAAAAAAAAAAAAAAGTACATGCTCATGCTGAATTATTTAGGGGTAAAAGGGGCATTATTTCTGCAATGTATCCTCAAATGGTTCAGAAAGAAAGGTAATATAAATATATTCCTTATGCATACCTTATATACAGTGGTGGTGTGCTACAGTCTGCTAGCACCATCTCACTAGAATTGATTGTACACATGTCTTCCCTAGAATTGATTGTACACATGTCTTCCCTAGAATTGATTATACACATGTCTTCCCAACTCTGGTTCAGTGATTTCAGGTTGAGAGCTTGAAATCAGCCATGATGGGAGTATTTACACCATGGAAATCAGCAAACACTAGAGACCAGTCTATTTTTCCCCCAGGAGAGCCAGTAGTTAAAACATATTTGTCAGGAATCTAATTCAAAGATCATGTCCAGATTTATGGATTTTTGTGTGTGATTATAATTGGTGAGTTATTCTATTTTACTTTTAACCTGAGTTGATACATTTTTCAAAAAAAACAACAAACAAACAAACAAACCCAGTGATAAAGGCAGGTGCAGTGGCTCAGGCCTGTAACCCCAGCACTTCGGGAGGCCGAGGCAAGTGGATCGCTTGAGCTAAGGAGTTCGAGACAAGCCTGGGCAACATGGCAAAACCCCCTCTCTACTAAAAATACAAAAATTAACCAGATGTGGTGGTGTGTGCCTGTAGTCCCAGCTACTGACTTGGGAGGATGTGATGGGAGGATGGCTTGAGCCCAGGAGGTGGAGGTTGCAGTGAGCCAAGATTGTGCCACTGCACTCCAGCCTGGATGACAGAGCCAGATCCTATCTCAAAAACAAAAACAAAAACCTAGTGATTAATACCTAATAATGATAATAATATATTTTAATATGCCATCTTTTCTCATCCTCTAATCACCTGAAGCATCTTTCAAACTTGTCTTCCCAAGGAAGTAGGTAAATATGTACATTATCCTAGCTTTGTAGTTATTTATTGTATGCCATAAACTAAAAGTAATCACATACCTAGCAGCAGGAACCAATTTCGCTATGCCCAGACACACTGCTTCCTTCCCAAGCTTCTGAATCCTTCATTGGACTTTGTCAAGCCTCATATTCCCCACAAAGTCTCTCTCTCTCTCTCTTTTTTTTTTTTTTTTTTTTTTTGAGACAGAGTCTCACTCTTTTGCCCAGGCTGGAGTGCAGTGGTGGGATCTCGGCTCACTGCAACCTCCACCTCCCGAGTTCAAGCAATTCTCCTGCCTCAGCCTCCCAAGTTGCTGGGATTACAGGCGCCTGCCACCACGCCTGGCTAATTTTTGTATTTTTAGTAGAGACGGGGTTTTACCATGTTGGCCAGGCTGGTCTCGAACTCCTGACCTCAAGCGATCTACCCACCTCGACCTCCCAAAGTGCCGGAATTATAGGCGTGAGCTAACACGCCTGGCATAAAGTCTCTCTTGAATATTGCATTCCACGTTTGTCCCTTCCCTTCATTCGGAAGAATGTGTGGAAGATACATAGAGGAGTATCCACACCAATTACCTCACTTTTCAGAGAAGAAACTGAAGAGTCAAGAGATTAACTTCCCCAGTATAACACATTGTCCAGTAACAGTTAGGAGCAGCACCCTAATCCTCTCATCCCCAAGTCCTAGGCTGTTTCTCTGCACCACTAGAGAACACATTTTACAGAGAGTGGATACAAGATCACAGTTTTCTGCTTCCTAGTCAAACTTAGTGTACTTATTCAAGAGTAGAAACATCTGTCTAGCACAGTAGATGCTCAATAAATAAAACTTGGTGATCAATAAATATTTGATATATCCATTAGTTTGGAATGCCTTTCATATAGTCTTTTTTTTTTTCAAAGATGCTTTTTGATTTATTTACGAAGCTATAAAACTTGACATGCATTTTCTCAGAGCTGTAAATGAAGAGCTGGCTACCAACAATGAAAGTCGATGACTTGTTTCACAGAGGGTGGGACATCCAAATGTCTAGGTGCCAAATTAGAAAATGACATCAGCCTTGGAGTCTTTACTGAGGTTTTAGCCTTTCAGATTTAAATATGGCTTATAGAACACTTTGAGAATCAATTTAAAGTCACTTTCTAGGGCAAAACATTATAGCCAATTAGATATTCTTAAAGAAGTATATCAACTAGTAGCACAAGAAAAAGCAAAAAAAAAAAAAAAAAAAAAAAATAGGGGCTATCCCAAGTTGTTTGTCCCTATTAAATAAATAAATAAATAACACTTTTCTACAACCTTTAGATAGAGAAAGTGATAAAAATTTAAATATTACAAGTTTTCAAAAGGACTACCAGAAGAAACTTAGTGAGGTTAGTAGTCTATTTAAGATCCCAATCATCAGAAACTTTTAAACTGGGGTCTTTATTCCTTTATGAGTTGTTGAAACATTCTTAAGGTTTACAGCCTACCATTCAGCAAGTTAAGACCAATAAAACACCCACTCGATGAATTCAGTCTTATTTCCCAAGAAATAACAAAACAGAGTTTGAAAAGACATTCATTCATAACAACTGTTGTGAAATAGAGCTCAAAGACCTTTGAAGTACAATGATCAATCAGATTTTTTATATATAGTATAAAAAATGGTATGCTATTTGATGGAAAATCAGGTTCTATCCTTCAGTCTACAAATAGCAATATATGAAAATTAAAAGGCAATCAAAAATATGTAAGATAAGTTGCTGTCATGACATCATTACTTCAACCAAATTGTGGTTTTGATGCTCAAGAGGATAGTTGCAAATGTTTAGAAAGTTACAAACACTTGATTTTGAAGACAGGGAAATGGATGAGACATAGTGCCCTTGCCTGTGAAAAATAAATCAAAACCATAAGTTTTTAAAAATTTATCTTTCTAGGGCCGGGTGCAGTGGCTCACACCTATAATCCTAGCACTTTGGGAGTCCAAGGTGGGTGGATCATGAGATCAGGAGTTCGAGACCAGCTTGACCAACATGGTGAAACCCTGTCTCTACTAAAAATACAAAAATTAGCCGGGCGTGGTGGCAGGTGCCTATAATCCCAGCTACTCAGGAGGATGAGGCAGGAGAATGGCTTGAACCCAGGAGGCAGAGGTTGCAGCGAGCCCGAGATCACACCATTGCACTCCAGCCCGGGTGACAGAGCGAGACTCTGTCTCAAAAAAGAAAAAAAAAAAGAAATGAAAACGTGTAATATGAAGCCAGAATATTTGTCTTGGATCTCAAATGTAATGAAAAATTCTGATTGTAATTTTAAGCATTTATACAAATAATGCAAAATAAAGATTATGTGAAGTTCAGAAAACCTTTTTCATTTTAGTTGAAATGCACTAGGATATTTAATAAAAGCTCAATGATAGAGTCTGAGAAAAATTAGATTCTTCAGATAAAAGTAATGAAAATCTCACAATAAAATATTATTAGCATACTTTCATGTAAACACCATATAAAGACTATGGCCAAACTCAAACCAGAGGTCCACATAATCATTTTAGAATTCCTGTTGTTTAGAATACTGTTGTTTATACATTTAAAGTACATTGCTTAGGCCGGGCACAGTGGCTCATGCCTGTAATCCCAGCACTTTGAGAGGCCAAGGCAGGTGGATCACCCGAGGTCAGGAGTTCGAGACCATCCTGCCCGACATGGTGAAACCCCATCTCTACCAAAAATACAAAATTTAGCCTGGCATAGGGGCATGCGCCTGTAATCCCAGCTACTCAGAAGGCTGAGGCAGGAGAATCGCTTGAACCCGCAAGGCAGAGGCTGCAGTGAGCTGAGATCACACCACTGCACTCCAGCATGGGCAACCTAGGAAAACTCCATCTCAATAAATAAATAAAGTACATTGCTTAAAGAAAGCCATACTTAATCAGGGAAAAGGAAAAATTCTGAAAACAGCTTTCAGAAGTATCCTGATAAACTACCAAATTTGATAAGATGGATAATTCTACTTGTATTATACGGCATTTCGTGTAACAACTAATACAACATTATTAATTTAAAGGTCAAACAGGCTAGGCACAGTGGCTCACGCCTATAATCCCAGCACTTTGCGAGGCCAAGGCAGGAGAATAACGAGGTCAGGAGTTCGAGAGCGGCCTGGCCAACATGGTGAAACCTCGTCTCTACTAAAAATACAAAAAATTAGCTGGGCATAGTGGCGGGTGACAGAGTGAGACTCCATCTCAAAAATAAATAAATAAATAAATAAATAAATAAATAAAGATCAAACAATTGACTTGGAGTGAGGGGGAAGGCTACGGAGACTGTTCCACTTCCCTGTTTACAGATTCAAGTAGTTACACAAGACCTTCTAAGATCTAAGATGCAGTAGCTTTTTCTTAATTTGGTGGAAAGAGGGTTTTAAAACACTGTTGATAACAGAACCACCTTTATTCCTTTTTCTCTGTTAAAGTAAAATGGAAAGTCTCCCAAATAGATTTCATGTCAATATGTTTTTCCTCAAAAATATAGTCAGGAGACTTCAGGATTTTATAAATATTCACATATTCACATAAAGTTTTCCCCCCTTTTCAATTTGTTCTGCCTTCCTCTTACATATTTCAAAGTACATTTTTCCTCTCCAGAATAATTATCCTCATCCTTTAACCTGGGAGTTAGAGGAATTTTCCACTGCAAATGTTGCTGTCTAGCTACTGTGCCCATAAATTATGTTTCTAAAGCATTGATTCTCAATGATTTCCAAAGTCGTATTCACTCCACACTCTGAGGGTCAGACAACTTTTGGCACATCCTCAAACCTTGAAAGTAACATGGAGTTAATTCCCATGTTTATGAGACATTTGTTGCCTCCACTCTCTTCCTCAATGTGTGTGAGCTCACCCCTTTGGTGTGGAAGATCTAAGAAAAGAAGGTGAGAAGGAAAAATCAGGAAATGACAATACCTTACATTTCTATGTCTTAACAAGGAGTTCCAAATACTTTTAGAATGCCGCATTTGTCTTTGCAACTTCCCTGTGAATGTGTAGAGCTAAGGGGAAAGACTGGGACAATCATTTAACCTTTCAGTTTCATTATATCTTACCTGGGAATAACAATACAGGTTTGACATACTTTGGTTCTCTGAAGATAGAGTTAATGATAAATATAATACATGAATCCACTCTCCTTTTAAAAAGTCAGAATTGGCCGGGCATGGTGGCTCACGCCTGTAATCCCAGCACTTTGGGAGACCGAGGTGGGTGGATCACCTGAGGTCAGGAGTTCTAGACCAGCCCAGCCAACATGGTGAAACCCCATCTCTACTAAAAATACAAAAATTAGCCAGGTATGGTGGCAGGCATCTGTAATCCCAGCTACTCAGGGGGCTGCAGCAGGAGAATAGCGCCAGTGCACTCCAGCCTGGGGAACAAGAGCGAGACTTCGTCTCAAAAAAAAAAAAAAAAAAAAGTCAGAATAGGCCAGGCACAGTAGCTCACACCTGTAATCTCAGCACTTTGGGAGGCTAAGGTGGGAGAATTGCTTTAGCTCAGGAGTTCAAGACCAGCATGGGCAACATAGTGAGACCTCGTCTCTACCAAAATTCAAAAAAATTAGCCAGGTGTGGTGGCGCATGTACTCAGGGGGGGCTGAGGTAAGAGGATCGCTTGAGCCCAGGAGGTTGAGGCTGCAGTGGGCCCTGATCATGCCACTGCACTCCAGCCTGGGCAACAGAGCAAGACCCTGTCCCAAAAAATGTTTTTAAAAAAATCAAAACATTGACTGGGCACGGTGGCTCACACCTGAAATCCCAGCACTTTGGGAGGCCAAGGCGGGCAGATCACAAGATCAGGAGATCGAGACCAGCCTGGCCAACATGGTAAAATCCTGTCTCTACTAAAAATACAAACAAATTAGCCAGGCGTGGTGGCAGGTGCCTGTAGTCCCAGCTACTCAGGAGGCTGAGGCAGGAGAATGGCGTGAACCCGGGATGCAGAGTTCACAGTGAGCCGAGATCGCTCCACTTCACTCTAGCCTGGGTGACAGAAAGAGACTCTGTCTCAAAAAAAAAAAAAAAAAATTCAGAACATTAAAAAGATGAAGCTAAAGTCTTTGTATTAGTCATGATTCCCCAGAGAAACAGAACCATTGTGTGTGTGTGTGTGTGTGTGCGTGTGTGTGTGTGTGTGTGTGTGTGTGTTAAGGAATTGCCTCACATGATCATGGAGGCTGAAAAGTCCAAAGATCTGCAGTTGGCAAGCTGGAGACCAAGGTGAGTCAATGGTGTGGTTCCACTATGAGAGCCAGCACAAGACCCAACAAGAGCTAATATTTCCGTTTGAGTCCAAAGGCAGAAAAAGACCAATGTCTCAGCTCAAGCGGTCAAATAGTAGGAGTTACCCCATTACTCTTGGGAGGGTCAGCCTTTTTGTTCTATTCAGGCCTTCAACTGATTATATGAGGCCCACCAACATTGGGAAGGGCCATCTGCTTTACTCAGTCCACCAATTCAAATGTTAATCTCCTCCAAAAACGCCCTCACAGACACACTGAGAATAATGTTTGACCAAATATCTAGGCACCGTTTGATCCAATCAAGTTCACACGTAAAGTTAACCATCACTGGCCAAGTGTGGTGGCTCACTCCTGTAATCCCAGCACTTTGGGAGGTCAACGCGGGCAGATCACCTGGGGTCAGGAGTTCGAGAGCAACCTGGCCAACATGGTGAAACCCCATCTCTACTAAAAATAAAAATAAAAAAATAGCTGGGCATGGTGGCGCACATCTGTAGTCCCAGCTACTCGGGAGGCTGAGGCAGGAGAATCGCTTGAACCTGGGAGGTGGAGGTTGCAGTGAGCCGAGGTCACACCACTGCACTCCAACCTGAGCAATAGAGTGAGACTCCGTCTCAAAAAAAAAAAAAAAATTAACCATCACAGTCCCCTTGGCCACCATCCCAACCTGCTTCTTTCCCTTCTTTCCATAGATAATCATTTTTTAGTTTGGTACACATCCTTCCTGATAAATATTTTAAATACTTCTACTTAAGTAGGCATAGAATTGGTATTTTAAATACTAATTTGTGTAGCTGAGCATTGTGATGGGCGCCTGTAATCCCAGCTACTTGGGAGGCTGAGACAGGAGAATCACTTGAACCCGGGAGGCAGAGGTGGCAGTGAGCCGAGATTGAGGCACTGCACTCCAGCCTGGGAAACGAGTGGAATTCCATCTAAATAAATAAATAAATAAATAAATAAATAAATACCAATTTGCTTATAAGCCTAAAGTATAGAACATAGTATTGTATCATAGTGTTTGACATAAATCATGTCATACTACACATACCCTTTTGTGACATGTGCTTTTCATTCAACATTATGTTTTAGAGATTTATCCCTGTTGATACATATAATACTTCATGATTATTAACTACTGTATAGTGTTCCATTATGTGAATGAGCTCCATTTTATTTAGTCATTCCCCTATTGATGGACAGAGAAATTGTTTATTTTTCACAGCTAACAACAGTTCTATAGTAAACATCCTTGTGTACCTGTGGGTGTGTTTCTCTACCTGGAAGTGCAATGTTTGTAATTCTTTCCACAGGAGACAACTAGTTTAATAAAAACTGAATGTAACATTTTAAATTAGTCTTTTTTGTTTGTGTGTAAACTTGTGAATTGTTACTTTTTTTTTTTTTTTTTTTTTGAGACCCAATCTTGCTTTAGTTGCCCAGGCTGGAGTGCAATGGCACAATCTCAGCTCACTGCAGCCTCTGCCTCCCGGGTTCAAGCGATTCTCCTGCCTCAGCCTCCCGAGTAGCTGGGATTACAGGCGCCCACCACACTTTTGTATTTTTAGTAGAGACGGGGTTTCGCCCTGTTGGCCAAGCTGGTCTCGAACTCCTGACCTTGTGATCCGAACCCCTCAGCCTCCCAAAGTGCTGGTATTACAGGCGTGAGCCATCATGCCCAGCGGAATTGTTAACCTTTTGATGGAGAGCCCATGGATAGACACACTAAGAGACCTGCTATCCACCCAAACAGGGCTTTGCAGAGAGGCTATACTTTGGAGGGAATTGACATAATTCAGGGTTCACAACTCACTTCTGCAAATCCAGGGTCTAATTTCTGTCAGTGCACCAATTGGGAACCCTGTTTACAGTATCCAGGTACCACTGAAGCCACCTTAGGAATAAGAAAGTAGATTTTGGGCCGGGCGTGGTGGCTCACGCCTGTAATCCCAGCACTTTGGGAGGCCGAGGCGGGTGGATCATGAGATCAGGAGATTGAGACCATCCAGGCTAACACGGTGAAACCCCATCTCCACTTAAAAAAAAAAAAATACGGCCGGGCGCGGTGGCTCAAGCCTGTAATCCCAGCACTTCGGGAGGCCGAGATGGGCGGATCACGAGGTCAGGAGATCGAGACCATCCTGGCTAACATGGTGAAACCCCGTCTCTACTAAAAAATACAAAAAACTAGCCGGGCGAGGTGGTGGGCGCCTGTAGTCCCAGCTACCCGGGAGGCTGAGGCAGGAGAATGGCGTGAACCCGGGAGGCGGAGCTTGCAGTGAGCTGAGATCCGGCCACTGCACTCCAGCCCGGGCGACAGAGCGAGACTCCGTCTCAAAAAAAAAAAAAATACAAAAAAATTAGCTGGGCCTGGTGGTGGGCGCCTGTAGTCTCAGCTACTCGGGAGGCTGAGGTCCCAGCTACTCGGGAGGCTGAGAAGAGACTGATGTGAACCCGGGAGGCGGAGCTTGCAGTGAGCCAAGATGGCGCCACTGCACTCCAGCCTGGGTGACAGGGTGAGACTCCGTCTCAAAGAAAAAAAAAGAAAGAAAGAAAAAAAAAAGAAAGTAGATTTTGGAGCTGGGCATAGTGGCATGCAGCTATAATCCCAGCTACTTGAAAGGTTGAGGCAGGAGGATGACTGAAGCCACAAGTTCAAGACCATCCTGGGCAACATAGGAATACCCCTATCTCTACAAAAATATTTTTTTAGTTAGCCAGGTGTAGTGATCCACACCTGCAGTCCTAGAAACTTGGGAGGCTGAGGTAGGATGATTGCTTGAACCAAGGAATTCAAACCATTACATATGCTTTATACAAAAATTTCTTCTCAAAGTCATTGGAATCACACAAGATTATGTGAGTTTTTGGTGGCACCTATGACTCCTAAATTTAGTTGTCATTTATAAGCACAAGCTTTGATTTTTCAGAGCTCACAAATTGAAATACTGATTTACATTTTTGTTTTGTTTCTTGACACAGGGTCTCACTCTGTCAACTAGGCTGGAGTGCAGTGGCACAATTATGGCTCACTGCAGCCTTGACCTCCCAGGCTCAAGTGATCCTCCCACCTCAGCGTCCCAAGTACTTGGGACTACAGGCATGTGCCACCATTCCCAGCTTTTATTTATTTATTTATTTATTTATTTATTTATAGAGATGAAGTTCCAGGCTGGTCTCCAACTCCTGGGCTCAAGTGATCCTCCCAACTTGGCCTCCCAAAGTGCTTGGATTATAGGCAGGAGCCACTGCCAAAATACTCATTTACTGTTTTTGTTGTTGTTTGTTTGTTTGTTTTCTTTCTTTCTTTTTTTTTTTTTTTTTTTTTTTGAGATAGAGTCTTGCTCTGTCACCCAGGCTGGAGTGCAGTGGCGTGATCTTGGCTCACTGCAACCTCCGCCTCCCGGGTTCAAGTGATTCTTCTGCCTCAGCCTCCCAAGTAGCTGGGACTACAGGTAAGTGCCACCACACCTGGCTAATTTTTGTATTTTTAGTAGAGATGGGGTTTCACCATATTGGCCAGGCTGGTCTCGATCTCCTGACCTCGTGATCCGCCCGCCTCCACCTCCCAAAGTGCTAGGGCTACAGACATGAGCCACAGCTCCTGGCCTGATTTACTGGTTTTTAGGCCTATGTATAAGTGCACAAAATCCCTCATTTAGTAACTAGATATTATTATCCTTATTTTACAGATATGGAAACTGAGGCTCAAAAAGAAGTTAAGGAAAGTGGGGCACAATGGCATGTGTCTGTAATCCCAGGTACTCAGGAGGCTGAGGCAGGAGAATTGCTTGAGCCCAGGAATTTGAAACTAGTCTGGGCTGGCCGGGCTAGCCTCAGGAAGCGGAGATTGCAGATAGCGCCACTGCACTTCAGCCTGGGCGACAGAGCGAAACTCCACCTCAAAAAAGAAACTAGTCTGGGCAACATAGTGAGAACCTATATTAATTTTTTTTTTATTTTTTGAGACAGGATCTCACTCTGTTGCCCAGGCTGAAGGGCAGTGGTACGATGTCTGCTCACTGCAACCTCCACCTCCTGGGTTCAAGCTATTCTCCCACCTCAGCCTCCCAAGTAGCTGGGACTACAGATGCCCGTCACCACACCCAGCTAATTTTTGTATTTTTTGGTAGAGAGGGGGTTTCACCATGTTGGCCAGGCTGGTCTCAAACTCCTGACCTCATGTGATCCACCAGCCTCAGACTCCCAAAGTGCTGGGATTACAGGTGTGAGCCACCGTGCCTGGCCAAAAAAAATTTTTTCTAAGGTAAAGGGAATTTGCTTTTGGTCATATATCTCGGGAAATAATGGAGCCAATTCCATCCCAGCTCTGTTTGATTTCAAGCCCAGCACTTTCTCCAGAGTACCCTGTAGCCTTGCATGGTATATTTTCTTTCTCTATCCCCAACTGATCCTGTGACAATGTGTATGAAAGTGCTTTTATGCCAGGCACAATGGCACATGCTTGTAGTCCCAGCTACTCAGGAGACTGAAGCAAAAGGATCACTTGAGCCCAGGATTCAAGACTGTAGTGTGCTATGATTGTGCCTGTGAATAGCCACTGAATACCAGCCTGGGTAACATAGTGAGATCCCATCAAGAAAGTGAGAAAGGAGGGAGAGAGAGAGAGAGAGAGAGAGAGAGAGAGGTTGAGAGAGAGAGAGAGAGAGAAATTGGGAGAGAGAGAGGAAAAAAAAGAAAAAGAGAAAGAAAGATGGTGCAGATGGTGTATGTCTTTAATCCCAGCACTTTGGGAGGCTGAGGCAGACAGATCACAACATAGTGAGACCCCATCTCTACAAAAAATACAAAAATTAGCCAGGCATGATGGTGTGTGCCTGTAGTCCCAGCTACTTGGGAGGCTGAGGTGGAAGGATCTATTGAATCTGGGAAGTTGAGGCTGCAGTTAGCCCTGATCATGTCACTGCACTCCAGCCTGAGTGAAAGAGGGAGACCTTGTCTCAAAGAAAAAAAAAAAAAAAAAAAAGGAAGGAAAGAAGGAAGGAATCCCAGGTACTGGGATTGTCATTGGATGAGGGAGGGAGGGGGAAAAACATAGTAAAGGGATGAGGAATTTTGAGATATAAAGGGCAAAAGTTACCATTTTTGGAACACTTACTCTGTGTCAAGCACTGGGCTAGGTACAGTACCTTATCTTTTTTTTTTTTTTTTTTTTTTTTTGACAGAGTCTTGCTCTGTCATCCAGGCTGGAGTGCAGTGGCACGATCACAGCTCACTATAGCCTCAACCTCCTGGGTTAAAGTGATTCGCCTGCCTCAGCCTCCCGAGTAGCTGTGGGAGTACAGGCATGTGCCACCACACCCAGTTAATTTTTGTATTTTTAGTAGAAACGAGGTTGCACCATGTTGGCCAAGATGGTCTTGAACTCCCGGCCTCAAGTGATCCACCCACCTTGCCCTCCCAAAGTGCCAGGATTACAGGTGTGAGCCACTGTGCCCTGCCCAGTACCTTATCTTTAAACTTCCCAGCATCCCTGTAAGGTAGATATTATTATCTCCATGATATAGGTGAAAAAATTGAAGTTTAGATAATTTAAATGACTTGTACAAGGAGGTCAGGGCCAGAATTAAAACTCAGGTCCATTAGGATGCAAAATTTATGTGATTTCCACTATAACCAAGAATATTAGTCTATTCTCACATTGCTATAAGGAAATACCTGAGACTGGGTAATTTATAAAGAACAAATATTTTATTGACTCACAGTTCTGTGGGGTTGGGGAGGCCTCAAGAAACTTATAATCATGGCAGGAAGCACCTCTTCACAGGGTGGCAGGAGAGAGAATGAGAGCCAAGCAAAGTGGGAAGCCCCTTAGAAAATCATCAGATCTCATGAGAACTCACTCATTATCACGAGGACAGCATGGAGGAACTGCCCCATGATTCAATTATCTCCACCTGGTCCTGGCCTTGACACGTGGGGATTATTACAATTCATTGTAAGATTTGGGCAGGAACACAGAGCCAAACCATATCTTTCCGCCCCTGGCCCCTCCCAACTCTCATGTCCTCACATTTCAAAACACAATCACACCCTTCCAACAGTCCCCCCAAATTTTTTTTTTTTTTTTTTTTTTTGAGATAGGGTCTCACTCTGTCACCCAGGCTGGAGTCCAGTGTCACGATCTCTGTTCACTGCAACCTCTGCCTCCTGGGTTCAAGCGATTTTCCTGTCTCAGCCTCCCAAGTAGCTGGGACTTACAGGCATGTGCCACCATGCCAGGCTAATTTTTTGTATTTTTTAGTAAAGATAGCATTTAACCATGTTGGCCAGGCTAGTCTTGTACTTCTGACCTTAGGTGATCCGCCCGCCTCGGCTTCCCAAAGTGCTGGGATTACAGATGTGAGCCACGACACCCATCCTGAGTCCCCCAAAGTCTTAACTCATTCCAGCACTAACCCAAAAGTCCAAGTTCAAAGTTTCATCTGAGACAACGCAAGTCCCTTCCGCCTAGGAGCCTGTGAAATAGCAAGTTAGTTGCTTCCCTGATACGATGGGAGTACAGGCGTTGGGTAAATACACCCATTCCAGGTGGGGCACGGTGCCTCACACCTGTAATCTCACCACTTTGGGAGGCCGAGGTGAGTGGATCACCTGAGGTCAGGAGTTTGAGACCAGCCTGACCAACATGGAGAAACACTGTCTCTACTAAAAATACAAAATTAGCCAGGCATGGTGGCACATGCCTGTAATCCCAGCTATTCAGGAGGCTGAGGCAGGAGAATCGCTTGAACCCAGGAGGTGGAGGTTGCGGTGAGCCGAGATTGTGCCATTGTATTCCAGCCTGGATAGAGCAAAACTCTCTCTCAAAAATAAATAAGTAAATAAAATAAAAAATAAAAGTACACTCATTCCAAATGAGAGAAATTGACCAAGATGTGGCTATAAGCCCCATGCAAGTCCGAAATCTAATAAGGCAGTCATTAAATCTTATAGTTCCATAATGATCTCCTTTGACTCCATGTCTCACATCCAGGTCACGCCAATGCAAGAGGTAGGCTCCCATGGCCTTGGGCAGCTCTGCCCCCATGGCTTTGCAGGGTACAGCCCTGCTCCCAGGTGCTTTCATAGCCTGACATTGAGAGTCTGCAGCTTTTTAGGCATATGGTGCAAGCTGTCGGTGGATCTACCATTCTGGGGTCTGGAGGATGGTGGCCCTCTTCTCACAGCTCCACTAGGCAGTGCCCCAGTGGGAACTCTGTGTGGAGGCTCCCACTCCATATTTCCCTTCCACACTGCCCTAGCAGAGGTTCTGCATGAAGTCTCCACTCCTGCAGCAAAATTCTGCATGAACATCCAGGCATTTCCATACATTCTCTGAAATGTAGACAGAGGTCCCCCAACCTCAATTTTTTACTTCTGTGCACCCACAAGCTCAACACCACATGGAAGCTGCCAACGCTTGGGACCTGCACCCTCTGAAGCAATGGCCGGAGCTGTACCCATTTTAGCCATGGCTGCAGTGGCTGGGACACAGGGCACCAAGTCCCAAGGCTGCACACAGCAGTGGGTGCCTGGACCTGCCTCAGGAAATCATTTTTCTCTCCTAGGCCTCCAGGCCTGTGATGGGAGGGGTTGTCTTGAAGGTCTCTAACGTGCCCTGGTGATTCACATTTGGCTCCCCATTACTTATGCAAATTTCTGCGGCCAGCTTGAATTTCTCCCCAGAAAATGAGTTTTTCTTTTCTACTGTATCATCAGGCTGCAAATTTTCCTAACTTTTATGCTCTGTCACCTCTTGAATGCTTTGCTGATTAGAAAGTTCTTCCACCAGAAGGCCAGGCACAGTGGCTCACGCCTGTAATCCCAGCACTTTGAGAGGCCGAGGCAGGCAGATCACCTGATTTCAGGAGTTTGAGACCAGCCAGACCAACGTGGAGAAACCCTGTCTCTACTAAAAATACAAAATTAGCTGGGCATGGTGGCACATACCTGTAATCCCAGCTACTCGGGAGCTGAGGTAGGAGAATCATTTGAACCCGGGAGGAGGAGGTTGCAGTGAGTGCCATTGCACTCCAGCCTGGGCAATAAGAGCAAAACTCCATCTCAAAAAACAAACAAACAAACAAAAATAAGCCGAGTGTGGTGGCAGGCACCTGTAATCCCAACTACTCAGGAGGCTGAGACAGGAGAATCGCTTGAACCCAGGAGGCAGAGGTTGCAGTGAGCCAAGATCATGCCGTTGCACTCCAGCCTGAGCAACAAGAGTGAAACTCCGTCTCAAAAATAAAAGAAAGTTCTTCCACCACATATCCTAAATCATCTCTCTCAAGTTCAAAGTTCTCTAGGGCAGGGTCAAAAGACCACCAGTCTCTTTGTTAAAGCATAGCAAGAGTGACCTTTACTCCAGTTCCCAACAATTTTCTCATCTCCATCTGAGACCACCTCAGCCTAGACTTCATTGTCTGTATCACTATCATCATTTTGGTCAAAGCCATTCAACAGGTCTCTAGGAAGTTCCAAACTTTCCCACATCTTCCTGTCTTTTTCTGAGTCCTCCAAGCTGTTCCAACCTCTGCCCATTACGCAGTTCCAAAGTCACTTCCACATTCTCAAGTATCTTATAACAATGCCCCCACTCATTCCCCATATCAATTTACTGTATTAGTTCATTTTCACCCTGCTATGAAGAAATACCCAAGACTGGGTAGTTTATAAAGGAAAGAGGTTTAATTGACTCACAGTTCTGCATGCCTGGGGAGGCCTCAGGAAACTTGCAATCATGGCAGAGGGGAAGCAAACATGTTCTTTTTCTCATGGCAGCAGGAAAGAGAAGTGCCAGAAGCGGAAATGCCAGATGCTTTTAAAACCATCAAATTGGCCGGGGGCGGTGCCTCACACCTGTAATCCCAGCATTTTGGGAAGCCGAGGCAGGCAGATCACGAGGTCTAGAGATCAAGACCATTCTGGCCAACACGGTGAAATGCCATCTCTACTAAAAATACAAAAATTAGCTGGGCATGGTGGCACATGCCTGTAGTCCCAGCTACTCGGGAGGCTGAGGCAGGAGAATCATTTGAACCCGGGAGGCGGAGGTTGCAGTGAGCTGAGATCATACCACTGCACTCCAGTCTGGCAACAGAGCGAGACTCCATCTCAAAAACAAAACAAAACAAAACAAAAAAACAAAGAAACCCATCAGATGTCGTGATAACTCACTATTATCAGACCAGCATGGGGGAACTGCACCCCATGATTCGATTATATCCACCTGTTCCCACCCTTGACACATGGGATTATGACAATTCAAGGTAAGATTTGGGTGAGGACACAGAGCCAAACCATATCACCAAGCTTCCTGTCAGTGTATTATTGTATTGTATTTCACATATTATTAATATATTAATTCTGGTCAAGCTTATATGTTTTTCAAACTTTCTTTGTGTCCCTCTCTAGTCATAGTACAATATAAGTTTCTTTTCATTTTTTACCTTATTGAGGAGAAGGTGAGGGAAGTCTTGCTGTTATCTAGTGCCTTCTTCATTCCACTATTGTATATTTTCTCTTTTTTTTTTTTTTTCTTGAGACAGGTCTGGCTCTGTCACCTAGGCTGGAGTGCAGTGGCACGAACACAGCTCACTGCAGTCTTAACCTCCTGGGCTCAAGTGATCCTCCTGCCTCAGCCTCCCCAGTAGCTGGGACCACAGGCGTGTGCCACCACACCTGGCTAATTTTTCTTTTTCTTTTTTTTTTTTTTTTGAGATGGAGTCTCGCTCTGTCGCCCAGACTGGAGTGCAGTGGTGTGATCTCCGCTCACTGCAAACTCGGCCGTCTCCCAGGTTAACGCCATTCTCCTGCCTCAGCCTCCCGAGTAGCTGGGACTACAGGCGCCCGCCACCACGCCCGGCTAATTTTTTTGTATTTTCAGTAGAGATGGGGTTTCACCGTGTTCGCCAGGATGGTCTTGATCTCCTGACCTCATGATCCGCCCGCCTCGGCCTCCCAAAGTGCTGGGATTACAGGCGTGAGCCACCGCGCCCAGCCTAATTTTTCTATAATGTATTTTTTGTAGAGATGGGGGTCTCATTATATTGCCTAGGCTGATCTTGAACTCCTGGCTCAAGCAATCCTCCTGCCTCAGCCTCCCAAAGTGCTGGCATTGCAGATATGAGCCAATGTGCCTGGTCTGAGATTGAGACTGAAAGAAAACTGGGAGTTTACCCAGGTAGAGAAGGGATGAGAGAGTATTCAGTGTTCGAGAGAGAGTCTAGCATGGGCAAAAGCACCAAGACGTAAAGAAGGCATGAACTGAGGAACTACAAGAAGTTTATAGTACTGCTGAAATCTAAAGGAGAAGGGGCAAAGAACAGTGGAGGGAGATTAGGCAGGGGCCAAATTGTGGAGGGCTCTTGCAATGAGTGCTAAAGACTTTGAACTTTATCTTGAGAGTGATGGGAATCCACAAAAGCTTATAATGAGGGAACCAGCAGCAGATGCTTTTGGTAGAAGTATGGAGCATGGACAAGTGAGCAAGACTGATATCAGGAAAACCAATTAAGAGGCTATGGGCCGGGTACAGTGGCTCACACCTGTAATCCCAGCACTTTGGGAGGCTGAGGCGGGCGGATAACCTGAGGTTGGGAGTTTGAGACCAGCCAGACCAACGTGGAGAAACCCTGTCTCTACTAAAAATACAAAATTAGCTGGGCGTGGTGGCACATGCCTGTAATCCCAGCCACTCGGGAGGCTGAGGCAGGAGAATCATTTGAACCCAGGAGGCAGAGGTTGCGGTGAGCTGAGATTGTGCCATTGCACTCCAGCCTTGCTCTCCAGCCTGGGCAATTAAGAGCAAAACTCTGTCTGAAAAAAAAAAGGCTATGGTAATAGGTCAGAGAAGAAATGACAAGGCCCTGAAATAAGGCTGTGGCAGTGTAGATGGGAGAATGAGTCGAGATAGTTAGGAATTGTGATAAGAACTTGGAAGTCATTTGGATGAATGAAGGGGGTGGGGCTGTGAGTCCATATTTCTGACATTCACCTGAACAGGAAAGAAGAAGAAGAGGAAGAGGAAGAGGAGGAGGAGGAAGAGGAAGTAGTAGTTTGGGAAGAGATTGTGGGTTTTTTTTTTTTTTGGATACGGAGTCTCTTTCTGTCGCCCAGGCTGGAGTGCAGTGGCACGATCTTTACACTCACTACAACCTCTGCCTCCTGGGCTCAAGGGATCCTCCCACCTCAGCCTCCCAAGTGGCTGGGGGTACAGGTGCATGCCACTACGCCGGGGTAATATTTTTTATTTTTTATTTTTTTTTGTAGAGATGGGGCGATCCATTCGTCTCAGCCTAGCAAAGTGCTAGGATCACAGGTGTGAGCCACTGCACCTAGCGAGATTATGTTCTTGACTTTAGTTTTTTTTTTTTTTTTTTTTTTTTTTTGAGACGGAGTCTGCGGCCCAGGCTGGAGTGCAGTGGCCGGATCTCAGCTCACTGCAAGCTCCGCCTCCCGGGTTCACACCATTCTCCTGCCTCAGCCTCCGGAGTAGCTGGGACTACAGGCGCACGCCACGTCGCCCGGCTAGTTTTTTTCTATTTTTAGTAGAGACGGGGTTTCACCATGTTAGCCAGGATGGTCTCGATCTCCTGACCTCGTGATCCGCCCGTCTCGGCCTCCCAAAGTGCTGGGATTACAGGCTTGAGCCACCGCGCCCGGCCTGACTTTAGTTTTAAGTGCTGGCAAAATTAAATCTAAATCCCTTGGCATGGTATTCAAGGTTTTTGATGACATGACCCCAAACTATATTTCCAGCTTCATCTCCCCAGTACAGCTTTTTGCATATAAGATTGCCAAAAGCAGCCGGGCGCGGTGGCTCAAGCCTGTAATCCCAGCACTTTGGGAGGCTGAGACGGGCGGATCACGAGGTCAGGAGATCGAGACCATCCTGGCTAACACGGTGAAACCCCGTCTCTACTAAAAATACAAAAAACTAGCTGGGCGAGGTGGCGGGCGCCTGTAGTCCCAGCTACTCGGGAGGCTGAGGCAGGAGAATGGCGTAAACCCGGGAGGTGGAGCTTGCAGTGAGCTGAGATCCGGCCACCGCACTCCAGCCCGGGTGACAGAGCAAGACTCCGTCTCAAAAAAAAAAAAAAAAAAAAAAGATTGCCAAAAGCTGTTCTTTCAGACTGTGTACCTTAAACAAATTTTTTTTTTTATAGAGATGGGGGTCTTGCTATGTTGCCCAAGCTGCTCTTGAACTCCTGGACACAAGCCATCCTCCTGCTTTGGCCTCCCAAAGTGTTAGGATTACAGACACGAACCATCACGTCTGGGCTGGACCTATTTTTTTTAAACTCTTGACTCCTTCAAGTAGTTATGTGTCAGGAGCATGCCAGAATATCATCAGAGGAAACGTAGGAACAAGTAATGAGAAAATGTGATGAGTATGTGTATATACACATATATACATACACACACACACATATATATACATATCACAAATGATGAATTAAGAGGTGATATTTCAGCTGTATGATTGTGAAAATG
This sequence comes from Rhinopithecus roxellana, assembly GCF_007565055.1. Classification (NCBI taxonomy): domain Eukaryota; kingdom Metazoa; phylum Chordata; class Mammalia; order Primates; family Cercopithecidae; genus Rhinopithecus; species Rhinopithecus roxellana. The sequence continues at coordinate 118,352,934 of NC_044555.1, read as the reverse complement.
GCTCCCAAGGAATTATTCTTCTCTGTATCTATGCCCCTTTGCAATGTGACTCTACTGCTCCTTCCATCAAGTGGCAGAGTCTCTTTCCCCTCCCCTTGAATCTCGGCTGATCATGTAACTTGCTTTGACCAATCAAATGCAACATCTTGGGATCTCTGAGCCCAGGCAGGCTTTATGAGAACTAGCAGCTTCTGCTTTTGCCCTTGGAACCCAGTTGCCATATAAAGAAGTGCAGGCTATGCTGCTGGAAAGAAGCCGTGCAAAGAGAGAAGACCAGCTATGACAGTGTCCCAGCTGAGCCAAGCCCCCAGATGACCCACCAGCTGACTGCAGCCACATGAGTGAACCCAGGCAAGACCAGGAGAGCTGTCCAGCCAACCCACAAAAATCTTAGGAAATAATAAAGCACGTTGTTTTAAGCCACTCAGTTTTGGGGGATTTTGTAATGCAGCAATAAGCAAGTAAGACAAGCTGGCAACGGAAAGATTAGTAGGAATTCTCCGGGAAGGTAATGGAGAAAGAAGCTTTCTGGGCAAAGTGAAGCAAAGACGCAGAGGAGGAAAAGTTTATAGTTCATCTCAGGAATGGCAAGTAGTATTGTGTGGTTAAAGAAAAAATTGAAGGTGCACATCAGAGTAGTGGGATGAAAGAGTAAACTGGGTCTCAGTTTGGAAGAGAAATGTGTTGGAACCAGTAGCAATTTAATGATGAGCTTTGGCTATATCGCATCTTAGAATATCATATAGGAGTTGTATTTCTCCTGTATTGTTCCTTTCATTTGTGAACAGTTTACTCCCAAACTTCCTCAAAGAAATGATCGTTATCAGGTCATTATCTGGTTTTCTTCAATGCAATTATGTAGATTACTTTTTTTTTTTTTTTTTGAGACTGAGTTTTGCTCTCGTTGCCCAGGCTGGAGTGCAATGGCGCGATCTTGGCTCACTGCAACCTCTGTCTCCTGGGTTCAAGCGATTCTCCTGCCTCAGCCTCCCGAGTAGCTGGGATTACAGGCATGTGCCACCACACCCAGCTAATTTTGTATTTTTAGTAGTGACAGGATTTTTCCATATTGGTCAGGCTGGTCGAACTCCTGATCTCATGATCCACCCGCCTTGGACTCCCAAAGTGCTAGGATTACAGGCGTGATTACAGGAGTCTCAAACTCCTGACCCCAGGTGATCTACCCACCTCAGCCTCCAAAAGTATTGGGATTACAGGCCTGAGTCACTGCGCCCAGCCTATGTAGAGATTACTAAGAAGCACTTTCAGAATGTAGCTGCCTGCTCAGTCGGTAGGTTAATGTTTGCTTTCATTTTTGGGGTTTGCTTTACCGTTCATTTCTTCTTTTTTTTTTTTGACATGGGGTCTTACTCTGTCACCCAGGCTGGAGTGCAGTGACGCAATCTCGGCTCACTGCAAGCTCCGCCTCCCGGGTTCACGCCATTCTCCTGCCTCAGCCTCCCGAGTAGCTGGGACTACAGGCGCCCACCACCACGCCCGGCTAGTTTTTTGTATTTTTTTAGTAGAGACGGGGTTTCACTGTGTTAGCCAGGATGGTTTCGATCTCCTGACCTCGTGATCCACCCGTCTCGGCCTCCCAAAGTGCTGGGATTACAGGCTTGAGCCACCGCGCCCGGCCTACCATTCATTTATTAAAGAAGCAAACATGGCCGGGCGCGGTGGCTCAAGCCTGTAATCCCAGCACTTTGGGAGGCCGAGACGGGCGGATCACGCGGTCAGGAGATCGAGACCATCCTGGCTAACACAGTGAAACCCCGTCTTTACTAAAAAATACAAAAAACTAGCCGGGCGTGGTGGCGGGCGCCTGTAGTCCCAGCTACTCGGGAGGCTGAGGCAGGAGAATGGCGTAAACCCGGGAGGCGGAGCTTGCAGTGAGCTGAGATCCGGCCACTGCACTCCAGCCTGGGCGACACAGCGAGACTCCGTCTCAAAAAAAAAAAATAAAATAAAACAAAATAAAATAAAATAAAATAAAATAAAGAAGCAAACATTTATTGAGTTCCTAGCATATGGCAGGTACTTGGGATTCAGAAAAATAAGCCACAGTTCTTGCCTTCTAGAAGTTTATAGTCCATCTGAAGAGATGGACAGGCAGTAGGAAACTACAATACGGCACACTTAGCCCCAGAGAGGAAAGAGAAAATTTCATCTGATTAAGACAAAACAGGCCGGGCGCAGTGGCTCAGGCCTGTAATCCCAGCACTTTGGGAGGCCAAGGCAGGTGGATCATGAGGTCAGGAGTTCAAGACCAGCCTGGCCAAAATGGTGAAACCCCGTCTCTACTAAATATGTAAAAATTAGCAAGGCATGGTGGCGGGCGCCTGTAATCCCAGCTACTCTGGAGGCTGAGGCAGGAGAATCGCTTGAACCTGACAGGCAGAGGTTGCAGGGAGCCAATATTGTGCCACTACACTACAGCCTGGGTGATGAGACTCCATCTCAAAAAAAAAAAAAAAAAAAGACAATACAGGCAAGGTATGGTGGCCCACGTCTGTCATCCTAGCCCTTTGGGAGTCCAAGGTGGGTAGAGCACTTGAGGCCAGGAGTTCGAGACAAGCCTGACCAACATGGAGAAATCCCATCTCTACCAAAAATACAACAATTAGCTGGGCGAGGTGGCTCATGCCTGTAATCTCAGCATTTTGGGAGGCCGAAGCGGGTGCATCACTTGAGGTCAGGAGTTCAAGACCAGCCTGACTAACATAGTGAAACCCTGTCTCTACTAAAAATACAACATTAGCCGGGCATGGTGGTGCACACTTGTAATCCCAGCTACTTGGGAAGCTGAGGCAGAAGAATTGCTTGAACTCAGGAGGCAGAAGTTGCACTGAGCCAAGCCATAGCACTCCAGCCTGGACAACAAGAGTGAAATTCTGTCTCAAAAGAGAAAAACACACAAAAATTAACCAGGTATGGTAGCACACGCCTGTAATCTCAATTCCTTGGGAGACTGAGGCATAACAATTGCTTCAACCCAGGAGGTAGATGTTGCAATGAGCTGAGATCATGCCACTGCACTCCAGCCCGGGTGACAGAGTGAGACTCTGTCTCAAATAATAATAGTAATAATAATAATAATAATAATAATAATAATAATACTTTCTTCAATTCCTTCCACCCAATCTTTCCTCTGACTCATTAGCCTTGAACTCCTTGACTCAATCAATCCTCCCACCTCACCCTCCCAAGTAACTGGGACTACAGGTGGGCAGCACTCCACCCAGCTTATATACCATTTTATCACCTGTGTAGATTCATGTACCCACCACCACAGTCAGGATACTGAACAATTCCAGCATCACAGATTCTTCCTGGTGCCCTTTTATAACCACACCCATCTTCTGCCACCCTCCCTTCCCCAATCCATGGCAACCACTTACTCTGCCCTCCACTTCTTAAATTTTCCCATTTCAAAAAATGCTATATAAATAGGCACTTTTCAAAAGTTTTCTGCACTCAGAGTGAGAAACATATGCAGTGCTACAGTATTTCAAGAAGGGTAAAAACCCTCTTGTGTTTTCTTACTCCATTTAAAGGAAAATATTTCCTTCCAGCAGAGTAAAATTGACTTACTTTCTGGGTATTTTACTCTAGTAAATTTCTACTTTAGTAATGGTGGCTGAATCCCTTTAGCAATGGGCACTTCTTCAAGTAGTAGTTTCTGTGAAGGAAAACAGCCTCCCCACATCCTATATAGTTCAGGCAGAACTTTGGGCTGGAGGAAAGAAAAGTTTTTGCCTGAAATTCATATATCAAAATTGTCACACATTGATAAAGGACAGAATTCAAACCTAACATATAAAAATGGAGCTGGGCAAGGCCGGGCGCGGTGGCTCAAGCCTGTAATCCCAGCACTTTGGGAGGCCGAGACGGGCGGATCACGAGCTCAGGAGATCGAGACCATCCTGGCTAACACGGTGAAACCCCGTCTCTACTAAAAAATACAGAAAACTAGCCGGGCGAGGTGGCGGGCGCCTGTAGTCCAGCTACTCGGGAGGCTGAGGCAGGAGAATGGCGTAAACCCGGGAGGCGGAGCTTGCAGTGAGCTGAGATCCGGCCACTGCACTCCAGCCTGGGCGACAGAGCGAGACTCCGTCTCAAAAAAAAAAAAAAAAAAAAAAATGGAGCTGGGCATGGTGGCTCATGCCTGTAATCCCTGTACTTTGAGAGGCTGAGGCAGGAAGATCCAATTAAGTCCAGAAGTTCAAGACCAGTCTGGACAACATAGGGAGACCCCATCTCCACAAAAAAATTTTTTTTAATTAGCTGGGTGTGGTGGCACAGCCTGTGGTCCTAGCTACTCGGGAGGGTGTGGTGGGAGGATGGCTTGAGCCCAGGAGGCTGAGGCTGCTGTGAGCTGTGATCGTGCCACTGTACTCCAGCCTGGGTGACAGAGGAAGACCCTGTCCCTCCCGCCTCCCCCTTCCCCCCCAAAAAAAGATAAAAAGAAAAATGCCTAATTTATACTCATAGTCTCATATTCCATTTCATATTCCATCTTGGAACCAAATATTTAGATTCTTTGGGGCTATCCGAGAAAATGTGCTTTCCTTTGAACATAAAGTTGCCACTAAGTAGGATCCAAGTTTATCCAAGTTCATTAGAAGATATAAGCTTGACACTGTTTTCCTGTAATGGAGAGGGATACTACACTCTCTCCTTTCCTTCTCTCATATGGCAGAATGGCAAAAGGACTGTGTGGGAAGGTTGCCCAGGTTAGGGGTCAATAGCTCTTTTTTCATGTGTTCTCAACTGGCTTTGTTTTTCTAGGTTTCCCCTTACTACCCAGAATGACTGGGATGTTGTCACTACATCTTGCTGGTTTCTCCCTTCTTGTTTTCTGCTTGGCCAATCCCAGCCCTTCTCCTTCCCAACTTAACTATTCAACATTCTGATTTCAACATCTTTTTCCTTCTCCTGCTGTGGAGACATCTAAAGAATTTCACCTGCTGTGTGTTTCCAACAGGCCAATTAAAATATGGAGCGGGTGGAGGGAAAGAAGAGGAATAAGAACAGCAAACAAGAAATTACCAAGTATTTAGCAAAGCAAAGAGGGGCCTTCTATTAGGTTTCAGTGAAGCCATTGAGCTGATCTTTTACAATCTTCACGGATTGTTGTCAGAGAGGAGATGAGCGAGCCAACTGAAGTAGAAAAATTGAAAAATGAAGGTAGAGAATGATCTGGAAAACTATACTATACTAAAGAAGAAAGACTTTAAGTATCCTAAAGCCCAAATGATTAATGATTACTGTGGGTTGCATTCGATTTTAAAGACAGCTGGTATCATTGGCTAAATAATGTAGTTGTAACTTGAGAACAAGGAAAACCTACTTGAGTTGTGTCATTTCAAATACCTATTAAAGAGTTGAGTAGAGGATGCAAGTATGAGAGACTCGCTGCAGTATGTAATTATGCACTTTGAAAGCATGGTTCATCCACGGCTCTCAAAGCACATTACCAACTTTAATTGTTTTTTGTAACACCTCTGCAAGACCATTTTTCCCTACAGACAGATGAAATGGAGACAGAAAGGTTACCAGGCGCCTTCAGTCACCATGAATCATCTGTGGAGTTGCTCCTATTCCAGATTGATTTGTCATTTGAGTTAATTGATGATTTCCAAATGAAGACAGACTGCTTGAGCAGTGCTTTGAGTAAATTTTGGCTTCTAATTTTTGTTTGTTTGTTTGGAAGCAAGGGAGGCTAGATTCCTTTTAAGCTGTAATCTGTTTGAAGAGTTATTATTCAATAAAATGTACATGGAAACATATTAAAATATGCAAGACATATGCCAGCACACACATATAAGTTTATAACATAACAGACCAAGTGGGTCCTTTTGTCCTCCATCATTAACCTCGCACAGAAAACAAAACAAAACAAAATGACAAATGTATCATATATGATCATACAGCTTTAGGATCTGGAACAACCTCAGATCTTTTTTTTTGTGAGACAGTCTCACTCTGTCACCCAGGCCGGAGTGAACTGGTTGCCCACTGCAACCTCCACCTCCTGGGCTCAAGCAATTCTCCTGTCTCAGCCTCCCGAGTAGCTGGGACTACAGGCGCACACCAACATGCCCAGCTAATTTTTGTATTTCTAGTAGAGATGGGGTTTCACCACGTTGGTCAGGCTGGTCTTGAACTCCAGACCTCCGGTGATCCACTTGTCTCGGCCTCCCAAAGTGCTGGGATTATAGACATGAGCCACTGCACCTGGTCAACCTCAGATCTTTTAGCTTTTGTGACACTCCTTTCATGAAACCTACTCCAATTATTGGGCCACACCTCATTTGTCCTTCTGTGTTCCTGTTGTAATGATAGTCTATTACACACAATCTAGCGCTGTGTTACAATGTACTTACACTCTTTTGTTCTTTTGATTTTTTTTGTGAGTTAAACGACATAACAGTTATCAATGGCCCCTCCCTGTATTGTATTTGGAATCAGGAAATACCTTGTGAATGATGTATGTCTCTTTCTGCCAACAAGACTATAAACCCCAGGAGGGCTGAGTTTGAGTCTTATTTTCTTATATCCTACCTCCTAGAATTTTTGGGTACACCTCAAACACTTAACACACAGTGTTAGTTTGATTTAATAAGATTGAGAGATGGTGGTGAGGGTAACAGTGAAGTGAAATGGGTTCTATTAAACTCATTAATCAAGGTGGCTGAATTTAAATGTGTATTTCAGGCCGGGCGTGGTGGCTCATGCCTGTAATTCCAGCACTTTGGGAGGCCAAGGCAGGTGGATCGCCAGAGGTCAGGAATTCGAGACCAGCCTGACCAACATGGAGACACCCTGTCTTTACTAAAAGTACAAAAATTAGTTGGGCATGGTAGCACGCACCTGTAATCCCAGCTACTTGGGAGGCTGAGGCAGGAGAATCGCTTGAACCTGGGAGGCAGAGGCTGCAGCCAGCTGAGATCACCCACTGCACTCCAGCCTGGGCAACAAGAGCAAAACTCCGTCTCAAATAAATAAATAAATAAATAAAATAAAATGAAAAATAAATATATATTTCAAATAAAAAGGAACCTATGTGAGACCTGTATAATTTACCCAGCCCCTGCAAAGGCTTAGAACAGGGGATGGTTGCCTGGTAAATGCGTATTCTTTTCCTTATCTCCCAACATAGCTCACAAAACCTGCCTTAGAAAATAACTTACTTCTAGGCCGGGCGCGGTGGCTCAAGCCTGTAATCCCAGCGCTTTGGGAGGCCAAAGACGGGCGGATCACGAGGTCAGGAGATCGAGACCATCCTGGCTAACCCGGTGAAACCCCGTCTCTACTAAAAAATACAAAAAACTAGCCGGATGAGGTGGCGGGCGTCTGTAGTCCCAGCTACTCGGGAGGCTGAGGCAGGAGAATGGCGTGAACCCGGGAGGCGGAGCTTGCAGTGAGCAGAGATCCGGCCACTGCACTCCAGCCTGGGCGACAGAGCGAGACTCCATCTCAAAAAAAAAAAAGAAAAGAAAAGAAAAGAAAAGAACTTACTTCTATGGTATCCTGCTCAGAAATTCAAAATCCAGCATATGAGCTTGAATTTCTCTTATCTGGTGGGGAGGGGAGAGGACCAAATTTATCCTACATATGTACCTAAGGAGACCTAGTGTACATAAAGAGCCCTTAAGGATTCTCAATAAATACTTTGGACCTCTCATTCAAAACCTCCAGTTTTAGTTATTTAGACCCGCCAGACTTTCATGATTCTGAACTCTGCACTTTTTCCTTTCTCTCAGACAGAACTCTCCCCTCCTTGACTACTTAAATGTTCCCCCGCCTCCAGAAAACCTTCCCTAGACCCTCCCCTAAACCATCTGAATTAAATACAGCTCCTATTTCCCTTCAGCACTCTGTGATAGAACGTAGTCATCCAGCTCAGAGCTTGCTGGCAAAAAGTAGATGTTTAATGTTTGTGCAAAAAAAGAATGAGGCAAGGCACAGTGGCTCGCGCCTGTAATCCCAGCACTTTGGGAGGCCGAGGTGGGCGGATCGCTGGAGATTAGTTCACCTGGCCAACATGGTGAAACCCCGTCTCTATTAAATATACAAAAATTAGCCGGGCATGGAGGCAGGTGCCTATAATCCCAGCTTCTCAGGAGGCTGAGGCAGGAGAATTACTTGAACCCGGGAGGCGGGAGGCGGGAGGCGGAGGCTGCAGTGAGCCGAGATTGCGTCATTGCGTTCCAGCCTGGGCAACAAGAGCGAAACTTCGTCTCAGAAAACAACAACAACAACAAACAAACAAACAGAAAAACTAGCCTGGTGCGGTGTCGGGCACCTGTAATCCCAGCTACTCAGGAGGCTGAGGCAGGAGAATCGCTTGAACCCGGGAGGCGGAGATTGCAGTGAGTCAAGATCGCCCACTGCACTCCAGCCTGGGCGACAGAGTTAAACTCCATCTCAAAAAAGAAAAAAAAGGGCCAGGCGTGGTGGCTCACACCTGTAATCCCAGCACTTTGGGAGACCGAGGCGGACGGATCACAAGGTCAAGAGATCGAGACGATCCTGGCCACCATGGTGAAACCCCGTCTCTACTAAAAATACAAAAATTAGCTGGGCATGGTGGCGCTCGCCTGTAGTCCCAGCTACTCGGGAGGCTGAGGCAGGAGAATCGCTTGAACCAGGGCGGCGGAGGTTGCAGTGAGCCAAGAGCTGCCACTGCATTCTAGCCTGGGGACAGAGCGAGACTCTGTCTCAAAAAAAAAAAAAAAGAGAGAAAGAAAGAAAGAAATACAAAAATTAAACAGGCATGATGGCACACCTGTAGTCCCAGCTACTCTGGAGGCTGAAGTGGGAGTTTCCCTTGAGCCTGGGAGACAGAGGTTGCAGTGAGCTGGAATTGTACCACTGCACTCCAGCCTGGGCAACAGAGCAAGACTCTGTCTCAAAAAGAAAAGAAAAGAAAAGAAAAGAGGTCGGGCGTGGTGGCTCAGGCCTGTAATCCTAGTACTTTGGGAGGCTCAGGCAGGTGGATAACCTGAGGTCAGGAGTTCGAGACCAGCCTGACCAACATGGAGAAACCCGGTCTCTACTAAAAATACAAAAATTAGCCAGGAAGGCTGAGGCAGGAGTATCACTTGAACCCAGGAGACAGAGGTTACGGTGAGCCAAGAACACGGCATTGCACACCAGCCTGGGCAACAAGAGCAAAACCCCATCTCAAAGAAAAAAAAAAAAAAGAAAGAAAAGAAAAGAAAAATTTGTAAAAGCATCAGTATTGATCCAAATTGTATTGTACTTGTCAATGAACAGTTTTTGGATGGGGAGGTTTTCCCACTCCATTTATTTATTCATTTGTTCATTCATTCCATCACTCATACACTTATGTACTGAGCAAAAATTAACTCAGTACCTACTAATGGACTAGATAGTGTGCTAGTCACGATAACATAGCGACTAGGGAGACATGCTTCCTGACTTCCAAGGTTTTACTTGGCAGTGTAGTGAAAAGTTATCTTTCCCATTTCCAAATTCCTGAGATCAGAAATGTAGTTAAACTTTTTTTTTTTTTTTTTTTAAGAATTACTTTAATTTTTCAATTCAGGTTGAGTAGATTTGGTTTTGTGGTTTGCTATCATATGGCCAGCCAGGTCTTGCCATCCAAAAAGGAGCTTAGATTTACATGTATATACATCAGACAGTGAGGCAGCCAATGTAGCTAAATGATGCCAAAAATTAGCTAGAAACAGCTTTGTTGCCTATAAGAACAGCTTGACTGGTGATTCACCATATGATTTAGGTGAGTCACATAACCTCTATGTCTGGGGTTTCTCAACTGTAAATTACAGAGATGCTAGGAATATAATGAATAAGGAACACAATGGCATATGCAAGAGTACCAGACCAGAAGTCAGAGTTCTTTTTATGGCTTTGCTTCTACCTATCTGTATGACCCTGGGCAAGTCACCTAACCTTTCAGTGGCCATTTCATTAACTGCAGAATTATAATAAACTGCCCACTTTAGAGAGATGTTACAAAACAAAGCAGGTAAAGTGCTTTGAAAATTATAGTTTCAGACTGGGTGCGGTGGCTTACGCCTGTAATCCCAGTACTTTGGGAGGCCGAGGCGGGCAGATCCAGAGGTCAGGAGATCGAGACCATCCTGGCTAACACGGTGAAACCCCATCTCTACCTAAAAAGTACAAAAAATTAGCTGGGAGTGGTGGCAGGCGCCTGTAGACCCAGCTACTTGGGGAGGCTGAGGCAGAAGAATGGCATGAACCCGGGAGGCGGAGCTTGCAGTGAGACGAGATAGTGCTACTGCACTCCAGCCTGGGTGACAGAGTAAGACTTTGTCTCAAAAAAAAAAAAAAAAAAAGAAAAAGAAAATGATTTATGTAAATTGACATCACTACTATGTATCAAGAGATCTTTTGAGAATACAAATTAACATCCCTAAATTTATCCGTTTCATGTATTCTTATTTTCATGTTAGAAAACAGAACTGACTTGACTGTCCAAGTAAATCTGAGGGCCCCTTGAATGGCAGGACTTAAAAACACACTTTCCACAATGGTACACAACAATGATTTCTCCAATTATCTCAGTGCCATTACCCATATATTGATTTAAACATAAGGAGTAACCATATAGAGAGTAGAAGGCAAAGAGATAATGTATATAAGGGGTTTTGAAAGTCATGGAAAGGCTAAGAAGCTGTATAAATGAATTTCATCATGCTACATCCCTGATTAATCATACTGTTTCACGACTGTTTCATTTCGTGTGAAACTAACACATAATTAGTCCAATAAACTCTAATTAGAGGAATGATTCCTCAGGCTTATATAGAGGGTTTGTAATTTTTGAGTCTCTTTCATGTACATTTTCTCATATGATCCTTATGACAATCCTCTGAGGTAGGTGAACAGAAATTATTACCCTCATGTATTGATATTTTTATGTTTCACTTCATATAACTAGTCAAATATTGACTTACAATTTACACTTAATGTAGGTATCTTCACTTAATTTTTTTCTTTTCTTTCTTTCTTTCTTTCTTTTTTTTCTTTTTTTTTTTTTTGAGACAGGCTCTTGCTCTGTCACTCAAGCTGGAGTGCAGTGGCACAATCACGGCTCACTGCAGCCTCGACATCTCGGGCTCAAGTGATCCTCCCAGCTCAGCCTCCTGAGTAGCTGGGACCACAGGCACATGCAACCACTCCTGGCTAAGTTTTCTATTTTTTGTAGAGACAGGGTTTTGCCATGTTGCTCAGACTGGTCTCGAACTCCTGGAATAAAGCGATCCACCCACTTTAGCCTCCCAAAGTGCTGGGATTACAGGCGTGCGCCACCCTGTCTGGTCTTTTTCACTTAGTTACTATGGATCACATAAAAATATAATGTATCTAAAAATTTATAACAGAAAACCAAGAATGGTACAGCACAGAGTACATTCTTTTTAGTAATCAAATAACAACAAAAAAAGCTAGTTGAAAGAAAAACAGGTTTTTCCAGATTTATTAGATCATTCTCTTTACTTAATGATTAACACAGACCTTTGTTAAATTTCTACTAAGAAATCCATGTATAATGTTTGTTTAATGAAAAATAAAATGATTTTTAGCAAGTTTTTCTTAACTTCAGAAGATTAATTTTATGGGAGGAGATCTGGAGTCTTTTGTTTTTAATCCTAGTTTCCCTGAAACACTAGTTAGGTGTTCATGAACATACTCACGTGTTCGCCTTTCTTCCTCAACATAATTGTCAGTAATCTGGCAGAAGCAGAGCCTAATCTCTGCCAAACAAAATTCCAGTATTTAACAAGAAAATACATTTTTTCTGCCTTAGCCAAAAATGCAAAGCCCCTTATATAAGCTAATGGAATTAAAAAAGAAATCCTCAGTACCTAGTAACGGGAAAAAGCTAAAGAAACATTTCCAAGTCACTTATCTGAAAAAATTAAAAATAAACAACACGCACACAAAGAAAACTGACTCTTAAAAGTTCGCATAGGCCGGGCGCGGTGGCTCAAGCCTGTAATCCCAGCACTTTGGGAGGCCGAGACGGGCGGATCACAAGGTCAGGAGATCGAGACCATCCTGGCGAACACAGTGAAACACCGTCTCTACTAAAAATACAAAAAACTAGCCGGGCGAGGTGGCGGGCACCTGTAGTCCCAGCTACTTGGGAGGCTGAGGTAGGAGAATGGCGTGAACCCAGGAGGCGGAGCTTGCAGTGAGCGGAGATCGCGCCACTGCACTCCAGCCTGGGCGACAGAGCAAGACTCAGCCTCAAAAAAAAAAAAAAAAAGTTCACATAACAAATAGACATTAATAATTTTGTATGTAAAATATGTTTTTGGAACAGTAAGGTCTATGGTAAGAAAAATTAAATTTTGAAGCAAGATCACTGTTTAAATATCTCAATTTATTATATCCTAGTCTTTCTTTGCAAATTTAAATTCTGGGAAATTACAAGAAGAAAATAACAATTTTGATTTCTCTTGGGTTCTTATTCTTTATTTCTGTTTTCTTTTTTAGAGATGCGGTCTTAGTACGTTGCCCAGGCTGGAGTACACTGACTATTCATAGGGCCAGTAATAGTGTACTGTAGCCTCGACCTCCCAGGCTCAAGCAATCTTCCTGCTTCAGCTTTCTGAGTAGCTGGGAATACAGGTGCACCAACACTCCAGGGACCCTTATTTACTTTTACCCAGTATTCTTCCAATATTTAGTCGTAAGCCTACAATTAACAAGTATAGGCCCAGGCCAGGTGTGGTGGCTCACGCCTGTAATCCCAGCACTTTGGGAGGCCGAGGAGGGCATGAGCCACCATGTCTGGCCAGTTTTCTTTGGTTCTTTTGTGGCACAATTATTTTTAAAATTTTAAAACTAAAAAAGAATTCAGAACTACTAATTATTATGAATTAGAGAGGCTGACTCCTTCCAACTCTGAAATTCTAGCATTCCAAATTCAAGGCTCACGTTGCACTGAAGCTTTGGCTCTCTGTAGAAATGCAGGTCTGTTCTGTACAATCTCAACTTGTTGCTGTTGGACTAGCACTAATGAGTGAGCCTTCAAATACTTAAGTGGAGGATAGTGTAATGGCAATGAGCAATGTGGGGCTATGTTGAACTCAGCAGGGAAAGGGTTGCAGAAAAATTCCCATTACAAAGTTCAAAGTGTATGCAAGAGTTTTTTTTTGGAAAAGTAGAATGAGAAGGCACTCACAAGATGTTGTATTTTATGCCTTTATATTTTGTAACATGAGAAAATACAATACTGGGCCAGCAATGAGTTAGTTATAGGGAAAAGTAAGAAAGGTGAGGATGATAATCATATGCAGAGATCTACATCAATTTGATTTATAGGTTTCAGACCCCATATGATATTCCAGTGTTTTTCAAACTTTAGCTGGCATCTGTACCACCTAGAGGGCTTATTAAAAGATTGCTGGGTTGCACCCTCAGTTTCTGATTCTAGGTTTGAGTTGGGGTCCAGGAATTTGAATTTCTAACAAATTCCCAGGTGATGTACTTTTGAGAACCACTAGGTATCCATATACCATGCAGTTAGTCTACTAACTTTTAATAAGTACCATATTTGTTCTACAATGTATAAGCAAACTACCACATGAAATAGTGAAAACATGGTTTAAAAGTATTTTTGAAATGATAATATCAGTTACGGGAGTTTTATTTCCCTTAATTTTCAAATAAGGAAAAATGGGACATAAAGTTGATTTTAATTATTGTTTAAATGTATATTAAAATTCAGCAATAATAGTGGTGAGTTAAAAATTCACACATTTATGCAAAGTTTTTCTTATCCATTAGAAATACATAACAAGGCGGCTGGGCGCGGTGGCTCAAGCCTTTAATCCCAGCATTTTGGGAGGCTGAGGTGGGCGGATCACCTGAGGTCAGGAGTTCGAGACCAGCCTGACCAATATGGAGAAACCCCATCTCTACTAAAAATACAAAAATTAGCCAGGTGTGGTGGCAGGCGCTTGTAATCTCAGCTACTTGGGAGGCTGAGGCAGGAGAATGGCGTAAACCCGGGAGGCGGAGCTTGCAGTGAGCTGAGATCTGGCCACTGCACTCCAGTCCGGGCGACAGAGCGAGACTCCGCCTCAAAAAAAAAAAATAAATAAATAAATAAATAAATAAATAAATAAAATAAAAATTAGCTGGCATGGTGGTGGGTGCCTGTAATCCCAGCTACTCGAGAGGCTGAGGCAGAATTGCTTGAGCCTGGAGGTGGAGGTTGCAGTGAGCAGAGATAGCGCCACTGCACTCCAGCCTGCGAAACAGAGTGAGACTCCATCTCAAAAAAAAAAAAAAAAAAATCTTTTTGCCAAAGGATTCTTTATTCCCTCATTCTTTATCCCACCAGATTGCTCGCAGCTTCTAAAACTCACTGTCAGTTGCTTCTACAAACTCACAAGTATCCTTCCTTGCTGCCTGCCTCAAAGGGGCAGTGGTTTTTTAGGTTCATTGCTGTTTGCCTGTTCAAGTTTTGTTATAGTGACTATACTATCTCCTAAGACAACCAAGCATATCTTTTTGGAGAGAGGGGTGTTACTATTGTTCATATATTATACATTTAAAAAATCGACATTTCATGCACTTATAGAATTCCATACATTAATGTGAAAACTGATGTCTTTTCTTTAAAAACATGGCATGACCTAATGTGTACCTTATACCTACATACAATGGCATAAGATATATTTAGGAGGTTACATTGCAGTATTTTTAAGAGGGTGATTTTATCTTTTCTAAGAAAGTGAAACAAATACAAGGTAGTAAGATATAACTTTAAAGAATAGTATTTTATTGAATAAGTTTTATTCACAGAAAAATAAGCTTTAATCTACAATGAATGCCAGATTATACAGCAGAAAGCAATTTTCTTAGTTTTCCACACAGAAAGGTTCTAAGTGAAAAAAGCCATAAAATTATATTCACAAATATAGTACTCTGTCTCAAAACATTTCACATGATTATTCACAATACTAATACAATTAAATCAGTCATTCAGTCAGGTTAAAGTATAACAGTAATGAAAAAATGCAAAATTTAACATAAATTACATTAAAACCCTTGTTACATCAAACCAAAAATGCAAATTTCTTACTAAATCCAGAAAAATGGTAAAATATATAGTAATTTAAAATATTAAATTAATGATGGCCGGGCGCAGTGGCTCACGCCTGTAATCCCAGCACTTTGGGAGGCCGAGGATGGCGGATCACGAGGTCAGGAGATCAAGATCATCCTGGCTAACATGGTGAAACCCCGTCTCTACTAAAAATACAAAAAAAATTAGTCGGGCGTGGTGGCGGGCGCCTGTAGTCCCAGCTACTCCGGAGGCTGAGGCAGGAGAATGGCGTGAGTGAACCCGGGAGGCGGAGCTTGCAGTGAGCGGAGATTGCGCCACTGCACTCCAGCCTGGGCGACAGAGCAAGACTCCGTCTTAAAGACAAAAAACAAAAAGCAAAACAAAAAAAAATCCTATTAATGACACAGAATAAGAAAGTGGTAAACTCCAAAAATCTATAGGCATATCTGGTAACTTCAGACTTCAAGGTAGAATCTGATCACCCAAACATTAATGTAGCATTTGTCTAATTTCTGTTTTGTTTTTAAGACTAGGTCTCACTCACCCAGGCTGGAGTGCGGCGGCACCATCTTGGCTCACTGCAGCCTCCGCCTCCCAAGTTCAAGCGATTCTCCTGCCTCAGTCGCTCAAGCAGCTGGGACTACAGGCATGCGCCACCACGACCAGCTATTTTTGTATTTTTGTAGACAGGGTTTCAGCATGTTGGCCAGGCTGGTCTCCAACTCCTGACCTCAGGTGATCCGCATGCCTCAGCATCCAAAAGTGCTGGAATTACAGGCGTGAGCCACCGTGCCCAGCGTCATTTGTCTAATTTGAAAATACAATTGTCCCTTGCTATCCATGGGGTTTTGGTTTCACGATCCCCTAGGACCTGAGGATGCTTAAGTTCCTTAGATAAAATCACACAAGGCCGGGCTCAGTGGTTCACTCCTGTAATCCCAGCACTTTGTGAGGCCGAGGCAGGCAGATCACCTGAGATCAGGAGTTCGAGACCAGCCTGGCCAACACCGCGAAACCAGTCTCTACTGAAAAATATAAAAATTAGCCGGGTGTGGTGGCGGGTGCCTGTAATTCCAGCTATTCGGGTGGCTGAGGCCTGAGAATTGCTTGAACCCAGGAGGCGGAGGCTGCAGTGAGCCGAGATGGCGCCACTGCACTCCAGCCTGGGTGAGGGAGACTCTTGTCTCCAAAAAAAAAAAAAAAAAAAAAAAAAAAAGCCGGGCTCATGCCTGTAATCCCAGCACTTTGGGAGTCAGATCACTTGAGGTCAGAAGTTCAAGACTAGCCTGGCCAACACGGTGAAACCCTGTCTCTACTAAGAATACAAAAAAAATTAGCTGGGCACCATGGAGCACGCCTATAGTCGCAGCTGCTTGGGAGGCAGACGTTGTGGTGAGCCAAGATTGCCCCATTGCACTCCACCCTGGGCAACAAAGTGAGACTGTTTAAATAAATAATAAAAAGAAATTATTTGCATATAATGTATGCACATCTTCATCACATCCTTTATTCTGAGACAAGATCTCACACTGTCACCCAGGCTGGAGTGCAGTGCCATGATCATAGCTCAATGCAGCCTCTGCCTCCCAGACTCAAGCGACTCCCACCTCAGCCTCTGGAGTAGCCGGGACTACAGGCACACACCACCATGTCCAGCTAATTTTTTTATTTTTTGTAGAGACAGGGTTTTGCCGTTTGCCCAGGCTGGCATCATATACTTTAAGTCATCTCTATATGACTTTAATATCTAATACAATATATTAGGTTGGTTTAAAAATAATTGCATTTTTTTGCATTTTTGCACCAAACTTAATGCTATGTAAATAGTTGTTATACTGCTGCTTAGCAACAGTATAACAATTTTGGCTTTTTCCTTATATTATTTTGTATTTTTGTATTTATTTATTTTTTCCCTCAGTATTTTCAATTCCTCCTTGGTTGAGTCCATGGATGCAAAATCCGCAGATATGAAGGGCTGGCTATATATGCATTGATGATTGTCCTATTATACTAGTTATAAAGTGTCATTTAATATGTAGTGAAAGTTATGGTATAGTGGAAAGAATAGTTGAAAAATAAACATTTGGACCTTTCAAGAAAGGTAGCTTGGTGAAGTTTTTCATCTTCAAACTATGTCCCAGTCAGGGCTCTGCTACTAATTAGCTATAATCTTTGCAAAAATTACATCGCCTTTGAGCCTCCATTGCCTCACCTGTAAAATGAAAGAGAAGAATTGGGTACTCTCTAAGGTCACTTCCAGCTCTGTCATTCTATAATCTGTTAGGCTGAGGAAGAAATTCACATTGTGTTAACTGTATGAGTCAAACTGAAAATGATTATTAAAGTGGGAAAAAGCCAATTGTTTCTCTTAGAAAGTTCAAGTAAATTTGAGAAGAATAATCTTTTCAATTTTTTAGGAAGAATTTAAATATTTTTAGGGGTTTGATCTATTTATTTAGAGATGCGGTCTCACTCTGTCACCTAGACTGGAGTACAGTGGCACAATCATAGCTCACTCCTGCCTCAAACTCATGGGCTCAAGTGATTCTCCTGCCTCTGCCTCCAGAGGAGCTGAGACTATAGGCATGTGCCACCACGCCTGGCTAACATTTGTATTGACCTATTTATTTATTGTGATTTATATCTTTTTTTTTTTTGAGATGGAGATTCGCTCTTGTTGCCCAGGCTGGAGTGCAATGGCGCCATCTTGGCTCACCACAACCTCCGTCTCCTGGGTTCAAGCGATTCTCCTGCCTCAGCCTCCCCAGTAGTTGGGATTAAGGGCACGAGCCACGACGCCCAGCTCATTCTGTATTTTTAGTAGAGACGGGGTTTCTCCATGTTGGTCAGGCTGGTCTCAACCTCCCGACCTCAGGTGATCGGCCCGCCTTGGCCTCCCAAAGTGCTGGGATTACAGGAGTGAGCCACCGCACCCAGCCGATTTATATCTTAACTATGAGAAACACCAAAAAATACGAGTAAACATCACTGAAAGAGTTATCATGTACAAATTTTTTTCTAAGTTTTAGCCCAAATTTCCAGGTCAAGACAAACCCACAGAGAGGTAAAAGGGTGTTAGGATGGGAGTTCATATTTACAGCAGGAACTTTACATACATGGTCTCCTTGAGCTCTTGCAACCTGGTAAGATAGGTATTATTCTCCTTTCACAGATGAATAAACTGCTACCCTTTTTTTAACAAGTAGATTTGTCTAAAAAGAACTATGTCAAATATTGCTTCCCATTTTCTTATTTCTCTAATGGCAACGATATACATCCCATAGTATATCTCAACGATATACTATTCCATTTCTCCCACCTCCTTAGCCCCTTCCCCCATTCAACACCTGCGTAATCAGGAAATAAAACAATGATTCGGGTTTAAAGGGTATATCATGTGAAACTAATGCTGGGGTGGTAGTCTCCATTCATAGTTCAAAATACAAATTTTATCCACTAAAATGGAAACGGAAGAAACAACTACTGAAATGTAAATAACATAACAACAAAAATAACAAAATATTATAATACACAGGGCCAAATCACATTATATACACTCACTACACCCACTCTACCCTACATAATCAAAGGGATAGGGGAAAAAACCAAATGTAGCAGGAAAGGCAATATAAAGCCATTAATTAATTAACTGGAATTTAGCTTGTAAATGCTAAAAGCATTTCTCAAAAATTAAGACAATGCTTTTGATCAACAGACTAAATTATTACAAATAAAGATAAGTACTTATTATAAAACAACTTGAATCTTTGCATGACTAATATGTAAAATAAGTGGTGACTTGAAATCCTAGAGTGAACTTTATACAGAAAAGGAATGTCTACATGTAGACATGGAGGACTCTTGGGAGGGGGAAAAGATTTGGATACGGCTATAGTTTTGACTTTGCAAATGATCAATTTTTGCAGAATTAGATGGAAAAGATCCAGTGCTTTTTATAGTTCAAACACAGACAAATGCTGGTAAGTCTCCAAAAATTTGATTAGAAGTTGGAGTGCTGAGTGATTTTAAGAACCTGAAGCAACAGCATTTCTAAACAATTCTTAAAATAAACTTGTTAGCCACATCAGCGTTGTGCATTAAATTTCACAACTCATGGAGAGGAAGAAAAAAAGTCTTGCTTAACTCTGAACATACAAGCTTTAGAAGAAGAATTTTAATGAAGTGTGGCTCCCAGAACAGGAAAGGCCTTATGTTAAAACAATTCAGTCCTTGAGTCCTTGGCTAACAACTAGACTGAACTACCTACCTGACTTGGAGCTGAAGTGTCCTGGAAAACATATTTTAAAAATTTTAACACTTTTCTCCCCTTGTAGAACACTTTAAATTTAAACTTAAAGTCTAGACTATACAGATCAAATTCATGTTAATGACTATATAACCAGACTAAGTGGCAGACAGTGCAAAGGTGAAGAACTGAGGATTTACATACTAAAACAGGAACAGGGCAGTCATTATTTAATTTTTAAAACTCTCATTTAAATTTGCAATGCTTTGGCTGGGTGTGGTGGCTCAAGCCTGTAATCCCAGCACTTTGGGAGGGCAAGGCGGGCGGATCTCTTGAGGTCAGGAGTTTGAGACCAGCCTGGCCAACATGGTGAAACCCTGTCTCTACTAAAAATACAAAAATTAGTCGGGTATGGTGGCATTTGCCTCTAATCCCAGCTACTCAGGAAGCTGAGGCAGGAGAATCGCTTGAACCCAGGAGGGGGAGGTTGCAGTGAGCAGAGATCATGCCACTGCACTCCAGCATGGGTGACAAGCAAGACTCCATCTCAAAAAGAAAATTAAATAAATAAAATAAATTTGCAATGTTTTAAATGAATATCACTTAAAGTAGTAATCAACAGAAGTTAGGAGAACATAACAATACTCTTTCTCTTAGAAAGTACAACAAAAATATAATTTTTTACAGTTTTACTCTCAAACTTTTCTCTATGTAGTAACATGCCTTACTCACCTCTACAATAGGTTTGTTGTGAGAATCTTATAATGTAAACCCTGGATGTCCTATGAAGCATTTTTAAACTTCTAGTTTATGTCCTATTGATTCTTATTCAAATGTTTTTTAAAAAATATTTAAACAACTGTTCTTTTCTTGCCAATATTTTTATAATTTCCAAGAGGTTTTAAGGATCTTGAGAGAACACTGATTCAGAAGTATCTACTACTATTACTAGTCAAGAACACAAATGTAGGCAGAGGATTTAACATTTCATCCTATATACATCTTAATCATCCTAACGGTAAAAACTCACATGAAACTTTAAGATACAAGATGATATGAGAATCTCAACATGGAAAGCTGTCACTATAACTACAAGCAGTGTACAAACATACTTCTACTTTTACCTACATAAGCTGACAGATGTTTAAAATACTGAGTTAACAAAGATCTTTTAGTAAAGTGACTTAGGCAGGCTTAAACTAGCAAGGATTAAGGATGAATCCTTACTAATTAATTGGAAGATCTGAGACATATTTTATATTTCATTTTACAAAATCAGAAATACTTATTTTGAAACAAGATAAGAAGACATGGTCTACCTGTCAAAAACCTACCACTCAGAAATATTTTTCATCCACAAAGCAGGAAAAACATAAAACCATTTACATTTCACATTGGCACCAAAAAGGTTAACTGCCCTGCCTTCTTGGATTAGAAAAACTAAAGCTGAGTGATAAGTACTTTTGCAGGCGTTTGAACATGCCTAAGCCTTTAAATCAGTAAAATACTTTCTAAAAATTCTGATTACAAAAGTAATACATACTTATAAAAAATTCAAACAGAACAAAATGAAAAAAATAGAAAGTGAAAGGCCCCTATAAAACCCCTCTGGGGCCCCTTCCCCAACCCCCCACCCCCAAAGATAAACCACATTTAACAGTTTGGTGTATATCTTTCCAAATCTTTTGTTCTATACATATAAGAAACATACATACTTTGATTGGCTCAGACTATACATAGTGTTTTGCCACTTGCATTTTACACTTAATATATCTTTGACATCTTTCCATGTCAGTACATCTTGGCTTGATAGTATTCTATCATTAAATAGCCTTTCAAAAATGGCAAATCACTTTTAAAAAATTATTCGCACAAGTACGTGTTTATAATTTTAAAAGAAAATGGACAGAATCCTAAAACACAACAACCAACCTCTAAAAATAATCTCTATCTTTCCACCAGCATGGAACAATTATTCCTTTTTCACACAAAACAAATTATGTGATTGGGGAGATTAACTCTAATCTCCACATTTATATACAGAAAGCTCCATTTGTTAAGCCTATCTGAAAAGAATAAAAAATCCAGATGATTAATTCACTTACACTTAGAAATTAAGTCAGTATACGATGAATACACATTGTGTTCAGTTATAATATGATGCTTCTTAGTCTAGGGTTTCAATTAAATAACAGTAAAAAAAAATTGGATAAATAATACAGCTAATACCCTGAAAAACCCAGAAATTCAAAGATTATATTGCCAACTAAAACACTGCCATGTACATTTTTTTTTTCTACTTGGTAGCACATGCTAATGGAATTCAATCCTGATTACTTAAAAGTCAGTTCACATCACACATTCAATCAGGGTAATAAGAAGAACATAACATGCCTACTACAGAGTTAGATTAAGACATAAAAATTTTTTGCTTGAAAGTAATGACTGTGTAGCACATGGGACACTTGTCAACTGCTTCAGCACATTGTTTACAAGTGACTAGATGTCCACAAGGAACAAAAACAATAGCAATATTTCTATCCATACAGATTTTGCAAAGCTTCTCCTCTTGCAGGCGCCTTAGCTGCTCTTCAGTACTAATCTCTGCAAAAAGAGAAAAGAATTATGCTAGTTTTAGACTTTCTTAGTTGTTTAAATTCATTGAAAATATTTATTGAACCCCTACTACGTGCCAAGCACCCAACAAGTGCCAGGAGATATGAGGATGACTCACACATGGCATCTGCTCTTAAATAGCTCACATGCTAGTGGGAGAGGATGTAAGATGAGGCCATGGAGGTTAAGCACAAAGTACAAAGTGATAAGTGCTCTAATAAAGTTATGTACAAAGTGCTCTGGAACAAGATAAGAAAACAAGTTCTTCTGCTCAGGCTAGTTGGAGAAGGCTCCACAGGTTGGCTGTGGCTGGTTCGGGGGAGGAGGGAAGTGGAGGAGTGACATTTAAGCATGGGCAGTAATTTGCCAGGCAGAAAAACAAGGTTAGGTAAAAGGAGCAGCATACAGAAAGGTCACAACTAATTCCAGAAATAGAGGGATGGATTTGAGGGACACCTCTGAAGTGGGACAAGTAGGACTGGGTGACTGACTGGATATGAGGGCTGAAGAAGAAAGAGAAACTAAAGTTGATTTCAAGATTGCTAGCTTGGCTGACAAGGATATGGTGATGCCAATAAGAAATATAAAAGGAGGTACAGGTTTGGGACCCATATAAAAATAACCAGTAGGTAACTGAAGAGTCCAATCTTGAGGTCAGGATAAGTCAGGGCTAGAGATAGAGATCTGGATGTCATCAGCATATAGGTAGCACTGAAGTACTTGCTTAATTCAGCCTTTCCCAAAATAGTTTTGTGAAATGTGAATACATATGCCACAAAAAAAATGTGTTTCATGGTCACATACAACAATAATGACAACAGCAGCAGCAGTTAACAGTAATATTGCATAAATAGTATGTGCTAGGCACTATTCCAAATGCATTACATATTTTAACTATATCTTTATAACCACAACTATTTATTTTAACATCTTTATAATCATTATGTACCAGCAGTTTCCAAATACGGCCTCACATGAGAATAACCTGGGGCATTTTTAAACAACGGATTTCTGGGCTCCATTCACAGAACCTAAAATTTCTGGGGTTGGGCACACCGGCATTTGAGAACCACTGTCATCCATGACAGGGCAGTACAGTATAATATAGGACAGTATAGTCTATATTCCCTCTTAGAAATGTACAACACATTCCCCTGTTTTACTATGGGTTTCCTTTTTCATGGCATCCTTTTAATATCCTGTTGAACACTATTCTGAAAACATGTTTGGAAAACAATAGTTTATTCAAGAAATACCTACTGGACACTTAACTAGGTTCTACTAGGGATACAATTAACAAATACATAAACCTCAAGCCCCCAATAGTTCATAGACAAGTAAACAGGAAAGTATAAATGGTATGATGACAAAGGTAATTACAATGTGTTATGAAGAGCACAGGAAGGGTGTGTGTGCATGTGTGCGCATGCATGCATAAATGAAGGCCTCCTGGAGGAAATTATACCTAAAACTGGGTACTAAAGAATGAATTAGGAGTTTACTAGGAGAAGGTGGCCTTGGGGGATAAGGGCAATGGGAGAAAAGTGTTTTAGGCAAAGGAAATGGCATAAGCAAGCTCCAAGGAGAGAGAACATGGCCTACAAGTGCACAGGCAAAGCTTGGGCACAGAATTTGAGAAAACAGCATGAGATGAGGCTACAAAAGGGTGCCTGATCATGAAAGATTAGGCAAGCCACAAAAAGGAGTTTGGACTTGATCCCAAGGGCCCTGGGAGCCAGTGAAGGATTTTAAACTAGAGACAGATGTGATCACATCTATGTTTCAGAAAGGTTTCTCTGGCTAGGGGGTAAAGGAAAGGATTGTTTAATCTCTTTCTTCTTAAAAAGTACCCTCTTGGGCATAATAAAAACTATAGGCTCAACCATGGAATGCATCAGAGATAAGAAGATAAAGCACTTAACCCTCAAGAAGCCTGGTCTAATGGGCAGGGCAGAAACCAGTTTCAAAATAGTGTAAAAAGCAAAAAGCTCAGCCAGGTGTGGTGGCTCTCACCTGTAATCCTAGCACTTTGGGAGGCTGAAATGGGCAGATCATTTGAGGTCCGGAGTTCAAGACCAGCCTGGCCAACATGGTGAAACCCCGTCTCTACTAAAAACGCACATACAAAAAATTAGCTGGGTGTGGTGATGCATGCCTGTAATCCCAGCTACTTGGGAGGCTGAGGCAGGAGAAATTGCTTGAAGCTGAGAGACGGAGGTTGCAGTGAGCCAAGATCATGCCACTGCACTCCAGCCTGGGCGACAGAGCAAGACCCTGTCTCAAGAAAAACAAAACAAAACAAAACAAAACTCAACCAGCACCAGGAGTAGATAAGAAGGAGCTCCTAACTCTGCTGTGGGTGCGGGAGAAAACTTGAAAGAAGTGACTTCTGAGCTGAACCTTGAAACATGAGTTCACAAAGTAGATTCAGGGAGTTGGGGATAGAGTGGGGAATGGGACTAGGTATACAGACAGAGAAAAGGTACTCAAGGCAGAGGAAAAAATATAAGTAAAGAAATGGCACTATAAGCTGATTTATATTATACGAAAGCATTGACACCAAAAAAAGTCAGAATGAAGTGTGTATTTCATGCCCAAAAAATCAAAAGGAAAACAAGTAATTTCCACATTACTTTTAGATGCAATGCTACAACGAGTTAAAAACAAACAAAAAAAACAACAATACTGACACCTAGAGTAGTCAAATTTATAGAGACAAAAAGTAGAATGGTAGTTGCCAGGGGTTGGGAAGAGAGGGAATGGGGAGTTGTTTAATGAACATGTTTTTATTATTATTATTATTATTATTATTTAAAGATGGGGTCTTGCTCTGTGTCCCAGGCTGGAGAGCAATGGTGCAATCACGGCTCATTGCAGCCTTGAACTTCTGGTCTCAAGCAATCCTCTTGCCTCAGCCTCCCGAGCAGCTGGAACTACAGGCGTGCGCCACCACGCCTGGCTGTTTAATGGATGTAGAGTTTCGGTTTTGCAAGATGAAGAATTCTAGAGGTTGACTGTGCAACAATGTAAATGTACTTAACACTACAGAACCATACACTAAAAATGGTTAAGATAGTAAATTGTATGTGTATTTTATCACAATTTTTAAAAATCTAAAAAAAAAAAAAAAACTGAAACAAACCCCAAAACACTGGACCAGAAGTCAGGAAATCTGAGTTCTATTCCCAGCTATTGGCATGATCCTAGGCAATAGCCCATCTGTACTTCAGGTTCCCCACTAAGTTCATAAAAGTTATAAAATGGGCTGGGTGCGGTGGTTCATGCCTGTAATCCCAGCACTTTAGGAGGCCAAGGCGGGAGGATCACCTGAGGTTGGAAGTTGGAGACTAGTCCACCAACATGGATAAACCCCATCTCTACTAAAAATACAAAATTAGCAGGCCGTGGTGGCACATGCCTGTAATCCCAGCTACTCGGGAGGCTGAGGCAGGAGAATTGCTTGAACCTGGGAGGTGGAGGTTGTGGTGAGCTGAGACTGCACCACTGCATTCCAGCCTGGACAACAAGAGTGAAAACTCCATCTCAAAAAAAAAAAAAGGTTGTAAAATAATCTTTAAGGTTCCTTTGGTTCTGATTGTTTGTGATACCATATCATCTCATTTTTTTTCTATATTATTTCACCCTTGTATAAAGCCATTAACTTGAGACGGTGATACTCTGGGCATAGATCTTTTCCCCTCAGGCCAGTAGTTTACCATTGGCAATTACTTCCCTCTTGGCTTAAAGGTAACTACTGGATTCTACATACTTCCCTACAGCGCCTTTCCCCTTCTCCTCCCCACAAAGCCCTCTTCTAGGTCAGAAGGTTACTGGCACATGAGCAATAAAGGCTAGATAACTTTTGATGTTATTTGCTAATATTTGTAATTATTTAAAGCCTCTTTTAGAATAAACTGATGTTATTCATTTTACTATCAGAGCAGATTCATGTGGAAAGACAGATAAATGAATATGGGTTATTTGATTTTTATATTATATACAGTAATATATATAAAGATTAAAATAAGTACTTTAGTATGTATACTAAATAAAGGGCTTTATTTTACACTACATAATTTTTTCAAAGGAAGAAAAAAAGATACTGATTTGGTACTATTTCTACAAGATATTTTACTAGGGCATTCTCTGTTACACAGCCATTGGGAAAAAAAGACAGCACTAAATCTAGGATTTCTCAGTAAGTGACAATGTTATATCTTCTCTAATAACCTTCACCTGCTTCACTTCAGTTAGCCCCATCCTTATTTTATATAAAATTAAAAGATTCTTAGTGCCAGTCTTTCCTCATCAGCTTTTGGGAAGACAAACAGGCAGCAGTCCCAGCATGAGTAGAGAGCCTGTATCAATTACTTGCCTCTCAATTATAGCGAGACTGAGGAGAGTTCAAATGAATTCCAACCCTTAGGGTCTCCTTCCCACACCATCCTAGTTTGTAGTCTCAGTGATAATACGAGCGCCCACTGACTCCTGTTAGATAGAGAAAAGACACTCTCCCTAATGCACAGTCCCTTGATCTCTTCCTATTACAACCTGCTAAATCCTTCTGCTGCAGATACATTAAGGTTTGAAAACTAATAACTTATGGCCAAACTTAATTAAGCGCGTGTTTAAGATGCAGGAAAAAAATGACACAATTGCTTGTATTTCTGTTATAGTAGAAAAATTCTAGTCTGGCCAACTTGGCGAAACCCCGCCTTTACTAAAGATACAAAAAATTAGCCGGGCGTGGTGGCACATGCCTGTAATTCCAGCTACTCGGAAGGGTGAGGCAGGAGAACTGCTTGAGCCAGGGAGGCGGAGGTTGCAGTGAGCCAAGATCGCGCCATTGCACTCCAGCCTGGGCGACAGAGTGAGGCTCCGTCTTAAAAAAAATAAAAAAGGGGCCGGGCGCGGTGGCTCAAGCCTGTAATCCCAGCACTTTGGGAGGCCGAGACGGGCGGATCATGAGGTCAGGAGATCGAGACCATCCTGGCTAACACGGTGAAACCCCGTCTCTACTAAAAAAATACAAAAAACTAGCCGGGCGCGGTGGCGGGCGCCTGTGGTCCCAGCTACCCAGAGGCTGAGGCAGGAGAATGGCCTAAACCCGGGAGGCGGAGCTTGCAGTGAGCTGAGATCCGGCCACTGCATTCCAGCCTGGGCGACAGAGTGAAACTCCGTCTCAAAAAAATAAATAAATAAATAAATAATAAAAAAAATTAAAAAAAGAAAGAAAGATGACCAAGTAAAGGGTTTATTTTACCACCACCAAGATAAGTGGAGCCTGTGTAAGTTTTAAATGAATGCATCTATAAGGGAAAAACTGGAAGCTTTCCACTGATTCTTACATCAATGAATATAATTTTAAATATCATTAATGTTCATACTGTTTCATAACTTATGTAATTATCTGAATAATGTTTCAAAAGCACTTGAAATATCTTAAAGATCACAAGGATTTTAAATGTGTCAAAAATAAGTAAACATTTAAGTTTTTTAGCAGTAGGAGAATTCTCATCTTTTTGGAGGGAGGATGGTCAAGAGCTTAGAGAACTATTACAGGTATAGTACCCAAAAGTGTACTCAGTTTGAAACCTCTTCTTTAACCTTCGATGTTGTTGGCAAGCACTATAGTGTCCATCATCCTTAAAGGAGATATATATATTTTGAGACAAGATCTCGCTCAGTTGCCCAGGCTGAAGTGCAGTGGCATGATCATGGCTCACTGCAGCCTTGATCTCCCTGGCTCAGGTGATCTTCCCCACTCAGCTTCCCAGGTAGCTGGGACTACTGACACTCACCACCATGCCCAGCTAATTTTTGTATTTTTTGTAGAGACAGTTTCATTATGTTGCCCAGGCTGGTAGAATTCATATTTTTAATCTTTTTTCCATGATCAATGTAATGATATTTGGAAATGAGGCCTTTGGGAAGTTTATATATATTACTGTATATAATATAAAAATCAAATAACCCATATTCATTTATCTGTCTTTCCACATGAGGTCATGAAGATGAGACCCCCATGATGGGATTAGTGTCCCTAAAAGTAGAGGAAAAGAGACCAGAGTACTTGCTCCATCTTGTCCCACCCACCCCCAACCCATGCCATGTGAGGACACAGTGAGAAGGTAGCCATCTGCAAGGCAGGAAGAGGGCCCTCATCAATAATGAAATTGGCCAGCACCTTGATTTTGGAGCCTCCAAAACTGTCAGAAATAAGTCTGTTGTTTAAGACACCTAGTCAATGGAATTTAATTATAGCAGCTTGAGCAGACTAACACACAGCATTAAGGTTATGTTTAAAAAATGTCCATATCCCCAGCCTCCCAAAGAGCTGGGATTACAGGTGTGAGCCACCACATCCGGCCCTTTCTTGCTTTTTAAAAACAGCAATGCATACCTTTCTGTAATGAAGTCTGACTTGACTCATCTTGCGTACTCTCTTTCTGAGCATTCACTAGATCTGCAACCAGAACCTCAAGTGATTTATAGTTGCTCCCAGATATCTGAATTTTTTCCTCCATTATTTTCTTAATGTCCTTGAAACTGAACCCCATTCGTATAGCTTCTTGTACCATAGGATTTTGGAAGATGGTATCATCTGAAATAAAAATTGGTGAGGAAAAAGAACATAGAATTTAAACAATTATTTTCATTATCACAACTCAATAGCAAAATATAGTTAAAATGAAAAAATTCAGCAGCAAGAAAAAGAACAAAAACAAACCAGCAAAGCAAAGCTACTTTTTGAAGTATTCAGGCACTGAAAAATCACTTTCAGAATCTTACAATTAATTGTAAATGCAATGAGTATGTATTTTGTAGTGTTTGAAACAATGCAAGGTAAAACAGGCAAGAAAAAGGTTAAGTGCTTCAAAAATCTGAACTTTTTTGAATCTAGCTGTGCTCTTTAACAAGTAACCTAAGGTACTTAAAGAGTGGATGTTGTTACTGAGTCACTAGCAATTCTTTGGGGAAAATGATGGGAAATCAGGGAAATCCCAGTCTATAACCTTGAACGTGTCAATTTCCTAGCTCTCAAACTTCATTTCTGTAGTAGAGCGGGTAGGACTGGATAAAGCAAGAAAGTCAATGGAAACCTGTTTTTATGATACTCAAAGTAGGAACACAGCATGTGTAGGGAAGTGTTAAGAGAGGACACTTATACCCTCTGACTCATCAATTCCACTCTTGGGTATTAAAAATGAGTGTATATCTCTGCCAAAGATATGCACAAGAATATTCATAGCAGTGTTATTTATAATAGCCCCAAACTGGAAACAACTCAAATGTCCATCATCAGGTGAATAGATTGTGTGGTATATTCATAAGCTACACAGCAAGAAAAAAAACTATTGCCACAGACAATATGGATGAATCTCACAGATACAACGAGCAAACCAGAATCATAATTCATCATTATGACACAAGAGTACCTACTGCATGAGTCCATCTATAAGAACTTCAAAACTAATCTATGGTAATAAACAAAATTAATCTATGGTAATAGAAGCCAGAATGTAACTTGGGGGTGCGTACTGATGGGGAAGGAGCATGAAAGAGCTTTCTAGGGTTGTGGAAATGTTCTATGTCTTAATCTGGGGGATAGTTACACAGATAAATATATATATTTTTAACAGATACATTTTAATATATATTTAACACATATTTTATTTAATATATATTTTAACATACATATGTTAAAATTCATCAAGTAGAAAACTTATGATTAGGGTACTTTAAGCACTTTATGTGTGTGTGTATATACATATATGTATATACACACACACATACATATATATATATATTTTTTTTTTGAGACAGAGTCTCGCTGTGTCACCCAGGCCAGAGTGTAATGGTGTGATCTCGGCTCACTGCAACCTCTGCCTCCCAGGTTCAAGCAATTCTCCTGCCTCAGCCTCTCGAGTAGCTGGGATCACAGACATGCACCACCACACCCGGCTTTTTTGTATTTTTAGTAGAGACGGGGTTTCACCATATTGGCCAGGCTGGTCTCAAATTCCTGACCTTGTGATCTACCCTCCTTGACCGCCCAAAGTGCTGGAATTACAGGCGTGAGCCACCACACCTGGCTACATGTATATTATAGCTCAATAAATGTTTTTTTGAAAGAGAGGAGGCCGGGTGCAGTGGCTCATACCTGTAATCCCAGCACTTTGGGGAGGCCAAGACAGGGGGATTCTTTGAGGCCTGCTGTTTGAAACCACCCTGGTCAACAAAGTGTGACCCTGTCTCTATTAAAAAATAAAAATAAAACATAAGACTGGGCATGGTGGCTCACATCTGTAGTCCCAGCATTTTGGGAGGCTAAGATGGGCATATCGCTTGAGCCTAGGAGTTCAAAACCCTGTCTCTGCAAAAAATACAAAAATCAGCTGGGTGTGGCAGCACATGCCTGTGGTCCCAGCTACTCTGGAGGCTAAGACTGGAAGATACTGTGAGCCTGGGAGGCGAAGGCTGCAGTAAGCCAAGACTGCACCACGGCACTCCAGCCTTGGCGACAGAGCGAGACGCTATCTAAATAAATAAATAAGTAAATAAATAGAGGAGGCTGGAAAGGAAGAGATATAGAGATTCAAGTATAAAGAACATATATAGTAAATAACAAAATATATTTTTATGGTAGGAAAGTAACTTAAGATGTGTGTTTTGATAAAAAAAAAAAAAAAACTCTGGGCCAGGCATGGTGGCTCACACTTGTAATCCCAGCACTTTGGGAGGCCGAGGCGGGCGGTTCACAAGGTCAGGAGATCGAGACCATTCTAACACAGTGAAACCCCGTCTCTACTAAAAATACAAAAAAAATTAGCCAAGCATAGTGGCGGGCGCCTGTAGTCCCGGCTACTCGGAAGGCTGAGGCAGGAGAACAGCGTGAACCTGGGAGGCAGAGGTTGCAGTGAGCCGAGATCGTGCCACTGCACTCTAGCCTGGGCGATCGAGCAAGACTCCATCTTAAAAAAAAAAAAAAAAAAGAAAAAAAAAGAAAACCTCTGTTGGGAGGTTATAATATAGACAAAAGACCAGTTAGGAGACTACTACAACTGTCCACATGAAAAACAAGGAAGGGCCTGAACTACAGCAGAGTAAGTGGGAAAGTCTGAAGCAACATTAAAAAGGTGGAATCCATCAAATTTGATGATTAATTAAATGTAAAAGGATTACAGAGAGCAAAGAGCTTAGGAACACATAAATTAGTGGGCAACCTTGTGAACTGTGGTACCATTAACCAATACAGGAGAAAAAAATGCAGGATTGGATTCAGTCTGAGTGGTTTTTAGAGATGCATTCTAGGTAGAAATGTCCAGAGGGCAACTATACATTGCTCTTTCCTGCTTCTATCTTTGACCTGTTTTTATTTTCAGTTTGTTTTGTTACTCCTTTACTTGTGCCCATCTAATGAGATGTTGGTGGTTCCCTTCCAATCCCTCATCCACCCTTCTTAAAAATGGTCTTTCCAGCCAGGCGCAGTGGCTCATGCCTGTAATCCCAGCACCTTGGGAGGCCGAGGTGGGTGGATCACCTGAGGTCAGGAGTTCAAGATCAGCCTGGCCAACATGGCAAAAAAAACCCTGTCTCTACTAAAAATACAAAAATTAGCTGGGTGCAGTAGCATGTGCCTGTAGTCCCAGCTGCTCGGGAGGCTGATGCAGGAGAATCGCTTGAACCTGGGAGGCGGAGGTTGCAGTGAGCCAAGATCGCGCCACTGCACTCCAGCCTGGGTGATAGAGCGAGACTCCGTCTCAAAAGAGAAAAAAAAAAGGTCTTTCCAGACACTTCCCCTACCAGCACCATCTTACTCTCATTTATACAGGTTTTATTATCCTCCTACTTCAATGTCCTGCAGGTATCTCAAACTCAACTTGCTAAAAACAAAAAGGAAGGACATGGACCCCTACCTCATACCATATACAAAAATTAACTCAAAATGGATCAAAGACCAGAATGTAAGATATAACACCATAAAACTCTTAGAAGAAAACACAGGTATAAACTTTGGTGACCCTGGATTAGGCAATGGTTTTTTAAATATGACATTAAAAGCATGAGCAACACACACAAAAAAACAGATAAATTGGATTTCATAAAAATTAAAAACATTTGGCCGGGCGTAGCAGCTCACGCCTATAATCCCAGCACTTTGGAAGGCCGAGGCAGGTGGATCACCTGAGGTCAGGAGTTCGAGATCAGCCTCAACATGGAGAAATCCTGTCTCTACTAAAAACACAAAATTAGCCGGGCATGGTGGTGCACACCTGTAATCCCAGCTACTCAGGAGGCTAAGGCAGGAGAATTGCTTCAACCTAGGAGGCAGAGGTTGCGGTAAGCCAAGATTGTGCCATTGCACTCTAGCCTGGACAACAAGAGCAAAACTCCGTCTCAAAAAAAAAAAAAAAAAAAAATTAAAGACGTTTATGCTTCAAAGAACGCCAACAAGAAAGTGAAAAAGATGGCCAGGTGCAGTGGCTCACGCCTGTAATTCCAGCACTCTGGGAGGCTGAGGTGGGTGGATCATGAGGTCAGGAGTTTGAGACCAGCCTGGCCAACATGGTGAAACCCCATCTCCACTAAAAAAACAACAACAAAAATTAGCCAGCCGTGGTGGTGCACACCTGTAATCCCAGCTACTCGGGAGGGTGAGGCAGAATTGCTTGAGCCCAGGAGGCGGAGGTTGCAGTGAACAGAGATCGCACCACTGCACTCCAGACTGGGCAACAGAGCAAGACTCCATCTTGGGAAAAAAAAAAAAAAAAGGAAACTCACAGAATGGGAGAAAATACTTGCAAATCATAAATCTGACAGAGACTTATATATATAAATAACTATAATCTTCATTTAGAAAGTAAAAGAGGCCAAAAAAAAAAGAACTGTAATATATAATGATCTCTTTTAACTCAATAACAAAACGATAACCCATCCCCCTAGACTGTTCAGTAGAAAAAGAAGGACAACCCAAATAAAAAATGATCAAGGCTGGGCACAGTGGATCACACCTGTAATCCCAGCACTTTGGGAGGCCAAGGGAGGCAGATTATTTAATTCCAGGAGTTTGAGACCAGCCAGGCCAACAATGGCGAAACCTTCTCTCTATAAAAAATACAAAAATTAACTGGGTGTGGTGGTGCACACCCGTAGTCCCAGCTACGCAGAAGACTGAGGCAGCAGAATTGCTTGAGCCAGGGAAGTCGAGGCCACAGTGAGCGTGACTGTACTACTGTACTCCAGCCTGGGTGACTGAGCAAGACCCTGTCTCAAAAAAAAAAAGAAAAAATAAAATAAAAAATGGGCCAGGCACGGTGGCTCACACCTGTAATCCCAGCACTTTGGGAGGCCAAGGTGGGTGGATCACCTGAGGTCAGGAGTTCAAGACCAGCCTGGCTAACATGGCAAAACCTCGTCCCTACTAAAAATGCAAAAATTAGCCTGGTGTGGTGGTGAGCACCTGTAATCCCAGCTACTAGGGAGGCTGAGGCAGGAGGATCGCTTAAACCCAGGAGGCAGAGGTTGCAGTAAGCCGAGGTCGTACCACTGCACTCCAGCCTAGGCAACAGAGCAAGACTCCATCTCAAAAAAAAAAAAAAAAAAAAGTCAAAGGAGATGAACAGACATTTCTACAAAGATTTACAAATGGCCAATAAGCACATGAAAAGATGTTCAATATCATTAATCATCAGGGAAATGCAAAACAAAACCACAATGAGATACCATGTCACATCCACTAGAATGGCTGTGATAAATAAGACAGATAATGAATGCAGAGAAAATGAAATCCTCATACACTACTGGTAGGAATGTCAAAGGGTGCAGTCACTTTGGAAATCTGTCTGGTAGTTTATCAAAAGGTTAAATATAGAATAACCACATGACCCAGCAATTCCATCCCTGGATATATACCCAAGAGAATTGGGTATACAACATGTCTATACAAAAACTTTTATACACAAATGTTCGTAGAACCATCATTCATAATAGTCAAAAAGTAGAAACAAGCCAAATGTCAACTGAGAAATGGATAAACAAAATGTGGTATTATTTATATAATGGACTCTTTTTCTACAATAAAAAAGAATGAAATACTCATATATGCTACAACATGGATGCACCTTGAAGACACATATCACATTATTCCATTTATATTAAATGTCCAGAATAGGCAAAACCATAGAGACAGAAAGTAGATTACTGGTTGCCTTGGCCTAGGGATAGGGTGGGCAATGGAGAATGACTGTTGATGGGTGAGTATGGAGTTTCTTGTTGGGGTAATGACAGTGTTCTACAATTAAATGGTAGTAATGCCACTCACTGCGTAGGGAGGAGCCCTGCTCTGCAGGAGCAGTCATGGAGCTGAATTTATGTTTTATTTATTTATTTACTTATTTTTGAGATAGAATCTCGGTCCATCACCCAGGCTGGAGTGCAGTAGCACGATCTCAGCTCACAGAAACCTCCGCCTCCCAGGTTCAAGCAATTTTTATGCCTCAGCCTCCCGAGTAGGTGGGACTACAGGTGTGTGCCACC
Organism: Rhinopithecus roxellana; assembly: GCF_007565055.1. Classification (NCBI taxonomy): domain Eukaryota; kingdom Metazoa; phylum Chordata; class Mammalia; order Primates; family Cercopithecidae; genus Rhinopithecus; species Rhinopithecus roxellana. Next base: position 118,318,432 of record NC_044555.1, on the reverse strand, counting down.
ACGCCCCAGTAATTTTTGTATTTTTCTTTTTCTTGAGGCAGAGTTTTGCTCCTTTTTGCCCAGGCTGGAGTGCAATGGCGTGGTCTCGGCTCACTGCAACCCTCTGCCTCCCAGGTTCAAGCAATTCTCCTGCCTCAGACTCCTGAGTAGCTGGGATTACAGGTGTGCAGCACCATACTCAGCTAATTTTGTATTTTTAGTAGAGATGGAGTTTCACCATGTTGGCCAGGCTGGTCTTGAACTCCTGACCTCAAGTGATCTGCCCACCTCGGCCTCCCAAAGTGCTGGGATTAGAAGCGTGAGCCACCGCACCCAGCTGAATTTTTTTATATATAACAAAAAGAGTAGTAATGGTTGCCCAACTTTGTGAATATACTAAAAAAAACCTAAATTGTACACTTTATAGGATGAAATTTATATGTGAATTATATTTCAATTTTAAAACGTTAACCCTAAACCAGAGTCTCATCAGTCATAAAAAGATTAATATGCATCGTAACAATGATTAAATACCATAGAATATTACCAAGAAATGTTATAGAAGCTGGATGTGGTGGCACACATCTGTAGTTCTAGCTACTCAGGAGGCTGAGACAGGAGGATGACTTGAGCCCAGGAGTTTGAGGCTGCAGTGAGCTGTGACCATGCCTATGAATAGCCACTGCACTCTAGTCCAGGCAATACAGTGAGACTACGTCTCAAAAGAAAAAAAAAAAAAAAAAAAAAAAGAAAGTGCTATGGTATCTTTGTTTCTTAGCAACTTTAACAATATAGGCTAGACTAAATGATTTCTTAGGTTGTATTGTTTATGCCCATTACAAAACCCATATCAAATAATATTAAACTAGCTCTCCCTCTCAAGAATACTTATGAATACCTATACATTACTGTCTTGCCTTATAATTCTATTCTTTTTTTTTTTGAGATGGAGTTTTCGCTCTTGTTGCCCAGGCTGGAGTGCAATGGTGCGATCTCGGCTAACTGCAACCACAACCTCCTGGATTCAAGCGATTCTCCTGCTTCAGCCTCCCAAGTACAGGCATGCACCACCAAGCCCGGCTAACTTTGTATTTTTAGTAGAGATGGAGTTTTGCCATGTTGGTCAGTCTGGTCTCGAACTCCTGACCTCAGGTGATCCACCTGCCTCAGCCTCCCAAAGTGCTGGGATTACAGGCGTGAGCCACCGCACTCAGCCTCTTGTAATTCTTAAGATACTTAGATGACGCTACCAATTTAGGAAGTGGGGAATCACTAGACATACTCTAAATTAAACTTTCTACTACTTTTGAAATATGATGCCGAAGTTGAAAATGAGATCTGCAGTGTGATGTAGGATTCAGAAGACCTTGCTCGCTGTCCTAGTTCCACTAATGATTTGTAATGTGACTGTGCGCAAGTCACTTAACCTCTCCAACTCTGTTTCTTCATCTGAAAAGTGGGGGTAACAATTATCTTCCTTGCTTAGCATAATATCTTTCTCTGCCCACTTTTTGAGTTTTAAAACCTCTGCTTCTCCATGAGGTAACAGGAGGTAAACAAAGCAAATCTTACACCTCTGTGAAGAAGCTGGGGAAGGTACAATGACAGTATGGGATAAAGAAGCAGGTGGGTTAGGGCTTATCATGGTAATGGCACACCAGTAGAAAAGTGAAATAATTCTGGCTTACTTAAGGAACCCTAGGTACAAAAAGACACTTCATCCTTTCTCTTGTGATTTTAGCAGAAATGGCAATAAGGTAGCCTATCAGTGTTCCTCCTGAACTTGGAAAAACTATCTGATGGCCTACTAACATTTTTAATACAGACACGTCTGACTGATTTTTTTTCTTTTCTTTTTGAGATGGAGTCTTGCCCTGTTGCCCAGGCTAGAGTGTACTGGCATGATCTCAGCTGACTGCAACCTCCACCACCCAGGTTCAAGCGATTATCCTGCCTCAGCCTTTCGAGTAGCTGGGACTACAGGCGCACACTATCACGCCCGGCTAATTTTTGTATTTTTAGGGTTTCGCCATGTTGGCTAGGATGGTCTTGAACTCCTCGGCCTCCCAAAGTGCTGGGATTACAGGTGTCAGCCACTGCACCCAGCCTCTGACTGCAATTTACAAGTACTTCATTAAATTATTTTTTGCTTTTGTTTTTGTTTTTTGAGACGGAATCTCGCTCTGTTGCCAGGCTTGAGTGCAGTGGCACGATCTTGGCTCACTGCAACCTCCACCTCCCGGGTTCAAGCAATTCTCCTGCCTCAGCCTCCCAAGTACCTGGGACTACAGGTGTGCGCCACTACATCCAGCTAATTTTTTAAAAAAATTTTTAGTAGAGACGGAGTTTCACCATGTTAGCCAGGATGGTCTTGATCTCCTGACGTTGTGATTCGCCTACCTCGGCCTCCCAAAGTGCTGGGATTACAGGCGTGAGCCACCACGCCCAACCGCCTAAATTCTCAAATTTATAGTAACGTCATCTCAAACAAATATATCATGGTGACCTTGGAAGAACATGCTTATCTTTCCACCCCATAAATAACAAGTATGATAAATTGGCAGTTAAATTAAAAGGATAGTTAATTTAACAAGCATATTTACCAATTCTTCTAGTTAGTGATGGTGTTTTCTCAGTAGTTCTTACCTGTAACAGAAATAGGAATTGTAAGTTAGAATTATTTTTGGTAGAGGCAATCATTTCCATTTGAAAAGTTAAATTAATCATAAATTTAAAATAAATTGGCTTTATTTCAATTCAATATATGAATATTCACAAGAGGCATAGCCTGATGGAGCTAGAAGGAAGTTATAAGATATCTAATCTAATCCCTTCATTTTACAAACAAGAAGCTGAGGCCCAGGGAGAACGAATGACTTCAGGGTAGAGTCATTGGGGGAACTCTAGTCTCCCATTTTAGTCCAGGGTTCTTTCCACCTATTACTGATGCCTTGGCCACCTCAGTTCATCCTGTCAATTTATTTATTTATTTTTAATTTTTCAGACGGAGTGTCACTCTTGTTGCCCAGGCTGGAGTACAGTGGCACGATCTCAGCTCACTGTAACCTCAGCCTCCCAGGTTCAAGCAATTCTCCTGCCTCAGTCTCCCCAGTAGCTGAGATTACAGGCACGCGCCATTGTGCCTGGCTAATTTTTTGTAGTTTTAGTAGAGATGGGGTTTCATCATGTTGGCCAAGCTGGTCTCGAACTCCTGACCTCAGGTGATTCATCCACCTCAGCCTCCCAAAGTGCTGGGATTACAGGTGGGAGCCACTGCACCCAGCACCCATCCTATCAATTTAGATATATTTTTAACATTTTTTTTTTTTTTTTTGAGATGGAGTCTCGCTCTGTCGCCCAGGCTGGAGTGCAGTGGCCGGATCTCAGCTCACTGCAAGCTCCGCCTCCCGGGTTCACGCCATTCTCCTGCCTCAGCCTCCCGAGTAGCTGGGACTACAGGCACCCGCCAGGTCGCCCGGCTAGTTTTTTGTATTTTTAGTAGAGACGGGGTTTCACCATGTTAGCCAGGATGGTCTTGATCTCCTGACCTCGTGATCCGCCCGTCTCGGCCTCCCAAAGTGCTGGGATTACAGGCTTGAGCCACCGCGCCCGGCCTATTTTTAAGATTTTAAATATTGTCTGCAAAAAGTTTAAAACTACTTTTGAGTACAAAGCACATTATACAAAGATCTAATTTCAGAAGGCTAAGGGACTTTTAGTATTTTAGTTCTTCAAGCCCATTTTTGCCTACAGTGATAGAAACAGTTCATTCTGATTCTCTTTTCACAAATTTACTTCAGGTAAAGAATAAGAAACACTTTTTAGGCTCTCTCTCTCTCTTTTTTTTTTTTTTTTTTTTAAGAGAGAGACTTTCCCTTTCTCACTCAGGCTGGAGTACAGTGGAATGAATATGGCTCACTGAATCCTCTGACCTTTTGGGCTCAAGCGATCCTCCTGCCTCAGCCTCCCGAGTAGCTGGGACTACAGGCATGTACCACAAGTCTGGCTAACTGGTTTTTAAAATTTTTTGTAGAGACAGGGTCTCACTATGTTTTCTAGGCTGATCTCAAACTCTTGGGCTCAAGTGATCCTCTCGCCTTGGCCTCTCAAAATGTTGGAATTACAGGTGTGAAACACTGTGCCTGGCTAGCTCTCACTCTTAAAGCCCATCATACATTTATTATTTTGTTTTTAACTTAAAATTTGTGTTTTCATGTAATGTATACATATATTGATTTATAATACTATACTGAGAATTTTGCATGAATAACTATAAACAAATGATATAATATAAATTACATAATGAAAATATAATTTGAAATATAAATTTGAAAATATAAATTATATAATGAGACTTACCAGACACTCCTCAAGTGAATGGGTTAAATGAATATTGTTTATATATTCTTGTCCCTTCTGTTCTAACAGATATTTACACCTAAACAATTAAAAGGTTAAACTTTAGTAGCTGATAAATTAGTGAAGTACAAGCAAAGATATAATCTCCATCACATTAATTCTATTAACTTGCTTTTCAGTACTTCTAAGGAGCCACAAAGTAAAATGTTACCCAATTCCCTATTCCACTGTCATTTTAAGGTTAAAAAAGTTCCCTTTGTTATGCTACCTATGCTGTTAGTAGAGCAAAAAATATCAACTTGAGAACTTTCTAAAACAAGTTATTAAATTAGCACCTTGCCTTTTTTTTGTTTTTGTTTTTGAGACAGAGTCTCACTCTGTCACCCAGGTTGGAGTGCAGTTGCACCATCTTGGCTCACTGCAACATCCGCCTCCCAGGTTCAAGCGATTCTCCTGCCTTAGCCTCCTGAGTAGCTGGGATTACAGGCATGCACCACTACGCCCAGCTAATTTTTGTATTTTCAGTAGAGACAGGGTTTCACCATATTGGCCAGGCTGGTCTCAAACCCCTCACCTCAAGTGATCTGCCTGCCCCAGTCTCCCAAAGTGCTGGGATTGTAGGCATGAGCCACCATGCCCATCTTAACAGGTTTTATTTAAAGAATTAACCGGGGCCGGGCGCGGTGGCTCACGCCTGTAATCCCAGCACTTTGGGAGGCCGAGGTGGGCGGATCACGAGGTCAGGAGATCGAGACCATCCTGGCTAACCCAGTGAAACCCCATCTCTACTAAAACTACAAAAAAAATTAGTCGGGCGTAGCGGCGGGCGCCTATAGTCCCAGCAACAGGAGGCTGAGGCAGGAGAATGGCGAGAACCCGGGAGGCAGAGCTTGCAGTGAGCCGAGATCGCGCCACTGCACTCCAGCCTGGGGGCAGAGCGAGACTCCGTCTCAAAAAAATAAGAATTAACCAATTGCCCATTTAAAAGGAATTCTTTAGGCTTTTCAATATTTCTTTTTAAAGCTGTTTAACGCTAAGATTTCTTTTCAAATGATCGCTCTGAAGTTTGGGTTTTTTTTATTTTTTTGAGATGGAGCTTCACTCTTGTTGCCCAGGCTGGAGTGCAATGGCACGATCTCGGCTCACTGCAACCTCTGCCTCCCGAATACGTGGGATTACAGGCATGCGCTACCACGCTTGGCTAATTTTGTATTTTTAGTAGAGACAGGGTTTCTCCATGTTGTTCAGGCTGGTCTCAAACTCCCAACCTCAGGTGATCCACCCACCTTGGCCTCCCAAAGTGCTGGGATTACAGGTGTAAGCCACCATGCCCGGCGGGTTTTTTTGTTTGTTTTCGGTGTTTTTTTTTTTTTGAGACAGGGTCTCACTCTGTTGCCCAGGCTGGAGTGCAGTGGCGTCAGCTCACTACAACCTCTGCCTCCCCAGCTCAAGTGATCCTCTTACCTCAGTCTCATGAGTAACTGGAACTACAAGTGTGTGCCACCATGACTGGCTAATTGTTTTTTGTATTTTTTGTAGAGACAGGGTCTCACTATGTTGCCCAGGCTGGTCTCAAACTCTTGGGCTCCAGCAATCCACCCACCTCATCCTCCCAAAGTGCTGGGATTACAGGCACGAGCCACCACACCCCAATCAGAGATCTTAAAATGTGAACAATTGTATGTTATAGAGATAATGAGATACACTAATATTTCCTAGGGGTATGATGACTTCTTAAGGAATCTCCTTGGCAATATGGGCTCTCATGCTGATCATAAAAGAGCCTACTTCCAACAATAAAAAAGCACACATTTTCTAATTTGTATTTAAAAATTGGATAATCTAGAGGCCAAGCACGGTGGCTCATGCTCGTAATCCCAGCACTTTGAGAGGCTGAGGCGGGTGGATAACCTGAGGTTGGAAGTTCAAAACCAGCCTGACCAACATGGTGAAACCCCGTCTCTACTAAAAATACAAAAAATTAGCTGGCCGTGGTGGTGGGCACCTGTAATCCCAGCTACTTGGGAGGCTGAGGCGGGAGAATCACTTGAACCCAGGAGGCAGAGACTGCAGTGAGCTGAGATAGCACCATTGCACTCCAGCCTGGGCGACAAGAGCAAAACTCTTGTTTCAAAAAAAAAAAAAAAGAAAAAGAAATGGGATAATCTAGAGGCCAGGCACAGTGGCTCACATCTGTAATCCCAGCACTTTGGGAGGCCAAGGTAGGCCAATCATCTGAGGTCAGGAGTTCAAGACCAGTCTGGCCAACATGGTGATACCCTGTCTTTACTAAAAAATACAAAAATTAGCCAGAATCCCAGCACTTTGGGAGGCCAAGGTGGGCGGATCACAAGGTCAGGAGATCAAGACCATCCTGGCCAACATGGTGAAGCCCTGTCTCTACTAAAAATACAAAAAATTAGCTGGGCATGGTGGCACTTACCTGTAGTCCCAGCTACTCGGGAGGCTGAGGCAGGAGAATCGCTTGAACCCGGGAGGCGGAGGTTGCAGTGAGCCAAGATCGCACCACTGCAACTCCAGCCTGGCAACAGAGTGAGACTCCATATCAAAAAAAAAAAAAAAATTAGCCAGGCATGGTGGCAGTGGTGGGTGCCTGTAATTCCAGCTACTCAGGAGGCTGAGGCACAAAAATCGCTTGAACCTGGGAGGCGGAGCTTGCAGTGAGCCAAGATTGCACCACTGCACTCCAGCCTAGACAAGAGAATGAAACTCTGTGCTAAAAAAAAAAAAAAAAAAAAAAGAAATGGGATATTCTGAATGTCATAGATATGACACATAAATAGCGAATGTTTTGGTCATCAGAGAAGGCTTATAAACCTTCCTCATTTTTATAAACCTAGCATGAATTTCAAGCCATAGTGAAGGCAAAAATAGTTGAGGTAAAAAGTAATTCAAGTCTCCCACTGCATGCTATCCAACTTGCCTGTACAATGAACAATTAAATATCTTACCCTGGATACCATTTAGCATGTTGCTCCCAAGGGTCTTCACTGGGCTTCCAATCAGTTAGCCCTCCTCCACAGTGAAAGCACTTTACTTTATCACCTTCACCTACGAAAACACACAGGAATATATGTATTTGTGCAATTAGAAGCTTACACAAAAATATTCATTTAACACCTAAAAATTAAGCACATCTGAAAAACATGAAAATCTCGCAGCTTAAAACAAGACATTCAAATTCACATCTAAGTAACAGATATGATCTTTATCCTTTGAGGAAGAAATACACACTAAATTCACTGATTCAATCTGAGGTATTTTTTACAGAAGACAAAAATAAACCTGCCCAAGTTTTATGTTAAAAACTAAAATTGTTATTATTTTTTTTTTTTTGAGACTGAGTCTTGCTCTGTTCCCCAGACTGGAGTGCAATGGCTCAGTCTTGGCTCACTGCAACCTTTGCCTCCCAAGTTCAAGCAATTCTCCTGCCTCAACCTCTCAAGTAGCTGGGATTACAGGCATGCGCCACCATACCCAGCTAATTTTTTATATCTTTGGTAGAGATGGGGTTTCACCATGTTGGCCAGCCTGATCTTGAACTCCTGACCTCAAGTGATCCTCCCGCCTCGGCCTCCCAAAGTGCTGGGATTACAGGCATGAGCCACTGCGCCTGGCATACTTTATTTTCATTTATTTATTTTATTATTACTACTATTTTTTTTCTGAGATGGAGTTTTACTCTTGTTGCCCAGGCGGGAGTGCAATGGCTTGATCTCAGCTCACTGCAACCTCTGCCTCCTGGGTTCAAGTGATTCTCCTGCCTCAGCCTCCCGAGTAGCTGGGATTACAGGCATGTGCCACCACGTCCAGGTAATTTTTGTATTTTTAGTAGAGACAGGGTTTCGCCATGTTGGCCAGGCTGGTCTTGAACTCCTGACCTCAGGTGATCCACCCACCTCAGCCTCCCAAAGTGCTGGGATTACAGGCGTGAGCCACCGAGCCCAGCCATACTGTCTTTTTAGTATGTTATTTGGGCCACCAATATTGTACTTACTGTTTCAAACTGTGAAACTTTAAAACTAAAGTTATGTTCCAAGTATTAGTAACATTAAAGTTCTACATAATGAAATTATGAGACAAGTTTATCTAAGTTTATAGCAACATGACACTAAACAAACCTTCAAGATTACTATACGATGGTACATAAATAAAATCTTTTGAAATAACCAATACTGTATAGGCATTATTCAATCTTAACATAAATGGGTCAAATATATAATGGTATAATTTAAAAAAATATCTTTAGAAGCAATCACTCCAACGGCCCTTCCTGACAGGTCTACCACAGTCCATTTGAAAGCACTCATATGGCCGAGCGCAGTGGTTCATGCCTGTAATCCCAGCACTTTGGGAGGCCAAGGTGGGTGGATCACAAGGTCAGGAGTTCGAGACCAGCCTGGCCATGGTGAAACCCCGTCTCTACTAAAAGTACAAAAATTAGCCAGGCGTGGCGCATGCACCTGTAATCCCAGCACTTTGGGAGGCCAAGGCAGGTGGATCACCTGAGGTCAGGAGTTTGAGACCAGCTTGACCAACAGGGATAAACCCTGTCTCTACTAAAAATACAAAATGAGAGGCCGGGCGCGGTGGCTCAAGCCTGTAATCCCAGCACTTTGGGAGGCCGAGACGGGCGGATCACAAGGTCAGGAGATCAAGACCATCCTGGCTAACACGGTGAAACCCCATCTCTACTAAAAATACAAAAAAACTAGCCGGGCGACCTGGCGGGCGCCTGTAGTCCCAGCTACTCGGGAGGCTGAGGCAGGAGAATGGCGTGAACCCGGGAGGCGGAGCTTGCAGTGAGCTGAGATCCGGCCACTGCACTCCAGCCCGGGCGACAGAGCAAGACTCTGTCTCAAAAAAAAAAAAAAAAAAAAAATACAAAATGAGCTGGGCGTGGTAGCACATGCCTGTAATCCCAGTCACTCAGGAGGCTGAGGCAGGAGAATCGCTTGAACCCAGGAGGCAGAGGTTGCAGCGAGCCTAAATCTCGCCATTGCACTCCAGCCTTGACAACAAGAGCGAAACTCCGTCTCAAAAAAAAAAAACAAAAAAAAGTTATTGTGAAGTTTAGAGAAAATGCATGAGGTATATGTATTTACTTACAGTAAGTGCTCAATAAATGATGGTTAATATTACTATTAGACCCATTTTGCTATTGGGGATGCTACCATCTTTTGCAAGTTATCTACTTCCTAAAAACAATTACACAAAGAGAAGCATGACTCGTAATATGGTAGTCTTTTTCACATAAATTCAGTAGTTACATTACAGGTTCAACATAAGAGTTCACAGAATAATACGGATATATATATATATAATCATGCCAAGTTATACCTAAATATTTACCAGTTCAGGGGGCTAAGGGCATCTATTTACTTTTTACGAGCCCTGGAAAAGTTGGGAAGCTATTTATTGGTTTTATAATAAAGTTTACCTAAAGCATAAAATCCAGCTCTTGCAAGCTGCTCCTTGTTAACTGAGTATATCCATGTCCCAAAAGTAATGATCCGTGCTTCATAATCTGCCATGGATGGATTTCTTGGAAGATTTGTTGAATTTGGGAAATTCCTATCAGAACTCACAGCATCAGATTCACTTCGAATATTAAGATTCCGGCCCAAAACAAAGAAGCAATTAGGAAAGTGTCGCCTGTGTTCTGACCAGGCACGATCACAAGGTTCCCAATTTTTCAGTTTTCCACCACAACAAAAGCACTGCACTTGGTCACCAATACCTGTGTAGTAGAGTCCAGCACTTGCTAACTCTCTTGGGGTTAGGTGAGCATAGTCTGGCCAGTTCTGAAAGGACTTTAATCTAGCTTCTTCACTATACATGGCAGGGTTCCTTGGGTATATGGTGTCTGATATATCTACAACCTGCCCAGTTCTCAAAAGATAGTCTGCATGTGTCTCAGATGGCCTGTCTAAGGCAAAATGATTTCTGCTTCCCAGATAGTTTTCGACTTTGTACTGACCATTCTGGATACCAGAATTTGTAGACTGTGTGGCACTATTTTCAAAATAAAAGCCATTGATAAATCTGCAATTTGGGGATACTTTCCTGTGTCTTCCAACTGCTGAGTCTCCATATTGCCATCTATCTACAGCTGCATGACAACTAAAGCACCGCACGGTATCTCCTTCACCAGTATAAAGAAACCCTGCTCGTGCCAGTGTTGATGCTGAAACAGGACTACTACTTGGAAAATCTGCAAAAGTTTTTAATCTATTAAACTCTTCTACAAATTCTTCTTCCTTATTGATGTCTGCAGGTACACAAGTTTTAGATCCTTCAAAACTGTTAAAAGTCATCTTCTCTTGAAAATAGGACTTGTCCACCTTTTCTAAAAAGAGAACATTATATTAGGAAATCCAAAACGTGAAACACAAGCAATAGACTTTTGTTATAGGAGCTAACAAATTATCACTTATGACATAAAAATAACTACACAACTGCTAAGAAACATTCTAATTCTAAATACTAGGGTTTAACATTACATCATTCAAGTCATAAAGTAAAATCTAGCATTTTTGTTTTCTCTTTCTGAGGAAAGTAGTATTTAAGCAGGCAGAATAAAACTAAAATTTTTAAATGCTTATTTTACATAAATATGTAAACTGTGATGCAGAATATATTACAATTATTAACCATGTCAAATCATTAATTAGGAAAAACATGAAAGAAGCATAAAATATGCAGATTATTAAAGTCTGTGCATAATTGTTATAATGAATCATTATATATTCAAGGCATCAAAGTTCAGTTTTTACAAATTAAAAAATGTTCAGAATGTTAATGAATTAATTTTTAATATTTCTTTGCTTAGCAAAATATGTTTCAATCATAATATTGGTTCCAATGTGTTCTTTAAGAGTATGAAATATTTCTGATTTTCATGCATGAACCAGATCCCTTTTTTTGTTGTAACTGGATAATTACAGATATATACGTAACACTGCCCTCTAGAGAGTGGTTCAGGAGAAACTCTAAATACCTGCAAACCTTAATTGCTGTTTTTTTTTGCCCATGACATACATGTACCCTGCAGTTACTTTTGCTATTAACTGCCCTTGGTAGCCAGGCGCAGTGGCTCACGCCTGTAATCCCAGCACTTTGGGAGGCTGAGGCGGGTGGATCACAAGGTCAGGAGATTGAGACCATCCTGGCTAACAGGGTGAAACCCCGTCTCACCTAAAAATACAAAAAATTAGCCGGGCGTGGTTGTGGGCGCCTGTAGTCCCAGCTGCTGGGGAGGCTGAGGCAGGAGAATGGCGTGAACCCAGGAGGCCGAGCTTGCAGTGAGCCGAGATCCCAACACTGCACTCCATTCTGGGCGGCAGAGCGAGACTCCGTCTCAAAAAAAAAAAAAAAAAACTTCCCCTTGGTCAAGTAACAATCTGTTCAAATGGAAGGTAAGTATTGTTGCAGTCTTATTATAGCTGCCAAATCACAGCTGTGTAATTTTAACCCAGATTAAATACTAAAGGGAACCCATTAGGTTATGAGAAGGATAGCAAGACAATTTATCTTCCAAACCTGGACACTTCTCAAACTGAAAAATCACACTAGCAATAATCACACTGGGACAACCGGCATAAATTGGGGTTGCCCCAGGCAAACTAGAGCATATGGTAACCCTAGCTATGAGGCAAACCTGGTTCTCCAGAATCTCCCGCATCGCCTGATAACGTGCTCAATATAAACTTGTCAAAGGCAAAATAATGGTAACAAGGACTCTGTCTCTATATTATATGTGCATTAATTGATTTTTTTTTTTTTTTTTTGAGATGGAGTTTTGCTCTTGTTGCCCCGGCTGGAGTGCAATGGCGTGATCTTGCTCACTGCAACCTCTGCCTCCTGGGTTCAAGCGATTCTCCTGCCTCAACCTCTCAAGTAGCTGGGATTACAGACATGCACCACCATGCCCAGCTAATTTTGTATTTTTTAGCAGAGACGGGGTTTCTCCAGGTTGGTCAAGTTGGTCTTGAACTCCCGACCTCAGGTGATCCCCCACCTCGGCCTCCCAAAATGCTGGGATTATAGGCATGAGCCAATAGGTCGAGCCATTGATTTCTTGAGAAGAATTAGCCAGCTCTTTTGCCTTTATGTTGACACAATATGTCTTAGAATTTAATCTCTTTTGGAGTAATGTTCAACACAAAGCAAGCTGGCAATGGACTTCAGTCTTTCCTGGCCATGTCAACTTATAGTGGTATTAACTCATACCTCAACAGCTGAGTTATATCTGCATAAAACTTTTGGAATAGTCTCCATGACTTTTGATGAATTATCATCTCCTAGATGTCTGAAAACATTCCAACATTAGCTTCAAGGCCCTTTGTTGAATCAGCATAATAAACTGAATGACAAAAATCAAGATTCAAAGAAACCAAGGCTGATCAAACCCCTTGTTCTACTCTTTTCCCTCTTCTCACTCTGCACTTGACTAGTCTTAAGAAAAAAACCAGCCGGTCATGGTGGCTCACGCCTGTAATCCCAGCACTTTGGGAAGCCAAGGTGGGCAAATCACCTGAGGTCGGGAGTTCGAGACCAGCTAGACCAACATGGTGAAACCCTGTCTCTACTAAAAACACAAAATTAGCCAGGCGTGGTGGCACATGCCTGTAATCCCAGCTACTTGGGAGGCTGAGGCAGGAGAATCACTTGAACCCAGGAGGCGGAGGTTGCAGTGAGCAGAGATCGCACCATTGTACTCCAGCCTGGGCAACAAGAGCGAAACTCTTGTCTCAAAAAAAAAAAAAAAAAAAAAAAAAAAACATAAAAGTAAAAAACCAAAGCTACCTGATAGGCTAATGAGATAACATTTAATAGGGGTAAGTGTAAAGTCTTACATCTGGTTTTTTAAAAATATCTGGTGCATAGGCCGGGTGCGGTGACTCATGCCTATAATCTCAGCACTTTGGGAGGCCAAGGCAGCCGGATAACTTGAGGTCAGGAGTTTGAGACCAGCCTGGCCAACATGGTGAAACCCCTATCTCTACTAAAAATACAAAAATTAGCCAGGCGTGGTGGCAGGTACCTGTAATCCCAGCTACTCGGGAGGCTGAGACAGAACCCTTGAACCCGGGCAGCGGAGGTTGCAGTGAGCCAAGATCATGTCACTGCACTCCATCCTGGGCGACAGAGTGAGGCTCCATCTCAAAAAAAGAAAAACAAAACAAAACAAAAAGGCCGGGTGCAATGGCTCACGCCTGTAATCCCAGCACTTTGGGGGGCCAAGGAGGGTGGGTCACCTGAGGTCAAAAGTTCGAGACCAGCCTGACCAACATGGAGAAACCCTACCTCTACTTAAAAAAAAAAAAAAAGAAACAAACAAAGAAAATTAGCCAGGCATGGCGGTGGACTCCTGTAATCGCAGCTACTCGGGAGGCTGAGCCAGGAGAATTGCTTGAACCCAGGAGGTGGAGGTTGCAGTGAGCTGAGATCGTGCCACTGCACTCCAGCCTGGGTGACAGAACGAGTGTCTCAAAAAAAAAAAAAAAAAAAAAAATCTGTTGCATAACTAAAAGAAAATGGAGACTTTGTTTAAGAAAAAATCACATAAAGGCAATCCTCCAGATTAAAACCTTGGAATTTTAATTAATTACAAATTCATCATGAGCCAACATTACAAGTTGACTAAAAAACTTACAGCAACTTCAGGCTGCATTAGTGTCCAGATGTGCAACATCCAGATCCAATTCAGCTACCAAGGGATATTATTTCCAGTTCCAAATACATTTTGGAAGGGACATTAACAAAGTTTAATGTCCTCAGGGAGCAACTGGGATGATAAAAATGATATCATATGAGAAATAGAATAGCAAAGGATATTTATCGCAAAGGGTGGAAAAATTGTGAGGGGAAGGGTAGAGAGGATAGACTGATATCTAAAAGGTTATCATGTAGAAAAGAGATCCACATTTTGTATAGCTTGAGGGCAGAATTAAGGTCATTAAATACAACTATAAACAGTAGATTTTAACCCAAGGATGAGCTTTATAACAACTGATAGCAGCAACAAATGGATGGGGTTGCCTTGTAGATTATGAGTTCCTCCTATCACTTAAAGGAGCTTCAGCATGGACTAGGAGACTGGATTAAACATTTCCAAGTCTATAATTATCCTGAATAATTAATGCTCAGTATAATTCAAAACACATGAGAATTGCCTTCCCTGGGGTGTTAAATTTTATTTCAAGTCAATCAAAATAGATGTAAGTGGTCAGGCATAGTGGCTCATGCCTGTAATCTCAACACTTTGGGAGGCTGAGGTGGGTGGATCACTTGAGGTCAGGAGTTCAAGACCAGCCTGGCCAACATGGTGAAACCCCATCTCTACCAAAAAATGCAAAAATTAGCCAGGCGTGGTGGCATACGCCTGTAATCCCAGCTACTCGGGAGGCTAAGGGACAAGAATCACCTGAACCTGGGAGGCAGAGGTTGCAATGAGCCGAGATTGTGCCACTGCACTCCAGCCTAGGTGACAGAGTAAGACTTCATCTCAAAAAAAGAAAAAACAAAGTATAAAATCAAAGATATTCTCATTTCACAATTTTGTGTAGTTCAAGTAGTCACCCTGTTTCAGAAAATATTAGGTAAAACCATCATTCAACATGAGCAGGAGAATCTCAATTTGAAGCTTTTGAGTGGAGATCTTGTCTTCCCAGAGGTTGTTTCCATGCCAATAGTTCAGATTTCACTCTTTTGAAAAGTAAATATTTATTTAGAAGCACTCAAGTGAACAATATATACACATTAGCAGAGTGTGAGCTTTTTGAGAAGGAGGAAAAAACAGAATTACCAGAGGGTGGAAGGATGACTGATGAACGACAGAAATCTTGGCTTTAGAGGAAGGCACCAAACAAAAAGGGTAAGATAGGGTAAAAAAATATAGGATCTAAGTGAAATGGAGGAGGGGAAAATGATACCACAGAAAACAAGTATATACGGAGCAGAAGAATTGAGAATACAGAAGAAAATAGGGTACAAATATTGGACAAGGGTGACAAAAAGGTTTTTGAAGTGAAAAGGTGTGGGTGCAATAAAGTATGCTGGGATAATTTAAGGCTTCTCTGTGAAAGCATCTTCAGACTTTGTACTGGGTACGTGGAAAGGCAGGAAGGCACGGAAAGAGAAAAATGTCAAAGAAAGCTTTTGGTAAAGGGGCTGGGCAGTCAGGAATCTTAAGGGTAACAATAGTTGGGAAAATAGCACTATGGAAGCAAAAAATGGGACAAAAAGGACCAGCAAGCAATGGTGCATGTTTAAATGAAGGGTTTGGGAGACTCTACAATGGTAATATGTAAGGTTTTACAGTATACATGTATGAACAGACATTTAGTCCAGTCAACTGTGTAAAGAGAGCCACCAGGAGGTGCCAAGGAGAGGATGTTGACAGCTAGTCTAGCGAGAATGTGGGAATGCGGAGGTGGGGGATACAGAGACAAAGGCACATACAAAACCCTGGTGTCTGTATATGACACAAAAGTTTCTATTTCTCCTTTTTTTTTTTTTTTGAGACACAGTTTTTTGCTCTTGTTGCCCAGGCTGGAGTAAAATGGCGTGATCTCAGGTCACTGCAACCTCCGCCTTCCAGGTTCAAGCCATTCTCCTCAGTCTCCCAAGTAGTTGGAATTACAGGTGCCCGCCACCATGCCTGGCTAATTTTTGTATTTTTAGAAGAGACAGGATTTCAACATGTTAGCCAGGCTGGTCTTGAACTGCTGACCTCAGGTGATCCACCTGCCTTGACCTTCCAAAGTGCTGGGATTACATGCATGAACCACTGTGCCCAGCTGCTTTTTAAAAAAATTATTATTAGGGTTTTCTTTTTTTTTGAGACAGAGTTTCTCTTGTTGCCCAGGCTGGAGTGCAATGGCACAATCTTGGCTCACTGCAACCTCTGCCTCTCGGGCTCAAGTGATTCTCCCACCTCAGCCTCCTGAATGACTGGGATTATAGGCGCCTGCCACCACACTCGGCTAATTTTGTATTTTTAGTAAAGACGGGATTTCTCTATGTTCGTCAGGCTGGTCTTGAACTCCTGACCTCAGGTGGTCCGTCCGCCTCGGCCTCCCAAAGTGCTGGGATTACAGGCGTGAGCCACCACGCCCAGCCTTAAGGTTTTCTTTTTTGAGACAGAGTCTTGTTCTGTCACCTAGGCTGGAGGGCAGTGGCTCAATCTCAGCTCACTGCAACCTCCGCCTCCCAGGTTCAAGGGATTCTCCTGCCTCAGCCTTCCGAGTAGCTGGGACTAAAGGTGCGTGCCACCATGCCCAGCTAATGTTTTGTATTTTTAGTAAAGACGGGGTTTCACCATCTTAGCCAGGATGGTCTCGATCTCCTGACCTCGTGATCCGCACGCCTCGGCCTCCCAAAGTGCTGGGATTACAGGCGTGAGCCACTACGCCCGGCCAATGTTTTCAAATACATAGAACAAAGGCTATTTTAATGGGGAAAATAATATAAGGTAGAATGCATGCCAGATTGCCACTGTGTGAAATGTATACTTATAGACAAGACTCGGAAAGTAATAATAAATAAATAAATCAGGAAAATGTTAAGGTGACGGGATTATAGGTGATCTTTTTCTCCAGAATGTCTTTAATAATACTGTCACTTAAAATCTTGTCAAGTAAAATAATATTGATTAAATAAATCAGGAAAATGTTAAGGTGACGAGATTATAGGTGATCTTTTTCTCCAGAATGTCTTTAATAATATTGTCACTTAAAATCTTGTCAATTAAAATAATATTGATTAAATAAATCAGGAAAATGTTAAGGTGACGGGATTATAGGTGATCTTTTTCTCCAGAATGTCTTTAATAATATTGTCACTTAAAATCTTGACAATTAAAATAATATTGTCACCGGGCACAGTGACTCACGCCTGTAACCCCAGCACTTTGGGAGGCCGAGGCGTGTGGATCACGAGGTCAGGAGATCGAGACCATCCTGGTTAACACGGTGAAACTCCGTCTCTACTAAAAATACAAAAAATTAGCCGGGCGTGGTGGAGGGCGCCTGTAGTCCCAGCTACTCGTGAGGCTGAGGCAGGAGAATGGCATGAACCTGGGAGGCGGACCTTGCAGTGAGCTGAGATCCAGCCACTGCACTCCAGCCTGGGTGACAGAGAGAGACTTCGTCTCAAAAAAACAAAAAATCTCTCTTTCTGTGGTTTTGTCAACCACAGAAAAAGGCTATGTCCAGTCATTGCTATGCCCTAAGACTTCAGACCTGTGTCTTCAATCATAGATGTGGATGTTCTCCCAGGAACTAAGCATTCCCTAGGATTCTATATCCAAGATGGTTTTAGCCTAAGGGAGACACCACATGGCTTAGAGAGCATCCCAGGGATCTTTTATATCCTGGCTTGTTCCAGGCCTGGCTCACAGCACAGAACTATGAAATGTTAATGATGAAGTTTTTAGAAGTTGATGGTACGTAAGTTTCAGGGAAGTGTCTCAATCAAGTAAACAGACATGATGAGTGCAAACAGCAGCCACTTCATCCTAACAGTGAGACCAGCAACCAGGTGAATAATGTTACTGGGAACAGTCAGACTTCTGATAGCTCCAGCCAATCTGCTGATAATAGCCTTCTTGCCTATCCACAGCAGACTGAACCAAACTTTGAGCCAAAGGATGAAGACAGAGGGGAAGGTAACATTACTATTTAAGATAATGGTGTGCCACACAAGACTGCTAAAGCCATTCCTACCATCAAAAGCCTGGAATCATTAACACAAACAGAACAAACTCACTTTTGAGTCTCGACAGAATGATTTTACTTCTTCTAATTGAGTTTAGTAGTAGTACTAACAGAATTTGAAACACATGCTCCAGATCAAAAACTCTTAGAAGATGTAACTATCATAACATCATGAAACTATCACTTGAATGTTTTCTGAATGAGGATGTCATAGGACTTGTAAATTTGGGTAGTTTAAGAGCTTTTAAACCTCTGAGCCAACGACCTAGAATAGGCATGAGAACAATAATATTACAAGTTTGAAATGCTATTAAAATAAATAGAAACAGAAAGTAGATTAGTGGTTGCCTAGGGCTGGGGAGGGGGGGAAATAGGAAGTGACTATAAATGGTTACTGGAGTTGTTTCTGGAGTAATGAAAATGTTCTAAAATTAGATTGTGGTGACAGTTGCACAACTCTGCATATACTAAAAGCCACTGAACTATATACTTTAAATGGATCTTATGGTATATAAATTATATCTCAATAAAGCTGTCAAAATGTTATTAAAATAGTAGTTTGGTAACTGCATAAACTTTGGAGGATCAGAGGTGATTTTAAGTATAAAACAATGGGGCTTCTGCTAATGAAATTATGTGCTTTTGATATGGAAAATGGGATATTAGTACATTTTCAGAACTACATGAGAGGACTAAGTCATTTCTGTTTGAAGTGGTTACATATTTAACCTGTTTCACAGAGCCCAGTGAATTTTTCCTTTAACTATATTTTTTAAATTCTTTTTTTTTTTTTTTGAGATGGAGTCTCACTCCCAGGCTGGAGTGCAGTGGCGTGATCTCGGCTCACCGCAAGCTCTGCCTCCCGGGTTCACACCATTCTTCTGCCTCAGTCACCTGAGTAGCTGGGACTACAGGCACCTGCCACCACGCCCAGTTAATTTTTTTGTATTTTTAGTAGAGACAAGGTTTCACCATGTTAGCCAGGATGGTCTTGATCTCCTGACCTCATGATCCATCTGACTTGGCCTCCCAAATTGTTGGCATGACAGGCATGAGCCACCGCGCGCAGCTATATTCTTTTTTTTTTTTTTTTGAGACGGAGTCTCGCTCTGTCGCCCAGGCT
Source organism: Rhinopithecus roxellana (assembly GCF_007565055.1). Lineage (NCBI taxonomy): Eukaryota > Metazoa > Chordata > Mammalia > Primates > Cercopithecidae > Rhinopithecus > Rhinopithecus roxellana. The sequence goes on along the minus strand of NC_044555.1, from coordinate 118,299,229 downwards.
GGAGTGCAGTGGCCGGATCTCAGCTCACTGCAAGCTCCGCCTCCCGGGTTTACGCCATTCTCCTGCCTCAGCCTCCTGAGTAGCTGGGACTACAGGCGCCCGCCACCTCACCCGGCTAGTTTTTTGTATTTTTTAGTAGAGACGGGGTTTCACCATGTTAGCCAGGATGGTCTCGATCTTCTGACCTCGTGATCCGCCCGTCTCGGCCTCCCAAAGCGCTGGGATTACAGGCTTGAGCCACCGCGCCCGGCCGAGCTATATTCTTTAAAGAGAAAAAGTTTGATTCTATCTCTTGGTACTGGAGGACCTCAGTTCTTATGTTTCCAGTATTATTTCTAATGTTGTTCTTCTGTTGCTAATTATAACAAATCACTTTCTGGAATGCTTCTTCTAACTTTTAAGAAATTAAGCCAATTACTATTTTTAGGAGTTGCTTTCCATGTTATGAAGCACCTGAAGCTATGTTCCTGAATTACAAAATTCTGTTTGATAGTTGTTCACATTGGTGTTTGTCCATCCTATAGCTTATATATTTAAAAACTAATTCCAAACAGGTATAATTTATGCTGTAAAAAGCAGTTAATGGCCGGGTGTGGTGGCTCATGCCTGTAATCCCAGCACTTTGGGAGGCCGAGGCAGGCGGATCACTTGAGGTCAGGAGTTCGAAATCAGCCTGGCCAACACAGCAAAAACCCTATCTCTACTAAAAATACAAAAAGTAGTCAGCCATGGTGGTGCATGGCTGTAATCCCAGCTACTTAGGAGGCTGAACTATGAGAATTACTTGAACCCGAAGACGGGGGTTGCAGTGAGCCAAGACTGCACCTCTGTACTCCAGCCTGGGTGACAGAGCTGTCTTTGAGACAGAGCAAAACTGTCTCAAAAAAAAATAATAATAAAAATAAAGCAGTTAATTTCACCGACTCTGGTAATACGAGACTCTCTCCCTTAACATTCTTGTATTTATTTCTAATTTCACTAGAAAGCATTCCCTTTGTTTAGTGTGTCTATATGTACATTGGAATGCTTTTGTACTCTTTTAATGTATTCAAGTAGTATGAATGTTTTTGATAAAAAATGTACCATGATTAAAAGATTTTTACACATGGAACAAACCTGTGTATTTTTTCATACAACGATTTTGGATTTTCTTCAGTGGGATTATTCTAGGAAGACTGCCTATCATTGATAGAAATATGTGGTATTTACCACTGACGGGTAGAGTTTACCCATATTATTTTCCTTTTTATTTTAAAAATGTATTATCATTATTTTTTTAAAGACAAGGCCTTGCTCTGTTGCCCGAGTTGGAGTGCAGTGGTGTGATCATAGCTCATTGTAACCTCAACCTCTTGGGCTGAAGCAATCCTTCCACCTCAGCCTCCTGAATAGCTGGGACTATAGCCACATGCCACCATGCCCCGCTAATTTTAAAAAGTTTTCTTAGAGATGTAGTTTCTCTATGCTGTTCAGGCTGGTCTGGAATTCCTGGACCCAAGCGATACTCCTGACTTGGCCTCCCAAAGTGTTGTGATTATAGCCGTGAAGGACTGTTTGACTAGTTTTTTACCATTATGAACAATGTTGGAGTGAATGACCTTCTATCTAAACCTACTCATGTAATGTTGGCTTTTCGCACCAATAATAGATGGCCTCAAACAGGACAGTGTCCTGTCACTACCTCCATTTAATCTATTTTGTTTTTGACTAGTAATAGTCTTAAGAAGAAGCATTTGACTAAAGTAGTTGGAAAAAAAAAAAAAGCAGCATGAGGCCATATGTGGTGGCTCACCCCTGTAATCCCAACACTTTGGGAGGTTAAGGCAGGAGAATCACTTGAGCCCAGGAATTTAAGACCACACTGGGCAACATAGGCCAAGGAATTACAGGTTACAATGAGCTGTGACTGCATCACTGCACTTCAGCCTGTACAACAGGTCAAGACACTGTCTTTAAAAACAGTAGTATGAATACACTTATAAATCTATAAGAAGGCCGGGCGCAGTGACTCACACCTGTAATCCCAACACTTTGGGAGTATGAGGTGGGTGGATCGCTTGAATTCGGGAGTTCAAGACCAGCCTGGCCAATGTGATGAAACACCGTCTCTACTAAAAATACAAAAATTAGTTGGGCATGGTGGCGCATGCCTGTAATTGCAGCGACTCGGGAGGTTGAGGCAGGGGAATCGTTTGAACCTGGGAGGCAGAGGTTGCAGTGAACCGAAATGGTGCCACTGCACTCCAGCCTGGGCGACAGAGCGAGACTCCATCTCAAAAAAAAGAAAAAAAAAAAAACTGTAAGAAAAAGATTAATACGTTGATAGAAAACAGGCAAATTTACAAGTGGGAAATATTAATGGTCAACAAACATATGCAACAATGTTAAACCTCATTAATAATCAAAGAAATAAACACTTTAAAAGATAACATTTTTATCCTGTTTGGCAAAGGTCAACACTACTACCAACAATGAAAACGCAGTGGCACGAGAGTATGGAGCAAGAGGCATCTGTCTGTTAGAACTAAAAACTGGTACATCTTTTCTGGAAGATAATCTGGCAATATATGTTCTAAAAGTCTTAAATATATGGTAATCTCTTGAACCACCCATTCTAGTTCTAAACACATTCTCCAAAATAATAATAATAATAAATAAATAAATAAATCCCTGATCAGGCCAGGCGCAGTGGCTCACGCCTGTAATCCCAGCACTCTGGGAGGCCGAGGCAGGTGGATCACCTGAGGTCAGGAGTTCAAGACCAGTCTGGCCATGGTGAAACCCCGTCTCTACTAAAAATACAAAAAATTAGCCAGGCGTGGTGGTGCGTGCCTGTAATCCCAGCTACTCAGGAGGCTGAGGCAGGAGAATCGCTTGAACCCGGGAGGCAGAGGCTGCAGTGAGCCGAGATCGCGCCATTGCACTCCAGCCTGGGCAACAACAGCGAAACTCCTCCCCTCATCCCCACCAAAAAAAAAAAAAGAAAATCCCTGATCAGCCAGGCACAGTGGCTCATGCCTGTAATCCCAGCACTTTGGGGGCTAAGGCGGGTGGATCACTTGAGGTCAGGAATTCGAGACCAGCCTGGCCAACATGGCAAAACCTAGGCTCCACAAAAAACAAGAATTAGCTGGGGGTGGTGACACACACCTGTAGTCCCAGCTACTCAGGAGACTGAGGCAGGAGAACTGTTTGAACCCGGAAGGTGGAGGTTGTAGTGAGCCAAGATTGCGCCACTGCATTCAAGCCTGGGCAACAGAGCAAGACTCCATCTCAAAAAAAAAAAAAAAAAAAACTCCAATAATTTCATTATTAATGTATATAAGGATGTTCCATAAAGTGCTATCTACTAAAACAAAACAACTCAATATCTAACAAAAGAGGACAATACTATGGTAATATGGGCCACCAGGCAACCATTAAAAATTCATGTTCAGGATGTATTTTAAAAATATATATATTATACAGGGGCCATGTTAACCTTCTCTGTGTCATTCCAATTTTAGTATATTTACTGCTGAAGCAAGCACCATGATGTTGTATTAAGTGGAAAAAGCTGGTTACAAAATAATGCTGTATTATATAACCCAAATTATAAAAGATACAGATATATAAAGATAGGCTAAATTACATATCAAAATTCTGCTGTGGTTATCTCCGAGCAGTGAGATTAAATTCTTTTCTTTGTGCTTTTCTTAACTTTCTAAATTCTATACAGCAAATATATTAGATTCTAATCAAAAGAAACAAGCAGGTGGACTCTTGATTAGTCAGGCACCCTTGTACAATCCTGCCAACCAGACTATGGGCATAATCTGGTTATTTGTCATGTGACAATGCTTCCTCCATCTGTGAATACACTGGCCAAGTAAACTATCAATAGCAGGGCCTGGTAATGCAAAGTTTTGGCTTTTCATTCACAGAAAATAATTTTTATGACTTAGAGAAGGATATGTTCTTTGGTTCTTATCTTTTTGCCTATCCTGAGAATTTCTGCCAGTTTGTTACATAGGTAACTGCCTCTGAGCAACCCACCAGGTTTTTTGGGGGTTTTTTTCTTCAGGTTTCTTTGTGGTTTTGTTTGTTTTTTTCAGACGGACTCTCGCTCTGTCGCCCAGGCTGGAGTGCAGTGGCGCGATTTGGGTTCACTACAACCTCTGCCTTCCAGGTTCAAGCAATTCTTCTGCCTCAGCTTCCCAAGTAGCTGGGATTACAGGCATGCACTACCAGGCCCAGCTAATTTTTTTTTTTTTTTTTTTTTTTGTATTTTTAGTAGAGACGAAGTTTCACCATGTTGGCCAGGCTGGGCTCAAAACTCCTCACCTCAAGTGATCCATTGCCTCAGCCTCCCAAAGTGCTGGGATTACATGTGTGCACCGCCACGATGCCTGGCTGATTTTTGTATTTTTAGTAGAGACAGCGTTTCATCATGTTGGCCAGGCTGGTCTCAAACTCTTCATCTCAAGTGATCTGCCTGCCTTGGCCTCCCAAAGTGCTGGGATTATAGGCGTGAGCCACCGTGCCTGGCGATCATCAGGTTTCAAAAAAGAGAGAGGGCCAGACATGGTGGCTCACGCCTGTATTCCCAGCACTTTGGGAGGTCAAGGCAGGCGGACTGCTTGAGCCCAGGTGTTCGAGGCCAGGTTGAGCAACATGGTGAGACCCCGTCTTTACAAAAAATAAAAATAAAAATTAGGCCAGGTGTGGTGGCTCACACCTGTAATCCCAGCACTTTGGGAGGCCGAGGCAGGTGGATCATCTGAGGTCGGGAGTTTGAGACCAGCCTGACCAACATGAAGAAACCCCATCTCTACTAAAAATACAAAATTAGCTGGGCGTGCTGGCACATGCCTGTAATGCCAGCTGCTCAGGAAGGCTGAGGCAAGAGAATCGCTTGAACCCGGGAGGCCGAGGTTGCGGTGAGCCGAGATTGCGCCACTGCACTCCAGCCTGGGCAGTAACAGCGAAATTCCATCTAAAATGAATAAATAAATAAAAATAAAAATTAGTTGGGCATGGTTGCACATGCCTATAGTCTGCACACGCCTGTAGTCCCAGCTACTCGGGAAGCTGAGGTGGAAGGACTGCCTGAGCCTGGGAAGTAGAGTCTGCAGTGAGCTACGATTGTGCCAATGCACTCCACTCTGGGAGACAGAATGAAAAACTATCTCCAAAAAAAAAGAAAAGAAAAGAAAAAAAGAGAGAGAGAGGGATACAGGTCAAGTCACAGAAAAAAAAGAAAAGAAAAAAAAGAGAGAAAGGGATACAGGTCAAGTCACAGAGACAAAAGCAGTGATCAGGTCACGTCCATGGTGGCTGGCCAGAAACAAATGCCTTTTGGTCCACTGCTTGAGTGGCAGTAAACCAGCAGCAGCAGAGAAGGGCTGAGAAACACAGGTGATACCTGATTGCTACTTATTGGGTTTCTTTTTTTGTGATGGAGTCTTGCTCTGTCATGCAGACTGGAGTGCAGTGGTGTGATCTTGGCTCTCTGCAACCTCCACCTCCTGAGTTCAAGTGATTCTCCTGCCTTAGCCTCTTGAGTAGCGAGACTACAGGGGCGCACCACCATGCCTGGCTAATTTTTGTATTTTTAGTAGAGACGGGGTTTTGCCATGTTGGCCAGGCTGTTCTCGAACTCCTGACTTCAGGTGACCCGCCCGCCTCAGCCTTACAAAGTGCTGGGATTACAGGCGTGAGCCAACGCGCCCAGCCAACTTATTGTTAACTTGAATTGAAAATAAAAGGACTTGCTAAGTGAGAAACCAGTGTGCCAAAAAAAAAAAAAGAAGAAGAAGAAAAAAGGACTTCTTGTGGAAAAATTTTTCTCAGTGATATCTCTTTGGAGTTATGAACTGTTCATCCACTGCCTTATAAAAATTAACAATGACTTTGGGACCTGGTAAAAAGAAAGAAGTCTCCACGAACTTTGGGCAAAAACTTCCCTAAAATAATTTTTACAAAAAATTAGCTCAGAATCAAGTATACTAAAAAGTATAATCATTATTATTATTATTATTATTTTGAGACGGAGTCTCACTCTGTCACCAGGCTGGAGTGCAGTGGCACGATCTCGGCTCACTGCAACCTCCACCTCCTGGGTTCAAACGATTCTCGTGCCTCAGCCTCCCGAGTAGCTGGAATTACAGGCACATGCCACCATACCTAGCTAATTTTTGTATTTTTAGTAGAGACAGGGTTTCACCATGTTGGCCAGGATGGTCTCGATCTCCTGATCTCGTAATCCTCCCGCCATATTCTCCCAAAGTGCTAGGATTACAGGCATGAGCCACCGCACCCGGCCATCATTATACTTTGTAGACACGAGCAAAAATTGTTCATAATAACTATGTCTTGCTGGACAGGATAATAAAAATCATTATCTTACTTTACAGATAAAGAAACTAATCATCTTGGGAAAAAAAAAAAAAAAAAAAACCTAAGGCATGGTGGCTCGAGCTACTCGGGAGGATGAGGTGGGAGGATCAGTTGAGCCTGGCCACTCCAGCCTGGGCTGACAGAGCCAGATCCTGTCTCAAAAAAACAAAACAAACAAAAAACAAAAACAAAAAAAGAAAGAAAGAAAGAAAAAGAAGCTAAGACGTAAGGAAGGTAAATGATTTACTAAGGCCATAGAGCTGATTAGTGGCATAGAACTGGAACTTACTGTACTCTGATACTTTGTGCAGATAACTTATTCTGACACAGTGATTAGAATGTAGTTCATACAATCAGATGGTTCCATGGATGACTTCATAAGCAGGTAATACCTATCCCTAGACATTTCTCAGAATGAAGTATTCTTTTCTTTTCTTTAAGAGACGGGGTCTCGACTGGGCTTGGTGGCTCATGGCTGGGCGTAGTGGCTCACGCCTGTAATCCCAGCACTTTGGGAGGCTGAGGTGGGTGGATCACTTGGTCAGGAGTTTGAGATCAGCCTGGCCAACATGGTGAAACCTGGTCTACTAAAAATACAAAAATTAGCTGGGCATGGTGGCATATGCCTGTAATCCAACTACCTGGGAGGCTGAGGCAGGAGAATCGCTTGAACCTGGGAGGCAGAGGTTGCAGTGAGCCCAGATCGTGCCACTGTACTCCAGCAGCCTAGCTGACAGAGTGAAACTCCGACTCCCTCACACACACACACACACACACGCACACACAAAAAGAGATGGGGGTCTTACTATGTTGCTCAAGCTGGTCTTGAACTCCTGGCCTCAAGTGATCTTCTAACCTCAGAATGAAGTATTCTATTCCATGATCATGTTGGGACCCCTCAAGCAAGTACTTAAACAACTTTTTTTTTTTTTTTTTTTTTCTGGGACAGGGTCTTGCTCTATCGCCCAGACTGGAGTGCAGTGTCACAATCTCAGCTCACTGCTGCCCCTGCCTTGCAATTTCAAGCAATCCTACCACCTCAGCCTCCCAAGGAGCTGGACTCCAGGCAGGCGCCAGCACACTCAGCTAATTTTTAAATTTTTTTTGTAGATACAAGGTCTCACTATATTGCCCAGGCTGATCAAACAAGTTATGGATAAGAGCCCATATCTTTTCTTTCTTTAGTAAAAATATTTAGCTCTATCTGAAAGCTACAGTGCTATCTATATTCAAACATTTAGTATGTTTCTCTTCTGTCTAGGTTTTAATTTTTTTTAATGACACAAAGTAAAGGAAACTGTGCCACAGTTAAGTGCTACAAACCGAATTTAAATGATACAACATATTTCATGAGTGTCCACATGTACCCAAATGCTATCTACAAACTAATTTTCATTTTCCTTCATCCCATCATTTTAGCTACAAGTACTTTCTCTACTAAACATGCTGAATTTAAACTGAAAATTTTCAATCTTGGCCGGGCATGGGGCTCAAGCCTGTAGCCCCAGCACTTTGGGAGGTCGAGGTGGGCAGACCACCTGAAGTCAGGAGTTCAAGACCAGCCTCGCCAACATGGCAAAACCCCGTCTCTACTAAAAATAGAAAAAAATTAGCTGGACATGGTGGCACGCGCCTGTAGTCCCAGCTTCTCAGGAGGCTGAGGCACAAGAATCGCTTTAACCTGGGCGGCAGAGGTTGCAGTGAGCTGAGATCGCACCACTGCACTCCAGCCTGGGCGACAGAGCGAGACTCCAACTCAATTTTTTAAAAAAAATCAATCCTATTTGGTTTAATGTAAGGTCAAAATTTAAGCATAGGCTTGTGTGATTCTATAGCTCATCTTCTCTTCTTTCACGACGTTACCTTTGATAATAATTAACATATGTAATGTGCTTTACAATTTAGAATGTTTTCATATATGGTATCTAATTTAACCTACATATCATAGGCCTCATCTGAAATAAGAGGAAACAGTGGTTCTGACTGTTACTCATCAAAGGTCATGGACCCAGTGATTATGACCAATATAGGTCTAAGGAAATTACTGTAAGAATTACTGGCAGAAGGGACAGTCCAATGAGGTAGCAGAAAATGTTAGGCTTCCTTCCCTTTCAAGGCCTAAAAAATTAGCTGGAACCACAGAAAGGTTAAGTCACATGGTAATATATGCTGAGATGTCTTTTTTTTTTTTCTTTATTTTTGAGATGGAGTCTCACTCTGTTGCCCAGGCTGGAGTACAGTAGCATGATCTCAGCTCACTGCAACCTCCACCTCCCAGGCTCAAGTGATTCTCCTGCCTCAGCCTCCTAAGTAGCTGGGATTGCAGAGGCATGACCTAGTTTTTTGTTTTTTGGGGTTTTTTTGGGGTTTTCTTTTTTGTATTTTTTTAGTAGACATGGTCCTGAACTGCTGGTCTTGAACTCCTGACCTCAAGTGATCCACCTGCCTCGGCCTCCCAAAGTGCTGGGATTTCAGGTGTGAGCCACTGCGCCCAGCCAGATGTCTATATTTCTGTATTTAAGGTGAATAAAATGATTACAGAAATAAGAATAAAATTTCAAACCATGATATAAGTATTTATAAGTACCAGGGAATGCACAATGGTACCAGCCTTGTCCAGTTTAAGAAATCAGCTTTAATCCACTTAGTTCAACCTCTGACCATCTGAAATCAAGCTATTCTCAGTCTGTACAAGTAAACGTGACTTTTCACTATGACCCATATCCTCGAAAATACATAAAACTGTATCACAACAAGGTGAATCACGTGTATCCATAACAAAGACTGGGTACCAAATCATACTAAAATCAAATCCCAAAATGTATAAAACAGCAGAGCTACAAAGGTATCATAATTTAAAACAATAAAAGCCCATGCCAAGTCCTGCAAAATGGACAGAAGTATGTTTTTATCATATCAAGGATAACCTATTAACCATATGCAGAGCAGATAAAATATATAATCCATAAATATGGCCTCAAATTCCTGTTTCTGTTTTTTGAGATAGGGTCTCGCTCTGTCGCCCAAGGTGGAATGGGGTGCCCTGATCTTGGCTCACTGCATCCTCCATCTCCTGGGCTCAAGTGATCCTCCCACCTCAGCCTCCAGAGTAGCTAGGATTACAGGCACACGCACAACCATGCCCAGTTAATTTTTCTATTTTTAGTAGAGATGGCGTTTTACCATGTTGCCCAGACTGGTCTTGAACTCCTGGGCTCAAGGGATCTCCCTGACTCGGCCTCCCAAAGTGCTGGAATTAAAGGCATGAGCCACCATGCCTGGCCTGGGATTGTTATATGAAACTTTTTTCCTTGACAAAATCTCAGATAATCAGGCTTAAAAACTATTATACTGGGTTTTGAATCTTTGGAATCAACTAGCCCTTAGCCCAACCTCCCTGGGTTTTTTCATTTGTTTGTTTGTTTGCTTGTTTGTTTTGAGACAGGGCCTCACTCTGGCACTCAGGCTAGAATGCAGTGGCGCCCTCATGGCTCATTGCCGCCTTGACCTCCCAGGCTCAAGCGATCTTCACAGGCGCATGCCATCACATCACATTTTTTATTATTGGTAGAGACGGGGGTCTCACGATGTTGCCCAGGCTGGTCTCGAACTCCTGGGATCAAACAATCCTCCCACCTCAGCCTCCCAAAGTGCCGGGCTTACAGGTATGAGTCACCACGCCTGGCCCTGTTATTTTACAGATGAAGAAAGTGCAGTATAAAATAATATACTGGATAAATAAAAAATGTATTTTGAAAGACTTCAGGCCGGGCACGGTGGCTCACGCCTGTAATCCCGGGACTTTGGGAGACCGAGGCGGGTGGATGACCTGAGGTCAGGAGTTCGAGACCAGCCTGGCCAACATGGTGAAACCCCATCTCTACTAAAAATGCAAAAATTAGCCGGACGTAGTGGCAGGCACCTGTAATCTCAGCTACTCGGGAGGCTGGGGCAGCAGAATCACTGGAACCCAGGAGACAGAGGTTGCAGTGAGCTGAGATCGTGCCAGTGTGCTCCAGCCTGGGCAACAAGAGCAAAACTCCGTCTCAAAAAAAAAAGGGCAGGTACGGGGGCTCATGCCTGTAATCCCAACACTTTGGGAGGCCAAGGTGGGCGGATCACAAGGTCAGGAGTTCAAGATCAGCCTGGCCAACATGGTGAAACCCTGTCTCCACTAAAAATACAAAAATTAGCCAGGTGTGGTGGCACACATCTGTACCAAACAAAACAAAACAAAACGACTTCATGAGAAATGTTAACTATAGAATGTTGAATGGGAGAAAAAAGATTAAAACAACCTATAGACAATATGATCATTATTATTCTATTTCATAAATTTTCTATAATAAACACCTATCTCTGGCCAGGCACGGTGGCTCACGCCTGTAATCCCAGCACATTGGGAGGCCAAGGCAGGCAGATCACATGAGGTCAGGAGTGAGACTCCATCTCAAAAAAATAAATAAATACATAAAATAAAATGAGCCGTGTGTGGTAGCACACCTATAGTCCCAGCAACTTGGGAGGCTGAGGCAGAAGAATCGCTTGAACCTGGGAGGTGGAAGTTCAGTGAGCCAAGATCACGCCACTGCACTCCAGCCTGGGCAACAGAGCGAGACTCCGTCTCAAAAAAAAAAAAAAAAGAGAGATATGTGTTTTTTTAAAACACATATCGCTTTTATAACTTAAAATACTCAAAGGCCAGCGCAGTGGCTCATGCCTGTAATCCCGGCACTTTCGGAGGCCAAGGCGGGCAGATTACATGAGGTCAGGAGTTCAAGACCAGCCTGGGCAACATGGTGAAACCCAGTCTCTACTTAAAATACAAAAAAGGCTGCGTGCAGTGGCTCATGCCTATAATCCCAGCACTTTGAGAGGATGAGGAGGGTGGATCACGAGGTCAGGAGTTCGAGGCCAGCCTGGCTAACATGGTGAAACCCCATCTCTACTAAAAATACAAAAATTAGCCAGTTGTGGTGGCGTGCACCTATAATCCCAGCTACTCGGGAGGCTGAGGCAGGAGAATTGCCTGAACCCAGGAGGCAGAGGCTGCAGTGAACCGAGATCGTGCCACTGCACTCCAGCTCTGGGCGACAGAGTAAGACTCCGTCTCGGGGGAAAAACAAACAAAAAAATTAGCCGGCTGTGGTAGCACACGCCTGTAATCCCAGTTACTTGGGAGGCTGAGTCACCAGAATCACTTGAAACCAGGAGGTGGAGGTTGCAGTCAGCTGGGATCATGCACTGAACTCCAGCCTGGGTGACACAACAAGACAATGTCTCAAAAATAAATAAATAAAATAAAATATTCAAAATACCCTTTTATGTTTTAAATTCAACACATCAAATAACATATCAAAAATGTGAAAATGTAAAGAAAGATGGGGTCACTGACATGCACAATCCCACGGCTAATTGGAAACAAAGTCAATAATCTAGGTACTGTGGTACCCAACCCAGGACTCTTTCCAAACACTGTAGCACATGACCTCTAAGATACAGAAACAGTATTTGAGCCGGGCGCAGTGGCTCATGCCTGTAATCCTAGCACTTTGGGAGGCCGAGGCGGGCGGATCACGAGGTCAGGAGATCGAGACCATCCTGGCTAACATGGTGAAACCCCGTCTCCATAAAAATAAAAAAAATTAGCCAGGCATGGTGGTGGGCACGGTGGTGGGCGCCTATAGTCCCAGCTACTCGGGAGGCTGAGGCAGGAGAATGGCGTGAACCTGGGAGGCGGGGCTTGCAGTGAGCCGAGATCGAGCCACTGCACTCCAGCCTGGGGGACAGAGCGAGACTCCGTCTCAAAAAAAAAAAAGAAAGAAATAGTATTTGTTAAATTCTGAAGTATTTTTTATCTTATCACTACTGTTTCTGTCTCCTCATATCTACTCACACAATGCCCTTTAATAGTGCTAACAGGTTACATTTTATAATACTATTAACAGATTATCTCACAGAGATAAAGCTTGAGAATTGACAGCTCATGATAATCTCCCAGTCACAAAAGAACAATGGAAAAACAAAGACACAAAAGCAAAATAAAAACAGACAAAGCAAAAAAAAAAGAAGAAAGGAGGCCTGGCGTGGTGGCTCACACCTGTAATCCCACCACTTTGGGAGGCCAAGGTGGGCGGATCACGAAGTCAGGGGAACCAGACCACCCTGGCTAACACGGTGAAACATGGTCTTTACTAAACACACACATACACACACAATTAGCCGGGTGTGGTGGTGGGTGCCTGTAGTCCCAGCTACTTGGGAGGCTGAGGCAGGAGAATGGCATGAACCCAGGAGGCAGTGCTTGCAGTGAGCCAAGATCGCGCTACTGCACTCCAGCCTGGGCAACAGAGCCAGACTCTGTCCGTCTCAAAAAAAAAAAAAAAAAAAAAAGAAGAAGAAGAAAGGTATTTTTTTTTGACATATTTATTCTTGGAATCATACCACATACTACAATGCCTGGAACACATAAAGTGCTCAATGAATGTTTATTTCATAAACTGTAGGTTTTGCTCTCTGCTAATACTAGCTACCAGACTTAAACATTAGACCAAACAAAAACAGTGAAACATCATTATTTTACATTTGGTATCTCTAAGCATTTACAATATAAATACAGGATTTACCAAAGAAATTAACGTTTACAATGAAGTAAAAGGAGAACATTTATTTACTAAATTAGTAAATATATTTAGTAAAAATTATTTTACTAAAATTTTTTTTTTTTTTTTTTTGAGACGGAGTCTTGCTCTGCCGCCCAGGCTGGAGTGCAGTGGCCGGATCTCAGCTCACTGCAAGCTCCGCCTCCCAGGTTTACGCCATTCTCCTGTCTCAGCCTCCCGAGTAGCTGGGACTACAGGCGCCCGCCACCTCGCCCAGCTAGTTTTTTTGTATTTTTTAGTAGAGACGGGGTTTCACCGTATTAGCCAGGATGGTCTCGATCTCCTGACCTCGTGATCCGCCCGTCTCGGCCTCCCAAAGTGCTGGGATTACAGGCTTGAGCCACCGCGCCCGGCCGTTACTAAAATATTTTAAGCACTATACAAATTAGCTGGTCCATCAATTATAATAATTTTGAGAAACTGCTCACTTCCTGAAAATGGAAAAAAAAAAAAAAAAAGGAAGACAAAATAAAATAAAAACCAAAGAAAAAAATAATAATTCTTACCTATTGAAATGGTCCTGGCTAACCTTCAGATATTATTACTTTGTTAGCCTAGTTGGAATCACCCAATGCACTAGAAGGCAATAAAATTACAGGTATAGTACAAGGGCCACTAGACTAGAACTTAGACTCTAGTCCAAGCTTTGCTAATAATTAGATATATTACGATGGGTGATTTTTTTTTGAGTCTTAATCTATTTCTAAAAACTAGATAGCTGGGCTGAGCGCGGTGACTCACGCATGTAATCCCAGCACTTTTTCACCTGAGGTCGGGAGTTCAAGACCAACCTGACCAACACGGAGAAACCCTGTCTCTACTAAAAATACAAAATTAGCCGGGTGTGGTGGTGCATGCCTGTAATCCCACCTACTTGGGAGGCTGAGGCAGGAAAACTGCTTGAACCCGGGAGGCAGAGGTTGAGGTGAGCCAAGATCACACCATTGCACTCCAGCCTGGGCAACAAGAGCGAAACTCCATCTCAAAACAAAAAAAAACAAAACTAGACAGCTGAACTCCTAATCACTGCAAAATGTTTTAGTCTTAACTTTTTATTTTATGCTATTTTTATTTATCTGTTTTTGAGGCAGAGTCTCACTCTGCGGCCCAGGCTGGAATTCAATGTTCCGTTCTCAGCTCACAGTGACCTCTGCCTCATGGGCTCAAGTGATTCTCCTGCCTCAGCCTCCCAAGGAGCTAGGACTACAGGGGTGCACCGCCACACCCAGCTAATTTTTGTATTTTTAGTAGAGATGGGATTTCGTCATGTTAGCCAGGCTAGTCTTGAACTCCTGACCTCAGGTGATCTGCCCACCTCAGCCTCCCAAAGTGCTGGGATTACAGGTGAAAGCCACCGTACTTGGCCCTAGTCTTCACTTTTTTAAAAAACATATATTCTTATCTACAAAGAGTCTACAATTCTGATTTGTTTGTTTGTTTTGTTTGAGACAGGGTCTCATTCTGTTGCCCAGGCTGGAGTACAGTGGCCCAATCATGGCTCACTGCAGCCTCCAGCTCCCAAGGCTCAGGTGATCCTCCTGCCTCAGCTCCCCAAAGTAGCTGAGACTACAGGCACAAGCCAGCACGCCTGGCTAATTTTTGTATTTTTATTAGAGAGAGGGCTGCGCCATGTTGCCCAGGCTGCAGATATTTTCATTGTATCATTTTTTTTTTTTTTTTTTTTTTGAGACAAAGGTGCGCTCTTGTTACCCAGGCTGGAGTACAGTGGTGCGGTCTCAGCTCCCTGCAACCTCTGCCTCCTGGGTTCGAGCAGTTCTCCTGCTTCAGCCTCCCGTGTAGCTGGGACTATAGGCGCACGCCACCACACCCAGCTAGTTTTTTACTTTTAGTAGAGATGGGTTTCACCATGTTGGCCAGGCTGGAACTCCTGACCTCAGGTGATCTGCCCGCCTTGGCCTCCCAAAGTGCTGGGATTACAGGCATGAGCCACAGCGTCAGGTGTCAAATTTTTGTTGTTGTTGTTGCTTATTTAAAAACGGGACCAAATCAGCCGGGTGTGGTGGTGGGCACCTGTAATCCCAGCTACTTGGGAGGCTGAGGCAGAAGAATCACTTGAACCCAGGAGGGGGAGGTTACAGTAAGCTGAGATGGCGCCATTGTACTCCAGCCAGGACAACAAAAGCGAAATTCCATCTAAGAAAAAAAAAAAAAAAAAAGGGACCGGCGGGGCGAGGTATCTCACACCTGTAATCCCAGCACTTTGGGAGGCTGAGGCTGGTGCATCACCTGAGGTCAGGAGTTCGAGATCAGCCTGGCTAACATGGGGAAACTCCGTGTCTACTAAAAATACAAAAATTAGCCGGGCATGGTGGTACATGCCTGTAGTCCTAGCTGCTCGGGAGGCTGAGGCAGGAGAGTCACTTGAACCCAGGAGGCGGAGGCTGCAGTGAGCCAAGATCGTTGCCACTGCACTCCAGCCTGGATGACAGAGTAAGACTCCGTCTCAAAAACAAACAAACAAACAAACAAAAAAACACCATGCTAATCTTCTTTGAATTGTTCCAATTTTAGTATATGTACTACCACTGAAGCAAGTACCCAAATTTGATATTCTAAATGTGTTAAAAGTTTGCTACATTATTTGATAATCAAGAAGCTTAGGACAATTTCTAAAAATATACGACAACTAGTAACATACGACAACTAGTAACATATTATTTTTACTATCTTATATTAGGAGAGAGCAATACAAGAAAACGAAACATGAGTATCCAATAATAAGGCCTGCTTTGTCAGCTGAGTCGACCTGAATCATACTGGATTTTACAGTACAAACCACTGATGTGTATAAATACATATATGTGCATAAATATGTGTACGTACCATTGGTATATATTTGCTTATGTTAATATATATATTTGTGTGGGAAGGTGTGAACTTTAAAAGTTTTCAATTATGAAATCAATACAAATTTATAACAAATTCAAATCGTACATTAGGTCATGTGAAGTGCAAAGTAAAAAGTCTTCTACCTCTCTTCTCCTCCATAAGTAACTACTGTTAACATTTTTATTGTGTATCCTTCAAGAAACTATCTGGGCAAATGCAAGTATACACACATACATGTGAAGGTGTGTATGTAAATCTAAACTGTTGCCACTTCTTGAATGTGGGGGTGGGGGGGAAGCTCAAGTACTCCATAAGCATGTTAAATACACTGAAATACATGGAAAGTGGTACCACAGTCACTGGTACAAAGTATCACACTCTTCAGAAATGTGTGTTGAATTGAATACATTTAATTTTCATGCTTGGAGGCGATATGGAGCAACTGTGCAGAGTGGTGGGCAAGAAGCCAGATAACATGGGTTCTAATCTAACTAGTTGGATAGCCTTAAGCAAGCTATGAAATCTCCCTAAGCCGTTGTTTCTGGTTTTGTAAAAGGACAGGGTTTGACTAAGATCCCTTCCAACTCTAAAATGTTATAATTCTAAGATGGCCGTCTGTAACACTGTTCATTGAGTGTAACAAATATTATGGGGAAAAAAAGGAAAAGAAACACTACTGAAACCTCCAGTCTTACAAATTTCTGTGAGTCATTAAACTATCAAAGTATAGTTGTGGCAGAACTAGCGACATAATTATATTTGAAAGCAAAGTAGTAGATTATTAAAATCTGATTGGGGTTTTTTAACAAAGCTTGGGTTGACGTTTTTCCTTTTTCGGAGGTGGAGAGTGCTACTGCTTAGTTTGAAAATAAACACTCCCCTCCCCGAAAAGAAAATAATTTAAGTGTTACGGAGTTAAAATAATGAAACAAAATCAAATTACATTTTGTTTTACAGAACATGCCGGAGAGGTGACTGGGAAAGCAGATTGGAAAGAATCACCAGCTAATTTCCTCTTCCGGAAGCTCTTTGGCCCTTATTCTTTCTGTTTCATATGCCCTCTCCAGACACACTCCAACCTGCTCCACACAAGCCACAGGTACCACAAGGGGAGGAAATCCCTTTGATCATATTTTTTTAAAAAGTTCTTTGCCTCAATTTACCTTAGGCGTCACAGGGTTTAGGAAGGCAGTCCCGCGGGCCTGAAGTCACCCACCCACTCACCCACGCCTGCCGTCGGCAGTCCGAGGAACCCGGGCAAGCAGCCGGGGCCGGGCCACCCCTGCCAGGCGGGCGCGGCCTTCCCGCCCTCCCCAGCAGCGCCGTCCCGAGGGGAGTGGAGGGGAAAAGAAGAGAGGGGAGGGAGAAGAGGGGAAGGAGGGAAAGCGGAGGAGGGGAAAGCCTACACAAGCTGTACCCACCGCGCCAGGACAGCCGGCCCGAACTGCCCCGCGGCGATCAGCTCGGTCCAAGGGGAGGGTCCCGGAGGAGGCGCGGCCCGAGCCCCAATCTGGAAATGCCAACTCCGCTCTGCGGCCTGGCCCCAGCCTAGGTGAAGGAAACGGAAGTCCCTTCGTCTCCCTCACGCGCCTCCACCGGTCGGCCCATCCGCTGGAGAAACCCGGAGTCGTGAAACTCGAAGTTTGTCCACGTCAGGGCCTCAAAGAGACACCGGGCGCGGTCCGTCAGTCTCCAGGCCCGGGCTGCGCCACTGGGCCCCGGCTGTGTCCTTCCCACCCCCGGCCGGGAGGTCAGCCTCCTGCCCTGCAAAGCCCCTCCTTCTTCCCCCCCCCTCCGCCATTTTCCAACTTACCACTTGGGCCGGGCGTCGTCCCTCGATGAGCGCCACGCCGGCTCCGGGCACCGCCAAGGTCCCGCCACCTCCCCGAACCGGAAGGGGGCAGTAAGAAAAAAATGAGGCCCTTGCAACCCCTAACCGCACCCCCCCACCCCCCCTCCCAGCTGGAACCCAGAACCTGACCTAGCGGGCGCACATGCGCAGTGAGCACCTCATAGTCTCCGCCCCTAGCTCCTGCGTTTCTTCTTTTAGCCTCAAAGATGGTTTTTCCCACGGTTTTTACCTGTTGGGCCCTGGTGTTGAGGAATAGGGGAAGAAAGGCACAAGAACGGAAAAGAGGAGGAGAAGGGGCGAAAATGTTGAGTTCTTACTATAGATCAGGTACTGTGTTAGGCATATAACGTGGTCTTTGTTGTAATGTTGACAACTCTGTAAGATAAGCACTGTCTCTGGGGATTTAATAAGCCCATTTTACAAAGGAAACTGAGACCCAGAGGGGATAGCTATCCCAGTATCACGCGGCTAATAAGGTAACTGAGGTTAGAATCGGATCTTTTTCCAAGAAGGGAAGGATGAAAGGGATGACAAGAAAAGGAGACCCTGGGGGAATGGCGGGGGTTAAGATTGGGAGGTGAAGGGAAAATTAATAGAGGAAAAAGAAAGCAGATGGACAGGAAACAAAGGAAGTCTGTGTACATAAAATGCTGAAATAAATCCTGGATTTATTTCAAATACGTTATAGGATTGTCAGATCAACATAGGAATTTTTGTTTCAGGAAAATGGGATCTTACAGGGTAATGTGCTGAGATGATGGATTCTGAATATTTCATTTCAAATGAAATCAAGTGATGCAAGATATGATCCTCCCTTCACAACAAGGGAACTTGGAGGGAGGAGAGGAAAGACTTTTCTTAAAACTCTCAGTTGCATGTTTATTCTCCCCTTGGGCACCCTACCCTATCTTCTAACAAATCAGAACTCCTCGTTGTGCCTGGCCCCCCCCCATCCTCGTACACAAAGCCTTCTCTCATTTTCTTAGCTGAAGTTAATCCCTTCATGCTCTCAACTCTAGTGGCACTTCTCTAATTTTTGTTTTTGCTTTTTTTTAAGCACCGTTTTTTTCTTGTGGTAAAATGTACATGATATAAAATTTACTGTTTTGGCTGGGCGCGGTGGCTCACGCCTGTAATCCTAACACTTTGGGAGGCCGAGGCGGGTGGATCACCAGAGGTCAGTAATTCGAGACCAGCCTGGCCAACTTGGTGAAAACCCGTCTCTACTAAAAATACAAAAATTAGCCGGGTGTGGTGGTGCGTGCCTGTAATCCCAGCTACTTGGTAGGCTGAGGCTGGAGAATCGCTGGAACCCGGGAGGCGGAGGCTGCAGTGCCGAGAGCACACCACTGCACTCCAGTCTGGGTAACAGAGCGAGACTCCGTCTCAAAATAAAGAAATAAATAAAAACAAATAGGCCGGGCGCGGTGGCTCACGCCTGTAATCCCAGCACTTTGGGAGGCCGAGGCGGGTGGATCACGAGGTCAGGAGATAGAGACCATCCTGGCTGACACGGTGAAACCCTGGCTCTACTAAAAATACAAAACAATTAGCTGGGCGTGGCGGTGTGCGCCTGTAGTCCCAGCTACTCGGGAGGCTGAGGCAGGAGAATGGCGTGAACCCCAGAGGCGGAGCTCATGGTAAGCCGAGATAGCGCCACTGCACTCCAGCCTGGGTGACAGAGCAAGACTCCATCTCAAAAAAAAAGAAAGGCCGGGCACAGTGGCTCACGCCTGTAATCTCAGCACTCAGCACTTTGCGAGGTCGAGGCGGGCGGATCACCTGAGGTCAGGAGTTTGAGACCAGCCTGACCAACATGGTGAAACTCCATTTATACTAAAAACACAAAAATGCATGGTGACAGGTGCATGTAATCCCAGCTACTCGGGAGGCTGAGGCAGGAGATCGCTTGAACCCAGGAGGCGAAGGTTGCAGTGAGCCGAGATTGCACTATTGCACTCCAGTCTGGGTGACAGAGCGAAACTCCATCAAAAAAAAAAAAAAAAAAAAAAAAGCAATTATAAATTAAAGCCCAAATAAATATAATAGATAAAAAGCGGCCGGGCGCGGTGGCTCAAGGCCGGGCGCGGTGGCTCAAGCCTGTAATCCCAGCACTTTGGGAGGCCGAGACGGGTGGATCACGAGGTCAGGAGATCGAGACCATCCTGGCTAACACGGTGAAACCCCGTCTCTACTAAAAATACAAAAACTAGCCGGGCGAAGTGGCGGGCGCCTGTGGTCCCAGCTACTCGGGAGGCTGAGGCAGGAGAATGGCGTAAACCCGGGAGGCGGAGCTTGCAGTGAGCTGAGATCCGGTCACTGCACTCCAGCCCCGGCGACAGAGTGAGACTCTGCCTCAAAAAAAAAAAAAAAAAAAAAAAAAAAAGCAAGAGCTCGGGGCCTGGCACAGTGGCTCACATCTGTAATCCTAGCACTTTGGGAGGCCGAGGCAGGTGGATCGCCTGAGGTCAGGAGTTCGAGGCCAGCCTGACCAACATAGTGAAACCCTGTCTCCACCAAAAATACAAAAAATAGGCCGGGCGCGGTGGCTCAAGCCTGTAATCCCAGCACTTTGGGAGGCCGAGACGGGCGGATCACGAGGTCAGGAGATCGAGACCATCCTGGCTAACACGGTGAAACCCCGTCTCTACTAAAAAATACAAAAATCTAGCCGGGCGAGGTGGCGGGCGCCTGTAGTCCCAGCTATTCGGGAGGCTGAGGCAGGAGAATGGCGGGAACCCGGGAGGCGGAGCTTGCAGTGAGCTGAGATCCGGCCACTGCACTCCAGCCCCGGCGACGGACCGAGACTCCGTCTCAAAAAAAAAAAAAAAAAAAAAAATTAGCTGGCCGTGGAGGCAGGCTCCAGCTACTCGAGAGGCTGAGGCAAGAGAATCGCTTAGAACCCGGGAGGCGGAGGTTGCAGTGAGCCGAGATCACGCCATTGCACTCCAACCTGGGCAACAAGAGAGAAACTGTGTCTCAAGAAAAAAAAAAAAAAAAAAAAAAAAAAAAAAAAAAAAAAAAAAAAAACAAGAGCTCTTTGAGTGAAGCGGGATGGGGTGAGCCCTGACTTTCAGGCCTTGTCCTCAGAGCCATCAGCTTTATGAAACGTCTTCTATGAGTAAGGAAATAACAACAATAAAAAAGAAACTTCTTCTGGGAGAAAGGGGTGCAGACTTGCAGAGAATTACTCTTGCCTCACCAGTAAGCAAGCAGCCTTTGTGATGAGCATTCATGTCAAATAGCATCTATTGGCAGCATCTGCCCCTCAGTCTCCTGATTCGTGATCCAGTATCTTGGTCACTAACCTCTCATTCCCTCTTTGCTGCCAGAAAGACTGCAATTGTAATTTCCTCTCTTTGAGTAGTCATAAAGATGCCTGCCCTTAGCTTGTGCTGGCAAAGCTAGCATCTCTAGCCAGCACCTCCTTTCCTTTCTCTGCTTTTATCTTCCTGGGACCCAGTCATACAGAAAAGATTTGTTGCTTGCTTGGGGCGAGGACAGAAGATTACACTCTCATCTCAAACTAATAGAAAAATACACCTGAGCTTTCTATTAATATACATTAATCTATTCCTATTGTTATACCCAATCTATTATTGTGCAAAAATCCAACAATCCAACAACAATGTCAAGGTCAGAGTGTTGTCATGTTGTCATGGTGTGTCTTGAGTAGGGAGGAGGTGAAAGCTACTGGAGTTGAGGTCCAAGAGAGAAGCTGGCATGTTGGAGACATCATCATCTAGGATGGTAGTAAGATTTGTGTTTAGAAAGGAAGACTGTGATGTCAAAGACCTAATGTATGTAAGGGAGTATAAATAATAATAGTTATTTACACTCCTCAAAATATAAGTAATAATGGTTAGCATTTACTGAATGTTTGCCATATGTCAGGCAATGTCTTAAGTGCTTTGCAAGCTTTATCTCACTTTATCTCTTTAATCCTCTCAGTAACCCTCTAAGTGTTTTTGTTTGTTTGTTTGTTTTTTGAGACAGAGTCTTATCCTGTTGCACAGGCTGGAGTACAGTGGCATGATCTCAGCTCACTGCAACCTCTGCCTCCTGGGTTTAAGCGAGTCTCCTGCTTCAGCCTCCTGAGTAGCTGAGATTACAGGCGTGTGCCATGACGCCCGGCTAATTTTTTGTGTTTTTAGTAGAGATGGGGTTTCACCTTTTTGCCTAGGCTGGTCTTAAACTCCTGAGCTCAGGCAATCCATCTGCCTCAGCCTCTCAAAGTGCTAGGATTGTAAGTGTGAGCCACCACGCCCAGCTGCTAAGTGGTCTTTTTATTCTTATTTTGATTCAGAACCTACAATGATGCCTGGCATATAGTAGATGTTCAAGACAAGTCAGGTCACTCCTCCACCTAAAACCCTGCAGTGGTTTTTCACTTGGTGGAGGCAGGCACAGGGTGCAGTGGGAGCCCAGAGTGGGGACCCAGATCAGAACTGACTCCAACAGGACTTCAGTGTTGAAAGACAAGGGAGAATTAGCTAGGTGAAGCAGCAGGAGAAAGGCATTCTAAGCGGACTCTTCAAAATGTGCTAATGCATAGAAATGGAACAAAATAGCATTGCGTGGGGCATGGCTGTTAATGTCTTATGGCTGGAGTGTAGCTGCTAACGTTTACTGAATGTTTATTGTGTTCACGCTGTGTTAATTATGTTACATAGTAACAAAGACTCTCTCCTTGACCATACCTGAGTCTGGGTCCTCTGAGCCCTCTTTCTGACTAAGCTCCAACCTTGGGCTCTGTGCTTAACCCACTTAATCTAGTTTTAGCAAAAATACTGCTGAGCCAGTTTAGTAAAAAATGCCTGCCCTCAGTGTCTGATCAACCTCAATATCTGATCAAATTCCTCATCTTCTATTCTCCATATCTTTCTTTTTTTAGATTTTTTTTCTCTGTGTGTGGGGGTGTGTGTGTGTCTGTGTGTAACAGAGTTTTGCTCTGTTGCCCAGGCTGGAGTGCAGTGGCACAATCTTGGCTCACTGTAACCTCCGCCTTCTGGGTTCAAGTGATCCTCCTGTCTCAGCCTCCCGAGTAGCTGGGATTACAAGCGCCTGCCACCGTGCCTGGCTGATTTTTGTATTTTTAGTAGAGACGGGGTTTCACCATGTTGACCAGGCTAGTCTCGAACTGCTGACCTCAAGTGATCTGCCTGCCTCGGCCTCCCAAAGTGTTGGGATTACAGGCATGAGCCACCACACCCGGCCAGATTTTTTTTTTTTTTTTTTTTTTTTTTTTTTTTTTTTTTGAGAGATGGGGTCTCCCTATGTTGCCCAAGGTGATCTTGACCTCCTGGCTCAAAAGATCTTCCTGACTTGGACTCTGAAAGTGCTGAGATTATAGGCATGAACCACCATGCTGGCCTACTCTCCATATCTTATCATTCTAGCCTGCCTTCAGCAAGAATCCTGAGTCTACCTAGCAAGATTTCCCCTAGCCTTAAAACAAAGAAAGAAAAATAAGATAAAATAAAGAGATCCTTCAGCTGAACAAGGAGAAAACAGAAGAAAAAAATTCCCCTATCCTTGATGTCTCCTCTTAGTAACTTTCCATTCACTGACTCCTATCCTGTTCCTTGGCTATAAATTCTCATTTTTTCATGTCATATTTGGAGTTGAACCCAGTCTGTCTCCCCTATTGCAAATTCTCATTGCAGTGGTCCCTATACCTGTCACCATAGTCCTGAATAAAGTCTGCCTTGGCCTGGCATGGTCGCTTATACCTGTAATCCTGGCACTTTGGGAGGCCAAGGCAGGTGGTTTGCTTGAGTCCAGGAGTTCAAGACTAGCCAGGGCGACATGATGAAACCCCATCTCTACAAAAAAAAAAAAAAAATACAAAAATTAGCCAAGGATGGTGGCTCACGCCTGTAGTTCCAGCTCGTTGAGAGGCTGAGATGGGAGGATCACCTGCGCCTGGGAGGTTGAGGCTGCAGTGAGCCAAGATCATGCCAGTGCTCCCCAGCCTGGGCAACAGAGAGAGAGACACTGTCTTGAAAAAAATAAAGAAGGAAAGGGAGAGGGTGAGGGAGAGGGAGAAGAAAGAAGAAGAAGGAGAAGGAGAAGGAGGAGGAGGAGAGGGAGGGAGGATGAGGAGGAGGATACAAGAAACTCCTAATTCCTAGACACTCCTGTAATGCACATTCAGTCAGTTTTGGGTTATGTTTTGGGAAAATGTATGGCCTCCTCAACTTCTCAAGCTGATTCTAATACAGCCAGGTTTGAGAACCACTTCTGGAGGCAAGAGAACCATCAAAAGAGTTTGAAGTAGGGTAGTGAATTGATCAAAGCTGGGTTTTAGAAAAATCAGCCTGGTAGGGTAATACACAGAATGGATCAAAGGGAAGGGGTGGGGAGATGACTTAAGACACTATTGCAGTAACCCAGGAAATGAGGAAGCTTCCAGCAGAGGTAGTGGCAGTGTTAATGGACTGTAAAGGAATGCTTTTAAGAGTTGTGAAGAGGAGCTATTTGTGGGAGGAAGAGTGAAACAGCAGACTTCCCATCTAGGCCAGGTCCCTTTAAAGACCCTTCCCAGAAGCCTTATCGTATTTGCACTTACACTTCATTGGCTATTCCCTGCTGCAAGGAAAAATGGAAAGTGTATTCTTTTTTTAATTGCTCAATTGTTCTAATTTTTTTTGTTTTTGTTTTTTAAAAATTGATACATAGTTGTCACGCACGTTTGTAAACACCTGTAATCCCAGAACTTTGGGTGTCTGAGGGGGGCGGATTACTAGAATCCAGGAGTTTGAGCCCAGCCTAGGCAACGTGATGAAACCCTGTCTCTACAAAAAAAAATGCAAAAATTAGTCGAGTGCGGTTGTGTGTGCTTGTAATCCCGGCTACTCCGGAGGCCGAAGGATCGCTTGAGCCCTGGAGGTCAAGGCTGCAGTGAGTGGTGATCACGCCACTGCACTCCAGCCTGGGTGACAGAGACCATCTCAAAAAAAAAAAAAAAAAAAAAAAAAGATACATAATAGTTGTACTTACTTATGGGGTGCATGTGATATTTTGATACATGCATAAAATGTGTAATGATCAAATAAGGGTATTTAGGGCATCCGTCACCTCAAATATTTATCATTTGTGTTAGGAACATTTCAAATCTTCCCTTTTAACTATTTTGAAATACACAATAAATTATTGTTAACTATAGTTACCCTACTGTGTGTGCTTCAAACTGTTATAAATAGTTTCGGTGCCACAAAAGAAATAGCACTCAAATATAAAATTTTCTTTTTAATTTTCAGCAAGGCAAGGTACTTCTATAGAAGGGTCCGCCCTTACAGATGGAGCAATGATGAGCGCACACCTGGACAAGGGAGGGAAGGGGGGGGGTCTTATCCCTGACGCACGTGGCCCCTGTTGCTGTGTCGTTTCCCTATTGGCTAGGGTTAGACAGCACAGGCTAAATTAATTCCAATTGGTTAATTTAAAGAGAGTGACGGGGTGAGTGGTTTGGAAGGAAAAAAATAGTTATGCAGGGTGGAGAATGAGTCAGGGCGGAGCAGGTAGCAGGTAATCAGAATGAGTCAGGGTGGGGCAGGTGATTGAAATCAGTCAGGGTGGAGCTGGTCATGGAAAAGGGTTGCTTTATGAGTAAGTTAAGTTTAAAAGAAGAAGGCAAAGAATTGAACATACTGACATATTGATTCTTTGAAAAGAAATTTAGAACTCATACCTAACAAAACACTAGAACTTGTAAACCAAAGAGTATGTGTGACAAGTCTCAATTTAGAAAGTTTATTTAGCCAAGGTTAAAGATGCACCCATGACACAGCCTCAGGAGGTTCTGACAACATGTGCTCAAGGTAGTCGGGGCACAGACTGGTTTTATACATTTTGGGGAGACAAGAGACATCACTCAATATATGTAATATGTGCATTGGTTAAATCCAGAAAGGCGGGACAACTTGAAGTGGGGGAGGGAGCTTCCAGGTCATAAGTAGGTAAGAGACAAACAGTTGCATTCTTTTTTTTTTTTTTTAGATGGAGTCTGGCTTTGTCACCAGGCTAGAGTGCAGTGGCGCAATCTCGGCTCATTGCAACCTCTGCCACCCCGGTTCAAGCGACTCTCCTGCCTCAGCCTCCCATGTAGCTGGGATTACAGGCATGTGCCACAGTGCCTGGCTAATTTTGTGTATTTTAGTAGAGAAGAGGTTTCACAGTGTTGGCCAGCATGTCTCAATCTCCTGACCTCGCGTGATCCGCCCGCCTCGGCCTCCCAAAGTGCTGGGATTGCAGACGTAAACCAACGCGCCCAGCCGGTTGCATTCTTTTGAGTTTCTGATTAGCCTTTCACTGAATACGCAATTCACGGGAATACTCACCCCTTAGTCTGGCTTAGTGAAGCAGTAGGGCAAAGGAAGCAATCAGATACGCATTTGTCTCACATGAACAGAATGCTTATTTGGGGAGAATGGAAGGCAGGTTTGCCCTATGCAGTTCTCAGTTTACTTTTCTCTTTGACTTAGTGATTTTGGGGTCCCGAGATTTATTTTCCTTTTACAAACTTATTCCTCTTTTTGTTTTTGTTTTTGTTTTTTGAGGCAGAGTCTCACTCTGTCACCCAAGCTGGAGTGCAGTGGCATCATCTCGGCTCATTGCAACCTCCGCCTCCCGAGTTCAAGTGATTCTCCTGCCTCAGCCTCCGGAGTAGCTGGGACCACAGGTGCACGCCACCGCACCTGGCTAATTTTTTATATTTTTAGTAGAGACGTGGTTTTGCCATGTTGGTCAGGCTCATCTCAAACTCCTGACATCAGGTGATCCATCTGCCTCTGCCTCCCAAAGTGTTGGGAATACAGACGTGAGCCGCCGCGCCCTGCCCAACTTATTCATTCTATCTAACTGTATGTTTGTACCCACTAACCAACCTCTCTCTTCATTCTTCCCCTGCTTCCACCCTTCCCAGCCTCTGGTAACTATCATTCTCCTCTCCACCTCAGTGAGATCAACTTTTGTTTTTCTTTTTCTTTTTGAGCCAGACTCACTCTTGGCACCCAGGCTGGAGTGCAGTGGTGTGATCTTGGCTCACTGCAACCTCCACCTCCCGGGTTCAAGCCATTCTCCTGCCTCAGCCCCCCAGGTAGCTGTGACTACAGGTGCCTGCCACCACGACCGGCTAATTGTTGTATGTTTAGTAGAGACAGGGCTTCACCATGTTGGCCAGGCTGGTCGAGAACTCCTGACCTCAGGTGATCCCCCTGCCTCGGCCTCCCAAAATGCTGGGATTACAGGTGTGAGCCACAGAGCCTGGCCAAGATAAACTTGTTTAGCTCCCACATATGAGTGAGAACATGCAATATTTATCTTTCTGTGCCTAGCCTATTTCACTTAACATAGTGACCTCCAGTTTTATCTATGTTGCTGCACATGACAGGATTTCATTCTTTGTTTTTTTTTTTTTTTTTTTTTTTTTTGAGATGGAGTCTTGCTCTGTCTCCCAGGCTATAGTGCAGTGGTGCAATCTCAGCTCACTGCAACCTCCGCCTCCTGGGTTCAAGCGATTCTCTTGCCTCTGCCCCCATGAGTGGCTGGGACTACAGGTCCCCACCACCATGCCTGGGTAATTTTTTGTATTTTTCTTTTTTTTTGAGACGGAGTCTCGCTCTGTCACCCAGGCTGGAGTGCAGTGGCCGGATCTCGGCTCACTGCAAGCTCCGCCTCCCAGGTTTACGCCATTCTCCTGCCTCAGCCTCCTGAGTAGCTGGGACTACAGGCGCCTGCCACCTCGCCTGGCTAGTTTTTGTTTTTTTTTTTTTTGTTTTTTTTTTTTTAGTAGAGATGGGGTTTCACCGTGTTAGCCAGGATGGTCTCAATCTCCTGACCTCGTGATCCGCCCATCTCAGCCTCCCAAAGTACTGGGATTACAGGCTTGAGCCACTGCGCCTAGCCCAATTTTTTGTATTTTTAGTAGAGATGGGGTTTTACCATGTTGGCCAAGCTGGTCTCGAACTCCTGACCTCAGGGTGATCCGCCCACCTCAGCCTCCCAAAGTGCTAGAATTTCAGGTGTGAGCCACTGCACCCAGCCAACACTTGATTTCATTCTTGTTTATGGCAAAGTAGTATTCCATTGTGTATATATACAACATTTTCTTGATTCATTTGTCTGTTGATAGACACTTAGGTTGATTCCCTATCTTTAGTATTGTGAATAGTGCTATAATAAACATGGTGGTGCCTATATCCCTTTAATTTATTGATTTCTTTTCCCTTGGATAAATACCAAATAGTGGGATTGCTGGATCATATGGTAGCTCTACTTTTAGTATTTTTTGAGCAACCTTCATACTGCTTTCCATAATGACTGTACTAATTTACATTCCCATCAACAGTGTATAAGAGTTCCATTTTCTCCATATCTTCACTAGTGTAATCGCCTGACAAGTTCTTCCCACCCACTACACAGGCAAAATCAGTCCACTGAGACCATGGCTTTGCAGTAGAGAGTTTAATTGGCATAAGGCCTTGAGGCTGGCCCATGTAGGAAAACTGGGGTTAACACTCAAGTCAGTCTCCTCAAAGTCTCAGATGTTAGCTGGATTTTTTTGTTTGTTTGTTTTTTGTTTTGTTTGCTTTTGTTTGTTTGTTTTTGAGAGGGAGTCTTGCTCTGTCGCCCAGGCTGGAGTGCAGTGGCGCGATCTTGGCTTGCTGCAACCTCAGCCTGCCGAGTAGCCGGGACTACAGGCGTGAGCCACTGTGCCCAGCCAATGTTAGGGTTTTTATGGACAATTTGGTGGGCAGGAGGCTATCCAATGGGCGCTGCTGGTTGGTTGGGGATGAACTCATAGGGGTGTGAAAAATGGTCCTCATGCACTGAGCCTCTGTGTGGGGCCACAGGACCTATTGAGTCATTAGCCACAAGGCTGAGTGGGATCAGTCTGATAAATATCTCAAAACACCAATTTTAGGTTTTACAGTAGTGATGTTATCTATAGGAGCAATTGAGAAAGTCATGAATCTTGTGACCTCTGGCCACATGACTCCTGAGCAATAAGGGATTATAGAAACTGTGCCTACAATTTAGTAGAGTTCAGGCCCCTCCCATAATCCTATTCTTGTGACCTTTCATTAGTCTCACAAAGGCAGTTTTTTTGTTGTTGTTGTTGTTGTTTTTTGAGACAGAGTCTCGCTCTGTTGCCCAGGCTGGAGTACAGTGGTGCGATCTCGGCTCACTGCAAGCTCCACCTCCTGGGTTCATGCCATTCTCCTGCCTCAGCCTCCCAAGTAGCTGGGACTACAGGCGCCTGCCACCACACCCGGCTAATTTTTTTTTTTTTTTTTGTATTTTTAGTAGAGATAGGTTTCACCGTGTTAGCCAGGGTGGTCTTGATGTCCTGACCTCATGATCCACCCACCTCAGCCTCCCAAAGTGCTGGGATTATAGGCATGAGCCACCGCACCCGGCCAGGCAGTTTTTGATTTATGAGCAAGGAGGGCGTTCGTTTTAGGGAAGACCTATTATCATCTTTGCTTTCAAGTTAAACTGTAAACTAAATTCCTACCAAAGTTAGCTTGGCCTATGCCCAGAAATGACCAAGGATGGCTTGGATGTCCGAAGCAAAACGATGTCAACTATGTCATATTTCTCTGTCGTAATTTTGCAAAGGTGGTTTCACCAGCGTTTGTTATTTTTTTTCCCGTTTTGAAAGCGTATTGTTTTGTCTGAGCACATTGCCACCCGGACTACATCAGGGTTCTGTTAGGAAGAAAGGGAGAATGGTGGCTCACACCTGTCATCCCAGCACTTTGGGAGGCCAAGGTGGGAGGATAGCTTGAGCCCTGAAGTTTGAGATAGCCTGGGCAACCTGGGCAAGATTTTGTCTCTACTAAAAGGAAAAAAAAAAAAAAAAAAGCTGGGCATGGTGGCTGATGCCTGTTAGATATGAGTTCTAAATTTCTTTTCAAATAATCAATATGTCAATATGTTCAGTTCTTTGCCTTCTACTTTTAAACTTAACTTACTCATAAAGCAACCCTTTTCCATTACCTGCTCCGCCCTGACTCATTTCAGTCACCTGCCCCACCCTGACTCATTCTGATTACCTGCTACCTGCTCCGCCCTGGCTCATTCTCCACCCTGCATACCTATTTTTTCCCTCCAAACCACTCACCCCGTCACTCTCTTTAAATTAACCAATGGGAATTAATTTAACCTGTGCTGTCTAACCCTAGCCAATAGGGAAAGGACACAGCAGCAGGGGCCACGTGCGTCAGGGATAAGAACCGCTTTCCCTCCCTTGTCCAGGTGTGCGCTCACCATTGCTCCATCTGTAAGGCCGCACACTTCTATAGAAGTACCTTGCCTTGCTGAGAATTAAAAAGAAAAGTTTATATTCGAGTGCTATATCTTTTGCAGCACCAAATCTTTATAACACGCCTGTAATCCCAGCACTTTGGGAGGCCGAGGCGGGCAGATTACCTGAGGTCAGGTGTTGGAGACCAGCCTTACCAACATGGAGAAACCCCATCTCTACTAAAAATACAAAATTAGCCAAACATGGTGGCACATGCCTGTAATCCTAGCTACTCGGGAGGCTGAGGCAGGAAAATCGCTTGAACCCGGGAAGCGAAGGTTGCGGTGAGGCGAGATTGCGCCTCTGCACTCCAGCCTGGGCAACAAGAGTGAAACTCTGCCTCAGAAAAAAAAAAAAAAAAAAGACAAAAAGAATGGATTTTAGATTGGGTAACCATCTTTGCCACAATGTTCATGGATTGGTGAACTCAGTATCATGAATATATTTCCCTAGTGAATCTAAATACAGATCCTGTTGGAATTCCAATAAAAATCCCAACAGATTTTTTTTATTTTTTATTTTTATTTATGTATTTATGTATGTATGTATTTATTTTTATTTTTTATTTTTTGAGTCAGAGTCTCACTCTCTGTCACCCAGGCTGGAGCGCAATGGTGCGGTCTGGGCTCACTGCAACCTCCACCACCTGGGTTCAAGCGATTCTCCTGCCTCAGCCTCCAAAGTAGCTGGGATTACAGGCATGCTCCATCATGCCCGGATCATTTTTTTTTTTTTTTTTTTTGACACGAAGTTTCACTCTTGTTGCCCAGCCTGGAGCCTTGGCCTGCCTCAGCTTCCTGAGTAGCTGGGATTTCAGGTGCATGCCACCACGCCTGGCTAATTTTTTGTTTGTTTGTTTGTTTGTTTTTTGAGACAGAGTCTCGCTCTGTCGCCCAGGCTGGATGCAGTGGCCAGATCTCAGCTCACTGCAAGCTCGGTCTCCCGGGTTTACGCCATTCTCCTGCCTCAGCCTCCCGAGTAGCCAGGACTACAGGCACGTGCCACCTTGCCCAGCTAGTTTTTTTGTATTTTTTAGTAGAGACGGGGTTTCCCTATGTTAGCCAGGATGGTCTCGATCTCCTGACCTTGTGATCCACCCGCCTCGGCCTCCCAAAGTGCTGGGATTACAGGCTTGAGCCACCGCGCTCGGCCAATTTTTTGTATTTTTTTAAGTAGAGAAGGGATTTCACCATGTTGGCCAGGCTGGTCTTGAATTCCTAACCTCAGGTGATCCTCCCACCTTGGCCTCCCAAAGGGTTGGAATTACAGGCATGAGCCACCTTGCCCAGCCCTACTTTTGTTTTTTTATCATTTCCACTGTATTCTTTGGTTGAAAGTTACTATGCCCAGTTTACAGTAGGAAGTGGGTAGTTGTGTGCTCCATCTCCTGAAAGGTAGAGTATCTACATACATTATTTAGAATACTTCTGCATGGTGTACTTATTCCTTCTCCTTCATTACTTTTTCTTCTTTTAGAGACAGAATCTCAAGAGCCCACTGCAGGCTTTGAACACCTGGACTCAGGTGGCACTCCCACCTCAGCCTCCCAAGTAGGTGGAATTGCAGGTGTGTGTCACCATGCCTGGCTTCATTTCTTTATTTAATCATTTCTTTTTTTCTTTCTTTCTTTCTTTTTTGAGACAGAGTTTTACTCTTGTTGCCTAGGCTGGAGTCCAATGGTGCCATCTCGGCTCACTGCAACCTCCGCCTCCCAGGTTCGAGTGATTCTCCTGCCTCAACCTCCTGAGTAGCTGGGATTACAGGCATGCGCCAACACACCCGGCTAATTTTGTATTTTTAGTTTAGGTGGGGTTTCACCATGTTGGTCAGGCTGGTTTTGAACTTCCAACCTCAGGTGATCCGCCTCCCAAAATGCTGGGATTATTAGGCGTGAGCCACCGTGCCCGGCCTCAATCATTTATTTCTATCAGTATGCGCTCATGGAAAAATACTACTTTATTTTGTTGCTCAAATTGCCCAGCTTTGGCTGAAGGGAATTATTTCAGCTGACTCCTGTGTTCCTTTCACATACCTCCATCATTGTGGGGGGTTTTTCCCTTTGTTTTCTTATTTCTTTTTAGCACATCCTTACTTTCTGGCAGTACAAGATGGTCCAGGCTCACCTTATATATTTCCTGTACCATTTCTGGAATTAGCTATTTCTCCAAGGAACCCTGGTTCCTTCTAGTGGGGAGTGGGATTAGAAACCAAGATGAGTGGTAGGTGTGCCTGTTGCTACTGGGTTGTCATTGCTTTTAGACTCAAATAACAGAGCAAGAAGATATGTGTGTACGTCTACTAACCCATATATATACACATACTCAAATATTTCTGATGTAAACATCAGTATCCATCTCTATATATACACATATACATATATACACATATACATATATATACATATATGTGTATCCACCTTGTGATCCACCCGCCTTGACCTCCCAAAGGGCTGGGATTACAGGCATGAGATTCTCCTGCCTCAGCCTCCTGAATAGCTGGGATTACAGGCATGGGCCACCACACCTGGCTAATTTTGTATTTTTTGTAGAGACAGGGTTTCTCCATGTTGGTCAGGCTGGTCTCAAACTCCTGACGTCAGGTGATCTGCCTGCCTCAGTCTCCCAAAGTGCTGGGATTACAGGTGTGAGCCACCACACCCAGCCCCAGCTAATTTTTTTTGGTATATTTAGTAGAGATGTAGAGATGGGGTTTCACCATGTTGGACAGGTTGGTCAAGAACTGCTGACCTGGTGATCTGCCAGCCTTGGCCTCCCAAAGCACTGGGATTACAGGCGTGAGCCACTGTGCCTGGTCCCCCCCCCCTTTTTTTTTTTGAGACAGAGTCTCACTCTGTCACTAAGGCTGAAGTACAGTGGCACAATCTTGGCTCATTGCAACCTCTGTCTTCCAGGTTCTAGTGATTCTTATGCCTCAACCTCCCCAGTAGCTGGAACTGAAACCACAGGTGTGCACCACCACATGTTGCTATTTTTTTTAATTTTTTTATTTTTAGTAGAGATGGGGTTTCACCATTTTGGCCGGGCTGGTCTCAAACTCCTGACCTCAGGTAATCTACCCACCTCAGCCTCCCAAAGTGTTGGGATTACAGGCATGAGTCACCACACCCACCAATATCTATATATATATTTTCTGAGGCAGGGTCTTGCTGTGTCACCCAGGCTGGAGTACAGTAGTGCCATCTTTGCTCACTGCAACCTCTACCTCTTAGGCTCAAGCGACCCTCCCACCTCAGCCTCCTGAGTAGCTGGGACTATAGGCACACACCATCATGCCCAGCTAAATTTTTTTTTCTTTGAAATTTTGTAGAGACAGGGTTTTGCCGTGTTGCCCAGGCTGGTCGTGAACTCCTGAGTTTAATCAATGGGCCCATCTTGGCCTCCCAAAGTGCTTGGATTACAGGTGTGAGCTACTGCACCCAGCACAGTATCTATATTAACCCTAAGAATTCATACTGATGTATCCAACTCTAATCCATTATCACATGGTTCATTCTAGCCTCTTCCTGTTGCCTATCTGTACCTCCCATTCCAACAGTAAGAAACATGGCTCCCACCATCCACTATCCATTTACTTATTGTTGAATCCCAGTATATACGTACAGCAATTTCAGAATTGTTAAGCCTTATCTTCTTGGGAAACAACTTTGACAACTACAGTACAGTGCTTATGCACAGTTCTTTTTGTCTTTAGTCTTACAGATCTCACTCATTTCCAATAGTACTTGCATTAGCACCTTTCCTCCCACCCTCTTCATTGAGGTTATGCTATGCATTTGTAATACAGTTAAATCCCTTTGTTGCAGTCTGCATTCCATCCTGGGATTCCCTTAATCTCCTAAATATTTTTTTTTAATTTGCATATATTATATTTATTCTGTTTCTTTTTTCTTTTTTTTTTTTTCCGGAGAGGGAGTCTTGCTCTGTCACCCAGGCTGGAGTGCAGTGGTGTGATCTCGACTCACTGCAATCTCTGCCTTCAGAGTTCAAGCAATTCTCCTGCCTCAGTCTCCCAAGTAGCTGGGATTACAGGCACGCACCACCACACCCAGCTAATTTTTGTATTTTTAGTAGAGATGGGGTTTCACCATGTTGGCCAGGCTGGTCTCAAACTCCTGACCTCGTGATCCGCTCATCTTGGCCTCCCAAAATGCTGGGATTGCAGGCGTGAGCCATCGTGCCCAGCTGATGCTATGCTTTTTGATAAATGCATTGTGTCACGTATCCACTGTTACAATATCATACAAAATACTTTCATCACCCTAAAAATCTCCTTGTTTCACCTATTCAACCCTCCCCTACTCCAGCAACCATTGATCTTTTTACTGTTTCTACAGTTTTGCCTTTTACAGAATGTTATATAAATGGATTCATACAGGATACCACCTTTTCAAACTGACTTCTTTCACATAACAATATACATTTACGATTCATCTATATTGTTGTGTGAATTGACAGTACATTCCTATTTATTGCAAAATATATACCATTGTAGGGCTGTACCACAATTTGTTTACCCATTCAGATATTGAAGTTTACCTTGGTTTCTTCCAGTTTTTGGCAATTATGAAAAAAGTGGCTATAAACCTTCACATGAAGGTTTTTTTGTGGGCATAAATGTTCAAATCAGTTGGATAAATACCTAGGAGTATGACTGCTGAGTTAAATGATAAGAATATACTTATATTAATAAGAAACTGAGGCCGGGTCGGGTGTGATGGCTCACACCTGTAATCCCAGCACTTTGGGAGGTCGAGGCAGGTGGATCACCTGAGGTCGGGAGTTCGAGACCAGCCTGACCAACATGGAGAAACCCCGTCTCTACTAAAAATACAAACTTAGCTGGGCTTGGAGGCACATGCCTGTAATCTCAGCTACTTGGGAGGCTGAAGCAGGAGAATCTCTTGAACCCGGGAGGTAGAGGCTGCAATGAGCCAAGATCGCACCATTGAACTCCAGCCTGGGCAACAAGAGCAAAAACTCCATCTCAAAAAAAAAAAAAAAAAAAAAAAAAGGGGGGGCCGGGTGCGGTGGCTCAAGCCTGTAATCCCAGCACTTTGGGAGGCCGAGACGGGCGGATCACGAGGTCAGGAGATCGAGACCATCCTGGCTAATACGGTGAAACCCTGTCTCTACTTAAAAATACAAAAAACGGCCGGGCGCGGTGGCTCAAGCCTGTAATCCCAGCACTTTGGGAGGCCGAGACGGGCGGATCACGAGGTCAGGAGATCGAGACCATCCTGGCTAACAGGGTGAAACCCCGTCTCTACTAAAAAATACAAAAAAACTAGCTGGGCGAGGTGGCAGCGCCTGTAGTCCCAGCTACTCGGGAGGCTGAGGCAGGAGAATGGCGTAAACCCGGGAGGCCGAGCTTGCAGTGAGCTGAGATCCGGCCACTGCACTCCAGCCTGGGCGACAGAGCGAGACTCCGTCTAAAAAAAAAAAAAAAAAAATACAAAAAACTAGCTGGGCGACGAGGCGGGCGCCTGTAGTCCCAGCTACTCGGGAGGCTGAGGCAGGAGAATGGCGTAAACCTGGGAGGCGGAGCTTGCAGTGAGCTGAGATCCGGCCACTGCCACTGCACTCCAGCCTGGGTGGCAGAGCAAGACTCCGTCTCAAACAAACAAAAAAAAAAAAAAAAAAAAAAAAAGAAAGAAAGAAAGAAATTGAGTCCAGGATCAGTGGCTTAGGGCTGTAATCCCAGCACTTTGGGAGGCTAAGGTGGGTGGATCATTTGAGGTCAGGAGTTTGAGACCAGCCTGTTCAACACGGTAAAACCCTGTTTCTACTAAAAATATGAAAAATAGCTGGGCGTGGTGGTGCACACCTGTAATCCTAGCTACTCGGGAGGCTGAAACAGAAGAATTCCTTGAAGTCTGGAGACGGAGGTTGCAGTGAGTGAGATCGCACCTTTGCACTCTAGCCTAGGAGACAAGAGTGAAACTCTGTCTCTAAAAAAAAAAAACTGTCTCAAAATATGTGTACCATTCTGTATTCTCACCAGCAAAGGATGAGAGTACATCCTCACCAGTAAGTGGTATTGTCATTTTATTGTATTTTTAGCCTTTCTATTAAGTATGTAGTGTTCTGTCAGTGTTTTTTTGTTTATTTTGTCAGTGTTGTATT
Organism: Rhinopithecus roxellana; assembly: GCF_007565055.1. NCBI lineage: Eukaryota > Metazoa > Chordata > Mammalia > Primates > Cercopithecidae > Rhinopithecus > Rhinopithecus roxellana. Next base: position 118,263,031 of record NC_044555.1, on the reverse strand, counting down.
AATTTGCATTTCCCTAGTGATGCAACATTGCTTTTAATAGTGAAATATTGAAAATGACCTACATATGTACCAATACTAGACTGAGTAAATACATATTTCTTTTTTTTTTTTCTTTTTTTTTTTTTGAGACAGAGTCTCCCTCTGTCGCCCAGGCTGGAGTGCAATGGCGCGATCTCGGATCACTGCGACCTCCGCCTCCCAGGTTCAAGCGATTCTCTTGCCTCAGCTTCCCAAGTAGCTGGGATTACAGGTGCTCACCACTATACCCAGCTAATTTTTTTTGTTATTTTTAATAGAGACAGGATTTCACCATGTTAGTCAGGCTGGACTCGAACTCCTGACCTCACGTGATCTGCCTGCCTTGGCCTCCCAAAGTGCTAGGCTTACAGTAGTGAGCCACCGTGCCCAGCCTGGAATTTCATATGATAGTTGAAAGGAATGAATTGCATGTGGCTGGGCACGGTGGCTCATGCCTGTAATCCCAGCACTTTGGGAGGCTGAGGAGGGTGGATCACCTGAGGTCAGGAGTTTGAGACCAGCCTGACCAAGATGGTGAAACTCTGTCTCCAGTAAAAATACACAGAAAAAATTAGCCAGGCGAGGTGGGGGGCGCCTGTAATCCCAGCTACTTTGGAGGCTGAGGCAGGAGAATTGCTTGAACCCGGGAGGTGGAGGTTGCAGTGAGCTGACATCACACCATTGCACTCCAGCCTGGGTAACAAGAGTGAGACTCCGTCTCAAAAAAGAAAAAAAGAGTTGCATGTGGTGGCCGGGCATAGTGGCTCATGCCTATAACACCAGCACTTTGGGAGGCCAAGGATGGCGGGTCATCTGAGGTCAGGAGTTCAAGACCAGCCTGACCAAAATGGAGAAACCCTGTCTCTACTAAAAACACAAAATTAGCTGGGCATGGTGGCACATGCCTGTAATCCCAGCTACTCGGGAGACTGAGGCAGGAGAATCGCTTGAACCCAGGAGGCAGAGGTTGTGGTGAGTTGAGATCGTGTCATTGCACTCCAGCCTGGGCAACGAGAACCAAACTCTGTCTCTTTTTTTTTTTTTTTGTAGTTTTTTTTTTAAGTAGAGACGGGGTTTCACCGTGTTAGCCAGGATGGTCTCGATCTCCTGACCTCGTGATCCGCCCGTCTCGGCCTCCCAAAGTGCTGGGATTACAGGCTTGAGCCACCGCGCCTGGCCTACTCTGTCTCAAAAAAAAAAAAAAAAAAAAAAAAAAAAAAGGCAACCCACTTGGGTCCCCTTCCACACTGTGGAAGCTTTGTTCTTTTGCTCTTCACAATAAATCTTGCTGCTGCTCACTTAAAAAAAAAAAAAAAAATGAGTTGCCTGTATCATGGTCAGGTGAGGTGACTCATGCCAATAATCCCAGCATTTTGGGAGGTCAAGGTGGCCAGACTGATGGAGCCCAGGAGTTTGATACCAGCCTGGGCAACATGGGGAAACTTCATCTCTACCCAAAATACGAAAAATTAGCTGGGGATGGTGGCAAGTGCCTGTAGTCCCAGCTACTTAGGCAGCTGAGGTAGGAGGATCACTGGGGCCCAGGAGATCAACACTGCAGTGAGCTGTGTTCACACCACCGCACTCCAGCTTGGGTGACAGAGCAAGACTTTGTCTCTAAAAAATAAAAAATAAAAAAGAGAGAGAGAATGAAACATATACTACATATACTACAAGATGCATATACTATAAGAAAAACGGATACCAAGTTACAATTATGCATCTATAACTATGTATACAAATGATAGATCCCAAATTATTCTAGTGGTGTTTTTGGGGGAGGGAGAGGGAAATGGGATAGAGGAGAGATACACAAGACAATTTAAGTCTATTTATACTTTTCTTGTACTATTAATGTTTTGTTTTTAAAACAATCTGAAGCAAAAATGGTAAAATGTAGGCCCGGGTGCAGTGGCTCACCCCAGTAATGCCAGCACTTGGGGAGGCCGAGGTGGGTGGATCATGAGGTCAAGATATTGAGACCATCCTGGCTAACATGGTGAAACCCCGTGTCTACTAAAAATACAAAAAATAGCTGGGCATGTTGGCGCGCATCTGTAGTCCCAGCTACTCAGGAGGCTGAGGCAGGAGAATCGCTTGAACCCAGAAGGTGGAGGTTGCAGTGAGCCAATATTGTGTCACTGCACTCCAGCCTGGCAACAGAGCGAGACTCTGTCTCAGAAAAAAAAAAAAAAAAGGCCGGGCGCGGTGGCTCAAGCCTGTAATCCCAGCACTTTGGGAGGCCGAGACGGGCGGATCACGAGGTCAGGAGTTTGAGACCATCTGGCTAACACGGTGAAACCCCGTCTCTACTAAAAAATACAAAAAGCTAGCCGGGCGAAGTGGCGGGCGCCTGTAGTCCCAGCCACTCGGGAGGCTGAGGCAGGAGAATGGCGTAAACCCGGGAGGCGGAGCTTGCAGTGAGCTGAGATCCGGCCACTGCACTCCAGCCCGGGCGACAGAGCAAGACTCCGTCTCAAAAAAAAAAAAAAAAAAAAAAAAAAAAAAAAAAAAAAAAATGGAGCTGGGCATGGTGGCTCATGCCTGTAATCCCTGTACTTTGAGAGGCTGAGGCAGGAAGATCCAATTAAGGGCAAAATGTTGAGATTTGTTAAAAATTGAGTGGAATAAAAAAGAAAAGTATTTAGATATAAACCTAACAAAATATGTATAAAAGTTATATGAAGAAAACTACAGGTCCAGGCGCGGTGGCTCCAGAAGGTGGAGGTTGCAATGAGCTGAGATTGCATCACTGCACTCCAGCCTGGGCAACAGAGTGAGACTCCATCTCAAAAAAACAAAAAAAGAAAAGAAAAAAGAGAAAACCACAGGTGGGGTGCAGTAGCTCATGCCTGTGATCCCAGCACTTTGGGAGGCTGAGGTGGGTGGATCATTTGAAGTCAGGAGTTCTAGACCAGCCTGGCCAACACGGTGAAACCCCGTCTCTACTAAAAATACAAAAATTAGCTGGGCATGGTGGTGGAAGCATGTAATCCCAGCTACTCGGGAGGCTGAGGCAGGCAGAAGTGCTTGAACCGGGAAGGCAGAGGTTGCAGTGAGCCTAGATAGCACCACTGCACTCCAGTCTAGGCAACACAGTGAGACTCCTGCTCAAAAAAAAAAAAAAAAGAGCCAAAGACCTGAACAGATAACCTCAACAAATAAGACATACAGATGTCAAATAAGCATATTAAAAGATGTTCTACATCATATGTTGTTAGCTGAATGCAAATTAAAGCAATAATGAAATACCACTGCATACCTAGTTAGAGTGGTCACAATTCAGGACACTGACAACACCAAATGCTGATGAGGATGTGGAGCAACAGGAACTCTCACTTGTTGTTGGTGGGAATGCAAAGTAGGACAGACACTTTAGAAGACAACTGACAGTTTCTTAGAAAACTACACATATTCCTACCACATAATCCAGCAATCATGCTCCTTGGTATTTATCCAAATCAATTGAAAATTATTGTCCACACAAAAACCTGCACATGTGTGTGTTTTTTTTTCTTTTTTCCTAGTCCTTAACCAATCACAAATAAAACACATATGTATGTTTATAGCAGCCTTATTTATAATTGCCAAAATTTGGAAGAAACTGAGATGTACTTCAGTAGATGAATGGATAAATAAACTGTGGTATATCCAGACAATGGAATATTATTCAGCACTAAAAAGAAGTGAGGTGGCCAGGTGCAATGGTTCCTGCCTGTAATCCCAGCACTTTGGGAGACTGAGGTGGGCAGATCACCTAAGGTCAGGAGTTTGAGACCAGCCTGGCCAACATGGTGAAACCCCGTCTCTACTAAAAGAAAAAATACAAAAATTAGCTGGGCGTGGTGGCAATGCCTGTTATCCCAGCTACTCAGGAGGCTGAGGCACGAGAATCGCTTGAACCCAGGAGGCGGAGGTTGCAGTGAGCCAAGATAGCGCCACTGCACACCAGCCTGGGTGACCAAGAGTGAAACTCAGTTTCAAAAAAAAAAAATTAGGCCAGGTGCGGTGGGCTCACGCCTGTAATCCCAGCACTTTGGGAGGTCAAGGCAGGCGGATCACAAGGTCAGGAGGTAGAGACCATCCTGGCTAACATGGTGAAACCCCGTCTCTACTAAAGATACAAAAAAAAAAAAAAAATTAGCCAGGCATGGTGGCGGACACCTGTGGTCCCAGCTACTCAGGAGGCTGAGGCAGGAGAATGGCATGAACCCGGGAGATGGAGCTTGCAGTGAGCAGAGATAGTGCCACTGCACTCCAGCCTGGGGGATAGAGCGAGACTCTGTCTCAAAAAAAAAAAAACAAAAAAAGAAAAAGAAAAAGAAAAAAGAAAAGGAAAGAAAAAAAAAGAAACAAAGAAATGAGTTGGCTGGGCGCAGTGGCTCATGCCTGTAATCTCAGCAATTTGGGAGGCCAGGGCGGGCAGATCACTTGAGGTCAAGAGTTCAAGACCAGAACATGGTGAAACCCCATCTCTACTAAAAATTAAAAAATGGCCAGGCCTGGTGGCTCACACCTGTAATCCCAGCACCTTGGGAGGCCGAGGCAGGTGGATCACCTGAGGTCGGGAGTTCGAGACCAGCCTGACCAACATGAAGAAACCCTGTCTCTACTAAAAATACAAAATTAGCTGGGCCTGGGGTGGCACATGCCTGTAATCCCAGCTACTCCGGAGTCTGAGGCAGGAGAATCACTTGAACCTGGGAGGCTGAGGTTGCGGTGAGCCAAGATCGTGCCATTGCATTCCAGCCTGGGCAACAAGAGCGAAACTCCGGTCTCAAAAAATAAATAAATAAGTAAATAAATAAAAATAAATAAGTAAAAAGGGGCTGGGCACGATGACTCACGCCTGTAATCCCAGCCCTTTGGGAGGCCGAGGCGGGCAGATCACGAGGTCAGGAGATCGAGACCATCCTGGCTAACACAGTGAAACCCGGTCTCTACTAAAAATACAAAAAATTAGCCGGGCTTGGTGGCGGGCACCTGTAGTCCCAGCTACTCCGGAGGCTGAGGCAGGAGAATGGCCGTGAACCCGGGAGGCGGAGCTTGCAGTGAGCCGAGATCGCGCCACTGCACTCCAGCCTGGGGGACAGAGGAATACTCTGTCTCAAAATAAATAAAAAAATAAATAAATAAGCCCGGCACAGTAGTGGGTGCTTGTAATCCTAGTTACTCAGGAAGCTGAGGCAGGAGAATCACTTGAACCTGGGAGGCGGATGTTGCAGTGAGCCAAGATCGCCCCCCATTGCACTCCAGCCTCGGGGATAGAGTAAGACACCATCTAAAAAAAAAAAAGAAGAGGCCGGGTGCGGTGGCTCACGCCTGTAATCCCAGCACTTTGGGAGGCCGAGACGGGCGGATCACGAGGTCAGGAGATCGAGACCATCCTGGCTAACACAGCGAAACCCCGTCTCTACTAAAAAAAAATACAAAAAAACTAGCCGGGCGAGGTGGCAGGCGCCTGTAGTCCTGGCTACTCCGGAGGCTGAGGCAGGAGAATGGCGTAAACCCGGGAGACGGAGCTTGCAGGGAGCTGAGATCTGGCCACTGCACTCCAGCCTGGGCGACAGAGCAAGACTCTGTCTCAAAAAAAAAAAAAAAAAGAAAGAAAGAAAGGAGGGAGGGAGGGAAGGGGAAAGAAAGAAAGAAAGAAGGAAGGAAGGAAGGAAGGAAGGAAGGAAGGAAGGAAGGAAGGAAAGAAAGAGAAAGAGAGAGAGAGAAAGAAAGAAATGAGTTATCAAACCATGAAAAGACATATACGAACTTTTTTTTTTTGAGTCGGAGTTTCACTCTTGTTGCTCAGGCTGGAGTGCAATGGCACCATCTTGGCTCACTGCAACTTCTGCCTCCTAGGTTCAAGTGATTCTCCTGCCTCAGCCTCGGCTAATTTTGTATTTTTAGTGGAGACAGGGTTTCTCCATGTTGGTCAGGCTGGTCTCAAACTCCTAGCCTCAGATGATCCGCCCGCCTTGGCCTCCCAAAGTGCTGGGATTACAGGCATGAGCCACCACGCCCGGTCTAGACATGTAGGAACTTTAAATGCATATTACTCCCTGACAAAAGCCAATCTGAAAAGTCTACATATTGTATGGTTCTAACTATGTGACATTCTGGAAAAGGCAAAACTATGGAGATAGTGAAAAGTTCAGTGGTGATCAAGGGTTAGGAAGGAGAGAGACAGGGATGAATAAGCAGAGCACAGAGGATTTTCAGAGCAGTGAGACTATTTTGTATGATTTTTTTTTTTTTTTTTTTTTTTTTTTTTTTTTTTTTTTTGAGACGGAGTCTTGCTCTGTCTCCCAGGCTGGAGTGCGGTGGCCGGATCTCAGCTCACTGCAAGTTCCTCCTCCCGGGTTTACGCCATTCTCTCGCCTCAGCCTCCCAAGTAGCTGGGACTACAGGCGCCCGCCACATCGCCCGGCTAAGTTTTTGTATTTCTTTAGTAGAGACGGGGTTTCACCGTGTTAGCCAGGATGGTCTCGATCTCCTGACCTCGTGATCCGCCCGTCTCGGCCTCCCAAAGTGCTGGGATTACAGACTTGAGCCACCGCGCCCGGCCGTATTTTGTATGATATTGTAATGGTGGATACATGCCATTATTCATTTGTTCAAACTCATAGAGTATGTAACACAAGGCCGGGCGCGGTGGCTCACGCCTGTGATCCCAGCACTTTGGGAGGCCGAGGTGGACAGATTGCTTGAGGCCAGGAGTTCGAGACCAGCCTGGCAAACATGGCAAAACCCCATCTCTACTAAACATACAAAAATTAGCCAAGCGTTGTGGCAGGTGCCTGTAATCCCAGCTACTTGGGAGGCTGAATCAGGAGAATTGCTTGAACCTGGGAGGCATGGATTTCGGTGAGCCTAGATTATGCCATTGCACACCAGCCTGGGCGACAGAGAAACTCCGTCTCAAAAAAAAAAGTATATACAACACAAAACGTGAACCCTCACTTAGTGTCAGAAACATCAATAGCCTCCTGTAGAAAGGAGTAATCAGACGTTGTCAATGGAACCAACTGTGTTGTCTTTTTGTTTTGTTTTGTGGGTTTTGTTTTTTTGTAGAAATGGGGTCTGGCTATGTTACCCATGCTGGTCTTGGAGGCCTAGGCTCAAGTGACCCTCCTGCCTTGCCCTCCCAAAGTGCTGGGATTACAGGTACGAGCCTCTGTGCCTGGCCCCAACTATCTTCTTCACCTGTCATGCTTTGGACTCAATCACATCTTGGCTGTGTGGACTGGTTTAAGGGTTGTCAAGCTCACATATAAGACAAGGTAAGGGCCGGCCGGGCGTGGTGGCTCACGCCTGTAATCCCAGCACTTTGGGAGGCCGAGGCAGGTGGATTACGAGGTCAGTAGACCATCCCCGCCAACATGGTGAAACCTCGTCTCTACTAAAAAAAAAATGAGCCGGGTGTGGTTGCATGCGCCTGTAGTCTCGGCTACAGGAGTTTGAGACCAGCCTGGCCAACATGGTGAAACCTTGTCTCTGCTAAAAAAATATGAAAATTAGCTGGGTGTGGTGGCATACTATGCCTACAATCCCAGCTACTCTACTCAGGAGGCTGAGGCAGGAGAATCGCTTGAACTTGGGAGGCGGAGGTTGCAGTGAGCCAAGATCGTGCCACTGCACTCCAGCCTGGCGACAGAGGGAGACTCCATATCAAAAAAAAAAAAAAAAAAGGCAAGGCAAGGGCCAAGATCTGACTAATTTAGCTGGTAAAGAAACAATGAGTCATTCTAGATATAGACATTTTATTACTTAGACAGCAAAAAGAAGACTAAACCTAAGGTGAGAGCTCCCTGTGAATCATTGTCCCCAACACTACAAATACAACACTGGCTGGGCATGGTGGCTCACACCTATAATCCCAGTGGTTTGGGAGGCTGCGGCTACAAGATCACTTGAGCCCAGGAGTTCAAGACCAGCCTGTGCAACATAGTGAGACACCGTCACTACAAAAAATAAAATAAAAATTAGCTAGGCATGGTGGCAGGCAGCTGTGGTTCCAACCACTCAGGAGGCTAAGGCGGAATGATTGCTTGAGCCCAGATTTCAAGGCTTCAGTGAGCTGTGATTGCACCATTGCATTTCCAATCTGGGCAACAGAGCGAGAATCTGTCTCAAAAACAAACAAAAAAACACGACAACGAAGCAAAAAGGGGCCAGATGACTGCAATGTGTGTTGTGGGACATTATATTTGGGAGAAGTCCCTTCACAACTGCCACTTGGAGGTTTTATATTCTGCAGCTTTATAGTATGCAGGATATATATTTGTATAAATTTATATTTAATATTTATACAAAATGTGCATTTTATAAATTTTTATTTATATATTATATTTAAAAGCAGCTTTATATCATGTGGGAGTGAGGCAGAAAGCTCCATTCCTCATCAGAACCTGAGAGCTGATGGGAAGTTGTCTGATAGCCTCCCATGGGAGATTTGAGAGGTGAGAGATGGCCTTGTAGACTCAGGCCTCTTGTGATTGATCAGGCGATGACCTGGATTGGTCATTATTTGGAAGAAATCCAAGTTCAGACTTTTCAGGTAACTGGCTACAAATTCCTAGAATCCTTACGTTGTCCTAAAAATTGCTTCACTTCCCTTAGCCATTTCTTGCTAAGGATGAGGAGGAATTACTGGTAGTTCATTAGTTCATAAATTTAGCCTTTACGTGAATTGCAATATGCTTTAATTTTTTTTTTTTTTTTTTTTTTTTTTTGAGACAAAGTCTCACTCTGTCACCCAGGCTGGAGTGCAGTGGCGTGACCTTGGCTCACCACAACCTCTGCCTCCCAGGTTCAAGCAATTCTCCTGCCTCAGTCTCCTGAGTAACTGGGATTGCAGGCATAGCATGCCACCACACCCAGCTAATTTTTGTATTTTTTTAGTAGAGAAGGGGTTTCACCATGTTGGCCAGGCTGGTCTCGAACTCCTGACCTCAAGTGATCCACCCTCGGCCTCCCAAACTGCTGGGATTATAGGGGTGAGCCATGGCGCCTGGCCGCCTTCTGGTTTGCTTTAGAAATTCCTGAGCAACGATCTGTTCTGTGTGAAGTAAAGAGCTCTTAACCGGTGGATGGGCCTAACTCAGTTACAGCCAGATTTCTGACCAGAGAGAGCAGACTGAGTCAACAATCCTGCTTCAGGATGGTATCTGAACAAGGCTTATTCCTGTTTGGGTATGCCACATGTTACTAGACCTTAGGACAAATTAAGATTAACATTCAAAAAGTCAATAACCCACAGGAAGCCTGCGGACTACTTTAAAAATACTTTATTGGAAGCCTGAAAAAAATGTATACCAATGATAAAAAATACTATGCACTTGGGAAATAAAACCTGCAGCTTGGTGAACTAGCAAAGTGAAAGAGGCTATTGTAAGGGGGAAAAAGTGTTTTTGAAAAAAATGGAAATATAGTTTCTAATGGGGAGAACGCGGAAGTCTGGAAAAGATGGCAGCTCATATACAAAGTAGAAATTACATGGGCTAAAAATGAATGATGAGTTCTTTGCCAGGGACTCTAAAGCTCCTCTCTGAAATATATCCAAGAGAAAGCCAGCTAGAGAATCAGTGGGATAACAAGGATTAAAAAGGGATTTGACGTGTGGCAGGAGCCTGGGAGGTGGGGGTTTCAGGTTGCTGGTGGCTTAAATGAAAGGGCTTTGGCACAGCTTTTGGTGAGGCCCTGGAGAGGTGACTGAGTAAGAAAAGTTTTATCTTTTCCTCTCTCTAAATCTCTTCTTTCCTCCTCCTATTTCATTCTCTCCCTGGCCTTTTCCTGATTCAACTTTTTTGCTCTTCTTTGCCTTGAAAGTTCTTTTTCTGTTTTTCCTTGACCTTATCTTGATCATTTCCAAATTTCCATGTCTAGGGAGACTGCACAACTGAGTTTAGTCTGTAGGCAGGCAATTCTCACCTAAAATGGGTACTAAGATATTTCTGGGCTGGGTGCGGTGGCTCACGCCTGTAATCCCAGCACTTTGAGAGGGCGAGGTGGGTGGATCATCTGAGGTCAGGAGTTCGAGGCCAGCTTGGCCAACATGGCGAACTCCCCGCCGTCTCTACTAAAAATACAAAAATTAGCTGGGCGGGGTGGCACACGCCTGAAGTCCCAGCTACTCGGAAGGCTGACGCAGGAGAATCGCTTGAACCTGGGAGGCGGAGGTTGCAGTGAGCCGAGATCGCGCCATTGCACTCCAGCCTGGGCAACAAGAACGAAACTCCATCTCAAAAAAAAAAAAAAAAAATGATACTGATATTTGTGCGCCTAAGTAGCTCAGAAAAGGAACGGCAGAAAGGCAAATCGTCTCATCAAGCTCCTTTGCTCTTTCCTCTGGTGTTGGAGAGGATAGACAACCTGGCCACCCTTCACCTGGTAGGGTTTGGCTAGGGGAGGCTGACACCTGGTGGTTACATTTGGGAGGTGCAGAGAGTTCATAATAGCCTCATGCCTTTACCGTTTACTGACCATATATATATATTGAGCTATTTGCTGTACATTAATGCTCTCGTTTAAAACTCAAAACAATGTTTCCCTGTGAAGTGGGTGTCATTACCTCTACTTGATATTTGGATGATTTATGTTAAATAGTTATGAACTAATTTGAGCAATGGGATAATGTGGTCTTTTCTTTCTCCTTTGTTCTCAGCTTCTGGGACAGTACCTAGCATATAGTAGGCTCTCAGGAAATATTTGATGAAATATTGTTTTATTTATCAACATCATGGAACTTTAATTCAATGTCATCCCTTTGTAACAGTGTTGATTTGAATACATTCTTGCCAGATAAGCCTAGACTGTCTGCTGCAACTCTTGCTTAAACACCCTTCCCAGACACTTCCCCATATATGAGGTGTCTATTTTTTTTTTTTTTCTTTGAGACGGAGTCTTGCTCTGTTGCCCAGGCTGGAGTGCAGTGGCACGATCTCGGCTCACTGCAAGCTCTGCCGCCGGGTTCACGCCATTCTCCTGCCTCAGCCTCCCGAGTAGCTGGCACTACAGGTGTCCATCACCACGCCCGGCTAATTTTTTTGTATTTTTATAGAGACGGGGTTTCATCGCGTTAGCCAGGATGGTCTCGATCTCCTGACCTTGTGATCCGCCCGCCTCGGCCTCCCAGAGTGCTGGGATTACAGGCGTGAGCCACCGCACCCGGCCTACTTCCCCATATATGATACTTGGATATCTAGTCAGCTGCTGAAAAAAAATTCAGAATTTTTTTTAGAACTGACATCATCCTCTACTCTCTATACTGGACAACACAAGACTGAGTCTCTGTTCAAATGTAGTACTTTTATAATGAGAAACCACCAAGAAACCAGAAGGTTAAGTCGGTGAAGGCTGTTCAAATGCTGACATCTTAGACTCCCCAACCTGGACATTAAGTGCCCAAGATGGATGTTTATTGATAAGAACACTGAAGTCACCCAGGTTGATGGCCAATTTAGTAGAGAGGAAGACTGTGAACTTCAAAGACACAATGTTGAAAGAGTTACAGCTTGGAAATAGTGACAAAGTAGTAGGAGCATACCAACCCTACCTCTGGGTCTTTTTTTTTTTTTTTTTTTTTTACAGAGTCTCACTCTGTTGCCCAGACTGGAGTGCAGTGGTGCAATCTCAGCTCACTGCAGCCTCCGCCTTCCAGGTTCAAGTGATTCCCCTGCCTCAGTCTCCCAGGTAGTTGGGACTACAGGCATAAGCCACCACGCCTGGCTAATTTTTGTATTTTTAGTAGAGACGGGGTTTCGCCATGTTGGCTAGGCTGGTCTCAAACTCCTGACCTCAAGAGATCCGCCTGCCTTGGCCTCCCAAAGTGCTGGGATTATGGGCGTGAGCCACCGCGCCCACCCTCTGGGTCTTGTAATATGTAGAAAACGAATAAATGTGTGGCCTCCCCTGGAGGGAGATGCAGGGCAGTGGTGTCTTGAGAGAAGAGCAATGTTTCATTTAAAGTTGGAAAGTCGGAAAGTTTCCATGGAAAGGAGTTTGTCTGTCTTTGAATGAGAATTCCCCATGGTGCAGTGGAAAAATCTGAGAGGGAGAGGTGCATTGTGGGTTTGTGTTGGGGAGGAAATGGAACAGTGTGGAGATGAAAGGAAGGGAAAGGATACATGATCCGAGGGGCTTCTCTCGGCCAGTGATCAAATGTGATAGAATGTAAAGAAGAGTGGTATGCTTTCCTCAAAGCTGAGGCAAGGGCAGCTATGGTGGGGGGGGGGGGGGGGGGGGGGGGGGGGGGGGATGGGACATTTGGAGCCATTATTTTGAAATTTATCAAGGAGGGGTCTGGAGTCATCAGGATAGGCATGGTGGTTGCAAAGATAAAATCAAAGCCATCTGAGTGCCTCACGCCTGTAATCCCAGCACCTCAGGTGGATCACCTGAGGTCAGGAGTTTGAGACCAGCCTGGCCAACATGGTGAAACCTCGTCTCTACTAAAAATACAAAAATTAGCCAGGTGTGATGGCGGGCACCTGTAATTCTAGCTATTCAGGAGGCTGAGGTAGGAGAATAGCTTGGACCATTGTGCCACTGCACTCCAGCTTGGGTAACAGAGCAAGACTCAGTCTCGAAAGAAAAAAAAAAAATCAAAGCCATCTGAGTGATTAACCTTGGAAGGTAGAAAAGCAAGGGCTCGGAAGGTGAGGAGTACCTTTAAAAGGCTGAAGAGTGAAAGTCTTTACATATTGGGCGACCTTATATGAGAAAGAAGGGTATTTTTCAGAAATCAGTAAGCTGCCCCACAAGAAACAATTATGTTGTTTTTTGTTTTGTTTTGTTTTGTTTATTCGTTCAGCTGAATTTAAGATTCAAAAATGTTGGTCGGGCCGGGCGCGGTGGCTCAAGCCTGTAATCCCAGCACTTTGGGAGGCCGAGACGGGCGGATCACGGGGTCAGGAGATCGAGACCATCCTGGCTAACATGGTGAAACCCCGTCTCTACTAAAAATACAAAAAACTAGCCGGGCGACGTGGCGGGCGCCTGTAGTCCCAGCTACTTGGGAGGCTGAGGCAGGAGAATGGCGCGAACCCGGGAGGCGGAGCTTGCAGTGAGCTGAGATCTGGCCACTGCACTCCAGCCTGGGCGGCAGAGCGAGACTCCGTCTCAAAAAAAAAAAAAAAAAAAAAAAAAAAAAATGTTGGTCGGGCGTGGTGGCTCACACCTGTGATCCCAGCACTTTGGGAGTCTGAGGCAGGTGGATCACTTGAGCTCAGGATTTTGAGACCAGCCTGGGCAATATAGCAAGTCACCATCTCAATTAAAAATAAGTAAATACGGGGCTGGGAAAATTGGCTGGCCATAAGTAGAAAGCTGAAACTGGATCCTTTCCTTACTCCTTATGCGAAGATTAATTCAAGATGGATTAGAGACTTAAATGTTAGACCTAATACCATAAAAACCCTAGAAGAAAACCTAGGTAGTACCATTCAGGACATAGGCATGGGCAAGGACTTCATGTCTAAAACACCAAAAGCAACGGCAGCAAAAGCCAAAATCGACAAATGGGATCTAATTAAACTAAAGAGCTTCTGCACAGCAAAAGAAACTACCATCAGAGTGAACAGGCAACCTACAGAATGGGAGAAAATTTTTGCAATCTACTCATCTGACAAAGGGCTAATATCCAGAATCTACAAAGAACTCAAACAAATATACAAGAAAAAAAACAAACAACCCCATCAAAAAGTGGGCAAAGGATATGAACAGACATTTCTCAAAAGAAGACATTCATACAGCCAACAGACACATGAAAGAATGCTCATCATCACTGGCCATCAGAGAAATGCAAATCAAAACTACAATGAGATACCATCTCACACCAGTTAGAATGGCAATCATTAAAAAGTCAGGAAACAACAGGTGTTGGAGAGGATGTAGAGAAATAGGAACACTTTTACACTGTTGGTGGGATTGTAAACTAGTTCAACCATTATGGAAAACAGTATGGCAATTCCTCAAGGACCTAGAACTAGATGTACCATATGACCCAGCCATCCCACTACTGGGTATATACCCAAAGGATTATAAATCATGCTGCTATAAAGACACATGCACACGTATGTTTATTGTGGCACTATTCACAATAGCAAAGACTTGGAATCAACCCAAATGTCCATCTGTGACAGACTGGATTAAGAAAATGTGGCACATATACACCACGGAATACTATGCAGCCATAAAAAAGGATGAGTTTGCGTCCTTTGTAGGGACATGGATGCAGCTGGAAACCATCATTCTTAGCAAACTATCACAAGAACAGAAAACCAAACACTGCATGTTCTCACTCATAGGTGGGAACTGAACAATGAGATCACTTGGACTTGGGAAGGGGAACATCACACACCGGGGCCTATCATGGGGAGGGGGGAGGGGGGAGGGATTGCATTGGGGAGTTATACTTGATATAAATGATGAATTGATGGGTGCTGACGAGTTGATGGGTGCAGCACACCAACATGGCACAAGTATACATATGTAACAAACCTGCACGTTATGCACATGTACCCTAGAACTTAAAGTATAATAAAAAATAAATAAATAAAAATAAATAAAAAAAATAAGTAAATACAATAAATAAGATACAAAATATTATGCTTTTAACCCGGAAACCTTATTGGGCTCCTTGTCTTCTGATTTTAGGATCTCCTTTGGGTGAAGACTTTCTGAATTATCTTGGAAGGCTCTTGGTGCTTCCTTTTAGACATCTCTTTTGATCCTCCTGGACTCTATTAAAGGTGTGTGCTGGCCAGGCGCAGTGGCTCATGCCTGTAATCCCAGCACTTTGGGAGGCTGAGGCGGGATGATCACCTGAAGTCAGGAGTTCAACATCAGCCTGGCCAACATGGTGAAACCCCGTCTCTACTAACAATACAAAAATTAACTGGGCATGGTGGCAGGCTCCTGTAATCCCAGCTACTCGGGAGGCTGAGGCAGGAGAATCACTTGAACCCGGGAGGTGGAGGCTGCAGTGAGCCAAGATCGCGACATTGCACTCCAGCCTACATGACAAAAGCGAAATTGTCTCAAAAAAAAAAAAAAAAAAAGATCTGTGCTTCTTGAGACCATGGACTGAGTATATCTGTCTCTCAGATGCCTCTTTATTTCTGTCTCTGTCTAGTTGATATTTTTTTCACGATTGGAGCAAAGGAAGTGAAGCAGAAAATTTCCAGAGAAATTTTGAGATGGGTAAGAGAGGAATTGGGGAAGCTTATGTTGGATGGGCTCCTTCTTTCCCACATTATGGAAGGCATGATCATTGGCGGAAGGCGAAGCGGTAATTCATGCTTCATAGGGTTGTGAGCATTCAATGTGATAGGGATGTGATGCATTTAGTATAGTGTGTGACTCAATATACAGGAGTTTTAAAAAGCTCCCAGTGGGCAACAAGAGCGAAACAAGAGTGAAACTCCGTCTCAAAAAAAAAAAAAAAAAAAAAAAAGCTCCTGGTGGGGCCAGGTGTGGTGGCTCACACCTGTAATCCCAGCACTTAGGGAGGCTGGGGGGGGGGGGGCAGATCACAAGGTCAGGAGTTCAAGACCAGCCTGGCCAACATGGTGAAACCCCGTCTCTACTAAAAATACAAAAAAGTTTAGCTGGGCGTGGTGGCCCACGTCTATAATTCCAGCTACTCGGGAGGCTGAGGCAGGAGAATCGCTTGAACCCGGGAGGCAGAAGTTGCACTGAACCGAGATCGCGCCACTGCACTCCAGCCTGGCGACAGAGTAAGACTCCGCCTCAAAAAAATAAAATAAAATAAAAAGAAGAGAAAAGAAAAAAAGCTCCTGGTGGAGAAGTTAAAGTCCTGACTTAGCGTGGAAGTAGTCAAGGCAACCGACAAGAGTTGGGCAAGGTTCAGTAACTGGAAAATGGTGTGGGTGGAATAGATGGTGCGGCATGTGGCGTGGGGCAGCACTCAGCAAGGGATGAGTGAACAAACAGGAACTGAGATCTGAGCAAAGAGTAATCAGTAAGCTACAAGAGTTAAAGGAATACGTTCAAGTTCCACCTTAAGCTGTGGGTTTTAAGTGATGCATGGATCCTGGCAAACCATTTGCTAGCCAGGAGGCTGCCTTAGACCCACAGACTATTCCTTTCCAGAGTTGGATGTTAAGGGCTATCCATTGAGAACCTGACTTTGTATGGAATCTGGGCAGTATGATTAGAATTTCTTTCTTTTTGAGACAGTCTCTCTCTGTTGCCCAGGCTAGAGTGCAGTGGTGTGATCTTGGCTCACTGCAACCTCTGCCTCCGGGGTTCAAGAGATTCTCCTGCCTCAGCCTCCCATGTAGCTGGGATTACAGGTGAGTGCCACCACGCCTGGCTAATTTTTGTATTTTCAGTAGAGACGGGGTTTCGCCATGTTGGCCAGGCTGGTCTTGAACTCCTGACCTCAGGTGATCCACCCACTTCAGCCTCCCAAAGTGCTGGGATTACAGGTGTGAACCACTGGTCCCGGCCTGATTAGAATTTCTTTCAGAACACTTAGTAGGTAGGAAGATAGCCAGGCACTGTGGTACACTCATATAGTCCCAGGAATTCTGGAAGCTGAGGCGGAAGGATCACTTGAGCCCAGGAGTTAGAGGCTGCAGTGAGCTATGACTGTGCCTGTGAATGGCCACTGTCCTCCAACCTGGGCAACACAGGGAGACCTCATCTCCTAAGGAAAGAAAAAGTAGGTAGGAAGACGGAGGAGAGAAATTGGGATGGGGTGGAAGACTGTCAAAAAGGAAAGTGAATGAGATAATTTAGGATAGTAGAAGTCATATTGTTGAAGTGTTTGATAATCAGATGAAGCCAAAAGAGGGAAAGCATTTTGAAGGATAAGAGATGACTATAAAAAGAAAGGAAGGAAATGGAATAAGATGCTGTATATTTGGTTTTCTTCCATCAAATATAGTATCTAGACCCCAAATATGTAATTGCTGGAAATTTAATTCTAAATAAGAACACTACAAATCCATAAAATATGAAGTAAATTTACCTATTAAAATGGATTAAAACTATACTATCATAATTACTAAGGTAAAAAAACAGAGCAAGCAGGATGGATGCAAAATATTTCCCCTGATGTTAAAATGGAGAAAGGTCTTTATTTATTTATTTATTTATTATTATTATTATTATTATTATTATTATTTTTCGTGATGGAGTTTCCCTCTTGTTGCCCAGGCTGGAGTGCAATCGCATGATCTCGGCTCACTGCAACCTTCACCTCCCGAATTCAAGTGATTCTCCTGCCTCAGCCTCCCGAGTAGCTGGGATTATAGGCATGCGCCCCCACACCTGGCTAATTTTGTATTTTTGGTAGAGACAGGGTTTCTCCATGTTAGTCAGGCTGGTCTTGAACTCCTGACCTCAGGTGATCCGCCCGCCTCAGCCTCCCGAAGTGCTGGGATTACAGGGGTGAGCCACTGCGCCTGGTCTTATTTATTTATTTATTTATTTATTTATTTATTTATTTATTTATGAGACAGAGTTTCGCTCTTGTTGCCCAGGCTGGAGTGCAATGGCAAGATCTCGGCTCACCGCAACCTCCGCCTCCTGAGTTCAAGCGATTCTCCTGCCTCAGCCTCCCGAGTAGCTGGGATTACAGGCATGCACCACCATGCCTGGCTAATTTTTTGTATTTTTAGTAGAGACAGGGTTTCTCCATGTTGGTCAGGCTGATCTCGAACTCCCGACCTCAGGTGATCCGCCTGCTTCGGCCTCCCAAAGTGCTGGGATTACAGGCGTGAGCCACCGTGCCCGGCCTATTTTTTTTTTGAGACAGGTCTCAGTCTGTCTAGGCTGGAGTGCACTGGTGCCATCTGGGCTCACCACAACCTCTGCCTCCAGGGTTCAGGCGATTCTCTTGCCTCAGCTTCCTGAGTAGCTGGGACTACAAGTGCCCGCCAGCACCCCTGGCTAATGTTTGTATTCTTAGTAGAGATGGGGTTTGCCATGTTGGCCAGGGTGATCTCAAACTCCTGGTCTCAAGTGATCTGCCTGCCTCGACCTCCCAAAGTGGCAGGATTACAGGCATAAGCTACCGCACCTGACCTTTCTCAGGAATTTTTTTTTTGTTTTTTTTTTTGAGATGGAGTTTTGCTCTTGTCGCCCAGGCTGGAGTGCAATGGCACAATCTCGGCTCACCGCAACCTCCTCCTCCCAGATTCAAGCGATTCTCCTGCCTCAGCCTCCAAGTAGCTGGAATTACAGGTGTGCGCCACCACGCCTGGCTAATTTTTTGTATTTTTTTTTTTTTTTTTTTTTTTTTTTTGAGACGGAGTCTCGCTCTTTCGCCCAGGCTGGAGTGCACTGGCCGGATCTCAGCTCACTGCAAGCTCTGCCTCCCGGGTTTACGCCATTCTCCTGCCTCAGCCTCCCGAGTAGCTGGGACTACAGGCGCCCGCCACCTCGCCCGGCTAGTTTTTTTTGCATTTTTTAGTAGAGACGGGGTTTCACTGTGTTAGCCAGGATGGTCTCGATCTCCTGACCTCGTGATCCGCCCGTCTCGGCCTCCCAAAGTGCTGGGATTACAGGCTTGAGCCACCGCGCCCGGCCAATTTTTTGTATTTTTAGTAGAGATGGGGTTTCTCCATGTTGGTCAGGCTGTTCTCGAACTCACGAACCTCGGGTGATCCGCCCACCTCAGCCTCCCAAAGTGCTAGGATTACAGGCGTGAGCCACCGCGTCCGGCCCTTTCTCAGGATTTTTTTTTTTTTTTTTTTTTTTTTTTCTGAGACGGAGTCTCGCTCTGTCGCCCAGGCTGGAGTGCAGTGGCCAGATCTCAGCTCACTGCAAGCTCCGCCTCCCGGGTTCGCGCCATTCTCCTGCCTCAGCCTCCAGAGTAGCTGGGACTGCAGGCGCCCGCCACCTCGCCCGGCTAATTTTTTGTATTTTTAGTAGAGACGGGGTTTCACCGTGTTAGCCAGGATGGTCTAAGATCTCCTGACCTCGTGATCCACCCGTCTCGGCCTCCCAAAGTGCTGGGATTACAGGCTTGAGCCACTGCGCCCGGCCCCTTTCTCAGGAATTTTTAAAGGTCTTTCTTTCTCAGAACAAGTTTGTGTGCTTTAAATCTGTGGTAAATTAAACATTTTACTTCTTTTACTATTAAAAAAAAAATATCTGCTGGGCACGGTGGCTCACGCCTGTAATCCCAGCACTTTGGGAGGCTGAGGCGGGCAGATCACCTAAAGTCAGGAGTTCGAAACCAGCCTGGCCAACATGGTGAAACCCCATGTCTACTAAAAACATAAAAATTAGCTGGGTGTGGTGGTGGGCACCTGTAGTCCCAGCTACTCAAGAGGCTGAAGCATGAGAATCGCTTGAACCCAGGAGGCGGAGGTTGTGGTGAGCTGAGATCACACCACTGCACTCCAGCATGGGTGACAGAATGAGACTCCATCTCAAAAAAAAAAAAAAAAAAAAAGCTGTATTCTAAATTGGTACCACTTGGTACTATTTCAGCCGTCCTAATTGCTTCACTGATGAAGATGTTTGATGAAATCCAGTTGGCATTATACTCACTTTTTCAAAGGGGAACGAACTTACTAGTGAACTAGTGAAAAAAAAAAAATCCTTGGCGTTTAGACAGGGTCTAACCAAAAAGAAAGGAAATAGAAACAAGTTGTATTAGTTTCCATAGGCTGCCATAACAAATTCCCCCGAGTGGCTAAAAGCAACAGACATTTATTATCTCTCATGGTTCTAGAGGCTAGAGGTCAGAAATCAAGGGGTCAGCAGGGCCTCTAGGGGATGATTCATCCTTGCCTCTTCTTAACTTCTGGTGATTGCCACTAACCCTTGGCATCCTTTGGCTTGTAGACACATCACTCAGATCTCTTCCTTCACATGGCATTCTCCTCTGTGTGTCTACATCCAAATTTCCCTCTTCGTGTATATATATATATACATATATTTATTGAGATGGAGTCCTGCTCTGTTGCCCAGGCTGGAGTGCAATAGCAGGATCTTGGCTCACTGCAAACTCCGCTTCCCAGATTCAAGTGATTCTGCTGCCTCAGCCTCCTGAGTAGCTAGGATTACAGGCATCCCCCACCACGCCTGGCTAATTTCTTTCTTTCTTTCTTTCTTTTTTGAGACGGAGTCTCGCTCTGTCGCTCAGGCTGAAGTGCAATGGCACGATCTCAGCTCACTGCAACCTCTGCTTCCCAGATTCAAGCGATTCTCCTGCCTCAGCCTCCTGAGTAGCTGGGATTACAGGCATACACAACCATGCCCAGCTAATTTTTGTATTTTTAGTAGAGAAAGGGTTTCACCATCTTGGCCAGGCTGGTCTTGAACTCCTGACCTTGTGATCCACCCACCTTGGCCTCCCAAAGTGCTGGGATTACAGGTGTAAGCCACCATGCCTGGGCTTTTTTTTATTTTTTGAGATGGAGTTTCGCTCTTGTTGCTGAGGCTGGAGTGCAATGGGGTGATCTTGGCTCACTGCAACCTCCGCCTCCCGGGTTCAAGCAATTCTCCTTCCTCAGCCTCCCGAGTAGGTGGGATTACAGGCGTGAGCCACCGTGCCCGGCCACATTTTCCTCTTCTTAGAAGGACATCAATCACATGGGATTTAGGGCCTACTCTAATCTGATATGACTTTCTTTTCACTTGATTACATTTGCAAAGACCTGTCCACAGGTTCTGGGTTGACATGAATTTTGGGGGGCACTCTTCTTCCCACTTGTTAGGGAAAACTAATCATGTTTGGATTCTTCGGAAAAAACTCTCAAACAGGTTTTTCCCTCTGGTCTCACACCAACATAGCAACAATCAATGCAGAAGAATTCTGTGACCAAAGGTAGGGGATTTCTCCTCAGCAACAAACAGGCAATCAATTCTGCAGCGGACACTAACTGGGTGTCCTCTAATTCAATTCTAACTTTATCTACCCTGAAATAGCATCAGATCCCATATATGTTGAGGGCTCAGTCCCCAAAACTACCCCCCACCCCAGATACCAATCGCAAGTCCAGGCCTCCAGAACTTCTGACTAACCAGCTTCAAGTTGGGGTTCCCACAACTGCCTCTTTGGGTTTAATTTGCTGGAGTGGCTCACAGAACTCAGAGAAACATTTACATTTACTGCTTTATTACAAAGGATGCAGATGACATACATAGGGCGAGGTATGCGGGAAGGACTGCAGAGCTTCTGTGCCCTCCTTGGGCACACCCCACTCCAGGAACTCCCATGTATTCAGTCATCCAGAAACTCCCTGAACTCTGTCCTCTTGGGTTTTTATGGAGTTTTCATTACATAGGCATGATTGATTAAACCATTGGCCACTGGTGCTCAACTTGACCTTCAGCCATTCTCCACTCCCTGGAGGCTGGCCTTTGTCTTTCGGGTGAGTCATATCCTGAAGCTATCAGTCAATCATTAGCATACAAAAACACATAACTGGAGAGTCCAAGGATTTTAGTAGTTGTATGCCAGGAAACTGGGAGGAAGGCGAAATATATATATTTCACAGTATCACACCGGTACACACGGGAACCAGGACAGTAAGTATATATACTCTGAGTTTCTGAAACTAGCGTGGGGAATGACAGCAGTGACTGATAGAGAAACTAAAGAAGAAAGGCAGAGAGTTAATGATAGCAGAGAAAGGGATCGTACTTGTTACTTGTTTGCTATCTAGATTTTTTAGCATCTAGGCATAATGAATGTTTAGGAGTACTCCTTGGCCCGCAAGTTGAAGCTATTGATGTGACAGACGTGGCCAGAGTAAAGTATTGCACGTGGAGACAATAATTGCTTTAGGATGGGTCTGCTCTGTGGAGTACTGGGTTATGCTGTTCCAGCAGAAATTGAGAGTGTGAAAGAGAGCAGTTTGGTTATACTTTTTTTTTTCAAGTCAAAATTCTTTTATTGCCATTCACATATTTAATATAAAAAGACATGCAGAAAATGACTCAGGGTTGTATTAAAAAAAAAAAAATCCAGGTTGTAAAGTTTGCTCTATTTACTTCTGGGAGCAGAGCTGTCCCCACATCAGGCACAGCAGCTGCACTTCTCCAACGCCCCTTTGCAGATGCAGCCCTGGGCACACTTGGCACAGCCCACGGGGCAGCAGGAGCAGCAGCTCTTCTTGCAGGAGGTGCATTTGCACTCTTTGCATTTGCAGGAGCCGGCGCAGGCGCAGGAGACATCAGTGGCGCAGGAGTAGTTGGGGTCCATTTCGAGCCGCGGTGAGGCTGGAGATCTTAGCGAGAAATGGAGAGACTGCAAGGTGCACGTGGACGGCGTCTTTTTTTTTTTTTTTTTTTTTTTTTTTTTGAGACAGAGTTTCGCTCTTGTTACCAAGGCTGGAGTGCAGTGGTGCGATCTCGGCTCACTGCAACCTTCGCCTCCCAGGTTCAAGCGATTCTCCTGCTTCAGCCTCCTGAGTAGCCGGGATTACAGGCACCTGCCACCATGCCCGGCTAATTTTTGTATTTTTAGTAGAGATGGGGGGGGGGGTTTGCCTTGTTGGCCCGGCTGGTCTCGAACTCCTGACCCCAGGTGATCCACTCGTCTCGGTCTCCCAAAGTGCTAGGGTTACAGGCGTGAGCGACCGCGCCCAGCCTGGTTGCACTTCTGATGGAAAGTGTAGCACCCACCCGGACAGGGACCCGTATTCTGCCACCACTCAGCATATTAGAATATAGCCCCTTCCCAGAGCTGGGTGGGCCTATAGCTATACCACTGCTTGAAAAACTATGAGGCTCACTCTTGCCCAAACACAGACTCAGGCCCATGCATAAAAGATCACTTAACTTTTCAGGGCCAACCTGGTCCTGTGTCCCACCTCTAGTCAATATATTGCCAGGCAGTTCATGTAGGATCCCTACCACTATTCAACAAGTCTAAGTCAAGTGCTCATACACTGACCACAGTATGTACACATCTCACCTCTCAACACATGTGGAGACAGCCCTGTCTTGTGGGAACCTACACTGACTTCAGCCTTCTTTTTTTTTTTGAGACAGAGTCCCGTTCGGTCGCCCAGGCTGGAATGCAGTGGCGCGATCCCTGCTCACTGCAACCTCCGCCTCCCAGGTTCGAGCAATTATCCTGCCTCAGCCTCCTGAATAGCTAGGATTACAGGCTTGAGCCACCATGCCTGGCTAATTTTTGTATTTTTAGTAGAGACGGAGTTTCACCATGTTAGCCAGACTGGTCTCAAACTCCTGACCTCAGGTGATCCGCCTGCCTCTGCCTCCCAAAGTGCTGGGGTTACAGGCATGAGCCACCACACCTGGCCGACTTCAACCATCTGATCTTCACACTGAGAACAGTCTCCTGCTTAAAAGAGGAGCCAGACAAGTGACCAGTTGGTACAGACAATGTTATCTCAGAGGGTATGGGGTTATGTCTCACGTTGGGTAGGTTTATGCACACCTGCTCCAAAGTGCGAGGCAGTTCACCTTGATAGAGCCCTGCTCAGATCACTGCTCATACGCGTGCATTGTTCAGCAAATTATGAGAGAGCTCTTGCCTTAGAATCAGGCCTCTACCCATCCATCTTAAAAATTTTCCATGAAATAGCCTTCTGCCAGGCTGGAATCTATGTTCAGATATTCAGATGTGCATAGCACATCAGGGAACAGATGAACTCAAACAGGAACACTAGTCATACTACTATTTAGCAAGAGCTTAGTACACAGACTTGCTTCAGCACATCATGGGAAGGATTAGCACAAAGACCAAAACCTATCTGTACTCTATTCTAAACTCAGTGTTCTACAGAACGTACAAAGCAGAGACCAGGAAACACACTTATCTGGGCATTCAGTAAATCAACAGAAGCTCCACATTCAGAGCAATCATCAGGAATCATTCCCTCACTCATTACAGTAGAAGACCTACCATAACAACACTATATTGCAGATCACTTGTCAGCAAACCAAGAGAAAAAAGTCTTATACGAAAAAGAGATAATACTATATATACTGCCATTGAACACCATAACATGAAGTCCTTGTTGACCAAGACTGATAACTATACTCACACTTAGCCCATCAGGAAACAGCTCTCACTTGGATAAAGGCCTACATCTATACCATTAGATAGATCAAAACTGAAATCTGAACTAGGCCATGAAACTCCCCACCTACCATACTAGGAGAGATTCATGAGCCGAAATGGGGCCTAGATGCCTATTCAGAAAAGAAAGAATGAGCCCTGGCTGGGTGCGGTGGCTCACACCTATAATCCCAGCACTTTGGGAGGCCGAGGCAGGTCGATCACCTGAGGTCAGGAGTTCAACACCAGCCTGACCAACATGGTGAAACCCTGTCTCTACTAAAAATACAAAAGTGGCCCGGCGTGTTGGCTCACGCCTGTAATCCCAGCACCTTGGGAGGCCGGGGTGGGTCGATCACTTGAGGCCAAGAGTTCGAGACCAGCCTGTTCAACATGGTGAAACCCCGTCTCTACTAAAAATACAAAAATTAGCCAGACGTAGTGGCAGGCTCCTGCAGTCCCAGTTACTTGGGAGGCTGAGGCAGGAGAATTGCTTGAACCCAGGAGGTGGAGGTTGCAGTGAGCCGAGATCATGCCACTGCACTCCAGCCCGGGTGACAGAGCGAGACTCCGTCTCAAAAAAAAAAAAAAAAAAAAAAAAAAAAGAATTGGACCAAACACACAAAGCAAGGAAGGAAGGAAGAGATTTATTGAAAATGAAAGTACACTCCACAGTGTGGGAGCAGGCATAGGGGCTCAAGAGCCCCGTTATAGAATTTGTGGGGGTTTAAATACCCTCTGGGGGAAAAAAAGAAAAATTAAAATAAATAAATAAATAAATACTAAGGGATTCTATTGGTTACTTGGTGTATGCCCTATGTAAATGAAGAGGATGAAGTAAAGTTACAAAGTCATTTTCTCGGCGTACACCCTATGGAGAAGATATTTCCTGTCATAGCTGAAGTGTGTATTGGCCTTATGTTACCTGCTTCCAAACCCCGTTTTCCTGCCTCATTGCCACACCAGTATGTGGGCCACTGTGAGACAGCACCAACCTAGAAACGGAGACTACACCATGCCATACATCCGGCACACCAGAAGACCAGAAGTCAGTCCCTGCCCAGACCACCCTTTGTGGTAACATCAAGACTGGCAAATACCAGGACAAAGCACTCACAGAGAAAAACAAACTTATACCATCACTCAGCCCATATGGTGATCCCCACTTCTCAGTTACCATAGGGTCTAGAGCACATATCCTCATTTTCTCTCAGCACCACTGCTACCTACCCCTTCTCAGACAAAGGTCAACATCCACACCATCACTGTGTACTCGAAAAAGCAGCATCAGGCCGGGCGCAGTGGCTCACGCCTGTAATCCCAGCACTTTGGGAGGCCAAGGCGGGCGGATCATGACGAGGTCAGGAGATCGAGACCATCCTGGCTAACATGGTGAAACCCCGTCTCTACTAAAATACAAAAAAATTAGCCGGTGTGGTGGCACGCGCCTGTAGTCCTAGCTACTCAGGAGGCTGAGGCAGGAGAATCACTTGAACCGGGAGGCAGAGGTTGCAGTGAGCCAAGATCGTGCCACTTGCACTCCAGCCTGCGTGACAGAGTGAGACTCCCTCTCAAAAAGAAAGAAAGAAAAGAAAAGAAAAGAAAGAAAGGAAGAAAGAGAAAGAAAGAAAAAGAAAGAAGGAAGGAAGGAAAGAGAAAGAAAAGAAAGAAAGAAAGAGAAAGAAAGAAAGAAAACGCAGCATCTGCCCTCGGAAAGACCATTCTTTCCTTCCCACACAAATGCTTCACACATAAGGAAATAGCCCAGACGAAACCAGGGTCTACACCACCATTTGATGAACCAAGAGACTGCTCTGGGCAAGAGCAGAGCCCAGGAACACATCTCTGCTCACTGAGTCACTGGATAGTTGGGGTGATCAGATCACTGACCTGCACACTGAGAACAGTTTCCTGCCTAAAAGATGACCCAGACAAGTGAACACTTGGTACAAACAGTGTAATCTCAGATGGTACAGGCTTATGTCTCATGTGGGTAGGTCTGTGCAACCTGCCCCAAAGTTCGAGGAAGCTAAGGGGCTGAGAAAGAGGCTGACAAATGCCGGGCGAGGTGGCTCAAGCCTGTAATCCCAGCACTTTGTGGAGGCCAAGACGGGCGGATCACGAGGTCAGGAGATCGAGACCATCCTGGCTAACACGGTGAAACCCCGTCTCTACTAAAAATACAAAAAACTAGCCGGGCGAGGTGGCGGGCGCCTGTAGTCCCAGCTACTCCGGAGGCTGAGGCAGGAGAATGGCGTAAACCCGGGAGGCGGAGCTTGCAGTGAGCTGAGATCTGGCCGCTGCACTCCAGCTCGGGCGACAGAGCAAGACTCCGTCTCAAAAAAAAAAAAAAAAAAAAAAAAAAAAAGAAAGAGGCTGACAAATCCACTTACTTATTTTTTTTGAGACAAAGTCTTGCTCTGTCGCTCTAGAGCCGGCAGGTAATCTTTGGTATGCAAATGCAGGCCATTGGAAACTGGGTCCACCCAATATGGGGATTCCCACCCTTATCCTCTTGCCCTTTGCCCCCACCTGTGCCTGGCAGTGTAGTCTGTAGTCTTCCTCACACCGGTAGAACATCACAGGGCCCTGCATTTGCATATTAAAGGCCTAGGGTGGGAGGGACAGTTTTTTCCGTGAGCTACGTGAATGACACACCTGGTCAAACCAATCCCCTGAGCCCTATGCAAATCAGACACCGCCTCCTCCAGCCCCTCATATAACTGGCTGGTATCCGCATCCTGCAGGGTCTCCACTCTCGGCTTTGGATCCCTCCTCCCTCTTTTTCTGTAGAAAGGAGCTTCTTCCTTTCTTCTCCCTTCTTTCTTGCCTATTAAACTTTCTGCTCCTTAAAACCACTTCACGTGTGTCTGTGTCGTTTTATCTAATTCTCCTCAATAGGAAAAACCCTGGTGTTCCTCCACTCATCGGAGTCCTATCAAAATGACGCCACTGCACTCCAGCCTGGGCAACAGAGTGAGACTCCTTCTCAAAAAAAAAAAAGGAATTTATGAACAAAAGGCAGGTCTGTGTTTTGGGTAACAGCAAGACAAAATGGTGGATCTCTGCACCATTTTCCCCAGACCTAGGGTTTACGTACCATAGGGTAGAGGGTAGTTCAGAAGGGATGTGTAGGACAGCTGAAGTATGATAACATCAAGGTTGTTTGACCTGAGGGCGGGATTTACGGTAAATATTAATACATGTTCCTACACTAGGATCAATACATAAACTGGAAATCTTAGAGACCTTCCTCGAATGGGGGTTGATGAGAAGCCAACACGGTGAAATATCTTCCAAGATAGAGTTGCTTTAGCCTCCACAGGCTAAGTTCAAACACTCTCATTTGGCATGCCAGGAATTATCAGAACATGAATCATACCTGAGCCATTGCTCAGGACACTATGAGGGCCTCCCTGTAAATAGATCATTGCCCAGTGTTCACCAAACATGACACAGCTCCTAGACATACTCCATGTGACCACTTGATCAGCAGATCGGAACATGATGCAGGTTCTGAAACTGCCATTGCAAAATGGTAACTGAGACAGTGAAAGTGATCTAACCTAACCAGCCCCATCTTGCTTCTAAACTCCAAGTTGTCCTTGTTCATTCCTGGCTGTAGGCTGAAGTAATTTTGGGGGGAACCTAGTTTATAATTTAACTTTGGAACAAAGATTATAACAGCTCTTTCCCTTTTTGCCTGTGGACTAGACTGTCTTTGTAGGATTAATAAATTAGCCAAAAGATGAGAAATTATGATTTAGGCTGTGTGGGGGGGTGGGTGGATCATGCCTGTAATCCCAGCACTTTGGGAGGCCGAGGTGGGCAGATTATTTCATCTTAGGATCTCTACAAAAAATAAAAAAATTAGTCTGTTGTGGTGGTACACGCCTGTGGTCCTAGCCACTCAAG
This sequence comes from Rhinopithecus roxellana, assembly GCF_007565055.1. Lineage (NCBI taxonomy): Eukaryota > Metazoa > Chordata > Mammalia > Primates > Cercopithecidae > Rhinopithecus > Rhinopithecus roxellana. The sequence continues at coordinate 118,235,088 of NC_044555.1, read as the reverse complement.
AGGCTGAATTGGGAAGATGGCTTGAGTCCCAAAAGGTCGAGGCTGCAGTGAACCAAGATTTCGCCACTGCACTCCAGCCTGGGTGACAGAGTGAGACACTGTCTAAAAAAAAAAAAAAAGAAAAAAGAAAAGAAAAAGAAAGAAAGAAAAGAAAAGAAATTATGGTTTAGGAGTCATGCAGCTGGAAGCTACAAGATTCTGACCCTCCCCACTGCTCCTAAGATCAGTGCTTGACATATTTTTCAGACCCTGCACCTGGCACCACCCAGATTGATAAACTGGATTATCTGATCTTGTGGCCCCCACCCAGGAACTGACTCAGCACCAGAGGACAGCTTCGACTCCCTTTTATTTCATGTCTAACCCAACCAATCAGCACTTTTGACTCACTGGCACCCCACCCACCAAATCTTCCGTAATAACTCTGATCCTGGAATGCTTGGGGAGACTAATTTGGGTAATAATGAAATTCTGATCTACCGTGCAACAGGCTCTGAGTGAATTTACTCTTCCTCTATTGCAATTCCCCTGTCTTGATAAATCGGCTCTGTCTAGGCAGCGGGCAAGGTGAACCCATTGGGTGTTTACAGTTCCAACACCAGCTGAGACAACTACCTGCAGGACAGCACTCTACCTATATCCCTGCCCAGCAAGGCACAGGACAATACTTAGGCCAGGATCTGTACACATGTCAACCCTCAAGCAAACTCTATAATAGCCAGCTCTTTCTCTGTACAGGGACCCAGTGTTCTCAGCTGCTCAGATAAAGAATAAGAGACTTGGTTCAACACATGATGTGAACTCTTACTACCTTGCAGCATACCTGGACCCAGCCCCCAACAAGAACCTTCTCTCTATCTCTTCATTCATTTTATTTTATTTTATTTTTTTAGATAGAGTCTCGCTCTTGTTGCCCAGGCTGGAGTACAATGGCACAATCTCGGATCATTGCAACCTCTGCCTCCCAGGTTCGAGTGATTCTCCTGCCTCAGCCTCTTGTGATCCACCTACATTGGCCTCCCAAATGGGATTACAGGTGTGAGCCACCGCACCTGGCCTATCTCTTCATTCTTTATTCACTTTCACTCCTTTTCTACTGCATCCTTCCCCAACCTCCTCCTCCTCCTTCTTCTTCCTCTTCTTCTTCTCCTTCTTTTTTTTTTTTTTTTTGAGCAGCAGCAAGATTTATTGTGAAGAGCGAAAGAACAAAGCTTCCACAATGTGGAAGGGGACCCGAGTCGGTTGCCCTAACTTCCTTCTTATAATCAACTACATCTCTTCCACTTGAAATTCCAAAGTTAGCCCCTCCCTCCCTCCCTCCCTCCATCTCTCCCACCTTCTCTCCTTTTCTTCTTTCCTTCTTTCTTTTCTTTTTTTTTTTTTTTGAGGCGGAGTCTTGCTCTGTCGCCCGGACTGGAGTGCAGTGGCCGGATCTCAGCTCACTGCAAGCTCCGCCTCCTGGGTTTACGCCATTCTCCTGCCTCAGCCTCCCTAGTAGCTGGGACTACAGGCGCCCGCCACCTCGCCCGGCTAGTTTTTGTATTTTTAGTAGAGACGGGGTTTCACCGTGTTAGCCAGGATGGTCTTGATCTCCTGACCTCGTGATCCGCCCGTCTCGGCCTCCCAAAGTGCTGGGATTACAGGCTTGAGCCACCGCGCCCGGCCTCCTTCTTTCTTTTTTGAGACAGGTCTCATTTTGTTGCCCAGGCTGGAGTGCAGTGGTGTCATCATGGCTCACTGCAGCCTCAAGCTCCCAGGCTCAAGTGATCCTCCCACCTTAGCCTCCTTAGTAGCTGGGACTACAAGCGCACAACACCAAGCCAGGATAACTTTTGTATTTTTGTAGAGATGGGGTTCTGCCATACTGCCCAGGGTGGTCTCAAACTCCTAGGCTCGAGTGATCCACCAGCTTCAGCTCCCCAAACTACTGAGATTACAGGCATGAGCTACCATGCTTAGCCTCAAAACTAGGACTTTCTATTTCTATGTCTATAAATCAGAGCCAAGCTTTTAAAAGAGCAGTCTGAAAAAAAAAAAAAAAAAAGAGCAGTCTGTAGCCCCTGTCTCTTCATTCCTGTTCACCACTCTACCTGCTGTAAGCTGGCCTCTGCCTTAATGCCTCAACTGTGAAACTCCTCTCCTAAGATCAACACTTGCTACACCCAAAGGCTGCTTTTCCAGCCCTCACATACTGGACCTGATGGGGATGGGACATGTGGGCCCCACCTTCCTCCATGAAACGCTCTCTTCCCTCAGATCCCCGGAATCTGCACCTGCCTCTCCCACTCTGCAAGTTCCCCTCCCCTGCTCCCATGGACACTTCTCCGGGCCCCTGAAGACCTCCCCGGCTACTTCACACAACTCCCAGGTGACCTGTGAGTCTCTGCTCAGGTGTCCCCTCCTCAAGAAGCCTTGGATGGTCCTACCCACAGCACCTGTGAGTCTCTGCTCAGGTGTCCCCTCCTCAAGAAGCCTTGGATGGTCCTACCCGCAGCATCTGGACTTGCCTCTCTGTCACAGTGTGACCGTGTGTTCCCGGGCGCCTATCTCTCTTTGAGAGCTAAGGTCCTCATGGGCAGGAAACCACTGCCACTCTCCTCCAGGTCTCCAGCACTGAGCATGGTGCCTGGCTGTGAGCCAAGGCTCCATAAAACTGGGTGCCTCTTGAGCTGGAAGCTGCGTGTGTGGAAGCTCAGGGAGCAGCTGTGACCTGCACATGGGATTCCTGAGCTCCCATGAATGGGCAGGAGAGGAGACACAGGCCTGCACGTTGCTGTTGAAAAAGCCTTTGCAGAAGGCAGGAGGGGCTGTCAAACCAGGCTTGCTCTGAAAATGTGGCAGCAAGGGCCGCCTCTAATAAACCCCGTAAAGGCTCAGTAAATGTGTGTTGAATCAGCAGAGAGGCGTTGCTGCAGACTTAGCCATCATGAGAGGGATGAAGGGCCCTTGAGTTCCTCTGTTAGTAAGGATAATTTAGCAGGCAGAAGAGAGGGAGGCTGCATCAGCGGCTTGTAGGGAGAAGCACTCGGAGCAGCAGAACAGGCAGTGATGGCCCAACAATTGCAGGTCAAGCAATGGCTTCTGAACACACAGGGGATCCAGGCCCCTCCTTGCACGCAGAGGGGGAGCACTCTCTGCAGTAGCCGGTGACACACGTTTCATCACAGGGATGAGGAGTGGCTTCAGGGTGACCGACTGTCTTGGCTTTGCTGGTACTAGGGATTTCCTGAGAAGCCAGACTTTCCAGTTTAACATCAGGCCAGTTCCGGGCAAACCGGGACAGCTGGTCACCCTCTGTGGCATTGGAGGGCATGTCAGTCTCAAGCAAGGGTCTCTTTCCTTCTGCTATTTAGAGCGAAGGAAATGAAGGGGCCCTGGGTCTGAGTTGTAGCTCAGCGGGACTATGGGCCTGCATCCAGTTCTAATGGGGGACTGCCTGGAGATGGCATGGGTTGGGCCCTCTTCTGGAAGGCTTGCCCTAAAGGGTCTTGGTCTCAGCTCTGCTATGGGCACACTGTGCTTGACAGTTATGCTGTGAGGGTTAATGCATGTATTAACTCTCTGTAAAAGCCATGCCTTATATGGAGATGGCATATATTGAGGTATGCAACAAGGCTGAAATTAGCCTGAGAGTTTTGCCAAAGTTCTTGACTGGCACTGATTCCTGGTCAAAGCATTCAACATATTATCTAATAGTGTGGCTTTGTACCCATGAGTCTGATGAGTTTCAGGGTAGTTTGTAGTACAATGACATCATTGTATTGTTTATTTATTTATTTATTTTGGATGATTCGCATAACATAAAATTCACCATGTAAACCATTTAAAATGCACAATTCAGTGGATTTTAGTATATTCACAATGTTGTAATCACACCTATTTAACTTCAGAATATTTTCATCACCCCAAAAAGAAACCCTGTGCCTCCCAATTTCCCCCTCCTCACATCCCCTGACAACAACTAATCTACTTTGTCTGTATGGATTTTCCTTTTTGTTTTTGTTTTTGTTTTGAGACAGAGTCTTGCTCTGTTGTCTAGGCTGGAGTGCAGTGGTACGATCTGGGCTCACTGCAACCTCCACCTCTCAGGTTCAAGCAGTTCTCCTGCCTCAGCCTCCTGAGTAGCTGGGACTACAGGTGTGCACCACCACACCTGGTAATTTTTGTATTTTTAGTAGCGACGGGGTTTCACCATGTTGGTCAGGCTGGTCTCGAACTCCTGAACTTGTGATCTGCCTGCCTTGGCCTCCCAAAGTACTGGGATTACAGGCATGAACCACCGCGCCCAGCTCCTTTTTTTTGAGATGTAGTTTCACTCTTTTGTTTTTGTTTTTGTTTTTTAGATGGAATCTCACTCTGCTGCCCAGGCTGGAGTGCAACGGCATGATGTCGGCTCACTGCAATCTGCATCTCCCAGGTTCAAGCGATTCTCCTGCCTCAGCCTCCCAAGTAGATAGGATTACAGGCTCACCCCATGACACCCGGCTAATTTTATATTTTTAGTAGAGATGGGATTTCACCATGTTGGTCAGGCTGGTCTCAAACTCCTGACCTCAGTGATCCACCCGCCTCAGCCTCCCAAAATGCTGGGTTTATAGGTGTGAGCCATCGTGCCCGGCTTTATTTTCCTTTTTTGAAAAAATATAGCCATCCCAGTGGGTATTAAGTAGTATCTCATTGTGATTTTGGTTTGTATTTCCCTAATGATTAATATATTGAACACCTTTGCATATCATTGCCAGCCATTTGGGTAGCTTCTTTGGACATATATCTTTTCAGATGCTTTCTTTGGCCACTTTTAAATTGTGTTGTCTTTTTTATTGCTGAGATTTAAGTCTCCTTTAGATATTCTGGATACTAGAGGATTTACTTTCATTACTAGTGAGATTAGCAATGCTCCCTCTTCTTCCTCTCCCGCACTCCCAGGGTTCTGGGGTTGAACTTCTGTGGTTATTGCCGGGTGAAGTGGCTCATGCCTATAATCCCAGCATTTTGGAAAGATCATTTGAGCCCTAGAGTTTGAGACCAGACTGGGCCACATAGCAATTCCACATCTCAAAAAAATAAATAAACAAACAAATAAATAAATAAACTAGCCGGACGTGATGATGTGCACCTGTGGTCCCAGCTACTTGGGAGGCTGAAGTGGGAGGATTACTTGACCCAGGGGGTCAAGGCTGTAGTGAACCATGATAGTGCCACTACACTTCAACCTGGGTGACAGAGCAAGATCCTGTCTCAAATAAATAAATAAATAAAAACTTAAAAAAGAGGAAAATAAGAAGAACTTCTGTGGTTCTTTATCTCAGAGATAAAATGCATCCTGCCAAGGCCATTACAGAGGAGGACAAGCCAGCTTGCTCCTGGCTTCTCCAGACCCCTTGCTGTGAGAAAGCCTTTGCCTACGATGCATATCCTTACTTTCCTGCTATATGCATCATTCTGCTCTAATCCACTGTGCATTTGTGGGTTTTTTTTTTTTTTTTTTTTTGACAGAGTTTCACTTTTGTTGCCCAGGCTGGAGTGTAATGGTGTGATCTCAGCTCACCGAAACCTCCGCCTCCTGGGTTCGGGCGATTTGACTGCCTCAGTCTCCTGAGTAGTTGGGATTACAGGGATGTGCCACCGTGCCGGCTACTTTTGTACTTTTTAGTAGAGATGCTGTTTCTCCATGTTGGTCAGGCTGATCTCGAACTCCTGATCTCAGGTGATCTGCCCATCTCGGCTGCCCAAAGTGCTGGGATTACAGGCATGAGCCACCGTTCCTGGCTCAACTGTACATTTGTAAACACTGTCATGCTGGGTCTCCTGGGTCTGCTATAGCAATCCAACCCTGTTTAACTATTGAGAACTTATAGTAGGGGAGTTGTGCCTGATTCTTGTCTGTTAAATTTTGGAAGCAGGAGAATTGTAGAACTAAGCCACACGAGTGTGGTATAAAAGAATTGTAATGTGACATCTAGACACTTAAACATCTAGACACAAGAGAGGCCCAAGATCACTCTGATTAATTATCTGTACTGCCTATCTTCTTAAGAATTTCTGTCCTGAAAGAATTCTTCCCATTTTACACCCTTGTCTCGCTTCTCGAAACTGATGCTTGGCATGGTTTTTCCTCCTTTCTTCCTCTCTCCCTGCTTTCCTCTCCTTGTTTTCTTCCTATCTTTTTCTCCTTCTCCCTTCCTTGCTTCTTTTTCTTTCCTCCTTGTTTTTTTTTTTTTTTTTTTTTTTTTTTTTTTTTTTTTTTTTTTTTTTTTTTTTTTTGAGACAGAGTCTTGCTCTGTCTCACAGGCTTGAGTGCTATGGTCCAATCTGGGCTCACTGCAACCTCTGCCTCCCAGGTTCAAGTGATTCTCCTGCCTCAGCCTCCCAAATAGCTGGGATTACAGGCACCTGCCACCACGCCCCACTGATTTTTGCATTTTTACTAGAGATGGGCTTTCACCATGTTGGCCAGGCTGGTTTCAAACTCCTGACCTCGGGTGATCCACCCACCTTGGCCTCCCAAAACGCTGGGATTACAGCTGTGAGCCACCATGCCCAGCCCTTACTGGGTATTTTTCATGGATTCCTCTTGCCTCCAAAATTTGTTCTCCATCCTTCTCCCTCTTGCTCCAAGAAGCTAACTTTTCCATGATGTACGTCACATGAGCTCCCCTGCCCATTGGCTTCTGACTGGGTTTGGCCAGTGGCAGACACTGATATGAGTTTGGAGGGTAGAAAGAAAGAGAAGTCAGGATGTTTATTCTCCTTGTTCCCTTCCTGTGCAGCCATGGTTCTGGAAGGGGCAGGATTCCTCAGTGGCCACAATGGCTATTAAGCCTTTCTCTTCCACAACTGTATCTCTCACCAAGCTCTGATAGTGCTTTGCTCTCATTGACTCTTCTGGGAGAGGGGTGGTAATAAGTTCCCTCCGTAACTAATCCATGAAGACTTTGATATCCCTTATTGTTTCCCTTATTCTTACTTAATTCAACTCGCCTCAGATACATCCTTTCAATGTGGTGTCTGTTTCCTGCTAGGACCCTGCCTCATACAAGTAGGGCAAAAAGATGCCCTAAACCCAGAGCCAGGATAGTGGCATTTCTTTTTTTTTTTTTTTTTTTTTTTTTTTTGAGACGGAGTCTCGCTGTGTCGCCCAGGCTGGAGTGCAGTGGCGCGATCTCGGCTCACTGCAAGCTCCGCCTCCCGGGTTCCCGCCATTCTCCCGCCTCAGCCTCCGAGTAGCTAGGACTACAGGCGCCCGCCACCGCGCCCGGCTAGTTTTTTTTTTTTGTATTTTTAGTAGAGACGGGGTTTCACTGTGTTAGCCAGGAGGGTCTCGATCTCCTGACCTCGTGATCCACCCGCCTCGGCCTCCCAAAGTGCTGGGATTACAGGCTTGAGCCACCGCGCCCGGCCTTTTTTTTTTTTTTTTTTGAGACGGAGTCTCGCTCTGTCGCCCAGGCTAGAGTGCAGTGGCCGGATCTCAGCTCACTGCAAGCTCCGCCTCCCGGGTTCACGCCATTCTCCTGCCTCAGCTCCCAGAGTAGCTGGGACTACAGGCGCCCGCCACCTCGCCTGGCTAGTTTTTTGTATTTTTTAGTAGAGACGGGGTTTCACCGTGTTAGCCAGGATGGTCTTGATCTCCTGACCTCGTGATCCACCCGTCTCGGCCTCCCAAAGTGCTGGGATTACAGGCTTGAGCCACCGCACCCGGCCAGTAGTGGCATTTCAATTAAGCATGGGGCTCTCCTTCCCATCAAGTGAGCCATGAGATTGGGTCCTAGAAAAAGAGACGAATACAAACCTGAAGTATGGTTGCAAGAGCATTGATTCTTTCTGATAAAGCTCTGGGACTTTTTGTGAAAAAGTGAAGTGAGAAGGTCAGGCTTTGCTGAGACTATCAGATCCTAAACAAAGAGGATGGTACAGAATCACTATTCTCCTGCTTGTCTCTGGATGACTGGTTTGTAGCAGAAATGCTCAGGAGCTCTCAAATCTACACTTCATGGGAATGAATAATCTTATCCAAATCAGAGAGTGATAAATCAAGATGTCATTTTAGTCTTTATATGGCAGAAATGGTGCTGGGTGTTGCCTTTGGACTTGGCAACGGGCCTGCATTATTCCCAAGCCAGGTATATGGCGTCCTCTATAACCTCCTGGAATGACAGTAATCATCTAAAAATATAACTATTATGAACCTCCTGGTTTATGTAATTGTTCCCATGGCTGAAATTGAACTGTTTGGGCATGTCTCTTGACTTGGAGGAGTAGGCAACTCAAAGATATTATTTGGAACAGTATCAAATTGCATAGTGCACCTATGTAAAGGAAGTTTGAATGGGCACCTGGGGAAAGATGAAAATAAAGAGGATGGTACTTTATTTTTCTTGGGTATTGATTTCCCTGCCCAGCCTCAGAGACATATTTGAGCCCTGTGGAGACGGAGACAAACCACAAAAGCTGACGGATCACGGATCTAGTTCCTAGCTGACATCTGATAGCATGGGAGGGAGCACTTTCCTGACACCTCAGTAATTTGCAATTTCAGCAATATAAAAAGTACACAACCTTGGCACTGATGTTTTTTTTTTTTTTTTTTTTTTTTTGAGATGGAGTCTTGCTCTGTCACCCAGGCTGGAGTGCAGTCGCACAATCTTGGCTCACTGCAACAACGTCCACCTCCTGGGTTCAAGAGATTCTCCTGCCTCAGCCTCCTGAGTAGTTGGGATTATAGGCGCCTGCTACCATGCCTGGCTAATTTTTGTATTTTTAGTAGAGATGGGGTTTCACCATATTGGTCAGGCTGGTCTTGAACTCCTGACCTCAGGTGATCGGCCTGCCAGAGCCTCCGAAAGTGCTGGGATTACAAGCATGAGCCACCGTGCCTTGCCTAACTTACTGCTTACTATTGATTAAGATCAAGTCTCTGTAAAGTTGCATATTAACTTGCAGACTTCTTTCATGCAAATGTTTTCTGTCTGGTGGAAAAGATAATCCCAAAGCTAACAGCTGTGTTCCCCTATGGGATATCAACCAGTGGTGTATCTAATTTAGTAATCTTATTCTAAAATTCTTTTAGTATCAGTATCTATCTTTCAGATTTTCCTCTGAACCTACTTACCATACTGCTGTATCCTCATTAATGAATTAAATACGAATTTTAAGGCTGGGCATGGTGGCTCACACCTGTAATCCCAGCACTTTGGGAGGCCAAGGCAGGTGGATTGCTTGCACTCAGGAGTTCAAGACCAGCCTGGCCAATATGGTGAAACCCTGTCTCTACTAAAAATACAAAAATTAGCTGGGCGTGGTGGCATGTACCTGTAATCCCAGTTACTCGGGAGGCTGAGGCAGGAGAATTGCTTGAACCCAGGAAACACAGGTTGCAGTGAGCAGAGATTGCGCCACTGCACTACAGCCTGGGAGACAAAGCGAGACTCCATTTCAAAAAAAAAAAAAAAAAATTCATTGGTGCTCGCTTTATATTTTGTATGAGTCAGATTTTTAACTTCCTAAAAACTATACTTTGACAGTGAACACTAACTGTGGCAAGGGTAAGGCACTCAGGTGTCTTATTGAACTATCCATATCAGTGAGAGGGCTGCAGCAGATGAGGAGAATGGTGGGTGCTACATGTTCACTATAGCTAACAGGTTCATAAGGTTCACGAGGACGTTAAAAACACCTCCTGAGGACTCCCAGACATAACTTGGTAAAACAAATATTTTACCCAGACTTCCTGGTTTCATCTTGATTGTGAAGGCAAAAGGAAATTAGAAGAGGGAGACTGTCCACGTTTCTTTTTTTTTTCTTTTTTTTTTTTTTTTTGAGGCGGAGTCTCGCTCTGTTGCCCAGGCTGGAGTGCAGTGGCCGGATCTCAGCTCACTGCAAGCTCCGCCTCCCAGGTTTACGCCATTCTCCTGCCTCAGCCTCCCGAGTAGCTGGGACTACAGATGCCCGCCACCACACCCGGCTAGTTTTTTGTATTTTTTGGTAGAGATGGGGTTTCACCATGTTAGCCAGGATGGTCTTGATCTCCTGACCTCATGATCCGCCCATCTCGGCCTCCCAAAGTGCTGGGATTACAGGCTTGAGCCACCGCGCCCAGTCCCCACGTTTCTTTTTTCTTTTTTTTTTTGAGATGGAGTCTTACTCTGTCGCCCAGGCTGAAGTGCAGTAGCACGATCTCGGCTCACTGCAACCTCCGCCTCCCTGGTTCAAGCGATTCTCTTGCCTCAGCCTCCTGAGTAGCTGGGATCACAGGCGCGCGTCACCACGCCCCGTTAATTTTTGTATTTTTAGTAGAGACGGGGTTTCATCATGTTGGTCATGCTGGTCTTGAACTCCTAACCTCGTGATCTGCCTGCCTCGGCCTCCCAAAGTGCTGGGATTACAGGCGTGAGCTACCACGCCCGGCCTTTTTTTTTTTTTTTTTTTTTTTTTTTTTTTTTTAAGATGGAGTCTCCCTCTATCGCCCAAGTTGGAGTGCAATGGCCTGATCTCGGCGCACTGCAACCTCCACCTCCCGGGTTTAAGTGATTCTCCTGCCTCAGCCTCCTGAGTAGCTGGGAGTACAGGCGTGAGCCATCACGCCTGGCTAATTTTTGTAGTTCAGTAGAGACAGTGTCTCACCATGTTACCCAGGCTTGTCTTGAACTCCTGAGTGCACAGAATCCACCTGCCTTAGCCTCCCAAAGTGCCGGGATTACAGGCTTGAGCCACCGCTCCAACCAACTTTTGCTGATTCTGTCTCATGGACATTTATCTCTTTTTGTCCAATCTTCCTGCTACTGCCTTCTCAATTCAGTTCTTTATCACCTTTTATTTTCTGAGCCTCCTTACCTGCCTCTGGTTCTACCATTCTTATCACTTATTCTCCTAGTCTAATCCATACAACATTGCCAGTTTCCTCTCACTAAAAGAAAATTATAATTCTGTTACTGCCCTGATTAAAAAACCTCAAGGTCCAGGCACAGTGGCTGACACCGGTAATCTCAGCACTTTGGGAGGCTTAGGTGGGTTAATCAATTGAGCTCTGGAGTTTGAGCCCAGCCTGCACAGCATGGTGAAGCCCTGTCTCTACAAAAAAAAAAAAAAAAAAAAAAAAAAGATTAGCAGGGTGTGATGGCCTGCGCCTGTAGTCCCAGCTACTTGGGAGGCTAAGGTGGGAGGACTGCTTGAGCCCAGAAGTTCAAGGCTGCAGTGAGCCATGATTGCACCACTGCACTCCAGCCTGGACGATAGCATAAGAGCCTGTCTAAAAAAAAAAAAAAAAAAAGGGGGGGGGGGGTTGGGCACGGTGGCTCACGCCTGTAATCCCAACAGTTTGGGAGGCCAAGGGGGGCGTGGATCACCTGAGGTTGGGAGTTTGAGACCAGCCTGACCAACATGGTGAAACCCCGTCTCTACTAAACATACAAAATTTAGCTGGGCGTGGTGGCACGTACCTGTAATCCCAGTTACTCAGGAGGCTGAGGCAGGAGAATCGCTTGAACCCGGGAGGTGGAGGTTGCGGTGAGCTGAGATTGTACCATTGTACTGCAGCCTGGGCAACAAGAGCGAAACTCCGTTTCCTGCCTCCGCCAAAAAAACAAAAACAACAACAAAAAAAACCCTTTAAGAGGAGCCATCGTGGAAGTGGAGTTGATGGAAACTGATGACTGAGTGAATATTGCAATATTGCAATCAAGGCTGTGGAAAATATCTTCAAGGGTTTCTTACTGCCTCTCGGATAAAGTCCAGGCTCTTAGCACCTAAGGCAATTCATAACCCAGCCTCCGCCTACTCTATTAGCCTCATCTCCAGGCTCTCCCTAACAAACATTCTCTACTTCAGTTACATTACACTTTTTCACAATGCTCTTTCATGCTTCCTTGCCTTTGCACATACTGTTCCTTTGTCCTGTCTTGATCCTCTTCTCTGCTAGGTGTATACCTATTCACCTATCAGATATCAGACTCCTCCAATCAGAGTTCACTAGTGTCTCCTTGAATTTTGCGCCCAATATGCCTTACCTCACCCTAGTCCTGACATTAGTAGACCTTAAAATATCCCTATCTGGGAGGGCATGGTGGCCAAGGTGGGAGGATCACCTGAGGTCAGGAGTTCAAGACCAGCCTGACCAACTTGGCAAAACCCGGTCTCTACCAAAAACCCAAAAGTTAGCCGAGCATCATGGTACATGCCTGTAATCCCAGCTACTCGGGAGGCTGAGGCATGAGAATCGCTTGAACCCAGGAGGTGGAGGTTACAGTGAGCTGAGATAATGCCACTGCACTCCAGCCTAGGTGACAGATCAAGACTCTGTCTCAAAAAAAAAAAAAAAAAAAAAAAAAACCAAAAAACAAAAAAAATCCCTATTAATGTTAAGCAAAAGAAGAAAATGAAAAAGAGTATATGTAGTAGTTTCCCATATGCTCAACAAAGAAGGAAAAATAAGAAAACAGTCATATGTCTGCTTATCTTTAGGAAAAGAAACACAGGACAAATAAACCAAAAAACAACAATGCAGATCACCACACAAGAGGTTGGAGGAGGGAGGAGCAATGGTACAGAAAGGATATGGATGGGAGGAAGTGACACTCCTGAGTATGAATTATTACATATTTTTGACTTCTATAAGCATATTAATGTTTTATATAATCAGAAAATGAAATTAATTCAATAAAGGCCGGGAGTGGTGGCTTACACCTGTAATCCAAGTACTTTGGGAGGCCGAGGCAGGCGGATCACCTGAGGTCTACATCTCTACAAAATTAGCCGGCGCATGCCTGTAATCCCAGCTACCCGGGAGGCTGAGGCAGCAGAATCACTTGAACCCAGAGGGTGGAGATTGTGGTGAGCTGAGATAGGGCCACTACATTCCAGCCTGGGCAACAAGAGCAAAACTCCTTCTCAAAAAAAAAAAAAAGAAAGAAATTAATTCAATAAGAATGGGAAGGGGAAAAAAACTGAAAGAAAACTGAAACAGGCCTGGCACAGTGCCTCACGCCTGTAATCCCAGCACTTGGGGAGGCCTAGGCGGGTGCATCACTTGAGCTCAGGAGTTCGAGAACAGCCTGGGCAATATGGTGAAACCCTGTATTCAGGGTTTTTGTATTTTGTAAAAATACAAAAGCCGGGCGTGGTGGCTCAGGCCTGTAATCACAGCTACTAGGGAGGCCAAGGCACCAGAATCACTTGAACCCAGGAGGTGGAGGTTGCGGTGAGCCGAGATCGAATCACTTCACTCCAGCCTGGGCATCAGAGCGAGACTTCGTCTCAAAAAAAAAAAAAAAAGGGCCAGGCGTGGTGGCTTATGACTGTAATCCCAGCACTTTGGGAGGCCGAGGATGGCGGATCACGAGGTCAGGAGATCAAGACCATCCTGGCCAACTTGGTGAAACTCCGTCTCTACTAAAAAATACAAAAAATTAGCCAGGCGTGGTGGTGGGCACCTGTAGTCCCAGCTACTCGGGAGGCTGAGGCAGGAGAATGGGGTGAACCTGGGAGGCGGAGCTTGCAGTGAGCCGAGATCACGCCACCGCACTCCAGCCTGGGCGACTGAGCGAGACTCTGTCTCAAAAAAAAAAAAAAAAAAGACAAAACAAAAAATTAATACCTTCATTAGGGTACTTATATTGTGACTATGGCTCCACTAGTCTGTGAGCAATCACAAACGCGAACTATGTCTTACTCATCATTGCCAGGGCCTTGGTGTGGGAGAGTGTCTTCACAGGACAGGACAAATAGTAGGTGCAGTAGGAATGTTTGCTGATTTATTGACCAGAAGCATCTGCAAATGAATGCCCTGAAAAGGGTGTACTGATGAGTATTATTTCCTGGGTGATGTGTTAGGTAAGGGCACAACTAAGTCAAGGAATCTCTGCTAGTGGTCCTATCAAAAGCATTTACAGGTTTCTTAATGTCATTGGCTTTTCCCTTCAGGGACTCATTTGATATTACAGGCACACCCCTGCAAAACATGTGTTATGAGTTCCTCAGCTCTGAATAAGGCTTTAAGGCTTTCCTAAAGTCCAGACAATTTTGTTCAGGCTATGTTGAAATTTACCATCTCATGTTATCTTTATAATGAAGCAGACATCCTGAAAAATTTATGAACACTCCCACACCACCTTCACAAAACGATATAATTGTAAGCCATAAATAGGTCACATGATTCACTAAGGAAGCTATCCAAACAAATGCCTGCCTCATCACATCTGCCTGTAATTAAGAGAGTGACTCATCAGTAATCCATGATAGTTAATTGTTGTTATTACTACTTTTGACTTTTTTTCACTCATTCATTAAACTTAAAAAAAAATGTCAAGTATCTACTATTTGAGAGTTACCATCCTCATTACTGAGGATACAGCACACAACAAAACAGACATGTCCCTGTTCTAACAGAGTCATGGAATTTAGTAGGGGACATAGACATCAAATAAACACATCAGAGATTACCTTTGTGAAATTCAACATTTTAAAAAAGATATTAGGCCGCGCATGGTGGCTCACGCCTGTAATCCCAGCAGTTTGGGAGGCCAAGGCAGCCAGATAACTTGAGGCCAGAAGTTCAAGACCAGCCTGGCCAACATGGTGAAACCCCCATCTGTACCAAAAATACAAAAATTGGCCGAATACTCAGGAGACTGAGGCAGGAGAATCACTTGAACTCAGGAGGTGGAGGTGGTGGTGAGCTGAGATTGTGCCACTGTACTCCAGACTAGATAACAGAGCAAGACTCCGTCTCAAAATAAATAAATAAATAAATAAAAATAAAAAATTTTAAAGATATTACAGATTCCTGAGCTTAGAACTCAGGAAAAAGATATGATTTCTTTTCTTTTCTTTTTTTTTTGAGACCAAGTCTCGCTCTGTCGCCCAGGCTGGAGTGCAGTGGTGTGATCTCGGCTCATTGCAACCTCCACCTCCTAGGTTCAAGCAACTGTCCTGTCTCAGCCTCCTGAGTAGCTGGGACTACAGCCATGTGCCACCATGCCCGGCTAATTTTGTATTTTTAAGTAGACATGGGGTTTCTCCATGTTGGTCAGGCTGATCTCGAACTCCCGACCTCAGGTGATCCACTTGCTTTGGCCTTCCAAAGTGTTAGGATTACAGGTGTGAGTCACCGCACCCAGCAATTTTTGAATTTTGGTACTTTTTTTTTTTTTTAGATGGTCTCTCGCTCTGTTGGTAGGATTATAGGCGTGAGCCACCACATGCCAAATTTTTGTGTTTTTTGGTAGAGATGGGGTTTCACCATATTGATCAGGCTGGTCTCCAACTCCTGACCTCAGGTGATCCGCCTGCCTTGGCCTCCCAAAGTGCTGGGATTACAGGCGTGAGCCACCGTGCCAGGCTTTTTTTTGTTAGTTTTTGTTTGTTTGTTTGTTTGTTTGAGACAGAGTTGCCCAGGCTGAAGTGCACTGGCGAGATCTCGTCTCACTGCAACTGCCGCCTCCCAGGTTCAAGCAATCCTCCTGCCTCAGCCTCCTGAGTAGTTGGGATTACAGGCTTGCAACACCACACCTGGCTAATTTTTGTATTTTTAGTAGAGACAGGGTTTCACCATGTTGGCCAGGCTGATCTCGAACTAATGACCTCAAGTTATCAGCCCATCTTGGCCTCCCAAAGTGCTGGGATTACAGGCATGAGCCTCTGCACCCAGCCTGAATATGATTTCTTTAGGAAATTTGGGTGTAAACATTTTGTGGTTTCACAACATTATTAGAGTGTCTTTTTATATATCTCTTCCTTGAATTGAAAGTTAATGAGTTGTCATTAATAGAAGTAATGGAATTATTTTGTAAAGAATTTTCTCAGTAATACAAAAAGGAGTTCTGGATCAGTTAAAGTCCAGTAGGAACAGATGGCCTAACCAATTTTTTTGAAAGAAGCACTGAATAAAACAACGATTTACAACATTTGCTTTTTTTTTTTTATTTTTATTTATTTTTTTGACACAGTGTCACTCTGTCACTCAGGCTGGAATGAAGTGGCGTGATCTTGGCTCACTGCAAACTCTGGCTCCCAGAACCAACAATTTTCGTGCCTAGCCTCCTGAGTAGCTGGGATTACAGGCCTGTGCCACCAATTCTGGATGATTTTTGTATGTTTAGTAGAGACAGGATTTCACCATGTTGGCCAGGCTGGTCTCAAACTACTGGTCTCAAGTGGTCCACCTGCCTTGGTCTCCAAAAGTGCTGGGATTACAGGCTTGAGCCACCGCTCCCGGTTTATTTACAACATTTGTATAGGATGTAGAGAATCCATAAGTGATATTGTAGAACCTAGGTTTAACAAAGTAGGAGGCAAAGGAAGGGGGTGATTTCTTGCATTTGGGTTGGAGAAGAGCAAATATTGTATGGAAAGGCCTAATTCACAGGAGAAACTATGACCTTCATTCAGGTGAGAGAAAGGGCCAGCCAGCGCGCTGGAAACCCCTCAGTAAAAAAGTTAGGGAATAAGTACCCTAACTTCATTCTCTGCCCTTTCTGAAAGTTCTTGCCAGTCCCTCCCATTGACCAAACTCAGCTGGAGAGGCCGGGCGTGGTTTCTCATGCCTGTAATCCCAGCACTTTGGGAGGCCAAGGCAGGCGGATCACCTGAGGTCGGGAGTTCGAGACCAGCCTGACCAACAAGGAGAAACCCCCCTCTCTACTAAAAATACAAAATTAGCCAGACATGGTGGCGCATGCTTGTAATCCCAGCTACTCCGGAGACTGAGGCAGAAGAATCGCTTGAACCCTGGAGGTGCAGGTTGCGGTGAGCTGAGATTGCGCCATTGCAATCCAGCCTGGGCAACAAGAGGGAGACTCCGTCTCAAAAAAAAAAAAAAAAAAAAAAAAACGAAACAAAACAAAACAAACGAACAAACAAAAAAACCCAGCTGGAAGCCACAGGAAATGGAGCTCACTGATGTGATGTACATAGGTCAGTCTCCCAGAGCACAGAACAGAGAAGAGAGTAGATCTAGGACAGGCACGGTGGTTCACGCCTGTAATCCTAGCACTTTGAGAGGCCAAGGCGGTGGATCACCTGAGGTCGGGAGTTCGAGACCAGCCTGACCAACATGGTGAACCCCCGTCTCTACTAAAAATACAAAAGTTAGCCGGGCGTGATGGCATGCACCTGTAATCCCAGTTACTCAGGAAGCTGAGGCAGGAGAATCACTTGAACCCAGGAGTCGGAGGTTGTAGTGAACTGAGATTGAGCCACCACACTCCAGTCTGAGTGACAGAGTGAGACTCCGTCTCAAAAAAAAAAAAAAAAAAAAAAAGGAGAGTGGATCTAGGGGAGCAAATCAATAAAGGACATGCAGCACAGGTCCCTACTACTCTTTCCTCTTGTTTTTGTTTTGTTTTGTTGTTGATTTTTTTGAGATGGAGTGCAGTGGAGCAATCTCGGTTCACTGTAACCTCCACCTCTTGGGTTCAAGCGATTCTCCTACCTCAGCCTCCTGAGTAGCTGGGACCACAGGCACAGGCCACCATGCCTGTATAATTTTTTTATTTTTAGTAGAGATAAGGTTTCCGCATGTTGGCCAGGCTGCTCTCTAGCTCCTGACCTCAGGTGATCCACCCACCTCAGCCTCCCAAAGTGCTGGGATTACAGGCCTGAGTCACCACACCCTTTCCTCTTTTTTCAGTTCAACCCAGGTCTTGAGCTGTTTGCCTCAACTTATCTTACATTTTATTTTCTGACCAGTTTCTGAACTTACCATCTGGTAACCCGTAAACTATTTTTTTTTTTTTTTTTTGAGATGGAGTCTTGCTCTGCTGCCCAGGCTAGAATGCAGTGGCCTGACCTCGGCTCACTGCAACCCCCGCCTCCCGGGTTCAAGCAAGTCTCCTGCCTCAGCCTCCTGAGTAGCTGGCACCATAGGTGTGAGCTACCACATCTGGCTAATTTTTGTATTTTTATAGAGACGGGATTTCACCATGTTGGCCAGGCTGGTCTCGAACTCCTGACCTCAAGGGATCCGCCAGCCTGGGCCTCCCAAAGTGCTGGGATTATAGGCACGAGCCACCACACCAGGCCTAAACTTATTTCTTTTGGAAAACTGAAGATGATTCTTAGAAGCCAATGCTTGTCACCTCTTTCTTGTGACTTCTGGCTTCCTTCCTTCCTCATCCCTTTGATCAAGATGTTTTCATCTGCTGTGGGTTGCCTTGCCCAGTACAGCATGCACTCTGGAACACCATTTAAACAAAGGCCCTTATAGGAAGTGCCCCTGCTATATTTGCTTTGGCCCTGTGAGTAGCAGCTGGATGTCACAGACTGAGATAGGAAGCACTTAATTAGACGTGACTCTAGTTCTGTTTACTTCCATCCACCTTTCTTGCCTGGCAACCACTCCCATGAATAGATTAAGATCACCATGAACAAAGACACTGAACTCCAAACAACCAGGTTCAAAGGATACCTCATCAGAGGAGGGATGAAAATGATTGAAGAGACTATATGAACTTGAAAAACTAGTATTTCTTGCCTATGCTGGATGATGAAATTAAAAAAAAAAAAAGGCAGGCTAGTTAAGAGTTCTGGCACACACAGGAAAGATAAGCTCCAATTTCAGAATAGTGGTTACCACTGGAGAGAGAAGGAAAAGAGATCCAGAAGTAAACCGGGAGTTTCAACTGAGGCTATATTTTAGTATTTTTTATTTTTTTAATTTTAATTTTAATTTTTTTTTTTTTTGAGGTGGAGTTTCACTGTTGTCGCCAAGGTTGTAGTGCAAGGGCACGATCTGGGCTGACTGCAACCTCTGCCTCCCAGGTCCAAACGATTCTCCTGCCTCAGTCTCCCGAGTAGCTGAGATTGCAGGCTCCTGCCACGGCACCCAGCTAATTTTTTTTTTTTTTTCAGACGGAGTCTCACTCTGTCGCCCAGGCTGGAGTGCAGTGGCTCGATCTCGGCTCACTGCAACCTCTGCCTCTCAGGTTCACGCCATTCTCCTGCCTCAGCCTCCCAAGTAGCTGGGACTACAGGCGCCTACCACCACACTCAGCTAATTTTTTGTACTTTTAGTAGAGACGGGGTTTCACCATGTTAGCCAGGATGGGCTCGATCTCCTGACCTCGTGATCTGCCCGCCTTGGCCTCCCAAAGTTCTGGGATTACAGGCGTGAGCCACTGCACCCGGCCAAATTTTTTTTTTTTTTTTTTTTTTTTTGAGATGATGTCTTACTCTGTCGCCCAGGCTGGAGTGCAGTGGTGCAATCTTGGCTCACTGCAACCTCTGCCTCCCGGGTTCAAGCGGTTCTCCTGTGTCAGCCTCCCTAGTAGCTGAGATTACAGACGTGTGCGACTACGCCTAGGTAATTTTTGCATTTTTTTGGGGGGAGAGACAAGGTTTCCCCATGTTGGCCTGGCTGGTCTTGAACCCCTGACCTCGTGATCCACTCCCCTCGGCCTCCCAAAGTGTTGGGAATACAGGTGTGAGCCACCGAGCCCGGCCTGTATTTTATTTTATTTTTTTTATTTTTATTTTTATTTATTTATTTTTTTTTTGAGATGGAGTCTCGCTCTGTCGCCGGGCTGGAGTGCAGTGGCCGGATCTCAGCTCACTGCAAGCTCCGCCTCCCGGGTTTACGCCATTCTCCTGCCTCAGCCTCCCGAGTAGCTGGGACTACAGGCGCCCGCCACCTCGCCTGGCTAGTTTTTTGTATTTTTTGGTAGAGACGGGGTTTCACCATGTTAGCCAGGATGGTCTCGATCTTCTGACCTCGTGATCCGCCCGTCTCAGCCTCCCAAAGTGCTGGGATTACAGGCTTGAGCCACTGCCCCCCGGCTGTATTTTATTTTTTAATAAATGAAATTCTGAAGCAGATATTTAAAAATGCTAGAATTTAATAATAGTTAATAAATAAGTGTTACTTATGAAATTCTTTGTTCTTTCTTATTAGAGACAGGGTCTTGCTCTGTCACCCAGGCTGGAGTGCAGAGGCACAATCATAGCTCACTGCAGCCAAGTGATGTTCCTAAGTAGCTAAGTCTTTGTCGTTTTCTACGTGTGGTGAGTATGGCTGAGGAAAGTAGAACAGGGAGGCCTTCATCACAGATGTGACAAGGGAACTCAGTCAGGATGTAAAGAATAGCACAATTATTTGTCTGCAAGGGTCCAGATGTTGCACTGGAGCATGTTGCTTTGGTCCAGCTGAGGCCTCAATTAACTCTGGAATCATGATAACACTAGCAGGGTGGAGGCTGTATAAAGGCTGCATGTCTAGCCTTGCTTTACAAAGGAGACAGTTCTCTGTAGTAGATAGGAGCCAGTCTATAAAGCTAGCCTGTTTGGGGCCAGATCTTGATTCTAGCATTTACTAGCTGTGTCACTTCACTTCTCTGTATCTCAGTTTCCTCATCTGTGAATGTGATGAGAACATTACCCTACGTCAACGGGTTGTTGTGAGGATTATGGCCATGAACTAAATTTTATGCTCTTTTTTGCCATCTATTATCCTTCCAGATGAGCCGAACAAATGGAAATGGAAACAGTCCTCTAGCATAAGGATTGGCAAACTTTAACTTTTCCTTTTCCTTCCTTCTTTCCTTCCTTCCTTCCTTCCTTCCTTCCTTCCTTCCTTCCTTCCTTCCTTCCTTCCTTCCTTCCTTCCTTCCTTCCTTCCTTCCCTCCCTCCCTCTTTTCTCCTTCCTTCCTTCCTTCACTCCCTCCCTCCTTTCTCCTTCCTTCCTTCCTTTCTCTTTCTTTCCTTTTTTCGAGACTGAATCTCACCTTGTCACCCAGACTGCAGTGCAGTGGCAAAGTCACTGCAGCCTTGACCTCCCAAGCTCAAGCAATTCTCCCACCTCAGCATCCTGGGTAACTGGGACTACAGGTGCTCACCAGCATGCGTGGCTAATTTTTTTTTTTTGAGACATACTCTCACTCTGTTGCCCAGGCTGGAGTGCAATGGCATGATCTCAGCTCACTGCAACCTCCGCCTCCTGGGTTCAAGTGAGTCTCCTGTCTCAGCCTCCCGAGTAGCTGGGATTACAGGCATGCACCACCACGCCCAGTTGATTTTTGTATTTTTAGTAGAGACGAAGTTTCGCTATGTTGACCAGGCTGGTGTTCAACTCCTGACCTCGGGTGATCTGCCCGCCTCAGCCTCCCAAAGAGCGAGACTCCGTTTCAAAAAAAAAAAAGAAAAGAAAAGAAAAAAAATGGTGGACAGCCTAGATTATTTGGGGTGAGTGATACACATGCCTAGGCTCTGTTTGGACCCTTACTAAAAACTATACTGTCCCTTTCTTCAATAAAGAAGACATTTTGTTTCCTTAATACAAACTGGGGACCATATCTCCACCATTGCGACCCTCCCTAAGCAGATTCTGCTCGTATCCCTCCAGTTGCATTACCCCAGGATTCAGGACTTACTTCCAAAACAGGATCTCCTCAGTCATACCATTAATACTTCAGAAAACTCTCTATCCTGTTGAAGAACTATAGGGAGTCTCAGCCAGGTGCAATGGCTCACACCTGTAATCCCAGCACTTTGGGAGGCCGAGGTGAGTGGATCACTTGATCTCAGGAGTTCAAGACTAGCCTGGCCAGCATGGTAAAACCCTGTCTCTACTAAAAATACAAAAATTAGCTGGGCATGGTGGTGCATGCCTGTAATCCCAGCTACTCGGGTGGCTGACGTGGAAGGATCACTTAAACCTGGGAGGCAGAGGTTGCAGTGAATTGAGATTGCACCAGTGCACTCCAGCCCGGGCGACAGAGCCAGGCTCTGTTTGAAAAAAAAAAAAAAAGAAGAAGAAATACAGGGAGTCTCTAACAGGGACACTTGAAACCTGCCTAGAACTCAGGATGCACAGCCACACAAGTTCTAAATCACAGCATGAGTCAGCCATTATGGTCAGGGACAGACATGGACTATGAGACAGACATTGTCTAGAAAAGGGTAAAAACTACCACTAACATGCCAGGGGACTGCCACAGTACATGTCTTTATCTCAGGAGACACCACCAGCCAAGATGACACCATGGCACAACATCAGTGCCAAGGACATGACCTACATATATACCCACAGAGAGCACTTTCCAAACCAGCTTATGGCTAGACCAGGGTTTATGGCCAACCTTCAGCTAGGCATACTGAGACAGCTGCCCCTCAAATACCTGCTCATGCTTCCACTAAGGGGGCAGGCTTTGTAGAGACAGGATGTGGACATCTCCCTGCTCAACAAACCATGACACTGACTTGACACAGGCCTGCGCACACACTGATCCCTAAACCAGTCCAGAGTGCATAACCATAACAAGATTAGGGATTCCCCAAGACAGACTTTGGCCATATACAGAGCCCAGTTTAGGACAAGACAGACTGGTCTTAGCTCAGTCTTGGGTCATTATGAGTACACGTGCCAAAAACAATGTGCCCACAGCAGAGCTGAGACCAAACCTCTCTAGGGCAAGCCCTCCAGAACAGGGCCCAACATTCCAGGCATGGGTAATGTCAGCACTTTGGGAGACTGAGGCAGGAGGATTGCTTGAGCTCAAAAGTTTGAGACCAACCTCAAAGGCAACATAATGAGACATTGTCTCTACTAAAATTAAAAAATATATATATAGTCAGGCATGGTGGTACGCACCTGTAGTCTCAGCTACTTAAGGGAGTTGGTGACTGAAGGAGGAGGATGACTTGAGCCTGGGAGATCGAGGCTATAATGAGCTCTGATGGCACCACTGCAGTCCAGCCTGGGCAACAGAGAGAGACCTATCTTAATAATTAATTAAAAAAGAAGAAAAAATCGCTGGGCGCGGTGGCTCACGACTGTAATCCCAGCACTTTGGGAGGCTGAGGTGGATGGATCACGAGGTCAGGAGATCGAGACCATCCTGGCTAACACAGTGAAAACCCGTCTCTAACAAAACTACAAAAAAAAAAAAAAATAAATGAGCCAGTTGTGGTGGCGGGCGCCTATAGTCCCAGCTACTTGGGAGGCTGAGGCAGGAGAATGGCGTGAACCCAGGAGGCAGAGCTTGCAGTGAGCCGAGATCGTGCCACTGCACTTCAGCCTGGGCGATAAAGCAAGACTCCATCTCAAAAATAAAAAAAGAAAAAAGAAAAAAAGAAAAAGAGGGCCCAACCCATGTCACCTCCAGGCAGTCCCCCATTAGAACTGGATGCAGGCCCATAGTCCCACTGAGCTGCAACTCAGACCCAGGGCCCCTTCACTTCCTCCACTCTAAACAACAGAAGGGAGGAGACCCCTGCTTGAGACTGACATGCCCTCCAATGCCACAGAGGGTGACCAGCTGTCCCGGTTTGCCCGGAACTGGCCTGATGTTAAACTGGAAAGTCTGGCTTCTCAGGAAATCCCTAGTACCAGCAAAGCCAAGACAGTCAGTCACCCTGAAGCCACTCCTCATCCCTGTGATGAAACGTGTGTCACCGGCTACTGCAGAGAGTGCTCCCCCTCTGCGTGCAAGGAGGGGCCTGAATCCCCTGTGTGTTCAGAAGCCATTGCTTGACCTGCAATTGTTGGGCCATCACTGCCTGTTCTGCTGCTCCGAGTGCTTCTCCCTACAAGCCGCTGATGCAGCTTCCCTCTCTTCTGCCTGCTAAATTATCCTTACTAACAGAGGAACTCAAGGGCCCTTCATCCCTCTCATGATGGCTAAGTCTGCAGCAACGCCTCTCTCCTGATTCAACACACATTTACTGAGCCTTTACGGGGTTTATTAGAGGCGGCCCTTGCTGCCACATTTTCAGAGCAAGCCTGGTTTGACAGCCCCTCCTGCCTTCTGCAAAGGCTTTTTCCACAGCAACGTGCAGGCCTGTGTCTCCTCTCCTGCCCATTCACGGGAGCTCAGGAATCCCAAGTGCAGGTCACAGCTGCTCCCTGAGCTTCCACACACGCAGGCTTCCAGCTCAAGAGGCACCCAGTTTTATGGAGCCTTGGCTCACAGCCAGGCACCATGCTCGGTGCTGGAGACCTGGAGGAGAATGACAGTGGTTTCCTGCCCATGAGGACCTTAGCTCTCAAAAGAGAGATAGGCGCCCGGGAACACACGGTCACACTGTGACAGAGAGGCAAGTCCAGGTGCTGTGGGTAGGACCATCCAAGGCTTCTTGAGGAGGGGACACCTGAGCAGAGACTCACAGGTCACCTGGGAGTTGTGTGAAGTAGCGGCGGAGGTCTTCAGGGGCCCAGAGAAGTGTCCATGGGAGCAGGGGAGGGGAACTTGCAGAGTGGGAGAGGCAGGTGCAGATTCCGGGGATCTGAGGGAAGAGAGCGTTTCATGGAGGAAGGTGTGGCCCACATGTCCCATCCCCATCAGGTCCAGTATGTGAGGGCTGGAAATGCAGCCTTTGGTGCTGAGCAGCGGTCATTACAGAGGTCTCGCTCTAATGAGGATTTCTTGTATGGTGAGTGATGGTATAGTGAGTTTGCCTGGAGGCTATCACATTCTGTGTTGATCCTTGGTGTGTGAGTGTCTCCTCTGTGGAACAAGGGCTGCATTTGTGTGTGCTGGGGAGTGGATTGTGCATGGGCCTCATTCTTAGTGAGGGCCATCATGTAGCTGCTATGCTACAGCAAATGTGTGTTTGTTTGTGTGTTTGTGTGGGTCTCAGGCCTGGCATTTCCATGATATGCTTAGTATGTATAGAGGCATAGATGCAACCTGAGTGGGAGACTGTGTCCTGGTGGTACCCGTATTGGCTCTGATGTATACCATGGTTCACTCTTATTTGAAGAGCCATGGGGTGGGTACAGGGTTAAGCCAGGCCATGCGGTATCTGTTTGTGGTCTGAGTTATTCTGTGGGCATGAGCGTAGGTCTGTGTGGGGGTCTGTCCCCTGTCTCACTGTGTGATGTGTATGTGTGAGTGTGAAACTTATAGGAGTAGGTGCATAGGAGTTTGCTGGTATAGATACAGCTGCTTGTAGATATAAAGCCTCACCAGAGTGGTCCCTTGTCAGTGTGCTGAAGCCTGCTGTGCTTCAAGGGGTCTCTGTGAAGCAGTGAAGAGGTATATTTGATTTTTACGTACTTTTTGGGGGGAAAAAACTTTTTTTTTTTTTTTTTTTTTTTGAGGCGGAGTCTCGCTCTGTCGCCCGGACTGGAGTGCAGTGGCCGGATCTCAGCTCACTGCAAGCTCCGCCTCCCGGGTTCACGCCATTCTCCTGCCTCAGCCTCCCGAGTAGCTGGGACTACAGGCGCCCGCCACCTCGCCCGGCTAGTTTTTGTATTTTTAGTAGAGACGGGGTTTCACTGTGTTAGCCAGGATGGTCTCGATCTCCTGACCTCGTGATCCGCCCGTCTCGGCCTCCCAAAGTGCTGGGATTACAGGCTTGAGCCACCGCGCCCGGCCGAAAAAACATTTTTTGAAATGGTAGAAGCACCCAGTGTCTCTTTCTAGTTTTTTTTTTTTTTTTTTTTTTTTTTTTT
Organism: Rhinopithecus roxellana; assembly: GCF_007565055.1. Taxonomy (NCBI): domain Eukaryota; kingdom Metazoa; phylum Chordata; class Mammalia; order Primates; family Cercopithecidae; genus Rhinopithecus; species Rhinopithecus roxellana. Next base: position 118,209,709 of record NC_044555.1, on the reverse strand, counting down.
TTTTTTTTTTTAATTTTTTTGTCTCAAACTTCTGGTCTCAAGTGATCCTCCCACTTCTGCTTCCCAAAGTGCTGCAATTACAGATGTGACCCACCAGGTCGAGTCTCTTTCTAGTTTTATTAATGAAACAAAAGTCACTCTTCCCACTCTGCATTGCTAGGACATGCATTTCTCCATGGCATGGGAGAAATCCATTGATAGCCAGTGGAAGCTAGAATGCTTGATTTTGTAGGACTCAAGAAAGGATTAGGGGAGCAAAGACTTATGATCCCATGGAGAGATTGCATACATCCTAAGGACAGAGTATGAGGACAGGTGTGGGAGAATGGCTTTTCAATGGGTAACAGCTTAAAGGGGAACTATTATCTGGGGAAGGAGAGAAGGGGAAAGTTAGAGAAGAGTTTCCCAAATGGTGTGCCTCTGCACACTGGTGTTCCCCCTATGGATTATAGGGGTCCCAAGGTATTGGCCTCCTCAGTCCTTAAGACTGCCCTGCAGGGTCTGATACGGCAGAGCCCCCACGCTGATTGTCTTTGGCTATGAGCTTTCTGTCCATTTATCACAGCGTGCCACAAAAGACCTATTTATTTTTATTTTTTATTTTTTTGAGACAGAGTTTCACTCTTGTTGCCCAGGCTGGAGTGCAATGGCCCGATCTCAGCTCACTGCAACCCCTGCCTCCCAGGTTCAAGCAATTCTCCTGCCTCAGCCTCCTGAGTAGCTGGGACTACAGGCATGCGCCACCATGCCTGGCTAATTTTTGTATTTTTAGTAGAGGCGGGTTTCATCATGTTGGCCAGGCTGGTCTTGAACTCCTGACCTCAAGTGATCTGTCCGCCTCGGCCTCCCAAAGTGCTGGGATTACAGGCGTGAGCCACCATGCCCAGCCCAAAAGATCTATTTCTATGAATACTATGATAAGAAAACAACCTGGAAGCACCATATTAGGAAACAGGACATACCCAAGGCACCACTCCTGATCTTTCTACCAGCCCGAAAGCCTTAAGTCAAGAGCTGTTTAAGGTATTCCACATCAGGTGAAGGCAGACCAGGTAATTCAGACCAACCTTATCTTTACTTTCTTTTCCTTTCTTTTTTTTTTTTTTTTTTTTTTGAGATGGAGTCTCGCTCTGTCGCCCAGGCTGCAGTGCTGTGGTGTGATCTCGGCTCACAGCAAGCTCTGCCTCCCAGGTTCACACTATTCTCCTGCCTCAGCCTCTTGAGTAGAGGGGACTACAGGCACCTGCCACCACGCCCAGCTAATTTTTTGTATTTTTAGTAGAGACGGGGTTTCACCATGTTAGCCAGGATGGTCTCGATCCCCTGACCTCATGATCCGCCCGCCTCAGCCTCCCAAAGTGCTGGGATTACAGGCATGAGCCACCGCACCCAGCCACCTTATCTTTACTTTCTAAAGATAAGTAAAAAAGTGATCAAAGCACATGAAAAGATGTTTAGAATCATCAAATAGCTACTAATGAGCAATGTGTTGGTTCAAGATCTAAGAGATAGATAATAAGAGGATAATATCACCAACTTTATGTCCTAAGCTAACATGTAAATAAAATGGATAAGTTCCTTGAAACACAATTTCTCAAAATTGATACGGAAAAAATAGAAAACTCAAATAAAAGTAAAGCTCCAGATCTATAAGTCTTTACAGTTGAGTTCTACTAAACCATTGAAGAAGAAATAGTTCCAATCTTCTCCAGAGACTAGAAATAGGCTATTCATCAACTCACTTTATGAGGTTACTATAATCTTGATACCAGAACCCACAGTTTGAAAAAGGGAACAGACATGTCAATTTCACTTATAGGTGCAAAAATCCTAAACCAAATTTTAGCAAACCAAGTCTAGTAATATATGGAAAGGATAATATATCCTGAATAAGTTGGGGTTATTCCCAGAAACGCCAGGATGGTTTATTATTAAGGACACAATTGTTTTAATTGGTCATCTTAACATATTAAAAGACAAAATCATATGGTAATCTCAGAAGATGAAAAAAAAACCATACTTTCTACAATTCAATATCCCACTCATGATAAAACTAATGGCAAAATAGGGATATAAAGAAAAGTCCTTAATTGAATAAAGGTATTCAAATGACTTACAGCCATTATCATACTTTATCACACTTACAGCCATTATCATACATTATCATACAAAACAAAAGGTTTTTCCTTTGAGATCATGAACATGACAAAGATGCTCACTACAATCATTTTTCTTCAACATTGTAGCTGAGGTCTTATGCAGTGTAGTAAGGGGAAAAATAGCATACGGTTTTGCGAGGATAAGCCAGAATTTTTGTTATTTGCATAAGATATGACTGTGTATGTAAACATTCCAAAAGTATATACAGATCAATGATGATTATTATTATTATTTGTGATGGAGCCTTGCTCTGTCACTCATGCTAGAATGCAATGGCATGATCTTGGCTCACTGCAACCTCCACCTCCCAGGTTCAAGTGATTCTCCCATCTCAGCTTCCCGAGTAGCTGGGATTACAGGCACCTGCCATCATGCCCGCCTAATTTTTGTATTTTTGTAGAGACAGGGTTTCACCATGTTGAGCAGGCTGGTCTCAAACTCCCGACCTCAGGTGATCTGCCTGCCTTGACCTCCCAAAGTGCTGGGATTATAGGTGTGAGCCACTGTGACCGGCCGGGTTTAGACTTTCCGGTCCAGTGCTGGCTCATGAGTAAGGCTTATGTAGTTTGGGCCTATCATGAGTAGGGACTACCCTTTGCTAAAGAGTTATATGGATATACACCTTAATCTAGACAGAAGAAGTGTCCAGTAAGATTTAGGCTTACTTGTATTCCTGGGTTGAGAGAAACTGTTTCATAGTTTTTGTTGTTGTTGTTGTTGTTGTTTGAGACAGCGTCTCGCTCCGTCACCCAGGCTGGAGTGTAGTGGTGCGATCTCGGCTCACTGTAACCTCTGCCTCCCAGGTTCAAGCAATTCTCCTGCCTCAGCCTCCCGAGTATCTGGGATTACAGGCACGGGCCACTGCAATTAGCTAATTTATGTATTTTTAGTAGAGACAGGGTTTCACCGTGTTGGCCAGGCTGATCTCAAACACCTGACCTCACTAAAAAATACAAAAAAAATGCCGGCCGTGGTGGCCGGCACCTGAGTCCCAGCTACTCGGACGGCTGAGGCAGGAGAGAATGCGGCCAACCGGGATGGCGGGAGCTTGCAGTGAGCCGAGATCGTGCCACTGCAGTCAGCCTGGGCGACAGAGCAAGACTCTGTCTAAAATAAAAATAAAAATAAAATAAAATAATAAATAAATAAATAAATAAATAAATAAATAAATATAAATCTTGTGGCAAGCCGGATATCCTGTCACCTCACCAAAGGGTTAGGTTGGAGACATCAGGGGATCTTTCTTTTACCACCAAAGGCTCCCTCTAGTGGTACTGCTGCTGTTGCTCTCAGCAGGTGGTGACATTCTCTTAGGGCAGGGAACTGCAGAGAGGGAGCTGAGGAGCTTCCAGTCAGACACAGCCTAGTCGTCTGTGATCTTAGGACTCTGGGCTTGGGTGAAACATCACATTATTGCTTTGTTTCAGGCTTGATACTACCAGGTGCCTACTCCTTGACCTCTGTTTAAATGAGGAACTTCAAGAATAGACAATTTCACGCGCGTCCGTGTGAAGAGACCACCAAACAGGCTTTGTGCGAGCAATAAAGCTTTTTAATCACCTGGGTGCAGGCGGGCTGAGTCCGAAAAGAGAGTCAGCGAAGGGAGATAGGGGTGGGGCCGTTTTATGGGATTTGGGTAGGTAGTGGAAAATTACAGTCAAAGGGGGTTGTTCTCTGGTGGGCAGGGGCCGGGGACACAAGGTGCTCAGTAGGGGGAGCTTTTTTTTTTTTTTTTTGAGACGGAGTCTCGTTCTGTCGCCCAGGCTGGAGTGCAGTGGCGCAATCTCGGCTCACTGCAAGCTCCGCCTCCCGAGTTCACGCCATTCTCCTGCCTCAGCCTCCCGAGTAGCTGGGACTATAGGCGCCCGCCATCACGCCTGGCTACTTTTTTGTATTTTTAGTAGAGACGGGGTTTCACTGTGTTAGCCAGGATGGTCTCGATCTCCTGACCTCGTGATCCGCCCGCCTCGGCCTCCCAAAGTGCTGGGATTCCAGGCGTGAGCCACCGCGCCCGGCCTGTGGGGGAGCTTTTGAGATAGGATGAGCCAGGAGAAGGAATTTCACAAGGTAAGGTCATCAGTTAAGGCAGGAATAGGCCATTTACACTTCCTTTGTGATTCAGTTGCTTCAGGCCATCTGGATGTACACGTGCAGGTCACTGGGGTTATGATGACTTAGCTTGGGCTCAGAGGCCTGACAGACAACATGACTCTTTTCAGTTTATGCATGAAGGAGTTACACTAGTCCAAATTAATGGTAGATCACAGCAAGGCATGGTGGCTCAGGCCTGTAATCCTAGCACTTTAGGAGGCCCAGGAGGGTGGATCGCCTGAGGTTAAGAGTTTGAGACCAGCATGACCAACACGGTGAAACCTCGTTTCTAATAAAAATACAAACATCTGCCGGGAGTGGTGGCGGGTGCCTGCGATCCCAGCTACTTGGGAGGCTGAGACAGAAGAATTGCTTGAACCCAGGAGGCAGAGGTTTCAGTGAGCCGAGACCAGGACACTGCACTCCAGCCTGGGTAACACAGTAAAAACTCCATCTCAAAAAAAAAAAAAAAAAAAAATAAAAAAATAAAAAATTAAAAAAAAATTAAAAGATTAGGCAGTTATGGTGGTGCATACCTATGGTTCCAGCTACTCTGAAGACTGAGGCAGGAGGATTGCTTGAGCCCAGGAGTTCCAGGCTACAGCGAGTTATGATCACACCACTGCACTCCAGCCTGGGCTACAGAGAAACTATGTTTTAACAGCAACAGCAACGACAACAACAAGAAGCAAAAAAAAAAAAAAAAAAAAAAAAAAAAAAAAAAAAAAAAGCAGGTGAGGGGTTTCTAAGCATGACAAAAGCCAAGAAGTGTTTTGGTTTTGTTTGTTTGTTTTTGAGATGGGATCTTTCTCTGTCTCCAGGCTGGAGTATGATGGTGCGATCATTGCTCACTGCAGCCTCAGCCTTTTGGGCTCAAGCTATTCACCCAACTCAGCCTCCTGAGTAGCTGCAACTACACTTCACGGTGGGCCCCACCATGCCCGGCTATTTTTTTTTTTTTAATTTTTAATTTTGTAGAGACAGGGTTTCCCTACTTTGCCCAGGCAAGTCGTGAACTCCAGGGTTCAAGCGATCTTCCTGCCTCAGCCTACCAATGGGATTTCAGGCATGAGCCACCATTCCCGACCCCAAGAAGCTTTGAAGGAAAAAAAAGATGTAAATTCAACTACATTAAAAAAAAAAAATCTTGCACGGCATAAGGCAGCACAAAGATTTTAAAAAACAAATTGTGAATAAATATTTGCACTACAGGCCAGGCGCGGTGGCTCATGCCTGTAATCTCAGCACTTTGGGAGGCCGAGGTGGGCGGATCACGAGTTCAGGAGATGAAAACCATCCTGGCTAACACGGTGAAACCCCGTCTTAACTAAAAATACAAAAAAGTAGCTGGGCGTGGTGACAGGCGCCTATAGTCCCAGCTACTCGGGAGGCTGAGGCAGGAGAATGGCATGAACTCGGGAGGCGGAGTTTGCAGTGAGCAGAGATCAGGCCACTGCACTCCAGCCTGGGCGACAGAGCAAGACTCCATCTCAAAAGGAAAAAAATTTGCACTACATGTGAGAGGGAAAATCTTATTTACTTAATACAAAAAAATTTCTTACAAATCAATGACCAATGACGCATTAGAAAAATAGACAAAGGTTATGAGAATATACATATACAGATGGCTAATGTATGAAAGACACTGAACCTCATTAATAACCAAATAAATGCTAATCAAAATATTTCATGGCTGGGCGCGGTGGCTCAAGCCTGTAATCCCAGCACTTTGGGAGGCCGAGACGGGCGGATCACCGGTCGGAGATCGAGACCATCCTGGCACACCGGTGAAACTCCGTCTCTACTAAAAAATACAAAAACTAGCGGGCGGGGGTGGCGGGCGCCTGTAGTCCCAGCTACTCGGGAGGCTGAGGCGGGAGTGGCGTAACCCGGGAGGCGGAGCTTGCAGTGAGCTGAGATCTGGCCACTGCACTCCAGCCTGGGCGACAGAGCGAGACTCCGTCTCAAAAAAAAAAAAAAAATTTTTCATTTGATCTGTCAGATTAGTAAGGATTTGAAATTTGACAGTTTCCAGGGTTGGCTTGAATATCGATAAATAGCCATTCTTTTAACACTGTCTGTAGGATTATACGTTGGGTTAATATTTTGATGCCATTTTATCAATATCTATAAACATTTTAAAGGTATAGACCTTTCTTTTTTTTTTGAGACGGAGTCTTGCTCTGTCATCCACGGTGGAGTGCAATGGTGCAATCTTGGCTCACTACAACCTCCGCCTCCTGGGTTCAACCCATTCTCCTGCCTCAGCCCCCTGAGTAGTTGGGACTACAGGCGCGTGCCACCATTTTCGGCTAATTTTTTGTATTTTCAGTAGAGACCGGGTTTCACCATGCTAGCCAGGCTAGTCTTGAACTCCTGACCTTGTGATCCGCCCTCCTCGGCCTCCCAAAGTGCTGGGATTACAGCCGTGAGCGACTACGCCAGGTCGGTGATCTAGCAACTACACTTTGGTGCATATATCTTGTAGAAATACTTAAAAACGGTTACATAGTAATGATCTTTGCAGAATTATTTGTAACGATGAATACTTGAAGGAGGAAGCCCTAAATATAGGGCGCTGGTTAAATAATTTATAGTAATCCATGTAGTACAAATGACAAAACCATTAAAAAAATTAATAAACTATTTTTGTGAACACTTTTAGGTCCACAAGGAAAATCGAGTGGCCACAGCTTTCTCTTGGTATTGTAGGGATAAAAACCTTCTTCTTTGCTAATACTTTCTCATGGAGTGCTAAATGTTGATATGAATATAGGTCATGGTTGTATCAGAGATTGGCTCCTAGTAAATTAAGTGATGATATGATGGCCTTGATTTACAAAGGTGCTTTTACTTGATGTGGTGAGAGTTGGTATGGGTTTTATTCTGGTGCTATGAGTAGGGATCTCAGTAGTACTACCTTATGGTTTTCTTGAGTAATCAAAAGAGTGGTGATGTAATTCCTCATCTTTTTTTTTTTTTTTTTTTGAGATGGTGTTTCACTCTTGTTGCCCAGGATGGAGTGCAATGGCATGGTCTTGGCTCACCACAACCCCCACCTCCCAGGTTCAAGTGATCCTTCTGCCTCAGCTTCCCAAGTAACTGGGATTACAGGCACCCACCACCACCCCCGGCTAATTTTTGTGTTTTTAGTAGAGACAAGGTTTTACCATGTTGGCCAGGCTAGTCTCGAACTCCTGACCTCAAGTGATCCGCCTGCCTTGGCCTCCCAAATTGCTGGGATTAAGCCTGGCCATAATTCTTCATCTTATTGCAGCCTTTTTACTGTATGGTGAGTGGTGGTACGGGTACAGGTTCAGCTCTAAATGTTGGTTGCATTGCATTGTGGTTAAGAATGTAGGCTCTGGTTCAGACTGCATTTTTGACTGCAATGTATGCTGGAGCTGAGTAGCTTGCCTTCTGGAATTTGCTGCCGTCCTCACCACTCATACAGTGAATACTTATGCAGTTATACTTGGTGCCTTCCTTCACATACTTACCTGCTTGACCCTAGTCTTTGAGTCTGCCACCCCTGCTTCAAGTATTTCAGTTTAGTCATTAAGATGTTGGGCCAGGCGTGATGGCTCATGTCTGTAATCCCAGCACTTTGGGAGGCTGAGGCAGGTGGATCACTTGAGGCCAGGAGTTCAAGACCAGACTGGTCAAAATGGCAAAACCCTGTCTCTACCAAAAATACAAAAATTAGCCGGGTGTGACAGCACATTTGACTCACTCTGTTTATTCTACCCTCAACAGGGACTGTGCAGATATGCTTCAGTGACCACTCTGTAACAATGCAACCCCATCAAACTCATGCCTACTTTCTCTAACCCCACAATTGGAAGGGAACTCTGATTTGATAGTATCCTGGGCCCCAGCGAATGACTCACTGCATAGGTCTTCTCTGTTTCTCACTCCCCTCTCACTGGTTTGACAATCTGCTTGTTGGCACCCTTCTTCTCTCTGGGATCTATGAGTAATAAACTCCTTTTGTTTTTCATGTGTTTTTGTTGTGTTGTCTTCTCTGTACCTCACCTGACTGACACACACAGACCTAATTTTACTCCCAGTGAAAGCTCTCCTAAAGAGTGACTAACTTGACAGGAATAAACTGAACACAAGTCAGGCAAGAACCTCAAGGGCAGTTGACAGTATAAACAAGTTTCCTATGAGAGGGACATCTGACCATGGGTCAGATACCTAGGCATTAGTCCATCTGATAGGATAAAGAAGTATCCTGTGAAAGGCACAGTGTAAATATCCACAAAGAATCCCCTGGAACCTGATCAGGGCAGGGCTACAGTTTATACTTCCTCTGCAGAGAAAGATCTCAAGACCAAACTAAAGAGAAATACGACATAATTTTTAGGTCTTGGAAAACCAATAGCAATGCTATTCCTACTTTCTTTCATTCTTCTCTTTGAAATTAGCTTGGCTGCAATGTTTCTATAGTGTGGAAGGTTAAACAAGGAAATAGTATCCTCAAGTTCTGGGATGATAAAAGCTTGAATAAATGTTCCTGACACACTCTTCCTCCTGAATCCTGCTGGAGAGTAACTCAACAGTCAGGATAGGTAGCATGATGGAGCCTAAAATCTGTATTTAAGGCTATATTTCTTTTAGTATTTTCTAGTGGGGATGGAGAGCAGATTTGAGTAGCATCCAGCCTATGACTGCATATAGCAGTAATGTTAGCATCTGACCATTTCTGCCCAACGTGGGACACTTCATTTTATTTTAAAAATTTATTCTAAATTAAATTAAATTAGTTAATTTATGTTTTGTGACAGGGTCTCACTCTATCACCCAGGCTGGAGTTCAGTGGCGCGATCTCGGCCCACTGCAGCCTCTACCTCCTAGGTTCAAGTGATCCTCCCATCTCAGCCTCCTGAGTAGCTGAAACTACAGGCAGGCACCACCACACCTGGCTAATTTTTGTATTTTTTGGTGGAGATGGGGTTTTGCCATGTTGGCCAGGCTGGTCTCAAACTCCTGACCTCAAGTGATCCACCCACCTCAGCTTCCCAAAGTGCTGGGATTACAGGCGTGAGCCACCACGCCTGGCCAGTGAGACACTTCAAATAGATAATTTTGGCTCTGGAGTCCCCCTGCTGAATTGGCTGAGACTGATCTGCTTAGTGCCAGGAGAGAGTCAAGGAACCGTGGTAAGGGCAGGGTATCTCTCTTAAAACCTGGGGGGGTGTTACAGCTCTTTTAGAATTTGTCTGCAGCAGGCTTTGCAGTAAATACTGGAAAGCCCTCAATGAATTAAAAAAAAAAAAAAAAAAAAAAAAAGAAATCTGGAGCAAAGACTGATTCTGCTCTATGAAGCCTGTTCTATGAAGGTTCAACCTGCTCACCTGCCTTCCTGAAGACCTAAGGGACCTGACCGATTCACTTGACCATGATGGAACTTGAGGAAAATGATTTTGCTGGCCGGAATTACTTTCAGCCCCTATGATTGGAAGGGATTGCCACGTATGCTCAGGGAGGCTTGGGGCAAAGAGGCTTCCTTCCTATGTCTCAGCAAAGGCATTATCTCTCTTCATCTAGTTTACTTCTCACATGCAACAGCAAAAGCTGCTTAGTCTTCCACCATTCACTGGTTTACCACTGTTCAGGAGACCCTAATCTGACCTAACTGCTAATAAGTCAAAACCATGAGCAGGTAAGGAGAAATGACCCATTTGAGGACATTTATTAACCAGAGGGAGGAAGACTAACTCACACAACTAGACAGATGGCTTCTATTGATGCAGAATCACAGGAAGAGTTAGAATTAGTAAATGATTAAACAAGTTAATATTTGTAAAATGTTTAGAACAGTGCTTGGCGTATATTATATACATGTGTGTCAAATGATAAAGTGTAAGAAGTAATGAAAGCTCTCAAGGATGTGCAATTAGAGCACAATAAAAAGACATTCTAGAACTAGAAAACATGATTTTAGAATTAAAAAAAATTAGTTCCCAAACTGGAAAAGAGGATGATCCTTAACTGAGAACGAAATTAGTAATCTGGAAGATCAAGTGGAATGAATAGCTTTCAACAGAGAACAAAAATGTAAAGAAATAGAAATCATTGAGGATTAAGAAACTCAGGAGATCTGTTGCGAAAATGATAGGAGTCCAGAAGGACAAAGTGAATATAAGGAAGCGAAAACCTAACTAGATAAATAATAGAAGAAAATTTCCCTGAGATGAAGAAAGATTTGGGTTTGCAGATTAAAAGTGTTCACTGAGTCATATGAATGATAATGAAAAAAGACACACACCAAAATTTATCCTTGTGAAATCCTTGAATTCCAAGTATAAAGAGAAACCCTTAAGTTTCCAAACAGAAAGAACACATTCTGGCTTCCAGCTGGCTTTGGCCACTGGGAGGCACTGGTAAAAGGCTGAAGACTGGGAACAAGGAGAAGCTTGGATATTTCTGTAGACCTTCCTCTCTGTCTTGGGTAATATGTCTGGTACTGGTTGCAGCTCCTCTATAACCCCAGATCCTGCCAGACAGGCTTGCACTGGATAACCCTGATTCTTGGGCTCTGGTAACACCACTTTCTTCCCCTTCTTTTCTTCCCTCCCTCCCTCCCTTCCTTCCTTCCTTCCTTCCTTCCTTCCTTCCTTCCTTCCTTCCTTCC